>NC_140590.1:1429763943-1431024047 GCF_964204655.1 Triturus cristatus | reverse complement strand
GGACCTTAGACTGCGTGCTTTTTTTTCTTGTATAATGTATTCACCTATTTTACCCAATTGGTCCCTCCCTTCCTAACGCTCTGTATACCACCCTTAATCCTGTAAAGCACTCTGATACCCTCACGGGTCTGGTTCTCATTCTATGCAACTATAAAATAAATAAATAAAAATAAATAACTGTATGGAAAAACCTAACTTGTTTTTTGAATAACTGTAAAGCATCATAACTAAAATCACACTTATCTTTATTACTGGTGGCATGTATGCAAATATTTATAAAGTATATGCAAAAGAATCGAACTTGAAGATTATCTGCATGTCATCTGAATAATTGAACTAAGGCTGTGGGACTGAATCAGTCAAGGCAGAGGGCTTAAAAAATGGTAGATGGGATGTTGGAGCCCAGATGAATACCAAAGAACAGGCTATAAGGAGCAGAATGATATGGAGGCGGGGGATGACACGTTTACAATTGCCATCAAGGAGGTCATCTTATTGTTATGTGAGTTTGAATGGCGGACTATCACCCGCCAAGGTATCCTAGCACTGAGCAGGTCTGTGTGCCTAGGCCAAGGCTGGTTAATTGAAAAGACAAATCTTCAACTTCTGGTGGAATTCAAGAAGAGAGGAGGAGGCTCTGATGTGGAGTGGGAGGTCCTTTCCGCTTTAGGAGCTTTCATGTGGGCCTGAGGCTTTTGCCTCATACCTACAGGATGGAGTCTCCAAAGTAGTGCTGAATGATGGACGGTGTTTTTTAAAAGATGTTTTTATTTATTTTACATGACGTGAAAACGAGCTGTGTTAAATTACAGAATAAATTTCTTGCACATATCTTTATATAGTCTTCAGGTTTGCTGTGCGCAATAGATCTGTACAATTTACAATTTCCATATTGCCAACAGGGATTGATAGTTGATTGATTGCATTACATTTCAGAAACCGTTATAATCTACAGCACAATATTACAAACTTAAGAAACCACTGGTGGTGTCTGGTTTTCTGATCATCTTTACAGGCTTACCATGCTTTAATCCGTGTTTGACTTTAATATGTTCACTACTGATCTTAGTTCACCTCCAACACTGGGAGAACCATGTGAAAGGTTTCATCCTCCCGCTTTTCCAATACATGCTCCAGGCCTGTTTTTCTATGACCAAGTCAGCCCATTGCAGTGCTTAGTTTGTAAAATATTAAATGCCAGGGCTCTGACCAGGAGTTCACTGCAGCTTGCACCACCCATTGCCCTTGTCATCGCTGCCAAAACAACTACTAAACCATCTGTCTCGCATGTAAATGCAACAGTTCAGATTATTCCAGTTCCCCAAAGCTAAAGCAATGGTTGGGGAGGCAGGTATTATCAATTTTAATGTACATTATAGTCCTTAATTACCGTTGTTCTTCTCATCTCTAAATTAGATGAGCAGCGCCACCACGTGGTGGACTGTTCTAAGCATAATGTTGACAATAAGGTGCTGGTGCTGAGCACTGGAAAGCACCGGATCAAATTAAGCACTGGCCTATGGCTCTGCCATGGGCTTTTTACGAAGTCCTCTGCTCTCTTCACTTCTTAAAACAGTGCCCTCCACCACAATCCATTTTTCAACTTTGCTTTTCCAGCGATTATGGGGTCGTCCATCTAGAGAGCACCAATGCATTGCAGTGTCCCATCTCGCCAAAACTAGTACAAGGTCCAAAAACCTATTACCCTCCTTCTGTGGGTTCTGATGCAATATAAACCCAGCAAACATGTATCCATAGTAAGCAGGTTACCTCTATGTAGTTAAGTATCTTGGTCAATGATGGATGGTGTTGAATGTAACTGGAAGTAACTTAACCATGATGGTGTAATAAAAGTTGATGGTTTACAAAAGGCAAAATCAGATTAGATACAATTAATAATCAGAATGCGCATGCATCAAATAAAATGCAATTCAAATTCAATCAAATCTTATAAATGAGAGGATGATCTAGAATAGAATTGCCCAAAATAGCTAAAAGGAATGTCCAATAAGAATAACTTGTCTCGCCAAGAGAGCACTCTCTTAAAACTGTTCAATTTATTCTAAAGACACACAGAACTCTAACATTTTATCCAACTATATGCAGTTTAAAACAACATTATATAATTACATACCTAATAGGTTCTCAAGTTCTCTCGCAATACAAGTGTATCTCTGCTTCCTTCAAACATACATTATCTGTAACTGGATAAGCCACATGGACTAGTCTGCACACTGCAGGTGTCTCCTGAATGCACTACTCATTAAAACAATGAAGTTATTAGATTGTCTTTTCTTTTAAAAATTATTTTAAGAATTTCAAAATTCTACCAATTATAACTTGGTTCCAAATTTTTTATGAGATTTTTCAAATCCAGTATGCCACAGGAAGTTATGTAATTAATAGATACTATTTACAATACTAACGTATTATAAAAAGCCAGATTCATTTAATTTTCTTGACTTGGTGCTCCAGCTCTAATTTTACAAAAAGACAGGGGCATATGTACAAGCCCCTATCGCTATGGGAACGTCACGTTTTTGTGACGTTCCTGTGGCGATAGGGGCCTTGCCTTATGTACAAGGCAGGAAGCCACTTAACATGGCTCAACACTGCCTTGTATATAACACATCCTTTCACACTATGGTTAGCATGAAAGGTGTGTGCAGTGGATGTTGCGGTGGGCGTTCCACTGCAGAACCCATTGTAAGGTGTCTCTTCCTGTACATAAACCAACCTTTAAAAAAATGCAATTCTGTCACTTTCATGTGTGTTGCATAAAGCAGCATACATGAAAGTGAGAGAATTGCATTTTAGGATTCTTTATGTGCAGGAAAGGACACCTTCCTACACATAAACAATCCTCCCCTGCACGCAGACACCCTTGCACTCGGGTGCAAGGGTGCCTGTGTTGGCGCTAAGGCTGCCCCACATTCTTGTAAATATGGTGCAGCCTTGCGTTTCCGAATTGGCAGCGCGTGTCGTTAAGCCAAGGAGGCTAATGACACGCTCCGCCACTTCATTGTACATATCCCCCAGGATTTCTTGTCTTTTGTTTTGTTGCTTGCGCCCTAATTATCATTAAAACAGTCCATACTAAGATGGCCATTACTTCTCAAATGTTGGCTTAAGGGATTACAAACTCTCATCCCATTGCATCGGTTTGGCCGTCCCTACAAGGCCTTAAGTTTCATGTCCACAAAAGTCTACTCATCTTACGTGTCTTCAAGAAACTGCATAGCCATGTCCAAGTCCTCTGTCTAAGGCCATGCATGTCACTCAGTGACGGCTGGAAGAGGATGTACCCAGTTAAGTTCTACGCATGCTTAATTAAGTTTTACTGCAATTGGAACCGACTGCAGTGAGCGAAAATTACGTATTTTTTTTTAGGTCAAGCCTGGGCAGCGCATGCGCTGCTTTGAGAAGAATGCTGTAATGCAGACATCGACTGTATGCACTGATGTCTCATGTATGTAGAAATGTATGTATTTGTGTATTTACGCTTGCATGTATATTAGTAGATGCCCATATATGAATGAATATTTGTAAATATGTAAATAGAAATGTGTGTACTCATGTATGCATCTATATATGTGCCTATTTATATTTATATGTTTGCATTGATGTAGTTAGAATCATAATTCATATATAGTGCAAACTTGTGGTAGCACAAGTACACTGCACAAGTGCATTTTGGCTATTTTCCCAAACAACTTAATAAAAAAAGCATGGGTAAAAGACATTGGACCTAATTTATGAGGAGTGTTGCTTCACTGCATTGTTGCAGTGATGAAACACTTCTCAGTGCGCCCTCTTTGCAACACCATAGATGCTCCGTATTTAAAGTATGGCGCATCATGTAGCAAGGAGTTACAGATACGTCAGGCACAATAGTGGCGCATTGCTGGAGTGTCTGAAAACAGACGCAAGTCCAGCAATGTATTCTTTCACATGGATAAGCCTCATGTGAAAGGGCCTGCGTCACCCTTACGCCTGCCATGAGGCAGGCGTAAGGTTTTCACGCAATGGCGTCCTAGAAGCAGCGGCGTCACTAAGGGGGTGCGGGGGGTGCGGACCGCACCGGGTGACACCCTCACATGGGGTGACACCCAGCAGGGCACAGGGGGAGGGTGAAGGCAGTGCGGAGCGAGGTTGCCTGCCTCTGATCACCGAGTTGTGGGCCCATCTTTTGAGCTGTCTGAAGGCCTGCGAAGACGACTTTCTGGCACAGCAGCTCTGTGTCCAAGCTGAGGCCTCTCGCCTGCTAGCCCGGCAGTTCTTCCCTTACTGAAGACAGTGGCTGCAAGACGGGGGTTCTCACTCTCTTTCCTCTCCTTTCTTTTATTTGCTCCCCTGTGAAATGGATCCAAAAAAGAAAATCACTTTTGCTGGAAAATCAATGTCGTATTTTTCTGACATTTAATTCCCAAGTGCAGCATCAGGAATAAAAGTTTAAAAATATGCAAAATAAATAACTAAATAAAGTAAGACAGAGTGGTAGCAAACTGGCCAGATTGATTTTATTCACACCCAAACACATTAGCGCCACTTTTACAGAGTTTGCCAGTGAAGCGCTATTTTTGTTGTCTTGGCCTTGTTTTCCCAGGGCTTGGAACTAGTGCACCAATCCTGGAGGTACTGCAATGTGAGGATTGAAAAACAAAATTTGTACTGTTGCTCCGCATCTAGGGATGTTGTCTTCTTTTACCATACTGCTTACGTTTTGTAAGGATATAAGCAAGGGTCATTGAAATGGGTCCATTCAGGGCCCTGTTGTCATGTCCTTAACTTTTCAGGCAAAAGCACTCACTGATTTCTGAACAGTGAGTGTAAAAGCGTTAAGGTAACCATGTTGTTCCAGCTTACATTTCACATGGTTTGCAAAATTTTGCATTCCCTATGATTGTTTGCTTTTTCCAGGATGCTGTCACTTTTTACTTGTAGGCCACATATTGCTCTTGCCCAGTGCGTAATTTAAATTGAGCCGCATCCAGGTGTTTATAGCTGGCAACAATTGGGTTGTAGTTGAAGGCAGTCTGAGATTTTCTCAGTGGGGCAGTGTGGTATTCAGTAGGGGAGAGGATGTGGCGTTATGGCCAGAGCTGCTGAATTTGGAACTGGGGAACCAGGTTCAGCCTTAATAACCAGTCCACCAGACCACTCTCCTGAGAGAGCACTATCTCATGCTAGACCTTAGAAGGCTTCGCAAGATATTAGAATCCCTAGTGTCGTAGCACCAGCAGGTTCACCCTAGCATTACAAGTGTAGGTTAACCTTCAAGGCTTGTCCACCACTATTCATACTGAAGTTCACCTCCAGTCTTGCGGGCAGGCCTATGAAGCAGCACACCCTAGAACAACAGTGACCCTGTCACTGAGATCACAATACCCTTGAGAAGGGCCAGCTCTAGGGGGGTGCAACTGGTGTGACCGCACCAGGTGCTGACTTTAGGTGGAGGTATCATTTTTGCAAGTCTATTATGGTTTTAAAAGCGCTTGCTGCCTCCTTCCTGGCCTCCAGCAATTTTCGGTAAAATGTTATGATGACTCTGGTGATTAATGTTTTTCCTAGAGTGAGATCGGAAATTTGTCTAATGGAAGATTTGACTCATGGAAAGGTAGCTCAGAGGGTTAATGTACCTGCTGCAAAGAACATGTACCATGCAGATCACAAAGTGCACATAATGTAAATAGGCTAGTGGGCTACTGCTTTTGTCAGAGAGATCCTTTTGTTACTTGCAGTTTATAAGTTAAAATCCTAACATAGAACAGTGAGCTATTAACTGTCATCTACTCCGCAGCAACACAAGTCACATTTTTTATTAACTTTTGATACGTTTGAGCTACAAACAATTTATTAGTTGAAATAGTCAGATCATGCTGCAGATCTTGCATTATGAGGCAAATATGGCAGAGCCGTGATGGAGCGGGTAAAATATTTTCTTTTTTATATACCCAATCCATTTATATACGTTTATATTAAAATGATTAATAATTAATTATAATAATTAATATCTTGATGTGAAGGTACTAAACCAACCTTATTAACAGAAAGAACACACGTGGGAATGCGTTGCATGGCAAAATTAATAAGTGAACTAAGTTGTATGCATAATAAAATGATAAATGTTGCTTGAGTAATCTTATTGTGATTTGCGCTTAAATAAACCAGCATTAACGGCTTTGGATGTTGCATATGGCTAGATGAATGCATAAACATAAGGGTATTAACAAGGGAATAACACCGTTTTAATCATTTCTATGTATTAATTACGATTTTGTGTTTCTTTGCTTAAAGTTGACTATTCTGGCCTACCAAAAGATGGCCGCCGACTGAAACCTAACTAAAGTACATTACTTCATCATTTGAACAATGGAGAAAGGCGCCTGCACTGACTTCGCTCGTGTCCCTTGTGTGACCTGTCAGACCATGCTCATGAAGACTACTCTGGGTGAGGTGCCAATGCCCCTGAACGTGAAGCAAATGTTGCTATTGGAAATATGAACTGTCGAACCCAACCTGTTTCCAACGAACTGATACATTTAGGACTACGGATTATTCTTTCCCATATATTTGCTTTGAGACTTCTTCCACATGGGAAAATTTGAAAATGTTTCCTAATGTATTAAGATGTATTTGAATTCAGCCAATCGTTGGCCTGGGAAATGAGAAAATGTAACTTTAATGTGTACATTTTAGTATAAATATTAGTAGACTAGAGAGGGAATAGGCTAACGCTAGACGCCACTTCATCCAGAAGCTATTGACGGAGAATCGATGATCAGAGATCTTTATGCTGACGGAGAGGACAGAGACTTTAGAACTCTGATGAATTTACTGAAGACCAGTTCTGACTTAGAAAACGACAATTAGCCAGAATAGGTAAATATGACAAAAGATGATATTGCATTATTAGGATTTAACCTGCATATAAATTAGATAAAGAAAATCATTATTTGAATTACTGGGTCGGGTGATTATTTTCATTGAAATGTTTATTGATTAAAGAGTAAAAGTATCATTGAACTAAATAACAACTAAATGATTCAATCGACCTCTTGATGGAGGAATTGTTAGGGTGATTCAGGAGAAGTGGTTTCCTCTATCAAAGAGAACGGTTGTGGTTTGGATCTGATGTCCCTTTGTAGGCACGGATAGTTTGAGAGAATGAATGTTGGTGTTATGGGCCCCACCAGCGTATGATGTGTGTATGTGCGTGTGACTGAGAAATCATTCTGTCCGTGGAAGTAGGGGGAAATTGAGTAATCAGAACTGCACCAGTATTTCTGGTAGCTAGAGATGGTTTTTATTGTTTTGGTTTAATGATTTGCATGTATATAGTTTATCGATTATTGATTGGTATTGAAATATGTACTAACACTATATGTTGAAGTCGTATTGAGTTTTATGTTGTCTGTACGGCTTCTGGGATGTAGGAAGTCGGAAATTGATAACAGTTCCGTAGCAGAGCAGAGGTAAGTGCTGCTCTCGGGAAAGACGGGATTGTGGTTGCCCGTAGGTACACGGGAGAAATGTGTGACAATTGAAGTTGCACGACGCATTGTCTGGGTTCGATTCGGTAGTATCGCCGAGTGTTACCATTAGTGAGATTTTCTGTGTGAGAGAAGTATGAATGATAGCAAAGGGTTACCTGTGAAATTTTGGTCTTAGGTACCAGGAAACCAATTGGCATACTGATAACGCTTATCACTGAAAAGGTAGCAGGTGTTCTCTGAGTTTGGTAGAAGGACAAAGTAGAGGTAAGCGCTGCTTTGTTAACGTATGTTATAATTCTGTAGTAGGACAGACGGTTCGCTGTTCTCGGAAAAGACAGGATTCTGTGTGAATGAACTACATTTTCTTGTGTGAAAGTGCGTGAATGAATTAGCATTCGGGTTAATTGCGAAACTCTGAATTTATTTCTCAGGAGCATTGCGTTTCCAACTATGTGTCTTAATTCTGGAGAAAACAGTTAATTGATGCTTGGTAGAAGGGTGGAGTAGAGGGATGTGCTACTTTGCCAACGGACGTAACGATTCTGTAGTAGGGCAGAGGTAAGTGCTGCTCTCTGAGAAAACAGGATTCTTGTGGGAAAGGTCTTTTGCTATTCTGTGGTTAGCGGAGCAGACAATGGAGATGTTTATATGTTGTAACTAACAGTATTGTACAATTGAAACAAAGTCTACCGAGTAGTTTTGTAAAGGAGGGGTAGACTGAAGACAGGAGTCAGGAGCAGGAGCTGCTGCAGCGACTGCTGACGTCAGAAAGACCGCGCTGGGATTGGACAGCTGGACAGTGACGTAGACGCTCCAGGATTGGTGTGTTAGTGTGAGTCGCGCTAGGATTGGAGATTGTGACAGTGACGTAGACGCGCCAGGATTGGTGCGTGAGTGAGAGTCGCGTTGCTATTGGACTAAAGATCGTACAGTTGCAGAAAAGACTAAAGGGTTTACAAGAGAAAGGAAAATGTATTATCATTCACCCAAGAAAAAGAAGAAATCCTTGTTTAGTAAAATAAAAGGATGGTTTATGAAAGACAAAGAGATTGTGACTAGGGAAGGACAGTTACTTCCTCCGACGAAAACGACGCATCCTTCATGGTTGCGAAATATGAGTACCATACTTGCATTTGGTTAGACAATTGTGCGAAGTATACCAAGGAAGACAGAGTTTTAGCGTTTCCAGAAAATGGTTCCTTTAATTTGGCAATATTAAGGAATTTAAGGGAGAGGATGATGAGCTTAGATCCAGGACCTAGACCTACGCAGTTCGAGGCTTTGACTGAGTGGGAAGACGAGATGCATGAGCGAGAAAAACAGAGAAATGGCAGTAGATATAGATATATGTTCGGACGGCCAAACGATCGTGAAACTCATTGTGATCGAATGAGAAGGTGGCGAGACGCAAGTATGACTGAAGGACTGTTTCCCGTAAGAACTGCAGGGGAATGTGCGGGAAGGAAATGCATAGAGAAAAAGCATAATGTAGAACCCAGAAGGTATGGAGCAAATGAAATAGAAGATGATGTCCTAGATGATATGTTTTACAAAAGTCCACCTCCGTACAGGAAGGAATCAGAAACGCCAACCGCAGGTACACCAGTGAGGGAAACTCTGCGAATCATTAAGACAGCAGTTACGACTCCAGAGGTAAAAAGAAGGAATTCTCTTAGGGAACGAGAGATGGAAAATAAGGTAGAGAGTGAAAATTCGAGGGAACTAGCGAAAACCACGTTAGAACTGACAGAGAAAATAAAATTGACTAAAAATCTAGAAGCAGTTACAGTCCCTGTAACCATAGGTCCAGTTATGCCCATTTTTGAGAAGCAGAAAGAAAGTGAGCATGGTCTAACAGTTCCGTATGTGAACAATAGACAAGCGGAACAGCCCCTGATGAGAGCAAAAGAGAATCCTTGGAGACACACCATGAGTGAGGGTGAACTACATGTGTCAAATAACCCATTTTATAATCCTGATACTGTAGAAAGAGGCAGAATGGTAGGGGGACCAATACTAGAACCACAGAGAATGACAGAACCAGCGAATATAGAGAAATCAGTGGGTATAACCACAGACGAATTGAGCGAATGGCTGAAGGGTCTGCAGGGTAAAGAGAAGGAATCCCAAAATATTGATGTGGCAAAATTACGCATGGTATTAGAAGAACTAATAGGAGGAATTATCCCTACAGAAAAGCTGAAAAATTACCAGGATGAGGAATTGTTATTTTTGTGTAAAAGTATCACTTGGAGAGCCAAGAATTTACATAACAGGATAGCAGAATTAGCAAGTGAGATGGGAATTGACATGGACAAGGTAAAAGCTTTACAGAACCCTTACCGAGTGGATTTCACGGAAAAAGATATTGAAAATCTGAACACTGCAGGACGAATAGGGCAGATTAAGGACATAATCACAGTGTTGAGGAAATGGGGAGATGTGGACAAATGGAAAAGCAGGTGGTATAGAAAACGGGATGATACCTCAGACAGAACTTTCCCTGCATTTCCTGTAAGAGAAAAGGAAAAGGTAGTAACAGAATTTCCCATGAGGGAGATTCCAGGAGGGGGATATGTGCATGTCCCATGGACAAGACAGGACATTTTATCATTTACTAATGACTTCCCTCGATTGCGAGAAAAGCCAGTCGAGTGGTACAGACAGGTAGACAGATTTGTTAAGTTGTCAAAGGTACTGTGGATTGATCTAAATAGCCTATTTGACATAATAGTGCCAGCAGACTTATGGGCAGAATGCAAGATAGTCATATATTGGCCAACTAAAGAGTACCCAAGAGATCCCAAAACAGGAGCACCAGACCCTGAGGTAATGAAGAAATATGAACAAGTTATGGTGTTTTTGAAAAACAAAGTGCCTCCCAAAGAAACAGACTGGGTTAAAATAGATCGAACACATCAAGAAGCGAAAGAATCAGTTCATGCTTACTATGAAAGGCTAATATTAGCTTTCAAACAGTTTAGTGGAGATGACAATCTGGGAGAAAAGGATCTAAGTCATTTTGTGTACAGATTTGTGTATGGTTTGCGTCCCGAAATTGGAGAAATGATAAAGCAGCAAACCGTAGACTGGCAGAGCAAGAAAATAGATGAGATCCTAAGGCATGCTAAATACTTTAGTGATGAGATTGAGGCAAAGCAGCGAAAACTAAAAGAAAAGGCAATGTGGGCTCAAGTGAAAGTCGCAGAGAGACAGGAAGCTCAGCTGGTTGAACAAGACAATAATCCAGGCATTAAACCGAGATTTGGCCGAGGAAAAGGAAAGGGTAATATAGAAGAAGCTAAAAAGAAGTTTCCATGCCACAATTGCGGAAGGTTAGGGCACTGGAAATCCGAGTGTAAATATCCACCAAGTACTAATAATGAAAATCCATCATTGAATCCACAGGTACAGTGTGAGGTGAGTGGCCCACCGCAGCAACAGCAGAAGGCTGTTAATCCACAGAATCAGGTGCCAAAACCACCATTACCGCAAAGCAGGAACACTCAAAGATATAGCAAAGAAGCGGGATTCTACAATGAAGAACAGGTAAACAAACCGCAACGCGCGAGTGCTGTGTCACAATATTGGCTGAGAAATGACGAGAGTGAGTCAGAGGAGACTTATTGACGGTGCCGAAGAGAGGAAGAAGGGTGCGTACTTGGCGCAACTCTAGAAATAGATCAGACAGGACCATTTGTGCATGGGAAAGTTAATGATGAAAACATTACTTTTCTGGTAGACACTGGAGCTACGCGATCTACTGTCAGATCAGCAGATGTGAAAAATCTTCCTCTTTCGGATGAAACAATCCAAGTAGTTGGCGTGTCAAACACTCAGATTAGGACCTACCTTACCGAACCTGTGAAGGTTAAAATAGGGAAATTCACAGACATGCACCGATTCGTGGTGTGCGATACTAGTCCTGTGAATCTGTTAGGAAGGGATCTTCTGTGCAAAATGAATTGCACCATATTCTGTACTCCAGATGGAATAGCATTTGAGACACCAGATGAGGATGTACTGTATTAGATGACAATAGCTAATCAAGAAAATGGAATTACAGGAATTTATGCAGTATTTAACCCAGATGAATTACCCAAAGAATTGAAGCAGTCAGTGAAGGCAGGAGTCTGGGATTTTACTGGAGAAGATGTAGGCCTTATGAGAAATATAGATCCAGTAAAGATTACACTAAAAGAAGGAGTAGTTTATCCAAACATTCCCCAATATAGATTGACACCTGAAATAATTGAAGGAGTGACACCTTTAATTGAGAAAATTATTCAACAAGGAGTGTTGAGAGAAATAATGAGCAGTCCATGTAACTCACCTATAATGGGACTGAAAAAGCCCAATGGGAAGTTCAGGATTGTGCAAGATTTGAGAAGAATTAACAAAATCGTTGTGTCATGTTGTCCCATTGTTCCAAATCCATCAGTGATTTTGTATCAGATTCCTCATGATGCAGAATGGTACACAGTAATTGATTTGTGTCATGCTTTCTTTTCCATTCCGTTGCATCATGACAGCCAGCCGATTTTTGCATTTCGGTTTGGAGTGCGTATTTTGTCATGGTGCCGAATCCCACAGGGGTATACAGAGAGCCCCTCAATTTTCAACCAGTTGCTAAAGAAATCTCTGGAAAGTCTAATCATGCCTGAAAATTCAGTTTTGGTCCAGTATATTTACGACCTATTGGTGGCGTCAAAAACACGCGAAGCTTGTGAAACGGACACAATAGCTTTGCTGAATCATTTGGCAGATGGAGGACTAAAGGTATCTCCGACAAAATTGCAATACTGTAAAAAAGAAGTACAATATTTGGGTCATACCATTGAAAAAGGGCTGAGAAAAGTAACCATAGACAGGATCAGAATTATTAGAGGAATGAGAGCTCCAATGACCCAAAGAGAGGTGAGAATGTTCCTAGGGATGGTTGGTTACTGTTGTCAGTGGATAAGTAACTTTTCCCTGATTGCCAAACCATTGGTAAAATTGACGAAAAGTTAGGTTAAAGACCCCCTTGAACTGAACAAAGAAGAATTGGCAGCATTCAGACAGTTAAAGAGCAGTCTTTGCGAAGCCCCAGCTCTGGGAATGCCAGACTATGAGAAAGAATTTGAATTGTACTGCAGTGAGAGAAATGGATGTGCACTCTGTGTTAATACAGAAACATGGAAGACAAAGGAGACCAGTTGCATATTTTTCATCAATGTTAGACCCAGTGGCGGTAGGTCTGCCAGGATGTCTGAAAGCAGTAGCTGCTACATGCCGAAGCCTAGAGCAGAGTGAGGGAATCGTGATGGGGTATTCAGTAAGAGTTTTTGTACCTCATAATGTGGTGATCCTTTTAACGAGGAGCCGAACACAGTTCATGTCACATAGTCGGCTGACTAAGTATGAGAAGGTTATTTTAGGTGCAACAAATGTGAGTCTGGAAAGATGTTGGAATGTGAATCCAGCTACACTATTGCCTGATGCAGAGAGAGTGGAGTTAAGAGATGATGTTGATCATGATTGCTTGGATGTGCTTGACTTTTGCACAAAACCTCGACCAGACATAAAAGATTTACCATTGCCAGAAAGTGATTATGTGTTGTTTGTGGATGGATCATGCTTGAGAACAGACGAAGGATTGTTGAGTGCGGCCTATGCTATATGCACAGTCGCTGCAGTCATAGAAGCATCACACTTGAAAGGAGTTAAATCCGCTCAAGTAGCAGAACTAGTGGCATTGACAAGGGCATGCAAAATTGGGAAGAATGTGAGAGTGACTGTGATAACAGACAGCCAGTATGGCTTTGGAGTTGTCCACGATTTTGGCCAAATTCCGACCTACTGATTAGGATGCAACCGAACACTGTTCAGTCACATGCCCATACTTTACAACGGGATCAGGTATTCCGGGCGGAATGCATGCTCCCATTGTAAAATAGGAGAAGCAGTTGATCCCTGCACCCTGTGGTAGGCACATTGAGGTGCCTGCCATGGGGTGCAGGGATCAACAGCCGTACACCCATGGGGGCCCTGAAGGGGGCTTCCCAAGTCGAGTTCCGACAGCCTTTCTGTGTCAGACAGGCTGTCAGAACTAGACATCGTAATTCCTCGGGCAGAAAGAGACGCCCTTGGGACTACTGACAGCATTCCGACTGGTGGACGGGCTCTCCGAGCCCATTGGAAGCCAGTTAGAATTACAGTCCGGATTCCTTTCCGACAGCCTCTATCGTAATGAGACGGTCGGAAAGGAATCCGACCAACATATTACGATGCGGTCAGAAAGGCTCCAACCGGCAGTCGGAGCCTTTTCCGACCGCATCGTAATGGGGCCCTAGGTTGCTTGTTTAACTCATGCTTGCACTGTTCATGGCCAGTGGGTGCCAAAGAAGGAATTTACCTCCCATTGATCTTAAGCCAGTGTATTCATAACTTTGAACATTGCATTCAAAGCCATAATGGAGAAGTCTAGAAATTAGATTCTAATGGGGATCACACACCACACGAGAGAGCAAGCATGGGACATGCAGAGAAGCCATGGGTCATTTTAATAATACTCCACACTGCCTTTGACCACCAGCTTGGCCTCTGCTTAGACTGAACCATCAGAATGCATTCTCCCACCTGGATCTCACTTCCACACCATTAAGAGCAGGCAGCCTGGAGAGATGGAGTCAAGGTATGTTTACCATGGTCAAGAGGGTGCACACCCTGAATATTGACCCCAGAATATTGATTGGACACAATATTGAGGACACAATATGGAAATAAATATCAACAGGTAAGGACATCTCAATTTTCTATACCTATCTCCATATATATTTACCTACCTGGTACATATATCTTCAATGTACGTAGATTTGGCGCCGCGAGGAATGATGGGGGATGAAGTCCCCAGCAGTAGTGGCGAAGATCCTGTAATGGCGCTGCAACAGACAAAGTCTGCATGTGAGATTACGGTAAATCTATGCTTCTCTAGATGCACTTACCTTTTGATATTTTGTCCCTCGATCTCCACTTCTTGTACCATGATATTCTGGGCATCAATATTCGGTTGTACAATCAGTCAAGGGAGTAGACAGGGTGGCAGAGAGCAGGACACTGAAGGATTTGAGTACAGCCTGATTCCAGGAGCAGTGCAAAGGAGCTTGGATAATGAAGGATTTTGTGAGGAGCAGAAGTTGAAAATTTGCACGCTTCCCAAGAGGTTGAATTGGAGACCAATAGCCTTAGAGTTGGAAGCAATTTTGTTGTGGTAAAGCTTAGCATCTGAGCCCTTGTGTCACAACTTGCATCCATACTGCACATCATGCAGGTCATTCAAGGCACGAGTGGGGCCTTATATATTTGACCCACTCAATTCTCTAAATACCTCACAACAACCACCCATGAATTCCATTAGTGACAGCCCGAAGTTGGAGAAAGTAGCAGAGGTAGCGTACAGGACTGCACTGACTGTCTGAAAATATGACCTTAATATTCCCTCAAGCCTCCCCAAATCTTCCAAGAAAACCTTTATGGTAAAAGCTAACGTTTTTCAGCATTTCCGTTTGGTGGTGATGGTATCAGTGGTATGCTACCAAAGGATAAAGAAAGGGTTTGAGGTCCAGGCCAAAAGAAAATCCATGCCCTCAGTTCAGACTTGCTGACTTTAAAAACATACACTGTAAAAGAGGAGACAAGACCGTAGCGAGAGTGAGGACCAGAGCAGTGGCGGGGTTCTGAGAACCTCACTGCCATAGTGGGTCATTGGAGGTGGCAGAACATGGTGATGGGGCCTGGTTTTTATGCCCTCCTCCAACAACAAAATCCAAAAAAGGCTTCTGAAGCCACCTACATTATCCGAAGCTTGTTTCTAAATCCATAATGAGTTTAAATGTTTAGAGCCTACACAGGTGAGCTATAACCATACTCTGTAAAGTGGTTTTCTTGCTCACTGAGAGATATTGGCAATTCATCAGGTAACTGTGTGAATGGTGCCGATATTGTGGGATACCTGAACGCACTGTGTGAACTGGCAAGTCCGTGTGATGGCTATTAACAATGGCCCGAATATTCCTTTCAAGTCCAAGTATCTAAAAAGTTTGATGCAAAAGATTTCAGAAAAGCTTATGAAGGAAGCATAGCTGTGGCTTCATCAATGTATCTTTAGCCTTTTATAAATGATTTCTACCAGGACAGTCACTCTTTTTAGAATAGGTCATAACCATCTCTGGTGTATTTGCAAGAACAAGTGTAAGTAATATGTGGGCACAAGGACTAGTCTCGCAGGTGTCACATCTAGTCAACACTGGAGGGTGATAAACTGACTTTGAGTACTATCATTACCAAAAGGAGTGTCAATCAGCACGGGAAAAGTGAGATTCCCAGGAGTGCTACTAAGAAGACAACCTTGAGTACCAGGACATGGTCACTCAAAACACTGACAGTATATTGAGAGACAACAACAGTGACTAACGAACAGGGAAACCGTGTTGGAAGCCACTTGAATAATGAGTAAATGGCGTCTCTTTCAAAAGGTGTAAAAAGGGGGTTAAAAAGTAGAAAAGCCAGAAATTGTCACCTAGGAAACAATTATGTTCTAATCTACAGTGGCTGAACAGATTGAAATAGCAGACGGTAAACTAAGATATAGACCACGCTTCTTCAACCCGTATTGCGTGAGCTACTGGTTGCTCTCCAGGTACCCATAAGTAGCTCACCTGTGTGTAGCTAAGTGTTCTTGATTAGAAGCTTTTGTGTTTTTACTTAATACGTGTATACCAAAAGTAAAAAGAGTATATTTGAGATGCATATGTGTGTATTTTCAGAAGTTTTTTTAGAAGCTGATCTTTGATAACAAATCGTTGAATTTGCTAAATATACATTTAAGCTGAGGCACTGTAGCTTTGGGTCTTATGTATTGCCCATGAGGAGGCACTCCAGATTGCTAATGCTTTTTTTACATTACTGCTAGCAACCCTGCCTGATGCACTGAGGTGATCACTGCTGACAATATTGCATGGGGATGTAATTAATGTAACCATGTCTTATATAGTTGCTATTGCAACATTATTAGTATTAGTAGCTCTGGATGATTTTCACGAACATAAGTGTCTCTTACTACAGAGAAGGCTGGAGACCTTTGATATGGATCTACAAATACTCCCTGTGAGAGTACAGGAAACACCAGAAAAAACACAGGTGCCCTAAAGCTAAAGGTGAGTATATCACCATTTATTTATATAAAAGAACACTTAACACAACTGTAAGTGAGATTCATGAAACAAGGTGCTGCTTAATTCACAAAAACGTTTTATTGTATAGTCCCAATCCTTATAGCCCCATTCCTTAGTAGAGAATACACACGTTTTCTTTCATTTTTAAAATACCTACTGGTTGTGTGATTTTATTTCCAAAGAATTAGTAACTTGTAATTTAAACTTCAAACCCCCATTGTTATTATATATAATTGTTTAATATTATTCATCAGTAAAACGTAATTTTTTGTATTTCTGCAGATAGTTTACATTTATGGTGACACTTTCGGGAGGATCGGGTGGCCCGCGGACCGAGATTAACCCTACGCAGTGTACGGCGTGGGCCTGGCGAATGCTTGTGACAAGAGCGCAGCTCTCTCATCTGTACGCGGCACTATTACCATTACTTTCCCACCCTGATATCTCGGCAGCTCGGGAGGCGTCTGCCCTGCGAGAATTGGCTGCGGCTGGCATACACCGGCTGGGTGATTTATATGTGGAGGGTAGATTTAAAACGTTAAAGGAGGCGCAGAGCGGCTCCGAGCGGGGCTTCATGTTTAACTTTACATATGTTCGGGTTCGTCAGGCTATTCGCGCGGCGTATCCGGGTTACCCTGCTGAAACCACCACTTTGAGAGCCCTGCAGGTGCTGCTGACGGGAGAGAGCCGAATGAAATTAGTTACACGACTCTACAATGCCTCTCTGCGCGAACGAGACATTGGGGTACACCTCTCTTGCTCGCGTTGGCAGAAGGCGCTGGGTGCTCCTATCGCGCCGGAGGTCTGGACTACGTGTTGCCAGCTCACTGGCCGCCTTACGGCCAATTGTAATCTTCGAATTATACATTTTAAGTTCCTGCATCAGGTTTATTATTCCCCCTTGCAGCTCTATAGATATGATCTAAAGGAAACCTCCAATTGTGTGAGATGTGGAGCAGCGGATGCAGATTTTTTCCATGTTACCTGGATGTGTGGGAGTGTATTTGCTTTCTGGACGGCAGTGGTGGCCATTCTGTCTGATGTTGTGCTAGAGCCTGTGGATTGCTCTCCTGAGCTTTGTTTACTGGGGTATGTCAATTGCCTTAAGCCCTGCAACAGACGAATTGTTGCCGTTTCCACTTTGTTTGCCAAAAGGGCGGTGGCGCAATGTTGGGGAGCCAAAGCGTCACCCACTGTGAAGAAGTGGCTCCGGGACCTGGTGTTTTGTAAAACTCAGCTTCAGACATACGAGGAGGAGCTGCCGGAATCCTCTCGTCCAAAAGACTTTTGGGCCCCTTTTACGGAGTATCTAATGTCCCATCCTGACCTATTATGAGCCCCTTAGTAGGTTCCCATAGACACCTTAGAATGGGTGTGAGTCTTCGGCTAACAGCTATACGGACCTGAAGGATGGACTTTGCCTAAAAACATTCTTTATTATTCTATACTACCAAATGCAGCTTTGCTGTCCAAAGTGTACTGTCATTATGCTGCTGTCCTACGGGGGGGGGGGGGGGGGGGAGTGATGTTGTGGGATTTATATGTTTCCTTCGCCTTCAATGACCCTGTATCATTGATTGTCTGCCTTATTTGAAAATTCAATAAATACAGTTTAAAAAAAAAAATTGTTTACATTTATAATTTTGTCTTAAAAACTCGAATTTTAAAATCGGAATTTTGTAGTTCTGCGGATAGTTTACATTTTTAATCTTGTCTTAACACTCGAATGTTAAAATCGGAAGAAAAATGAGAAAAAATAATAATAATGAGAGGAACAAATTCCTCATTAAAAAAACCCTAACAACAAAAACTGAGAGCTAAAAATCCTCTAATAAAGTTTCTTGCTTCGGTAGAAGAGACTTGTGCTGTTGCTTTTAGAAAAGGAAATAATACTAGGTGGTATTGAATAACATAATCCTAAAAGTTTTAAATTGTGCGGTACTTCGTGTAGAAATTATGCTTCGAGTGAATTTAGGAAGGGAGCGTCGAGTACTGCGAACAAACGCTTGATTGAAACCTGTGCTTGGCTTCATTTGTGTGAAGTTGAGAAGAGACAGCTCTGAAATCCAATTGCAATGTATGCTTTGAGGCCATGGAATTGTTGTTATAAGCCCAAGAGGGGGTTAGCCAGAGGAAAACGGATGGCTTTGTAATATTGAAAACCAAGGGGGTCACAAAGAAGACTCGGGTTACAGTCAAATAGAGCCCTAAATGTGCATGTGCGAAACTCGATCAATAAATCATTTCCTCCAAAACTGTGGCTGGAAATTCTAATTTTGAGTCGGGTGGGTGAAGCCAAGTTTCTGGATTTTCGCACTTGGCGGCAGCAGGTTGCCAAAATAATTGTATAGATTTCATCGAACTTCTAAGGTCATTTCTGCTCGTTTAGAAAATGAAAGCTATACATTAAATGGAAATGAAGCACTGATGAGTTGCCCATGATCTCTTACCCAGCTGTATGTCAGCTGTTTGGTTTACTGGCTCAAGAGGTGTGCCATATATGTTGTGCAACACATTGATGTACAGACCACATATTGTATTGCAATTGCATTTATATAGCACTTACTACCCCTGACAAGGCGTCAAAGCGCTTTTTTTTATGTTAGTCTGTTATTTGTATTGAGAAGGATAGTGGAGGGATAGAAGAGGGAATGGTTTGCATTTATATAGCGCTAGCTACCCCTAATGAGGTGTTAAGGTGCTTTTTGGTGGGTACCCCGCTCCTCCGGAACCCAAAAGGATTAGTGGTGAATTAGTATAGTGAAATTTGAAATTAATTTGAGCAGTGGATATGTTAGTCTGTTATTTGGACTGAGAAGGATAGTGGAGGGATAGAAGAGGGAAAGGTTTGCATTTATATAGCACTAGCTACCCCTGATGAGGTGTTAAAGCGCTTTTTGGCGGGTAGCACGCTACTCCGGAAACCAAACAGGATTAGTTGTGAATTAGTCTAGAGAAATATGAAATTAATTTGGGCGGTGGACATGTTAGTGTGTTATTTGGATTGAAAAGGAATAGTGGGGGGAATAGAAGAGGGAATGGTCTAGGATTTTTTTTTGGGGGGGGTACATATCCATCATTTGGACAGTACCATCAAGAAGGTAATGATGGGCTTAGGTTTAAGTGGTTTATCTGCGATCACCAGCCACTTAATACTAGTAAAGCGCCATTTTGGAGGACCCCTTATTGCCCAGTTTTAGCAAATGGCCATTTACATGTTTCAGTAAAACCAGGAGGAGAACATTCTGCCACGATGAGGACAAGCCGAAAGGACAGAAAGTGAATGACGGGAAGAATTTGTCTTGTTCCAACCAGTGGGTTCACTGGAGGCGAGAATGGTTTAGTCTGCTGAGCCATGCATGAGGTCAATCACAATTCTTCAAAATATCTTTAGAATTGCTGTTTTCAACCGAAATGGAATTACAAGTGGTGCAGGGTTGCCACTCCGCCTCTTGCTGGGCGTGGCAATTCTGTATGGATTTCTAGGCATAGATCCACCTTCGAGAAGCAGGTGAATGTTTGCATAAAAAAGTGCCCAGAATTCACAAACTGCATGCAGAATTCGGTCTGATAATACCAGCTTCCACATATTATTTCTTGTTCCAACTGCAAAACATGGAATGGCCTGATAAAAGTGCGATAGTATTTATTGCCTTGTATTAGCTCGCTATTTTCCAGGGCCACTAGTGGTAGGAACATAGGTAGCTTTAGCAAAGTGTGTTTCCAAGCTGTAAGTCCTGTGGACTGAAATAAAGCACGGATGAAGAGGGCGAACAGTCTGCTGTCCCCAGCTGGAACCATAGGTGAACCTCAAGCAGGAAATAACATTACACCTTTTTGTACCTTAAAGGGAATCTCCTTCCAGCTCCACCATATATCCTGCGCCATGAAGTAGAATGGTAGGATACGTCCCTTAGCTTTATCAGCGTTAAACTGAGTGGACTGCAGCAACCAAGCACTTTCTTGCCTGTCTGGTATTATCAAACAGCAGGTAATTATGGACACCCCTTATCTGTGTAATGCACAATGTTCCCTTATGGGTTTATTTTTTCCAGTAGCGTTAATGGCCGCCGTGTGGTCACTTACGAGAGTTTTGTAGGAGGGAGGAAAGGATTTAATAGAAAGAGTGAGAGTGTAGGTGCAAAGGTTGACCAGGCTAGCTAGGATGTGAGTTTAGACAATTATGAGCCTGGTGTTTTAAGGAATCTTGCCTGTGTCTTGCCTTATGGAGCGATGTCTGCTTTAGAGTGGTTGGTCTCAGGCAGCCAGTCATATGGTGTGGGTGAACATCTTTGATAATTAGCTTGACACATGTCCATTCACGGCCTTGTGGGTTAGGCAGAGAGCTTTGAAGCCAGCATGCTCCTTGACCAGCAGCATCTGTGGGGATCTCATGGCTGCCACGCGAGGTGAAGCACACAACTTTGTGCATGCTGCCACTCAGAAGTCATTTGGAGGGAATACCCCAAGTCCATATGTAGTTTAAATTGAAATAACCAGTGTTGGCATTGACATCACTGGGCTAAACGTAATCCTCGGAGGGGACACAGGTGGTAAAAGGTGTTCGTTTTGATAGTGTTAACTGATGGAAAACAAGCATTGCACGGCCAATAGGTCCTGCTTTTTCGAAATGCGTTTTTACCAATACTGTGCAGCATTAGCAAAAAAACCAAAAAAAAATATGATGATGTGTGTTACATGCTTCACCAAGCAGGCGTGCGCATGGTATCAAGTGGACTATATTTTGTTTATTCCAAAGTGGCAGGCACCATTTGGAGCAGTAAATACATAAAAAAATTACTATGACCAGAGTCACTGGTATTAAGCCACTGGAGAGCACCGTATTATGTGGCAGGTTTGACTAAATTATGCGACAAGAAGAAGCAAATTATGCCGCAAAATACGGCACATTTTTTAATAGTATTACTACATTATTTGGTAGATTTTACATATGCTAATACTCTCATATTAAGAATTTCACCTCATTAATACCAGTATAACAATTAAATATTAAAAAAGTAACTGGAAGGTGACCAGTTCACCTCTGTGAAGTGCCTTTCACTGTTGCCAAGTTTTTAGCAACTTTTGATCCTTTTGAGCTGGAAACAAAATAGTTTTTTTGTTAAAAACTGCTGATTAAGCAGCTGGTGATAGATTATGTGTCAAATACGGAAAAACCATAGTTGCGCAAAAAAAGATGCGGCCACAGAACTTTATAATTCCAGTACCCTTGACTTATGACCCGGAGTAATGGAAAGAACGGCACATAAGGGAGAAAGAAAGGAAAGCAGATAGGTAAACAGTGATAAATTGAGAAATCAGGGAAGAACAATAAATTGTTAGAGAGAGCTAAAGAGACAGAAAGCGTAAGGTGGTGGAATAAAAGGCATGAGATGGAAACAAGAGCAGGCATCCCTTCTTATTTGGTAACTCCTGCAAGTTTGTAGCACTGGTGGCAGACTTCTAAGATTACATTTGTGCCCCAGCACATGTCTTTTCTTCACATATTGAGTACTGTGAGGAGTTTATATCTAGCTTAAGATCATCACCCATTTATTTGCCTAGGTAGCAAGGAATCGCTTAATTATATGGTAAAGCTTCACTATAGTAAACTTATAAGCATGCCTACCATGTGGATCTCGGTCAGGGCCACTGGAATTATGTCATTTTGTGGCCGCTGCATTTTCTCCATAACTATACATTTGTTGCATTTGCCACATAGCCCATCATCTGCTGCATAATCTGCTGATTTTAACAAAAAGAAAGTTCTAGCTCAAAAAACACTGGGGATCATGCTGTTGTGCAGTGAAAGGCCCATTGCAAAGATTGATTGGTCCCATTTCTGCTGCTAATTGCAGTATTTGGGTATTAAACTGGTATTAATGAAGTGAAACTTTTGCCCAGACTGCTTACTTGTGTAAAAATGACAAAATAAGGAAGTCTATTATCACAAAATCTGCTGCATTATGCAGCATCATTTAGTAAACCTTTGTGCATTATTTGGTCCTCCCTTGCCGCATAATTCCAGTGGCCCTGATCTAGGGATACAAAAACAGAAAATCAGGGAGTGATACCTGTAAGGAGTTGCAACCGCTATGGACCATGTTCACTAGTAGCTTTTTCAGGGTGACTTTGAAAGTCTTTAAAGTCTGAGGGGCTTATATACAAGCCCCTTGCGCCGCTGGTACGTCACTTTTTTCCCATATTAAAAGTGACGCACCGGTGGCGCAAGGGGCTTGTATATAAGCCCCAGAGTGTTGTGGCAGGCAGGAGCCATTTTATTTCTTAATTTTGTACCCGCTGCATGAGCTGCTGACCTCTAATCTTTTTCTTCATCATTTATAGCTGAAGAACTAATTGTCTTCGTTGCAATGTAGGTTTCTTTGAAATGTGGTTTGTTTAAAATTATCTGTCAAGTATTTGGGAGCGAGTTATCATGCAGCTATTCAGTGCACTGGTATCTCCAAATAATACTAAACAGATTTTCATTGAAATATGTTCTGCCAAGTTTGATCAAGGTTGATGAAGGTTAAGTCAGAAAATGGATGCCCTATTTACTTGTTAAAAAATAGTTTGAATTGCTTCGAAGTCCAATATTAACAGAGGACTGTATGATAAATGAGTACTCTTTAACAGTCTTACCTTAGTATGTGTATAAGCTTGTGCTTCCTTTCATTATTTTAGGTCTGGCATATAGACAGACACCACCCTCCTTAAATAAATAAAACATGTGAATAAAGCATCTAAGCTTTCATCTTCTTCATCTATTGGTCTGTTAAGCTTTCATTCACATTTAGCTTCTGCCCACTACGACACATAGCATGAGGGAATGGGTCAGCCCACATCAGCAATTTGCAACATGAGATGGCATTTTATCTGAATAAATTTGCATATCCATCTAAAAGAAGTGCACCTCAGTGCCAAGCAGCTCTACCAAGTGTCCCATGTTTATACGTCATGTGCTGTTTCAGTGCAGGTTTTTTCTTTGAATTCTGGGAGTTGTAGTATTGTTTTTTTCATTCAAAAACAGGATGACAATTCCCAGAATTTAAAATCCTGGACTGATGCAGCACATCACACAACAGACATGAGCCTGGGGAACATGGCAGCTATATCCAAGGCAGGTGAATCAAAACTTTACTTCACTAATGCTTTTTTCCTATTAGTCTTTACATTTTTATAATTTTTGCCATACTTGTGTTTTTTAACTGCATCTTCAGGTAGTAGTACTGCCAAGCTTGGATTGGGAAGGCGGGTAGTCGGGCACCGGGTGATGGGCTGGTGCCTTTGGGTCACCAGTGAGCCTTGTTTTTGTTTTTTAGGGCCTCTGTCAACCAACAAACAGAGCCTTCCAGGCCCCTGGCAGGCAACTGTAACGAGGGACCAGCAGCATGGAAAGCCAGACTCTCAGAGGGCAGGGCTTACAGCCGCGCTAGGCGAGTATTGTTCTGGCCTTGGCAGACTTCAGCTTGGCCCCCATGAGGATGGCACAGACGCCCAGAAGCAGTGTCCAACTCCCTTGTGGTGCTGTCAAACTGAGGTGGGGGATGGGAGAGTAAAGCAGCCTCCTAGGGGGACAGGTGATGTAGCCGTTGGGCCATCTTCACCTCAGCCACACCCTCCCCCACCCGAGCCAGGCTGGGGTCAGGCGTTACTCTGGCTGTTGCGCCATTTTCACCTCGGCCCCCCATGTCTCTGACCTGGCCCAGCAGCTGTCTTTTCCCCCTGACTCCTCCCCACAGGGCCACCACATTCAGGCCATGGGGGGTGGTGGGAGGAGGAAGTATGCAGGGTCCTTGCAAGGGTCCAGTGTCTTTGAGGCCTTGATGTGGCGGGGGGAAATGCTTTAAACAGGCCTCACTGTAAGGCCACCTTTCCCAGAAGGAAAAATAGAGAGGAAGTAGATGGCGTTCTGAAAATTGTAGGGGTGCATCATAACCATGGATAGTCCGCACCCACATATATTCTATTGTCGTGATAACATTTGATTAACAGAAGTGTTTAGTGATAACATGTGAAAGTGCAAATGTTAGAGAAAGTGCTGTGTTATGTAAAGAGACAATGTATTCTTCATGTTATAACATTGTAATGCATGGTGCTGATGTTATTTACCTAAACAAGTTGCTTATACGTGACATAATGTGTCTGATTTAACGTGCACCATATTAAAGTTGCGCATAGGCGTGATTAATTGCAAACTGTGTAGGTTTCCGTACACTCGGTTTCAATAAAAAGCATTGATGTGCTTTGTAATGTAATGGTGTGGAAAGGCCTGAATGAAATGTTCACCTGTGTGTATTTGAAAGGCCTATGTGTTTCACTCTTATGTTGGCCGATTTCTGTAGGCCTGAAATGTATTTTCCCTGGAAGGCTCTTGGTGCAGTTGGCAAATTCATGTACATGTCGGATTTGTTCTGTTCTCACGTTTCTGTTGCAGGTGGAGAAAGTCATCTTTGTTAGTTAGAATAACGTCTTTTGTTTAGGAGAGTTAGGCTTAGGAGGATGTGAAACATTTTGCTGGAAGGAGCTGATAATTGGGAGCCGGTGTTCTTTCTCCTTGAGGGAGGCTTGGGAATCAAGGTCATTGAGCAGGAGCTGGTAGCACCAACGCCGCGTGGAAAATCACCCTTTGGGAAGTGTCCAGCGAGATGAAGTGATCTGTGGGCGTGTTCTATGTTCTTGTGTTTTGTATTAGGGATAGTGCCTCGGGGTGAAGGTAGGAGAAGGGGTGAGGAGATGGAAGAGAGAGAAGGAGCATCTCAGAACGAGTTCTGTAGCTTTGTCTACTTGATCCATACAACGTGAGTGTACTTCTTAGGAAGTCTTCACGCGCTGACACCTTTTCATGATATTGCCTGGGAAATGCTAAGTAGGGATGTCACGTTAGTGGTAGTGTAGGGACAGACTAATGCTTTATGTTTTACCCATGCCAGATGAAGACCGAACTTGACTTGGGGGCAATCATTGCCTGCGTTCTGCTACTGGAGATTGTTATTCTGTTTATGATCCATCGCATAAAGTTAGCCTGTAGGTTTGGATTTGTCTTAGTTCCCATGTACTTCTACAACCTCGTAATGAGGTGCTTGTACATTCAGTTGTTTTTGGCTTTGTAATAAACCTACTGAATTTGGAATTCGGAGTCTGTTGTTCCTCAGAGTCATAGTTCTTGTAAATTGCAAGCTTGATTAATGATTTGGTTATCCCCTCTACACTTCTCAGCAGGCAACAAAGATCCATTGACCGTGAGTTCCATAGTAATTTGGTAGAGGAACTCAACCCTTTTTCACATGCGTTCCAACGCATGCCATTACCCTGCAAAATATTGTACAACGCAGGGCTTTACATTGCAAACCAGTACAACACATTCCCCAAAGTAACGCCCCGGTGGAGTTAGAATAGTAAATTGCATTGCAATGGGGAATGCGTTCTAATGGATTACGTTGTAGAGCCCTGTGTTATAAAAGATTTTGCGGAGTTAAAAATGCGGGGTAATGACCCACGTTGTAAAAGCGTGTGGGGTAAAGTGTCCTGTTCAAGTTCGAGTCCCAGCTTTGGCTCAGCATTCTGTGATTCTGGGAAAATCACTTAATCTCCCAAGGCCTTAAATAAAAATAAGTTTTATCTTGTGTAATGTAAGTGGTGCACATGTAACTCACTCCAATGCCTTCGGGCCAAGCTCATGCTATATAAAACTACACAAACACATATATCCGGTAAAATTCTGCAAAGACCACAGCACTCTTTATATAAAACATTTGTATTCATTTTGAACATGGATTTTTTGGCCTTTGTTAAGTTAAACTATCAGTCACGGATGATTACAGCACCTTTAGTACACATTTTTGTACTAGCCAGGACACTAAAATACTGGTCGAGCTGGTAAAAAAACGGCCAGGTTGCAACCTTAGCCAGATCGTGCAGTGCTTCTAGTTCACCAGTGTTACTGGTTCTATAAACTCTAAAAAGCTTCATTTAAATGAGTCCAATGAAACTAACCAAATGGCGATCCATGAAAGGGACGATCCGCGAATGTCAGCAACTTTTTTGGGAGTGCCCAGGCCTAATTTTGATCCCGATTTGACCCTGAGTTTGGTATTGCCAAAACTGACAAGCGTTTGTACAGTCTATGAAGAATTTGGGAGAAATGTCAATATGTTGGTCCCCTTCGTTAGAAAATACAGTTGTGTCAGGGTTAGAAAATTCTTCTACTGCTATGTGTCTTTGCTACACAAAGTACACATATATTAATAATTCTGTAGGCAACCTTTCTGGCCTCTTTGTCTGTCTATTGGCCATTTTCTCAAACGTCTGTCTATTTAAACTTTAATGTCTAATTTAATTCTGTCTCTCCAGATTTAATCAGTTTTAACTCCTAACCTTTTAGTGTGTCCCCAGTGCTTAATTGTGCCAGTGGTTGCCATTATTGGGCAGAATTACAAGGAAGTGCCGCAGTGCGGCAACGCAAGACCTTTGGCTGTGCCACGCTGCAGCACTTCAAAAGCACAGGAATTCGACATATTTACAATAATATGTCACATTCCTGTGCTGTCCCCTGCGCTAGCGCACAATAGCTGCCATGCGCCAGCGCAGGCACCCTTGCACCAAGGTGTAAGGATGCCTGCGTCATGTGGAGATTGTTTTTTTGCAGGAAGGGGCACCTTCCTGCACAAAAATAATCACTACAAGCATTTTCCAATTTCAATGTGTGCTGTAGAATGCAGCACGCTTTGAAAGAGGAAAAAACGAGTAGAAATGATCACATTTCTCATCGTTTGCCCCTCAGTATGGTTACTGAGGTTGTGCCTCCACCACTCTTAGGGGCAGATTTACAAGCCCCCTGCACCACCAGTATGTCACTCTTTGTGACGTTCTGGTGGCATATTTCTCTGCCCCATATTTACAAGGACAGGAAATGCCACCCTGAGTGGCTTTTCCTGTCATTGTAAATATGTCCCCTTTACACGCAGCACTTTGCGTGAAAGGGGCGTTCCATGGGTGTTGCTGTGGGTGTTCCCACGCAACACCTATGGAACAAGGCACATTTCCAGATATACGAGGAATCGTAGATCTGGAAATGCGTGTGAACGCTATGCCTCCCAGTGGGAGGCGTAGGGAGGCACAACGAGGAGAAATATTTTAATTTCTACTTGTTTTTTCTGCTTTCAATGCGTGCTGCATTCTACAGCACGCATTGAAAGAGGAAAATGCCTGTAGTGATTGTTTTTTTACAGGAAGGTGCCCCTTCCTGCACAAAAACTATCCCCTTATGACGCAGGTATCCTTGCACCTTGGTGCAAGGGTGCCTGCACAGGTGCATGGCAGTTATTGTGCACCAGCGCAGGGGTGAGCACAGGAATGCTACATCTTATTGTAAATATGTTGCATTCCTGTGCTTTTGAAGTGCTGCAACGTGGAGCAGCCAAAGTGCTTGCGTTGCCACGCTGTGGCACTTCCTTGTAAATCTGCCCCTAAGAAGGTAGGCGTGCCACATCATGGAATGCTTGTTGTGGGATTTCATAAGGAATGTAAACGTTTGAGTAGGGAAAACCAGTGGCACGTCCTGAGGAGGATGGATGGGATGTCTTTCCTGTACCATTGATTCTTAATAAATCCTAAATCTCTACTTCTGGCTCTTGGGATCTGGTCAACATGGAGTTACATCTTTTTAGCAATATGTTATATCAGAATTATGTACCATACCTTTTATACCAAACAAAAGCATAGCGTGGCATGACGTGATGTAACTCACAAGTTTCAATAGGTGTGTGAAAGGAAAAAGGATTGACGAATAAGCGCCCATGATTGATCACAAGCTGTGTTGAAAAGTATCCAAAGTTGCTTCGTTAGATGCCTGTGTTTGTAGTATGATAAAAGAGCTATCCATACGTACCTTTATTTCACCCCTCATCTTTGTTCTAATTTTTATGTTACATCCACCAGCACGATGCTTCTGTTCAGTGGAGCAATGATGGCTGTCATGGACCCATAATCTCATAATGCAACAGTAAATTTAGCCCAAACTCAATTCTTGGCTTTCAGTTGGACTTCCATGTCCTGTCCACTACTTGCCAGAGTGAATCCACCTGGAAAAGCCATTTTCACAAGAGAGGTTTGTAGGTGTCTGCATGTGTGCATGCACACATGCTCTTCCTTAATCACGCTGATGAGGTATCACTACATTAGCGTCACTTCCTCAAAACAAGGATGAGAGAAGGTGGCACTACCATGTCTACTGCAGCTGCTGCCATCCTGAATCTTTATTGATTCTGAAAATTTCAGAAAAATCACAAACACTATATTAATGTGTGGAAGACCGAAGCTCTAGGGAAGTGCTTTTAAAAAAACTAAAGAAACGGACATTCAAGGGATAAGATTTTCCTTAAGAGCCAGCCACTGGCACCACTGAATGGTGAGACAGCAGAATACCAAGATTGCCTTGATTCCAGCTCATGCTTCTGTTTTCCACCACTTCTGCCTGTTTTTTTCACTCTGGAAGGCTTTTTAGGTCAGGAGTTGTCTGGTTTGGTAAAGACATCTTGGGAACATTCAGAAAAATTCTCTGAGTGCATTCCGCTCATTGCTTAAAATTGCCTTTGTGCTTTGTAACTCACAAATGCTTGAATTCTATTTGCTGGCTTTATTTGTTTTAGGCTATCCAGCTTGAGTTGAGCATACTCTACTGTATCCTTCCACCAGTATTGGATTTCTGTAAACAGGCCTTTAAATCTTGTTCTTATCTTGTCATGTTTGCTGTTCATTCACAGACAGAAGTCAAATGTCAGGTTCTCTTCTGAGGTGGCGGTCTGGCCACCGCTGCACTGGCGGTCCGACCGCCCCAATACGACTTGGGCCACAGGACTGCCGCCGCTTCCAGGGTTCCCTAGTGGCGGCGTGGCAGTGTTGAGGCCACAATATGCTTTCAAACATATTACGAGTTTACTCTCGGCCATGGAAAACCGTGGCAAAGAGGAAATAAATGGTGCCTCATGCCATGTGGATGTAAACAGGGGTGCAGAACATGTGTCCCCCCTGTGTGCATGCACCCCAGCTCCTGCATGGCATGGAAGTTACAGTCCATGCCGTGCAGGATCCTTGTGTGGCGTTCCCATTGCAGTGCCTTTTTTAAAGTCACTGTCGCCTTTGAAAGAGGCACCACCATGGGACCGCCATGCCTCCCGCCCACTAGACCACTTTTAAGTCATAATCTGGTGGGCGGCAGTGAGTCTCAGCGGTGCGGGAGAGTGGCGGCCCACCCGCTCTGCCGAAATGTGTAATCAGGCCCTTAGTGTTTACCTTTCTTTTTATGACTTCAAAGTGAGAGGATTTATGTGACAATCATGCTGGGTACTGGGGGTGCTGGAGGAAGACTGGTGGATGTTATGTTTTTCTAGCAGACAACAACATTTAAATGTCTGTTAATGAGCTGTGTACATATTTCAGAATAGGCAACGCCGCATTTGAAAGAGGCACTACCGCGGGACCGCCATGCCTCCTGCCCGCCAGACCACTTTTAAGTCGTAATCCGGTGGGCAGGGGGCAGTGAGTCTCGGCGGTGCGGGAGCATGGTGGTGGCAGCCCATGCGCTCTGTCGAAACTTGTAATCAGGCCCTTAGTGTTTACCTTTCTTTTTCTGACTTCAAAGTGAGAGAATTTATGTGACAATCATGCCGGGTACTGGTTGGTGCTGGAGGAAACGCTGTAGGATGTTATATTGTTCTAGCAGACAACAACATTTAAATGTCTGTAAATGAACTGTGTAGATATTTCAGTATATATCAGAATTAGGAAAGCACACATGAAGCTAATTTTTGGGTAATTCTGAAGTGTGGTGGAAACAAATATTTTAATATGATAAAAACAAATCAACATTTCCACGCATCATCATTTGTGCACTGTATCCTTTTATCAGTAAAACTGTATGTTTGTACAAATGTAGTGGTCATTTCAATTGAAGACGTGTTGTCTGTAATGGCAGTGAGATACCACACCCTGCATACTCCACTTTATGCCACTCCACTCTCCTCTGCACCACTCCACTCTATGCCACTCCATTCTATGCCTCTCCACTCTATGCCTCTTTACTCTACTCGCCACCATTCTACTCTATGCCAATGCACTCCAGGACACACTACTCTATTCTGCACTACTGCACTCTTCACCTCTGCACTCTGCAACACAGCACTTTATGCCACTGCACTCTATGTCAATGCACTCTACTCTACTTTGTACACTCCATTCTTTACCAGTGCACTATATACCAATCCAATCTACAGCTCTCTAATCTACTCTGAACCACTCATCGCCACTACACTCTATGCCACTGCACTCTACCCTGCACCACTCGATTTTTTTGCCACGTCACTCTACTCTAAAACAATCTACTCTATACCATTGCAGTCTGCATCCTGCACCCTATGCCTCTCAACGTCACTCTGCTCCACTCCACTCTGTCTCACCCTTCGTACACCACTGCACTCGAACCCACTGCATCTATTTTGGACCACTCCATGCTACGCTACACCACTCTACTCTACTCTTCTCCACTTTACACTATGACACTATATTCTAACCACTGCACTCTAAATCACTGCACTCTACAACATTTTACTCAAAACCAATGCACTCTCTGAAACTCTACTCTACACAAATGTACTCTGAAACACTGCACTCTCCGTCACTGAACTCTCCGCCTCTGAACTATGCACAACTTCACACTGTGCACTGTATTGTATGCCACTGCACCCTACTCTACACTACACTACTCTACTCTACGCAACTCTACTGCACTTTAAGCCAATGCATTGTATGCCACTACACTCTATGCCACTCTACTCTGCATCACTCCACACTATGCCACAGCACTCTATGCCACTTCACCCTACACCACTCTAATCTACTCTGCACCACTGCACTCTATGTTACAGCACTTTAGGCCACTCCACTGTATGCCACCTCACTCAACACCACTCTCCTCTGTTCTGTGAACTGTACCCCGCACCACTCCTCTCTACCCTACACCACTCCACTCTATGCCACTTCACTCTACTCTTATACAATTTGCTCCACACCACTCTACTCCACTCTATGCAACTCCACTTCACTCTACCCTGCACCACTACAATCGTCCCTGCACCACTCTACTCTAGGCCACTCTATTCTACTCTGTGCCACTGCACTCTATGCCACTGCACTCAAAATCAGTGCACTCTACGCCACTGCATTCTATGGTAATCTACTCAGGACCACTGCACTTAATGCCACTATACTCTACTCTGCAACACTCAACTCTATGCCACCGCACTCTATGCCAGGGTATTCTACTCTGCACCACTCAACTCAACGCTGCTCTACTCTACTCTGCTCCACACCACTGAATTCTACGCCAATGCCTTCTACCCCAATCTACAGCACTGCACTATACGACCCTCTACTCTGCAACTCTGCACTGTTCACCACTACATTTACCTTGGATGAATGCAGAAATAAAATCCTGAAATGCAACTTGTTCAAAACAAATAATAATCAAGACAAACTTCACCTACAAAAACAGAATATACAAGTCAACTGTCAAAAGTGCTTAAAAAATGTATCATACAAACAGAATCAAAATGCGAAATGTGCAAATAAAGAATTAAACTCCGGAATCTGAGTTTCTGGGGTAAATATTTGCCAACAGGGCATGAAACAACTGCAGTTATTCATGGAGGTGTGTACATGATAGTTGATGCTGTTACTGCAGCTCCTGAAAACGTCTGAATGTGGGCACCCCACCAAAACATCTCTGAGATAAGCTTTTTCCCCATCTTTTTTATTGAGAGCCATCATAGCAGAAAGAATGACACATTTTCAAAATAAGCATATATATACTTTACACCATCACCTAAATACATGTCCAGCACAAAATTCATACCAATCAAAATCCATATAAAACAGGTCAGCCTCAAATTGCACAGTTCATTATAAAATGGAATATTGAAAGAATGATTTGCACTTTTACTCCTTGCCTAGTAATTTCCGCCATAAATTGACCCCAAATGTTATCCAACTTCTTAACGCCCCGACAGCAAATAGCATACATCCACTCTTTATTTCTTAGTTGCTTCATCTTCAACACCCACTCACACATGGAGGCGATCAGTTGAGCCCTCCATCTTTGAAGCAATGAAGATCTAGCCACCACCAATGCAACATACCATAATTTTTATAAATCTCGGGGCTAATCGTATGGCAGGATCATAGCCTATTAACATCGGCCACTAACTAGGAGTTAGTTGTATCTGCCAAGCTACTTCCAGAAACAGGATTATCTCTCTCTAGAATTCTTGAACAGCAGTGCACTGCCCAATTACATGGGACCAATTTGCTGTGACACCGCAGCATCTAAAACAATTACTCGACCATGCAGGGTTAATTTAGGCCAAAAATTGTGGCGTTCTATAAAGTATCCATTTTGTATAAAATTGCATTCTATGCTAATTGGCCCCTCGTAGGACCTTAAAATGTAATTAATTAATTTCATCTGACATCTACCATTAATTTGAGCCCTCCATATTCCTCCCACTTACTAATTGCCTATTGGCACGTGTTAGGGCCCTTGCCGGACACAAGCAATATTAAGACCTGGGGTACCAAGCAGATTCATAACTAAGTTTCGGCTATCAGACATTTGTCTTATCTCCAGAACCATTAATCTGCTGGCCAGGGCTCTATAGGAACTTAGTAGCCAGAAATTACCTTTGACAGATTCTACCCACTCTATCCCATTTCTAAACTGTATTTGAGTCCAGCCTAACCCTTGAGTTCCAATTCAACGTGTAGCTGCATTGATATAAGGAGTTGCATATGGTTTAAAATATTCCTGCGTTTTTTAAAGAACCGCATCAGGCTCTTGTAGGGGACTTTCTTAGGTGATTTTGTCAATTTTAAAACATCCCTGATATCATATTCTGTTAAAATCAAACCCATAAGATTGTTCTTAAAAATTCCACCTGACCCAAAATTCACATTAAATCTGGACATGTATTGTGCAAAATAAGCTAAATAATATTCCCTCAAATTGGGGAGTGCTAAACCACCCTCCTCCAAACTTTTATATAAAGTGCCAACTGCTAGTCTAGCAGTTTTATTCTGTCAGATAAAAGATGTAAAAAGAGATTCCACGTTTCTAAAAAAAATGATGTCCCTACTGCACATGGTATAGCTGAAAAAAGGAATTAAACAGAGAAAGAACAGCCATTTTAATCAATGCAGCCCTCCGTAGGATGGTAAGGGGAATTAAGATCCATCATAAACAAAGCTTAAACTTTTAAAAGTAACGGGGCAAAATGACGATTCTCCAATTATCATGCAGAGAGAATCTTGATTTCATTAAATACAACGGAGGCTGACATTATGCAATAACCTTTATTGCTGCCCAAGATATGCAGCCCTTCAAAATGTAACCATTACATCATAGATGAAAAAAAATTCCAAACATCATAACAAAGCACCATAGCAACTAACAATCATCCTCTTTAGAGCTGCGAAAAACGATATGACAACTTCTTCCACGTTAGACGTCCATCTGAAATTATAAGGAAGTTGAATCTGAAAAAGAAGAAATTTCTCGTAGAGTAACATATTGATAATACAAAATCATTCATCCACCAGGGAGTGGTGGGAGGGATAATGTCAGTCTCCGTTGTCTTTAATGAAATCAAGATTCTCTCTGCATGATAATTGGAGAATCGTCATTTCATTACAAGACTGGAGGCTACATTATGCAAGTTTAAAGCTTTGTAATGCTTCATTGCTTACATGTTCAACAGGCTTAAGATAGAATTTAACAAAAGTTGAAGCATTTGACCAATCAGCTGCTTTAAGGATATCTGAAAGTGAACCTCCACCCCAGAAAACTTTGCTGGCCATAGCTCCCCTGGAAGAATGTGCACCGAAATTTAGATAAGTCTATACCTGCTTCCAACATAACTGTTCTAACCCATCTAGAAATAAAGGCAGAAGAGACTGCCTTATAGGGTTTAATAAAAGAAATCAGTAGTTGATCTTCATTAAGAGGTCTAAAAACACTCATTTTGTCTTCATAAACTTTCATGCAACTTACCACACAAAGTTTGGGACAATCAAAAAAGAAAGGATAGAAAATATTTTCTGACATTGTTTTGGTTCTTTTCCATATCTCAAACAATACACCGTCAGGAGAATAAATTCTATTAGAGATTTCTAAAGCTTTAACATCAGATACATGTCTAAAAGAGATTAAGCAGAGAAGAGTAGCTAATTTAATGGAAAGCTGTTTTCTTGAAAGCAAGGTGTTATCGGACCAGGAAGTGAAAAGTTCGAAGATAAGATTTACGTTCCATAAAGAATCATATTTAGCTTTAGGAGGACGCTTGAGTCTTATTCCTTTCATCACTGTACGAACTAGGGGGTCAGTACCAATAGAGAATTCATTTATTAAGGAGTGACCTGCAGAGATTGTGGATCTGTAACAATTAACCGTTCTATAAGAAAGTCCAGATTTAAAAAGCTCTGCTAAATAGTTGGCTACTTCTACAACAGGTGCGTCCACGGGATCCAAATCCCGTTCCAGGCACCAACTACACCACTTTTTCCATGAACTGATATATATTCTCCTTGTTCCGGGAGCCCAAGACTCGTCCTAAAGATCTTTAGCCTCTCCTGAAAGGCCCGAATATCTTCTTGAACCCCTGAAATCTTCCAGGACAGAAGGTTCATCTTTCCTTCTAAGAGAAGAGGGTGTACCTCTCCTTCTGGACCCTGAAGGAGAGGTAAACTCCCTGGAATAAGGCGAGGGAATTCTACTGCCAATTCCACCACCCCTGAGAACCATATTTGAGAATTCCAAAAGGGGGTAATTAGAACAGTGCGGTAATGTTCCCTTTGAATTTTTAGGAGAACTCTCTGGATTAGGGCGAAGGGAGGGAAGGCATACGAGTTCAGAGAACCCTAAGGTTGGAGAAGGGCGTCCACTGCAATTGCTAGTGGGTCTAGTCTCCAAATGAAGAAATGATTTATCTGAAAGGTCAGTCTGCTTGCAAAAAGATCCATGTCGAAAGGGCCCCAAAGATCTTGAACTTTCTGGAAGATTGAAGGATTCAGTTTCCAGTCGCTGGAGTCTCTTAGGAACCTTGAGTTCCAATCTGCCCTTGTGTTTAGGTGACCTGGGATGAATTCTGCCCTTAGAGATATTTTGTGGTTCCAACAGAATTACCAAATCTTTTGGGCTAGATCTGCTAGAGGTTTTGATCTTGCTCCCCCTAATCGGTTGATATAAGAGACAGCTGGCAAGTTGTCTATTTTGATTAGAACTACACTGTTTTTGATAAAAGATTTGAAGCTCATAACAGCATTCAAGCATGCTAACATCTCCAAGGAGTTTATGTGAAGGGGAAGTTCTTTTTTCGACCATTTCCCCCCAGTTTCTATCTTCCCTAGTCTGGCACCCCAGCCTATATTGCTTGCATCGGATTCCATTGTATGATCCGGGGTATTCCCGAATATTGCTTTTCCATTCCAACTGTCTAAGTTGGTGCGCCACCAAAGGAGATCCTCTTGAGCATCTGGGGAAAGGGGAGTGATGTCCGAGTACCAAAGGCCTTTCTTCAGGCCTGATGATTTTAGTCTTTGTAAGGCCCTGTAGTGAAGGGGGCCTGGAGAAATCGCTTGAATGGATGAAGATAATAGCCCTACTATTCTTGCTAGTTCCCTCAGGCTCACAAGGTTTTTGGATAGAACATATGAAACTTCTTTCTTTATTTTGGCCAATTTCTTCCTGGGAAGTTGTAACTGAGTTAAGGGTGCTTTCACTTGAAAACCTAAAAACTCTAGACTTTGTGAAGGAGTCATAATCGATTTCTCTATATTGACGATGAAACCAAGACTCTGTAATAGATCTACAGTCCAATTCATGTGAGTTAGGAGTTCCTCCTGGCTCTGAGACATCAGCAAGATGTTGTCTAGATAGATAATCATGCGGACTCCTTTTCTCCTTAAGGAGGTAATGACAGGCCTCAGCACCTTGGTGAAACACCATAGGGCTGAGGATAGTCCGAAGGGGAGGCAACGAAACTGGTATGTTATATTCCTCCAAACAAACTTTAGGAATTTTTGAGAGTCGGGATGCATAGGGATTGTAAAGTATGCGTCTTTCAGGTCTTGTTTTATGAGCCAATCTCCCTTTTGGAGAAGATCTCTGAGAAGGTGTATGCCTTCCATTTTGAAGTGTCTGTACACAAGAAAGGTGTTTAATTCCTTTAGATTTATAATGGGGCGCCAACCTTTTTCTTTCTTTTTTACCAGAAAGATTGTGCTCACAAAACCTTGACCAGTGTTTGAAACGATGCGAATAGCACCTTTGTCTAACATTTGACTCACTTCTGCATCTACTAGGTTTGACTGTTCTTGGTCTAGGGAAAGTTCTCTGGGTTGTTTTGTCTGAAAAGGGATAGTAATAAAGGCTATTTGGAAGCCTTTTACGGTCTCTAGTACCCATGCGCCGTTGGTTATAGAAGGACAAATGTGACTGAAAAGGGAGAGTCTTCCCCCTACCTTTGGGAGGGAAGAAATAGGGGAAGGGGAGGACCTTACCTTGTCCTTGACTTTGAAATCTTCCACGGTTGTTACCGCCTCGTGTTCGACTGTTGCGCCCCCGCTGGGGGAAGAAGGTGTTATTCCCCCGGTAGTATCTTGAATAACCACGTTTGTTTTGTTGATAGTAGGACCTGTTGTAACCGCGGCTGGCAGCTAGTCCTCCCCTGTCAGCCCTTCCAAAAACCCTTCCTCCGAACATACGTCTCATATTGGTTTGTGCTTTGTTAAAAGCAGAAAATGTTGACACGTATTTACCGAGTGTTTTAATAAAGGTCTCTCCAAAGAGAAGACCGTTCGGTTCTCCTTGAACATCTTTGTTTGCTAGGTCTCCCAATTTGGGGTTCATACGCATTAAAATAGCTCTTCGTCTTTCCGAGGTTAGATTGGCGTTGGCGTTTCCCAGCAGGCAGCTAGCACGTTGGCTCCAACCTCGTAGGAGTTCAGTGTCAACTGGAGTCCCATTCATGGATGACTCTTCAGCTAGGTCCAAGATCCTGGCAAGGGGACCAAGGATGTCTAACAGTTTGTCTTGACACTGCTTGAGACAGAGTTTGAGCCCTTTGCGGGGATCTCTGCCAGTTTTAAATAATAAGGTCAGAAGCTCAGGATCAAGTCATCCCTGCCTTGTTATCCAGAAAAGGTCTTGGACATTCAGATTTCATGAGATTGCGAGAATCTCATTCAAGAGGTTTTCTAATCCAGGCCTTAATAAACTTTGAGACATGGTCTAAGGGACACCACTCGGAACCTCTAGGGTGGGTAATCTTAGAGGGATTAAACATCCCTGACCCTGAAGGGTCTTTAATACAATCAGAGTTATTACTAGATTGACCCATCTCTTCATCAAGTAGATCGTCTTCAAATTTTTCCTGTGGGTCAAAAACATATTCATCAACCTCTTCATCAATATCAATAGGTGACAGGGAATCATCGTCATCTTGGATGAGGTCTGTTGTGCCGCGATGGGCACCTGATTTTTTTGTGCCGCGAAGGGCACCCGTGCTTTTTGCGCCATTAAGGTCGCTCGATCTTTTTGTGCCGCTCAGGACACCTATATCATTTGTAGCGCAGAGGCTACCAATAGATAAAATCCTGTCATTGGTAGCATGTAGGTTACCTTGAGGCTCAATATGTTTAGTCTTTTTTAACACCTTACCGCCTTTTTTGGGGAGGCTGTCCACTTCTTTGTCGGAAGAGAGTATTGTTTGTTCGACAGAGGTATCTCTCTGAGTATCTCTTTTTCTTTTGGTAAGAGCTGCTTCTACAGCTTCCTTAAGAGGACTTCAATTGCCTCTCAATAGGTTCATGAGGGAGGATTTAGTGAGGGGTGTCTCATTTTTACTTTGTGAGTCTTCCTGAGACATAAATAAATAGATAAATAATTAAATAGTGCAGTAGTAGTATTCTTTTTCTTTTCTCCCCTTTTCTTTTTTTTTTTTTTAATAAGGATTATAAAAGGGGGGGGTTGTATAAATTTAGTGGCCTGAATTAATCATTAATCAGTTGTTTTGATAGGAAATGAGACATTCAAAGATCGTTCGTAGGACGTTTGAAGAAACAGCTGATTTCTGACCGTTGTCTCCACGCTGTGCGTCTCCATGGAGACGCACAACGCATGAATTAATTTTCGGCACTTCTGTCTTAAAATGTGCGCATGTCGGGTCACATTAGGAGCAGTCAGCCCATAATTGGTGAGCCGTGTCATGTGATGCGGAAGTAATCCGATCATTTGCGCTCATCGTAAGGAAAAGGGAGCTCTTCACTCCGCTAAGACACGCACATGGTGTTCGTAGATAAACACCAAGTCGCACTGAAAGGGGGGGTGGCGTCAAGGGGTTAGAAACTCCGAAGCGTGTAACTCAAATAAATAAGGATCAGAGGGTCCATCGTGAACAGGACGGGACAATTGTAATCGCGAACAAAAAACAGGCATAAAACGTCAACGACAAAGATACATAAATCCGATGCCCAACCGTAAATTGGAAGGGAAATCTGAAAGGTAGGATCCAGAGAAAAACTTACCTTGTAAGTAACCAAAAATTGTCAATACAAAGTAAATTCGAATCTAAAGTTTACCATAAACAATTAAGTAGTCAATTAACATGTAAAAATAGATAAGATAATCAAATAGGTTGAAAGTTATCGTTATAAGAGTCAGAAAGGCAGTGCAATGCCTTAAAATATCAAGGGTATGGAGAGAGAGAAATGAAGTTGTACTTAACTGTCCGTGGGCAGCGAATAAAAGAGGATGATTGTTAGTTGCTATGGTGCTTTGTTATGTTGTTTGGAATGTTTTTTTATCTATGATGTAATGGTTACACTTTGAAGGGCTGCATATCTTGGGCAGCAATAAAGGTTATTGCATAATGTAGCCTCCGGTCTTGTAATGAAATTAAGATCATGTAGGTCTTCAATCTTTGATGAATGTCTGATAACCAGTTACCTCTTCGGCTGCTCGTTTATGCAGGGGCCATATCTCGAATCAGTATATCAGGCTCACAATTACAAAGAATGATTTTGGTCTTCTTCGTATTAATCTTATAGCCCCGTAGCGACTTTGTCAAAGAGAAGACCTCAAAAGCTTTTTCATGTGAACATCTGCTAGCATCAAGATGCACTATTATGTCATCTGCATGCAGTTTTACCTACCCCGTTCTGTGGTATAGGAGGGCGAATATCCCTGTTCTTCCTAATTGAAATCCCAAATTGCTCGATGAAAAAGCAAATTAAAATGGTGACAGGGGACAAACTGAGTGCCATGGCAAACTTACACTTTCCCCACCTCCGCTGCATTAATTATGATACTTGCTTCAGCGTTCCTATACATCTTATATATCAATCTCATGATCTGGGAGGGGACCCTGACCTTTGCTAGAATAAAGAAAAGCGTCTCCCAGACCACGAGAATGAAAGCCTTTTTCCCGTGTCTAATGAATCAAGCATTGGCATAGCCAATAGGTCTCGCCTTTGGGACCTTCTACGTTTTTAGTCATGCAACAGTTGATGTTGTTGCACCAAGGATATTATGCTGCATAACTAAATACTTATAAGGTCCCAAAAGTGATAACTATTGATCCTTGGTAAGACGATAGAACGGGAACAATAGCGGACAATGCAGGGATGAGAAGCAAGACGAGCGAAGGAGGAGCGCGACGCGGGAAGCTTGTGATAAGAGAACCGGCATCAGATTTAGCCCGGTGACTAACAAGGAGGGAGGGGAAGAAGGGAGGGGGTAGTGAGAGGGAGTTAGATGAGTGTCATAGGCTGGTGGCTACTTTGCCTATTTGTTAACCCGGAACTGGTTTGGATGCCCATTGCAGAGATATGATTCCAGCAAGAGGCCACATTTTTCTTTACAGAATGCACCACTCAGAACTCTTTTCCGATTCCCTGCAGAAATTGCAATAAACAAGTGTGTATAAGACATTTCGTAATACTCACATCACTTGTTTCCACAATGCTATACACTTGACAAAATATAGAGACGTTTTAATTCATGCATAGTTCCTTGCATTTTATTTAGTTTGTGTTTGTAACTAATAACTTAGTCACTTTACGTGGGCAAGGGATTGTGTTTATGTTTTTGTGCTTTAAGGATTTACAGTTATTTAATTTTATTGGCATTAAAAACAACGTTAATGTGACTCATATTATGGATATGGCTGAAACAGTAAACATACTGCACGTGTCTCGTGAACTGCACTTGGAGCTCAGCTTGTATCCCCATCAGAACACGTCCTGGGGCAGTTCAGTTTACAGTGTCTCATGTGTGTAATTTCTCAAGGTGGCATGGGAAACTACCGACTACAAAAATATCGAACAGCAACAATATTGACTGCACAAGATGATCAATGCAAGAATACACAGGGACGTATAGGTTTACTATTCTAACTTAACAGCATTGCTGTCAATACAGAGACGCCGCTAATAGGGATACCTGAAAAACACGTTACCCCTCACATATGTACTGTGAAATGAGTAAACACCATTAAGACCGAAAACAATACCTGAGTTTACATAAAATCAGTCAAACACGTCTAAAGTCCAGGAACATCCGAAAATCAAATGAAATAAAAGGTATCTCTTAAAGAAAAACATATCACAACAAAAACTATATCTTTTACTCACAAATTCACACAGTCGTCAGTATTCTTGTTAAAAGATGGAGAAGCACAAGAACCCTTCCTCTAGTGATCTCAAACTTGCCGAGATGTGATGAAGACGGAAGCCAGACAGGAGTTCAAATGAAAGACAGTATGCCGAAAATGGAACCTACGGTCTCAGCCCGGTACCGGAGCGATAAGTCCAAATCCAGATCGAAGATACCCGTATTTAGGGCGGGGGAGAGAGAAAGTCCCCTGTGGAATAAACAGAGGGAACTCATTAATGTCCAAATAAGCCATCACATAGAACTATATCAGTAACGGGGTAGAGGGTCCTGCATCACCCGTTCCCAAAGCGTGATGGAAAAAGGGGGGAGGGGGGAGGCTGTACGAAATGGAAACCAGGCAGGGATTAGAGAAAAACTCCTTGGGATATTAGTGCCCCCGAGTGACTGTGGGGTTCCTACTCCAAAAATTGTAAGGCCAGAATGTGTGTCTGGATGTGGTGGGCCAATGGCTGGAAGCAGTCCTGACTCTTTGCATCCCGCCTGCCCGTGGGTCAACTGAAGACGGGAAAACATGAGGGCCCACGTACAAGAAATAGTTACGGTCCTAAATGGCAAGAGGTGACGTCACAGCCAGGGCCAGATGGGCGCTGCTGTACCGGCCGGTAATTAAATATAACGAGAGACTGGTCACCGAACCGTACTGAAACAACCCAGGGGCCTTACGGGTAGAAAGCTGACACATCCCATACCAAAGATACCCCAAGGGGGTCTTCCCGGGAGGTGAATAAGGGCAGAAAATAGCTAAAAAAAGACACAGCCAGACTCCTTACCACCAGAGCAGATGATTCTAACAAGTCCAGCGGTTCCCGAGCGGATTCCCGGAAGTTATCCAGAGGGGGAGCGTGAGGGCTCCCCCTTGTCAGAGCAGACGCCGGACTGCACATGCGGCCCTAAATAGCGCAGTGCAAAAAACATCCTACGTAGTTACCCCACTATCTGCAGCGCCAACTTGAAATGGTGAAGGAAGACAGTGGATGCTTCGAGGGGAAGAAGGCTCACCATCTAATGCCGGTCCTACCCACATACAAGATCGAGGCTGGCGAGTGGTGTGCGATGTGAGGGAGGGAGGGGGAGAAGGGAGGGGGTAGTAAAAGCGACAAAAGTGAAAGTGATCGCATCCAGATGGTGCTTCGGACGCTGAAAGCTGGCGGCAGCACGCGTGCACGCGCTCGTGAACGCGAGCTCGTGGCCAGGAAAAGCCTCTGGTAGCACTTTAAAAATCCACTAACTAAATGTCTCGCAGACCAGCGCATGCGCTGGCTCAGGCAAGACCTAAAAACTGCAGCAAGGATGTTATTAGTGGAGAGATAATCCAGCGCCTCAGAGAAATAGTGTGTATTGGTCCCTAACTGTCGTCCAGCAATAAAATCGTCTGGTTCTCATGTATTAATTTTACCGCTATTCAATTACATCTATAGGCTAGCAATTTCATAATGATCTTGCAATCTGAATTCAATAATGTGATTGGGCGATATGTGTTGGGGTCTTCCCCATCCCTTCCTTTTATAAAAAAACTGGCCACATTCTCCATAATAAACAAAGAAGATATGGGGCCGTCCTCCAACATAGTATTAGCAAACAGCAGTAGATATTCCACTAAAACATCCAGAAATGTGATATTAAATACAGAAGGAAAGCCGTCTCGGCTACATACCTTACCACTTAGAAGACTTCTAACCACCTCGATCAGCTCTTTCTTTGACAAAAGGCGAGCTATGCTTTCCACATCTTCCTCGATCAGAGTAGGAATATCCAACCCAGCCAGGAATTCCTCCGTGGCTCCCTTATTGATTGCTTGATTATGGTTGTAAATTCGCCTATAGTGTTCAAGCAAGATTTCACACAGCTTGCCTTGTTCCTTACAGCGAACTCTAGAAAGTGGGCATTTCAAAACATGGATTGGATTACTCCTGGCTTGTTCTCTGGCCTGCCATGCTAGAAACCTTCCACTGAATTTGCTCTCCTCATACCCTTTTTTCGTGTAGACTAAATTTAATGCAAAATCCTTCGCATAATAAAAATCGCATAGTGCCTGTTTAGCCTTCTCAAGTTCTTTTCTGTTCACCTTGGAAGGTTGCCTCAAAAAGAGTCTCTGACTTTACATAATTTGGAAAAAGCTATCAAACAGCTGGAGAAGAAGACATTATGGCTCAAAGAGACACAGGAACTGATGGAAAACTATGCAAGAAAATCTAACATTCGGATTACGAGTATTCCAGAGCATAGTAATGTCACTGTACGATGTATGCAATTTGTGGAAAATCTGATATAGTTTGTGGTAATTCTGGGTTATAAGCATGAGTTAACAATCACACTGGTCCATCGTGTACCAGATCACCTTGGGGATCATACCAATTATAGAGTTAAATAGAGGATATTTAATAAATTGATAAGGGAGATGGCATTTGAGTCTGCAAATAATTATGAATTCTGCTTTTTCTTGGATATGACAGTAGAATCCGCCTGAAGGGGTGAAGAGTTTAAAACTATGATTTCAAAATTCCAAACAGCTGAGTCGCAGGCCTCGATGATAACATTTTCCAAACCTAAGCTGTTGTGTAAAGGCTCTTTCCGAATATTTGGTAATGTTTCTGAAGCCACCAAGTTTCAACAGTCATTGCTTTAATTGGGGCAAGCAGATTCTGTAATGTGTATTTGCGGATTATTGGAAGGTAAGGGATGTAGTGGAAAGGGGAAGAGCAAAGCGCTATTAGTACTGAGGCACGGTAGTTTTCTAAAGATTGTGAGGAGGGGATTCCACAGAATTCTGCAATGCTAAAGAAGCTAAAGAAGTTGGGTGGGTCTAATGTCCCTACTGTCCATGTTCTGTATGAGAAAGTAAGTTGTGGTGCACTTAGTTGGGGGGGCTGGAGGTGAATAGTAGGGGGCTCGGGCATTATGTCATGGTACCAATATTCCTGAGGGTTGGGTGGCCTGCAAGGAGTGGGTAGAAGGGCGGGACCCCCACCGTGGTATGGGGAGAGCAGAAGGGGGAGGGATGGCGGTTTGGGGCTAAGGGGGAAATGGGGTGCTGGATAAAAGGAGATCCAGAATGGAGAATTCAAGGGCAATACACCAGTGTGGAGTCAAATACTGTGAGATGGTGAAATTGGGAAACGGGGGGAGTGCTTATTGAGTGGTGCCTGGTCTGTCGACGTCTGTGGAACCGTTTGGATTTAAAACGATGGAGGGGTGAGGATCCCTATTTAACATGGAGTGGATTGACAGTCGAGCCTTGAAGGATGAGAGACTATTAGTAGTTCTTGGTTATGCACTAGTGCACTTTTGCACTTTAGTAAGGGTTCACACCACTCTACGACACTCCACTCCACTCTATGAAACTCCCTCTACACCACTCCAGGTTACTTTACTTCACTGTGCGCCACTCCACAATACTGTACACCTCTCCACTCTACGACGCTCTGCTCCACTTTATGACACTCCACTCTACGCCCTTCCACACTACATTACTCTAGTCCCTCCATGACACTCCACACCACGCCACACCATGGCACGCCACACCACTCTATGACACTCTTCACCACACCACTCTACGCCACTCCACTCTTAGCCACGCCACACTATGAAACTCTACACCACGCTACTCTACGCCTCACCACTGTACAACACTCTATGCGATGCTACTCTCCTTTATGACATTAACGTGTAGCCATGCTGAACGTTAGCCACACTGGTGTGCAGCATGGCTAAAACACATTGGCAAAGTCAATAGCTCTTGCAGAGGTGAAACCTATTGGCTTTGCCAATGCTTGTTTGTCACTATTCTCTCTTTGTCACTGTTCTCCTATATTGCCTCCTTCTCTCTCTTTTTTCGGCTTTTCTCTCTCTTACTCTGGGTCAAAGTCAAAGAAAATCCAGGCTTCCCAAAGTGACTCCTGGCACCCACCATTTGCAAACACCGGCACAAATCACGGACTGCTCTTGGCTACTGTTGACTGTTGGACAATGCAAACATTTACCTCTTGTTTTGACATTGTGACTATCATTCTCTCTTGTATGACTCTAATACCGATTGTAGTGTGACTTGAGTATGCCTGGTGCATTTCCTACCAATAGCCATAAGCGTGCAAAGGTCGGCTTGGCCCTGGAGTTGAACCATATGTCCAAGGACACCTGGGACACTGAGTGGGGCCTGTTCTAATATGGCTGCCTCCACTGTGTGTGTGTAACATTAACACCCAAGCAGGAGGTTCCAAACCTAAGCTCACTTCTGAATGTTTAAATGGGAAGCAGATGCTCCTAGATTGATCACATATGGAAAGTGAGCGCTCCTCTCTTTGAACATGTCTTTTTAACACTAACAGGAAGCGGGGCTTCACGTTAGCACCAGTGCTTCATAAACGTCCAAGCTGAAAGACAGAGCGTCGCGCGTCACTGATAATGAGCACGCTGTCATGGCGGCCATTATGGCTGGAGCCCAGACTGCTAGGTGCCAGAGTGAAATTATCTGACATGGCTCTGCGTTTCATATGGGTTTTTCGTGGGACGAATGCCAAGGGGGTGGGGTGGCAGGGGGCTTTTCAAATGCTCATTTCCAGCTCTCCATAACCGGAGGCTACAGTTTTAGGGCTATCAGCACCTGTAATTGGTCAACATTCTTTTTCCCTATGATGTAATTCCAACTAGAAACATGAGCAACAAAGCAGGCGATTTAAGCCCTTCCAGGTGATGCCCCCACATAGATGACAATAGAGGGGGCACTGTGGTGAAAGGAAAAGTTCCTCACCTGCAATCCCACTGGTTCTCTTTAGGCCCTCTTCTTCGTCATTAAACCCACTTCCTGGTCATCAGACGTTGTTGCGCTGCAACCTATGAGGATGTATGGTATTCTGAAACTGACCTTTAGCATTAAGGAAGGTGAGCACAGGGGATTGTGGGGCACGTTCTCTCTAAGCAGCCATGCTCACCCCAGCTTCACAGACAAGCCGGTAACAAATTGTCCCATAACCCCACAACTCCCTGTGCCTGGCAGAAAAACTGCATATCTACAGAGGTCAAAGCATCAAAAGAAAAGAGATTGAAAAAGAAGAATTGCAAACAACTAAATAAGAAAACTGCAAACAAACCTTCATCTATGTGCCTAGAGTTTGGAACCACACAGACCTCCATCACTTTTGCAGTTTAATAAAGATCTGACGATAAACCCTTCAAGGAACATTAAAGCAATACGTGCGTGCCACTATCACCACTGCATCATAGGTGATTACGGAGTCATTTCCCCCATTGATTCGGAAGTCATTTTCTTCCCCCATCCCGATTACATACGTTATCTTGAAATAAGACTTTGTACCATACCCCGTTGCTCTCAACGATATTTGTATTATTTCCATACCTGGATATATTTACATATGTGCTCACCTACTTTCACCCATGTGCCACAGTTTCCTTCTATTGCAAATCTAAAGTTAAATCCAAATGTATTTCCATGGTTACAGCAAAGATGTCCAGGATGGTATGGACTGGGAATACAGAAAGCAAATGGACCAAGAGCACCATTGTAACTACCTCTGGCAAACTTTTCCCCTAAAGTTACATCTAGAGTCATCGACTTCCAAATCCAATGACAGCAGCACGAGCTCAATCATGGATCCCACAGGCAGTAATTGCAAAAGGCACGCGGGGTGACAAATATAGAAACCGTGGTCCAGATGTAGAAACGTAACCAAATGCATCCAGGTTTTGGTGTAGTGCTCAAAAAGTGAAGCAAATTAGTGAAAAATATTGAATTGTGATTTACTTTCCTGTGCAATTCTTTATATGAGCTGGAAAGCAATAATCAAGTAATGCAAAGTCATGCTGTGAGCTAATGTGTGCTACTTTGCATGAAGGTGGCACCACACAGGTGGTACATGGGTGTCTCAATGCAACCACCAATGGAATTTGACACAAATCCCTATCTACTAAAAAAGGTACACTGGGCTTTGAGACAAAAATGTATGCATTCTCAGTGAAGGTGTAACATTTGAGAAAAACTTTCTTTTCTCAAATCATTTCTAAATTTGCATATGTGCTGTAATGTACAGGACAAGTTCAAAGTTATGGAAGTTTTAAACTTTGTCATATATTAGTATTTTGTACTGCAAGGGCACCCTTCCAGTACAAACCTGTGCTAAATATCACAGGTACACTCTCGCTCTATGGTGTACTGGAGTGTGCATGGTGCAAGACAGGCTCGCACAGCACCAGCACATGGGGCAGGAGAAACAGTGCCATATCCAGGGCCGCACTGACCGTACAGGGAGACTGGAAGGGTGGGGGCTGGTTTTGCAGCGGTGGGGACCCGTTTTGTTACTGGGGACCCGTTTTGCAGCAGTGCTGTAAAATCAGCCCCCAGTAACAAAAGCGGCAGTGCTTCCCACTTGCACCCCCAGGGCTGGTTCGACAAAATTGCCCGGGCTGCTTTGAACTCCCAGTCCAACCCTGGCCATATCTAAGCAGAGGCCGGTGCAGGTAAGCGCAGTCGGGTGGGGCGGAGCGGGGCGATACAGGGGGATGTCGGCAGATGATGGAACAAGAATTTTTTTTTTGCACTATTCCGTCATCTGTTGACATCCCCCTGCAGCGATCCACCCTGCTGCACCGCCCCACCACGCTTACCTGCATCGTCCACTGCTGCCATATCTTAGTAGATATGGCGCTGTTCTGCTTTTTTTTTCACCTTTTACACAACAACATGCAACAGCTTTGATTGCTGTGTTGTGCGAAAAAGTAGTGAATTTTGTCCCCTTGCATTCATCAAAAACAAAGGGGCATATTAACAAGCCAGGCGATAAAATGATCGCCGCTTTAGCGGCAGTAAACTGCCGCTAAAACGGCGATAATGGTCTTGATAATATGCTCTATGGAATTCCAATTGAAGCCCATGTTAAATGTGAAGGACGTCTAACATGGGCTTCAATTGGAATTCCATAGAGCATATTATCAAGCCCATTATCGCCGTTTTAGTGGCAGTTTTTTGCCGCTAAAGCGGCGATAATTTTATCGCCTGGCTTGTTAATATGCCCCAAAATGTTTTCAAAGACCATATGAACTGCTTTTGCTCTGGAGCTGTAGGCCGGATGCCATGCAGGAAGCATTGCTTCCTGTAACATTGCTTCCTGGATGCCATATGAATGTGTAGGACAGAACACATTTCAATAAGACATGAAAACATTAGAATTATTTCCGACAGGTACATTTCCTCTATAAACTGTAAAATGCTTACTAATGGTTGGAAAGATCAGTGAGGCAAATGTTTGCCGCAGAGAGATATGTTGATCTGTAGGTCACGATCTGAAATCCAGCCAAGGCTGACCCATCCTGTCATCTTTCCTAAGCCAGAAAATTGAGTACCTTAAAACTGGGCAATAGCAACACCTGTTATTTAAAGTGCTTAGAATTAGCAGAAGTGCATCATGAAAGCGCTATTGCCATCAACTAGACAGCCTCCTTTGATTGTGCATAGAAAACAAAAGATTCAGCTTTATTACCACTTAGACATAGCAGAAGACAGTCGCAACTGGTTTTCATAACAAGCATTTGCAATGCAGTAAGTCTCACATTTACTAAACTCTTGGAAATGCAAGCCCCATTGCATTGCAAATGCTTTTTTCTAATTTTTATTTTTTTAAAGTTTATTTTATTATCATTTTCAAGTACAGCATACATCATCAATGCAGTATAGTCACATTACAAAAAACTCCAAGAACATTGACATACATTACCAACCCTCCTTCCCCTCCTACTAAGTTGGTGAGTCTCCCTGTTTGGGCAAGGTGTACTCTGTGCATGTGAAGTAACAGGGGCGGGGCCGGCCCGCACTTTAATAGGGGCTTAATCCAGGGGGGACTTCCCTCCGCGGCTTCTAGCTGCAAGCCTCAGGGACAGCACACTTCAGTGTCATTAACTTGTGTCTGTGAGGGGAATAGGGGAAAGATGGGCAAGGATTGTGAGGAAATGTATTCCTTAGGTGGCATCTCCAATACCATCTGACCTATTCGCCGGCAGTGAGGGGTCTCTCGTTGGCGCCAGCCACTTCTGGGTATGTGAGTAGATATGTGCGTAAGGGGTCCCAAATGTCTCTGGGTCTCGAAGCTGTGGGTATCAGTTCTGCATATATCAGTGTCTGTTCTTGCCATAAAAGCAGGTCTCTCATCCATTCCTTAAATTTAGGCGCCCTCCCCCACCCCATCTACAACACTCTCTCTGTTTAGCTCGTAGAAGGCTAAGGGCTACGAATTTTCGATGTGTCAGGGGTATATCTGCTGTATAGCCCAGAAGAGTGACTACTGGAGTCTGTGTTTGTGACCATGGTCATGCACGCTAGCACCTCTAACACCTTCTCCCAATATAATCTAATTGCTGCGCACTCCCATGCCGGATGCAGAAACTTGCGTTTCTCTGTGAGCATCTATTACAGGCATCACTGTCCCGTAATTTAAACTTAAACCGCTTTGCATTGCAAATGTTTGTTTGTAAAGGTGCCCATGCTGCGTTTTCACTTTGTCGGCTGCACCCTTTTCCTTAGACGAGCCGTCTTTAAAGAAAGGGACGCAGCCGCCATTTAGATGAAAGCGTGGTATGGGGCACTTTTACAAAAAAAACATTTTTTTGGTCAACTTGACAAACAAATTTATTTTTGTAAAAGTGCCCCCTGCCAAGGTTTCACTTTAGTGGCGTCTTTGTCCCTTTCCTTAGACGTGCCTCGTCTAAGGAAAGGGGCCGCCATTAAAGTGAAAGTATGGCATGGGACAGTTATAAAAATAAAAGTCAATAAATAGTTTAAAAAAACAGAATGCGGCAGTATTCAGTGCCGTAAATAAACCAAAAGTATGAGCTTGGCGTGCCGTGCTATGAAAAAAATAAAATTAAAATTACAGCGATGGAAGAGAGCATGTCCTGCCTGCAACAGCAGGCAGGAGAAAACCATTTAAGAAAATAGTGCTCGGAGGCTGTAATTAAAGCCTATTGAGTAACAACACATGTAACAGGGGTGTCCTCATGGGAAGTTACACAAATGAGACAAGGCGGTACTAAGGAGCGACTACTAAGCCTATTGACCAATGAAAAGCCACAGTTTCCAAAGAACAATGACTGAAGCCAATGAAAAATATGGGCGGCGAGTGGGCGGAGCTTCAAGTGCATACCTGAATACAGCTTGCATCGCTGCCCAGGCTCGACCTAAAAATATAGGACGATTGTTGAACTTTGGATTGTGTTGCCCTCTTCCAGCCTTTCCACCTCTGTTCATCTAACGCTCTGAAATGACAGAAAGTTGTGCTTGGTGTAATACAGAACTCCAGATAAATAAATAAATGTGGATAAAGTTATGGAATAGTTTAAGATAGCAATTATAATCAACCCTGTACCTCACACACATCCATTTAATTGCACAGGTTCTGATGCCTTAAATACACTGATTCCTCAGTCTTACCCTCATCGATTGATTCTCAAAACTTGCTCCTTCACATGAATGAGGATTGAATCAGGTTATGGCAAATGACACAGAGAAGAGAAAAATCCTGTAAAGGGGACTCACAATTCTTCACGTTTCCAAATTGGGAGTGATTTCTCAACTGTCCAGGCTGTATTTCATAAGTCGAGTATCCCGCGTGCTAAGACATTACTTGAAGATTTAGGGTCTCATTTATAAGACGCCTGTGCCGCTGGAGCTTCACTTTTTGTAACGGTCCAGTGGCCAGGCCTCTCAGCATATCTGTGAGGTGACGCAAAGCCACTCTGTGTGGCTTTGCATGGCTTCAAAGATATTTTCGCTGCTTTGCCTTAATCCACATCAAGGAGGCGGTCCATGGGCATTGCGGTGGGTGTTCCCACTTAACATCCATGGATTTTCACACTGCCCCAGATTTACAAAATCAGACAACCTGGGCCAGAGCCAAAACCTTACACCTCCCTAGAACAGGCGTAACGAGGAGAAATGTTTTCATTTCTCCTCATTTTTGTCCCCTTTCCATGTGTGCTGCATTCCGCAGTACACATAGAATGAGGAAAACGCCTCCATGGATTGTTTTTGTGCAGAAAGGTGCCCCTTCCTGAACAAAAAACAATCCTGCCAACAACACAGACACCCTTGCACCATGGTGCAAGAGTGCCTCTGTTGGCACTGGGCATCAAATTGTGCGTCGGCGATGGCTGAAAGGACAGGAATGCACAGTATCTTGTAAATACAATGCATTACTGCCCTTTCAAATTGCCAAAGGGTAGCACAGCAAAAAGACTTGTGGCGCTGCCTTATGCCAAATCTTTGAAAATATGCACCTTCGTTTTTACTTCCAGTCTCACAGATAAGTTATGCAACATCCTTCACATTCAAGTACTTACTGTGTCTAGTGGCATACAAAAGAAATGTGTGTTAGAGTGTGTTATGCTTCAAGAAGTGCATAGCGCTGCATTGCCATTAGTTTGGTCTTACAGCACTGGTGAAGTCTAGGCACTATTAATCTTGGTGGGCAGATTTAGTAACAAGTCACGCAACTCAATGCAGAAAGACAACTTGCTGCGCTGCATTGCGTGATTGGAAGAGGGCAGGAATGGCCATATTTACTAAGGTGCACTCCTGGTCTCTCCCTGCACTGGTGCACCTTGTGCAGCCTAGCATCAACACAGGAACCGTTGCGCCATGGTGCAAGAGTACCTGCATTACAGCCAGGATTGGTTATAAGCAGGAAGCGACACCTTCCCACAGAAAAAAATACTCTGAGGCTTTTTCTTCTTTCTGTGTGCTGCAGAATACAGCACATGTAGAAAGAGGAAATAACGAGATGAAATAAAGATATTTCTCCTCGCTACACCTCACCTAGGCAGGTGTAGCATTTTGACTAATTTTCAGGTTTACTAGTCCAAGTAAATCTGGAAATGCACCAAAAACCATGAGTGGATGCGTTGGAACACTCACACTCCTCGCATGGACCACCTTCCCACCATGAGTGGATGCGTTGGAACACTCACACTCCTCGCATGGAACACCTTCCCACCATGAGTGGATGCGTTGGAACACTCACACTCCTCGCATGGACCACCTTCCCACCATGAGTAGATGCGTTGGAACACTCACACTCCTGGCATGGACCACCTTCCCAGCACAGAGTAACGCAAGTCAGTGACTTGTATTGCCTTGCGTTATTCCGGATTTACTAAGTCACGCAAGTTGGCTTTACGTGACTGAGTAAATCTGAATTAAGGGCTTGCGTTGCCTTGTGTCACCTTTCATGATGCAATGGCAATGCAAGCCATGGGTAAATCTGGGCCCAGATCTCCAGGATTCCTTAAGGACAATGCATGAGGCAAAAAAAACATGAATACCTTGTACTTTAGGGGTGTCAAGCTAAATGTCCAAGGAGTCCAGATCATGGTTGGGCTGGGACAGAAAATGGACCTTGGCACTAAATTAAAAGTGGCCCCATTAGTGAATCAGATAGCTAAATGAAAAAAGTGGCCTGCATTTAGCAAGCAGGACAGTTTTGAACTTGTAAATATATGCTGCGTGAGTGCTTTCAAGGGATGGGAGACTGCACGCGTTTGCGCTTGGTGCAGGCAATGTTTGTAGATATGTCATAGAAAAAAACCTGTAAAACCAGCACACCAGACCATTAAACATACCCATAATCAGCCACAAAAACAGCCCATACCTTTATCTGTCAGACCAGCCCTACTGGCACTGCCAGATTGCACTATAGGCCAATTGGACTCTGGGCCAGATCCATGTCAGGTTTGCAGGGTATCCACATGTGATAATTATACATATAATAAACACATTAGGATGTGATTCACTCAAAGACTCACCGGTTATCCTAAAAGGCACATCCTTTCTAACCATGTCTACAATGTTTAATTTGTAAAAGAATGACTGCCAGTGCCTCACACCCGGCTCAGAAGCTCTCGTTAGCACCGGCGCCCACTCCATTGGAGCGGGGAGCGCCGCCCCGCCACCACCAGCAAATAAAACGATAATGTGAGAAGTTGGCCTGGCATATGCTGTTCCTAGTTATAGGGACACCTTGCACCAGTCCAATTCGACTCTTATTGATGATAGGTTTAAGACAACCTTTAAAGAAAGCTATCCTAGTGGTAGCTGTGGAGAGCAGCCTTCAGGCTAAGTCTTGAAGGAGTGTTAAGCTTATCGTTTTACCATAATAACCTCTTGAATAACCAAATGAAAGAGTAGCCCACACAGGTATATATATAAAATATATGTATTTATTCTAGACAGAATCCCACAGTCACTTTATGTGGCTAGTGGCAAAGTTACAATTCAAACAAGCATTTCTAAACACAATAAATAGCACAGAAATCAATGGGCCCCAGGGGGGGACCAAACCATATACTAAAATAGTGGTATAAGAACCACGACAATTCTACAGGCAATGCCTAGGGCATTCAGGATCGCTTGCCCCTTCAGAATCCACCCACAGTTAAGAGGAAGGGGACCCACGGGAGACGCGTGCAGTGCAAAGAGCTGCTATCGGGATCGCAATGTTAGCCTATGGAGAATGTCGCGGTTGAATATTTAAAGTTTAAGGACACTTCTAGCAACAGTACAAAGTTAAGGCTTGAGACTTAAGGCTTTGGAGAGCCCACCACCACGGGAGTACCGGAGTACCACTGTTACCTGCCCCAGGAAAGCCGGGTGCATAGGTCGATTCTGGTGTCGGGTCGCGGGCTGATTTTCTATGGAAAAGTAGTCCAAACTGCTGCTAGCTGAAAGCGTCGTTGAAGTCGTGAAGATTAAAGATGAAGAGAAGATAAAGATGAACCTGAAAGCAGAGGGGACAGAGTCTGGGTCACAGCAAAGTGACCAGGGAGCTCACAGGAAGGAGCTCGTGGATGTCGGGTGCTTCAGGTGTCGAAGGTACAGCTGGGCTCTGCAGTCACGGGCTCCGGGAGGCTTCAAGGAAGGCCAGCTTCTGGAGGGCGACTGTCCCACGGCGGCTGAGGGTTGCTGCGGTGTTAGTGTCCCGATTGGATCCACTAAGCATTGGCAACCGCAACCCACGCAAGATGAACAAAGCAGCTGCTGGTGCAGACCCACGAGGTCTGAGGGTGCTCACCTTTGCAGGGAGCGCAGAGCAGGCCTGGAGCAACCAGGGGAACTCTTGAAAAGATAGGTTATCCTCCGTCAGGGCCCACAAGTCAAGAGACAAGGGACCGCGGAGGGCAGCAAAATGGAGTGCGTAAAAGGGCTCCCACGGGCCACCGGAGCGGACTAGGGAGCTGAGCTTTGGCACGGATGCTGCTTGAAGGTTGGCTCAGAAATGGACCAAAGCACAACTTCCCCACTGGTCGGGGTCGTGTGCTATGCAAGAGGTGGCCGGGGTCTCGGGGTATGCAGGGATCTCGGCACCCACGTGGTCCATGGTGCTCAGGCTTGCTGGGCACGCTCACAGGACTCTGGGATGCACTGGAGACCCACCTCAAGGTTGATGGAAGGCGTCGAAGTTCGTGAGAGCAGCGAAGTTCCAACCGGGTATCTTGCAGTCTTTTAGGTGCCTGCCAAGCAGGGGGATAACTCCTTTATCCCAAGGCAGATTTCTTCAGTCAGCTGGGCAGCAGCTCGTCGAAGGTCAGTTCTGTGAAGTTCTGGACGAATCTAAGGCTCTAGGGCAAAGTTATTCCCATATATCCCCAAGATTAGGGGATGGTCCAAAATAGAGCCTACCAATCAGAGTAGAGGCGGGAAAGGGTGGCTACACCCACTCCCCTTTGTGTGCTTCCCGCCTGGGCGACGTGCAGGATGCCCCTGAACCGGTTCCAGGCGGTGTATGCAGAATTGGGGCTCTGCAGCTGCCTACGTGCAACTCTGAAAGGACATTTGGTGCACCCACCCTGTTCCAATCCACATATCCTGTCTGGGGAGGTGCTGGCACCTCCCTGCCACAGGAGCCCTATTGTCCAGATGGCGAGGCTGGGGTTTTCCCCAGCAACAGCCAGCCAGAGTCGTGTAGGTGGCGGACAGTAGCCATTTTGTGGTACATGTGCACTTTTAAATTGGTGTCTAAATTCTACCGCTTTTCCCATATCACCCTCCTAGCAAGAGGGAATGGTGCCCCCATGCCCATGGCTGGACTGGGGGTATGATTCCTTCATGTTTGACACCAAACACGATATGGTTCTGTGTAGCCATTCTCAAGTTATCGCGATGACGCGATTTACTTATAATGCGGTTAAGAGTATATGGTATGGCTACACTACAAACAACCCAGTAACGGTTTTACGAAGGTTGCAGAGAGGTCCTACTCACGTAGGGGTCCCCCCTCACACATACCTCAGCACCCAGCCCTGTAGGATTACCAGGGCCTGCCATAGGGGTGACCTATGAGAGTATATGTGTTGTAAGGGTATGGGATATAGGGTACCTACATCCCTGTAAGGGGTGCTAGCACCACCTTACCCAGACTACAGTAGTGGTCTGGTGGTGTCAGTTTGGGTGGCTGTCCCAGGGTGGCACAATAAGTGCTGCAGCCCTGGTAGGCCTACTGGGGGACCCATGCCCTGGGTACCTAGGGTACCATCTACAAGGGACTGGTAGGGCATGCCCAGCATCCAATTAGGTTTGTACCTAGAGTACTCACAACAGTTTTAGGGATAACGCAGATAGGCTGGGGCCCTGGATAGCAGGGTCCCAGCCTGACTAGTCAAAAACCACTTAAATACCAGGCAAAAAGTTGGGGGCAACCATTAGTCAGATTCCACTCTCCTACATAACCCCCCCCCCCAAACGAAAGGAGATAAGGCTAACCTTGTCCAGATAAGCCTTTATTTCCTGAGTGGCCATATAAGGAAGAACCTGTACTAACATGGTTGCTCCCTGTGTCATGGTCCACTTGGGAAATCCTACCCCAAGGGGTTCTAGAGTTTCTCCAAAGTCTAGGGAAATTACCTGTATTGGTTTTTGGGTCAGAGGTGGGCTGGTGGGGTGTCTGAGTCTGGAAGTGAGGCCCTACTTGGGTTGGTCTCAACCTCCTCAGATCACTGGCCACTATGGAAGCCTTTCTGCCCATGACTGTGTCATATCTGGCCCTAAGGGTCAACCTCTGGCTGCCTACAGCTGGGGGTCGAATCCCTTTGGCTGGAATAGTGGAGGGCACTGGAAGGTTTGGGGCAGCTAGGCCCCAGGTTTCCCTGTGCTCATCAACATCCATTTGAGGGGTGCCTATACCTAGGGGTAAGGGGGATCCCTCAGTTTGTAGAGGAATATTCACCTGGCTGAAACTACTCTGCTGGGTGTCCCTAATCTGCTGATGAGGGGGTTCCTCTGGACAGGGGCCCATTAAGGGTCCACTGACCTCCCTGACCTCTGCAGCCCTGGGCTGACTGAGGCAGGGTAGAGAGGGGCAGGATACCTGCTCCAGACTGGGTACCACCTTGGAAGGGTCCCCTGCCATCAGAGAGGTGGGCAGGCCAGGCATGTCCACTTCTGGGGCAGTTACTTCACAAGGGGCAGGATCAGTTACCTGAGAAACTTGACCCTTACCTGTAGTCTGGTGGGGGGAGGACTGTTCCTCTTCCCCTATGCTCTCTGTTTGGGTAGAGTGATCCATAGTTTCAGGCTTCACTCTTTCTATTTTCTCCTGGGGTAGAGGTGAGGCCCTCAGGGTCTCATCCACTCTCTCAGGGATTCCTACCATTTTCAAATGGGCCTTGTGGTCAACCTCAGCCCAGGCTGAGATTTCCAGATCAGAGAAGTGGAGAAGTGTGGCATACTGGTTAGAGTAGGCAGACCTGGAAGCAGAGGTCAGCCCGGGACCAGGGTTCAATTCCCGGCTCGGCTGGGTCTTGAGTCCATAAATTGTCCATGGACTCGATAATTCTCGCTCCAGTGCATACTCGATTCATGGGTTCACACTCTGCGACTCTGGGCAATAGCTTGCTTAATCTCCACAATGGCCCCTCGCAGCGGGATGCCTGGCTTTCACCTTGTGGATGCCCTGCTGGGTTATCTCACAGGGGAATACCAGGACGGGTTCCCTAAGCAAGCGCTTAGAGACCGGTTGGTGATTTGCGCTATATAAATATCTGTACATTTACATTTACATTTACATTCCCCAGTAGACAATCTACAGGCAAGTTTGGGGACACTGCCACTCTCTTTGGGCCAGTGACCCCTCCCCAGCTGAGATTTACTACTGCCATGGGATGATCTGTCCTGATTCCATCTATATTGGTCACCTGGTAGCTAAATCCAGGTAAAAGCTGTTCTAGGGGCACTAGCCTCTTGGTCACCATGGTGACACTGGCCCCTGTGTCCTTATAGGCCACAGCCTTCTGACCATTGATCATGGGCTCTTGTCTGTACCTGCCCAGAATAATGGGGCTCATGGTAAAGTTGGCAAACCCCATGCCACCATCACAGACTAGAGTTGCTAATGCAGGGGACCTGGCTAGGCCAGAGTCCACTGGTGTTCCCAAAGAGAACCCAACTAAGTTTTTGGGTGCACTCCCACCACCTGGGGGATTACTACTGGTAGTAACAGGAGGTGTTGGAGCTGGTTTTGGAGGAACATTTTCTTTATTGCCATTCTTTGGACAGCTGGAGTCAGTTTTCCAGTGGCCAGGTTGCTTACACACATGGCAATATGGTTTCTTGTTATTAGAGGAAGTATTTTGGGACCCACCCCCAGCACTGGGTTTTTGGGGCCCTTCAGAGGACTTTTCTTTTTTATCATCCCCACCTTTCTCTTTGGGCTTAGTGGAATCCTTCTTCTGGTCACCAACTTGGTTCTTAGGCCTAATCCTGGTTCTGACCCATTTGTCTGCCTTCTTTCCCAATTCTTGGGGAGAGGTCAGATCAGAGTCCACCAGGTGCTGGTGTAAAAGTTGGTTTTGACAATTATTAAGAATCTGCTCCCTCATTATGAGATTATACAATCCTTGATAATCATTAACTTTACTGCCATTTAACCAACCTTCCAGTGCCTTGGTTGCACAATCCACAAAGTCTACCCAATCTTGATTCTGTGCTTTCTGGTTGTCTCTGAACTTAAGTCTGTATTGATCAGTGGTTAAGCCAAACCCATCTATTAAAGCAGCTTTCAAGATATAATAGTCATCAGCATCCTCTTCTCTTACAGAGAGGAGCTTGTCTCTACCTTTATCTGAAAAGGAGAGCCACAGGATTGCCGCCCACTGCTCTACTGGGACCCTCTGTACTCTACAGGCCCTCTCAAGAGCAGATATCCATTTGTGGATATCATCCCCATTCTGATAGGGGGGCACAATCTTGTGGAGGTTCCTATTGTCAGGGACTTTCTCTCTAACTCTAGGGGTTTCATCACTGCCACCAGGGGTCTCTAGACCCCACTTCTTTGAAGCTTTCTGAAGCTCCAGGGCTTCCCTGTCCAATGCTAACTGTTCTCTTTTAAGCTGAAGCTTAGCCTGCTCAAATTTGATCAGTCTCCATTTCCTCTCATGGGAGGATTCTCTTCTCTGAGAAGAGGCAGAGGACCCTTTGGATCTCTGAGAATGGTTGGATCCCACTGAGGGGGATCTGTTCCTTCTTGGACCCACCACTCTCCCACTAGGGATGGAGGGAGTGCCTCTTGGGCCTTCACCTCCATGTTGTGAGTGGTTTGTTTCTTCCAGGTCAGGACTTTCATCCTCTTCCTGGTCCTCATTAGAGTCCCCCACTGGAGGGTCCTCTTCTGATGGATGCCCACCCCGCCTGTCAGTCCCACTAGACCCTATGCTTTCCATAAAGTCTGCAATGAGCAGGATTTCCCTAAGGCGTTGGGTGTTAGCACCCTTGTTTGTCTTCAGTTTTCTGAGGGTGCACATCTCCCTGAGCTCTGCAAAGGAGAGATGATCATACTTATCAACTGGGACCCTCTGGGGTCCTTCCATAGCCTTAGTGGCACCTGCGCCTGAAGACATGTTTAGTGTAGTGATGTATCTACCTACACTAAGTGTGGCCTACTGAACCCTCTCTTGAGTTGTAGTCAAGGTGTGCTAAACCCTCTACACACAACTCTAAGTTCAGTAGAACTTATTGTATTCTAGCTTGAATTTATATGTACCTTTGGTACCAAGTGGCTTTCACTTTAGAAATTCAATTTGTTATCTGGTAAAACAATGGCAAGCTTGAATCCAACCGCTGCACACCAATGTGAGAAGTTGGCCTGGCATATGCTGTTCCTAGTTATAGGGACACCTTGCACCAGTCCAATTCGACTCTTATTGATGATAGGTTTAAGACAACCTTTAAAGAAAGCTATCCTAGTGGTAGCTGTGGAGAGCAGCCTTCAGGCTAAGTCTTGAAGGAGTGTTAAGCTTATCGTTTTACCATAATAACCTCTTGAATAACCAAATGAAAGAGTAGCCCACACAGGTATATATATAAAATATATGTATTTATTCTAGACAGAATCCCACAGTCACTTTATGTGGCTAGTGGCAAAGTTACAATTCAAACAAGCATTTCTAAACACAATAAATAGCACAGAAATCAATGGGCCCCAGGGGGGGACCAAACCATATACTAAAATAGTGGTATAAGAACCACGACAATTCTACAGGCAATGCCTAGGGCATTCAGGATCGCTTGCCCCTTCAGAATCCACCCACAGTTAAGAGGAAGGGGACCCACGGGAGACGCGTGCAGTGCAAAGAGCTGCTATCGGGATCGCAATGTTAGCCTATGGAGAATGTCGCGGTTGAATATTTAAAGTTTAAGGACACTTCTAGCAACAGTACAAAGTTAAGGCTTGAGACTTAAGGCTTTGGAGAGCCCACCACCACGGGAGTGCCGGAGTACCACTGTTACCTGCCCCAGGAAAGCCGGGTGCATAGGTCGATTCTGGTGTCGGGTCGCGGGCTGATTTTCTATGGAAAAGTAGTCCAAACTGCTGCTAGCTGAAAGCGTCGTTGAAGTCGTGAAGATTAAAGATGAAGAGAAGATAAAGATGAACCTGAAAGCAGAGGGGACAGAGTCTGGGTCACAGCAAAGTGACCAGGGAGCTCACAGGAAGGAGCTCGTGGATGTCGGGTGCTTCAGGTGTCGAAGGTACAGCTGGGCTCTGCAGTCACGGGCTCCGGACTTCAAGGAAGGCCAGCTTCTGGAGGGCGACTGTCCCACGGCGGCTGAGGGTTGCTGCGGTGTTAGTGTCCCAATTGGATCCACTAAGCATTGGCAACCGCAACCCACGCAAGATGAACAAAGCAGCTGCTGGTGCAGACCCACGAGGTCTGAGGGTGCTCACCTTTGCAGGGAGCGCAGAGCAGGCCTGGAGCAACCAGGGGAACTCTTGAAAAGATAGGTTATCCTCCGTCAGGGCCCACAAGTCGAGAGACAAGGGACCGCGGAGGGCAGCAAAATGGAGTGCGTAAAAGGGCTCCCACGGGCCACCGGAGCGGACTAGGGAGCTGAGCTTTGGCACGGATGCTGCTTGAAGGTTGGCTCAGAAATGGACCAAAGCACAACTTCCCCACTGGTCGGGGTCGTGTGCTATGCAAGAGGTGGCCGGGGTCTCGGGGTATGCAGGGATCTCGGCACCCACGTGGTCCATGGTGCTCAGGCTTGCTGGGCACGCTCACAGGACTCTGGGATGCACTGGAGACCCACCTCAAGGTTGATGGAAGGCGTCGAAGTTCGTGAGAGCAGCGAAGTTCCAACCGGGTATCTTGCAGTCTTTTAGGTGCCTGCCAAGCAGGGGGATAACTCCTTTATCCCAAGGCAGATTTCTTCAGTCAGCTGGGCAGCAGCTCGTCGAAGGTCAGTTCTGTGAAGTTCTGGACGAATCTAAGGCTCTAGGGCAAAGTTATTCCCATATATCCCCAAGATTAGGGGATGGTCCAAAATAGAGCCTACCAATCAGAGTAGAGGCGGGAAAGGGTGGCTACACCCACTCCCCTTTGTGTGCTTCCCGCCTGGGCGGCGTGCAGGATGCCCCTGAACCGGTTCCAGGCGGTGTATGCAGAATTGGGGCTCTGCAGCTGCCTACGTGCAACTCTGAAAGGACATTTGGTGCACCCACCCTGTTCCAATCCACATATCCTGTCTGGGGAGGTGCTGGCACCTCCCTGCCACAGGAGCCCTATTGTCCAGATGGCGAGGCTGGGGTTTTCCCCAGCAACAGCCAGCCAGAGTCGTGTAGGTGGCGGACAGTAGCCATTTTGTGGTACATGTGCACTTTTAAATTGGTGTCTAAATTCTACCGCTTTTCCCATATCACCCTCCTAGCAAGAGGGAATGGTGCCCCCATGCCCATGGCTGGACTGGGGGTATGATTCCTTCATGTTTGACACCAAACACGATATGGTTCTGTGTAGCCATTCTCAAGTTATCGCGATGACGCGATTTACTTATAATGCGGTTAAGAGTATATGGTATGGCTACACTACAAACAACCCAGTAACGGTTTTACGAAGGTTGCAGAGAGGTCCTACTCACGTAGGGGTCCCCCCTCACACATACCTCAGCACCCAGCCCTGTAGGATTACCAGGGCCTGCCATAGGGGTGACCTATGAGAGTATATGTGTTGTAAGGGTATGGGATATAGGGTACCTACATCCCTGTTAGGGGTGCTAGCACCACCTTACCCAGACTACAGTAGTGGTCTGGTGGTGTCAGTTTGGGTGGCTGTCCCAGGGTGGCACAATAAGTGCTGCAGCCCTGGTAGGCCTACTGGGGGACCCATGCCCTGGGTACCTAGGGTACCATCTACAAGGGACTGGTAGGGCATGCCCAGCATCCAATTAGGTTTGTACCTAGAGTACTCACAACAGTTTTAGGGAGAACGCAGATAGGCTGGGGCCCTGGATAGCAGGGTCCCAGCCTGACTAGTCAAAAACCACTTAAATACCAGGCAAAAAGTTGGGGGCAACCATTAGTCAGATTCCACTCTCCTACAGATAATAAAACAGCTTTTGTCCCCTAAACCTCCCTCTCCCCACCTCCCTCCTCCAGCCCGGCCTGCTCCACCACTTTGGCAGGGGACGGGCCGCTACTGCGCGTTGGGTGCTATTAAATATCAGCACTCTAAATAAAAAATGCAGCGTAGTCTTGAATCCCCCTCATGCTCTTTAATGATCTACTAGACACTCCCTGTCTCTCTATCTCACTCTTGCAGGTTCCTGCTTTCTCCTTTTGTGCCGGTTCCCAAAAATGGGTGCGGTGGCCCCCACCAGCAACCACCTTCAAGCCATGAGAGGAGTGGGCACTGTGGAGACTGGGTAGGCTGCATTTACTCCTCTGTGTTATTAGTTTGATCCAGTGATTTTCATGTAAGATTAGTGACTGACCTCCAATAGAACAATTTACAGTTGAACACTGCCCATGGCTAGGCCCTGGCAAAATTTGCTTTATAAGATCAAATATTACAACATATTCATATTTTGCATTACTTATTTTTTTTTGCATTACTCATTTGTTTTCTTTTCGCAGCTGCGGTATTATGTGACATTTTTGCTTGAAGGATAAAATCTGAAAATGTAATTGGAACTGTAAAATTGCAGCTGAGAGACATTTTCTGCTCAAACCAGTCTCCTGTCCATATTGCACCTGAATTTTATACATATGTATGCCCTCACATTCAATTTTCACATGAAATATCAGATAAGAATTTTTCACGTTTTGCCTGGAATTTTGCGTGATTTTTATGAAAACTCAGGGGCATATTTACAAGGGCATTGCATCACCGGAGCGTCACTTTTTACGATCCTCCGGTGGCGCTGTACCCTGCTCCACATTTACAAGGCAGCGCTAAGCCAATTTGCATGGCTTAACTACATCTTGTAAATATGGTCCTCCTTGACACAGATTTGTGCAGCTAAGGGGTGTGCAATGGGTGCTGCTGTGGGCGTTCCCACACAATACCCATTGCTTTTTGACACTGCTCCATATTTACAAGGATCTGTAAATCTGAGGGAGCACCAACAACGTACGCCTCCTCAGGAGAGGCGTAAGAATGGCACGATGAGTAGAAATAAAAAAAAATTCTCCTTGTTTTTTGCCCTCTCTATGTGTGCTGCATTCAGAAGGAGCAAAACACCATTGCTGATTGTTTTTGTGCACAAAGGTGTCCCTTCCTGCACAATAACAATCATCCCTGTAACGCAGACACCCTTGTGCAAGGGTGCCTGAGCTGGCGCTAGGATGCTTTTTTTGTGCCAGCGCAGGGGTGAGTACAAGAATGCACCTTATTGCTGTATATACAGCGCGTCCTGTATTTAGAAAATGAATCCGCTTGGCACAGCAGAATTGCTTGTGGCACCACACTCGCCATTTTCTTGTAAATATGCGCCTGTTTTTTGCGAAAACAGTTGCAATTTTACTGACCCTTACCTATTATCTACTGCGCCTACTATGTGTGAGTTGAGGTGTCTTGAGTAGGGAGTGTCCCACAGACACGTGTGCACTGGAGAATGGACACTGGAAGGGAGCCCCACTCCAGTTTTGAATATTCCCACGTGTAGGTGAAATGTCCATGACTGGTGACAGTGTCCACACTTACCTTGCATATTGTGGTCCTTCAAGACCCGAATTTGAAAATATCAGTGATGATTTGTTTAGTGTGTTCTGGCCCAAGAACAGGTCCTTGTAGTGATACTTGCTGGGTGTAAGGTGGATTGATGGATAGAGTTTGATGGAATTGTCTACTGTGCTGAAGGGTTTTAAATCAATGCAGTGCACATTTATGATGTTGATATCTGGTAAAATATGGCCGATAGGATCTATGGATTGCTTTCTGTATTGGTTGAGATTTTAAAGTATTACATTTAGACTGAAAATGCACTGTTTGACCTTACTCAGAGCTTACTCAGAGTTCAAGGGAACAATGGTTTTTAGTTTTGAACAGACTTTTTTTTTTATTGTCAAACTTTCTTCATTGAGTTTTACAAAGTTGCATTTACATACAAGCAATATAAAGAGATCTCGAAACAGCACTCGTAAATTGCTAATGGCGGTGACAGCTGCTCAGGAAAAGATCACACATTTCCAGTACTTATAATAAAAATAAATCCATCTATGTTAACTTTTCAGCATTACAATGAAGATGTTTTGCACTTAATTTATTCCCCTACAAAAAATCCCAACTGTAAAACCATGAGTGCGTTTGCGAATTTGTGTTTCGAGGGAGTGGTGTGCATAGACATGGGGGTCCAGGAGCATGAAGTTTGGTATTCCTCTTGTCTGGTAAGTGGCTCTCGGAACTCGCAGGGTGTTCAGTACTGAAGCGGTGAAGTGCTCTTGTGCGAGTAGGACAGGCGGTGAGCGGAAGACCCTCCAAAAGAAAGGAGAGCAAGGACTCCCCTGGTGTTCAAAATGTTTATAGTTATCCATTAAGATATCTGCCACTCGCTCCATTGTCAGGGACTGCCTTACTCTTGCGTGCCACTGCAAAAGTGAAGGTGACGCGGTCTTGTTCCACGCTCCCACTACTGCCATCTTAGTTGCCCCGAGACAGAGACACTCAATAGAGTGGTCACTAGTAGTCTGACGTTTCAAAGTTTCGTCTCATAAACCTAGCAGTGCAAATCCTGGTGTAGCTGGGAGAGGGAAGCCCAATATGGTTTTAATTTGTGCAAGAATTTCTGCCCAGAAGGATTTCATGATTCGGACAATCCCAACAAATGTGTCGGAAGTCGCCCAGTGGACCACATCCCCCCTAGCAGAGGTCAGTCGTATTAGGGTAGTATATTTTAAGTTTAGTGGGGTATAGATACCAATCAAACAACAATTTCTAGTGAGCTTCCCTCAGGCCTGGGGATGGATTGAATCTGGGGATATCTTCTGCCATTGTTTTTCTGGTATGTGGTCACCCAGTATCTCTGACCAAAAATGTATATAACGGGGTATGACATTGGGAAAGGTATCAAACAGATGAGCAATAAGAAAGGTGATGGAACCTTTCATCCCTCCTGCACGCTGCACACATTTTACAATATGGGAGAGTTCTCTAGTAGCCACAATGCGCATATCTGGGTGTAGGACCCAATGTTTTAGTTGAGTAAAATGATATCTTTCGGAGGCCGCTTAGCCAAAGTCTCGCTGGCAGTGTTCAAAATTGAGGATGTCCCAACCATAGAACAAGTCTGAAATAGTCAAACAACCCCTCTCCCTCCATGAATCAATGGGCCTGATTGAAGAGGTGGCAGGAAGGCGAGGTTGAAGTCAATGGGATAAGAAGGGGAAGGGAAGTTGGTCCAGCCCTCCATTTGCGTCACCGAGTCCAACCCACAAAGGGTAGTTCTAGTAGGTGTGCTGAGGTACGCACTAGGAGGTAGTTCTGTACAGACTTTGACTGTATATTCGCTTTATTAATTTTTCTTGAGAACAAAATGAAACCACAAGCAATGGTCTTAAATGATAGAACATGCTTCCATTTCCAGCAATTAACCATTCAATTGCAAGGAGCGGTCTTCCAAAGGTTTCAGCTGAAGCACATTTATGTAAAAATGATGTCTGGCCACTTTACTAAAATTACATTTTCATTCAGTTCCAAGTTTCCTCCATTCCAAGTGGGCAGGGCCGGTATTTTACAATACATATGCTGTAATAATTTCCCTGCTGGTGTTATTTTTCTGGCTCTGTGTAAATGGTTTTTAACTAATCCAGTACTTAAAGACTTTGCCAGAATACAGACACTTGGGCGGGCATGACAATGTGATGCTGGTGCCTTGATGTGTTTTACCTGAAAAAAAAATTGTGCTGGGATCTTCTTCGTGTTTTTCATACTTTGCCCATCACCCTGCACGACTTTGCAGTTTGTTTAAAGTGTACTGTGCAAATTGCTTCTATTTCGACTGCGCTGCACTCCTTTGATGAGCTCTTAGAGAGAAAAACACGTGTCAGGAGTCGTTTCTAGTTTATTCCAGATGTGCTCGGATGGTATTTTACTCAGTCAAATGCTGTGATACTTTACCTGGAATGGTAATTGCATGTATTATTTCCTGACTCGGTGCGGATCATGTTTACTATTTCAGTGCTTAAAACAGCCAGACTGCAGGATGTGCAAAATAGGGCGACATTGCATTTTGCTTGTAACGATATCAACAAATATTGGAAACCGCAAAAAGCTACATTTTTAGTACATTCAATTTCCCCACTGAAGAAATGCCCTGCGCAGAGCTGAAACCTCACATGCGTGTCAGACAACCAGGCGACCAGCAATGGACATGTGCCGACACATTAAGGGTGTTGGAGGATTTCGGGGTGTCTCATTTGATTGACAATGCAGATTGGCTTAAAGACTGCAACCTGGTTCTTTGTAAGCACTGTCCTGATTGTATAAGAGAGATTTCAATCTGATGCATGCAGAATAGGAGGAAGTGAAACACGTTTGCCTCCTTTTCTCAGGTGTGATGTTGGTGATAGATTGCCCAGGCTCCAGAAACAGATTGAAGAATTCATGAATTACATTTCGACCAGGAACCTCCAAAATTAGAATTCGATGACCAGGTATCAACCACAGTTTAAAAAGACTTGGGCCTCATTGCGAGTCTGGCGGTCCATGGGCCGGCAGACTTGTGGAGGCGCGACGGTGGCGGTCTTCCGACTGCCCTATGACTACCAGGGTGGTCGGGCCACCCTGGGACCACCGCAACTGCCAGGGATCAGAGATCCCTGGGGGTGGCGCGGCAGTCTTGAAGTCACAATAGGCTTGGCAGGGCTGCTGTGGCCCCACCAAGCATATCACGAGTTTCCTCACTGCCACACTTTTTATGGCAGTGTGACCGCCATAAAAAGTGTGGCAATGAGGAAACAAAGAATGCCATATAGGGTCCCCTTGTGCCTCTCTGCCATGGGGTGCATGCACCTGTGAACATGCAACCCAGTAACTGCATGGCATGGACTGCAGCGTCCCATTCAGTGCAGGGACTGATTTTGACATTACCATTGCAGTGCCTAATTAATGGGCACCGCTGTGGGAATGCCAAAGAACTGCCTGCCAGACAGGAGAAAACTCCTGGTCAACCACAGGTTTGGTGGTGCAAGAGTGGGGCGGTCCCGCTCCTGCACCGCCGAACTTGCAATGAGGCCCTTAATCACTTGTATCTGCTACTTGGATGAGCTGTGCTCAAAGCGTTGAAGTGCTTTACCTCGAGCTTGAGGATGCAGCTGAATTAACTCATCTTCAGAAATCTACTAAAAACAGACCTGGTCAAATCACCATTGACCATATCCACTAACAGCATATTTGATTGCGTGCATGGTGCTCAGACGTGGCAAAGAGATCACCTGTCCGTCTGATACAAAATTCCCAAAGATAAATAAAATACATTTTGGCACTTTTACATTAACATCTGGATTTCAATTTTAGAAGCTGCTTTTAAGATCTGAACTTTCAACTGGGGCCCAGATTCTCAAAGGTTTTGTGTCAGGTCGGTGTTTTTTAACGTAAACCTGATGCCAAACCTGTTTTGGTATTAAGAAACTAACGCAAATTGGTATACGCTTTGGTTTGTATGGAAAAGTGACGCAAAGCAGCGCAAAACGCGTGGGAGCGTTACATGGGGAATTGATGCTAAACCGTATCTACTTATTTTTTATCTTAATGCACAAAGAAAATCAAAGTGAGAGGCCCAAAAGAAGGGAGAGGCAGTACTACTCCCTATCTAAATGTATACTCACTTAAAGTACGCTCTCAGAAACTCACAGACGCAAGAAGGAGAAAGGTCTTCACTCGTGAAGTGTTACCAATGTTGGAACCAAAAAGGGTATGTGCGCCTAAATCGTAACGGAATGATGGGGTGAGGTGGGGTGGACCTTTTCTTAGGATGAGAACCCTCACTCACCCAAGGGTGACATGCTTCATCATAGGGTTCCCTCCTTACACCAGTGCCACAAGGTCCCTGGTGTGGGCTACAACTCTTCTGGGCTAGAAAAGGAGCTGAAGTGTTTCATATGAAGAAGGGACCGGAGATGTGGAGAGTGAGGGGCAGAGTGCAGAACAAATATTTTTAGAATAAAACTGGCTCTGGGGAACCAATGTCTTTGATATGCAGCCTCCCAGGACAGGGTTAAAAGGATAGAGGACTAGGGGTTCTCAACAAATATACCCCTAAGTTAGGTCAACATGTTTCTGCCTAAATGTGAACTCAGCTGGGGCTCGTAGGCATTCTTCAGGACCAAAAAAAGGGTTAGTCACTCTGCAATCAAATTATTAGGATAGTGTTAAAAATGTGTATCACTGTATACTGGCCATAACAGAACAGTCCCCAGTCTTTGTGAGCGATAGCTCCAGGATGATTGTTACCAGGGTACACCCTTACATCTGCTGAGTCATTTTCAACACCTCTCTTCAGCCTAATGGGTACCCCACTATATACACGGCCATGAAGCCGCCCGTATCCTGATGGTTGTGCGAGGTCCCGGCGAGAGGTAATGCTAACACTGGCAGACAGGGTTTAGCGCCAACAATTAACACAGCTGGAAAGCAGGTGTTAAAGGGAGAAATTTTTACATTTTTCCTTGCTTTTCTGACTTTGCATGTGTACAGCACATGCACTCACATACAAAGTAGGAAAACCTTTGAAATGTGTCTACGCATAGTATTTTGTACTGGCAGGAAACCCTGGGAGTACAAAACCTATGGTATGCTCAGGCGCGCATCCTAGCACTATGGCGCGAAGGTGTGTGCGAGGCGCTCAGCAGATGAAATCAGCACTAGTGTTAAAGAGAGGGGAGGAAAGTCCCATCTCTCTGTGCCTATGACACTCTCCTGCTCTCTCCCTGTCACACAACGCAGGGCAGCCTCTTTGGGTGCTGCGCTGTGTTGCCCGACAGCAACAAGAATCTGGGTCTTAGTACGCTCAGGAATGCGGTGCTACCCCTTATTGTCCAAGTGCTGGGTAAAACTCACGAGAAAACAGATTGAGTCCAATATCATCTAGATGCGCTGTAAGAGGGCAACAAAGAGAATCCAGAACCTGGTGGCTAGAACGTTCTTGGATTACTAAATAACCATGTCATGCATTGACCCACAGTGCTGTTTTTGAAAATTGGACACACAGATGTGCCCTACCGTGAAATGCTCAGCTTAAAGAAACTCTATATCTCAATGCCTGATCTGGCACTATTCGCCTTTGTAACCCCCAAATAACCAAGTATGCCTTGCTTGGGAAAAGTATACTGTAATACACTAACTATAACACAATGGCGTACTGGGCACAGTGTAGACTTCTGGAGCCACAAGAGGAGAACAAGGGAGCTTGACCTGAAAGGGGCCCCTGCATGTCCAAAGACCACTGTGGGGCATACATCCTAAGAAAGTATGGAGTTAGAGAAGACCATATGTTTTTAATAAAAAATATGGTAGTTATAGTTCAGCTGTGCATTCCATTGAAAAGACCCTTCTTGATGTCCTTATAATACGTGGCCCCCATTGATAGATATGCACCAAATTTGGCACTCTCTTAGTGTAACCAACTAAAGACTAGTATGCCAGATTTCACTCAGTTTAGTGCAAGAAAGAAATAGTTAAGGAGAGGCAAAATATTTGCTTTTTCATTTTAACTCCCACAGGGTTTATGCTCACACCTATAGACAAAACCACTGAAAGTATTTACGACCAAGCTTGGCATGAAAGTGGGATGCTATTTTGAAAATTTGCTTTTCATGGTTTGGTGTAAATCTGTTTAGTAGTCAAACATATTTTTCATTGTTATAACTGTGGCACCATTTGGTAGAACTGCACGAAAATTTGCAAAGACTCAGCACAGTTAGCCTTCATTTGGTATGTTTAAGTTCATGCCAATCCTTCAAGGGTGGAGGGGCAAAAAAAGTGTTTATTGGCTGATACCATTGCCACAGTATGTTGAATCAATACAAAATTTGGCAGAATCTTTGAAGGATTGTTTTTCTACGTAACCTCAAGTTTTATGCCAATATATCAAGATGGTCGAAGTTAAAGGGGAAACGATATCATTTTCAACCTCTTGTAAGCACAGCGTGGTTTGACTATTCTCCATCAAATGTGGCATGTAATTAGCATGGTCCACCCAGTGCAGGTATTTCAGGCCTCATTTATGAGGCCCATTGCACCACCGCAACGTCACTTTTTGTGATGCTCCATGGTGCAGGAGCCTGCTCCATATTTACGAGACAGCACTAAGCCACTTTTTTTGGCTTAATGCTGCCCCGTAAATATGGTTCCATTTAATGCAGTTTTCTGTATTAAAGGGGCGTGCAATGGGTGTTGCTGGGGGCGTTCCCAGTAACATCCATGGCTTTTTGACACTGCCCCAGATTTACGAGAAACCGTAAATCTGAGGCAGCGCCAAAAACGTACACCTCCCCAGGGGAGGCGTAAGGGAAGTACAACGAGGAGAAATATCTTTGTTTCTCCTTGTTTTTCACCTGGACGTCTGCAGCGGCCCAGTGATGAAGCATACCACTGCATAGTGGGTGAGAGCAGTATTAAGAAAAAAACATTTTTCCCTCTGTCTTTTTCTCTCGTTGCACGAGCTGACTATACTCTGTAGTTAGAACAGGGAGTAGGAACCTGAGGATTCCAAATTAGGTACACACTTTTGACCCTGATTTTTTATATTTCTTCTAGCCCTTCTCGCTTTAGTGAGTCATAAGTCTTGGAAGGGGAGTCAGCGAAGGCTCATTCCCTTGTCTCTTTTTGTGATTTTGCCATCATGGAGGGGACACAGATAATCGGGGGCAACAGAAGTTTAATTCACTAATAACTTTGTTGCTGTTCTATAAAACTGCTTGAAATTTAGTAGCTATCAAATTCAGCTCAGCGCAAAGCCAGGCAGGCCCGCTGACCAACCCTCGCTGTGGACTGTCAAAGGGGGTTGGGCACAGACACTGGCCAAAGACCAAAAACAGCAGAGAATGGGTTTTCAAAAGTTGACTGCAGTACAAAATAAAAATAAAAATCCTACATTCACTGAAAAAATATAGTTAAATGTCGTTTAAGGTTGAGCAAACGCAAAACTAAAAAATCCTTGAAATTAACTTATTATGTTGTGCAACACATAATGGACACCATAACTCACTCTCCACAACTGACTTTACGCTAGGGGGCATATTTACAAGCCCCTATTGCCACAGGAACATCACTATATATTTTTTGATGTTCCTGTGGTGATATGGAGTTCGCCTTAATTACAAGGCAGAATTAAGTCACTTAATGTGGCTTAACGCTGCCTTGTAAAAATGGCACCCTTTCACGCTATACTTAGTGTGAAAGTGGAGGGCACTGGGTGTTCGGGTGGGCGTTCCACCGCAACACCCACTGAATTTGACGCTGCCCCATATTTACAAGGGTGGCGTAAATATGCACATAAACAATCATTCCCACAACACAGGTACATTTGCACTATGGTGCAAATGGTGCTGCGTCGGAGCTAGGCAGCTGTAATTAGAGCCAGCACAGGGGGAAACGCAGGGCAGCACCATATTGTTTTAAGTACGGTGCACTCCTGCATTTCAAAAGTCGCAGAGCGCTGTGTTAAGCCAAGAAGGCTAATGCAGCGCTCCATCACTTTTCTTGTAATTATACGCCTATGTTTTTTTGTGAATATGTAATATACATATTAAAAAACTGAGGCTTTCAATCTGCTTTCTCCATCCTTTGATCTGCGGTAGTGCCATACACATTTTGCATCCGCCCACCACAAAAGACAGCACAGGATACAGGGTGAGCCCAGCCATTGGTATACCTGATTGTGAGTGATAGCATTCACAATGTGCACATCTTCACAAAAAGATGGCCCCTTCAGTGTCATGGACTGCTGATCATGAAATCTGTGCTTTTACATGAAAAAATATTTTGGCTTCTAGACGAAGCTTATTTTATTTAGGAGATGACCCCCCCCCCCCCGCCAACCCACAACACTGAAACCAGAACACTCTGTGTCACAAACATTCATACAAAAACCATTCACAAGTAAAATAAGCACTGGCAAAGCCAAAAGATCAGCAACCAATGTCAGACCTATTGGCTTTCTCCTTTCTTGTTTATCCCATAGTGCTGTTCCACCTGAAAGCCGGCTGCCTGGAGATGTTCAAAAAGAACAATTGATGTCATACAGAGTACAGAGACCTGGGCCTAAATCCATCATTTTTTTGCGCTTCATGCCATTCCTGTTTGAACCCAGCCAGATGCAAATCAGTCTTGACCCTCTGCCCAATGGGAACAGTCCAGCCCGAACTGCCAGGCCAGGTCCTCCCTGGACTGCAAACAAGCATCCTAGGACTGGTTCCGGGGTTTCACTCCTCTTCAGCCAGGACAGCTTGATTCCAGTGGCATGGAGAGCATGGGACTCACGTCTGAGCGTACCCGTCCCACTCGGGGTGACAAATGCAAAAAGAACTATTGATGGACAGAATGCAGAACAATGTCATACATTCACCCCAGTACAGAGATCTGGGCCTAAATCCATCGTTTTTTGCTCTGCATGCCATTCCTGTTTGAATCCAGCCATATGCAAATCAGTCTTGACCTTCTGCCCAATGGGAACAGTCCAGCCCGAACTGCTAGGCCAGGTCCTCCCTAGACTGGAAACAAGCCTCTTAGGACCGGTTTCAGGGTTTCACCCCTCTTCAGCCAGGATAGCTTGATTCTAGTGGCATGGAGAGCACGGGACCCACATCTGGGCATACCCTTCCCACTCCGGGTGACAAATGCAAAAAGAATAATTGATGGACAGAATGCAGAACCCTGAACACACACAATAGTGTATGAATGAATGGCTGTGCTTAGCGGCAAGCCAATGAAACCTTTATGGATTATTCTAAATTTACTTAGGAAGGGTTGCAAGCCTTCCCATCTTGCTGTCATTATGGCGCCTCATCTTCCTCCTTTCCCCCTCTCCCCGAATCTGCATCCCAGTTCATATCTTAATTTTTCCTGTAGAAAGCATTATCCGCACGACAGCCTCTCTGCCAACAAGCCCCAAAATCTGCTTTTCTTCCAACTTTTTTTCTGGCACTTGAGCGAATTGTCATCCCGAAGATAAGGCGCGGATGGATTGCTTTTGCAGGACGTTCATAAAATTATAGCACCGCCCGCAGGCGGTTTCAATAAGCAGCAGCGGCGGAGAGGCCTAAAAAAGGAAGTAACCTGGCGCGCTCGACAGGTCACATTTATCAGGTACGGCGGAAGCACTCCCACAGCCCCGAGTCTGGCGGGCCTTCCCGGGGTTCACTCTCACGATCCCGCCTGCCACCAGAGGCAGGGCTTATCTGGAGCCGCGCGGCGTGTTTAAAATAGGCCTTAAAATAAATAGTCCTCCGGCGCGAAATATCCTTCGAGGCCTGCGCTTCGTCGGCTTCATATTTACACAATTTTTCTGCCGCGTTTCTGTCAAATATCCAGGGCTTTCTGCAGCCTTATGGCATCATATCTAATGGCGTCCTCGCTTTCTTTTACGTAAAAAACGCCTTGATTTACACATGGAATCAGACTCGTGACACGATGGAGGCCCTTTTAAGTCTATTTATTTTTTTCCAGAGTGGCTCATCCTGTCTCTCCGTGGATAAACGAGCAATATAAGTGATTTCGGCCGACATAGTTAAACCAGGGCCCTGTCATCCGCAGAGTGAAGGGGCGCCCGGAGCTGTGGACTTGCTAAATGTCCGGCGCTCGCAGCTGTGTCATCCTGAAAGATTATTTTCTTGTTTTTCCAAGTGTACTTAAGACCCCGACTCATTATTTTTGCACGTCCATCGACCCCTCGCCACCCCTGTTTAGTTTGTAATTCAAGACAGACTCTTGTTTAACGATTTTTACAAACTGTGGCTGCCCTTTTACGAGGAGTGACATATCGGTTGTGTACCGGACTGTTTAAAGTTATTTATTTCCCTCAGATACATTTAAGGAGCGAGTCTAGAGACAGCAGTCACATTCAGTCATGCAGTTTTTGATACTCCAGGTATAACCCTGAATCACTGTGCTCGCGAGATTCAAGGGGGAGTGAGAAAGTACGTTAGTGAGCAAGTGTGTAAAGAAATATGGTTACAGTGCGTAATGTTAGCCGGTAGTGGCAGGTGGTGGGCACGGACACTCGGGGGGGGGGGGGGGGGGACTGACTTTGACCTAGAGCAAGAGAGAGAATGGCAGAAAAGAAGGAAATAAGGCAGAAGAAAAAGGAAAACAGTGACAAATGACACAAGCGTTTTCAAAGCCAATAGGTATCACTTTGCCAATGGTTTAGTTTGTGGCTGCTGCTGGATACTTTTAAAACACGCTTGAATGGACAAAACCAATCGTCACAACCAGACATTCTAAATAGAAACATTGAGGCATATGTACAAGCTCCTATCGCCTCCACAACGTCACTTTTACGGACGTTGTGGAGGCGATAGGGACTGCACTTTATGTACAAGGCAGCGTTAAGCCACTTTAACGTGGCTTAACACTGCCTTGTACATAAGGCACCCTTTTACGCTATGGTTAGCGTGAAAGGGGCGTGCAGTGGGTGTTGTGGTGGGCATTCCACGGCAACATCCATTGTATTTGATGCTGCCCCCTTTGTACAGGGGTGGCGTACATAGGAGGCAGCGCCAAAATTAAGACCAGGAAAACCTGGTCTTAAATTGGCGAAACGAGGAGAAATGCATTATTCCTCCTCGTTTTTGCTTTTTCCATGTGTGCTGCCTTGTGCAGCACACATGCAAAAAGCAAAATGCCATGGTTTGTTTATGTACAGGAAGGTGCCCCTTCCTGTACATAAACAAACCTTTTTAAAAAATGCCATTTTGTAACTTTCATGTGTGCTGCATGAAGCAGCACACATGAATGTTACACAATGGCATTTTAGGATTGTTCATGTGCAGGAAGGGACACCTTACTACACATAACCAATCCTCCTCTGCACACAGACGCAGAAGTTGTTAAACTGGGCGCCATCGCGGGGGAAACGCAAGGCTGCACCACATTCTTGTAAATGTGGTGCAGCCTTGCTTTTCAGAAGTGGCGGAGCGTGTCGTTAAGCCAAGCAGGCTAACGACACGCTCCACCACTTCCTAGTACCTATCCCCCGGTGTTTTCTATACATTCAAGATGGCCCAACTCAGTGGCTTTCTGAAAAATATGCAAAGCAATATTTTCCATACTTTCTTAGTGTGTTCTTTGAGATTGTAGTTGCACGTGCATCCCAGTGGTACTAATTTTTTAGGCTCTGCACTTATTTTTCCTCATCAGACTTTGATTCAACAAGAGAGAGAAAACACAGTTGTTGAAGAACTTGCATCTTGAAAACCTCTGTGCATCTTCACCTTCATATAACGTATTAAAAAAAATTAGTGAGCTCTGCCACAGCTAAAATCTCTTTCTTAAAGGAAAAAGAGGATTTTGCCAAAAGAGGCCAAGCTTGGTCGGGCGGTTAGTAGCAACGCATGCTGCTCGTAGGAACTGAAATTGCTTTTTAAATACTTTTAAACTTACTCTGTATTTGCTGTATTTGGTTTTAAAATTGCCTAATTTGCACATACCTAGACTTCTTGTGCCCGTCCCCGGTCCGCCACGGCTGTTTTGCCGATTGATGCAGAGGGACGTGGCTCCTCCCCTCTCACTTGCATTTCCAGGGGTGGAATTCGCATATAAGTGCCATGCTCAAACGAACGAGCAGCGGGCACGCCCATGGCGTACCCAAAGCGCGCCAAAGGCAAGCCCGTCTGCGCCCGTCCGCGATTGGAACTTGACTAGCGCTAGCTACGCTGCCCAAGATAACACTGTAGCTAGAATTGTTTGGTCTAGAGAGGAGTTATTCGCCTTCTCCCGAGTGGGGTGCTTGAACCCATCGTGTATAGACTTCTCTACATGGGAGGGGAGGATGGACTACCTGGGACCACAATGTGATGCTTGTTCTTTTGGCTTGGAGAAGCAACCAGGGAAGGTTGGCAGGAGTTTGGCTGGTGCTCTGTCATTGCCATCTACAGCATACCCACGGATACCCTGCTTGGAGATGCAGGCCTGCTAAATTAACTGCAGATCCCTGCCAAAACATGCAGATGACATGTGGCTCAAGCTAGAAGCAAATTCTTGGGAGATCATGTTTTTAACTGAAACCTGGCTAAAAGAGAGCTCGAATCCCGATATAGGCCTGGCTATCCCGGAGGGCTACATGGTGGAAGCATCCAACCGTGCGGATAATAGACGGGGGGTGGATTGGCAGTGATTCTTAGGAAAGATTGGGAGATCTCGTCAAGAAAAATTAATTTTGTAGGATCCATAGTGGCGATGTCCTTTTGCATTAGAGTGTCTCCTACCTCTTCTCATGCAGGACTATTGGTCTATCGACCTCCAGACTCCCTGTCCTCTCATTGGCAGGAGTTGCTTGATATTATTGCAGACTTATCCCTAAAATACTCCAACTTTCTAGTTCTTGGTGACTTCAATGTCCATATGGACAATGATAATTGCCCCTCGGCCCTACAACTCGCCGATACTCTCTCAGGGCTAAACATGATACAAAGGGTGTCTGCACCTACCCATGCAGCTGGCCACACACTGGACTTGATTTTTTCCACCAATCATACCCTTAAGGTGATGGATCCTCTACCACTGACCTGGACGGATCATCGACTGGTTCCCTTCACTCTAACTGGCCTGGTTGGTACCAGCCAGCCCAGTTTAGAGTTTGAAGATAGAAGAAATTGGAGGAAGGTTCTCCCCGATGTATGGGTCCAGAACTACAGGAAACACTCCCCCTACTCACAGGAGACCCCAATCATGATGCGTTGGCCTTCGACAACTGGATTATCTTAGCTCTTGATAAAGTAGCCCCCATGAAAACTTGGAAACCGGCCAGAAATAAACCAACAGCCCCTTGGTTTTTGCCGGAACTCCACCAGGAGAAAATCCTATGCAAACGACTCGAGCGATCATGGCGAAAAAGTATGACGCAGAGGCAAAGTGCACATATAGAACAGCATTAAAAAGATTCCACAAACTAAAACACAGCACCCAGAAGGAATATTTCACGCATCAAATAAAAGCTTCTGATAACTCTTCAAGAGAAGTTTTTAAGATTGTGAAGGGTTTTTTGAAGCCACAAGCCTTAAAAAGCACAATAGCCCCTTCAGCCAGTTTAATTGAAGATCTAGCTGGTTTTTTTCAGACTAAAATTCAAACTATCTATGCCTCTTTCCCCAAGACAATTCCATCTAGGCAATCAGTTAAGACCTTGCCTACGAATCAGCATGTGGAATACTGGTCTGATTTTCGCCCTTTTAGTCTAGATATCTATGCTGGAGCTGTGCAAAGTTAAGTCCGGCTCCCCAGCCGAGCCTTGCTCACCTAAGTTCTATAAAATGTTAGCCTCTTGGCTGAGCCCCTTACTCAACTTCATTTGGAACTCCTCTTTGAAAACATGCACTTACCCAACTAAGTGGAAAATAGCTTTTGTCCAACCAATCCTGAAGAAAGAAGATGCAGACCCGACAGACTTAAAGAATTTTAGGCCGATTTCGCTTCTCTCGGTGCCAGTTAAGGTACTTGAGAAGGAAGTCCAAATACAACTGGCCGAATTCTTAGAGTCTCACAAACTTCTTCATGATTCTCAGTCGGGTTTCAGGTCGGGGTATAGCTCTGAGACGGCTCTGCTGGAGGTGGCAGAAACTATAAGGGAAACTGTGGATCAAGGTAACTGTGCGATGCTAGTGCTGCTGGATTTATTTGCAGCATTTGATACGGTGTTGCACCAGATCCTCCTAGAAAGACTAGCATCTCTGGGAGTGACGGGAACTACCTTAAGCTGGTTCCGCTCCTTTTTGGAGGGACGGTCCCAGAAAGTGTTCCTACGCCCGTATGTGTCCTCTTCCAGCCCCTTGGTATGTGAAGTTCCGCAGGGCTCAGCCTTGAGCCCTTCTCTTTTCAATGTTTATCTGGCCCCTTTAGCCCCAATAATTTAACAACTGGGGGTAAAGGCCATCTCCTACGCTGATGATACTCAGCTTGTGTTCTCCTTTAGGGAGCACTCAGAGGTGGCATTCACCAACTTCAAGAGGTGTCTGCTGAAAGTGGCAACTTGGATGAGTGATAACTGCATGAAGTTAAACGCAGAAAAAACGGAGGTACTTTTTAAAAATCAATCATCTTCCCCCAGGTCAGAACTCTGGTGGCCCTCAGAACTGAATCCCCCTCCCCTGCCTGCAACCTCAGTTAGGAATCTGGGATTTAAGTTTGATTCTAACCTATCAGGCAAATGTCAGATTTGCCAGGTTTCTTCCACATGTTTCTGGAAGTTGAAAGCCTTGAGAAGATTTTTTAATCTAATGCCGATGGACTGTAGAAAGTCAGTGGTCCATGCATTAGTCATTTCACAGCTGGACATGCAAACAGTCTATATCTGGGTATGCCAGACTATCTAATTAGAAAATTGCAGACTATACAAAATGCGGCAGCAAGGCTCATTAGGAACGTGCCATATCGCCACCACATCTCCCCCCTCCTCCGGAGCCTACACTGGCTGCCGGTTAAGAGACGCATAGAGTTCAAGGCGTTGACCCTGGCCTATAGAGCAACTAGAGGTTCTGGTCCACTATTCCTCAAGCAAAGACTCCGGAAATACCATCAAACTAGGGCGCTGCGGTCAAATCATCAGGAGCTACTGGTAACTCCGCACTTTAGGAAAGCTAGGATTGGTGGCCGGGCCTTTTCGGTAAGAAGAACCGTGTTATGGAATTCTATGCCCGAACATCTACAGAAGGCCAAATCGGAACGCACTTTCAGGAAAGCCCTGAAAACTTGGTTGTTTAACCTGACTTAAGCATTATTAGTTTCCTGGCTACATCATTGCTCGTGCTGATAGCTGCGGGACACCTCCGTTAGTACTAATAATAATCAACAGTTACTCCAAATTATCGTGAGCTTCGTATCTACCCTGCACTTACCCACTTAATCTGAAACGTAGACTATTGCATTGTATTCCGGGCTTCCCTCCATCTCTAGCGGAAAAAACAGCATGGAATATACAGGGGATAGAGCGTGCTGTTTATGTGGGGCAACCTTCGAGAAACTCCTGCACTTAACCTGCGTTTGCCCCAAGTTGGTTTATTAGAGGAGGCGCCTCCTCAAGCCGCTATTTCAAAGTAAAGGAATCCGTACATGTAGACATGCTGCGATAATCTGTCTAGTTCAAGATAACTCCATGCCATCCTGTCCCTTCATGAAATTCTTTAATGAATTGGAAAAAAATCTGTCCAAGCAAGTAAATCACTACATCGCGGCTCAGTGATGTTACTGATCAACCGGCGGCTGGTCACATCCTCATTTGCACCTAAACCACTGACTTTCCAGAAGCAGCGCATCCTACTAGGGAGTATGTCTTCCCTCTCCAAACTGTCTTGCCATTTGTACCTCCCAAGTGTCCGGGAAAGCCACTAACAAAGTATGAACTTCACCGGGCCAGGTTGCTAGCAGGAGTCTCAGCCTCTCTCCAACCTTTATGCTATCCTGGTCACGGACTTCTGGCACCAATGACCAAGTGGCTGGCTGGACTTTATCAAAAGTGGCATGACGTTGACCTGTTGAATTTCCTATGCTATCCCTTGCCATATGTTTACTCTTATTTTCTTGTCACTTGCACTTTACCTAGATTTCAGAGGGGTCGCTAGTGAGCTAACACGCTTGTTTGTCACTGGAATCCCCCCTGACTACTAACAGCTGCTGCATGGTTGCACTTTGATTTATTGGTGCCCCCCATAGTTATCATGAGCAAGTGATCCTCATATACCTACTTGCCTTTCTGATCTCCAGAGGGGCAGCTAGTGAACTAACGTGTTTTGCAATTACTGACTGCATAACTACTAATAGCTGCTGCACACATGCACTTTAGTTTATTGCTGCTCCCATAGTTACATCCATAGGGATCCTTAGTTGGCATTCACTGTACTGCTCCCATGACTTCTCACCGAAAAAGCACTTCAACACCCCATTAGGTGTAACAAGCCATATATATATATATATATATATATAAACCTTTGTCCCTCTTCTATCCCTCTGCTACCCTTCTCAATTCAAATAACTGACTAACATATCCAGCACTCAAATTACTTTCATATTTCATTATACTAGTTCACCACTAATCCTTATGGGTTCCGGAGTAGCATGTTACTCACCAAGAAAGTGCTTCAACACCCCATTAGGGGTAACAAGTGCTATAATAAATGGAAACCTTTGTTCCCTCTTCTATCCCTCCGCTATCCTTTTCAATCCTAATAGCTGACTAATATCGACCACTCAAATTACTTTCATATTTCCATTTACTAATTCACCACTAATCCTTTATGGGTTTCAGAGTAGCGTGCTACTCACTGAAGAAAGCGCCTCAACACCCCATCAGGGGTAACAAGCACTATATAAATGCAAAACTTTTTCCTTCTTCTATCCCTTTGCTTTCCTTCTGAATCCAAATAACTGACTAACCTATCCACCACTCAAATTACTTTCATATTTCACTATACTAATTCAACACTAATCCTTTATGGGTTCCAGAGTAGCATGCTACTGGCCGAAAAAGCGCTTTGATGCCTCGCCAGGGGTAGTAAGCGCTATATAAATTCAATTAGAATTACTAGCTGCTGCATGCATGCCCTTTGGTTTATTGCTGCTCCTGTAGTTACTTTGAGCGAGTAGTCCTTTCATACACTTTCTGTCACTTGCACTTTAACTGTTCCCCAGGGTGCCCCTAGTGAACTCACAAACCTGTCCATCATGGGACAGCTCCCACAAAGATGAATAGTAGCTGTATGCTTGTATCTTAATTTACCATTGCTCCTAGTCACCCTGAACGAGTGGTTTAAATGGGTAATGGTATCACCCGGGTAACATATTTTAAGTAATAGACCTACCCTATTGGTCCCTCGTATTACGGTCAGTATTTTTTGATGATATTTTATGATGTAGAATTTTAATTAATTGAATACAAATAAAGATTGGTTTGGTTTGAGAGAGAAAAACACACAAGCGAGATAGAAGGAGGAAGAGAAATATGACAGAGAAAGTAGGGACCTAAAAATATGAGTTAAAGGGCAGAGTGTGTCTGATGCTTGAGGTGTAATCAAGGCTATGTAGCCTTGGTAGTCAGCCTTCAGTACTGCTGACCTGGGGGCTCTGAGCAGAACTTTAAACACCAACACTTATTCTTTTACAAATTAAGCACTGTACTTTCTATATTCTCAAAATGGCCACCTCGTTGCCTTGCGTAATGTCATCATACATGTCATGCAACAAGGCAGCTGGCTTTAGAGTGTAGCAAGTTTAGAATCCAGGACTTTCTATATTTTCGAGATGGCTACTGCATTGCATCGTCACGTTACGTCACACAACGTGGTGGCCATATTGAAAGTATAGAAAAGTATGTTTTTTATACTTTTAGTATGGCCGCTCACTGCTATCGTCTTTGCCAGTGCTGGGACATCATAAAAGAATCCTCATTGTGAAGCCAATTGAGGTGACTAGCATGCAGTGGGGAAGAGGCAGGCGCGCAACACCCAATGGGCTCGAAGGGTTTCAGCCCCTCCCGGTCGTGTGTGGCAGCCAGGGCTGAGACAGCTTTCCGGCACACACACAGCCGCACCCGAGTATTTCACAGGTCTTTAAAAGACCATTTACTGGCTAACGAGGCTTTGTTGTGTTTTCACCCCCTCTTAGAGCCCCTGCATCTCCACTCTGCAAATTGCTGAAAGACTCAGACCCCCCGAATGTTTTAGTAGCCTCCAGAAATTTGGCTCTAGTTGCGCCTCTGGGAAGAGGTAATGGTGAGGGAGTGAAAACCATGGAAAGAGGACGCAAAATGGGGAGGAGCAATGGAGGAGCTATTGGGGAGAAAATATTAAAAATCATAGTGGAAGGGTTTGGGGCAGTTACATAACAGAGAAGATGGGCAGTAGGAGCAACTAAACACTGTCTTCAAGAGATGACAGTGAACAGGGAAGGGCGAAGGAACAACATAGGTGTGTTGTAAAAAGCAAATACTGAATGGGACTGGTAGGGGTGGGGAAAGCAAGAGATGAGGGGGTGAACAGGAAAAGCAAACTCAGGGAAGAAAGGAGAGAAAGTAAAAAAACACATGCACTCCAGTCGGTTGCTAAAACAAAAGATCTATGCTAAAGAGATAGACATACACAGCTGGATGAGGCAAAACAAGCCCGGAGAGCAACCCAGAGTTGCATCTAAAAGTGGGGAAATAAAGCAAGCAAAAGGATACATTGGCTATGCTCAAATGCGCAACAGCGGAACCCAGTGGTGGCCATTGAGATGGAGCGGGGTGCCATGCTCAGGGGTTGCGAGGCCATAGCTCAAGAACCTGCAACATATTATGCAAGACTATACTCAGCTAATAAACAACAGATGTGTGACGACATGGCAGATTCTATTAGGGACCTCCCTACTAGAATCTCGGACCACACGGAAAGAGCCTCTCTGGAGGCATAGATGAGGCGATCCGAGAGGCACTGGACAGCTGACTGCTGGGAAGGCCATAGTGCCCAATGGGTTCCCAGCGGAGTTCCTCAGGCTATACATCACTACCATAATGCCACACCTGACAGCTATGCCGATGGAGGCGTTGGTACAGGAAATTCTGTGGATAGTAGTCATTCACAAACCAGGGCAACCGAGCGAGCGGTTATCATCATATCCCCAATCTCCTTACTGAATACAGAAGCAAAAGTATTAGACAAAGTCATGGCAAACCGCCTAACAATAGTCATAGGCTCACTCATGCAGAGCGACCAATCTGTCTTATGCCAAAAAAGGTGACACAACCCAGTATAAGGAGGATTTTCAATTCTTTGGCACTGGCCCGTAAGCTGCAGGACCCACTGGTGCTGTTCCTGCTGGATTTCAAGAAAGCTTTTTACTCGATTCGGTGGGACTACATGTTCCTCCTGTTGGAGAAACTCAATTTTGACCCAAGGTTCCACCAATATGTCAAACTCCTATATATACAGCTGAAAGCACGCGTCAGGATCGGTAGGACCACCTCTGAAGTCTTCATGATCTTCACCTCTGTAGTCTTCAGTAGAGGCACCAGACAGATGTGCCCTCCCTCTTCGGTTCCCTTCGAGCTGGCTATAGAACCTCAAGCGCAACGGATTAGGATGAATTTCCAGAATAAAGGCTTTGAATGTGCATCTGGTATAGAAGATAGGGTAACATTATACGCCAATGATGTGCTGGTGTTCTTAAGTAATTTGCAGTGATCTGGTCCACGACTGTTGCAGATCTTCCACACGTTTGTCATCTCTCAGGTCTGCATTTAAACGAATGAAGTTCCTCCCTGTTTGAAATTAGGGACCGATCGATGGAGCTGCTGTTGACTCAAAACGTCCAATGAGCAGAGGGAGGATTTCACTACCTGGGGGCATATGTTACTCCAGACCCCCAGAGTGTCTGGCAATCTTATATCCAAACCCTGTGGATAGGTTGACAGCAGACTTCGCGTGCTGGTCTGCATTGTCTCTTTCGCTCTTGGAGCGGTAGGCCAGTTTCAAAATGATTTCATTACCCCATGTCATCTACGAGCTGCAGAACTACCCCTACAAGCTCCCTGGGAACCTCCTCGCCAAACTGGAGGGAATTCTGCAAGGGTTTCTATCGAAGGGAAGCACAGCTAGAATTTTCGCTAAGTAAATGTTATAAATGCACATATGGTGGGGGAATAGCGACAGCAGATATGACTTCATACTACCAGGCCACAAAATTAATGGTTCTTCATGAGTGGTGGCATGACACTGACAATGACCCTGCCTTCACCACCAAATGTTGAGTGAAGAGGGGCGTTCTGCTGCTGCACCTCCTCTGGGTGGGAACACCAACATTAGACCTTTCCCCAGCCACAACAGTGCTATTGAGAATCCGGCATGATACAACATGCACGCTGGAGTGGAAGGGCAGGTTCTCCGAAGGGACACCAATGTGTGTTGGGAACCAGCTACCCCACGTGGCACGTTTGATCAGTTTCCATCAATTGGACCTAACTGGAATATCTACCCTTGGAAACGTGATGCAAGGAACCACTATAAAAACATTCACAATGCTGGAAGCGGAAATCAAACTCCACTGTAGCCAATTCTTTCGATACCTCCAGCTATACTACACTTTGAAGAAATATATGAATGATTTGATGGACCAGGTGACTATCAGCTCCCTAAAGACCAAAATACTGGAAGGAGACCTGGGAGCACATAAGATCACACAAATGATAGAACTTTGGTACTCTATGAACCTGACACATTCCTACAGCTATGCAAAGCCTGGGAGGCGGTCCTGGGCACACAAGTCACTCCACAAGACCGGCCCAGCCTACCTCAACAGACGGCTCTCCTTCTACATCCCCAACCACCAGTTACGCTCCGTCAACCTCTCACTCGCCACCGTCCCGTTTATCCGAAGAACAACCACTGGCGGGCGATCCTTCTCCCACCTCACTGCCAAGACATGGAACACCCTCCCACTGAGCCTACGACAGACCCAAGACCTGCTGACCTTCAGGAGGATACTCAAGACCTGGCTGTTCGATCAGTAGCGCCCCCCCCCCCCCCCCCAGCGCCTTGACACCCTCCCGGGTATGTAGTGCGCTTTGCAAATGATTGATTGATTGATTGAATAGTAAAGTGCTGGATAGATTTTGTCCACTGATGTGAGAACTTGGCCCAGCGTTCAGTGTCATTTCAGTGGATAGGAACTGGGCTGCGCTTGCCATGCAAATACCGTTGGCCAGAGGGTAAAAATATACCTTAGTGGTTCTGTCTATGTACATGCATGTTAAAGAGTAGCATAATGTGTATCTGCCAACTGGTAATCAACAAAACATCATATTTACATTTTCCAGTCTGTATGGTTTCTTCAGGATTATGGACCAAGTCACAGATGCCTAGAATGTTTGACATCTTCTTTTGGCAGTGCACTTGAAAAGGGATCATTGCTAGCAGTAACTACTCTGACCACCCCCCAACTCTTTGCGTACCTAGGCTGATGTGAGATCTTTTTCAATCAATTACTGCAAATGACAAGCTTGTCATTAAGTTGCCTTAGCAAGATAAATTAACGTAAAGGTCTGTGAGTAACCAAATTTGTCCTTGTGGCAAAGAGACAGTAGAGACAGTAGATTGGTCTCCCCAGCCGTGGACACATGCAGGTAAGATCGATGGGCCTGTAGGGGGTGGGTGAGGAGATTTTAATGGACGATGACGAGGGAAAATTTATTATTTATTTGATTTTCCCTCATCATCATCCGTCGAAATCCCCCCTCACCCGGCCCGACTGCTCTTACCTGCACGGGCCGCGCCTGGGCCTCCCTATAGTTCAGTTTGCAAACCAGGCAGGATCGTGCAGAAATCTGATTCTATTGCAGTATTCTGAGCAATCATTACCATTGATCAACAGGTGTTACCATGCTTTCTGTATTAAATGGTGAATTTGTGAGTGAGCAAGATTCATCCTGATTTGAGATTGGTTTTTCCAACTTATGTTTTGGGTTCTAGTTCAGTCCTTTGGCATGTCAGGGCTCTTCCCTGTTCTCCTTCCTGGTAATGTTTTGGTGTAGTAACACTTTAGCACCGCTAGGGACAAACTATTGGAGGGCATTTTTCAAGAAATTCTATGCATGGCAGAAAGTAGCTGGATAGATCACATGTCTGCACCTCTGATGATAGATTGGACCTTATTGCCCGCTGCTGGAAGCAGTGTCATCAGGCTGCTATATACAAATCCAGCTCAGGCCTCACCCAATGACTAGATTGCATAAAGCCCATTGTGTATGCAAGACTTATGCCAGCCTCCACAGCTCTTGAATGGACGTTCCCATTCTTGATTCCCCAAAAGTGTGTGCCTGCTCCAGTCGGATGCTGATAAGAGTGCAGCAAGTTCAAATCTTATCGGCAGAGACTGGTTTTTCACTGGTGCACTACTGCAGCCATTCCTGGTAATGTTTTGTGTGTGTGAGGGAAGCTCACACTGCTTCATCACATGCTGTACTTGTTCTGTTTGAGAAAAGCATGCAATGCTTTCACTATGCACGTGAGACCCATTCTCTGGGTCGTACTAAAGTTTGAGAAAATATTTTCAATGTACTGATGCCAAGAGGAGTGGCACCGTCAATGTTGGTTAAACTTTATATCCATCCAGTGGCATACTGCATCTACTCTTGGGGGCATTTTTACAAGGGCTTATTGCCACCAGAACATCGCTTTTTATGGCGTTCTGGTGGTGATAAGCCCTTCGCCTTATTTACAATGCGGCATTAAGCCACCTAACATGGCTTAACGCCGCATTGTAAATAAGGCCCCTTTTCACGCAGCACTTAGCGTGAAAGGGACGGGCAATGTGTGTTGCGGTGGGCGTTCTACTTGCAAGAGTGGCAAATATGGAAAACGAGGAGAAATTATTAATTTCTCCTTGTTTTTGCTGTTTTCATGTGTGCTGCATTATGCATCATACTTAGAAACAGTAAATCGCCATTAGTGATTGTTCATGTTGAGGAAGGTTTCCCTTCCGGCACATAAACAATCATTTGAAAATGACAAGTTGCAACTTCCATATGTGCTTCACAAAGCAGCACACATAGAAGTTACAAATCGCCATTATGGATTGTTTATGTGCAGGAAAGGACACCTTACTGCACATGAACAATCATTCCCTGCAACACAGACACCCTTGCACTATTGTGCAAGGGTTTCTGCGTTGGTGCTAGGCAGCTAGATTTAGAGCCATCGCTAGGGAAAATGCAGGGGTGTGTCGCATTCTTGTGAATACAGCACATCCCTGTGTTTTTAAACTGATGGAGCGCGGCATTAGAAACTTTGGAGCTACTCCGCCAGTTTATTGCAAATATACCCCTTAGTGTTTTCCCCAGGACCGTGTCAATTTCATCAGGATCAGGATGAAGCGCAATCCTTCAAACCTTTGCCCTAAATTCATGAGGAGTTTCTGTCTACGGGTTTAAACGATTAGAAAACTTGGGCGCCTTTTCATTGGCAATATGTGCCTTGACCAAAACATGGAAGTCTTTCATACTTGCTTCATCTAGCTTAAAGTCTTAAACTAAATCTTTAAATTTCCTGATTACCAAGTTTGGTTTTGAATGTGTTGTGTCACCTAGACTGATCATTGCAATTTTCAATCTACAGGAAGTGCAGGATGCAGTGGGGTAATGCAAAATGATGAGTCTTCCTCCTAAATGGAGTGAGGGGCCCCTGAGACTCCCATATCTCAGAGAATATTCATAAGCATTGGTCTGAATTGGGGGACTCAGGAGGATAAGGGCCACGTGCACTGCAGGGGCCAGAGTTATGCCAGTAGCATAATGTCAGCACTTGTTGGCTAATGAAACTGAAGAGTTGTGATCATGTGACACAGGCTTCAGAGCTTTCTATGATAAAGTTACTTCACTGCGATTTCTATGCACAAGGATTATCTTCCTTACAGGTTTGAATGTTACCATCCTAACAAAAACATATGTTCCTGTTCTAAAAATCTACTTGCTGTTAGTATGCAGTGATCAGTTGGGTGGTAGGAAATTCTCAGTTCATGGAATTGCCCACAAACATAGTAAGGACCAGATATTGCTGGTGGACAACTCCACAGCAGTTGAGCACAAACGTTAGCATATATTTTGGGGATACTTCTGAGTCATCTGCCATAAATTATTTTTGAAGAGATGTGTACGTTCCAGTCAGGACAACAGCCAGGCTTTTAAAAAAAAGTTTTTTAATTGCTTTCCAACTCTTTTTACACTTGTTACTGATTCATATTTCTGCTTTTACATTTTGGGTTTTCCTTTGTTTTCTTTAGTTTTGATGTTGAGGCTAAAAACCACAGCTAATACCTGAAGTTCTTATGAGTGAAGGCAAAGGCTTTGGGGCAGATTTACAAGACACTGACACATCTGTAGAGATGCATCAGTTTCCCTGCACCATCCTGCGATACCCTTCCGCCACCATGGATCTGCCGTAGTTACAATACGGTGCACCATGGCGCAAGGATTGACAGATGCATCAAAATTTCTGATGTATCTGTTGTCCCAAAAGTCACGCATTGCTGGAGTCATGTCGCAAGCACGACGCAACTCCAGCAATGCATGTTGAGGCCTATACTTATTGTGCTGCACCACTCCTTACGCCTGCTTCAAGCAGGCGTAAGGTTTTGACGCAGTGGCGTCCTAGAAGTTGCACGTTGAAATCTTGTATATTTCACTGCGTCACTTTTACAAGGCTTTCCTGCATGGGAATGCCCACCCTGCATACATTATACCTGACGCAGGTAGAATGTGATGCAGGGCTTTACAACGTGATGCATCTCCCTAGATGTGTCACGTTGTAAATTGGCCGCATTGTTTACACCGCCGCTGCATCACAAAACGGTGGCACAAAAGTGTTGCAAGGGGCTTGTAAATCTGCCCCTATGTGTGGGCAGATATCACTGAGACATACTTCATATCTCACATCATCCTCATATTTGATCCCATTCCCTGCAGATTCCATAGTATAGCGCAGTGGCCCTACTGAATGGGCGACCAAGATTGAAGGGCAGGAGGTACAATCGTGGAAAGCATCACCTACCCATCACTCCCTAGCAACATGCTGCTGCGTTTTGCACTATCACAAGTCTTGCCGTTGCAGTATAACTTACCACATCACTTTGTTATTACCCCAGGTACTGCAAGCGGATACAGGGCAAATAGTTTTTTGTGATGTTCTTTTCGTTTCTAGCAGTTCAAAGCGGCACTTTGTATAAGGAACGCCAAAGAGTCCAAATAAGAGTACTAATCTCCCCCCCACCCCCCAATGAATGTTAGTTGCAAATCTTTGCATGTGAAAAGAGCTACTTTCTCTTGTGTTTGATCTCTGATATTCCTGCACTTCCCAGGGGAAAATGTAAATCACTGCACTTATTACTAATGTTTCCTGTCCCTGACAGTGGAGCCGGTTGATATTTTGCTTGCGGGGGGGGGGGAAATAAATGGGAGCAAACCTAATGACTGCAGGCTGTTTCCAATCTCAGTTTCACTTGTTGCATGGGAGTTTCCATCTTAAGACAGAGAGAGATTGAAATCAAACATGATTCAACTTTGGCCAAACTTCCTCCTCGTGTTTATACTTGGCTGATGGCTTTGTGCGCTTCAAGCGGTTCTTTGGAGGCAGCCATCTTTCGTCACCGCGCACCACTACAGGCGCTTGTAAGCTGTCCAGTCTACTTTCGTGCCTTGATAAGATGGGCATGGAGCCAGTCAACCATTTTACGCACCTCCCTCTGCAGTTGCTTGCGTTAGACTTTTTTTCTGTCACCCTCTTAGAAAGTTGATACTGTTTCACTTTTTGTTAACATTTACCATTGATAGAAAAATAAAAATGCCTCTTGAAGTATTTATTGGTTGTGTACAATGAACTGTTGCAAAATTGGAGGTAGTATAGTAGCTCCTTATTCATTCATTTATTCATTTTTGGTAATTCAACTATGCTGCTGTAAGGCGGCTACAAAGCACTTTCAGGAAGGAAAAAGGATGAGTGGTTTTATAGTATTTAGTTAATTAAATAATGAATCTATTTTGAGGTTTTTTATAGCGCTCACTTGGTCCTGATGGATGTGAGAGCGGTCTACATAGATGAATAGCTAGACACATAGAAGAGAGATACAGGGATAGCTATATACAAGTGCACAGATAGCAAGGACATTGATACATTTCCTAGGTAATTCTTGAACATAATATTGAATTGTCTAGAGAATATCTGTATACATAACATTTTTAGATGAACAGAGGAAACAGGAAATTAAGTTTGTAAGTAAGTTTATTTATGCATAGTTAATTTAAACCATTACATTTTTCATAAAAGTATACCAACTATTATCATGATATTGCAACATAGTTTCAGATGTAAACAGGTGAACATGTAAGCAAATGTAAACAGTTCTAAAAGCAAAAAGGTAATAAATCAACACTGAATATCTTGTTTCATTTTGCACAGGGTAAAACTTCACGGAATAACGATGTAATACTATTAAATTAAAAATACTACACTCCATGTGCACAAAACAAAACCGAGGCCAACCTCTCAGGGGACCCTTTTTTCTGATATTTATAAAGTGCATAAGTGCGGTGCCAAACTTTGCTAAAGAGTGCCTCTAGTTTGGTAATTAAAACCATTGCATGCACATAAAAGCATTTCTAACATGTTACCCAAATAATACGAAATTGGCACTCAAGCGGTAAGGTAAAAAATATTCCACCTCTCAAGAGACACTTTTTTCCTAGTATTGGTAAATTGCGTTCGTGCAGTGCAAAACTTTGCCATAAAGTGCCTCTAGTTTGCTAAAAAGTATTGCATGCACATAAAAGCAATATGCCACGTTAGCTCGCATGCTTTTTTAACGCATGCCATTACAACGCGGTCATTACAACAACCACTTTGTAACAACACATGCCATTACAACGCAAGTCGGAACAAAGACTTGCTCTGTGGTAGCGCTGGATGTTGGAATAGTATAATTTGGTATTCCAACTCCAGTCTGTGCAACAGTAGGGAAGGTGTTGGATTTTAAATCCAACACCTTCTGACCACAAGAGCAAGTCGTTGTTCTGACTTGCGTTGTAATGGCATGTGTTGTGACAACGCGGTTGTTGTAACGACCGTGTTGTAATGGCACGCGTTGTTCCGGATTCGTGGTAAACTAACATACTGCCTAGAAAATACGAAATAGCCACTCAAATATTATGGTTTAAAAACATTTTATCAGTCAGTGTACAATCTCATACTTAGCTAAAGTGCTATATCCAGTAAGGTAAAAAAGACTGAGGTCTACTTCATAGGAAACTCCTTTTTCTTACTGATAATGATAAAACAAATAAAGTGCCTGCCTACTGTGCAAGATTTCTGCCATAAGGTGCATCTGTTTTACTATATGCATACTAAATAAATACCATTCTCTTAATCTAAAAGGACTTCAATTGTGGAGGGGCGTGCACTTTAAGAGGAATCTTGCTGCTAGGTTTTACATCAATTGATGCTCAGCTTGCAACAGGCACCTAAGTATTGCAGAGTCACCTCTACGCATAGAGGGGCTTATTTATGAGCCATAGCGTCACTTTTGCGCCGACGGTGCATCACTTTTTGTGACGCACTAGCAGCGTAAAAAATAAGCCTTGTTGCACCATATTTACAAAGTGACGCTTCTAGGTAGATGCGTCACTTTGTAAACCCCTGTGCCACATTATACCTGCGCCAGGTATAATGTATGCAAGTGGGCATTCTGATGCAATAAAGAGTCATAGAAGTGACGCAGTGAAATCTAGAAGATTTCACTGCGCCACTTCTAGGACGCAAATGCGTCAATTTCTTACGCCTCCCTCATGGCAGGCGTAAGACTGACACAGGCACATTGCACATGGGACTTGCCCATGTGTAATGACCCATTGCTGAAGTTGCGTCACTTTCGTGACACACTCCAGCAATGCGTAATTTTTGCGCCTACAGATACGTCAGAAATACTGACGTATCTGTAACTCCTTGCGACATGGTGCGTCATACTGTAAATATGACGCATCATTGGTGTCGCAAGGAGGGTGAAATGAAAAGTGACGCATCGCTGTTTTCTTGCAGCGATGCGTCACTTTTCATAAATGAGGCCCACAATGTATACTGTATCCATAGGTCCCGTTGTGCCTAATTCATAAGGCCTGTGTAGATCGTTTTTTTCACTATTCTTTAATTCTGTATTTTGGTTGCACACTAGTGTGTTGAGGGCATTGGCCTTCAGCTACAACACTGTCCTGCTATAGATACATGATACCGCCATGTCTGCTATTTTTCTGACAAGTTCAGTTGAGACCTTGACAAACTTGTCATCAGTTTGCCAACAGCTTGACATGACCCCAAACAAGGGGTCAAGAGTGGTCTGTTTTGTACAATGCTCTTGTTCTGTAAGGAGGCAGGCTGCTTTTTGGGCGAAGCCATCTCATAATTTGAAAACATTAAATCCCGAGGTCAACATGTAAGAGAATTTACTGTTCAGGAAATATGAATTCATTTCTAATCAACTGCGAAAGTCTTACATATTTTACGATCATTAAAGTTAGCTAAGTTTCTGAAACTGATCAATATTTAAAATGTAATCTACTATATACTAACTTTCAGTGGCAAGTATATATGTGCATTGTATTGTATTGCAATTGCATTTATACTGTGTTTAATCTTCCAGTGAGTTGCCGAAATGCATTTGCTGACAGGAAATGTTTGTACTTCTTACAAAACGGGACTATTTTTAGAAACTGGCAAGCTTATGTTTTGGAGGCCAAATTATTGCATTAAAATATAAATAAAGCAGACAGTTAAGTGGCCATATGTAGGTAATTTCTATTTACCGATTCCTAAATACCGAATTTTACCGATTCGGTATTTAAGAATCGGTAAATAGAATGTAGGCAAACAATCGGTAAATTTTACCGATTCGGTAATATTCGTTATTACCGATTCGGTATTTATCCAATCGGTAATAAGGAATACCTTCCCATTCATTCCTATGGGCCTGGAGGCCCATAGGTATGAATGGGAAGCCATTCATTATTACCGATTCGGTAAATACCAAATGGGTAATAGGGGGAGCATATTCAAGGGTGGCAGGGTGTCACATTGACACCCTGTTGCACCCCTGAATCGTGCATGTGTGCACATGTGGCGCACATACATGCCCGTATGTCTGCCACATGGCACTTTTAACAAAGCACAAAATTGCTTTTGGAAAGGTATTCGGTATTTACCACCAACTTGTTGTTGGTGGTAAATAACGAATCCTTAAACCAAAAATGCACTCACTTGAGTGCTCCCTACATAGGATTTAAGGATTCGGTAATTTACCGATTCCTTAAAATAACGAATCGGTAAATTACCAAGGTGCACATGCATCAACATTCTGAAAAGCGATTCCTTATTAGCGAGAAATAAGGAATCGCCAATAAGGAATCGCATTCCGGAATGCATGAACAGATTCTGTATAATTTAGCGTTTCCTTAAAAATCGCTAAAAATTACCGAAAACTCAATAGCGATTCCTTAAAATAAAGAATAGCAATTTCCGAATTCGGTATTACCGAATTCGGTATTAGCGAGTTCGGAAATAGCGAATTAGCAAAAAACGGGTCGCACAAGAAGCGGGCTGATGACATCACAACCAGGAAGTCATCCAGCCCATCCCTCATTCACTGCCCTGAGGAGCTCACAGGAGGAGGCAGAGCATACAAGCTGAGGCAAGAGACTTCCCCCTCTGAACCCATCCACTCTACCTTCATCCAGGATGGACAAGGATGCACCTGCCACTTCAGACACGCCCAGGAAGAGGAAGAGAAAGTTCTCTGACAGGGAACTTGAGCATTTGATCAAGGGGGTGAGCAGCAAGCATGACAAGCTGTTTGGGAAGCTGTCACTCAAGGTGCCCGAAGCTGAGAAGTGGAAGATTTGGATTCGCATCAGGGAGAGGGTGAATGCTGTCGGAGTGATGCACCGCAGCATCGACGACCTTAAGAAGAGGTGGTATGACCTCAGGAAGAGGGCAAAGGAACGCATTGCCGAAAGGGTCAAGGAGGCAGCTGGCACAGGAGGGGGGCCATCCAGAGTATCTGCCAACACTGCCCTGGAGGAGCTCGTTGAGGGGACCATTGAGCCAGAGGCAGTCATCGGAGTAACCCAGATGGACACCTCCGGCGCAGCAACCACAGAACAAGGTAAGATGCATGCCTGCGCCTATACGCTACGTATTGTATACCCATGCCCATCCCCCCAGGTCAATCACAGTGTGCAGGGAGAAGTGCATAACACATATGCCCTCACATTAGTATTGCATCATGGGAGTCGTAGTCATGTTAGCCAAGTGTGCATGTATGATCACCAATGCACAATAAATGAGATCAGCAGTACAGGCCCAACAGAGTGTCAAATTATGTAATTTATTGTAGGAAATAAATGCTGAATGACCAACAGATGTATTTACAAAATAAACTAACAATGCACTGTTTCACACACAGATGCATCTCCTGGGGAATCTGATGACAGTGAGCGCCTCATCATCTCCGAGACACCGGCAGATACCGATGGCGAGACTCCGCAGGAAGGTCAATCCCCACCACCACCACCGACAATACCACCACCACCAGCAACAATACCACCACCACCACCGACAACACCACCAAGACGCAGGGCACATGTCCCCTCCCTGCAGGTGATGGATACAGACCCGAGTCCAGCACCCACAAGTGCCCACAGTCAGACACGTGTCACACCGCCAGCCCCACCACCAGCACGTGGCCGAGTCACACAGCGGCGCAGGTCCATGCACAGTACTGCCGAACGAGCCGAACAGCCAATGAACATCAATGGTGGTGTAGAGGCCCAGATACTGCGTGTTCAGCGCCTGCAGGGGAGACACATGGGGACAATGAACCTCAACATCTCCAAACTCGCCAAACACATGTGCACTCTGACAGACGCTGTGCAGCACATGACCACAGTTGTGGCTGAGGGCAATCGGGACATCAGTCAAAACCTCCAGGAGCTCACCCGTGCCATCCGAGCAGGACAACACAGCGAGCGCAAGAGGCATAGGCAGAACTTGCTCCGTACCACTGCATCGACCAGGGCCATCACAAAGCTCTGCAATAGCACAGCAGTTTTGTCCCGCCGCTCCGTGTCACTGCAGGTGGACCTCGGCCATTACTGTGGGGATGTGGCGAAGGCCTTGGGCCAGGTGACCACTGCAGTGGAACACTTGCAGTCAGGGACATTCAGTGGCAGCAACTTGGGAGGGGAGGAGGGCAGTGAGGCCGCATCCAGTGTGAGCAGCGTGTCGGTACCGGAGACCTGCACCAGGAGGCGCAGTTCGCGCTGCTCCACAGCAACAGAGACACAACGTGGTGAGGTAGAGGAGACATGCGACTGGAGGCTGGGGGTACGTGGGAAGCGGCACTAGACATTCAGTCCTGCATCTCTGTCCATGGTGGTGTAACCATGGGCCACTTTAATTTTGCCTTAGCACTCCCATGATGCCAACGGTTATGTTTTTTGCCACAATGTGTGGAAGCACTGTAATTTTGTATAGTAATGTTACATCACTTTCGCAAGTGCTCATGTGAAGTAAACAGTAGCACTCCAAAATATATAGTCATGGCTCATTCTTACCTGGCTCTGAAATTATGTTGTATGATGTATGTCCGCCTCCTTTGACCTTCAGCTGTGTTTGGCACGTGTGACTGTCGGTGTTTTGCGGGTGGTTGGTCATCCCGATAGTTGTCATTTCTGTCCACCTCTATGGGTATCCCCCTTCTGGTTGCAATGTTGTGCAGCATGGCACATACTGCTACAATCCTGCAGCGGGTGTCTGGTTTATATTGCAAAGCACCACCAGTCTTATGTAAGATTCGGAAGCGACTCTTCAGGATCCCGAATGTTCTCTCAATCACATTTCTTGTGCTAATATGTGCCGCGTTGTAGCGTTGCTCCTGTGGTGTTGCTGGGTTGATGTAGGGGGTGAGGATATATTCCCGCGGATCACTGACAAAATATCGAAGGTCAAAAAATCGACCTACAAAAATATCGGAGCAAAAATATCGATGTCAAGAATATCGACATCCTATCTACAACATGGTAAGTACAAAAATATCGAAAATAAAATATAGAATGTCAAAGATATAGTTTTTAAAAACATAGGGTATTTTTTAGTTAAAAAAAATATGTAAAATAAACCAAATAATACTTATAAATAAAATAAACATAATCAAATATATTTTATAATGTTTAAAATTAATAATTAATATATATAATTTAATAAAACATTAATTAAACATAAACATATAATATATAATATATATACTTAATTAATCAGTTTTAATAATTGTTTTAATAACTTATAAATTATTACAAACTATTATAAATTACAAATACATCATACACATAAAACAAAAATTAAATAATTATATATAACAGATTTAAAAAATTGCATTTAATTTGAATATTGTTAAAATTAATTATATATTACATTAGCTAAAATAATACAAAAAATATTAAATAGCACAGACAATAAAACTACTACTCCAGCTCCAAAAAAAACAACAGTAAGGAAAATGTTGGATAGCGTAGGGGGAAAAATTACTATTCCAACTCCAGAGAGTGCAACAGTAGAGAAAGTGTTGGATAGCGTAGGGGTAAAAATTACTATTCCCACTCCAGAGAGTGCAACAGTAGGGAAAGTGTTGGATAGCGTAGGGGTAAAAATTACTATTCCCACTCGAGAGAGTGCAACAGTAGGGAAAGTGTTGGATAGCGTAGGGGTAAAAATTACAATTCCCACTCCAGACAGTGCAACAATAGGGAAAGTGTTGGAGAGCGTAGGGGTAAAAATTACTATTCCAACTGCAGAGAGTGCAACAGTAGAGAAAGTGTTGGATAGCGTAGGGGTAAAAATTACTATTCCCACTCCAGAGAGTGCAACATTAGGGAAAGTGTTGGATAGCGTAGGGGTAAAAATTACTATTCCAACTCCAGAGAGTGCAACAGTAGGAAAGTGTTGGATAGCGTAGGGGTAAAAATTACTATTCCCACTCCAGAGAGTGCAACAGTAGGGAAAGTGTTGGATAGCGTAGGGGTAAAAATTACTATTCCAACTCCAGAGAGTGCAACAGTTCAGAAAGTGCTGGATAGCGTAGGGATAAAAATTACTATTCCAACTCCAGAGAGTGCAACAGTAGGGAAAGTGTTGGATAGCGTAGAAGTTAAAAATAACATACTTATAAATAAAATAATTATTTAAAATAATTAGTGATTTAATTATTAAATAACTCACAATTATTTACAAATATCAATAAATAATTATTACAAAAATAACTACCAATTAATAATTAATTAACAATAAATTAATAATAAATACCAACAAAAAATAATTAATAAATATTCAATCCCAAATAATACATATTAAACAATAAAATATTTTTCATAACCAAAAACATATGCATTATTAAAAAGTAATTACCAATTAAAAAATATTGAACAATTAACAAAAATTATACCACAAAATAATAATGAAACATTAATTACCAATTAATAATTACTTATTCATATATTAATTAGAAATATCAATACATAATATTTAATCATATTTAATTCACAATTGATTGATCAACAACAAATTATTTTTCATAACCAAAATTTTATAATTTAAAATATTTACCAATTAATAATTAATGTCCAATTAATTAATTATCAACACCCAACAACAAATTTAATAATTACTTAATAAGATTTCAATTACTTCCAAGACTATTCCCCTATAAACACACAACACACTCCAATAATAAAATAATACACTTAACATAATTATCAATTAATCAGATGCTAGAACGCGCGGTGAGGCCAGCCCTCCATTTCTCTTAACTGGAAAAACGTTATTGCTGTGTACTGCGATATTTTGCACATTGTCATTTTGCACCTTGTTCGCCTGACGCACTGTTTTAAACTGGGAAATAAGTCCTTTTTAATTTCAACGCTGGCAATACATGCAATTTTATTTTGTGCTTACTTTGTTTATGCTACACCTACCGTATAGAGGTGTACTGTAGCTGCTAGGTCGCAGTCCCCGGTCCGTCGCGGCAATCAAGTGCCGATTGTACAGAGGGACGCCCTGCGACCACACCCACCCAGGACCTCAGTTCCGGTCACGGGGTACTTTAGGGCGATGCCATACCGGCCGCGCAACAGTAGATGCTAGAACGCGCGGTGAGGCCAGCCCTCCATTTCTCTTAACTGGAAAAACGTTATTGCTGTGTACTGCGATATTTATTGTCATTTTGCACCTTGTTCGCCTGACGCACTGTTTTTAAACTGGGAAATAAGTCCTTTTTAATTTCAACGCTGGCAATACATGCAATTTTATTTTGTGCTTACTTTGTTTATGCTACACCTACCGTATAGAGGTGTACTGTAGCTGCTAGGTCGCAGTCCCCGGTCCGTCGCGGCAATCAAGTGCCGATTGTATGGAGGGACGCCCTGCGACCACACCCACCCAGGACCTCAGTTCCGGACACAGGATACTTTAGGGCGATGCCATACCGGCCGCGCAGCGGACGCGCGCAGCGGGCGCGCAGCGGGCGCGCCGACGGCGCGCAGAAGGCGTGCCAAAGGCAAGCCCGTCTGCGCCCGTCCGCGCCCAGACCGCGACCGGCGCTGGCCATACCACTAGGACTCTCCAAGCCCAACCATTGCTCTGGTCAAGGGAGGCACTGCTAACTCTTTGCTGCCCTCCCTGCTCCAGTGTGCATCGGCTTGATTTTGCTAATGACCCGGACCCTCCGTGCTGTAACACATGCGGTTATTTACCTCTTTGCAATCGGGGGCAGTGGAAGCGGAAGCAATCTCAGACCTACTACAAGGCGTGCCTCTTAAACTGCAGATCATTGGTCAAGCACGCTACGGACATTTGGTCCCTTTTAAGCGACGGGTCCTGGGACGCCCTGTTTCTTACTGAGACCTGGGTCACCCTGGACACAACAACGTCCATCGCGCTTGCAATTCCACCTGGCTTTAAGATGTGCCACGCTGATCGCGAGGGGGGCAAGAGGGGGGGCGGTGTGGCCATCATTTTGAGATACACTTGGAACATGGTGTCCTCCTCTCTTTCGTTCGGTGACGGCATTGAAGGTCTGTTTTTTTGCATTCACTTTAATCCCTCTTTCTCATTGGCTGGCACCCTTATTTACAGACCCCCAGACTGCCCGGTGACGACCCTCCAGAATTTATTCAGCCTTATTGTTCAACTGTCCGTTAAATACACCAACTTTATGGTGTTAGGCGATTTTAACCTACATGTGGATGATGCTAGCTGCTCACAAGCTAATCATTTGGTATCCTCCTTAGAGGGTGCCAACCTTTTCCAATTGGTGTCTGCTCCCACACACACAGCTGGCCATACACTGGATCTGGTTTTCACCACCCTTGCTGAGGTTGTTATTGCGCCTCCCTCCCCTTTAACCTGGTCCGATCATTACTTGATCCCCTTCATTTTTCAATGTTGCAGATCTATGCGACACCTTACAGGCCACCCGTCCTAGCCTGATTTTAGATCCAAATACCGATGCTATTGCTGTGCACAATTGGATTGCAACGGCTGTGGACTCCGCAGCACCGGCTAGAACTGTTAAATCTGCAAGACTATTTCCCTCGGCCCCCTGGTTCTCACCTTCCCTGAAAATATCCAGGCGTGAATGCAAGAAGCTAGAACGAGCGTGGCGAGTCAGCTATGATGACCAAGCCAAGACTTCCTACAAAAAGGCCTTGAGAGCTTTTCATAAAGACATCAAAATAGCTAAGAGAGATTATTTCACAACCCGGATTCTGAACGCTGACCATTCAGGCACCGAGCTGTTTAAGGTGGTGAAGTCTTTCTTCAACCCCACGGCATTAGAATCCAAACTATCTCCCTCTCCTATCCTCTGTAACTCTATCGCCCACCACTTTGACAATAAAATTTTAAAGGCATATGATTCTTTCGTCCCGCAGACATCAACAGTAAAATCAGACTCCCCCCGCTCCAAGCTTATGACTCCTACCTTCAGTCATTTTTCACCTATAACTCCTAAGGAAGCTCAAGTAACGATTCAGAACTGCCATTCCGGAGCTCCGGATGACCCATGCCCGCCCACATTATGGAAAAGCATCTCGGCCCCTCTTGCGGAAGTGTTTCTTCAGCTATGGAATTCCTCGTTGTCCTCAGGCACTTTCCCCGATCTTTGGAAACATGCCACACTTCTTCCCTTAAAAAAGAAACCTAATGGGGACCCGGATGATCTTGGCAACTTAAGACCCATCTCTCTTCTCCCTGCTCCGGGCAAAATGCTTGAAAAACTAGTTCAGCGGCAAATGTCCACTTTTATTGAGCAAAGCGGCGCTCTTCACGATACACAATCAGGCTTCAGGGCAGGTTTCAGCATGGAGACGGCCCTCCTTGAAGTAGCCGAATCAATAAGATGGTCATTGGATTCAGGAGCCTCCTCCTTACTGGTGCTCCTGGATCTGTCAGCGGCCTTTGATACGGTGGACCACTCCATCATGGTCAAGAGATTACAGGGTGCAGGATTTGCTGGAGAGGCGCTGGCCTGGGTCTCTTCTTTCCTGTGTGGTCGCACACAGAAGGTCTCCCTCAAGCCTTTTGAGTCGACACCTCTCCCGTTATGGTGTGGTGTCCCCCAGGGCTCGGCCCTGAGCCCACTACTTTTTAATCTCTATTTGGCCCCGCTCTTCTCTTTAATCAACAACTGGGGTGTGAAGGCGATATCTTACGCAGACGACACCCAGCTGTTTTTCTCCTTTAAAGAGCAGTCCGCCGAGGCTTTCCAAAAACTTTAAAAGCTGCCTGCGTGATATAGCTATCTGGATGAACTCCAACAAATTAAAGCTTAACGCTGGAAAGACCGAAGTTATGTTCTTCGGTACCCACCCTATCCCTGACGCAGACTTATGGTGGCCGGAGGAGATGGGCCCGCCTCCTTCCCCTGCCAATTATATTCGCAACCTGGGCGTAAGATGGGATCCGGATCTCTCTCTTCTGGCTCAAATTCAGCAGGTTTCTGCTACTTGTTTTAGATATTTAAAAAACTTACGTAAAATTTTGCACCTGCTCCCAGAAGAGTGTAGGAAAACTGTTGTCCATGCTACAGTCACATCCAGACTGGACTATTCAAATGGCCTCTACTTGGGCCTCCCCAAATATGCCATCCAACGCCTGCAGCTGGTTCAGAATGCGGCTGCGAGACTGGTTCGGCGAATCCCTTTCCGACACCATGTCTCTCCGCATCTCTGTAGGCTACACTGGCTACCGGTGGGTAAAAGAATTATCTTCAAGGCCCGGACTCTGGCCTATAGGGCCTTGCATGGAAATTGTCCACTCTATCTGAAGGACAGATTATGTCCCTATAGGCAAGAGCGGACGTTACGTTCTAGCTCACTCAATCTACTTCACCCATCTCGGTTTAGAAAATCACGACGAGGGGGTAGATCCTTCACGGTCAATACAACCTCCCTCTGGAACCATTTGCCCAACTATCTACGTAAGGCAATTTTAGAATCTTGCTTTCGGAAAGGTCTGAAAACGTGGCTATTTGGCTTAGCTTAATCTGGTTTTCTGGAAGCCGGCCATTTTTCACCTTCACACGCCTCCTAGCTCCCTCTACTGTTAGCGCCGGGACACCCCTGTTTGGGGTAACTGTCGCGCTCTACAAGCCTCATTATTATTATTATTATTATTATTAATAATCAAAACTAATTACCAATTAATAAAAATGAATTACCAATTAATACTTAATTAACAATAATATAATTATCAATACCAATAAATGAAAATAAATTATTACTTAATTACAATTAAATTACTTCCCACCCTATTCCCCTATAAACCCACAACCCGCTACTGAACTTAAATGCAAAAATTAATTAAAATTAATTTATAATTCCTAAAAATGTATAATTAATTTCATATAATTAAATTACTTACCACCCTATTTCCCTATAAACCCACAACCCGCTACAGTACTAAAACACAAAATTGACTTAAAAAACCATTATTAACATATAAAAATTGTATACATATATTTTAAAACCAGTAAAACACTTAACTAAAAACATATAACACATGCATATTAAATACATAATAAAATACATAACAATAATATAAATATCGATATTAGTAACATCAATATTAGTAACATCGATATATTTGATATCGATATTACTAACTTCGATATTACTAACATCGATATAAAAATACTTACCTTAGGGTCGATATTCTGTCCATAGATATTATTGACATCGATATTCTGTCCCTTCGATATTGGTGTAGGTCGAAATTTTATTTTCGATATTTTGACTGCTTACCATTCCCGCAGGGCGTATGCACTGTCACCTACAGGGGGGAAGCAAAGGCTTAGCGGCAGTAATGATGATACATGTGTGATACTGATGTAATGAATAGGTAGGAGTATGTACCAAGCAGGAGTCCCTCTCTGAATTCTCCATTGAGCAGACGCCTGTGGATGCCACTGTGTCTGAATATATATGAGTCATGTGTGTTCCCTGAAATTGTGCCACTATGTCCGTGATGATGTGCTTGGCATCGCACACGACCTGCACGTTGATGGAGTGATAGGACTTCCTGTTACGGAAGATGTACTCATTGGCTGAGGGGGGACAGATGGGGACATGCGTGCAGTCAATGCATCCTATGACATGGGGGAATTGGGCCACCTGGTAGAATTCCTGTTTGGTGTGGTCCATCTGCTGTGGGGTTGTGGGGAAGCTGATGTGGGTATGTATCATTGTCAGCATGGCATCAATGAATTTACGGAAGAAGCCTGAAAGTGCGCTTTGTGATACGCCTCCCTGGAAACTTCCAGACGCCAGTAGGTGCAGGCTGCATAGGACCTGGACGTACGCAGGAATGGCATTGGTCCTACGTGTCAGGTGCTGCAGTAGTGGTTCCAGGTCAGCAATTAGGCGCATTATCATGACACGATTGAGACGGTACTTGTCAAATACTTCATCCTCATTTTGGCCCAGCAATGTAATGCGCACTCTGAATACCCTCTCCTGGATCCTCCTCCTGCGCTGTGCTGCTGCATTTATTCTCATCCTCTTTGCAAGCACATAGAGGGCTGCCATTTTGTAAAAGGAAACGGGGTCTCCAGGCCCATTTTTTAAGGCTTTCGGATTGATTACACCTGTGGTACACTTTGACTTTTTTTTTTTTTTGTTCTTTTTGTGTGTCTGCAACTTTACCTCCTGGTTCTGATTCCCCTTATTCTGCTCATGCTAAATACCGATTTTGAAGCTTTTCGGTATTAGCTATTTATGATGCATTCTTTAGCGATTCTTTATTTGCTAATCGCTAATGCCAGGCGCAATTTGTGTTTTCGGTATTACCGATTCTTTATTTTGCGATTCTTTAATTTAACGGGGATTATTTTAGCGATTCTTTATTTTTTCGCTATTGGTGTTGGTTGTTTGCCACTCGCTAACGGACAATTTTAGCGATTCGGTATTTTTGCGAGGAGATTTTTGCTTGATGCATGTGCCAGCAAATCCTTAAATCCAGCCTCCTACATCGCAAAGGGCTAAATAACGGTCGGTAACGGGAAATTTACAGTTTTTCGGCCGTTACCGACCGGTATTAGCCCACCTACATATGGCCCTTTGTACTGAGTTCAATCGAATGATTGTTGAAGATATTTTCATTGGTGTTGTGTGCCGCATTGGCTGTGGTTTGATGTATTTTGGGGGGACATTTCATCACCTTTTTGATAACCCTTTTTAATTACATTATTATTACCCCCATCCGAAAGCTATCTGATAGATTATTTGATAGGTTCTTTGTAATCTGAGTTGCACCTCTGTTGTATAAGCCCATAGGATCTTACACACTGTGCCACCCATGTCCTGAGACCACCTGAGATTACAAATAAACATTGCCTATTTGGCCAAAAGGGCTAAACTCCAAAACAGACTTGTTTGAGGTGTTAAACATTTCATAACGGGGCCCTAAATTTTCAACAAAGTAGCCTAGTCTGTAGTAGGGCCGAGATTAGACCATGGTAAGTACTAGTATGTTATTATATTAAGGCAATTGTATACCTCTTACCACCCCTATGTAGGGCACTGAATATAACAACAGTTCATAAACACTACAACAGTACACCAGCTCAGGGTGCACAGCCTGCAATAGGCCCTTGGGCCATTACATTTTCAATGATCTAATTTTTTTCTTCCATTTTTGTCCATTTTTATAAAAAATAATCCAGTTGAGCCAGTAATATTCAGATGTTCCAGAAATGTATCAGATGATTCCATAATGCAAGTTGCGATATAGGTGTCTTCCATAACCATCACACCCAATGTATTTCAGGAAAGCTCCCTTCTTCAGGGGTAGCTGCAATATAAACATTTTTTGAGGCACTTTTACAATACGCATCAGAAGTACTTAACCATGCATGCTGCACCATGTGGGTGTGCGGTTTGAATTGTATTGCCTTTGCTTTGAACATATGGGTTCACATATTGGAATGTTGTGAATGACGACCACCAAGGTGCGGGCATTGTGTTATGCGACTCAATGCTTGGGGATGTGATGGATGAGGAAGTTTGAAAAACAGATGTGCAATTTTTGTCATTTGTGGTATGCTGGCAGCTCTTATTAGCTCTGCAAGACCCTATTAGTACGTTTTCTTTTGAGTTCTCAATACGATTGATGCCTGCGGCAGGCAGTTATCTACACTGAGAACTTATGGACAGGGGTGGCTGGCAAGGTGGTGAGGTGGGGGATGTAAAAAACATTTAAAAATACAAAATAAAACCACTTACTCTATCACCGCATCCCACGTCTCTCCTCCGTCGGACTCGGCTGAACCAGGTAGCACTGCCAGGCTCCCCTGACCAATCACAGCGCTTCAATGTAGCGTTGTGATTGGTAAGCATGCATGCTCACCTGACCAATCACAATGCTGCAATGCAGCGTTGTGATTTGTCTGAGTGCCGTGGCTCGGTGCTCAAACAGGAATGGGGGGCATGGGCATGTTCTCCACGCAGACTGTAATGCAACCTGCATGGAGAACATGCAAAATGCGCATGATGGTATGGCCGGCCCGAGAGGGCCGGTCAAAGCGTCATTGCGCACTTAGGAGTGGGCAAACCACTCCTCCCCTGCTCTGCTCTGAGAGCATAGCCGTCCTGCCTGCCAGCCTCCTACAAAGCAGATGTAAACAATAAAATGATAATAACATCATGTTATTATAATTTTATTGTTCCTTAGTTACACTGCTTAAAAGCAGTGGGGCGACGCTCCGGAGGTGGCAGTTGTGGTGAAAGAGTATGAGATTGTAAGAGATCTACTTAGATAGACTGTCACAGTCCACCTTTATATGACACACGTCAAATAGGGTGGTGGGAACGGAGCCACTACGCCAGGCGAAGCCCTCGGGGCGCAGCTTTTTCCAATATATATTATGGATTTAAAAGGACCTGTTGCTTAATTCCTTTGGTTCAGGAATCTTCAGGCAACAATAAAAATGTCAAGATCACTATGGTGATAAACGTTCCTGCTGGAGAGAGATGGAGTTAGGTCTAGTGGTAGTGTTGACTCATCATAAAGTAGCATGTATACCATGCAGATCACAAAAGGACAAACAATGTAGATAGTTCAGTAGGTTACTGTCTTTTTCACCAAAGAGCCGCATGCAAACTGCATGATATAGGTTATAAAGTTATGTTTTCACCCAGTCTTTCATTAATCTAAGGTTGCTAAAAATCATTCGGTTGGGTAGAAGTGTACTCTTATTAGTAAGGACAAACATTGCGGTATTTGGAATCTGTTCTGCTTGGGTTTTCGGATCAGATAGAACCCGCTCATCAGAGCCTCACTAACCCAGACAGAACGTTACCCCCTCCCTAGGGCCTATTTACAATAGTGCAACCACATATATCTACCACCTAAGGACAGGGAATTCCTACTATACATACCAAGACCTCTTATAATCGGCGGCCTCGCGATCCCATACGGATCCAGACCTCTCTGCCCATACGACAGTATCACAAGGCAATCTCCCTGACACCAAGGCCGGGCTGGGCAATCTCCCTGACAACAAGGCCGGGCTGGGCAATCTCCCTGACATCAAGGCCGGGCTGGGCAATCTCCCTGACAGCAAGGCCGGGCTGGGCAATCTCCCTGACAACAAGGCCGGGCTGGGCAATCTCCCTGACATCAAGGCCGGGCTGGGCAATCTCCCTGACATCTGCTCAAGGCCGGGCTGGGCAATCTCCCTGACATCTGCTCAAGGCCGGGCTGGGAAATCTCCCTGACATCTGCACAAGGCCGGGCTGGGCAATCTCCCTGACATCTGCTACTGAACTGTAAGTGTCTCAGCTCTTGCCTGCGCCTTATTCACCCTGCTAGCGATATCGGATGTATCTAGCCTGACTGTGTGCTCGGTATAATCTGACAGCTCATTTCCTTTGACCCTTTGCCGTTTGCCCCCCTCGGAATTTGGGCCTACTGTGGTGACTGGTTGTCTAAACACTACAATATGGCTGGGAGCCAAGAACATATATTTATCGGGAAGACTGGGGGTCTGGCTAAGGGCACTCTGGACCACTACTTCAGCAAGTCTAGTATGGACCGAGAAAGGGAGGACAAATTAGCGGAGCGCAGGGCTGAGCGCCGCCAGTCGATTGAGTACCTGAAAAATAGGCCACCTTTCGATTTAGTACAACAAGATGCCTCGCCAGTCGGAAATCCCTCTGGTGATGAACTGATCTCTCTAGATGGTGTCCCTGCACTTCTTCGGGAGCTATCCCCTGTACCTTTTGTATCTAACCCGCTGGACTCTATACATTCAGGGCCCGATTCACAGAACTAACTTAAGACAAAATCCTAAACTTACTACTTTTGGTATTCACAGAAGTTAGGATTTTGTCTTAAGTTTGTCTTAAGACAAACTTAAGACAGACTTAAGACAGACTTAAGACAAACTTAAGACAGACTTAAAACAGACTTAAGACTGACTTAAGACAAACTTAAGGCAGACTTAAGACAGACTTAAGACAAACTTAAGACAAACTTAAGACAGACTTAAGGCAGACTTAAGACAGACTTAAGACAGACTTAAGTTAGGATTTTGTCTTAAGTCTGTTTTAAGTCTGTCTTAAGTTTGCCTTAAGTTTGTCTTAAGCCTGTCTTAAGTCTGTCTTAAGTTTGTCTTAAGTCTGTCTTAAGTTTGTCTTAAGACAAACTTAAGACAAAATTCTAACTTCTGTGAATACCAAAAGTAGTAAGTTTAGGATTTTGTCTTAAGTTAGTTCTGTGAATCGGCCCCTCAATTACTATTTCTAGTTCGTGTGATTCCTTGCCTGACCCAAAAGTGATACCAATTCCTCCTCTGATAAGCAAAGAAATTTCCAAAAGAAGGACTAGAAAACTACTGTTGCATAAGATTCCTGGTCCACCGCCTAAAAAAAGGAGAAAGAAGGGGGGAGAGGTACGCAGACCTAGGATAAATCACACTGTCTCTGGGAAAAGTAATAGGACTACTTACCAAAATGCTCCAATTTATAAATCGCCAGTGTTAACTCCCAAGGCTCTCTCTAACATTGTATTAAATCCACTGGAAGCTGGTATTCCCCATCCTAGTTCACTCAAGAAAACACACTTAGCTGATCCTCTGGAAAGTATTGAACATCTTATAAGGTCTTTCATACTACCAATAATTGAGAGGCTAAAGAGGGTCGAAGAAAGGTTGGAGAATATGGAATTGGATGTCAGCAGTAACTTGGCCAAATTAGAGATAAAGTGCTGATGGACTGTCCTCCTGCTATAACACAACAACCTTCTTGTTGTGTCGTTAAGGATGGTCCAGTTAGAATGAGTAAGTCGACTGCTGGCCTTAAAGAGATGATTACTGGCCCCAAAAAATCGGATATACCAACCCCTAGATCTGTAAGACAGGTATCGATTGGAACCCGGAGGAGTGGGGACAAACAAGATATAATAAACGCTGCCAATAATGTGTGTAAGAGCCCTAATATCATCAGGGGTTCTAGTTGTAGGGAGCCACGGGTTGCATTGCCTCCTGAAGCAGTTCCCTACGTGGTAGTGTTGGCGAGAGTACCTAGATTGCAAGACGGTAAGAGGGAGGGATTTTTCCAGCTTAAAAATAAGGTCGTTCATTGGCTGAGTCAAAACCGTCCACTTCCCCATCACATCAATGGCGAAATACTCCATGTTCGCCGACTAGATTGGCTGGGTAGTAGAGAGAAGGATATTATTGGGGACCTAGTTGTTGTTAACTTCAGGGATCCCGCAGCAGTAAGGTATATCCTCAACTACCCCGCGGAGACTTTAGGTACTGCTATTACTCCCCTGGAGCTAACCTTTTTCTACCCTAGAAATCATGTGAGTAGAGACCGACATCTCGGGGCTTCCCTCTTTCCCTTGTCCTTGACTAATTTCCGTGCATCTCGCACATATGTGCAAAATATGCCCGAAACTAACCCCCAACAAATGATTACTGACAAATTCCAAAGGCAGGATACAGTTTACCCACAGAAATATGGAAACTATAGCAGGAGGCCGGAAGAATTTGTTCCTTTTACACCTTTGGATGTTTCAAACAGATACCAGGCTCTCTCTAACCTTGATGGCTGTGATTGACAGATGAGGCAAAAGACCTCATTGCCCTCTGAAAAAGTACAGCCTGGCCCATTAGCGATCCTTGGCCTACCTCATAATGACTCATCCAACCAAATGAAAAGTCTAAGTGTAACGAAGGGGACTCTGAGCCTAGAACCAATAGCCCCGGCCTCTACTCTACGCACCCTCTTTAATTGTGCATCCAATCAAGAGGTGGCAGCTGGATCCTCCGAACTGAGCAGCTGTGCTGGCCTACCAGACTACCGAATCCTTAACCAATCGCTTAATGTTAGAGGCACAAAAATTATCTCATGGAATGTGGCCGGCCTTAAAAATAAAACCCCCAACCCGGAGTGGAGCTCATTTATTACTTCATTTGACATTTGCATGCTGCAAGAGACCTGGATGCTTAAAAAGATTGTGGCTCCGGGCTTTGCAATATTTGATATTTTGGCATCCAAGTGTAGTAGGGGTAGGCCCTCGGGAGGGTTGTCCATATGGGTTGGTTCCCATTTGGGTGTAAAGGCAAAGGCTATTTCAACTCACTCACGGGATGTTCAACTTGTTCTCCTGGAAGTAGAAAATGGCCTGGACATTGCCCTGATAAATGTATATTCAAGACCCACTAAGAGGGGCCTTGAGTCAGAGGCCATTACTGTATTGTCTAACTTATTACAGTCACTCGGCTCTTCTACTGTGATAATTTTGGGTGGGGATTTTAATTGCCACTTCGAGCCTCTACTGGATCCAAGTATGGGAGACCGTGATGAAGTGGATCTATTATGGAATATCCCTGATCCACTTATTCCACCAGTAAAAGCATGGACCCCCCTTGTCTTGCAAATGCAGTCATTCTCTTTAGCTGCATCATTGCGAGCATGTAATGGTAGGGTAATGCCAGATAGACCCGGGAAAACAACTTTTAATAAAGCAAGTTGTGCTTCAATAATCGATTATATCTTTATTGAAGCTAAACATTGGGACAGGCTTAACGATTTTGTGGTCATAGAGAGGTTGGATAGTGACCACAACGCTTTAGCCTTGACCCTTAAACCAGGAAGCTTTGGGCTTAAAAACTCGATCCCGGGTGACTATCCTGTGCCCGACCCATTAATAATTACAAACTGTAGAAGAAGAGTAAAGTGGCCAGCATTCCAAACCTCTAACAGTAAGTTAGCGGAACTGTATGGAATAATAATTCCATTTATTGAAAAGATGGGGGATGTTGGACTCTCGGTCAGCCCTACCGACATCCATGGGAAATTGGTTACCGCACTACGGGATATTTTGTATCCAGTAAAAAGGGCTACTTATCCAAGGACCGAAACAGCTCGTTGGTTTAACAAAACGTGCCGCTTAGCTAAAAAGGCCCTGCTGTCTGTAATAAAAACACAAGACAGAGAAGCAATTAGAATTAACCGTTCTCTATATAAAAAAGCAATTGGTGATGCTAAGAAAGCAGGGGAGGTTGAACTGTGGGAGCAGTTGGGCCATGCGCTCTGTTGTAAGGACACTAAATCATTTTGGTCTATTGTTGCAACTGGAGTAAATGGGTATTCTTCTGCACCTGCCCCAAATATAGCTGCCTCAACTTGGGAAAAACACTTCTGTGATTTGTATGGCATACATGACCTTGAAAGATCTTCTGTAGATATCCCTGATCTTTCTTTTGTCCCAGTGGATCTTGCCCCTACCGAATCCTTTACTTTGATTGAGGTGGAATCCGCAATTGGGAAAATGCTTTTAAATAAGGCACCAGGTCTTGACAAACTGCCCGGAGATCTATTTAGGGCCCAGCCAAAGATCTGGGCACCCTACCTGGTTGTCCTTTTTAATAGCATTCTACAGGGGGGAGAAGTGCCCTACACTTGGCTCGGGGCTGAAATAGTACCTGTTTTTAAAAAGGGTTGCCCATTGACTCCATCCAACTATAGACCTATTAGTTTAATAGACACATCACAAAAACTAATGGGGAGAGTCCTTTTGGACAGGGTCCTTGGCTGGATTGAGGAGAATGGAATTTTGACCACTTTCCAGGGAGGCTTTAGGGCTGGTACTTCCACTCTAGACCAGATCTTTCGCCTGCAGGTCCTGTACTGGAAAACAGCTTTGGTAGAGGGTGGCAGCCTCTACCTGGTGTTTGTGGACCTGCGGGCTGCTTTTGATCTGGTCCCCCGTGCCAAACTATGGCAAGTTTTGGCAGACCTGGGCCTTCCATCCTACCTATTGGCTGTCTTACACAGGCTTCATGCCAATAATTATGCACAAGTAAGATGTGGCAAATACGGAGAACTAACAGATCGTTTTCCCGTTTTAAAAGGAGTTCGCCAAGGGTGTGTCCTGGCCCCCACACTGTTCAGCCTCTATATAAATGGCCTTATTGACCATCTGAACTGTACAAAAAATACTGACACCCCCAGATTAGTATCAGGACGTGTGCCCGCATTGATGTTCGCGGATGATACTTTGTTATTATCTAAAACGTCGACGGGCATACAAAATACGCTGAACGGTTTCGCAAAGTTCTGTGAACTAAGAGGACTTGAAATAAATCTGGAAAAAACCAAATATATGATTTTTAACCCCCCTGTGCGGGTACGTCCTAATCCAGTTTTATTTGGTATTCCCCTCGAGAGAGTCAAAACCTTTGTATATTTGGGTGTGACCTTAACAGAGAATTTCTCTTGGAACTCCCAAATTGCAAAGTCAACACTCAAGCTTGCTCAATTGACAGGGGGCTTGAATAAAGTTTTTAAAAGATCGAGTTTTAAGCCAGTCTCTCCCGCCCTTGAAATTTACTGTAGACAGGCTAGAGTGGCCGCAATATACGGGGCCGAACTCTGGGGACATAAGCAGTCAGTGTCGCTTTTAAGGGCAGAACAATCCTTTATAAGATCTCTTTTAGGGCTTCCTTCCAGTACACCGTTGGTCCCCCTTAGGCTAGATCTTGGGTTGGTCCCTATAGAGGAGATTATTAATGCGAGACCCATTTTATACTGGAAAAGGCTTTGGTCAGTGCCCGAACTGACCTCATTTAAATTAGAGTTTGCTGAGATCTGGCCTGCACTTAAGTCAAAAAAGATCCCTTGGCTTCTGCATATCAATAAAGCTTGTACTTCGTTAGGACTTTTGGAAATGTGGGCAAATCCGGAGGAAACCTGCCCTGCGACATCAAGGAAGGAAATCCTTTCTTTGGTGTCCCTGGAAAACTCCTCTTTGTACCAGAGTTCTTCAACTATGGGTAGGCTGACCTCGGAATTCCTTATGGTTAAACAAGCCTCCAAACTTGAGGAATTCATGGACCAAATAGAACCTCCACTTGCCCGTAAACTGTACATTCAGCTAAGGTATGGTACTTTACCAGTTAGGTCTTTCACTTTTAAGTGGCAGGCACAAAATTTGGAAAGTTGTCCTGCTTGTAACTATAAATCAGAGTCTGTTTCACATGCGCTGTTTTTCTGCCCCGCTTACTATTTAATTAGGAAAAGTTGGCTGATCCCTATCTGTAGGAATTTGGGTTTTCGTCACTACAAGCAGGCCTACAGGATTCTAGTTTATGATACCGATCCAAAAATTGTCTTTGCTGTATCCCGCTATCTCTACAGCATGTGGCGAAGGAGACACACGTTCTTAAACTAATTATTTTCATATTGATGGCTTCAAGTTTAATCTCTTTTTAAAAAAAAAAAAATAGTTTTTTAACTTTGAAATGCTATTTATTGTCTTATTGTGTATAGGTAATTGAGGATGTATGTTTGTATGCTTTTATGGTCTTTTGACCGAAATAAAGTTATCAAATGAAATGAGTATCACAAGTGGCGGCCTCGCGATCCCACACGAATCCAGACCTCTCTACCCAGACGGCAGTCTCAGCACAAGTGGCGGCCTCGCGATCCCATACGGATCCAGACCTCTCTGCCCATACGACAGTATCACAAGTGGCGGCCTCGCGATCCCATACGGATCCAGACCTCTCTACCCAGACGGCAGTCTCAGCACAATCGGCGGCCTCGCGATCCCCTACGAATCCAGACCTCTCTGCCCATACGACAGTATCACAAGTGGCGGCCTCGCGATCCCATACGAATCCAGACCTCTCTACCCAGACGGCAGTCTCAGCACAAGTGGCGGCCTCGCGATCCCATACGGATCCAGACCTCTCTACCCAGACGGCAGTCTCAGCACAAGTGGCGGCCTCGCGATCCCCTACGAATCCAGACCTCTCTGCCCATACGACAGTATCACAAGTGGCGGCCTCGCGATCCCCTACGAATCCAGACCTCTCTACCCAGACGGCAGTCTCAGCACAAGTGGCGGCCTCGCGATCCCCTACGAATCCAGACCTCTCTACCCAGACGGCAGTCTCAGCACAAGTGGCGGCCTCGCGATCCCCTACGAATCCAGACCTCTCTGCCCATACGACAGTATCACAAGTGGCGGCCTCACGATCCTATACGAATCCAGACCTCTCTACCTAGACGGCAGTCTCATACGACAGTTCATCCTATGATCACCATAACATACAAAAAGGGAATCAGTCTCACTATTAATCAGATCACACAAGGATTGCCAGTTCGAGCATAGCCTGTTCTCAGGTTCGAGGGGCTCCTCTTTCCCTTATTCAGTTTCCACTTACCTGATCAGGGTTAACATCTGTTCATGTAGCCGCAGCTGACTAGAAGAATAGGCTACCCTCTCATACAAGAACACGCGGCACATGTTGGTTCACTACAAACTGGGTACTTTATTACTCATTACATACGCAATCACATAACATTACAATATAACACATAACCTGCAAAGAAAAGTGAAAGATTAAGTTGTACACTCTAATAAGAAAGGGTCGACATCACCTTAGTAGTATGTAGCCTGCACTCAGTGGTCATCTAGGTTCCCTTCTCGTCTGTGCCTCGGCTCGCCTGGAATCACCCTTCTCCGAGTCACTGGGACCTCTTCCTTATCGGCTACTCTCTCCTCTCTGGCTATTCTGCTAGGAGAGCATCTGTCTCTCGGTTCTTCTCCGCCTTCAAGATGGCGTCTGTCTTCCCTGGAATAAGTAGTAGCTTTACTGCTAACGGCTAGATGCCGCCTACGGACTGAACATGTAACTGCCTCAGACTTTCACTAATATAGAGGTGCGTTTCCTCATGGAAAATTCCGGCCCGTAACCTGCCGCCCACCAAATTCTTGTACCTCCCCGTACCAAGGACACGTTCCCAGCCGGCCGGCCTGATGTAGTGTCTTCGGCATGAAGAAAAATACAATTCTTCGATAAGGGCCGGCCTGAACCGGTTCTCTCCAAGCGAATAACACCTCATAACTAAAACATTACATTTGACCTAGAAGCATCCCAAGCTGCCGGAGCAGAAAGAAAGATGGAGTCTCTCCCGTTTGAGGCCTACCAGGCCTGAATTCAGCACAGCTCCGTGAAATACCCTCACTACAGGACAGGTTATCCCTAATACTAACGAATCTATCCCCTAGGCTATGTGTGCAAGCCCTGATCTATGGGGAAGAGCACAGAATCATGTCGAAGTGCCTAGTAAATAGGCTCCATTCACTACTCTAACCCTTAGACTTGAATGATAAGAGACTGAAGTCACATTCCATTATTGTTCCTCACAAGAAGGCCGGGAAAATCGAGCAGAACATTTCACCCTTGACTTCAGTCTATTATACATTCATTAAACAGAACTAATATCTGTGGAAGAATAATATGAAACAAGACTAACTGATCTATGTCTAGCACCAGGTGTGCAGAATTGAAGTAGTGAAGGAATACACTGAATAAAGCAACAGATAGAAATCAAAATGCCGATAGTAATCAGAATACCTCCTAATATCTGACGTAACATATGCACATCAGGTAACCAATTAAAGAGCCAGTCAAACCAGCCCTGGTCAATGTGTTTTCTAACTTCTTCTGTCAAGTCATGTAGTTTATCAATGTGAGCTTGAATGGATTTTGTATGATCCGACAAGTTAAAACAACAAAGACCCTCAAAATCAGAACAATCGTGTCCATGTTTAAGCAAAAGATAATCAATGGCCGCTCGATTTTGCAAGATAGCCCTACGTTCACCCTGGGCGTCTAATAGCATGTCAGACAGGACTGTAGAAGTATGATTAATGGATTTTACCATCCAGCAGGCCATTTTCCCAATAGATTTGGCATTATAAACTGCCAAAGCAGGAACACCAACAATTGAAATAGCCAGGCTAAGGTATTCAGACTTGGAATATAAATGCAAAGATGAGTCACAATCCTCCTGTAACCTCACTGTATCTCGAATCACACGAGAGTTGGCATTCGGATGTGACAAAAACATTAACAAGCTCAATCTAGTAATGGCACAAGGGCCTCCAGAAATATTTGCGGGAATATATGGCCAGGAAGTATTACCACATGAGAAAAGCCATCCGGCAGGTAGTAACATCGTGCGATAATGACTGGGGGTAACCACCAAACTCTTGCAAGTCATGTTATTCCGAACAGAAGTACATGTTTTCGGTGTCCTTTGAAGGCACAAAGTTCGTTCATGAGCGGTGAATGAAGTGGCACCTTTCAATCTTAAACGCATACATTCAGAAATCGCACTAGGATCACAAGTAAGGAAAAAACACAAATCACCTTGTGTGATGTTATAAGTAACTATTTGGGACTGGATGGGGGGTATCGGGTCTGACAGTACAGTACACAAGGGGCAATACTCATGGGCAGCAAAATCGCCCAGAAGAACATTGGGGCGAGCATTTGATATATTAAAAATATGAGTCAAAGTCTCCAATGAAGCAGGGACAGCCACTAAACAAGTCGCTAGAATATCCGTCACCGATCTCATCGGTGTCAAGCAGAAATGAGGGGCTTTAGTCACTTGTTTGGCCAATGTAATCCAAAAGTTCGACGACGAATCCCACGCAGCGACGGAACGCGACACTCGGGTTCTCAACTCAGCCCGGGTTAATGGGATCCCTCCTCTCTCGTCGTACCAGCCCAAAAGGAGTCCAACGCCGACACATCCTGCAGCAACAGTCCAAAGAATGATCTGAAAGAGAATCAAATACAGGCATTATTCATTCTCGTAAGTAACATTTGTCAGCCGGGACTGCTTCCCAGCTATCTTTCCCTGGTCTCATAACTAAAATGGTGTTGTCTTGACCGTTTGCAATGACTTCTGCTTGTTCAGGGGGATTCTTAGGCGACTGCACCCAAACTCTGGCCCCAGGATTATCTGTGGAGCCAAAACCTTTCTGGCCTCGTACAGTTAGCAACGTTGGGGCAGTGCCTTTTGTGATCTCACCACTGAAAACAGGCATTATTAGCAATTGAGCCACTCGGTCAGTTTGATGTATCAGTAAGTCAACCTCACTGCTATTCAGCAGGAGCACCTTAATCTCTCCCTGATAATCACTATCAATGATTCCTCCAAGCACCTGAATGCCTTTTACAGCCAGCCCCGATCTAGGGGCGATTAATCCGAAATTTCCAGTTGGTATATGAACACCAACACCAGTTTCAATGATGACTCGATCCTTACTTTTTATAACGGTGTCATCCATGGCATGCAAGTCTAAACCTGCCGACCCTGGGGTCGCTCTACATGGAGCCAAAGCTCCGGGAGTAATCTCCCAGTACATCACAGTCTCTCTGATTTCATTGGGCTTAGCATCAACATTCGGAGGAAACAAACGCATAAGTGGGGATTCAGCATTTAGAAAAGGACGGTTATTCAAAATCAATAACGCTTGAGGCAAAAAGTCTCGCCAATTCTTATACTTGTCATCTGTTAATTTACGTAATTGGTCTTTTAGCAGGCCATTCAACCTCTCCACAAGACCCGAAGCCTGTGGATAATATGGTATATGAAACACCCATTCAATATTGTTTTCCACACAGAATTCCTGTACCAATCTTCCACGAAAATGGGATGCATTATCAGATTGAATTTGGAATGGCACACCATAATACATCATAATCAATTCCAATGTTTTAATAGTATTCAATTGGGTAGCTTGCTTACAGGGAAGGGCCACCAACAGGCCACTGTATGTATCAACAATAGTGCAAACATATTGACAATTCCTACTCATAGGAAGTGGACCAATGTAATCAATCTGCCAAATTTGAGCGGGCAATTTCCCGCGATGTAAATGACCTTTAACAATTTGGGGCACTTTGCGCTGCCTGATATGCTGACAAATGGGACAATGTAGAATAACATTTTTGATTAAATCTAGGGGAATATAAATTCCTCGATCAGCAGCCCACCTGCTAGTGGCTTTCTCTCCAAAGTGTCCTGCTTTCTGGTGGGCCCATTTCGCCAATTCCGCAATATCAGAATCTTGCCTGTCCACCACTGCCTCAGCAATTTTAGATTTCTCATCTGCAATGTTATGAAAGAATTTGTCAAGAGAGTCTATCGGGGTATGAGCATCCACATGGAAGATTGTAACAGTACTCTGTGGGAGCATTTCCCAAATCTCCTGCCATAATTCTTTTCCCCACAGTTCTTTTGAATGGATTTTCCAACTATGGGAATGCCAAGTCGGTAACCAAACTGCCAATCCATTGGCAGTAGACCGAGAATCGGTGAAAATATGACATGTGCCAGGTAACTCTTGTTTCAGAACTTGATAAACAGCATAGAGTTCAGCAAATTGACTGCTCTTACCCTCACCAGTTGTACTCAGCAATTTTTGTGTGATCGGATTATAGGACACCGCCTTCCAATGCCGCTTCGTCCCTATGAACCTTGCTGAACCATCCGTAAACCAGACATGGTTTCTGTCCTCTGCGGACAAATCATCAAAAGGTCTACCCCACTTAACAGGAGACTCCTGTACTAAAGGTACGGAACATTCACTCTCAGTCTCAGTTGATGGCGCCCGTGCCACCTGCTCATGCAAAGATGCAACTCCTTTTTGTCCCACACGTGCCCTGACTTGTATATACCATTTCCATTTAATCACACTCGCCTCTTGAGCGTGTCCAATTCGGTGAGTTTTCGGCGAACTCATAACCCACTGCATGATAGGAATCTCAGGTCGCAAAACTATATCATGTCCCAAAGTCAATTGCTCGGTATCCACCAGAGCCCAATAACATGCAAGTAACTGTTTCTCAAAAGGTGTATAACGCTCACCAGCATCAGGTAACTTTTTGGTCCAGAAACCTAACGGTACTCTACTCTTGCCTTGTTTCTGCCACAAACTCCAATTCGCATAAAGGCCTTGTACAGACACATTCAAATCCACATCACCATCACATACAGGCCATAAATCCAGAGCATGCTGAATTGCTTCTTTTGCCAGACTGAACGCATCTTGCTGTGGTTTATCCCATTCAAATGCATTCTTTTTACGAGTGACCTGGTACAAAGGGGCCAATATTTGACTTAAATGAGGAATATGCTGGCGCCAAAAACCAAACAAGCCAATGAAGCTTAGGGCTTCTTTCCTATTCCTCGGAACTGCAAAATCAAGAATTTTCTGTTTAACCTGAGGGATCACTTCTCGGTGCCCCTCATGCCAATTAATGCCCAAAAATTTCACAGCCTGGGACGGACCTTGTAATTTATCCGGGTTGATTTCCCAACCTTTCTCACGCAAGCACTCAATGACTCTATCCAATTGGGTCTGAACTTCCTCTTGTGTTTCGCCTTGGATCAACATATCATCAATATAGTGACATATCTGAATTTGCGGATGAACCGGTTCCTCAGCCAAATGCTCTGCCATCAGCCGGTGACATATCGTAGGACTATGCACATAGCCCTGGGGAAGACTTCTAAACGTCATCTGACGCCCGTTCCACGTAAAACTGAATTGTTCCTGACACTCAGGGGCAATCGGAATCGAAAAGAAAGCATTAGCAATATCAATGGACGCATACCATGTACCTGGATGTTTTTGGATTCTTTCAATTAGGGTAATAACATCCGGTACTGCAACAGTCAAAGAGGGTGTGTGTCTATTCAATTCTCGATAATCAACAGTCATGCGCCAAGAATTATCACTCTTACGTACAGGCCAAACAGGATTATTCCAAGCAGAAGTAACTGGGGTTATAACTCCTGCATCCACCAACTCCTGAATAGTGGTACTAATCTCTTCATGACCACCTGGAATACGATACTGCTTCTGACGAACCACTTTTGTCGCCTGGGGAACTTTTATGGGGGGCATTCTTAAACGACCAACCCGTACAGGCCTGGACGATATATAATGTTTAGTTCCAAATTGGTAACATCCATCATCTAAGTGCAAAGTCATTCCTTTCAAAATATCTATCCCAATTATGAATTCTAAGAGTGGCACCACTAATACAGAGTATTCTTTTCTAGGAATTCTACCTATTCTCATTTCAAGTAAAGTTTGAACTGCGGGAGTTTCCTTTCCACCTAATCCGGTAATTGTAAAAGACTGACCTTTAAACTTCTTTGATTTTCCATAAATAAGAGTGGCCTCCGCTCCTGTATCTACCAATGCTCGGGCCCTTTGGATATTACGATGTCTCCAATAAATATCAATATCTACATAGGGTCTATTATCTCTGTGAGCCCATCTGTGTACTGGAGCTTGACCTATTTCCTAGTCATCTTTACTGCGTTCTGTGTACCAGGATAAATCAGGATAAAGACTCTCACGTTTCCCAGGTATCGATACCTCCTGTTCATATCCATCTCCATTACGAAATGGATTCCTGTTCTCTGCATTGTACTGCGGGTTTCGATCGGCCAATATGTGTCGATCCTCTCTCCTTCTCAACTCAGGGGATTGATCCCTATCATCTCTACGTCTGCTGGTAACATAATCATCTCTCCCCCTCTCTCTTTCCCCCTCTCTCTCCCTGTCTCTCACACGACGGGGGGACAAATCACGTACATAACATCGATCATCACGACGATCAGAGCGCCCACGGCGGTCGTCATCACCGCTACCGTCAGAAAAACCACGATCACACTCAGTTGTCCGAACACGTCGGGCACCCTCCTTTCGATCCAAGCCACGTTTGCGAAACATTTCCCACAAACGAGAAGTAGTCTCACCATCAATGTCCTCCTTCCGCACACCATCGGCCATAAGACCAAAAAACATATCACGTCTAGTAAGTTTATTGTCACCAGGAGTACGAGTGTCAGGCCGGGACTGCCGTTCAGGTTTAAACCACTCACCCAACTCACCGAGTTGGCGTACCGATTCCAGCACCACAGATAACATGTTACCAGTCTGATTAATCAATAAAGTCATCATGACCTGCTTATAAGCAACAGGGGAAGAACGAATAATACGATTCCGCACAGAAGATGTCAAGAAACCATCAAGCAACCTGTCAGCAGTATTTAGAAAAATTGCCGTTTTCATCACCTCCTCTTTGAGACGTTGTGCAGCATCGCGCAAAGTATACCACGGTTTGTCATTCACAGGCCAGTCAGACTCAGTAGGATATTTTTGATTACAACCCTCAGTCGCCAATTGAAGCAAAGAAATTTGACCACCAGCATTAAAGTTACGAAAATGATCCTGTACAGTAGAATCCGAACTCAAGGAACAAAACTTCAAACAATCGCCAGTATCCAACATAATGCCAGCAGCGCCCAGTTCATAAAGGCGCACCATCCATGTGAGTAAGGTCTCACCAGCTCGCTGCCGAAATCGCTGCAAAATATCACTAATTTCTTGTTGAGTAAAATCCTCCAAAGAGTCTAAAGCAATACCATTCGGAGCACCGGGAGCCTGCTGCAACTTCCGCCGAAACACTGGATGCACCGAGACCGCGGGACGAGCATCACAAGGAGCTTGACCAGTACACGTAGAGGAACAATCAGTGTAAGAAGCATCGACCCCGCTCGAAGGACGAGCGCAATCACGGGGTGCACCATCAGAGGCGCAAGAAGCAGACTTACAATCACGGCCGGAGCGAGAGGACTCGCGCTTGGCAGACTCCTCACCCGTGGAAGGAGAATCACTCGAATTCCAGATATTACCATCCCATTCATCAGGATTCCAATCCAGTCCGGCTTTCGCCACGACCAGACGCACCTTTCGCGTCGAAACCCGACCACGCCGATTCTTGTATTTATAACGAGCAATTCGCACAGCCGCCCTCTCGGCAATAGTTTGGTACGTCTCAAGTTTATCAGCAAGCAACTTATTTTGACATCGCAACAAAGTATGAGCATTCTGAATCTCAACAAAGTTCGCTTCCAAATCCTTATGCAAGTTCTGTAACTTCAACAACCTCTCATGCAGAATCCTGTACGCAGACAGAACAATCCAACCTCTGCGTCCCAAAACGGGAAGCTCATCACCCTTAGATACCTTTGACACAGTATCCCATGACATCCTTCTGAAACGTCTGGAGATGACCGGGGTGACTGGCCTTGCACTTGCATGGCTCCGGTCCTTTCTTAAGGATAGATCCTTCAAGGTGTCGGCTCCTCCTTATCTTTCTAAACCTCACCCCATCGCTCAAGGTGTCCCCCAGGGTTCAGCGTTGAGCCCCTCCCTCTTTAATCTATACGTCCAGCCACTCACGGACGTGGCTAGAGAGTGGGGGCTCACGCTTGTCTCATACGCGGACGACACCCAGCTGGTTGTCACCCTCTCGGAAAGCCCGTCCCTCGTAGCATCTAACTTTAAAGAGGGTATGACTGCTGTGGCCCGATGGATGACGGACAACTACCTCCAACTCAACGCCGGGAAAACCGAGGTGCTCCTCCTAGGCCGTAACACCAGCCTTTGGAACGAGCACTGGTGGCCGTCATCCCTAGGCGCCACTCCACTCCCCAAAAATTGTGTCAAAAATCTGGGAGTCTGGGTTGATGCCAACCTTAGCTTCCAGTCCCACACCAAAAAGGTGGCCGCCACCTGCATAGGCCTTTTAAGGAACCTCAGGCCCATCCTTGGGCTCTTCGATTCTAAGGCCCGCCAGCTTATCGTCCAGGCCACCATTCTATCGCGCCTGGACTACGCTAACGTCCTCCTTTTGGGAGCTAATAAAGCGGAAGCCGCTAGGTTCCAACGCATACAAAATGCGGCAGCCAGAACGCTGGTTGGCCTCCCACGCAGATGTTCAGCCAGAGCTACCATCCGTAAGCTCCACTGGCTGCCCGTGGAGTGCCGAATCAAATTCAAGGCCTTAGTCACGATCTTTAAGATCGTGAAACAAGGAAATCCCCCTCTGCTTCGTAGCCTTGCCCAACCTTACGTTTCTGGCCGTGCTTTACGCTCTGCCAACCAACTCCTCCTGACAATCCCTAGGATTCGACTCTGCCGAACTGGAGGCCGCTCCTTTAGCGTCCTTGCCCCCACACTGTGGAACGATCTCCCCCTTAGCATTCGCTCCATTGACTCCCTCCCTGCCTTTCGCAAAGCAATTAAGACTCACCTATTCCCCGCTCCCTAGTTTCCCCCTCCCCCCCTCCCCCTCTATCCTCAGTTTTGCGCGCCTGTTCTTAGCGCCGGGACACCCCTTTGCCGGGGTAGCTGTTGCGCTTCACCAAATCCTGAAATAGAAAAAAAAAAAAAATACCGGCGCCTTCTGTAAACAAGTAATCACATTAGCCGGCTCCGCCAGCTCCAAAAAAGAATTCCAATTCTATCTCAAACCAGTAGAATCAGCCCACTCACGGGCTAAGGCTTCATAAGGCGTTGAATCCCAGCCGGGAATATCAACGGGCAACTTAAAAGTAGATTTCGATTTTCTAGAAAACATCTCGGAAAAGAAAGAAAAAGAGAAAAAGAAAAAGAAGAAAAAGAAAAGAAAACTACACACAATTATATACAAATAATATAGAAACGAAACCACGCACGCGCCGAAAGCAAACACGATACAACCACAACGCACACAGGTTTCGTAAACGGTTCGTGACGCCAAATGTTCTGCTTGGGTTTTCGGATCAGATAGAACCCGCTCATCAGAGCCTCACTAACCCAGACAGAACGTTACCCCCTCCCTAGGGCCTATTTACAATAGTGCAACCACATATATCTACCACCTAAGGACAGGGAATTCCTACTATACATACCAAGACCTCTTATATTCGGCGGCCTCGCGATCCCATACGGATCCAGACCTCTCTGCCCATACAACAGTATCACAAGTGGCGGCCTCGCGATCCCACACGAATCCAGACCTCTCTACCCAGACGGCAGTCTCAGCACAAGTGGCGGCCTCGCGATCCCATACGGATCCAGACCTCTCTGCCCATACGACAGTATCACAAGTGGCGGCCTCGCGATCCCATACAGATCCAGACCTCTCTACCCAGACGGCAGTCTCAGCACAAGTGGCGGCCTCGCGATCCCATACGGATCCAGACCTCTCTACCCAGACGGCAGTCTCAGCACAAGTGGCGGCCTCGCGATCCCCTACGAATCCAGACCTCTCTGCCCATACGACAGTATCACAAGTGGCGGCCTCGCGATCCCCTACGAATCCAGACCTCTCTACCCAGACGGCAGTCTCAGCACAAGTGGCGGCCTCGCGATCCCCTACGAATCCAGACCTCTCTACCCAGACGGCAGTCTCAGCACAAGTGGCGGCCTCGCGATCCCCTACGAATCCAGACCTCTCTGCCCATACGACAGTATCACAAGTGGCGGCCTCGCGATCCTATACGAATCCAGACCTCTCTACCTAGACGGCAGTCTCATACGACAGTTCATCCTATGATCACCATAACATACAAAAAGGGAATCAGTCTCACTATTCATCAGATCACACAAGGATTGCCAGTTCGAGCATAGCCTGTTCTCAGGTTCGAGGGGCTCCTCTTTCCCTTATTCAGTTACCACTTACCTGATCAGGGTTAACATCTGTTCATGTAGCCGCAGCTGACTAGAAGAATAGGCTACCCTCTCATACAAGAACACGCAGCACATGTTGGTTCACTACAAACTGGGTACTTTATTACTCATTACATACGCAATCACATAACATTACAATATAACACATAACCTGCAAAGAAAAGTGAAAGATTAAGTTGTACACTCTAATAAGAAAGGGTCGACATCACCTTAGTAGTATGTAGCCTGCACTCAGTGGTCATCTAGGTTCCCTTCTCGTCTGTGCCTCGGCTCGCCTGGAATCACCCTTCTCCGAGTCACTGGGACCTCTTCCTTATCGGCTACTCTCTCCTCTCTGGCTATTCTGCTAGGAGAGCATCTGTCTCTCGGTTCTTCTCCGCCTTCAAGATGGCGTCTGTCTTCCCTGGAATAAGTAGTAGCTTTACTGCTAACGGCTAGATGCCGCCTACGGACTGAACATGTAACTGCCTCAGACTTTCACTAATATAGAGGTGCGTTTCCTCATGGAAAATTCCGGCCCGTAACCTGCCGCCCACCAAATTCTTGTACCTCCCCGTACCAAGGACACGTTCCCAGCCGGCCGGCCTGATGTAGTGTCTTCGGCATGAAGAAAAATACAATTCTTCGATAAGGGCCGGCCTGAACCGGTTCTCTCCAAGCGAATAACACCTCATAACTAAAACATTACATTTGACCTAGAAGCATCCCAAGCTGCCGGAGCAGAAAGAAAGATGGAGTCTCTCCCGTTTGAGGCCTACCAGGCCTGAATTCAGCACAGCTCCGTGAAATACCCTCACTACAGGACAGGTTATCCCTAATACTAACGAATCTATCCCCTAGGCTATGTGTGCAAGCCCTGATCTATGGGGAAGAGCACAGAATCATGTCGAAGTGCCTAGTAAATAGGCTCCATTCACTACTCTAACCCTTAGACTTGAATGATAAGAGACTGAAGTCACATTCCATTATTGTTCCTCACAAGAAGGCCGGGAAAATCGAGCAGAACAGAATCCTGAGTTTGTTCTTCTCCAGACCAAACCCTTAAAATATAGTGCCAACTAACATGGATGAGGCGTAATTCCTACACCGTGCAATCCTCATTGTGTTATGTAACATTTCTCATGGACTGATATACACATGTATGATTCATTAGTTCTGTATCATGTGTGGGTGATGTAAAGTGATCTGACACCCTACACTGGTAGGAGTAGCCCTATAAAAAAAATTAAATGCATGTGGGAGAGGGACTATGGAGAGATGAGGAGCACTTAGAGGGTGGTAGTGAGGGAATTTGTGGAGAAGGAGGTCATTGGGGGGGTCATTGGTGGGGTGCCAACAAACATTGTCGCACCTGGCGACACCAGCCCTAATTCTGGCCCTGCCTCAAATACAGAGATTTGCCAAGATGCACTGAGATATATTCATCCTTTTTCATTATAGGATGTTAACCCTCAGAGTATGTGAATATTCAGGTCCTGAAAGGTGGCTATGTTAGAGTTCACAGAGGATTAGCAATGTGTGGCAGATCAAAGCCCCACCACTTGTTCAGCACAGTCATCACACATGAAGCTGTAAATTGTGGAGATTTGGGTTAGTAGGAATTCCCACAATACACCTCGACCCCATAATGCAGTGTTATGTGCAGGGGTCAGTGTGGTCAAAGAGTTAAGAAGTCTTACCATATATTTCCAAATTTAGGGCCCGATTTAGAGTTTAGTAGACAGGTTACTCAATCACAAATGCGACAGATATCCTGTCCACCTTTTTACAACTATATTACATCATATGGCGCTTGTAATAAGGTCTATGGGATATCCGTCACGTTTGTGATGGAATAACCCGTCTGCCATACTCTAAATAAGGCCCTTTTTCTCTTTGAAATGTCTTCAATCAAGGAATATCCTCTAACATGCACAGTGCTTAATTTGTAAAGGAATAAGTGCCAGGGACTAACGTTTAGCTCGGCAGCCCAGTGCCATCGAAGGTCAGGGTGCTGAATGCCAAGGCTGCGTAGTCTTAATTCCACCTCTTTAATTCACCACAGACCCTCCTTATCTCTTTATCTCATTGTTCAAGGTTCTTTTTCATCCCTACTTTCTCTTTTTGTCACTGTTTCTCCATTTTTTTCTTCCACTTTCTTTCCCCCTTTTGTGTTTTTATCTCTGTTGCTCTGTATCAAAGTCTGTTGACGAAAAATAAGTGTCACTCCCCAAACATGAGTGCTGGTTGACCCCACCTTCATCCACCAGCTCAAGCTAAGCACTGAACTTGCATTCACCAGTCACAAAGGCCTTTATAGCTGCATCCTGACCTGCATCACCAGGTTGGCAGAGGCCAGTGTGAATTGGGAAGCCCTGACACCCTTCCTATGGAAAGTCCAGTCTTAAAGAAGAGAGAAACACTGAAGCAAGCTTTCCTGGTCCTTCGGCTGTGCTGAAAATGCCACTTTCTGGAGGATTTCTTTGCACTGTTCATGCTGCACCTCATCTGCAGAAAAATGGACTTGTGTTCATGTTCAGGTGACAAAGCCCACAAATTATCCAATGACAACAACACACTTTCCTGAAGACATGTTATAATAGAAGGACCGAGAAAAGGTTAACAAGTGGAGAAAATAATGAATTGTCTGTGGCTGTAAAGGTCTTAGAATAGCTGAAGAACAAGCAAGGAATGTGTTTTTTATGCTTATGGAGCAAATTTTGCAGCCTGGACGGGTCTGGCAGTCCTTATCTGCCATCAAAGACTGTGTTTTCATGTCTCAGAGACTATATTGTATAAATCATCGCCATAAAATGAATGTTTTATGTTTTCTGGCTCTGTCTTCTTGGCGCCAACATGGATTTTGCAGGTTCTTAGTGGGCCTCCAGCCATGTTTTCTCAGAGATCCAGCTAGTTGTGCTTTATAACATAATTTAAGAGCATTCTTGAAAGGATGCCTGTTCTTGGCCCCAAAAATAGACCTGTTCGTCTTTTTGATGGATGGGGTTTGTTTCATGTCCAAGAGGAAGAGACAAGCCGCACTGGCTGCATGACACCGCTGCCAAGCAGCAACTATCCCACAACCTATGTGCAAAGTACTTACGGCCTCATAACTCCCAGAGTCGCCTAGGAAGTGACAGGAGAGCAATAACAGGGTGAGTTGAGTTGTATATATAAATGCTGTGCTCGCTCTCTTCACATGAGTGGATGGTTACTTTCAAAAATGCTGTCATGGGTTCCTGGCGCAAAAGCTATGTAAAACGCCGCTATGACTTTAAAGCACATGTTCGTGAACCCATACTTGCTGGGGAATACGTAAGGGTTTCCATTTTCACGATCATTGCTAGTGTGCACAGTGGTGGTTTACCGATGACAAATACAAATAGAGGGGGATATGTACAATAGAAGTGGCGGAGCGTGTCGTTAGCCTTCTGGGCTTAACGACACGCTCCGCCACTTCGGAAACGCAAGGCTGCACCATATTTACAAGAATGTGGGGCAGCCTTGCGTTTCCCCCGCGATGGCGCTAAGTTTAACAACTTAGCGCCAACGCAGGCACCCTTGCACCAGAGTGCAAGGGTGTCTGTGTGCAGGGGAGGATTGGTTATGTGTAGTAAGGTGTCCCTTCCTGCACATAAACAATCCTAAAATGCCATTTTGTAACTTTCATGTGTGCTGCTTCCTACAGCACACAGGAAAGTGACAAAATTGCATTTTTTTAAAAAAGGTTTGTTTAAGTACAGGAAGGGACACCTTCCTGTACATAAACAAACCGTGGCATTTGATTTTTCCATGTGTGCTGCACAAGGCAACACACATGGAAAAAGCAAAAATGAGGCGAAATAATGCATTTCTCCTCGTTTCGCTAACTTAAGACCAGGGTTTTCCTGGTCTTAATTTTGGAGCTGCCTCCTATGTGCGTCACCCTTGTACATAGGGGGCAGCGTCAAATACAATGGGTGTTGCGGTGGAACGCCCACTACAACACCCACTGCACGCCCCTTTCATGCTAAACATAGCGTGAAAGGGTGCCTTATGTACAAGTGAGCGTTAACCCACGTTAAGCGCCTTAACGCTGCCTTGTACATAAGGCAAGACCCCTATCGCCACGGGAACGTCACAAAATGTGACGTTCCTGTGGTGATAGGGTCTTGTCCATATGCCCCTGAGTTCTTTATGTATGAACTGAGGCACATCATTCATCCCCTCACCCCCAGACAACCGTACTAACGGGCATATTTATAAGCCCCTATCGCCACCCGAACGTCATTTTTGTCGACCTTCCTGTGGCGATGCGGGCTTCGCCTTATTAACAAGGCAGCGTGTAGCCTCTTAATGTGGGTTAACGCTGCCTTCTACATAAGGCACCTTTCACGCTATACGTAGAGTGAAAGGGGTGGGCAATATGTGGTGCGGTGGGTCATTTATTTTGACGCTCCCCCATATTTACAAGAGTGGTGTAAATATGGGGAAGCGCCAAAATTAAGACCAGGGAAAACCTGGTCATAACAGGGTGAAACGAGGAGAAATGTTTCATTTCTCCTTGTTTTTGCTGTTTTTATGTGTGTTGCATTGTGCAGCACACATAAAAACAGCAAAACGCCATGCATGATTGTTTATGTGCAGGAAGGTGTCCCTTCCTGCACATAAACAATCATTTTAAAAATGACGAGTTGCAACTTCTATGTGTGCTGCACCTTCTTGCACATAAACAATCATTCCCCATAACATAGGCACCCTTGCACCATGGTGCAAGCGTGCCTGTATTGGCGCTAGGCAACTAAATTTAATGCTAGCGCAGGGGGAAAGGCAGAGCTGCACCGTATTGTTGTAAATACGGTGCAGCCCTGCATTTCAGAAGTGGCGGAGTCTGGCTTAAAACCAAGAAGAGTAACGCCGAGTTCCGTCACTTCTTTGTAAATATGCCCCAAAGATCTCCTACCGCCTGAGGAACTGGGTGACATCAAACTGAGAACCATCTGCTTTTCAAAAAACGTCCCCTTATTTCAGAGTCCCTGCACCAGGCTAGCGCCCTGAAGTGCCCACAGGGCGAAGATTAGCACCAAAATAACTAAACGGGGCAGTGAACATCCTGAAGTTGACATAGGCTGGGGAGAATCCTGCTTCTCCACCTGTTTACACTCAGCGCTACGTGCTTTCTGTTTGCTGGTCTTCCTTTCGAATATACTGCCCATTGGATGTCTCTAACTCCCTCGTTTTCCTGCAAGCAAGGTCTCCAGGTTTCCCCTCCATTTAACAGAGCTATTGTGGACATGGACAACACACACAAATTATCAAGAAGATGTATTACGCAGAAAATCCCACACTCACTGAGCACATCTAGGTGGTGACCAACCTAGTTGCAACAGCACATTTCTGTAACCACACGCGACCCACACTACATCCAGCAATACACTTTAGGCAGAAATTTTGACACACGTCCATCAAGATATACTATATACTTGGATCTCAACATGCTCAAAACTGCACTCTCCACCAGGACGCACCATGCACTATAGTACAAAAGAGGTTATTGAGACTAAACTCCATACACACATCCAACACAATCCCAATATGCATTTAATTAGCTGTTACAGCACCCAACACTACAGGACGTTATTTAATATTGGTTTTCGGCTCGTGTAGAAGGTGCAGTTGAGATACATGCACAAGACCAATGGTGAACAAACTCATTGTTGATAATTGAGCTATACTTTTGCAGTAATAGAAGATAAGGATAACAAGGCTAGCGTGATCACGTTCAACTACGCAGAATTATTTGAGAGCCCTGAAGAAGCGCAAATGTGGGTGAAACACGTGTTGGCTGTATTGCTGTATTAACTGAACCATTGAAATAATAAAGAAAAGATATAAAAGGAACTATACATAAATGGTTACTGTTTATTGTTGATGACTTCTCAGTACAGATTTGTAGGTATCTCAGTTACTATACTGGTGGGGACCAGTAACTGAGACTCTAAGCGCCGGGCAATATTCCTTTTACTCAAACAATTATTATAATGTAAGTTCACTTATGTTTACGACTGAAAATGCTTACTAGGGATTCCTGGCGTGGACAAATGCATTCAGTACTGCAGATTTGTCCACCACGAGTGCGGAGAAATCCGCAATAGTAAATTATGTTCCAGGGATGAGAAGTGGGCATTTTAAGGCATGGTTTGTCTTGGACTTTTTGGAATGCCCACAAACAAATATGCTTGTGGCCATTCCCAAATGTTCGTTCCAATGTCTTCCCACCTTGAAAATTAGATTTGCTCCAGAGAAGGGTGCACCTATCCAGGCATACGTCTGGGAACGTTTGTGAATAGAAAAAAAACACATGAAAGTACTAATTACTGTTTTTTTTCCTGAATTAAAGCCTGTATAACTCTGCTGGGCAATGGGTGTGTCTGCCATCCTGGAAGATGCACAAGCAATTCAGTACTGCAGTTCAGTCTCGCAAATCTAAAGCAAAGGGGGGATGAGGAGGGGAGGAAAAGTGGCCTAAAGGCAAGAGCTGACAACTATGGAACTGGGGCACTTGGCATCAGCTCAACATCCTGTTATGCTAGCCAAATTACATAGGGCCTAATTTATGAAAAAGTGACGCATCGCTGCGTGAAAACAGTAATGCGTCACTTTTCATTGCGCCCTCCTTGCGACATGATGAATGGGTCATTTTTACTGTATGACGCATCATGTTGCAAGGAATGACAGAGACCTCAGTATTTCTGACGTATCTGTAGGCGCAAAAATGATGCATTGCTGGAGTGTGTCACAAAAGTGACACAACTCCAGCAGCGGGTCATTACAAATGGGCAAGACCCATGTTAAATGTGCCTGCGTCAGGCAGGCGTAAGATATTGACGCATTTCGGTCCTGGGAGTGGCGGAGTGAAATCCTATAGATTTCACTGCGTCATTTCTACGACACTTTCTTGCGTCGTAATGCCCCCCCTGCATACATTGGGCCTCATTTATGAAAAGTGGCGCATCGCTGCGAGAAAACAGCGATGTGTTACTTTTCATTGCGCCCGCCTTGCGACATGCTGGATGCGTCATATTTACACTATGACGCACCATGTCGCAAAGAGTTACAGATAAGTCAGTATTTCTGACGTATCTGTAGGCGCAAAAATGACGCATTGCTGGAGTGTGTCACAAAAGTGACGCAACTTCAGCAATGGGTCATTTAACATGGGCAAGTCCCATTTCAATGTGCCTGCGTCAGTCTTACGCCTGCTGTGAGGCAGGCATAAGATATTGATGCATTTGCGTCCTTGAAGTGGCACAGTGAAATCTCATAGATTTCACTGCGTCACTTCTACGAGGCTTACTTGCGTCAAAACGCCCATCCGGCATACATTATACCTGGCGCAGGTATAATGTGGCGCAGGGGTTTACAAAGTGACGCATCTACCTAGATGCGTCACTTTGTAAATATGACGCAACATAGCACATTTTTTACGCAGCTGGTGTGTCACAAAAAGTGACCCACCAGCAGCGCAAAAGCGACGCAAGGGCTCAAAAATAAGCCCCTCTGTGCCTAAAATACAAAACAAATCTGACCTTGTGTAATGGAACCTAGTGCTCTAATGCCTTTGTCTCAAGTTTGAGCTGCATAAAACTACAAAAAGAAAAAATAATTCACAACTCATTGCCTGCCCATTTCCTAATACAGAAGTGGCCACAATACACTTTCTGCAATGCCAATGCATCCCTGACATGTAAAACTCACCACAAGTAAATAAATGTGCACTATTGTTGTGGCAACTGCGGGTGTGCAAAGTTTTTTACTCATGCATAGTCTTGCAGCGCTTCCAAGTATTTGCCTAGCATATTTCACTAAGTTTTCAGATATCACATGTCCATGCAATTATGTAGGCTTTTCTAACAAGTGCTATGGAAATCAGGGGAGGCTCCTCCTTTTGAGTGGAGGAGCGTCGCCCACCTTAAAAATCCCCCCAAAGCCCCAAGATGAAAAATAAAATGGTAATTCATTACCATTTTATTTTTCATCCTCCCGTCCTGAACTGAGCATCGGGGGCGGGGGTGCTGCTGAATGACAGCAGCAGGGAAGAGGGTGGGCTGTGTGTGCACCTTTCAAAGGGCATTTGTCCCTTTGACCGGCCGTCTTGAGAAAGCCAGCCCGACATGCGCACTTTGAAACCTCTAGCCCAGTTGTCTTAAGACGGCTGGGTTAGAGCAAGTGCAGACCTCCAGAATGCTTTGGAGTGCCGAGTGAGGCCGCCCCCGCCAATCAGTGTGCTGCTCTCACAGCATGAGAGAAACACAAGGATTGGTCTAGGGAGTTTTCTAGTGGCCGAGCTGCAGTCGCAAGAGGTCCAGAGCAGGAGTAAGGTAAGTTTACTTTTATTTTATTTTAAGTTTATGTGCATGCACACGCCCAGTTTTCAAAATATTTTTTACTTTATTTGACCCCATTGATGCCACTGCTGGTAATGTGCAAGCATTGGGGGTGCACACCTTGCTATACTTTTTCTCCCAAGTCCTCTAAAACTATGTTGCATCAGTAACTCATAAGCACTTTGAGCACATACCATGCTGATATTTTCCTCATCTGTAACTCACCATAAATAACATTTGCAAACTCTGGGACAGATTTACAAGAACTGACGCATCTCTGCATATCAGCAGAGATGCGTCAGTTAATTTGCGTCAGGCACAAGAACCCTTAAGCCACCATTGATGCGTCGCATTTACAATGTGGCTCACCGTGGCGCAAGGATTGACAGGTGTGTGACGCATCTGTCGGCGTAAAGGTAACGCATTGCTGGAGTCGTGTCGCAAGCGCGATGCAACTCCAGCAATGCTCAGGGGCGGCCTATACTTATTGTGCTTCGTCACTCCTTACACCTGCTTCAAGCAGGCGTAAGGTTTTGACGCAGTGGCATCGTAAAAGTGGCGCAGTGAAATCATGTAGATTTCACGGCTTCCCTCCGGGGGAACGCCTACCCTGTATACATTATACCTGACGCAGGTATAATGTGACGCAGGGCTTTACAACATGATGCATCTCTCTAGATGCGTCAAATTGTAAATGTGTCGCAATGTGGCGCATTGTTTACGATGCCGCTGCATCACAAATGTGACGCAACGGCATGTGCACAAGGGGCTTGTAAATCTGCCCCACAACGCTCATAAAACTCTGAATTTTCATGCAGAAGCCAACGGAAGTGGAACTTTTATTACTTGCCCATATTAATTACAGTCATCTTATATGTACCACAGAATTATAACACTTTAAATGCTTTATAGATGCATTGTAGAAAGAAAGTAATCATTGTTTCACTGCAGTAAATTGTTTAAAAGTATAGTGATAACTCAAATTGCAAACCAGACCTATTGGCTTTGCCAAATGCTTTTTTAGTATCACCAGTACGTTTTTTTCTATTCTATTGTTTACTCTTTATCTTTTGTCTTTTGAACCCCCTTGTGTGTGCAATGCATGCTCTGTGATTATCCAGAGTGGACAGATGGCCTGCTAAAATCATAATACTGATGTCTCAAATGTATCTATAGTATAGGTTCAAAAAATGAATTCTGACTTTGATTGATTGAGAAATCTTTATTTGATCATTAAGTAATCATAATAGAGCAACACAGCAAAAAAGGAAACAATACAAATGATAATTAGCAGTCACTCATAAGAGGATGACAGAGTGGACATACATAACTCCATAATAAAGATACAATGTATCGCACATAAATACTCCTTAGTGATAAAGAAGGCAAAACAAATCATAACATACATTTCAGATAAAATGTGGATATCCTTCATCAAAAGATGGCACATAAAACATACATGACTGCCAGAGGAGGATATCAAACAGTACCCTTGGTTCACATGTCACAAGATAATTCATTGGGGGCAACAGAAAGTGAAAAAGTGTCTTTAGTGTTCCACCTCGTAGACTTAAAGCTATATTTACCTATATGTTCTTACCTAGATAAGATTTTATCAGTAGTATGGCAGACCAACAAATACTACTTAACATTTTGTCATCCAACCCCTTGAAAGTGTCACCCATCACCAATATTTGAGCCAATGCATCCAAAATGGAATCATAATTTCAGAGAAATTTCTGACGCAGTGCCTTGACAGAAACGATCTTCGCAATCTCCAAAGAGTGAAACAGGAACTTTCATGATTGCTGCGTGTTCAATCTCTTCATTTTATTCTAGACCAATTCATGAAACCAAGTCTAGTGTCCAAAAACATACAGCAGTCAACCTCCCACATCATTAACCTCTGCTTCCTCTTGAAGACCTTTGAGAGCGTATCTGAAAATGGTACACCACAAGGAAACTTTCCCATCATCATGTTGGCTGGGCTGAGAGTGTCATGAAGAAGTTGCTCTGATTTAAACCAAAGAATGTAATCCACTTGACCATTGCTGTAAAGTACCTACTTTGATATCAGAACAGCATCCTTCTCTTCATATTCCTTAAGGATCTTGTTATACCACAAGAAAATGCCATTTCCCAACTGGTCTTTGAACCGGGCAATCTCTCCCAAAAATCCCTCCTGACCTAACAAATTTGTCAGTTCAATTGTCTTCCTGGTCCTGTACATCACTGGTCATTGTATTGGGGAAAATCTACCCCTGGCAAACCTGTTCAATTCCTCAAATAGCATCATGCCCCGGGCACTCAAATATCACCCACGGTTTATTAGGCTGATTCCCTTATGTGAAAGGATTATATTTTCCTGGAAAGGTATGCTTTATAGCATTTTAAATCACTCAGTCAGTAGCACTGTGATCTCGACATAATATATTGGCACATCACAAACGCAGGCTTTCCGAAAACAAGCCTCTTTTCCTTGACTCCTTTTTAGGTCTCGCTGAGCCAGCGCATGCGCTGCTCTGCAAGACATTTAGTATTGGGTTTTCAAAGTGCTCCCACAGGCTTTTGGTGGCCTAGCGCTTGCGTTCACACGAGCATGCACGCGCGCATCCGCCATCTGCCTCCCTTCCAGCGCGCTCACTTTCACTTTTTGTGCTGCTGCGCGCGCGCATCACTAGCATGTTTTTTTTTTTACATTACTACAAGCTTACCACGTCGTGCGGCCAATGCTTGTTTTTTTTATTTAGTTATTTTAACTGCTCTAACACTTCCCATAGCACCAGCAGCTATAATATTGCTCAGTATGCAAAAGTATGCTAATTTATTTTTTAGCTTCTATTTTCGTTGCTGAAGTAATATGCACCTAAGTTTCTACTTTATAAGTAAATAGTTACCGGTTAGAGAAGCCATGTTTTAGATCGTAGCCCTGTTACTTTTGACACATCGTCATTCGAAGCTTGGAAGAAAGCTGGCTGGGGTTCAGAGTGCTGACGAGGTGGTGTTTGCAGTCCCTCCTGGGCTGATGACTGTGTAGCTCCTGTTGAACCATCTGCTCGTGCTCTTTGGCTATAATTCAGGTATGGGAGCTGCATCCGCCATATTGGCCACAGATTGTTACCTTTTGAGGCTAGAAATAAGCCAGCTATTTCCCATAACCATAGCCAGCCGTAAACTCCATAAATTGGTTTGTTATATTTCATGCTGAAAGCTGGGTCAATTAAGAAATCATGCAGTGGATACACAATTAATTCCACCGCCTACTGGCAGCAAAAAGGAGTTTTGTAACATTCGACACAGTGGTCGTTGACACACGTTGGAGTGGTACACACAACTCTGTAAATTGCTTTCACTTTTTACATTGTTAATTTTTATTCGTTTATCATTTGTTGTAGGAGGATATCTGAAAGAATGCTGACTGGATATCACTCTGATATTCTGATGAGCACTGGCTTGCCAGAATCCATAGTTTTTGTTTCTATCTTTGGAAATAGTACTATTAAACAAATTAAGCATTGCCTCAGCGTGCTCACAAATAAAATGTAAACACTGTGCTAATGATATTTTTTATACCAACATCATACAGCTTTTCTGTAGAGCTGGTCTTTGCCACATTAAACATGTTCTTGCATTTTTACACTATTGAATAGCCTTCCTTTGGTGTCTCCAGGAGGACACAGGGAACGCATGGCGGTCTCTGCAGTTTCCTTAGTTGGCGGACTTAAGTTTGCCAAGATTGCTATAGCAGCCACACAGCATTTCCTGAAACCCTTGTGCTCCCCATAGCACGTCTGCAGCTCGTTTGCCTTTAAGTAACATTTATGCATTTTCTTGTTGTGGTTGTAGTTTTCATGCGCCCCATGCTTCACTTTCATGTTAATAGAGGCCATGCCCCTTTCTTTAGAGGAGCTGTGTCATAAAGAAAGGTCCGCGGTTGCTAATAAAGGGAAACCGTGCATGGAGCACTTTTATAAAACAGAATTTGTTTGCCTTACGGCCTGAACTGTGCAACCGAAAAGGGGTGAGTGGAGAGAAGCCCCCTGTGTGCCGATGGCAGACGCCGGGTCAGTGAAGCTGTAGGCTCTGCTGTCTGCAGGCAGCATTTCATGCTCCTATTTCTATACATGACTGGGGCACAGCTGCTGAGTGCAAACAGGATGGAGGCAAGCAGTAATGCAAACACGCCTCGAGACGTATCTTGTACGGAAACGGAGCTTAATTTTATAACCATACCAAAAAAATATTGATCTGGTTTCATCCGGTGCACTCTTGTGTTTTTGTGCTTTGTAATTTAGCCGGAGCAGCAGCACAGTGTCCTTTATTCTGTTGTTCAGTGTATGCAAATAAGTTTATGTTGTGCTGGTTCCTAACCCCCCCATTGACCCTTTCCATCTCCCAAACACACCGGTGCCACGCCGTCAGCTCCGCCATGATTTTGCTTCTCCACAGAGTAGGACCCACGGGGGAATTACACAACCCTATTATGGCCTTTGGGGCGTCACCCTGCGACGTGTGCCTCGGTTTTAGAAAGAGGCTCTGCTCACTGGCTCGAGCTGGATTCTCACAGAAATTAACACCTAGTGCGTTTTTACGTGTGACGTTTCTCTTTACAAAGATAATGGTGCGCTCAGTCATCACCTGAACACAAACCCTACTCATCTTCCTTCTTCTCACCAACCAGTGCTTAATTAGGGCTGGGTTCTACCGTAAGCACAGAAAATGTCCCGAAACCATTGTTTGGTTGTAGAAAATATAAAATAACAAAAAACTGCTATTATTTGGGTGAGGTGCGCACCTCATTGCCCCCTCCACTCTGCACTATTGATAGCTGAGCCACTGGTCCAAATATACAGTAAACATGCACTTAAAATACAATCGTAATGGCCTTTTAAGTGAGTTTCGTGAAATAGCTCCACTGGGAGAAACAGCTGTCCATTCTGGATTTGTTGGGTGAGCTGCAAACAGTGATGGGCACATGCTGATGAGCTTTGCGGGGGTCAACTGTGGGTAAACGACATTGTCATTTACAACGCCATTACTTGATTAATGCTTCACGAAGGGAGAAAAAAAACAATAATATTTTCAATGCCAATAGCCAATAGGTCTTGCTTTTGGGACCTTATAAGTGTTTAGCCATGCAACAGTTGATGCTGTTGCACCAAGGATATTGTGCTGCATAACTAAATACTTATAAGGTCCCAAAAGCGAGACCTATTGGCTATGCCAATGCTTGTAAACAAAGGAAACCAACAAAGGGCTCATTTTGGCTCATACTTTGGGATGTATGACGTTACAGCGCATGCTGTTACAACGTATGCTGTTACAACGAAAGTTTTACAATGCGAGTGCATTGACAACGCAGGACATTACAACGCAAGTCTTTACATCGACTTGCACTAGATGGCGTGCTAACATTAAAAAAGTGTAATTTACTATTCCAACTCCAGTCCACGTAACAGTAGGGAAGGTGTTGGGATAGTAAACTACACTATTTTTAATGTTAGAACGCCATCTAGTGCAAGTCGATGTAAAGACTTGCGTTGTAATGTCCTGCGTTGTCAATGCACTCGCGTTGTAACAGTTTCGTTGTAACGGTAGTGCGTTGTAAAAGTTGCGTTGTAAAGGTTGTTCCCCCATACTTTGATTTGTTTGTTTGTCTACAACCTGTAATGTTGGGATGTAAAACATTACATAAGGGTGTAACTGGACCTTGCCACTAGAGATGTCACTTACTCTTAAAAATGCATAATTCAGAGCAGGAATGGTGTGTGTATCTCCTAAAAGTGATTAAATTCCCTACCATGTACTGGAGACCTATAACAGTCCCCTCATTTCTTTTCGACTTTGCTTGCTAATTTAATAATGCCAGTTTTCCATTGTATGGTTAAGAAATTTAACAGGGGAAAAAAGCAATATGCTCCGTTTCATGGACTAAATATTCACCTTGTACATGGTTGGCCATTCTCTAGCTTGGAGCTAAAAATTGTGGAGAGGTTTGACGCAGCTGCTAGAGCGGCTGAGTCGGGAGCGCGGGGAGCGCGGTTCGGTGCCAGCGGCAGCTCAGCATCATGTGACTCTGGGTAATAGCTCACTTAATCTCCCCAATGGCCCCAGTGCCTTCAAACCTCAAGGGGTGATATGTTCACGCTTTACAAATATGGATAATTATTTAAAAATGTGTTTCCTCAGAGGCTAGAAATATTTTATATTTTAGCAGCCCAATTCAAGGTGGTGGCACTGCTAAAAATGCACGTGTGACCAATAGGTTACACACAAAAGAGTAAAATCTGACCAGGTTTTCAAAATGACCAACAAATTAACAAATATCCCCATTGAGATTCGCTGTATGTAAATCTTACACATACATATTCAGTGTTGATATTCGAAAAGTCTCACTGGTTTTAACCACTGGGCGTGTCGACGAGCACCTCCCAAATTAATTTGCAACCACTAATACACACAAGCATCGCATTGGGTGAGGGTTACACACGTTTACAGTGCCATGAAGGCCAAAATACGCAGTTAGAAGCGCTACGTGGCAAACGAAATATTATGGTATGAAAACATTTGAGGAATGTGCTTGGAAGACAGTGGTGGTTTTCATGTTGGCACCCAATCCTTTAATCCCTAGTCAGGTATGCTTTCAAGAACCCATGGAGTGTTCAAGTCCCACAGTAACCGGGATGAAAGAATTAATCCAAGTCTGGAATCCCTGCATCACCTATGCATCACCTAAGTACTATCGTTTTGTGTGTCCGGTGATTGCTTTAAATACATTGCTAATAAATACATTGCTACGGTTTTGATATTGCTAGATCTAGCTCTGAGTAGCTGAAGGGTGTTTTTCAGCTAACATTTTTTTTTACCGTAGGGTTCCTGGCCAACATGAGCTGCTGTTTGTTGGTGCTGCAGAAAGATGCCTTGCTTTCAGGATGACATAAACTATAACGTGAAAGGAGACAGCGCATGAAGGGTGTTTTATTTAAATTATATATTTATATTACAGTTATTTTCATAGCATTCTGCATATTGGATATTTTAGACACACGGAGACGAGCTCGGGACTCCTGCATCGTATGAATGATTTGAAATTATAAATAAAATGCTGCATGGCCGCAGATATTTTTTGCAGAATTTTGACTTTACCTCACGCAATATCTGCTGTCGTTCCCAATTTTCAGCCTGTTTCGCATTCGGCCAGGAGTCACACAGCCCTAGAAATGAGGGGCCTGTGTGTCCAGGATCACACGATTTTTCGGTCAAGTGTTAGAGCATGAACTAGGTTCCAGTGTCAGTAATGTAGCCACTAGGCTTGTTGACACCAAATAATTCTGCATCTCATAAAATACTACTAAAGCTCTTCCGCGCCTTGTCAAATGAGGCAAGCGCTATTTTCAATTAAATTCGTGTATTCCGCAATTAGTCGCCTTTGTTTCTCTCTTATGTGTTTTTTAAGACGTGCTTCGCGTTCCTGCAACCCGTTTTCCTCCGTACCCACAACCTGTTTTCCTACACCCACAACCTGTTTTCCTGCGGACCCACAACCTGTTTTCCCGCGGACCCTTGAAATAGCCCCTCTCTCGGAGGGCAGGGGGCCGGAATGTTTTCCTCACAGTTGGGGCACATTATCCCCGGCTATCAGCAGCCAGCTTCTAACAGGTGTTGTTGCCCTGCACAGACTCAATTAACACCTTTTCTGTCACCCGGAGGTGCCAGCCCCTCACGAGCTTTGATATCAGGCGTGGACGGCTCTAAGGGGTCTGTTTATTTGGAGGGTGCAATTTGACTCAGCAAAGGCAGGTGGTCGTGATGCGCCTGGGAGACCCCGGGAGGTCAGGCCGGGGTTGCCACGTTCTGCCGCGTTTAGTCTGCGCCATGACTAGCGATTAAACACTTCCCTTTCAGTTCAGCAATCCTTCTAAAGAGGAAGCCCCTCCGACTGCTGGTGGGCACACACCCCCGTGGTAACTTCTAGAATATTCGTTTCCCTGGAATTCCACTAGCACCGTATGGGATTTCTGCAACTTTCTTTGCAAGTCCAGGCCTGTGCAACTCGCTGCAGTGTTTAATTTGGCGTGTTTTCCTGCTCCCAATGAGCTAAATGCCAGGCAACAATAGATGCCAGTTGGTCAACCCTTGTAGCTCATAATGTTAGAGTGAAAATGCTGATTATTATGGGTAAGACACAATTTAAATGTGCACCTTGCATGTGTGCAGGAAAAACAATACTGAAAACGAGTTAAGCTGAACCATCCAGCAATGTAAAAGTGTGCTTGGTTAGTAAGAGAATGGTACAATCAATAAACATTGTGATTCTGATATGATTTCGTAACTGATTATCTTACATTTCTAACAAAAGATTTTGTGAAGATGAAACATGAAATTATATAATTTTTTAGCAGAGTGACTTGACAACATATATCGGTGTAAATCGTTTATGTAGGAAAAACAATACTGAAAACGAGTTAAGCTGAACCATCCAGCAATGTAAAACTGTGCTTGGTTAGTAAGCGAATGGTAAAGATTTTGTGAAGATGAAACATGAAAACATAGAATTTTTTAGCAGAGTGACTTGACATATATCGGTGCAAAACGTTTATGTTACATATTAGTGCTTCGAAATTTTTTGTATAGATGTCTAGTATTATATAGTTTCTAGAATTATGAAAAGATTTTAGTCAAATGGTTTTATAAAAAATCTTTTACACGTTGCTACTTTCGAGAATCTAGTAGTAGACCATAAGCACGGTTGCAAATGTATGTGTATTTATCACTGACAAGCAATATAGAATGCTGATATGTGATATATTTGAGTAATCTTATAATGCTTTTTAACCTAAACTAGGAGTTTTACAGTAAATGAAGTATGAGTGTTTTAAAAGATGTTTAAATTGATTTTTCTCTTTAGGCTGTGTCTGTTCCATGGCCTGATGCAAGGAACTTTGACACGTTTTCAGATGTTGCTTATTTGTTCGATTATGCCACATTTCTTAAAGAACAAACTGGACACTTACCCTTAATATGGCCTGGTATTGCCGAGTCCCCTCCATTGACATGATCAGTTGACCCCTGCCCCACACCCTCTCCCCCAAGGCATCAATAATAATATCCAAACACAATTCTTTGGATTAAGGGTCGTTCAAATGAATAAACATTATTAAAATTCATAATCCAAACTTATTTTTAAAAACATATACGCAGAAAACCCACACATATCCAAATCACATTTAGGAATACAGATATTTATAACATTATAACCATACCAAACCTAGAACTGGAATATGTACAATTTTTGTTTTCTGCGTAGCCTGGATGAGCCTACGTGCAAGGTCATGACTGCTCCCAACAACATGCCTGGTTCCTCTTTACCGGAGTGACCTTGCGCAGGAGTCCCGTGAGCCCACCAGATTCTTTTCCCTGGGTGCCCCCTACGCCCTTCCATCCTACCTCCCAGGGGCTGATGTTATGCCACCTTGGCTCTCAATGTGTCTGCACAGGGGTTGGCCCAAGCGGCCTACCGGAAGCGGGACTTCCTACCCCCTGTACCCTCCAGCCAACCAGCCGTAAGTGCCCCCTGGAGTGGGATGAGGGACCACTGTCCCTCCCCCAAGCTTCCCTGTTAACCAATGGGAAGCCTACTAAGAGAAGTACATTTTTCTAGCAATCATGACCTTACCGCAGACCAAGGATACTCAGAGACATAAATACGACAATAAAATAGATATTTAACCTGTAAAGTGAAGCACAATGAATGGCATTCTTTAGAAAACGCCAACTATTTTACAGCTCTATACCTGAAAAGCAAAAAATTATACACAAGCTTCACATAACAATTTCATAAAATACTGCTGCCTCAGGGGATGGTGGGTGGGTAAAGAAAAACAAAGTGGAGGCTCCCTGGGGTCCTACGCGTGCAGCAGCTGGGCGATGTGGCTTGATGCAGGCAGAGCGGCGAAGAAGAGACTTTGATGCCGCTCTGCTGCTCTTTTAAAGGGGGGCGTCCTGCCCCAGACTGGAATAAACAGGTCCCGGCGAGATCCGGGACCCGATTTCCCTGCGTTTGCCCCGGACGCATTTGAACTGCTTACGGGGCACTTTTTGTCACAGCCAATGGGGGTGAGTGTTGGGAGGGCGGGCCCCCAGAGCGTCACCAGCGCTGACCCCGCCTTCCCCCACCTCGCCGGAGAAACACACCGGGGACCGGCACAACCGCCATATTGGCGGCGTGACAGAGTTCCCGGTGTCGCCTTTGGATTCTCCTTTGTGTTGATTTCATGTGAACCTAAACTTTTGATGGCATCCATGGACAGTAACAATATTAAAGCTTTGTGCCAACAGATCTGTGAGGATGCAATGTAGTGTTCTTTCTTATGAATCTCATGGGAACATATTCTGGTGTATCAATTTGCACCTGCTAAACACAAGAGTGATCACTTGAGATCACTCCATAGTGGACTGATAATACCATCATGATGACAAATATGCTCTATAAAGAGTATTGGATTTAGGAGGAGTAGGCTTCCGTCCTCTGCATTCTCTCTCCTTTACCTGTTTTGGCTTCCTGAGGACTCTGTTGCCGATGCTCTTGAGAACTGTGGCAATTGCCATAGTTCTATCACTTTCTTGACTCTATCCTGCCTGCCGAACTATCTCATTGTTTGCCATTTCCTTAAGCTAAAGGACTTATCTGCTGGACTATTTGGAGCTGTTTGGTGGGAATTCAGACTTGAACTTTCTGAATAAATGCTCCATTCCCCTTTGCCTATACTTATGCACTTTTCCCTAGCAGACTTTAACTTGAATTCTGTGTTCCTTTGAGAGATTTTAATTGAACTGTGGAAATGTGGATTTTCCTGATCAGTTATGTCCCCTATCTTGGACCCCAACGGTTCTATATGCATGTTACAAGTACATGTATGTTCCCTCTAGTTCCAGTTTCTAAGACGCAAACATATGTGTGTCTACCGTCGACATGTTCTCTGTCAGATCCGCCATCGATGGGCTGGATATTCGATTCCTAAGTATGAAAGGCCACCGACTTTATATGGCTAAGTTACTCCATTTTTACAGTTCAGGCAAGTAGGCCCGATTCTGTCCTCAAAGCCTTTCCCTGCTCTCTGTCTTTGACAGCTTCAGCTTGAGCTCGCATCTGTATCCATGAACTTTGCCCTACTCCCTGTGCAGCTAACGGTGCCTGCCTCGGCCAGTTTTCGCCTGCCTGCCAAGAAGCTGTATTTCACCTTCGAATTATCTATTTTGCTCTTCAGCCGATGCATTCCTGTCTAGTGATTTAGGTAAACATTTCCTTTAGCTCACAAGCAAAGGACTCAGCCTTTCCGTCCTCCTGCAAGTGATTCATAGCCCTGCTGCCATGGAAAGTTTTCTGCCCCTCGCATCTCATATAGACACTTAGGCGTTTGTGCACGCACACAGTCAGTATAGACTAGATTCTGTCCGAGAGTCCTTCCTTGTGGATAACATAGTTCTTTAAACATAGGATGTTAGATATGATTTGGGATTAGGTTGACTTGACCCCCCAGACTTCTCGTCTCCACATGTAGAGCTAAATGTCAAGTCCCCTTCACCCCCTAGTTGCACGTCAATCACACGTCATGCTGCTGCGCGCGCATCTATGCCAAGTATTATCTTATAGATCCACCTATGTCTGATAATCCTAACCAATCATGTTTCTTTTATTCCTTATTACGCCTAGTTTCGATTACGTACCTGTTTTGTCACTTTTCTTATCAAATGTTACGCCTTCTACATTCGTTTCATTGTAATGTACTTATTATAAAAATGCATGTCTGTCAATAAATTATTGTACTTCACTTCCTGAACCCTCGTGGTGACGGAACCTGAAGGCCGCGACTCGAGTCGGCCATTTTTGATGGAATAAAGCCCATTTAGAAACTCTTATACCACGGATTCTGCCTCTTGTTATTCTGAGCTATTTTATTTTATTTCAAGATCCCGTATGAAATTCAGTCCGGTAAAGAAGATTTTTGTTTACCACATAATGGCGCCCGAATAGGGACACTTTCTCATCTCACGCGCCGGCGGTGCGTTGCAGGCCCGGTCTCCTGCCACAGCTGGACGGACCATAAACGCGTACCAGCAGGATTTCCTGTAAGCTCCCTCCGGTCAAGCGGGGGCGACTGAGGCTGCGATCAACCCAGACGAGGCGGTGAGAAGTGCGAAGTATCCCGACCAGAGCCTAGCTGAGAGAGCAAGATCCGAGGTATACAGAGGCCCACCAGTTATTTCGAAATCCCGATGTCCAGAGGGTCCGCTGTCCGCAGTCATCGAGTCCTGTCCATTCTCTGAGGCCTTCCGTTTCAAGGAGCTACTCGGTGAGTACCATCGCCGGGGAGGCGTGTTGACGCGCACATAGGTTGTGCCGGTCAAGACGGATTTGGGTACACAAATCCGGTCTGCACTGTTTAGCAGTGTATATGTACTGTTTAGCAGTATATCAAGTATTCCGAAGTATGCAGTTATTGTCAAGAATTCAGCGTGGTGATTAGTTAGGCAGACTGTCATCATTGTCGGTCGTTGTTAAAATGTTTAATGTTTAATGTTTAAAGTGTCCAAATATTGTGGTATGAATGAGTGTTCATTGTTCACTGTTCATTATTGTGTTTTTCGTATTAAGTGAGTTCAAGAGTAAGTATCAGATCAGTTGTCAATATGCCGCTCTTCTCGAAGTTAAGACAGATTACTACCAGAAAAGGGGTGCTTGAAGAAGCAGTTCCTATTCCTCCTAGGGACACTCCAGGGCATTTTATGTACCATAAGCATGGCTTAGATGCCATATTGTTTCTTGATCTATGGGTAGACTATACCAAGGGATTGCCGGAAAGTCAAAGGTGGCCCGTAGCGGGAACCTGGGATGCAGAGTGCATCATGAAAGTGGAGGAAGAGTTATGGAAAAGAAAGGTCAGACAGTCACAGAAAGACGCTGTTGAGTTATGGCGTAAAGAATCTCATAGACGAACAGAAAAAGCACGTAGACAAGAAGAGAGGAGTAAAGAAAGTTCAAATAAAGCTCAAGAAAGTCTATTAATTGAGGAAGGTATCCGAGTGAAATCAGAACAAGTAAATAGACAAAGAAATGCTCTTATGAATGGTATGTATCCCCTTCTAGCCGAAGGACTACCTAAGGCTGCTCCAGAAATGCCAAAAGACTTGCCACCCCCATTATTTCCAATTAAGGTACATCCAAAAGGGCATCCCAGAACCGCAGAAGATGTTTTTCTTTCCTCATATCTAGACGACGCAGCTCCCGAATATGCTAACGCCGCACCACATAGACCGTCTGGTGTAGGGGTTCAACGTCAGGATCAGGTATCTGTCCCCGTGCAACAGCAAGTCCCGACGCAAGCGTCAGCAAGCACATCTGTTTCCGCATCTGTCTCCGCAGTCGATTCTACAGGGGTATCGACACCCATAGTTGCTGTGTCACGTTCAACGAACCCATTCACACCCGACGCCCCAGATGGGGCCACGGGAGGTGCTAGCGTTACCTTTACACCACCCAGAATAAATAAACTTGTTTTTCAAGAGTCAGCACATTCACGTACACCTAAATTCGTAAGTGAACGTACGCTTAAGGAACTCCTTGTAAATTGTAGATATGACCCAGTGGTTGGTAAAGAGGACGAAATGGTCCTGGCATCATTACGTATCAGGCGAGCCGCAGAGTATTTAGCAAGGTTACCAGGAATGACTACGCATCTAGATAACATATATCATTTTGTTCAAACAGGACGAGATCCAGGATGTATTAACAGAGCTATGGAATTCCAGAAAGTAGAAATACAGGGGGAACTGTTACGTTTCCTCATAAACTGTGTGATCAGAAATCAAGACCGCCCGGGGGTAGACCCGAATGCAATGCTTATTCTTACAAAATGGAGTCAGAATATATCAGAAGGGAGACACGATAAGCAAAATTGTATAATAGCCATGTGCCGAAAAATCCGTAAAGAAATAGAGCGTATTCATGAAGAGAGATTGGGAACAGACGAGTTTGAGCAAGATGAAATGTCCGAATCAGGGAATTCCGCAAGACAGTCAGAGACCATAGCTTATGTAGGCAGAGGAAGATCCTGTGAAAATACTAGATGTTTTTCTGATCCCATACACTCAGTATGCCCAAATAATAGCAGAACGTATCCGACGCCTATAATAAATCTGAAGTCTCCTGAACATTCGTTTCAAGCCGCAGATAAAATATTACGAGAACGAAGGGGTTACCACTTCCTCGATTCCATGGATGAGCAAGAGTTAGCCAGATCAGCCGTTCACTGGATTGACAGTCCTGAAAAATACGGTGATGAGACCGTAGCACACACGTTTTTTAATCTCAGTACAGATGAACAACGTTTAGCTGGAATCTATATGATTCAGCAACTCCTCATATTATATAAGAGCCAACATGCTGACCCTGGTCCTTTACCTGATATATTAACGGAACTACTCACAAACAGATGGAGAGGTTCTAGTAACAAGCTAATTAAAGAGATATTAGTGTCACGTAAGCAGTATGTCCTTTTTGTAAGTCCGGATTCTCTCTCGCTGCCCCGCAGAGAAAGAGCGCCGTACTATATGGATAGACAAAATCCCCTACGAGAAGTGCACCCAATAAAAGGCGAAGACAATGAGTTTCACCGTGTATTTGTTTACACACCCATATCAAAAATGGAATTATTGGAAATGAAGAAAGTAGTACCTAGTCATGACAAAGACCCAGCGGGTTTCCACCGAGAAATTAAAGACATGTTACTGATGGGAGAGTACACCTTTCCTGATATTATGACGATATTAAAGGTGCTTTTGCCTGCTGGCATTTATGAAAAACTGAAAGAAAAAGAGTGGGAAGTGGGTGACCAAAAGATAGACTGGACAGCATTAGCAGAAGAAGAAAGGGGCCGAACTGCAGGTTCAGGGCTCGGGGATAAAGTTAAACTGTTACCAGGTTTACTAGTACAGGTACTGCCACGTTTATTAACTACAAAAAAGGAAGATTGGGGTGCAATCACAGCCTGCAAACAAAAGCAAGATGAAGACACAAGCGATTATTATGCTCGATTTGAAAAATGTTTTGGTATAAATAGTGGTATAAAAGCAAGTAGTGACTCATATCCACATTTATTTGTGACAAAATTAGTGGAAAATGCATTGCCTCCAGTAAAGAATAGAATATTGAAATTCGAGAGTACCTGGCAAAGTAACACTCCGTCACAAATGCTACAAATGTTACAGTATCATCACAATAGAATTAGGGATGAACAAGAACACGAGCATAGACGCATGAAGGATACAAAAATGAAAATGCTAGTTTCTCAGACAGTACCAGCAGATGGTCACAAAAAGGGTGTGACACATTCTGGTGATTCTGCAGTTCCTGTAAAAGGAAGCTGCAATTACTGTAAACAACTGGGCCATTATGTACACGATTGTCCAGTCCTGAAACGTAATATAGCTACAGGTATTGCAAAGGAGAGACCACGATTAGTTAGACAAGATCAGAATGAACAAGGAGCTATGCAGCATGGACAGTCCATGCCAGTTCAACAACAGTCCATGCCAGCCTCACAGCAACCCATACAGTTTGTGCCAGCTGCACCGCCGTTGCCTGCTACTGCCACACAAACCACAACACGACAAATGTATCAGACTGCACAGTATGAATACCCTGAGTATCAGCGTTACGCATGAACAAGCCTAGAGAGGGAAGTTGACTTACCGCTTATCGAGATTCCTGTAGATCAAGAAGGACCTTATGTACATAGTGAATTATTAGGTCAAGATAGAAAATTCTTACTCGATACAGGGGCAAGTCGAACAACCATAAAACGTAGTGAAGTTCCAGGGGCACCCCTCTCAGGCTCTCAAAATATTTCCCTTGGTTTTTCAGGAAAACCTATTGTTAATGAAGTATCACAGCCTCTACCACTTACGATAGGACCTTTGACACGAACTACAGATTTATTGCTTACTAAATCATGCCCAGAAAATCTGTTAGGAATTAAAACTCTGAAAGCACTAGGAGCCATAATATGTTGTTCTCCGGAAGGAGTAAGGTTGTTTTTACGTGATTTTAAAGGTCACTATGTGTCTAGAGACATGGATCCCCGACTACAGACTTTACCAGTACATCTATGGGCACAAGGCCCTACGGATGTTGGCTGCATGAACATTACACCCTATCGAGTCACCCTGAAAGCAGGAGTGGTACTACCACGAATGCGACAATACAAGTTACCGCATGATGCTGTAGTGGCTTTGCTGAAAATCATTGATGAGCTGATTGTCCAGGGAGTAGTTGTAGAAACAGACTCCAATGTATGTAATTCACCGATAATTCCGATTCTTAAACGAACTGATCCTACTGCCCCACCAGCGTACCGATTGGTTATTGATTTGCGTGAACTAAACAAGTGCATTGTACCACAATTCCCTGTGGTCCCTGATATATCATCATTGTTGACAGCAATTGATTCCGAAGCAACATTCTTTACTGTAATCGATCTCAAGAATGCCTTTTTCAGCGTCCCAATAGATCCGGAAAGCCAATATTTGTTCGGATTCAGTTTAAATGGGCGCAGCTTTAAATTCTCACGCGCTCCCCAAGGATTCACAGAAAGCCCCAGCATCTACAGCCAAGCACTGAAGAGAGAACTTGACAGTATCCACATGCCAGTCAATACTGCACTGCTTCAATATGTCGATGATCTGCTGATCACAGCGAGAAGCGAGCCAGAATGTGAAAAAGCTTCTCTGACAGTTTTACATTTCCTAGCCGACAAGGGGCACAAGGTGTCTCCTTCTAAGCTGCAATTCTGTGTCCAGCGAGTTATTTATCTTGGTCACTCGCTGTCCAAGGAGGGAAGGCAGCTTACACCAGATCGCATCCAGTTAATTGCTAACATGTCAATACCCCAGACACAAAAGGAGGTGCGAGCTTTCATAGGCCTCACTTCATATTGTAGGCAGTGGATCCCTCAGTACGCTTTTCTAGCAAAACCACTCATTCAGTTAACCACACAGGAGGCAGCCACATCGACTGTTCTCCCTTGGACTCAGGAACATACACAAGCTTTTGAAAGCTTAAAGAAAGCTTTATGTCAAGCACCTGTTTTAGCAACACCATGTTATAGCAAACATTTTACACTCTTTGTTACAGAACGCGAAGGTACTGCCTTGTCAGTACTCACTCAGGATCAAGCAGGATCACGCAAGCCATGTGCTTATTTTTCCAGTACATTAGATCCCGTAGCTCAGGCTTTGCCTGCATGTCTGAAATCAGTGGCAGCGACAGCTTTAGCAATCAGACAAAGCGATGCCATAGTATTAGGACATCCATTGACAGTACAAGTACCACATGCAGTAGAGGTTCTTGTGAACCGAACACAAACACAACACTTGACCATAGCAAGACTTACCGGTTATGAATTGACATTGTTTCAACCACACATAGAGATCCGACGGTGTAATACATTGAATCCTGCTACACTATTACCTGTAATTGGAACAGACCCACTAGCTCATGATTGTGTTGAAATCATTGAAATAAAGACGAAACCTAGACAAGACTTGACAGACGTTCCGTTGTTAGATCCAGACCTGACGTTGTATGTAGACGGATCGTGCATGAGAACAAGTACAGGAGATTTAGTGGCCGCGTATGCAGTCACAACAGACACTGAAGTTATTGAGACAAATTGTATAGATACTTTGTCCGCCCAAGCAGCAGAACTTATTGCTCTAACACAAGCCTGTATTCAAGCCACAAATAAGAAAGTTAATGTATACACTGACTCACGTTATGCATTCGGAGTTGTACACGACTTCGGCGTGTTGTGGCGAGAGAGAGGTTATTTAACTTCCCATGGTGCCCACATTCAGCACGGACCCCTTATTCATGCTTTGTTAAACGCAATACATCTACCCACTGCTATATCGATTATGAAATGTAAAGCACACACGAAGGTTACTGATATCATTTCTCAAGGCAATGATTTAGCTGACAGAACAGCTAAACAGACTGCTCAGAATCGCACATTAGACATGACAAAGCCAATAGTTCAGACACCAACACAGTGTATGACAATTAAGGATCCCGCACTTGACGTAATTGATATACAGACACATGCCACAGCAGAAGAAATAAAGAAGTGGACTGAACTAGGAGGGATCCAGACAGATCAAGGATGGATGACGAAGGAGAAATCTGTATGGTTTCTCCCTGATTCCATGGTTCAAGCCATTATAGCTACAGTTCACAGTCCAGCACATTTAGGAGAGAAGGCTATGCTAGACAGCATTCAGCACATTTGGTTCAACAAACATTTACGAGCAGCAGCTAAACAAAAGGTTCGTACCTGTATGATATGTTGTCAGTTTAATCCAGGAAAGAGTGTTCCCGTAGAGCAGGGTGGATTTCAGCCTCCTGACCATCCTTTTGAAGTCCTCCAGATGGATTATATTCAGATGGAACGTTGTCGAGGATTCAAATATGTTCTCGTAGTTGTCTGCGCTCTCTCCCATTGGACAGAGGCGTATCCCGTATCAGATTACACTGCCCCGACTACTGCCAAGCAGCTAGTTCGAGAATTCTTCCCACGGTACGGTTTACCACGTGTTGTATATTCAGATAACGGCCAGCCTTTCTCATCCGAATTAATGAAACATGTCTCACTTTTGTTGGGATATCAGTGGAAATTCCACTGTGTCCGACACCCCGAGGCAGCAGGTCTCGTGGAACGACATAATCAACTTTTAAAAATCAGACTGTCTAAAATATGTCAGGAGAAAGGTGTGGACTGGATAGTAGCTTTACCAGTTGCGCTATTTTACATGAGGATGGTAGCACACTCTCGAACAGGGTTATCCCCTTATGAGGTGATCTTTGGTAGACCACCGAATATGTGGGGGACGCCTATACCCCGTAAAATAACTGATGTTGATTGTAATATGCTGACAGATTACCTGGCTTCCTTGATGTCTGCACTACAATCTTGTCGTTCACAGGTAGTCGCAGCTTTTCCCGACAACACCGAGGTGAAACCTCATGATGTAATTCCCGGCGATTATGTTCTCGTCAGGAATTTTGATCGGAAAACCCAACTGGAGCCAAGGTGGAGGCGTCCTAAGTTGGTCCTGCTGACGACCAGAACAGCTGTGAAGATCGAAGGGAGAAAAGGCTGGGTGCATTCCAGCCATATAAAGAAATTTCATGGACTTCCTCCTGACACAAACAGTACTCCCCGTGTGTCTTCCCCCATTGACTCAAAGCTACCTTTGGCTGAGGCCAGTAGCACCGAACTTTACAAGCAGAAACTCAGGTCCAGATCTAAACTGTCGGACGATTTGATTGTTTAAGTCCTCTCCAAGGTGAAGCGGTTGAATCTGTCCCGACATGTATCCCTTAGGTCTGAATCATGTAGAGTCCAGAATCATAATGAAACGACATGCTTATTGTAAATTACTGCGTAACCACTGTATTGTGACTTTATTAATTTTGTTTTTCTTGAGTTTTTTAGTTACTGCAAGTATATTGTTGCATATGTATTATCCTGTTTCTAAACGTGCTTTCAATATAACTGATGAACATTCTTTTAGTGAATTCCCCCCACATGAGTTGTCCTATAGACTTGCGCTGCGCAATAACACATTCATTAGTATGTTACATCATTCCCATCAGACTAGTAATGCCACCAATTGTTGGGTGTGTGGCCGACTCCCTCCCTATCAGAATAACAAAGGAGTTCTGCCTTTCTTTCCACATCCGTTCACACACAATGGCTCCTGTGGAGCATGGTTTAGTTTATTAAATTCCATAGACCCAGACACAGCAGTTTATCAACAACATTGGATATGGGGAAATCTGAATCTAGTTTTATTCGAAGTCTGTCACCCTAATAAGGAGGGTCACCCCAGTAGAACAGGAACTGATTTAGAAAATGAAGTGTATAAATTAGGTAATTTTACGCCTAATCTTATGATTTTGAATGTCAAATCCGAAGTTGAACTAATTCTGCCCACTATGTCAGTATTTCCAGTTAAGGGTGAATTATGTGTGAGAAAAGTTGGTTCCATACACATGGGCCATAGCCAATGCGTTACTACAGTAGAATATAGTGATCAAGGTAAATCTTCATTTAGAGCTTCTCGCCATTCTTACTTTATATGTGGTCAGACTGCATATATGCGTTTGCCTCTAGATTGGGATGGTACCTGTTACATAGCATTCCTTCTGCCACCTGTTTTTCTAGCTCCCCCTGATTATTATCGAAATGTTCATTTAGTACACAATAGAGAGCGAAGAGATCTCCCAGTTGTCGATTATACTGAGACGGCATGGGACAAGTATGCAGATTTCAATAAAGGTATCTTTCCCTATATAGGTACAATATCAAATAGTAAGCTGATACGTAGACTCACCAAGACTCTTGAAGCTGTAGTAAATGAGACTATAGCCGCCCTAGGCAATCTGACAGAGGAACAATCAGTGATGAGAATTGTTGTTCTCCAGAATCGTCTTGTCCTTGACGTCATCCTGGCCGATAGGGGCGGAGCTTGCAGGGTCATCGGATCCAGCTGCTGCATATTCATACCAGAAAATTCGCCATCTGTATATAAAGCTATAACACGCCTTCATAAGATTGTAAGCCAGATACACGAAAATCCAGGCACTTGGACGTGGTCCGGGTGGTTTTGGAGTGTGATATCAGCCTGGGGATGGAGAGTTCTATCCTTCCTAGGTATTGGCCTTCTTATGCTCTTCAGTTGTTGTTTATGCCTGCAATGTGGAACAGCGATTTGTGGTCTGTGTGCCACATCATGCATTCCATATCACAGTTCTCGTTCAAAATGCCGGAAGAAGAAGGAAGAAGAAATGATGCTCCATGAGCAAATCGATGGAATGATGAAGATTGATATCTCTTGAAGGGCAAGTAGGGGACAAGGAGGGAATGTGGAAATGTGGATTTTCCTGATCAGTTATGTCCCCTATCTTGGACCCCAACGGTTCTATATGCATGTTACAAGTACATGTATGTTCCCTCTAGTTCCAGTTTCTAAGACGCAAACATATGTGTGTCTACCGTCGACATGTTCTCTGTCAGATCCGCCATCGATGGGCTGGATATTCGATTCCTAAGTATGAAAGGCCACCGACTTTATATGGCTAAGTTACTCCATTTTTACAGTTCAGGCAAGTAGGCCCGATTCTGTCCTCAAAGCCTTTCCCTGCTCTCTGTCTTTGACAGCTTCAGCTTGAGCTCGCATCTGTATCCATGAACTTTGCCCTACTCCCTGTGCAGCTAACGGTGCCTGCCTCGGCCAGTTTTCGCCTGCCTGCCAAGAAGCTGTATTTCACCTTCGAATTATCTATTTTGCTCTTCAGCCGATGCATTCCTGTCTAGTGATTTAGGTAAACATTTCCTTTAGCTCACAAGCAAAGGACTCAGCCTTTCCGTCCTCCTGCAAGTGATTCATAGCCCTGCTGCCATGGAAAGTTTTCTGCCCCTCGCATCTCATATAGACACTTAGGCGTTTGTGCACGCACACAGTCAGTATAGACTAGATTCTGTCCGAGAGTCCTTCCTTGTGGATAACATAGTTCTTTAAACATAGGATGTTAGATATGATTTGGGATTAGGTTGACTTGACCCCCCAGACTTCTCGTCTCCACATGTAGAGCTAAATGTCAAGTCCCCTTCACCCCCTAGTTGCACGTCAATCACACGTCATGCTGCTGCGCGCGCATCTATGCCAAGTATTATCTTATAGATCCACCTATGTCTGATAATCCTAACCAATCATGTTTCTTTTATTCCTTATTACGCCTAGTTTCGATTACGTACCTGTTTTGTCACTTTTCTTATCAAATGTTACGCCTTCTACATTCGTTTCATTGTAATGTACTTATTATAAAAATGCATGTCTGTCAATAAATTATTGTACTTCACTTCCTGAACCCTCGTGGTGACGGAACCTGAAGGCCGCGACTCGAGTCGGCCATTTTTGATGGAATAAAGCCCATTTAGAAACTCTTATACCACGGATTCTGCCTCTTGTTATTCTGAGCTATTTTATTTTATTTCAAGATCCCGTATGAAATTCAGTCCGGTAAAGAAGATTTTTGTTTACCACAGAACCATCCTGGTACATTTGAGACATCCTTTGCATTCTAACATTACATATCACTAACTGTTTGGATTTTTGCTGCATGCATTAGTATGCAGGAAAGAATTGCTAAAAATGTTATTTGCTTATATTTATTTTTGACCACTAATACAATAATTCATTTATTTTAAGATTTGATGTGAGTCATTTATTTGAGATTTAATGCTCTTTCTCAGAAACTGTGCTTCGGCTGCCAATTAATGGCCCTCATTGGGTAGACCAGCACTCAGCTATCTTAGATTTTCACCCCTTGCTGCCTTTTTCCTCCGGGGTCATGAAATCAGCATCAGGAATGGAAAGGGCTCCAACGCAGGGTTTACTTTCTGTGGTTTCCACTCTATATTTTCCTCTCTATCCTTCATTAGGTATTACACTAATATGGCCTTGGTACCATTATCTGAGGTCAAAGCCTGAATGACTGGTGTAATCCTATGACAATAGGCATATGCATCAGCTCTAGTTACTGCAGCTTTGAGATATGTGCATCTGAAGGGAAATGTCAAGTGTCTACTGACTGAGATTATAAAATCAATGTATCTTTTCAAATTTTATATGGCTAAAGACTGAGTGGAAGGGGCAGGATTGGAAAAATCAAATTAGGTGAACGGAAAAGTGAGGAAATATTTTATATGTCATTTGAAACACAACTATTGGCTGATGCTGCGCAGCATCGGCAATAAGAAATGTGCTTATTTAAAATGGGGCAGCCCAGAAGCAAATGGCAGCTTCCAGGCCCTAAAAAATGTAAATATGTTTTTTTAAAGGACACCAGCAGGAAGGGTGGAGGAACAATGGAGGATCGGGTGGAGGACAGTTGTGGGAGAAGTTAATGCAGTGGGACCAATGAGAAGAGTGCGAGGGAGCAAAGGAGGAGCTTGAGACAATAGAGAAATAATAATTAAAAAAAGAACAGGATTGGATTAAGCAATGGATAGATGGGAGGAGGGGCAAGGAAGCAACACAGTGTGTTTGGGGGCGGGTATTTGCGTATTAAGCAGCATACAAGGAAGGGAGCATGAAGACAAATGCTCTTTCATGGAGAGCCAAAAGAAAATGAAAAAAGTAGTTCTGAGCATTGGAAGGATACAAGTCATTGAATCAAAAGGATGATAAAAAAGCAGTGCTCCAAGGGAGGGACAAATGCATGAAGAGGAAGGAATGTCATTAAATAAGAAGCAAGCATATGAGACAGACAAGAAAGCCAACTTAAGGTAAACAATTGATTGGCACAATGGTCACTGTACATTTTTGGTACTGGCTACAAGTGATCTTTCGACAGCAAGTAAAAGCTGGCTTTAGGCTAGCCCTACCTAATGATTATTGGAACTGCATGCGAAAATGTAATTCTTTTCAATCAATAGACTCAAAAAGCAGTTTAAATAATTATTTGACCAAGTTTTCTTGGTTGTGAGCCCCTCTCACGGCTGCTGGGAAATGTCCAATTTGTTTGGCTCATTATGAAAAAACTTTAGTAGTCCATGAGTGCACAGACAGAACTGATCCTTCAACCTACGTCTTTTTAAACTATTGATTTGAGAGTTGTTCTGTAAAATGGACAAGTTGGCACATTTAAAAAAAATATTGTCAATGTGTGACCCAGACCTCTTGCCCACCCAGAGAAATTTGCCCAAGCTGTCAGTGCCATACTTCAATAACTATTCCCCAGTCACTACCCGTCTCATCCAACAAGATTTCTAGAGTTCACATTTTTGTTTAGCCTTCACAGTACCAGTGGAAATTACCACAAGACTAAATCACCTCCCACATAGCCACACCAACACATTCCAAATAAAACACCTTAAAGGGGAGATTCTCAAAATGTTTGGCCTGGATTAGCATAAAAAAGTGACACTAACCAGCACAATTTTTTTTTTCCTGATATACTTTCCAGTGCAAAACTTGTTTTGAGCTGGAAGGTAGCCAAACATAATGCAAAGCAGCACGATGCGCTGCTTTGCTATACATTGCGTCAAGGGGCATTAGATGGTTGGTACATGGGAATTCCCATGCAACCACTCATGCTTTTTTATGCTAAACCCTATCTACTAACATTAGTAGACAAGGCTTATTGCCAAAAATGAACGCAGCTGAAGAACAGGTGTTAAAAAGGGAATTGGTTTCATTTCTTAGTTCTTTTCTGACTTTGCATGTGTGCTGCACTGTACAGCACACGTACAAAGTGAGATTTCTTTTTCACTTGTCTAGCCATAGTATTTTGTACAGGAACAACACTCTTCCTGTACAAAACCTATGCCAGACTCAGGCAAGCACCCTAGTGCTATGTCACTAAGGTGTGTGTCTGGAACACAGCAGCTGAAAGGAGAGCTGTCGCTAGGTAAAGGGTAGGAGATATGGTGTATGGCAAGGTATTGCAGAGTCCCCTCCCCAGTACTGACATCTCTTCCCAACCATGACCCCATGGGTATCCCAACTCCTTCCGCTCTCCCCAAGGGATAGATGAACATCAACACAATGTCTTGGGTTAGGGGTTGTAAAACCCCGGCTGTATTTTATTCAAAACATACAAACAAATTAAAGATTTAATATTTACAATATTGACAATACGCAGAAAACCCATCCATCAATCCACCATATTGACCACTTCCATGCTCAGGACGGCTCCCGGCCGTCATGAGTCACGGTAGTCGTGTGCTCATGATGGCGGGAGCCGTCTGACCGTTGCCGCTTCGCCCACGCGCAGCAAGTTCCCCGCCTGTGTGGGGGGCGAATTAATTAGTGGGCGGAGTTCGGACGGCTCCCGGCCGTCATGAGCACACGCCCACCGTGATTTATGACGGCCGGGAGCCGTCCTGAGTACCTGAGCGCCACACCCAGCCCCGCCCCCCTCGCACTGCGGCATAATTAGCCGCGCGTGGAAGGGGTTAATACACCAACATTTGTTTACAATGCATTTACATTACTTCAGATGGCTAACCATAACATGTTATCTAATATATAGCCATTCCTGACATAAAACTAAATTATATACATTACTGCTTTTCTGCGTATCCCGAATTGAGGCTACGGGCAAGGTCATGACTGATCCAACTACATGCTAGGTCCAACCCCTCCTCGTGGAGTGACCTTGCGCAGGAGGCGAAGTTCCCCAGAAGGTTATATTCCCCAGGCACCCCCTACACCCTCAATAATACCTCCAAGGGGCTGTGCTGTTATGCCAACTTTTGTGCTCATGCGCCCTTGCGGGGGTTGGCCCAAAGGCGTACCAGAACAGAACTTCCCCAGCCCGGCAGTCTCCAGCCTACCGGCTGTAACCACCCCCTGGAGTGCCATGAGAGACCACTATCCACCCAGGCGTCCCCATTGATAATGGTGATGCCTACTAAGGACCGTAAAAATGCCCACCAATCATGACCTTGCCGCAGACCAAGGATACCCTCACATAAAATACAACAATTACACCACCCTGCGAGAAAAAATTCTTTGTTATGTCAACAATACCAACAAATGCCTGAAAACAGATCAGAAGAGGAAAATTCAGACAACCTGCAATGGAAATATGAGAAAAATGCACACATCAACTCTGCTGCCTCAGGGGATGGTGGGTGGGGAAAAAACAGGACACTCCGTCAAGTAGACGGCTTCACGGGAAATCAGTTGTGGAGCGGCGAAGGAAAAAAACATCCTGCCACTCCACAGCCCCTTTTTTCACCCCTGATGGAAACATGCATTATCCAGCTTAAACCCGCCCATGCCCCGGAAGCCCTTGAGTGCTTCCGGGGCAAGTCTAGAGACAGCCAATCAGGGCGTCACCATGCACACGTCACCCGCCCGCCCCTCTATGGTTTCAGGGACCGGCACAACTGCTATAGGTGCGGCATGCCCGAGTCCCGGTTGGTGCCTTAGCACTCTCCTGCTTTCTCAATCACAAAACAAGGTGCAGCACTTTTAGCTGCAGCACTGCATTCCATAACACCTTCGAGATTCTGGGCCACTATCTCGACATACTAGCATCCCCTCACTGAATTATGTAAACCCCAACACATTTGGACCAACCACCTTGCTATCCCATTCAACATGCTACTCAATACCTCACACATAATGGTCAACCAAAATCAATGCAAGTCACCAGAAGAACATTTAGGGACTTCCACCTTTATAGCAGGCACCCACCACATTTCCAGTCAACCCACAGCCAACATCACCATATTGCAAAACACACTCAGCACAACACTCCTAAGTATTGCGAACATTCAGGCACACTAACCACACCAAAGACTTCCAATCCAAACTGATCTGTCAGAGGCTTAAACACCAACAAATGAGGAAGTGGAAACTTGAAAAATGCTGATGCAAACAATAGTCTGTCAAAAACCAAACAGAACACAAAAGCACCTGTAAAGCTTAAAAACACACAACAACTAGTACTTCTCTCAAATTTAATTTGATAACAATTGTTATCAGTCCACATTATAAATAGTTTTCAGTAACCACTGTCAGCACTGGACAGAGAAACTCATCAGTTGTGTTGGCCCCTCAACACAGTGAGTATCACTTTGCCCCATTCGGAAGTCCAGAAAATGCAAAAGGAAATGGCAAGGAGGCAATCATTCTCCAGCCATGGCCCAGCCTTTGGAACAGGCTACACTGAACAAGATAGTGCCCCCTGCACCTAACAATTTGGGTAAGAGTTATAGACTCTACTTTGCAGAAACACTTCAACAAATGCCTAATTGGGGAGAGGAGATGGCCTAAAGGCTAGGGCGGTCGACTTCGAATCTGGGGAGCTGGATTTAAGTCTCGGCAATGGCGCTGAACATCCTGTGATTCTGGGCAAATCACTTAATCTCCCGTGCCTAACAAAAATGAATGTGTCCTCATGTAATGCAACTGGTGCTATGTAAAGCGCTCTGACACGCGATTCGGGTCAAGTTTGCGCTATATTAAACTCTGTTAATAATAATTAGCTTAATATATCACATTTCCACCCTCAACCCATTTCCCACCAACACAACTTTTCTTTCATATATCACTTATAAGCTACATATGATCTATGTTAATGACCTTTTATAACTTCTATAAACATAAGTCTTGAGGTTCTGGGTAATTGTAGGATTAAAGTTACAAAAGTATATTAAAGTTGGGTTATAAACTTGAGATTGACACTCAGTATGACAGGCCAGCTCAAGACAGAATTTGTCCCTTTGTGTGGTGATGGCATTATTTGGACGAATGAGGTACTGGAATGGCTCACACCCTTTGGACCTTAAATAGGGATCTCTCCATGTGTATTCACCGATTCTATTTACAATGGCAAATATATTTTGATAAGCACACTATTCTCCTAATATTGCTAAAATATTAGAAATGGTTGAGTAGTGCACTGACATTGGCCTATCAACTGCCTACTACCAGATTTCACTTCACCAAAGTTCAGCTCACCTGAGCCCATTTGTGACACTATGCATGCTTGCTTTTTCAGGGAGGTGGAATTTCAGATGACTCTGCGTCTGTTGTTTTTCTATACATTATCAACAATTATGCAGTGAAGCTAAAGTAATGTTACACAAGTCGTTTTGAGCTTCTCTAAGAGATTGCAGGATGTTAGGCTTATTGCAAGCATTCCTCCCAGCAACTTTTTTGTGTTCGATGTAACACAATAGGTGGCCATGGGCATGCCCAGATGTGGGTCCCTTGCTCACTGGGCATCTGAAAAAAGCTACACCCAACTGAAGAGCCCCATAAAGGGCGATCCTGGTCTTGGGTTGCTTGTGTTCTGGGTCAGGGATGACTGGGCCTAGACTGATTTGCACATGGCAGGGTCCAAGCTGAGGTGGCATGGTGGGCAAAATAATGAATGTTTGAAATGCTACCCTGAGGGATTGATAGTGGTTAGACTTATTGCAAGCATCCCTCCCATCAACTGTTGTGCGTTTAATTCCAACAATAAACAATAGCACTAGACTAACCACAAACCTTGGGTTATAGAGTAGCATGCTACCTGCCATCAAGCACTTCAAAGATATTTAATATGAAACTGCAATACCATATACAACATACTAAAAATGTAACCATTGTTATGTGTTAAATAAATGTTGAATTTAAAGTAAAACCTAATTTAGCATTTTATTTTATTTTCATAATATTAATATTGCGTACAATAATATTTTAAATATTATTATCTACTTCTAACATATGTTATAGAAGATCTAATCACCTACATTTTATTTTCACCACCTGCTTTGGTCAGGTGGTAAATGTAAGTGCTATTTCCTCATATGGAAACGGTTTCCACACAAGTTGTAATAGCAGAATAATGTTTCCCCGTGCAGTTTTGCCACAATTCACACTAAAGACTTCCAATGGAAGCCGTATACAACATGTATATTGTCAAGGTACATGCATTTGGAGTTAAGAACAGTTACATTTTGCCCAATGTCATGTTTTTGTAGCCAGTCTACTGATTACGATAGTTTTGTAGCACAATATTTACCATATAGTGTTGTCATAGTATACCCAACAAAGCACCTGTGAATGAACTGGATTGCATTGTGTTGATTTGTCATTGTAATGTAGGCAGTGGTCGAAGTGGGGGAAAAAAAGTAGGGGAACTATGGGCGGGAATAACCCAAGGATTGGCTCAGTGGGCGGACCAGAGGTGTGGCCAGAATGCGCAAATATCCCAATTTTTAGTTTTTGGTTGGCATTCCCTGCCCAGTTTAATCAACCAATGGATACACATGATTATATGTGTATCCATTGTGTGTTATATATGTGTGTTATAATGAGTTATTGACATTAAAACACATTCACAAAGTGGGATATGCTTCTAATCACAGAATGTCCCAAATACCATAAAATGTGGAAGCACAAGCCATTTGTCGCAGAGCCATGGAGTTTATCATCAGCACTTTTCCCTTTTTCCACAACAGCAGTTCAAACATGAATGGCAAAATATCCTAGTTTGCAAATGTTTTCTATATAATTATGTCTCTTCCATATTTTCCTCCTAATGCGAGATCTGCTGCATGATCTGACCATTTAAACTATTCAATTGTTTGTAGCTCAAACGTATCAAAAGTTAATGAACAATGTGACTTGTTTTGCTGCGGAATAGATGGCTTATTGCAAAGGTTGACTGATCACCTTTTTCACTGTTGCATTTGTATGTTACACTGGTACTAATAAGGCAAAATCTTTCCAAAGACTGTTAGCATGTGTACACATGTAAAAATAACAAAGTATCAGAAAATATACAGCATTACACTGCAGCCTTTTTTAAAATGCATAATTTAGTCAACACTGGGGCATAATTCTGTCCTCCTTTGCTGCATATTTAATTCCAGTGGCCCCACAGCAAGCGGCACAAGTTAAAAGTGCTTGTGAATGAAGCAGAGAGACTGTGAAGTTTGCGAACTTAGTTTGGTGTGCGTGCAAATTCTGCATTGCCAATCCCTGGTGAGTTGCAGCCACTACTTCTGAAACAAGGCCAATGGAGCTAACTATGGTTGAGGCAGACTGGCCTCAAGGGCAGGGCCGGTCTTAGCACTGGTGGTGCCCTCTGCATTAATGTTTGTTATTACCCCCTAATGGCCACCTCTGCCATGGATTCCCTCACTACCACCCTTTAACAGTGCCCCTCAAGTCTCCATAACCACACTCTCTCAGATGCATTTAATTTGATTTACATCGCCACTCATACCAGTGTAGGGTGTCAGAGCACTTTACATCACCCACATTACTCAGAGACAATCAATATGTGTGTAAATCACTTTATAGAACATGTTACATAAGACTAAGGACTACGAGGTGTAGGAGTCACATGACAACCATACTACTAGGCTGTATAGTTTAATAGTGATTGGTCTGGAGAAACACAAACTCAGAATTTAAAACGTAATACCATGGTTGGGGATTCTCTTTAATAATCAGAATCGATTTCTGTCCAAAAGAACACTTTTTGCAACATTAGGATAATCAAAGACTGGGGGGAAAACATAACACTCTAATTTATACCTTGCAGTTTGTATGCAGCCCTTAGATGAAAATTAATAGCTCACTGTTGTATGTTAGGATTTTAACTTATAAACTGCAAGTAACAAAAGTATCTCTTTGACAAAAGCAGTAGCCCACTGACCTATTTACATTATGTGCACTTTGTGATCTGTGTAGGAAGGTGGAATCTGACTGCATGGTTGCCCCCACTTTTTTCCTGGTGTTTTGCTGGTTTTCGACTTAGTCTGGCTGGGATCCTGCTATTCAGGACCCCAGCCTATCTGCTTTCTCCCTTACATTGATTACAAGTACAATAGGTACACTCCAGATTGGATTCTGGGGTACCCTTAGAAGTCCCTAGTATATGGTATACTATGTACCAAGGGCATAGATACCCCAGAGGTCTATGAGGGGCTGCAGCATGTATTGTGTCACCCCTGGGAAGCCTTCCAAAATGACAACACAGGTCTGCCACTGCAGCCTGGGTAAGGTGGTGCATGCACCCCTTACTGAAAGATAGGTTCACTATATCTCTCCATATCACTGCACATATAAACCTATCAGTCATCCCTATGGCAGGCCTTACCAATCCTGAAGGCAGGGTGCTGGGTTTTATGTGAGAGGGTGCCCATGCATGAGCAGAGACCCTCTGCAGCCTTCGGAACCTTTATTCTGGGGATGTTTGTGATGCAGCCAAACCATACACTCTTAAGTGCATTATAACCAAACGATAAATGCTAAATTTGGGATGGCTGCACGGAAACATGTTGTATTTGGTGTCAAACACTTTGGAATCATACCCCCACACCAGTAACTGGTGTGGGAGTATGATCCCCCCCTTTTATAGGGAGAGACATGACAGCACTGGTATACCCGGTACCAGCTAACAGAGCCCTGGCATCACAAAATGGATGCTGCCAGCCACAGACACGAGTCTGCCTTCCTGCTGCTGGACGAAACTCCGGCAGGGGAGGCCTGGACAATAGGTTTCCTGTCACAGGGAGGTGTCACCACCTCCCAGAAAGGCTTTAGTGTTTTGGGGCTGGGTGGGTGCACTCCAAGAGTGCTTTGAAGTTCAGCACTGGGGGCACATTTGGTGTCCCTGTGCATAGTCCAGCTCAAACCGGTTGCAGGGGCTACCAGCCCCTGCTCTGGTGCGAAACTGGACAAAGAAAATGGGTGTAGCCAGCCCTCTTTCCTGACCCTCCCATAGGTGGGTCCCTAGAGTTTGTCCCACCCCTTCCTTGGGTATAAGAAAGGAACCCCTGGCTACAGGACTTTAGATTACACCTGGACAAAACTCTGATATTGAATCCTGGAACTTCGACGATCTACATTGAACTAGATGAGGGAAGAATCTCCCTTGGAGTAAAGGAGTTACTCCCCTGCGAGGCAGGCACCAATGACACATCTGACCGGTTTGCAGCTTCGAAGCTCCCGCCAGACTCCGAAGAATTTTGCAACACAGGAGGTGGGTTTCCGTGGTCTTAGAGGTCGATCAGTGCCCACAGCAAGTCTGAGGCCCGTATCCCTCGTGGCGAAACCGAAACCCTAGACACCACGTCACTTTGCAGAAGCATCAGCTTTCCAATGACTCCTGCAGCTGAGCTTTGGATAACTTTTAGCCCTGACCCCGAGCAGCATTTGCACTGAAGATTGCCCGCCTACACTCCACGAGTGTTCCGTGAGCTGGCCCTTTGTGTTTTCTCTTGAGATCCCTTCGCGATCCCTAGTGCGTCAACTTTACCTCTAATTAGGCTTACGTGATTGCTCCAGACGTGCCCTGACTCTCCATTGCTTGGGGAGTCCCCAGGACCTTGCTGGTCCGCACCGAAACATCTTTTCTCTTCCTGCGTGGGTTGCTGTTGCCAAGACTTGTTGTGTTCAATACACCGACACCACATCGCTTGACATCCTTCCTGGGACAGCTCAAATCCAGCTTCTGGTTGTCGTCGACGCCTCCTGGTTCTCGTGGCTGTAGAGTCAAGCTTCGCCTCTTCGCACTTGAATCACCCAACATCGGTGGGCTTTCGTCTACCGTGCCCCTGGTCACTGGCAAGTGACCCAGACTCTGTCCCCTCTGCTTTAAGGTTCTTCTGATCTTCGATCCAGGCTTGGATCACACCGGACACTTTTCTCCTTCCCGGCAACAGCACTTTGCAGCAGATCGCCATTGAAATCAACGACGATCCCTGACACCATTTGACACCTATGGACCCGGCTTCCCTGGGTGAGGTAACTCGAGTACTCCGGTGCTCCCATGGGTGCTGGCCCTAGAACCCCCTAAGTCTAAAGGGGTTTGCTCATAGTCCTCTCCTAAGTGTCCTTAACTTCTAAAATTCCAACCGCGACTTTCCCATAAAGTAGTACAGGGCTCACGCCTGTGTTCTCACACGGCACGCGTCCCCCGTGGGTCTCCTGTGTCACTACCTAGGGTGGTTCCTTGGGGTCCCAGCGATTCAATGTGCTTTAGGTACTGTGTCTAGTCAAATTGTGGTTCTTATAACACTTTCTTAATATATGGTTTGGTCCGCCCCAGGGCCCATTGTATATTGTGCTATTTACTGTCGTTTTAGAACTGTATTATTGTGCATCTTGGACTCTAATCTCATAAAGAGATTAGTAGTGAGTGTTTAGAAATAAATACATATATGTTATATATACCTTGTGTGGATCTTTTTTCATTTAGTAATTCAAGACGTTATAATCTGGTAAACCAAGCTGCTTTACACTCCTTCAAGACTTAGACAGAAGGTTGCTCTCCATAGCTACCACTAGGATAGCTTTCAATAAAGGTTGTCTTTAAACCTATCATCAATGAGGGTTGTTTGGACTGGTACAAGGTGCCCACTATAACTAGTGGACAGCATATACCAGGCCAACTACTCACAATCTGTATGGTACATGTTCTTTGCAGTAGGCACATTAACCCTCTGAGCTACCTTTCCATGAATCAAAACTTCCACTAGACAAAATGATCTCTCTCTAGGAAGAACATTAAACACCAAAGTCATCATGATATTTTTATTGTTGCCGAAAGTTGCTGGAGGCCAGGCAGGAGGCAGCAAGCGCTTTTAAAACCTTAATATACTTGCAACCATAATGCCTCCACCTAAAGTCAGCACCAGGTGCTGTCACACCGGTTGCACTGCCCTAGACCTGGCCCTTCTCAAGTGTCCTGTGACCTCGGTGACAGAGTCACTATCGCTCTAGGGTGTGCTGCTTCATAGGCCTGTCTGCAAGACTGGAGGTGAACTTCAGTATGGATTGTGGTGGACAAACCTTGAAGGTTAACCCACACTTGCCACTGCTAGGGTCCACCTGCTGGTGCTAAGACACCAGGGCTTCTAATGTCTTGCGCAGCCTTCTAAGGTCTAGTATAGGAATGTGCTTCCTCAGGAGAGTGGTCTGGTGGACTGGTTATTAAGGCTGAACCTGGTTCCCCAGTTACAAATTCAGTAGCTCTGGCCATAGTGCCAAATCCTCTCCCCCACTGAACACCATACTGCCCCACTTAGAAAAACTCACACTACCTTCAACTACAACCCAATTGCTGCCGGCTATAAACACCTGGATGTGGCTCAATTTAAATGACGCACTAGACAAGAGCAATATGCGGCCTACAAAAAAAAGTAACAACATCCTGGAAAAAGCAAACACTCATAGGGAATGTAAAATTTAGCAAACCATGTTAAATGTAATCAGGAACAACATGGTTACCTTAATGCGTTTACACTCACTATTCAGAAATCAGTGAGTGCTTTTGCCTGAAAAGATAAGGACATGACTACAGGGCCCTGAATGGACCCATTTCAATGTCCATTGCTCATATCCTTACAAAACGTAAGCAGTATGGTAAAAAGATCACATCCCTGGACGCAGAGCCGCAGTATACATTTTGTTTTCCAATCCACACTTTGCAGTACCTCCAGGATTGGTGCACTAGTTGAAAGCCCAGGGACAACAAAGACAAGAAAACAAAAATAGCGCTTCACTGGCAAACTCTGTAAAAGTGGCGCTAATGTGTTTGGGTGTGAATAAAATCAATCTGGTCAGTTTGCTACCACTCTGTCTTACTTTATTTAGTTATTTTTCCTATTTTTAACGTTTTATTCCAGATGCTGCACTTTGGAATTAAAATACGACATTTCCAGCAAAAATGTTTTGTTTTTTGGATCCACTTCACAGGGGAGCAAATAAAAGAAAGGAGAGGAAAGAGAGTGAGAACCCCGTCTTGAAATCTCGGTTTTCTGTAAGAGGAGAACTGCTAGACAGAAAGAGAGGGAAGAAGGAAAGAGTGGGGGGGGGGGCAGCTGAAGCGACAGAGCAGAAGTGGACACTGTATTTTTTTCTTCTCTGGGTAAGAAGGAAAAGACAGAGTCCTGTTACTTCTCTGCCGCCAGGAACGCCGAGCTTTATGTAAAGGCAATGGTGATTTCTTGCGTCCTGGGACGCATTTTCAAAATAAAAAAGTAAGGGAACGGAATCCCTGGAATTGAAGAAGTAGGGGCACGCCGTGCCCTGCCGATCCCCCCCACTTCGTCCACTGAATGTAGGAAGGAAACAGAAAAGGCAGATTTGTAGAGCCAACTCACATCTGTATTCTGCCACCCTAAACACTAGGGGGCACATGTACTAAACTTTCATGCAACGCAGGGCAGCAAGCAAAGTTGCTGTGCTGCATCGTGTGAAAGTAAGAGGGCAGAAATGCTCAATATGTACAATGCTGTGGAGCGTTTCTACTCTCTCCTTGCATTGGCACATTCTGTGCTGCCTAGTGTAAATGCAGGGACCCTTGCATCATAGTGCAAGGGTGCCTGCATTACAGGCAGGATTGTTTTTATGCAGGAAGGGACACTTTCCTGTACAAAAACAATCTTAAGAACCATTTTCCTCTTTCTATGTGTGCTGCAGAATGCAGCACTCATGGAAGGAGGAAATAACGAGGAGAAATAAGGATATTTCTCCATGCTTTGCCTCTCTTGGGAAGGCCGAGCATTTTAATGCATTGCCAGGTTTACCAGTCTTCGTAAATCTGAGAATGTGCCAAAATCCAATGGTGGATATACAGGACCTCCAATTTGAAATGCAACACAGCACAAGCATCTACCTTGTGTTACATTTCTTCACAAAGCCACCACAAAGCCACCCAAGGCCTTGCATGGCCTTGAAAGTATTTCTGAAGCTTTGGCAAGGCGATGCAGGGAAAACACAAAGGCATCATAATTATTGGTCCGAGTTTGTGTCATTAGCTTTGAGACCTTTCAGATGCATGTTGTGAAATGTTGGTGGGTCTTACTTGTTAATCAACATCGGAAACATGTCTGGAAGGATTGTTTTAATTAGTAGCTGGACTTCAGAACTGATAGGAGTGTATATCATCCGGGTAAGTAGCCACTGAGTGTTCCTTTTGTTAATGATCCCCTGTACTGCTCTCACTCCACCTTCCAGATAAAACTGCTTCATATAAGATTTAAAATGGCGTCATCTGATGCCAGCGAAATCTAATTCTATGTCCGCCTACTTTACTTCTGAATACACTGTATATCCTTTTTTGTCTGCTTAATATCATTGTTGATATGAAGCTGACCCGACAGTGACCTACCACTTCCTGTCTCCCACTAACACAGTACAGCTGCTGTTCTTGGAACTTGATATCCTCGGCTTCACTGAAGTTTGTCATGGCACCAGCACGGCATCTCTGGCAGCACCTCCTGCAGATTGTGAATGGAGACCCATCAAAAAAAACCTGAATGGTAGTAGTAACAAGGAACTCTCCAACTGAGATAATACTGCAGGGGTGTCTGTGATCTCTTTCAGCTCATGGTCAACAGTAACTAGGCACTGAACTTGGCAACCCAGCAGTAAGGCATCACCTAACGTCTTCCCTATTCATTCACTGACAAATCCACAAAAAACGGAGTCATGTTTTTGTGTGCAAAACCATTGAAATTCATCAGTTATGTTTCAGAACGCACACAATACACAATATAATTCCAGCTCGTATGTTATGTTGTCCTCCTGTTAATTATTTGTGTTTATCTGTGCCATTAGCAAATAGGTGTTTCGTACATGGCGGATGACAGTGAGTTCTTAAACAGCACTTGCACATCTCAGTGGTTTTACACGTTTGAGCCAGAAACACAAATCAGTTTCAACTGTGTGTTTTTTCAGTGAATTAGATTTTTGTATGATGTACTTAATTTTCAGCTTTGGGTGTAGACCTGGCCTGCGACCATCCCGCCATGAGCAGCAGTGGTCAGGCCATCCACTGGGGTTGGGCACATGGCCTTGTGAGCGGCCAGGCTCTGCGGCCAACCCAATCTGCACATGCCATCTGAGATGTCATCAGTGATGTCACCAATGATGTCATTTAACATGTCTTGAGTGATGTAATATACAAGGTCATTAAAAAGTGCATGGCAGCGGCACACTTTACATTTAGCTCAATAAACTATAACCCGGGAATTTTAGTGTTTTTTTTAATGTTCGTGTTTATCCTATTTTAACACCAAACAACACTATCAATTTTAACCTTGTCAGTTCATTTTTAGTTTTTTTTATGTATATGTATATATATCAGCTTGCAGTCCTGCCTCTTCAACTTTCGAAATCAGGCACCAACACGATAGGATTAAAGCCAGTTTCTTTTTACTCACTGAAGATACAACACAGACGATGCATTTAGGTAGAAGCCTCCACCTTCCTCACATAGTGGGGCCACCATTTTTTAAAAACTTAAATACTCCAGTGCCCAGCTGGATTACCTGTATACACTGAAGAAATACTCCAGTTAAAGTGCTTTACTCAAATACAGTGCTAGTTAAAAATAAACAATCAGAATTACAATTTCATTTAAATAGAATGAAATACATAAAATTCTGAAAAATATAACATATATTATGATGAACTTTTCAAATTCAAATTAATGAAGCAGTTTGTCACCCATACTGCTAGTGCTCCCTATTGGTAAGCTAGGTTTCATAATCAATTGATGGGATCATTCTGATTTTAACAATATATACAAAGTATAGAGAACAAATTATTCTGAGACAATTATTACAGCACAAAATTATCCACAGATTAATATTGGGGAACATCTGTGCCCCACTATGTTGGGCTAAGTGCAGCTAATTATATATAATATATCTGCAGTTGCCATTGTAAACTTCTATATTTATATCTATATATTATCTACTGGCGGTCGCCAGTAGATAGTTATAGTTAGGACCTATTTTCCATAGGAAATCCGCAACCTTCTATCCCAATAAGTCTGGCGCCGGTTGATGAATCCTCGCAAAAGTTTCCAAAATTTTGGCCAGCTCTGCTCCGCTCCTACCCTGAAAGTTTCGCGGTGATCCGTCAAGCGGGGGCCGAGAAAAAAGGGGGGTCCCAAAACGCGTTTTCCCCATGCAATTTCCCATAGGATCTGTTGTCACAGCTACAGCCCGAACCGCTGAACGGAATGACACCAAATTTGGCAAAGAGGTAGTCCTCAGTTCAGACTCGTGCCTTTTGCATAAATGGTGTGAATCTGTTCAGTACTTCGTGAGAAAATTAGGGTAAAAAAGTTAGTGATATCTATGGCCGGGGAGGATCCGCGGACCCTACCCGCACCATAAGCGCACCCTCCCCGAACCAAGCGCGCACCCTCCCGATCGCGCGCTGAATGTTAATTGGCTGTCGAGTGTCTGTCTACATTCGAAACCAGGAACTGTTGGTGGCCATTTTCTGCCTCGGTAGAAGTGAGGCTGAAGAAGCAAGGGGAATAAGTGTGTAAAACATATAAAGGGGGCAGAGTGGAAATACTCTGACCCTCTAGAGGTGCTTAGGGGGTCCCAGAAGGACCCCCTAGGGCCCCCTTTAAAAAAAAAAACCGGCGAAATGTACGCAGGGTGCGCGCATTCTTCCGCGTTGGGTGCACGGATTCTCACGCGTTGGGTGAGCGGTTCCTAACGCGTTGGGTGCGCGGATCCAAGGAAAAAAACCTGAAAGTTTTGGAAGATAAACATCAAGCTTAAGTGTTTTGTTCTTGAGTGGCTCTAAAAAGAGCTGTTGTGTTCATTGAGAGTTTTTGGTACTTATAAGTAAGTACCTATACAGAGTCTAAAGTTGTTGAGGAAGACTCTGTTTCCTTTATAAGTAAGGTGTACTCCATCTCTCCTATACATCTCTTGCATATGAAAGCGCAGATTGTTATTGTAAATGGACCCCATTCTATAGTCTCGGAGAAAAGCAGAAACAGATTTATTCACAATTAAAAAAAATTATAGGATTAGATGTAAAAATATATTAGTTTTAAGACTAGTTTAGAGTTTGTCTTCAATTAATATTCACATGAAATACATATATATATGTTTTTTAAATGTTAAATATTTCGCGGGGTCCGCGCACCTACCGCGTCATAGACGCACATGACGCATCGCGGAAGCGCGTAAACGTCGCGTTACGTGCATCGAACGTGTCGCGTATAGGCTGGGAGTTGCGTACCTGTCGCATTGCGATCGCGCACTAAACACGTACCCAACGCATACCATGCGCGGATGCTACCGCGTAGGGATCGAGAACGGTACGCATAGGGTGCGCGGATCCAAAAACATTGAAAAAAATATATAAAATAAAGTTTTGAACATATAGTTAAAGAAATATTTTTAAAAATATAAAAAAATATGTTTGAAAAACCCAATAAAAACAAATATTATTTTTTAATTTTTAAAAGAATTAATTAAAAAAATAAATTTATAAAATGGTGATAAAAAAGAATTTCAAAAAAACATAATTAATGAAATTGACACACTGAATTTGATAAATATAGTAATCCAATGAAAATCATTAAACATGATATCTTCAGAGATAAGTTATAGATAGGAATTAGCATTTAAAAAACCTTTGAAATTCACTGAAAAAACCATAGATTTCATGCACGTTATAGTTAGGAATTGGCATTTAAAAAACCTTTGAAATTCACTGAAAAAACCAAAGGTTTCAGGGGCGTTATAGTTAGGAATTGGCATTTAAAAAAACCTTAGAAATTCACTAAAAAAAACCATAGGTTTCAGGGGCGTTATAGTTAGCTGGACATTTCCATCGTACAAAACCCTAAAAATTCCCCTGTTATAGTTAGTTCAGCTAACTATAACTCGCGCCCCCGCAATGCACTGCTGATGACGTCACATATTACATCACTCATGACATGGTCAGTGACATCACTGATGACATCACTGATGACATCTCAAATTACATCACTGATGACGTCATCCATGTGCATCTTCTCACACCCTAATATAACCTTTGATACACCGACTCAAAATTTCAGACGGCCATTTTGAAAACCATAGATACTCCAATACCAATATCTACACACCCACTCATTGACTCTTAGGTCTGCATACATCTCCACTCACTCACCTGTACAGTCACTCTGTACAGGACTATCATATGCATTTATACACCTATATAGACACTCACACACCACCAATCATCCATTGAGGTACTGACACATCTAGTCAGTCATGCAAATAATTAATCACAGTCCAATTTACTCACCTATACAGTTAAACACACTCAAGTTCACTTTCTCATAAAATACTAACAAATTCTGATGCTCTTATACAATTACTGATACAAGCACACACTCATCCATACAGCCACTCCCAAAATCACACTCTCTCACATATAGATAGTTATATACTGTTACACACATATACACTGCGTTTCACATATGTAGTTACTGACACATGTACATCTGAGATATACATTCAATCACTAACACACCCTTACATACAGTCACCCAACCATACAGTCCATCACAGATGCACTCTTAAAACCATGCACCCACTGAATCACCCACTCACACATCTATGCACAGAGTCACACACACCCTACCCACACAAACACTCAGGCACTCATACAGATACTCAGACAACCAATCAATAACCCATATAGACACTCATATAGCGATTCACAAAACCATGCAGCCACTTATACACCAACACACAGACACATACAGACATTCACACAGTTTAGTCACCAGTCTGCAGTAAGATACATTTAATGACTCATGGTGCATTGGTGTTTGACTAGGTCTCTGAGTGGGTGCATTAGGGTTTGAGTGGGTCTGTGAGTGGGTATGTTAGTGTCTGACTGGGTCTGTGACTGGGTGCATTAGTGTTTGAGGGTCTGTGAGTAGGTGCATCAGTGTCCGAGTGGGTCGGGGCGTGGCTTAACACGCAACGAGAGCGGACATGCCCGGGTAGAGCTTCCGCCTGAGCCTCCCTACCCCGGGTCTTTTCTCCGTTGAAAACTCCTTTCCGCGGCCCGCCACTGCCGGCGGACCTGTTCCGACACCTGCTGAATGCCCTGGCTGAATTTGGGGCGCATCGGAGGTAGAGTGCAGCACCGGCACCGACGGCGAGCCTGGAGCCGTTTTGGTGAGCCCGCACCTGGAGACGACGCTTACGTGAGCCCGCTGCTCTGGGCGACTCACCAGGCCTTGATCTGCGGCCTACGAGGAGGCCCGCGGCCGTTGCCGAGGAGCCCCCGCGAGACGGGCATCGTGACCGGGGGCACCTGGAGGCCCCCCCTCCCCCCTGGGGAGCCGTCAGACGACGACGGTGGGCTGGGAACGGCCTGGAGCAGCCACGCGGACGCCATCTGGGACACCCGGCATATGAGTGAGTTGGCGGACGGGGGCCCGGGGGCCGGCGGGGTAGAGCCAGAGAGAAGACGGGACCTGACACACAACTCTTGCTTATAAGCAGCTGCCCCTAGACTACTGCGGGATTGCGATGCCATTGGGGAGGAACAGGAATCCACGGAGGAGATAGGGATCCTTGGAACTGCGACGGGACGCAGGGGATTCGCCTCCCCCTCCCCCCGCTCCGGCCTAGCCGCTGCTGCACTACAGTCCGACTTCTCTCCTACTGGTTTCCCACCAGCCTTTAGACTCTGAGAGTGCAATTGCCCTGGATGGGGGATGCGACGCTGTTGGACTCAGCTGCACATGCCACCGCTCCTTGAGGACACAGAGCGTGCTACCGGGACACCGGCCTGGATCCCACAGACCAGTGCAGCGCACCACCTGCGGCCCTGTCCGCTGCGACGAAGCTACGCGAACCCAGAGCGGATAGGAGCCACATGCGCGCCCTGACCCTTTGGGGGGAGCCATCTGCCCTGCGCTGATCAGAGCCTCTGGATCCGCGACGGCCGGGACGCGCTGCGTGCGGCCCGACGGCTTGGAGCGGCGAGACGACGCGGGGCCCGCAACGGCGACCCCGGAGGCGCTGGGGTGACCTACCACGAGCGACGGGCCCCTGCCCCACAACGTCGGGAGCCGCTACCTTGCGCGCGCCACCAGCTCCATGCCTGGAGGGGCGCAAACACGTACTGGATCGGGACCTGCAGCGACAAAGGGGAAGCAAACGAAAGCGGCACTCAGGATGGGTACCGATCACGTGGCGGCGAAACTGGACAGCGTCTTGGCGGCCATGGAGCGGATGGAAGAATCGCTGCAACAGACGCGCACCTCTCTGGAGACCAGAATCGATGGCGTGGCGATAGATCTGACCCACCTCCGAGCTGATCACAAGAAGTTGCAAGATCGCACCAAGACCCTGGAAGATAAGGTGGCGGTGATTGAACCACTGACGGTACAGACGGACAAAAAGGTGCAAGACCTCCTAAACAGAATGGAACTCTTGGAGGGCAGGGCCGAGGATGCGGAGGGACGGGCACGGAGAAACATCCGCCTCGTGGGCATCCCGGAGAAATGGGAAGGAGTGGATCCCGCCCGTAAGGCTGAGGACTGGTTGCGAGACCTGCTGCCAGACGGCACGCTTTCCCCCTACTTTGTGGTGGAGAGAGCCCACCGCGTGCCCACGCGACCGCTCCCCCCGGGCTCTAACCCCAGACCATTCCTCCTTCGAGTACTCAACTACCGCGACCGGGACACGATACTGCGCGAAGCCAGGAACCTAGGGGAAGTCACCATAGACAACGCTGCGGTGATGTTCTTCCCGGACTACACTGCAAGAGTGCAGAGACAGAGGCATTCCTTCCTGGCTGTAAAAAGAAGGCTGCGCGAAGCGGACCTCAAGTACTCGCTACTTTTCCCTGCCAAATTACGAGTAGTGGTACGTGACAAAACGCACTTCTTCATGAGCCCTGGGGAGGCTGAGGCCTGGTTGGATGAAGGAATGCCTGACGCGCCGCGAAGGGTGCCGGGAACTACCACGATGGAGAGGTCCAGAGGTTCGGGGAGGCGACGTCGCCGAAGGTCGCCCACGCCGCCGCTGCTTGGGGAGGCAGTGCGCCGCTCCCCGCCGGCGGCCCTAGTTCATCAGGAACAACAGGATGCCTTGCGCAAGGTGGCGGCAATCAGCAATTCCCCGGCGCCGTCGCTCCACCCGGGCGCCAGCCCGGCAGCGTCTTCAACGGACGATGAGGCGATTTATGGACTCCCGGACACGCAGAGCTCTGGGGGACCCCCGGAGGTCACGCCACAGACGGTGGATCTCTTTGGTTGACGGAGTTTGGGAACGGACTGATATCTACCGCATGGCGCGAACCCGCCCGGGCTCCTGCCTGGCTACCCCGCCTAACCCTAGAGCTGCCCCGGGCCTACCGACGCTCACACTGTCGCTGCCCTGGGGGGCTGGAGCACGGAGCTGGCCACTGTAAGTACATTTTCTACTTATCCACATGCGACTCATGCACCTACTTTGCAGAAACAAGGGTGTGCCCCGCTGCGTTTCACTGCCAGCCTGCTGCGACTTGGCCTGGCTGGGGCGGGACTTGCCCCCCCCTGGCACCTTTGCCCGCCCTTGACTGATATCTGGGCGCACAGCTACCACGGCATGGAACAAGAGACACTGGATGTCCGCTGGCCAGCGGGGGCTTGCACACCACACCCGGGAGAGACACCGGGCACATCCAAGACTGCACTGTTTTGATTACTATTAGAACATAAACCACAAGCACCCCCTTAGACTGTATAGTTTGCGAGCTCACTTGAGTGTTTGGACGGCGACCTGTTGTGCGGCCGACCTTTTGGTATTTTGGACTTTGTTGCCATGTTAAGGCCTTTTGCATTCCCCTTTTTCCCTATCCCACTACCCTGCTGGAGATCATGGTACTGCGTATACGACACTCACGATGGCTGCATGGCAGAAGCGGACTGCTGGGGCTGGGGGGCCCTTAGGCGGGGGGCCGCGCCTTGGGGGGGGGGGGGAGGCGCACACGCACACATAACTGCTATGGCTAATGTACAAATATGCACCTGGAACGTCAGAGGAATGCACACGCCAGCCAGACGCTACCATATATACTCATACCTAAAGCGACATAAAATCAACATAGCGCTACTCCAAGAAACCCATTTGAACGGAGCCGAGGTGCAGGCATTGCGCCGTAGATGGCGAGGGCAGCTATATGCTACGGAGTATTCCTCCTACGCTCGCGGAACACTGATATGGGTCCGCCCTGGGACTCCTTGGGAAACCACGGAGGTGGTAGTGGACCGGGAGGGCAGATATGCGGCTGCGCAGGGCAGATTAGATGGCCAGCCTCTCACACTGGTATCCCTCTATTCCCCCAATGTAGATCAGGGTAGCTTCCTGGCGCGGCTCTCAACGGTCATGGCACCTTGGCACGCAACATCGTGGATAATAGGGGGCGACTATAATTGCACTCTAGATACGGCACTGGACCGCTCCTTCCCGCCCCCAGCTAATGCCTCTACACGGGGAGCCACAAAAGCACTACTGGAATGGGCCGCGCAATGGGACCTACACGATGTTTGGCAACAGCGCAACCCAGGGACGCGGACGTATTCTTACTACTCTGGCGCTCACGACTTACATGTCCGACTGGACCGGTTCATGGCCTCCACTGCCCTCTTACCCCACGTGACGGACACGCAATACATGGGCCGCACGCACTCGGATCACAACCCACACTTCATGTCAATAGCCTGGGCACGCCCGCACCCTCCTGTACCCACTTGGCGCCTGCAGCCTGCGCTGCTACTAGACGCGGCTTTCCGGGATAACTTGCTTACACGCGCCGCGCAATACTTCGAGGATAATGCTGGCACGGCGTCCACTCCACAGACGGAGTGGGACGCCTTCAAGGTGGTGCTTCGGGGACACTGCTTGCATGCGCAGGGACACATGAGACATCAATTGGAGAGGGACTTAACTAGATTAGAGTCGGACTTACTGCTACGGGAGGAGGGGGCTGTGGCTGGCGACGAGGGCCCGCTACACGAGGCCCGCACGGAACATGCACGCCTTTTAGAGCGACTCCGAAACGTGAATTATGCCGCGCATTCGGCGAGAACGCATCACCTTGGCGACAGACCTGGCAAGCTTTTAGCGTGGCTGATCTCTCAGGAGGCCCGCTCGACCCCGGTAGCGGCTGTGCGGACGGGGGGGGGGAACTGGTATACACGCAGCTTGGTATCCACGATGCCTTCACGGCTCATTATGACGAGCTGTATCGCTCCCGCTTGGCGGTCCCTCCTCCGGCTATAGCTGACTACCTCTCCCCCCTGCAAATGCCGCAACTGACTATTGCGCAGCAGGACGAGCTGGGTGCCCCACTGGAGCCAGACGAGCTCCGAGAAGCCATCTTTAATTTGTCAAATGGCAAAACACCGGGCCCGGATGGACTGCCGGCGGAGCTGTACAAGGCCGGCTCGGATGTTCTCATTCCGGAGCTGCTGAGGATGTACACCGCGGCAGCGGAAGATGCCGCTTTACCCCCAACATTAAATGAGGCCATGCTAGTATCTATTCTTAAACCGGGCAAGGATAGTACACAGGTGGGCTCTTACCACCCGTTGGCGCTACTAAACACAGATTATAAAATCCTGGCTTCTACTTTGGCCAGAAGACTGGCCCCCCATGTGCCCACCCTAGTGCACCGCGACCAAAATGGGTTTGTCCCCACACGCCACACTTCCTACAACATACGCCGCCTCTTCCGGGTACAGGAATACGCTACGCAGCAATGGCCGAGACCGGGATGCCTGATATTGGATCTGGAGAAAGCTTTCGATTCAGTGGAGTGGCCGTACCTGCGGGCGGTTACAGAGAAGTATCAACTGGGGGGGGGGATACCGGGCCATGATTGATCTGCTTTACGGCAGACCGACAGTCCGAGTCCGCACGGGCCGCCTCCTCTCAGCTACCATCCGAGTCCGCAGAGGCACCCGCCAGGGCTGCCCATTGTCGCCATTGCTTTTCTCACTGGCCATGGAGCCACTGGCCACGACTCTCAGAACACACGGGCTGGAGTGGGGAATCCCGTTGGCGGATGGCTTGCACGCAGTGTCACTGTATGCAGACGACTTGCTGCTGTACGTCAGGGACATAACTGCCATCCCCGCCTCCCTTGCTGACATCTTCCGCAACTTTGAGGGAATGTCGGGCCTGAGAGTCAATTGGGCCAAGTCGGGGGCGTACCCCTTTAGCCCAGACGTACCTGAATGTGACATCCGGCTGGGAGGGGACAGACTGCAATGGCATCCCACCACTTTCCGATACCTAGGGATACGGATATATAGAACACCGGCAGATATCCTGGAAGGGAACCTCTGCCGAGCGATCGCTTCTGTCCGAGCGCAGATTGGCTTCTGGAACACCCTACCCCTTAACGTGCCCAGCTGCTTGGCACTGACCAAAATGATTGTGCTGCCTCGCCTACTCTATTATTTTGCGAATATGCCTCTGTATGTGCCCGTCAAGCTCTTTCGTGACCTAGAGGTGCTGCTGCGTTCCCTCATCTGGAACAGGGGGAGGCCGCGAGTGGCGCTGGCTAAATTATATATGCCCACAGACTCGGGGGGGCTTGGCGGTTCCTAACCTGGAATTGTACTATCTTGCGGCACAGATGCAATGGGTGGCGGGATGGCTGAGCGGCAAGCAACTCGAGGACACTGCCACGCATGCGGCTACATGGACACAAACGCAAATTAATGCGCTGTTTCACCCGATAACCCGCACACCCTGCCCTTCCCAGATCTACTTGGCAGTGGCGCGCAGATGCTTCCTGAGGAGCCTTCGTCTCACGCGTGCTACTAAGCCTTATGCCCCGAGCATGCCGCTCTTGGGTGTGCCTGGCCCGGCGGGGCCGCTCACGGAGGCCCACTTGGCTGGCTGGGATCAGGCGGGGGTGGACACACTGAGCGATTTATATGCGGATGGCGAATTGCTCACGTTCGCCAACTTGGCTGAAGACACGACTCTCCCGGCGGGACAGTTCCTCCTACACGCCTCCCTCTTGCACACACTCACTGCTTCCTGGGGCGACATGGCAGTGGAGCCTCCGGTGCATGCCTTCATGCAATACCTACATGTTATGGGCCATGGCGCGCACATTGTACACTGGCTGGCGCAGGCACTACAGGCGCACTCGCAGCCATCCACATTAACGCTGAGGGAGCGCTGGGCGACAGATAGGGGAAGAGACTGGACGGACAAAGAATGGGCACTGATACTGACCGGTCCGACGAACATCCCACGCAATCCCTGCTTTAAAATTATACAGTACTACATACTACAGCGCGCATACCTCACGCCCGAAAAAATGAACAGGTACTTTGCGAGGACAGATGCAACCTGCCCGCGGTGCTTACTACCGGGAGCGGACCTCTTACATATGCTATGGCACTGCCCAGAGGTACAGGCATACTGGGACGCCATACTGACACTGCTCACGCGCGGCGCTGATGGACGGCTCCCACATACATGGGAAGCATGCATACTAGGGCTCTATCGGCGCACAAAAGACAATAAAGTACAGGCACGCTTTTGGGACATGGGTCTTATAACGGCCAAACGCTTGCTCACCAAGCATAGGAAGGCAACCGCCCCCCCACACGTTCGACATTGGAGAGCCTCTTTTGTTAATTGGGCGCAGGCAGAGAGCGCAGTGCTTCTTCGCGAGGAAACTGCAGGGCTCCGGAAGTTCCCCATCGCCCAACTTTGGGATAATCTCCTCGTGACATTCCAGAGGGCTTGCCAGGACAGGGGGATAACCTGAATCCCTGGGGTTTGTCGCTCCCCTGCTGGCGGGGCGGCGGCGGCCCCGGGACTGCTAGGGGGATGGCTCTTGCCCCCCCCTGCTTACCCCTGATTACCCCTGATGCCCCACACTGCCGCCCTGCATGGGACTGCCGCTGGGAGGTACTCGCTACGCAGCTATACCACACACACGGAGTTCGCTGCTGCCACGGCCTGCGGGGACGTTCGCACTGTCCGGATGGGGGGTCGGCGTAGCCGATTTGCCCTGCCGGGCCGCTCCTTCTCTGGCGCGGGGGGGCGCCCTACACACAGGGTGGGCGGGTGCGGGCACGGACGCTGGGGAATTCCAGCCTTCTTGAAGGCCCTCTTTCTTTTTCCCCCTCCCCTGGCCCGCGGCTTCCCGCGCACGCTACGCAGTCCCGCTGTGCCCAGCTTGGCGGATGATGACCCTCCTGCTCTACCGCAGAATGATCTCCCCCTCCCTTCTTCCCCCTTCCCCTTGACCCTACTTGAGTTCACGACCCTAACCTTAACACATACTATTGCCCTACATACACGGGATAGATATGGACTACGACGCTGCATACTAGACTCGCCGGATCTATGCGCTGCCATATAGGTCGCTGTGAGCTATACTGCAACATCCTTGCCGCGCTTCGGCCCACACTCTGAGCATGATGCTGGCGCTCGGCTGCCCGGAGGCCTTTACACTTTGGGGTAACAGCGGCGTCCAATAGGTCTCCGGATCGGGGCCTGGGTGACAGCCGGCGCAGCCGTGGAGTGGGCTGGATCACAGCGCCTTCCTCTGTTGCCGATAACATGCACCTGGGACACCACAAAAAATCAAACACGCATAAACAGCGCCACACACCTACTCTCTTCACAACGCACGCACCTCCCTTCTGTACGCATGCTACCCTGTACAACGCCGCCAGACCCCCGGGTTGTCGGCTGAATGGCTGTGTTCTAACATCTGGAAGCGTACGCTTTGCTTAACTGCTTCGCCGCCTGGACGGTGACTGTGCGTTGTAAGATGATGCAACTGTGCACAATAAAGGTTTTCTTGTAAGTGGGTGCATCAGTATCTGAGTGGGTCTGTGATTAGGTGCATGAGTTTGTGAGTAGGTCTGTGAGTGGGTGCATGAGTATCTGAGTGGGTCTGTGAGTGGGCACATGAGTGCCTGAGTGGGTCTCTCAGTGGGTGCATGAGTCTGTAGGTTGAACTGTGAATAGGTGTGTCAGTGTCTAAGTGGGACTGTGAGAGGGTGCTTTAGTGTTTAATTGGGTCTGTGAGAGGGTGTGTCAGTTTCTCAGTGAGTGTGTTTGTTAGTGTCTGACTGGGTCTATGAGTGGGTGAATAAGTCTGTGAGTGGGTCTGTGAGTAGATACGTGAATGTCTCAGTGGGTATGAGGCTGAGTCAGTGTCTGCATGGGTCTGTGACTGGGTATGTGAGTGTATGAGTGGGTCTGTGAGAGGGTGTATAAGTCCTTGAGTGGGTCTGTCAGTTCGGTCATGAGTGTCTGAGTGGGCCTATGAGTGGGTGCATAAGTCTATTTGGGTCTGTGACTGGGTGCGTGAGTGTCTGAATGGGTCTATGAGTAGGTGCGTGAGTGTCTGAGTGGATCTGTGAGTGGGTGCTTGAGTCTGAGAGTGGGTCTCTGAGTGGGTTTGTGACTGCCTGATTGGGTCTGTGAGTGTCTGAGTTGGTCTCCCAGTGAATGCATAAGTGTATGACTGGGTACATAAGTTTCTGAAAGTGCCTTTGAGTGGGTGTATTAGTGTGTGAGGGAGTGTGTGTTAATATACATTTGTGGGAGATTTTTCAGCAAACTTCACAAATCCGCTGTGACAGTACCTGGTGTGCTGCACTGAGTGTCGTGACGGCTCCACAAATTCCCGCATGTGGATAAAAAACTATTTCAGTCATTTAGATACTCATGTGGGTTTTCTCAGAGACTTCTACATGTGCTCTTGGGGTCAGGGTACAGCGACCCTGACCACTACTATAGTTTACAACCTCTATTTTCATCCACCAGGACCATGTCCCGGTATGTAAAATGGTGGCTACAACTTTCTATACAGGTTGCTGCCAGCCAATCATAGCACCGCTCCTGGCGTGTGGATTCACAAAGCTATGTGTAGGAGTAGAATTTGGTTTTCTTTTAATAACTCTAAAGCCACTAAACACACCAGCAGTTCGGGCTGTAGTCACGTTCAAAATCCCTATGGGAATTAGCATGGGAAATGTACTTTTTGACCCCCCTTTTTCTTGGCCCTCATTTGAGGGCTCACCCAAAACTTTCCATGCACAATAAGACCCACTAGCACACTTTTGTCTGGAAAATTTTGTGAAGATTTGTCAACCGGTGGCAAAGATATAGGCAAGTCAAAAAGGCTTTTCCTATGGAACCGAGGTCCTAGATATAACGACCTACTGGTGAGAGCCAGTAGGTATTGTAATACAAATATAATAAAAACATTTTTTAGAAACCCATGAAAAAAAACTAAGATTAGAGGGATTTTATAGCTAGGCTCAGATTTCACTAGCACAAAACCATAGAAATTCAGCAATTATATTTACCTTAGCTAACTATGACTTTTGCTCCCACAATGCACTGCTTACGACCTCACATATTACATCACTCATGACTTGGTCAGTGACATCACTGATGACATCTCCAATCACATCACTTCTGATGACATCACTGATAACATCATCCAGTGATTGTGATTGTTTTCTAAAAGTTAGAGTGTTAAACATATATACAAAGGAATCACAAAAGTTAAATTAGTTTACTTTTTGCACTACTATTGAGTGATTCTATTTTAAAACATGGATTATGTCAGTGACTGCGTAACTGTGTGTCTCTGTGTGTGGGTAATTGTGTGGCTGTATGGATGAATAGGTTGGTGTGTGAGTGTCTGTATGGGTGAGTGAGTGAGTGGGTGTGTAAGTGGTGTATGGATGTGTGAGTAGGTATGTGAGAGACTGTATAGATGAGTGATTGGTTGTGTGAGTTTTGTATGGGTGAGTTAGAGGCTGTGTCAGTGGCTGTGAATTGGTGAATGAGAGGGTGCATTAGTGGCTGTATGGGTGAGTGAGCTTGTGGGTGAATGGCTATAAATGGTGAAAGAGACAGTGCATGAATGGCAGTATGGGTAGGCACATGAGTGACTGTGTGAGTGAGTGTGAGGGTCCATGAGTGCTGTGTTGGTACATGAATGTGTACGTAAGTGGGTGTATGGCTGATTGATTGGCTGCATGGGTGAGTGGGCATGTGAGTGCCTTGAGGGATAAGTGAGTGTGAGAGAGGTTCTATGGGAGACTATGTGTTTTTTTCAGTGACTGTTTAGATGACTGAGTACATGTGTTAGTATCTGTATGAATGAGTGAATGAGTGAGTGAGTGTGTGAGAATCTGTATGGGTGAGTGACTGGTTGTGTGAGTGCATATATGAGGGAGTAAATGGTGCATGTGTGTGGCTCTATCCATGAGATAGTGGGTGCATGAGCATGTGTTGGGTTTGTGAATGGTTGTGTATGCATGTTAGTGGGTGTATGAAATGTTGCATGGGGTATGAGTGGGTGTGTGAGTAGCTCTGTGGATGATGTCATCAGTGATGTCATGAGTGATGTCACTGGCCATGTCATGAGTGATGTAATATGTGAGATCATAAGCAGTGCATTGCGGAGGCGTAATTTATGGTTAGCTCAGGTAACTATAACTGCTGAATTTCTATCGTTTTGTACGAGTGGAATCTGAGCCTAACAATATCGTCCCTGTAACTTTTGTTTTTTTCATTGAATTTCTAAGGTTTTTAAAATTCTGTTTCCTAACTATAATGTCCCTGTAACCTTTGTTTTTTCAGTGAATTTCTACAGTTTTTTACTGTTATTTCTTAACTATAACCAGTAATCTTTGATAGTGAGTGTGTGAGTGAGTGCATGAATGTCTCACTTGGTATGTGTGTGGGTGAGTGAGTGTCTCAGTGGGTCTGTGAGTGGGAGCATGAGTGTCTCGGTGGGTTTCTGAGTGGGTGTGTGAGTGTCTGAGTTGTTCTATGAGTGGATGCATGAATGTCTGAGTAGGTTCTGCTCATAATCTGCCTTTTTTCTGCTTACTTATGACCTTTATTTTGCCTCTTTCAGCTCGTTGCTCACCTTTATTTCCTTCCCCCTGCTAGGTCTGGGCGAAGCTCATGAAACCTCACTTTGTGCAATTCCATGGAGTTACCGAAAAAATGCGCCAACTTCAACAGAGTTCAGTGAGTGGGCGGAGTATTGCTCTGCCACCCCTAATTAAGAACCCTGGATGCTGAGAGTAGTTAGGGGCCAAGAACCCTGCCTGTTACCACTGTTAAGGTTCCCACAGCAGGATTGCTGAGAGCTCATTGGAGGCCCTGCCCCCTTTCTCAACAACTCTGCAAACACGCCTCCTGGCACTCTACTGGTGGGGGATGAAGTGCCCATTGCTGCTGAAGACCTTTGGGCCAAGATCCCCTATTTTGCCACCAGTAATTCCTCCAGAGCGTGCTTGCTAAGACCTCGTTGGAGGAACCACCCCCTTTCTCAACCACCCTGCAAATGTGCCTCCTGGTGCACTATTGGATGAGGGATGAAGTCCTCCTGGCTTCTGAAGGTCTTTGGGGGCCAAGAACTCCTATTGTTGCCACTAGTAAGTCCCCCACAGTGGGTTTGCTGAGAGCTTGTAGGGGGCCCGCACCCTTACTCAACCACTCTGCAAACACGCTTCCTGGATCACTGCTAGTTGGAGGATGAAGTCCCTTTGGCTGCTGAGGGTCCTTAGGGGCCAAGAAACCCCATTATTGCCACCAGTAGGTACCCCACAGCAGGATTGCTGAGATCTGTTTGGAGGCCCACCCCCTTCCTCAACTACTCTGCAAACCCACCTCCTGATGCACTACTGGTTGGGGAATGAAGTCCCCTTGGCCGCTGAAGGTCCTTGGGGGGGCAAGAACCCCTATTGCTGCCACCAGTAAGTCCCTCACAGTGGGTTTGCTGAGACCTCATCGAATACCCTGCACCTTTCTCAACCAATTTGCAAACACACCTCATGGCGCACTACTGGTTGGGGGATAAAGTCCCCTTGGCTGCTGAGGGTTCTTGGGTGCCTCTTTCTGCTTGTCTCCGATCTCTATGTGGCCTCTTTCTGCTTGTTTCTGATATCTGGTTTGCCTTTTTCTGTTCATGCCTGGTCTCTAGATTACCCCTTTCTGCTTGATTCCGACCTTTATTTTGACTCTTTCTGCTCATTTCTTGTCTGTATTTTGTCTCTGCTCATTCCTCACCTTTATTCTGCCTCTTTCTGCTTGTTTCTCACCTTTATTCTACTTCTTGCTTCTCGTTTCTGACTTCTGTTTTGCCTCTTTCTGCTTGTTTCTGGGCTCTATTTTGGCTCTTTCTGCTTGAGCCGACCTGTATTTTGACTCTTTCTGTTTGAGCTGACATTTATACTGCCTCATTCTGCTTCATTCTGATCTGTATTCTATCTTTTTCTGTTAGTTTCTGACCTTTAATTTGCATCATTCTGCTCTTTTCTCCAGGACCGCAGGGGGAGCCTCAAGGCCCCCACAGCCCCTGCCGGCCCGCCTCCTGCGGGAGAGCCAGCATTGATCCTGCATGGAAAGGCAGTTCCCTCTGTGCAGGAGCAATCCTTTCATTTGTTTCCCTGCACGCTTGATAGCAGGCAGGGTAACAGCAGAAACATCCGCTTCCAGCAAGCAAGAGTATTTATCGGCTCTCGCTAGCTGGAAGCAGAGAGTTTGCTTTGACTTGACAGGAGCTGTCAAAGCTCATGCCAAGTCAAGTGGTGGGCACCCCGGGACATAGCAGGAGCCAGCACTGCGTGGTGGCAGTCTTCAGGGCCATGTATGGCTCCAGGAGAGGGGCCATGCGGCTCCCTTCTTTTGTATTTTACAGATCAGCCCAGCGAGGTGACGGTCCCCAGGGTCTTATATGGCCCGGAAGGGGGGTGTGCAGCACCCCTCCCATTTAAAAAGAAGTGTTTTGGCTAAGGGGTGGTGGTCTGTGGCCCATGAGCCCCCATTACAAAAAATTTAGTCCCGGAGAGGTGGTTGTCTCCAGGGCTCGGGGGTGTCCCTGCGGCCCCCGTTACACAATATAAGCCCCGGTAAGGTGGTGGTCCCTGTGATATAAAAATTCCCAAGCAGTGTGGCCCCGTACCATTTATGTAAGCCTGCATGCCCCCGGGTTCAGGCCCATCCTGGCGCTAAATAGTAGAGAAGCACAGGAGCCCATGCTTTTTTTTTTCCGGCAGCAGCCACAGATCCAGCATGCCTCCTGTTGAAGGATCAATAAAGAAAAATACTTTTTGCCTTGTGGGACCCTTCCAAGAGGCCTTGGGGGTCAGGGTATTCCTACCCTGCACCCTTCTCTTTTTTAAACATTTTTTGTGGAACTTCGCTGAAGATGGCTGCTAACATTTCCTGCTTGAAGTGTTGGCAGCCAATCACATTTCAGCAAAGGAAGTGTGGGATCCTTCGAGGATGTTTGTCCCTATTTATATTTAAATTTACAATCCCTTTAATATCTCAAAAACTACTGAACGGATTTACACCAAATAACTTTCCGTACCAAGAGCTTCCTTTCTGCCAAATTTGGTGTAATTCCGGCCATCCGTTTGGGCTGTAGTCGTGACTAAAATCTCTATGGGAATTACCATGGGAAACACACTTTTTTGGCTCCTCCTTTTTTTGACCCCCCTTTTTCTTGGTCCAAACTTGACGGATGGCCCTGAAATTCTCCACGCTCAGCAAGAATTACTAGGGTTTAATATATATATGCGTGTGTGTGTATATATATATATTCACTGAAAAAACCATAGGTTTCAGGCCTGATATAGTTAGGAATTAGCATTTAAAAAACCTTAGAAATTCACTGAAAAAACCATAGGTTTTAGGGGTGTTATAGTTAGCTGGACAATTCACTTGTACAAAACCATTGAAATTCCTCCTATATAGTTAGTTGTAGTAACTACATCTAACGCACCCGCAATCCACTGCTGATGATGTCACATATTACATCATTCATGACATGGTCAGTGACATCACTGAAGACATCTCAAATGACATTACTGATGACATCACTACTACTAGCCCCGGAGACCTCATCCCCCGGGGCTGGCCCTCTTCGTTGGGGGCCGCGGGGGGGTCCCCAATCCCCCCTCGGTCCCAGCCAGCTCCCCGCGTCCTGCGGGAGCCGGCATTGCTTTTCCACATGGGGTGCAACTAACATGCTGCTCCCCATGTGGAAAAGCAATCTGCTTTGCTTTATTGAAGCGAGAGCAGGTTTCCCTGCTCTCGCTTCAATGAAGCAAAGCAGTTTGCAATGACAGGGCGGGAGCCACGAGGCTCCCGCCCTGTCATTGCAAACTACAGTGTCCCGGGGGTGGGCACCCCGGGACACTGCAGGAGCCGGCCCTGGGGGGTGGGGGTCCCCAGGGCCTATACAAGGCTCCAGGAGGGGGCCGTGTGGCCCCCTCCCACATTTTGAAGTTGCCCCGGGGGGTGGCGGTCCCCGGGGCTGGGGGCGCCTGAGAGCCCCCCACCCATTTTAAAGAAGCCCCAGGGGGTGGCAGTCCCTGGGGCTGCGGGGGGGCTGTGACCCCCCCGCCTATATTATGTTAGAGCCCCGGGGGTTGGCGGTCCCCGGGGCAGTGTGGGGGGGATTGGGACCCCCCACACTATTTTTTCATAATGCCCCCGGGATTTGGCCCCCCGTGGGCAAATTAGCATATTTAGCGCGGGAGGCCGCGCTGAATATTTTTTCTATCGGCAGGATGCGCACATCCAGCGGGCATCCTCCTGTTTTCGGGGGACCCCCTGAGCAGGCCTAGGGGGTCAGGGTGTTTCTACCATGCCTCCTTTTCACGTTTTGCAACGTTTTTTGGGGCGTTTCTTGTGCCTCGGTTCTACCGAGGCACAAAATGGCTGCCAACACTTCTTGATTCAGAGTGTTGGCAGCCAATTAAAATTCAGCTCGTGGTCGGGAGGGTGAGCTCAGGGTGCTCTCAGGGTGCGCGGATCGTCTGAGGCCATAGATATATATGTACTTTTAACTGTCATTTTCTCTGGAACTACTGAACGGATTTGCACCAGTTAAGCAAAAGGCATGAGTCTGAACTAAGGACTACCTGTTTGCCAAATTCGGTGTAATTCCGTTCAGCAGTTCGGGCTGTAGCTGCGGCTAAAGGTCCTATGCGAAATTGCATGGGGAAAACATGTTTTGGGACCCCCCTTTTTTCTTGGCCCCCGCTTGACGAATTACCGTGAAACTTTCAGAATAGGAGCGGACCGGAGCTGGCCAAAAGTTTTGAAAATTTCGCAAAGATTCGTCAATCGGCGCCAAAGTTATTCCAAATAGAATGTTGCAGATTTCCTATGGAAAATAGGTCCTAACTATATCTACCTACTGGAGACCGCCAGTAGGTAATATATATATATACATATATATCTCCACACTGCGTTGCCAACCCATGGAGTGTTGGGTGAAGGGCCAGACTCAACTCCTCTTTGAAAACAGCTCAACGTCACCGTGCGGCGAGGGTTTGTCACCCTCGGAGTGTTGGGCACTGGGAACTCTTGGATGTGGTATATAATCAAAAAAAGAAAAAAATCACAGACAAAAAACAATAAAAGTCTAAAATTAAATTATAACTAGTTTTGATTATAACATCTTAACGTATATGTAAAAAGAAACATCAGAAATTCAACTAAAAAACACAGATAAAGTATAGTTATGGTTACAATTTCAAACTGAAAAATCACAGACACTCACATGTTATAATTGGGAGCAGAATGCATGACTGAGATAACAGCCAAGCATACAATGACTTGCCGTAAGTGGGCAAGGGTATGCCCAGACATGGGTCCCTTTCGCACTATGCTATAGGATCCGAGCTATACCTCAATGACGAGACAGAAACAGCTAAAACAGAGAATGGGTCAGGGAGTATTGGGTAGGTATTAAAAAGACATGAGATTAATTTAAGGCCACGTGCTGACATTTAATTGCTCCGGCTGTGGGCTACTGAGCAGAGCTTTGGGAACCAGCACTCATTCTTTTACAAACTGAGTACTGTGACAGTGGTCCCTTCTGGAGAAGACCTCGTCTGGCAATTTGTGATGGGCTGTTCTCATAAGGAGCAGGGTCAGTACTGATTTGCATAAGGCAGGCATTTGTCTACAGTGGCACAGTGGGCAAAAATTGGTGGTCTGGAGTGCTAACCCGAGCGATTTCCAGTTATTAGATGTTTTGCAAGCGTTCCTCACATTACCTTTGGTGTGATTGATGCAGTGCTTGGATAACAACCAATTCAATAAAGCATAGAATGAGTGTACAGATGTAACTGCTCCTTTTGCTGTATAGGCTTTAGTTAGCAAAAGAAGCAGATGTTCAGCTATTCGACGTTAGCCATGCATGCACCAGGGACATGATGGGATGAGGATTTGCAGGTGTTGTTTGACAGTGCAGATGTCTGAATTACCTCTTGTGTTCATTCTTTAAAATATACATCAAGTGGTCTTTGGCTCTGTCCAGAGGATTATTTGTCACTTACATAAATGCCTTTAGTTTATCATTCTTCTTCTAATGTAGTGCCTGCAAGGCAACGCACTAGGAAGCATTTTACATCTCAAAAGTAATATACTCATCCAGTGTAAAAAAATTTGTCTAGATGCATCGTATAGGAAAAAAAGTCTTTTTTTGTTGCACAGCCGGTTGTTTTTTAAGGTTTTGCTCAGGACTCAAGCCACGCCAGTTGACTTTGCCAATGCTTGTTATTTTCAGCGCTTTCAGTCAGAGCTGAACAAGCTGCAAAATGATGCAGCTGTTTTTTGTTGCATTGACTATGTCTGCAGTGGGCAGGATCAGTGCTCTGATGTGATAGCATGTTGAACAAATGAGTACACTTGCAGACCTTCACCCCACTGGCTCTGAAGCATGACCTGACACTTTACAACTGGTCCCAAAATATGCTGGGTCATGGGAAGTGATAACAAAGCGCAAGGATGCTGCTTCGCCAAACAGCTCTTAAGGACACCGTGTGATTTTACATAAGACCCATCAGCAAACGGCCATTATGTGCCATGAATTCCGACTGCAATTTTTCACTACTTCAAGTTGCAGGGTTTAAAGATTTTGTTGGGATCTGCTTCTCAGAGTTAGAGTAAGAGGCAGATCTAGGAACGTCTGCAAAATCATAGAAACCAATCACTTCTGAAACTGTGCAGAAGTTTAAATTGCTGTGAAGATTTGTACAAAACAAAAGCAGAACTCATTATGAGAGGCAGAAAACAAGGGCAACTCGACTTACCCCAAAACAACTGCTTAAAAGGATGTGTCCGGAAACAGAATTGAGTGCAGGCTGTTTACAACAGCATGGTTTTGTTTGGGGGAGGGAGGGGGGTGGGGGGTCTCAATTGATCCTAAGCCCTACATTGCAAAAGTAATAGCAAAAAACGATGACAATAATAACAACATCAACACCTATTAACATTCAGAGTGAAATGTATAAAATGTTGGCAGCTCGTCAGCCAATCATAACACTCCCTTTCTTGGCTATATTTATCTTTTCTGGCCCAGAAAGGGAGCATTCTGTAACTGTCCAGATCCCATTAACTGCAATGTGGTCAAATAGAGAGTACTGTAGGAGTATTAGCTGCATCTCACCCAGTGATGCTGAAACAATATGTAGATCAGGGTGCTGGCCAATCACTAAAGGCACAGGGGATATGCGACAGTGTGACTTTGAAAACAAAACTAATGCTGCCAGAAGCAAAATATTTAAACGGTCCTTTTATTTTTCATTCGTTGCCTAAATCTTTACACTGCCAGTAGTTCTGTCCTGGAATCACCTATTGCTGATTTCATAGCATCTGATCCTCTGCCCAATATGGTACCCTATCCTTTAGCCGTCTTGCCAAACTGGTGCACATCTCTATTGAACTTCATCAGGGCTCACATGCGTTGCATGAATAAAAGCTGCATCTTTTAATGAAAAAATAAGGTCATCTGTTCATCCAGTAGGTGTATAAAGAGCTCTTTAATGCAGGTCATATTAAATCCAATTGTATTTTCAATATGTTATCAGTTAGTGGATACCTTAATATGTATCCTGTCTGTCCCCAAGAGGACCACCTCAAAAGAGATATTTTGAACTAAACACGTTGGGTGGATGGTCTGTGTATATTTATGGATTTCAAGTGAAGAAGGAATTTCTAAAAAAATTCTTACAGATAAGGCATTGACGTTTTTTGGATTAGAACAATTCCCAGAGTGCACCTTTCCACTTGTATCTATTTGCTTCTGCTGGACAATGGTACTAAACGACGGCGGGCACCGGGACAGTAGTGCACGAGACTCTGATTTGTTGAAACATGAAGTGAGGTGCAGTACTTACAGTCCGCCGTTGTTACATTATTTCGTGTAACATACAACACATATCTTACAATCACTGAAGGCACAGTCGTCTGACAATAACAGAACCATCATGGATACCAGAGAGTCAAAAGACTATATGAACAAACCTAGATATTTACAGAAAATGTAGATGAAAGCAAGATGGTGTTATATGGTTCTATTGCATGGGTGTCCAACCAAGGTCCAGGAGGTCCAGATCAATGCCAGATTTTCCGGAAAACCACAGACTAAATATGTTCAGTAATTCTCACTCAAATATCTAGATAACATGGAATGGATTCCACCTGTTCGGAACCTGCATTGGACACCCTTTTTAGGTCTTGCCTGGCGTTGCTGCGCACATGCGTAGCTCGCTCGGCGAGATTTAATGCATATGAGTAGTTTCTGTAAAGGGCTTGAAGCCCCGCCCCTTATTTCCATTGTCTTGCGTCACCATTTATGTTAAACGGTGCGCCACCATTGGGAATAAGCTTTCCAGGGTGCCTCCTTTTCCCTTTTTTGACCGGCCCACCCGGACTGGCTCGCCTGCATTACAGCTGTCGTGAAGAAGTTTCTTATCCGAAGCTTCGTCACGCTGCATTGGACACGCCAGTCCGGCTCTTTGATTGGGCCGGACAAAAAGCAGACAGGGTACCGCGTGTTTATTTTTGCATCTCGCTTTCACTTTTGAAAGCGCAATGCAAAAATAAAGAGCAGATGCCTGCGTGTCTGGCAACCGCTTGTTTTTTAAGAAGCAGACACGAAGGGGCAGATTTATGTTCCCTGGCGCATCCCTACAAATCAGCATGGATGCGCCAGGGAAGATGCGTCACGCAAGTTTACCCTTGCGCCACAATAGATGCGCCGCATTTACAATGCAGCGCATCGTGGCGCAAGGATAAACAGATGCGTGACGCATCTGATGGCGGAAGGCCGGAGCATTGCTGGAGTCGCGTCGCAAGCACGACGCAACTCCAGCAATGTTTAGGGGCTGCCCATACCTAACATGCTGCGTCATGCCTTACGCCTGCTTCAAGTAGATCCCTAGATGCGTCACGTTGTAAATAAGGCGCAACATGGCGCATGGTTTACGCCGCCGCTGCGTCACAAAAGTGACGCAACGGTGGCGTAAAAGTGGCGCAAGTCTAACATAAATCTGCCCCCAGGAGTTTATTTTCCGTGATTTCGCGCGACAACAACAAAAACAAAGCAGAAAGAAACTGGAGCAAATGGCGTCAGGGAAGAGGGGACCTGGGTTCATGAGGCTCGGCGCGTGAGACCGAGATTACCACAGCTCCGGCCTCCACACGGGACTGTGCCTCATTCTGGGCAGCCTTCAAACCTGTTTTGAAGCACAAGTCTGGATCCCAGCTGGTGTGTGATCACCCTCGGTTTGCTTCCACGCGAAGGCATGTTGCAATACTTGGTCAAAAGCAGAGGACACCCTTCTATCCGAAAATAGGCACATCTCCGGGCGTTTTTGTTTTCATTTTGTGTTTTCTATGTTCCTCTCAACTGCAACCAATCGAATCGCTGTTTGGGTCTGATTGCTCTTCTCACTGGCCACTTATTTAATTTGAGTTTGTATAGCACTATCTACCATTGTTTATGGCCTCACAGTGCATTCTCTGTTTGAGCTGCTTAGCTAATGCTTGTATGACCAGGTGCTCCTGGATTTATAAATGAATAAAGTTGTTCCAGGGCCGTGGACGTAGATCATTCAGCCCAGCTTTTTTCCCTTTGCATTCTGGGACTTGTAGTCCAGAGGGACTCAAAATCACAGAATGCCAACAAAAACGCCTGGACTGGATGAACTACTCAAGCGTAGGGCAAGGAAACTTGAGGGATGTCGCTGTACATTCTGCCTACTTCCTGTGCAACGTCCTCTACATAGGACCTGGAGGAAAATACACGTGCAATGTGTGCAAAGTGAACAAGCATTAGGAATGCAACAGGTCTCGCAATTGTTTCAGGTAGAGGTATGAGCGTTCCAAATGGTAATGCATTTATAAAATTAAGTGATAAAAGGTAAAAGGAAGCAGAATTATTGGGAAAAAAGAACAGCAAAATGAAGTGTATATTTCTTTGTAAAACAGAAACGGACAGTAAATATTGTAAAGTAATGTATATTTTTTAATGTTGATAAAGTGGTAAAAAAAAAGCTTTTTCCATTTACAAGGTAACTTTTTATGCAATTTGTAGATGTACAGTATTTAAAAGATCTTTACTATTTTGCTGCTATACAAAATCTTTTTTCTTTTATATTGTAATTTCGCGACTGTGGCAGCACACTTGAAAGTGTCCGTCTGTAGGAAATAAGAAAGCTGGGTGTTGCTTTGGTGTGACCCGTGACGTAACCTGGGGGCTTTAAGCTAGTAAACGACTGGTAGCTGTTACCAACAGAGCGAACTCTGTGCCAGGACATAGGAAGAAGTGCTCCGGTCTTCAGTTTTTCCCAGCGCCAAGAAGTCTGGCATGGTGCGAAATCTTCCAATTGTTCTTTAATCGGAGGCTGTGGCAGCATAATAAAAACCCACGGAGCCTGGCTTTCAGATTGTTATCTGTTTGAGAGCACAGAATGACAAGTGCTCACCAGGTAGCCACGGCAGAACAACGAAAGAACGCACGCAAAGTGAAAGTAATTATTTCGCGGCTGCTTTGATGTTCTCAGTGGCTGCGCGGCTCACTGAGAACATCAAAGCGGCCGCGAAATGATCACGCAGGCTGCCAAATGGTGCGCGCGCCCGGCGCACATGCACTGTAGTTGGCGGCCTGAAAGCACTGGTTTGCACTTCCAGATCCCCCTTTTACAAAAGCTCTTGCGAGAGCAGCGCTAAAGCGCGGGCTCAGGCGAGACCTAAAAACTGGGTGTGCAAACGTTTGCACCCCGTTTTTCACTGTGTCCATTCAACAGAACGAGGCCTCAAGGACAATTATGAGCAGATTAACGAGAAAATGATCTTGCTAACCATTGCCATCAGATATAAAACATATTGGGCCCGATTCACAGAACTAACTTAAGACAAAATCCTAAACTTACTACCATTTTGGTATTCACAGAAGGCACTTACTCATTTTGGTATTCACAGAAGGCACTTACTCATTTCAGTATTCACAGAAGTTAGGAGTCCTAACTTTAGGACTCCTAAATGCCTTCTGTGAATACCGAAAGTCTTAAAATTAGGATTTTTCTCAATTTAGTAGTCCTAAATTTAGGACTCCTAACTTTAGGACTCCTAAATGCCTTCTGTGAATACCGAAAGCCTTAAAATTAGGATTTTTCTCAGTTTAGTAGTAGTATAGTTAGGACTCCTAACTTTAGGACTCCTAAATGCCTTCTGTGAATACCGAAAGTCTTAAAATTAGGATTTTTCTCAATTTAGTAGTCCTAAATTTAGATTTAGGACTACTAAATCGAGAAAAATCCTAATTTTAAGACTTTCGGTATTCACAGAAGGCATTTAGGAGTCCTAAAGTTAGGACTCCTAACTTCTGTGAATACCGAAATGAGTAAGTGCCTTCTGTGAATACCAAAATGAGTAAGTGCCTTCTGTGAATACCAAAATGGTAGTAAGTTTAGGATTTTGTCTTAAGTTAGTTCTGTGAATCGGGCCCATTGTATTTGAGGTTTCTTATGATAAAATCACGCTGTTATATGTGGTTGTATTTCTATATATAGCGCACGTCTGTCACTGCTGTGACTTCATGGAGCTGTGCATTTCTTGATGGTTCATTACAACTTGTCACCTGCTTTCAAGATTCAAATACTGCTACATAAACAGATTAAATTACAATAACGGTTTCCTGCATGAAGGTATACTGCATACAAAATGAATGTGCTTGTCTCAATATTTACTTCACTCGGACATTTTATACAGCGCCACATGCCAATTTTTGTCACCTTCCTAGTGCGACGCGGCTGAGAGGTAGTCGCGCCATCTTCAGCCGATGACCCTTGTGCAGAATTGATATTTTGTGTGCAGTTTACAAAAGCAAAAACTATACATTCCTGGTAACACAATGTGGTGAACATTTTCCCTAAATATAACTCTGTGGAGAAGAACATTAAGACGATTCTCATCTTATTAAGGGCACACAACCAGTTACATAGAATGACATGACGAAAGCACTAAAGGCTCCAGCCAGCTGCCTGGCTCTGACCCAGCTCGAGGTCCTCTTGGGCGCTCAAGCACAAAACGAGCCGAGTTTGTATGTTGCTTCTTCCTGCTACCCACGCTCTAACCTCCTGCGCTAAGAATTATAGACACATGTAACCGTAGATGAAAAATAGCAGAGAGAAATAAATACCTACCCCTCTAGTGACTGCATTCCACAATGTGAAGCAAGAAAACCTGAGATCAATCCCTGCTTTTCTGCTAGACAAAACTGTGTGACCCTCTGCAAATATTTTATACACCCTGCCTTTTTTCTTCATTATTGCATATGAGAGCATCTTGAAATACGTGAGCTCAGGGTGTGTGCTACACAAAACATCTTGTGAATTTCAATTAATAGACTGTAATGTTGCTCCATGTATACAAAGACTCTAGGACCCAAAGAGAATGCACGTCACAACTGACTTGTACACTGATTCACTAAAAGCATGATGTGCAGGGCAGGGCACGAAAGTGTGCAAGTTCATGTTTTATCGCTTTTAATACATGCCTCTCAATATAGTGCTATAATCCGCTATATTAAGATGTAAAGCTTGTATACTGCAATTTGGAAGAGCTTTTATCTGATTTTCATATGATGTTTGAAGCATGATTTACAAACCAAGGGGCATATTTACAAGCAGGCGATAAAAAAAATTATCGCCGCTAATTAGCAAGGCCACGCTAACGCGTGAAACCTTGCTTTAGCGTCAGGATTCCTAACGCCCAGCTTTGCATCTCTAATGAGATGCAAAGTGGGCGTTCCTGACCTAACATGACAGGAGAAATGTCGCTAAGCGACATTTCTCCTATCATGAAGCGTAGCGTCAGGAAAAGTAGCGATAACCCCTGTTATCGCTACTTTCCTTACGCCTGCTTCAGGAATGACTTAGCCATGATATCCTATGGAAGGTGGATATCATGGCTAAGTTTGTGAATCCCTATCAGCAAGCTAACGCCACATTGCGTGAGATTTATCGCTGGGTTTCCAGCGATAATCTCACGTTAGGCAGTTAGCGTGAGGATTTTTATTGCTGCGGAGATAAGCGTTGCTAATAGCACGCTATCTCAGCGATAAAAATCCACGTTACCCGGCGAAAATTATCCTCACGCTAAGAGCGCTGAGCGAGAATTATCGCCGGGTGTTGCTGATATGCCCCTAAACGTTTCAGTGCTTGGCTCCTGCAAAAACTCTGAGCCAAGCCAGGCCCTTGGCTCGGCTCTCCCCTTTAATGTGTTGGCTCACCCCCGTATTTTTAAGTACCAGAAAAGGCTACAACCTTTCTATAGTGCGGATCATGAAATTAATACAAGTAAGCCAAGGGTGTACAGCCTTGGTCCAGACCACATTTTTAGGATATCCACATGAAATAGTATAATAGACACTGAAACGAATTCAGAATCTTCACACAGTCCATATGGTTAGCTTGAATATGTGGCCTAGACCTAGCCCTCATATACCAAAGTTGGACCTCCCACAATGTGATCTTTGACTATACTGAGCAGATACTTGCGAAAATGTTAAAGTTTGAACCAGAAAAGGAAACCTGCAAGTACGTTTTGCTGTGCTGGGAAATTGTTTTAATTCCATTTACCTTTTTTCTTCTTGTAGGGCTATATTTCTCAGCGCCCCTCCTCCCTATGTTATTGTCAATGCTTTGCTCAACTCTAGAGAGATTTTTTTCATTGATGAAAAACAGCTCTGTTGACATGGATCTTGAGAGTGGCGTGCAATGATTTTTGTTGCTGTTGCTTTTGCTCCACCCGTCATTGTTCAAGTGGCTAGTGCCATCTTGTGAAGTCCCAAAAGCCTTGCTATCTTAGTGAGCACAGCATTTACCTCAGGGATGTCCCGCCTAGGTCCAGGAGGACAGGATCCATGCCAGATTCGGACTTTAACCAGAGGCTTTGGGAAGGATTTCTGTTTAGCTTAACTCTAGGTATTTTGAGTGGAGTTCCTAGAAATCTGTGGTGTCCTGGACCTACATTGCACTTTACTGTGTTACCTAATTTACCGAAAGATGTTTTATAAGAGCAGCGCACCCGTCTGGTCATTCCCCACCAGCCCAGTTGTCTGAATCAGTTGCCCACTGTCCACCCACACCTGAGCCACTCTTCTGTGATCCCCATCTACCCTCTTACCTATTCCTCTACTCCACTGTCTCCCATCTGCCCTTACATGCAATCAGGCGTGCAATGCCCATAGGGCTCAAAGGGCTTTAGAATCCCCTTTACCCGTCGTGTGCCAGCTCGGGCTGAGACAGCTTCCCGGGCACGCACACAGGCAGTTTTTGAGCTGCTTTGGGTTGGCTGGTCTGGTGTCCGTCTTATTGCAGCCGCACCCGAGTACTTCACAGGACTTTAAAAGACCATTTACTTGTTAACGAGGCTTCGTTGTTTTTTCACCCCTTCTTGGAGCCCCTACATCTCCACTCTGACTATTGCTGGAAGAATTAGCCCCCCCCAAAAAAAATTCTGCTCTAGTTGCGCCTCTGCATTCAATTCAGCCTACCCTACTACCTATGCTACTGCTCACCTTCTCCCACCTGCCCCCTCACCCGAAACACTTCTCTCCATCACCTACCTATGCTTCTTCCCCACCACCTCTTATCTGCCCCTCACCTGACACACTTCTCTGCAATCCCCACCTGCCCTCCTACCTATGCCACTCCCCCATCTCCAATCACTCCCTCAACTCAGACACCTCTCCACAGTCCCATCTACCCTCCTACCAATGTCACTGCCCCTCTGTCTCCCACCTGCCCCCTCACCTGAGACACTTTTAGCATTACCTATCTATGCCACACCCCCACCATCTCCCATCTGCCCCCTCACCTGAGACACCCGAGTCACAGAAACGGCATCTCTAGCAAGGAAAGGTGCAAAACACGACCACTAAATCGCATAGCATTCCACGCCTACGGAGGAATACTATTAAAAACAAGCATTTGCAATGCAATAGGTCTCGCATTCACGCGAGTTTAAGCTATTGGCATTGCAAACGACTATGCCTTTTATTTATGTTTTAAAAACGAAAACAAAAATAAAAGGCATTGTTATTTGCCATGTGAAGAGCTCAAACTCGCGTAAATGCGAGACCTAATGCATTGCAAATGCTTGTTTGAATTGTGAAGGTGTAGCAAATTCCAAGAAACTCTAACTTTGCCGGGACAATGTTCTCTTAAAGCTGAGGAGGCAAACAGGAGAATATGCCAATGAAAACCTGTTTGTTAAAGCCTTGTGGAGTAACCAGTGGGACTTGGTGCAGTTTCTTGCACAACAGGTGTAACATTTTTAAGGGCTCTTTGCCCCTGTCAGGGTGGCAGTGCAGCCCCCTCAGGCTTGGCAGGGGATGATGCGACGTCTAGACGTCGATCCTTAACTGTGCAGCTGTGTTCGGTAATAACTGTAGCACTAGCACTTGCGTGTCTATTGTATTGTGCTGTCTGCACCAGGCTCATTTATCAAGAAAGTGTGCGCTAACAAGCATTCACCAAACGTGACATTGTTCTGCGTCCTCACACTACACTTCAAGAGTTTTTTCAACTGTCCTAGCAGCTGCTCTGCACTGATTTCCTGTAACTCTTTGCAGCTGCCAAGATGGCGGCGCCAAACATGAGGAGAAAGGGGATCCAGGGCAACACACAAACCGTGCACTACAGGCAAGAGAGGCTGTGGTACTATAAAAGACCATTGAGTGCAGAAGGAAGAGGTAGTGGCAGTACAACCATACATGCCAACCGTCCCGATTCAGGCAGGAGACTCCCGCCGTTTTTAAGCCCAAAAGGGCTTTGTTTTATTTGTCTCCAGCCTAAAATCTTTTCTTTCTCAATATAAGTCAATGGGAAAAATCAATTCCTTATGTTGTTTTTTCAATATCTCCCTCTTACCAACTTCAAAATGTTAGCTAGTAGGGTACACTGGATCACAGAGGGCAGGAGAAATGGGGTACGGACATGGACTCAGATAAGAGAGGGCAGGAGGGAGCTAGGCAGGGGCACCACAATACACATACACCACACAGGGCAAACAGGATGCCAGTGCAGCACAACACACCATAGAAAGCAATAGGGAGGGTTCAGGGCCATACACATGGACAACAGATAGCAGAGGAGAAAGATGTAAGATAAGCAAGCTGACCATGTCGGACAGACGGGAGTCTGCACATGGTAAAGGGAGGGCAGGGAGCAATGGGGCAGGGCAAGAGCAGTAAGCTGACCAATGGAGGGCAGGTGAGACTGGCACTGAAAGCACAACACACCATGAAGGGCAACAGTGATACTACAATGGCATACACACAGACAGTGGAGGGAAGGAGGGCTGGGGTCTGGAGTAGCAAGCAGTGACAGCACAGAAGACCATGCATTGCAAGCGGGAGGGTTAGGGGCAGCATAACAGCCATGGAGGGAAAGAGAGAGGGGGCAGGGGCGTGCACAAAGGATCATGGAGGACAGAAAGGAGAAGAAGGGGCTGGACGCAGACAAAAGAGGGCAGGTTAAGGGGAGTCACAACAGACCACACAGGGCAGATAGAAGGAGCAATTGAAGCACAACAGAGGATGGAGGGCAGATGGGAGTGACAGCAAAATGAACCATGGAGGACAGGATGGTGGGAATAGGATCATGGACCTTAGACAGGGATAGTGGAGGTTGCAGGGACAGATGGCAGCCATCTGACCATGATAGGCAGGTGGGAGGGGCAATGGCAGCTCAACAGAACACTTACAGCAGATAGGAGGGGGCAGGTCCATGAAATATGGTGGACAGAAATGAAGGAGCAGAGGCATGCACACAGACAGCAGGAGGGCAGGGGGAAGGAGAGTAGGGGGAGCAAGCTAAGCAAATAGGCTAAGCAGGAGGGCAATGATGAGGCACAGAATTGGGAAATGGAGCAGGAGGAGTGGGCAGGGACATCAAGCAAAAGGAGGGCAGTTGCAGCACATCCAACCATGCAGGGCAGGAGGGAAGAGGCAGGTGCATGGACTCAGAAAACAGAGGGTAGGGAGGAGGTGGATGGGGCAGCAACCTAACTGTTTAGGGAAGGCGGGAAAGGCAGTGGCTGAACAACAACTACACACAGTTATAATTAGGGAGCAAGGTCATGGACCTGGACAATGGATGGCAAGGAAGATGGACAGCAGGAGCAGCAAGTTTGGGTGGGGGCAGCAAAATGCCAGCTGAGGCCCTAAGTTCAACCTCCACCCACAAACTGCGTATTGTGATAGGCATCCTACTTAACGTTAAAAAGACCTTAAAATAAATCACTGAAAAAAACTAAAGGTTACAGGGTCATTATAGTTAGGAAATAGAATTTTTTTTTAAATTAGAAACTCACTGAAAAAAACAAAGGTTACAGGGACGTTATAGTTAGGCTCAGATTTCACTCATAGAAAACCGGTGAAATTCAGCATTTATAGTTAGCTGAGCTAACTTTAACTTACGCCCACTGCAATGCACTGCTTATGACCTCACATTTTACATCACTGATGACATATCAAATGGCATCACTGATGACATCATACAGTGAGTGTAACTGTTTAGTAAATGTTTCTAAGACAAATATATATACTAAAGTTCTTCATAAGTTAAATTACTATTCGTTCTGTACTACTAATGAGTGATACAGTTTCTAACATATGTCATCTGAGTGGATTTGTGGCTGTCTGTATCAGTGTGTGAGTGTGTGTGTGTGAGTGGCAGTGTGAGTGGCTGTGTGGGTGAATAAGTGGGGGTGTAAGTAGTGGTATGGGTAAAATAGATGGGTGTGTGAGGAGCTGTATGGGTGAGTGAGTGGTGTGTGAGTGGCTGTATTGGCGAGTGACTGGGTGTGTGAGTTAGTGGCTGTATCAGTGAGCGTGTAGCTATGTGGGTGGATGAGTGGGTCTGAGTGGCTGTATGGGTCACTGAGTGGCTGTGGGGGGGTCTGTATGGGTGAGTGAGTGGATGTGTAAGTGGCTGTATTGGTGAGTAAGTGGTTGTTTGGGTGGGTGTTTAGTTAAATGAGTGGGTGTGTGAGTGGCTGTATTGGAAAGTGAGTGGTTGTGTGAGTGTTTGTAGGGATGAGTGAATGGGTATGTAAGTGGTTGGCCAGTGAGAGGCTCCTGGAGGAGGCTTGGGTTCAGCACTCAGTGGACCCTTACTATTGAAACAAGCATTTACAATGTAATGGTCTCGGCATTGGTAAAGTTAGAGCTATTGGCATTGCTCATTACAATATTTATGTTTATGTTGTGGTTTTTAAAACATTTAAAGAAACGGCATTGTTATTTACAATGTCAATAGCTTAATCACTCTCAAATGCGAGACCTATTGCATTTGCACCCACACACAGAGCCACCTACACACACACTGATTAAGCTATTGACATTGTAAATAACAATGCCGTTTCTCTACATGTTTTAAAAACAAAAAAACCCAAAAATAATGTCATGAGCAATGCCAATAGCTCTAACTTTAACAATGCCGAGACCGTTGCATTGTAAATGCTTGTTGGGATCTGGAGTAGCGTGCTACTAGCCGAAAAGCACTTCGATGCCTTGTCAGGGGTAGTAAGCGCTATATAAACAATGACACTGGCACTTCTGTCAAGCACTAGACAGGAAGGGGGCAGAGGACAGCATACGAGCCGCTGGGGGTTCGGAACCTCACCAGTCTCCGCGCTCACGGGTTCAGTTTGGGCAACTGCATGAGCGGTGGTCGTGAAATACCTTGGCTGATAACGGAGATTTCATATCCACTATAGAAACGCAATGTGTCAAGGTTGGGTACACCAGGTCTCAAAAGATGCTGCTTTCTTGCTAGGTTGCTCACTCAGATTTCCACACCATGAGATGGACTAAAGTCCTCAAACATCCTGTGGAGAACGTAAACAGCTGATTCCTCCCTGTGTCATTTGGAGGCGCAGATATTCTACGCTCCGCGGTAAAGTCTCATAACACGTCCTTGGAGAGCGGCTGGAACCTGCAGGAGGCACCGCAGGGCCCGGGCAGAGCCGGTGGGCAGGGGGCGCAGAGATGACCATGGTGTTGAGCTCACATCCCACGCAAGGATGCTGCTGAAATAAGCTTGTTAGATGTCCACAAAATATACTATTTTCGGCAGCTTGCTAATGCAACGGGCAGAAGGAGCAGGAGGCGAATCAAATCCGTGAAGATTAAATTAACATTTTGAGTTACAGAGAAGTAAATCCCTTTGAGGTTTCCCCAACAAAGTGTCGCGTTATCAACATCGATGAGGCCACTCAGCGCGTGCTCACCCACGATGCAATGAGTACAGCCGTCCATGTACGGCAAATGCGTCTCGTGGGGTGATCGCGAGCTGTCTAAGCGCCCTTTCTATTTAGTGTCAGCGCTGATCTGGCAAAACGAGTATTATATTCCCAGATTCAACACAAAACAGTACTGTGTGATCTTGGGCAAATCGCTTTTCGCGTTGTCCCACTTGTCCGTCGAGCTTTATCCGCTATAAACTGAAGGCGTTCTAAAAGACCAGTCAGCTCTTAAGTGCTATATAAAAACATCTCCACTTGCGAATGAAACTGAATGTAGAACTGGGGGCAGGCTCGACACAAAGAGACTACAAAACCGCTGGCTCAGGTCACCCTCCATGCGCGACTCTGGTCTCTCTCTGCATCAGCCGTTGCTCTGCCTGCAATGGCCGCTAGAGGGCGGCAGCCGCGCACAACCGCCGCTGGGGTCAGGCTTTAGGCTGCCGGGCAGACACCGCTAGCAGCCCCAAGATTCGGACACGTTACACGGCTACAAGGTTCACAGGAGTATTGTGGATCAAAGTGAGAATAGTTGTTACCCGCTTTAGAGTATTTTAAGCCCGTTCATTTATGTGAGGAAATGGGATCGAGTAAAAAGCACGGATATTCAACAAAGCGCACTAAAAAAGCGCTTGAATTTTAAAACCCCAGGAAGAACGAAGCACCTCATTTCCAGGGTAAAACTCTCCCATAAAGCGCTGCAAAGTGGGTCTGATCCTAGCGCATTACGTCTTTGACTTGGCATAGATAGAGCGCCCACTCGCAGAACCGAGCCGCCTCCGGGCGCTGTGGGAGGAAGGAGATCTTCCGTGATAGCTCGATGTGGAAAGCTGCTTTCGAGTAACCCTTGACAAGGAGAGCGGGGTGCCCTTACCAAGAGGCCTTACCTGCCGGACTCCACACAGAACAAGCCGAGGGCACCGGAAGACACCACCGCCTTTCTCCGAGGCACAGCAGAAATGCCTCGGAGAAAGGGAGCGTCCTTTTCGGATTCGGGGGCGTGTTTTGCTGTTGTCTCCTCCCTGAGACTTTTCGCAAAAAACACGCCCCCCGATCCGAAAAGGACGGGGCATGATTGGAAGGACGGGACCTCTTCTCCAATGGCTGGCCAGCATTTACTAGGCCAGCCAATGGAGAACAGGGGAGAAGAGGGGCGGGTTCAAGCCCCTCTTCTCCCAAGTCATTATCTCTCGCGAGCGAGACTGCGCAAGCGCAGCCATCACTAGCCGAGACCTAAAAAAAAGAGGACAAATGTTCAGAAGGCATGCAGGATTTAATGCAGTGTTCTAAGAAGTCTGTTATCCATTGAGCTTTAGTGCCCTTCATACATTTAGGGTGACCAATTATGTGCAAAGTATTGCACCTAGAGTGATTATCTGCATATTTGACACGTCTGTGAAGCTCTGTCAGGCGGGTAAGTAGATAAAAGACCTGAGTTTTAAGAGTGGCAACTTCATCTTCAAGTGTGGAGATTTGGGATTCTGCCTCCATAATTCACGCAGAAGCATTTCGAATTTCTTGGCAAAGCAGTGCCACATTCATTCTCACCTCCGTGATTTTCGTCTCTAATGCAGCCTGTGACATCTGGAAGACTTGAAGGATGGTGGCGAGATTGCTGGATGAAGATGTGGATTTGTCTCCTTCAGTAGTTCCAGGTTGCCCCCTGGTGGGTCCGGTAGTGTATTGGTCTATGATGTCGCAGAGTGGGTAGGTTTATCCTTACCCATGGTGGTGAAACCGCTGGTCATCTAGGTCCCCCAGTGAAAAGGAGTCAGCCTGCTTGCCACAAAATCGCAGCTGCGTAATCAGCCGACTTCGTGGATGTAGCAGCTATTGTCTGTCACAGGAGAAAGAGGTGTAGGTGGAGAGCTGGTTAGGGACGATACATCATTGCAGGCACTCTTGGGGACCCTTGGCATTCCTATGATGTTAATAGGAATTCCAATGTTCACAACAGCCAGGCAGAGTACGGGAGCGGTTAACTCAGGGAGCACCCCAGCAATGCAACGTGGGAATGGTCAAGGCAGAGGACCAAGCTTCATAGAATGTGGGCCTAGCCAAGCCTGTGGGACATTGAATCGGGTGAAGGAGCATGCCAGGGAATAACACCAAAGTCACCCTCACATCGTCAGGTCACGACACGGCCCACTGTACAGGTAGGCAGTGGATACAGCAGCGTAGAGCACACCAAAAAAGCAAAACAACTACGCCTAACCTCGCAGAGCCCTGGGTTCCTCAGGAGTTGAATAACAGTCCTGAGCAAGGGCCCAGGCTCTCCAATTCATCCAGGTAACATCCTTGCTAAGTTCGAAGGGACCCTTGAGCCCACAGCAAGTGGAATTTTTCATGTAGCTTTACCCTGCTACCCACACTCTAAGGAGATCTGGGAAGATATGTGGCTTTATGGCTCAGGCTGCCACCTTTGGGCCTGGCAAACCCATGCTCAAATCCAAGCCTCAGTGCTAGACTCAACATCATGTGATTTTGAGCAAATCACTTAATCTCCCTGTGCCTAAGTGTGTGTAAATTGTATTTATGTAATTCCCCACTTGATGTACACAATCCGAGAAATCGTCTCCCAACGGCGCATGTAATGTACAGACCTCTGATACTTCACAGCTAGGTTTGGGTTATGAAAATATGAATACATACATACATCTAACCTCATGGACAAGCGGATGACAGTATTGATTCCAGATTTTCTAATTTCAAATTGTGCAGTTCAGGAATTAGATGGGCATCTCTTTCTCAATCCTTTCTTACATCAAAGATCAATGCTTTATTTTTCTTCATTTGTTGTACAGAAGTGTGTAGTGCCTCCTACTATGTATTCCAATTCCTCTAGACTTCATGATATCTCTGGGATTTTTTGACTCCAGAGAGGCAGGCCTAAAATTCCACTAACACTTAAATCACCCTGCCGCAGTATGCTTCAAACTTGGCCCTCAAGTTAGAAGTACAAGGCTTCAGAGTGTCCATGGTACAAAGAATTATTAAAAGTAAAGCATTAATCTTTGATCTAAAAAAGCATAGAGAAAGAGATGCCCATCTAATTCCTGAACTACACAATTTGAAATCAGAAAATCTGACCAAACTGTGTTAGCCAAAGCAAATATTATATTTCATAGAGACTCCTTTTTCTTTGTTGTCATATATGAGAGCACCAACAAATATGTGAGTTCAGGATGTGTGCTGTACAAAAAACCTCTTGTGTTTGATTTATTATGCCATAATGTTGGCCCATGCATAAAAAAGGAATCTAGGCCGCAGATAGGATATACACATGACAACTGACTTGCCTCCTAGTTCATTGGTGTCATAATCGTCATGGTAAGGATGTGGGGGGTTTAAATGTATCCAGGTTCACATTTAATACCTATTACTATCACTTTTAATAAATGCCTCTCAAAGCGGTGATATGATCTGATGTGCTAGTGTGCTAAGGTGAGACGCTTCCACAAGATAAAGAAGTGCACAATATCTGCCACTTGATTTACATTACAATTTCCAAAGACTTTGCTCATGCAAGGATTCTTAGGGGCAGATTTGTAAAGATGCGTCACTTTCCCAGCGCCACCCTGAGAAACCCTTGTGCAACTATGAATGCGCCGTATTTACAATACGGCGGACTATGGCGCAAGGATTGACATATGCGTCAGAAATTCACAAAGTCACGCATTGCTGGAGTTGTATCGCAAGCACGACGCAACTCCAGCAATGCATGGGGAAGCCTATCCTCATTGTGCTGCGTCACTCCTTACGCCTGCTCCAAGCAGGCATAAGAAATTGACACAGTGGCGTCCTAGAAGTGCCGCAGTGAAATCTTGTGAATTTCACTGCGTCACTTCTACTAGGCTTTTTTGCGTTGGAACACCCATCCTGCATACATTATACCTGACGCAGGTATAATGTGACGCAGGGCTTTACAACGTGACCCATCTCCCTAGATGTGTCATGTTGTAAATAGGCCGCATTGTTACGCTGCGTCACAAAAAGTGACACAACTGCGGTGCAAAAATGATGCAAGGGGCTTGTAAATCTGCCTCTTAGAGAGAAACCAGAACCATAGCTCAATATAAAGATAGTGGCTAGGCACAAGCAGGTCCACACTTTCCTCATTATTTGAGTTCAGTTAGCATATACTTATTAAAGCAAAATGTAATGCTTCAAGGGGGTATGGTCTGCCCCCAAGTCAACCAAACACTGTAATATTCCATGTTACATCCATCCTCCTCGAGCACTCAAGTCCATTAATTCAATGCCCAATCTTCAATTCTAGAGAACACGTTTCGTCACAAACTGACTTCTTCAGTGCTAGAAATAGCATATAGCCACCCATTACTCTATAAAGTTAGGTATATGACATTCCCATATACCATTGCGAACCTACCAATTATAGATGAAAAAGATATATACACATGTGGGCATTTACAATCTGTAATGATACTTGGCTTTGCTTTCTGTGTTCATTTATTGGCTTACGCACCTCTACCTGTTCTGTGAGGTCTAGAGAGAGGCAGAGAGTGAAAGAAAAAACAAGCCTTCGCACCTGATGCTTGCTTCCTTAACCGTTCGCTGCTTCTGTCGGCCAACGGCCATCGCAAGCACTACCTCCGTAGTGCTGCGCTCTTCTGTTGGCCGACGCGGCCCCGCCCGCTCTTCAAAGCCGCCGCACCACGGCGGATTTTCGGCCGCGGTAAATGGGTTAAAGAATGGTTCATCTGTAAATCCAAAGGCTGCTTGAGAGCCAGTATATGGCTTTAATCGAAAATGTTTTTGGAGGCTTCATGGTGACTGTTGTATACGTTTTGCGTGGTTTCCGCGAGCGTCTCTCTTTACACGCTCGTGGAGATCACGCAGCATTGTATTCCTCCATGTTAGCGTGGTTTCCGCGAACGCCTTCTTTGCCTCGCTCGGGGAGATCACGCAGGGTTTTTGTTTTTTAATGGTGGACTCGGGCGGGGAGAGCGGTTGAGGATGGTTGTGGATTATTGTATAACGAACTCCGGCCTAAGAAGATGGATTAAACGCTTCTCCCAACAACTTTCCTTTTCTCGTTGTTTTTCCTGCTTGATGGGATCCATAGACTTTTTCCCACAGTGACAAAAATGTATTCTTTTTGAGAGGTAATGCAAGGGTGTTTACAGCTGAGCTCTGAGGTGTGTCCTTCTAATGAAAAAAAGGTTTGCGCTAGGTACAGCCTGATTGGCTTCTATAAATAATTTATATTTAAACACACTTGTTTTATCTTAAAACCTAAGTGCCAAATTACGAGTTTGTCAGAATCCAGGCGCTTTTCATTGTACTGGATAAATAAAAATACACTGAGATATGTTATTTAACCGGTGTGATGAATAGCACCCAGAATGAGTTTTTGTGGAATAACATGCAGTTTCTTTGTTTTTGATTTGTTTTTGATTTGTTTTGTTTATTGTCTGCATGGTACTTTACATAACGCACACTTTTTGATTGTTACATTCCAGCCGAAACAACGGCCGAAATGGAGCCAAGGGTAAGATATTTAATACACCTTGTAATTACCATATGTGGTAAATACCACCCAACTCAGAAATCCAATCTTTGTGCAAACAGCGATTTACACAGTAGTTAGAAAATTCAGACCAATTCGTAATCAGGGCCTAGATCACTCTGCATATTTTTTAGCAGCCTATCTTATACTATGTGTAATATAATTTTAAAATAATATATGCAAGTAACAGTGCTTTCATTCACAGGCTGAGACCACCGAGCTCTATAAATACACACGTCACTATTCCCCAGTGTACCACACAGTATACAATTCTGTGACACTCTGTTTACAGACACATACATCTGCAGTGATTGCATTAACCAACTGAGCTTTCACCACATAAAAGAGTGCATTTCCCACCAATTACTTCAACTTGCATTTATTTTTCATATACAGTGGATTTGTTAGGTTTTAAGTGTATTTACTTAAAGGTGATAGTTTCAGAATAATTTGGACTTCTTAGCCACTTCTCTGGTGTGCCCCTAAACTCCCTGTCGACATTGCATTCAGAATCCCATACATTTTTTAAGCACAGTGCCCTCCGGGCGAATTGTGAAATATTTTGTAAGATTGGTCACTTAGGCCTCAATCTCAATGACTACCAACAGGATGTATGACAGAACAACGCATTCCGTGGCAACGCATGCCGTTACAATGTGTGCGTTACAACGCGAATGCCATTATCAGGCATACCCTCATTGTTTTACAATGATTATGCCTTTACTACACATGCCTTTATAACTAATTTCATTGTAAAAGCATGAATGGTGAAGGCATATGCATGGTGAAGGTTTTCCCTGACCCCAGCCCTGAGCCCCATAACCAGACCCTAGCCCGATGACCCCCTGGCCCACAGCCCTTTTAAAAAACACCCGGCCCCTGCCATGAGCCCTAAAACCGGAACCCTGGCGCGACCTTCCTTGGCCCCCAGCCCTTTAAAAAAACTACCTGGCCCTTGCCTTGAGCCCTAAAACTGGATCCTGGCACATAACAGAAGCTTATTTAATTGTTTTCAATATATATAATGCTTATATCTGTATACAATGCTTAATCTCAAGTACATAGATACATATACATGCACATAGCCATATTTACATACCAAAACATGCATGTCAATTTCATTCAAACAAGCAACTTATTTGGCTTTTGAAATAAAAACCATAAAAGTACAACACATCAATACATGTTCAACATATAGAAAAGCGATCCTCAGAATAAGTACAGTGTTGGAAGGCGTTCCCCAGGGAGGCTACGGAATGCGTTCCCGACCACCCGGAGGCCCACCTTTCCCAGAGTTAGGCCGAGCAAGAGCGGGGAGGCCCTTCCTGGAAGGGTCTCGTACCTAGGATCGCACACGCTGCGCTTACTCTCTCTTCGGATGGAGGGACACCACACAGTAATTCGTTTTAAGACAATATGCTTTTAATCGGTAGTTGTCAGGGATCTTTATGATCCGGCAGGCAGGTGCCGAATTAATGCCACAAGCGGCAGCGATCTCGTGATGAGGGAAAAGGGGTAGCGGGACAGTCTTTGAATCAGTGTCTCTGCGAGGTATCCGGCGCACAGCTCTCAATCCTCGAGCTGAGGGGATGTTGCTTCTCTCGGCAATTTCTGCCGTTTCTCTTGGACGAGCGGGCCGCGAGTCACTCAGCAGGCACCGGAGGTTTGTAGTTCGGGGAGCCGCGACGGCGTCAGCAGGGCTCAGATGGTTCAGAGTTCGGGGAGCCGCGACAGCGTCAGCAGGGCTCAGATGGTTCAGAGTTCGGGGAGCCGCGACAGCGTCAGCAGGGCTCAGATGGTTCAGAGTTGGGGGAGCCGCGACAGCGTCAGCAGGGCTCAAATGGTTCAGAGTTCGGGGAGCCGTGACAGCGTCAGCAGGGCTCAGATGGTTCAGAGTTCGGGTAGCGTTCTTCGGTTCGGGGAGCGATCGAGCCGCGACCAGGTCAGCAGGCTCTCGTCAGTCCAGGTCTTCTCTGCTCTCGTCCCTTCAGCACCCCTTGTTATACTCCCCCCTCCTCTTTGAAGTCCGGAGTCCTCGCGGAGAGGGGTCTGGTGCCTGGGGGGCGGTGTGTCGGGGTTTCCTGTCGCTCGGCCCTTTGATCTGTTCAGGTGGGTCCGGGAGGAACTCCAGACACCCAGCGGCCGAGGCGCCTGCTCCCCGGGGGCCTGGTGGTCGATCGAAACCTCCCTCGGGGGAGAGACCAGAGGTGTGACAGGATCGGCGCCTCTCGGTCTGGTTTGGGGGGGTTTCGCTCTCCCTCGGCCGGGCATGCGTGTTGGGGATCTGGTCGGCCCTCGGGATGTTGGCCCACGGGAGCCGGAAGGCTGTATCAACGAGGTTCGGCGTGGTTGCAGGGTAACTTGCTGGTCGGGAGGGCCCACGCCACGAGGCCGGTCTCACATACAGTAACATTGTCTGTCCATTTAAAGCATACAAACGTGTGCATTCTTCTAATCATAAATGCATTTTTCTTTTTCTATTGTTGCACATTGTTGAGCTGTGAGTACCGTAATTGGGTAGGGAAGTGCCAGCTCTTGATTAATCTTGTGAAGCTGAGGTGGTTCTCAGTGAATCTTATTTGTGGCGTTAGTGAATTCTATAGTTTAGCCACGTACACAGAGAAAGATGTTCCACAGGTTTTCTTGTATGCTGGGACTTTTGAGACAAGATGCCAGTCTAGAGTGTAGAGGGTATATTCACAAGAACGTGTGCTAAACAACCCCAAAAAATGCTAACGCAACTTTACACATTGCAGCCTATCGCGGGAAAATAACCCAGTGTCAACGTGGAATTCGCTACAAGGCGGTACCATGCGAAAGTCTGCCGAAACCACGGACAATGTCCGCAATACAACCACCTCGATGGAGATAAAAACACAAACCACAATACAAAAAAATCTGCGATTGGCCAAAGCGCGATAAGAAAACAGTGACAACCAGCGCGAGGGCAGCAATAATCACGTGTAATGCGGGTAAAAGCACAAGAACAGCATAAGGAAAATGCCACAGAAAAAAATACATCAACTGCGGAGTACCACGGATGCACCCTGACCGACTCCAAAGGACAACATGTACCCCACAACATCCAAGCACCGTGGAAGAACAGAACCGACAGGCACACCACATGAAAGAGACCAGTGGCAGACAAATCAGAGCCGCAGGAGCGACTCGCCCACCGTGCAGCATACGCAGATAAGCATAAGTGCACCTCGACATTGACAACATCCCGGTACAAACAGCAAAAACCTCCGCAACAGAACACAGGACACAACTGGTTCCGCAAATGTGCACGACATGGCAAATCACATCTGAAACCGTAGGAAAATGTAACATGACAATGTACAAGTACAACCTGTAACCTGCAAATATATTTGAATCACACATGCAGTGCAATTGGACATCTTGCATTTTCCCATGATTGTCATGGACAGCCACAATGTGACGTGCTCATGAGAAGTAAGTGTCAATGATGGTGTTCCTACAGGCCATTCCTGCCGCAGCTGCAGTGGGATGTATGCCACCTGCCCCATCGTCACCATCGTCGTCCGGTACCTCTGGAACTGGGATCCATGGGGCATTGGTGCGAACACAGATGTTGTGCAACACACAACATGCAACGATCATCTTGCACACGATGTCCGGGCTGTACAGGAGCTTTCCACCTGTGCCGTCCAGGCACCTGAAACATGACTTCAACACGCCAAATGTGCGTTCAACGATGCCCCTGGTGCGTATGTGGGCCGCATTGTACTGCCTCTGGGCGGCTGTGTCCAGGTATCGGAGGGGTGTCATCATCCAAGGGCAGAGTGCATATCCTTGATCTCCTGTGACAGTGCAGGGAGAAAAGAGTCAATACTTGGTTCGGCAGGATGTGATGGCAGGATCACTAATCCAGTGATGCCTGTGCTGGCTGTGTGTGGGGTGAGTGTAAGCCAGCCCTCAGGGAGTAGCTGGTGCTGGCAACAACTTCAACAGTCATCAGGCACTTAGAAATGCAATGTCAGATCAACAGGGGGAATGACTCGAGTCGCACAGGGCCAGTGGCCCCGGATGCACAGCGGCGGACACGGGCCCACCGCCACGGGATGCTGACCTGCAGGAGACTGAGAGCAAGGCCTCGCATGTGTCATAGGTGCCTTCCGCGGAGTGTCACGGGGGAGAATTGGAGGTCTACTCCCAGGGCATGATGCAGAGGGCACATGCAAGCTGTGTCCAGCAACATGACGGATATGAATGCCACAGACCCATGCCAAACACCAAGTCCGTACCTGCCAATTGCTGATGACAACCCCCAGGCAACAGGCTCAGACACCAATGATGTTCCACCGGAGGATGACGGTCACTCATGGTGCACAGGGTTAGTGGCAACACGTGTCGCCGGCTTGCGTTGAACAGGGTTAGTGGCACCACATGTTGCAGGCCTGCGATATGGAATTATGCCTCACTGATCGAAGGGAGTCTGGTGCTGTGGCCGCTGCCACAGACTTGGGGTCACTGCCATTCAGGACTCAGGACACTGTTCCACATGTGGGACATACTGGGCCGAAGAGGACGCTGGTGGAGCATGTCAATAAGTTAGGAGTGATGTGGGCCAGCGACGGGGGGCCAGCGATGGTCTGCGGAGGCTACAGAGGTCGCGGGACTGGGGCTTGGAGCTTGCACCGGCACGTGGTGGGCTCTCTTTGATACATGCACTTTATACAGGCCCGTAAATCGCAGTCAACTTCAATGTTACAATGTCACTTACATTTTTTATCAAAGCAGCTTTAAAAAGGAGATGGCAAACAAATCACCATCTAACTAGGCACTCACGTATTGGCAAATTTAGGTGGTATCTAAAATTGTCACTGAAGAGAAAGGAACTATTTTTTGATGGAAGTGAACAATGTGCACGTGTCTTGTGCAGTCACACACAGTGGAAGGAGCTAACGGCTACAGTGAATTGAATCACTGCCCTGACCAGTGCACTAAAAATGTGAACAACAACACAATGAAAAAATGGACGAGGAGGCTGATTGAAACAAATCCCCTAGAGACATCCAACCCTGTGTAATTAAAACAAAGTAAAGAACTAAACATACGTACATATATATGCATACCGAAAGGGAATTTAGGTCAGCTCTCTTTATCCGTTAATACATTCAACTGCTATTCACACCTTGACCCATCCCATTACACTATACTGCGCCCGCACAAGCTTCCTACAGTGGATTCTCACTTGCTCCTCCGAGGTAGCTGTGGAGGACGACATCTTGCTAGCTGGTCACGGAGGTACCGGCAGTCCAGGAGGCAAAGACAGCACCAGTTTACAGGTCCGACAAGGGAGCCCAGGACGAAAGTGAGGCCTGGAGTGCAGAAGGGGCGGGGCAAGAACATGTGAACGTTTGTCAATAAAGCTTCAGCAATGACGAGAGCGAGTGAGATATTCCCGACTTTTTTGTCCACGCGCTTTATAAAGTGTGATTGTTTCCAAGTAAAGCGTCAGCAATGACGGGAAAGGTATTCGTTTCTAGAAATAGGACTGCGGTTTACCTTGCAGGAGCGAGCAGCGGAGCCATCTGTTTCCAAAGCGTGGGTGTGATAATTGCAAACAGATGGTGCCGCTGTTCGCTCCCGCAAGGTGTATGCCGTACATGCACCAGTGCTCATTGGAAACAGTGCAGTACATGCACGAGTTTTCCAAAAAGTGCAGACCGATTCCAAGAGGTCACTCCTAAGCACTGCGCTGTTTAGGCGAGACCTAAAAAGTGAACACATCCTTAATTCCTTTTATCTCTCTCAATGGAATTTGAAATAGGGGACACCCTATGGACAAAAAAGATAGCAACCATTTTGGATTGATCAATAATTGGCACTTCTCCCATTATTTAGTCCAACCATTCACAGCAACAAGATGCAAATGCGCAACCAACCTCTCCTCCCATACATTCATATAGAGCCTGATCTCTCAGTCTTAAACCATGCACCCGCCAAACCCCTCCCGGAACTCTAAACTCGTGCGTTATGGACCGAACTCATGGTCCATAAAGTACTCAGAAAATCTGACCAGTAATGCTAAAAAGAACCTAAAGCACAGTACCTTAAAACAGCACCCAGAAACACTTATAGTAGACAACTACCACACCGCGACTAACAGCAACACGAAAACTAACTTAATCTTTTACACAAATCGCCAGACTAAATGGAAGAACACCTTCCTTCTTCACTTTCAGGTGGTGAAAAAATCTCCACAACAGTCAATCCTTCCTTTAAAGGGGAGCTCACAATTTCTATCTTCAGAACAGGAAACATTGTCTTACAGGCCACTGACCCACACCTCACCATTTTTGATCAGCATTTCCCAACATTACTCTCCTCTCTAACTCATCAGTACCATCAAACCCAATCCACCCCATCCCCCCCCACCCAGTCAGAAAATCTCCCTCCCCGGACGACCCACGCAACAACTCTTTGACATCCACCATCACTAATTATAATCTCACTACCCCTATCATCACCCTCCGCCAGCAAACACCCTCTACAATAGCTTCAACCGATACCACCAGATCCAGTGACGCACAGCTAATAAACACCACAAGGCTGATTCTGAGCTAGGCAGATCGGACTCAAACGACATTCTTTCTTTGACTGAACCCACCGCAGGCACCCCCCTCGACTTCAGGAGACCCGAATCTAACCTCGCAAATTATCCTCAACTCCATGACTGTCCCTACTCCTCCTGCTCAAACCATCTCCATACCCAATGTCACCAATAATCCTTCGGACACTGACCTCCCTCTAACCACTGATCACTCCCCCCCCGCCACACCCTCAAACCACCCCCACTTCTAATCACACTGCCAATCCCCTAGACACGGACTTCCTCCTTACCATTGCTCACTCCCCTCCCTTGGACTCAAGACCCACAACACCCCCTTCTAACCTCCTGACTGGAAGCAACAACGACCTGACTCCTCACGTCCAATACATTCCCACTCCTAACCCCAATGATGCCATTCATCCCACAACCTAGTACGCTCTCCTTCCACCGACCCTAGTCATACACTGCTCCCGACGAAGGCAACATGTCCTTTCAGCACACTTACCCAGCTACTAACCCGAATGGAGCAGAAAATAGACTCCCTAGTGGCAGATATCCTACACCTACAACAAAACCTTCCCAACCAGTTTAAGCCCAAGCCCCCTTGCTCACACACTCCGGGTAACTACACACCTTCCCCCCATACAGCCTCTTCCATGGCCCCACTTGTCACCCCATGTCCCACCAATCCTATGATGAATCAGGCACATCGACCTAGCCGAGCTCTCCGACCCATTTCAGAAGGAGAAGCAGATGATATCAACAACTCTTTCCTCTAAATTAGCCTGAACACGGCCTGTTTGCAATCACAGTTTTAGTGAGCACTAATAGAATCCCTAGACCTGCCCTCTCGCCCAGACCCCCTGCTCAATACACTTCTATACATACAGCACACACCAACACTGAGGCGCCCCGGCCTTTATCGTGCATGCTCTTCAACTGTAGATCAGCAGTACACCATGCCACAGATATTGCTGAAGGTATACTCGCGGAAGAAATAGACATTGCATTCCTCACAGAATCCTGGCTCAATGACCACTCTACCCCCATCCTAGACCTTCTCACCCCCCCCAGGCTACAACATCATCAGACACGACAGACCGATCAAAACAGGTGGCAGCCTAGCTATCATTCATAAAGAAGGAATACAGTGTACCAGATTAAAATCCACAGAATACCTGACTCTTGAGTACCAAGGTGTTGAACTTGCAGTCAAAGACACCACGCCCATCAAATTTCACACCATCTACCATCCTCCAGGTGAAAGTACCCTCTTCGCTGGAGAACTAACCGACGTAATAACTTGTTTCTCCCTAACAGACACGGAAGACGTGTTCCTGGGTGACTGCATTATACACTGGAACAACCCAGAAGACACTACAACCCAGAACCTCTCCAACCTGCTTGAAATTACCAACCTCAAACTCTGCAATGAACCAACACACATCAAAGGAGCAACTCTGGATACGATCATCACCAAAAATGAGCTGGTCTCTTTGAGATCGATTTCTCCCATGACTGGTCTGACCACCACCTCATACTGTTTAATATTGACTCACATGTCAGAAACCAACCAAGACGACCTGACAAACCTAAGCACTGGACCAGGAACATCAACGGAGTCCCCATAACTGAACAGGGAGCCGCTTCGTGCTTGGGGGAGGTGACAAGGACTGCAAATTCCAGGGGGCCTGCTGCTGATTGCCCGCACCTGAGCTTGCCATCCACTATTTTACCGCTTGCCGCTCCGGCTTCGCGGGAGCCGCTTCGTGCTTGGAGGAGGTGACAAGGACTGCAAATCCCAGGGGGCCTGCTGCTGATTGCCCACACCTGAGCTTGCCATCCACTATTTTACCGCTCTCCGCTCCCGCTTCCCGGGAGCCGCTTCATGCTTGGAGGAGGTGACAAGGACTGCAAATCCCAGGGGGCCTGCTGCTGATTGCCCGCACCTGGCTTGCCATCCACTATTTTACCGCTCCCGCTTCGCGGAACGCGCGTGGGCAAAGCCCGGGCCAGGGGCGGGCCCGTTTGAGCCCGTTAGAGACCGAACGAGGCCGGGCCGGGCCTACTCTCTGTGACACCACACCCCACAAGGTTAGTCCTTGCCAGTATACTGGTGTTAATTAGAGGAATACACATAAAGACCTAGCTGTGTTCTGTTTACTTCTACTTTCAATTTGACTTAAATAGACATCTCAGGATGAATCTGCGAGAGGGTAAGGGGAGAATGACGATTCTCCAATTATTATGCAGAGAGAATCTTGATTTCATTTAAGACATACGGAGGCTAGCATTACGGGACAAACGATTATTACAATGATTATTATAATCAAATAACAGACTACGAAGACTTGGACAAATTTGTTTTCGACCCTAAGGATACATTTGAAAACCTTGATGAGGACTTAGACCAAGCCTCAACATCCTCCCTCAATGTTAAGTCTCTGAATCATTGAAAAGGGGGGAAAGGCGTAAGCTCTGATCCCACTCCAAACTTGGACAAAGGCATCTATTCCCGAAGCAAGTGGGTCTGGCCTCCAACTGAAGTACCTCTCCACTTGGTGGGTTAATCTGCTGGCAAACAGGTCTAATTGGATTGGGCCCCAAAGTTTCTGGATCATAGAGAATATCTCGGGATTCAATTTCCAATCGCTCGAATCGTGGAGGAAGCGAGAATTCCAGTCTGCCCTCAAATTTTCTGATCCGGGAATAAATTCCACTCTCAATGTTATTTTCTGATTCCAACAAAAATACCAAGTTCGTTTGGCAATATCTGAGAGATTTTTCGATCTCACTCCACCAAGGCGATTTATATAAGAGACAGCTGAGAAGTTGTCCAAACGGATTAGGGTATTTGAGTTTTTTAGGTGTTGTTTGAAGCTCATAAGAGCATTCAGAGCTGCTAACATTTCTAGAGAGTTTATGTGGAGAGATTGTTCTTCTAAGGACCATCTCCCTCCAGTCTCTAGATTGTTTAGGCGAGCACGCCAACCGTGGTTGCTCACATCCGATTCTAGAGTAAAATCTGGAACATTCCCGAAAATAGCTTTTCCGTTCCAGGATTGGAGATTTTTCAACCACCAATGAAGATCTTCCTTCGCGTCTTCCGAAAGAGGTAGGGAGTCCTTGTACTAAAGGCCTTTTCTCAGGCCCAGTGCTTTTAGTCTTTGTAGACCCCTGTAGTGAAGAGGACCCGGAGAGATAGCTTGGATGGAGGATGAGAGGAGTCCTAAAACTCTGGCTAGATCTTTTAAACGAATATGATCTTTGGAAAGGGTAAGGGAAACCTGTTTTTTTTATTTTGGTAACCTTCTTGTGAGGAAGGATTAGGTTTGATTTGATAGTATTCACATTGAAACCGAGGAATTCTAATTCTTGTGATGGGGTCAGAATAGATTTTTCCAAATTTATAATGAATCCCAGATCTCGAAGGAGATCCATGGTCATTTTTAAATGTTTCGAAATTTCTAATTTCTCTTGGGACATGATGAGGATATCGTCTAGATAGATTACTAAACGGATTCCTCTCTCTCTGAGGTGGCTGACTACAGGGCGAAGCACCTTGGTGAAAGACCAAGGGGCTGAAGAAAGTCCGAAGGGAAGACATTGGAATTCGAAGAGAGTTCCTTTCCAAGTAAATCGGAGGTATTTGCGAAAATCCTCGTGCATAGGGATGGTAAAATAAGCATCCTTCAGATCCAACTTTACCAGCCAATTCCTTGATTGTAAGATCTCTCTCAGAAGGTGGATACCTTCCATTTTGAAATGTCTGTAAGTTAGAAATTGGTTTAAGCATTTTAAGTTTATGATGGGACGCCAACCCTTGTCCTTCTTTTTTACAAGGAAAATAGTACTTAGAAAACTCTTTGACATCTCTGAAAGAGGAATCTTTAGAATTGCTCCTTTGTCTAACATTTGGCGAATCTCTGATTCTATTAAATTTGAATTCTCCTTGTCTAGAGTAATTTCTTTTGGAAACTTTTTTTGGAATGGTTCTACAAAAAAGTCTATTTTGAACCCGGTCACAGTTTCTAGAACCCATGGGTCTTTGGTGATTCAATACCAGTTTTGTACAAAATGTTTCAGTCTTCCTGCAACTTGGGAAGGGAAAGAGGGAGTTTGGCTTACCTTGGAAGGATTGGTTTGAGAAATTTGATCTTCCACCACAGCCTCTTGAACCCCTTCCTCTTTGGGGGTAGAAGTTGGATCGTGAGCCTCTGTAGGGGCGAGTCTCTCTTGATTCATGAGGGTAGAATTGGGACCTGTAGTAGCCACGGCTGGCAGGTTGTCCCCTTCTGCCAGCCCTTCCAAAAAGTGGTCGTCCACCAAAGACTCTACGAATATTAGATTGTGCTCTGCTAAAGGCATTAAAGGTGGCTACGTATTTTCCCAAGAATTTTACAAAATTGTCTCCGAATAGTAAGCCTTTTGCGTCACACATGTCTTTATATGAGAGGTCAGCGAGTTTAGGATTCATTCTTAGAAGAACTGCTGTCCTACGTACGGTAATCAGGTTGGCGTTGGCGTTGCCAATAAAACATATAGCGCGTTGCGCCCAGCCTCGTAGAAGATCAGAATTAATGGAGGTGTTGTTAGATCTTGCCTGCTCAGTCATATCCAGAATTTTGGACATTGGACCCATAACGTCAAGAAGCTTGTCTTGAGCTTGTTTCAAGCATTTTTCAATTCCCCTTCTAGGGTCTCTTCCTGATTTAAAAAGGAAGGTGATCAAATCCGGGTCGAGATTAGGTGTGCTACAGATCTTATCCTCCGTGGAGGGTCTTGGACATTCATTTCGCAATAAATTGCGTGTATTTATATCAAGAGGTTTTCTGACCCATTTTGATAGATATTTTCCTATGTGGTCCATAGGCCACCATTCAGTGCTTCGAGGGTGATGAATGGTAGTAGGATTGAACATCTCTTCCCCGCGGGGATCTTTAACATTGAGGGAGGATGTTGAGGCTTGGTATAAGTCCTCATCAAGGTTTTCAAATGTATCCTTGTGGGTCGAAAACAAATTCGTCCAAGTCTTCGTAGTCTGTTATTTGATTATAATAATCATTGTAATAATCGTTTGTCCCGTAATGATAGCCTCCGGTCTTGTAATGAAATTGGGCTGCCTGCAGGAAGTACGGGGGGGACTTTGGACTAGTTTTTAATTAGAGCTAGCTCGGTCCTTGCTCATGAGATAGCATTGATGGAGCGTCGTCTATCTCTTGATCCCCAATTGTCTAAACGATCATCGTTGGGCGCTATAGCATCTGCACGTACTCCTGACTGTTCTTTGGTTGTAGACTCTGACTCCTCTGATAAGGCAAGTGATGCTGGTCAGTTTGCTAATGGGCCATTGGAAACCTCTGCATCGTCGGTCACTGATAATATACTCTATTATGTGGAGTCGGTCCAGACGGATGCAGCACCTACCCAAATCACCCTACCTCCACGTGTTGTTACAAGGTCAGCACCCCAATGTAAAAATAAAGTTCCTGCTCCAATTTCAGATCCAGCGCTTAAAAGAAATCGGGGAGGGGGGCCCCAGAGACAGAAATTGGCGAAAACTCAAAGGACAAACCCTAATGGAGGAGGTACTACTTCAGCAATGGTAGCGACGGGGGAATCGGCTCTTAGTGTTCCTGGAATTTTGACCTCAGGGACTACAGATGTTTCCTCTGCTGAGGCTAATGAGGCTATGTGGAATAAACTGGGGGATTTAATTATAACATCTTTAACTCCTATTATCCGCAGATTGACTAAGATCGAGGAGAGACTCAATAATTTCGAATTGAAGGTCATGATAAATCATAGTACTATAGAGGGTTTACTGACACAAGCCAACAGGTTATCTACATCTAAAGAGCTGAGAAATGCGGTAGAAACTAATTCCAAACCGCCAAATCCACCGTTAACCGGGCTGATGTCATTGCTGTCAGGGAGAAATGGTACTGTGTCTACTAACCATGAAGTTGGAGTAACAAATGTGGGAAGGGAAGTGGGTGAGACAGAGAATGTGCCTAGTGGTTATAGTCTAGTTAATCAGGAAGTTCGGGGAGGAGAGGAAACTAGATCATGTATAGGGCTAGTAGGTGAAAAAGTACAACAGCCAATTTCCCGTGTACCAGCAAACCGGGATAGCCCTATACTAGGGCCTTGTGAATGAGGGTACCCACAAATGCACGAGGGATTGGAAAATAGCCCCGTTTTAGAAGGTTCTCGAGTCTTACACCTTTCCCCGGCCACAGCCCCTTTGGTGGTGGTTTTGAAGAATGTCCCAGTATTACAGGAAGGTCAGATCGAAACCACCGATCAATTGATGGCTAAAACCATGCATTGGCTTACAACAAAACTGAAGGAGGTTGGGGTATGGGATTGGGATGTCTGTAACCAGATAATCATGGTCAGATGATCTCCATGGATAGGTTACTCTATGAAGGATGGGAGAGGGGATTGTATAGTTGTTAACTTTAATAACGAGAATGTCGTTAGATTTCTTCTAGACCATTTAGGTAACATCAATCTAGAGTATCATACAATGAAAATCTCTCTCCTGCCCCTAGGGTTCTTTTATAGACCCCGTCATACCCCTACGATGGGCTGGGCGATTTCGCGTCCAGTAAACCACCCAAGGGCACCCCACAGAATCCCACATAGACCACCTGACTTAAATTTAGCTAATAGATGTGCTCCTCTCTCTGGCTTAGATACATGTGACTGACTACCAATTGCAAACTTGCCCCTGTTAGAGAACACTGCTGTTTGGTCCGCTTCTCCCTTTGTGAATGATATGAGTCTTCAGCAAGCTATACCACCATCTCCCGAGAGCAGTTTGATTAGGTATTTTTCAGATAGGAGTGTTAGCATTGCTCCCTCCTTATTAAATATAATGTCATGGAACATTGCTGGTTTACAAACAAAAACTAACTCTAGCGAGTGGTCGTGCTTTATAGAGAATCAAGACATCATTATGTTCCAGGAGACCTGGTCACTGAATAGGATTTTTCGTCCTGGGTATTTAGCTTTCGGTAAATCAGCTATTGCCAGTCATAAAGGGAAACCATCTGGGGGTTTGCTTACATGGGTTAGACAGCAGGCATGCTACCAGGTGGAAGAGCTAACAATAGATAACCCTGACATCCTGGTTATTAAAATTCATTTTGAACACGGGCTAGATCTTATTTTTGCCAACGTCTACGCAAGAGGGCAAGTAGGAGGGAAAGCCTCTCCTACAATCTCTAAACTTGATTCATTCATCAAACCATTAAAAGGGGCAAACCATCTAGTAGTAGCGGGTGATTTTAATTGTACATTCAAGCCCATGGGTTTAGAAGATGGAAGCCTGTCCAGGGATGAGGATGTGACCTGGGGCATACCATCGCTGGAGCTTTCCCCGATTAATAAATGGTCAGAAGCGGTCCTCCAGTTAAAAAGTTTATCCCTGGAAATGGGCCTGAGGGCTGTAAATGGAAGGTCAAAATCAGACTTTGAGGGTACCCATACTTTTAATAATGGGATAAGAAGTAGCAGAATAGACTACTTCTTTATCAATTTGGAATTGTGGGTAAGGCTAGAGGATATGAAGGTCCAGAATAGACCAGAAAGTGACCATGACCCCCTAATTTTAACACTTAAAACTAGTGGGCAACCTACGGCAAGGGTACATAATGAAATAGTCACAGCTGAAGTGACTATGTCCAGTGATTGCCGAAGATTAAAATGGGCATTGGTCTCAGAGGATAAGGGTACTATGGACCTCATAAAACTAACTCTTTAAGATTCCTTATTAGTCCTTTCACAGCTTGATCTGCATAAGGCCTCTCTTCCTGCCTTCACAAAGGTTCATGAGGAGCTAGTCATAAAGATGAAAGCATTTTTTACAAAAAATAATAGGAGCTCCAAGCAGGCCATACAGAAATCTGCAAAATGGTATGATGGGGCATGCAGGGCTGCTTTTAGTCACCTCTCTCAAGCTGTTAGGTCAGGATTCCGGCGAGAAGTTAGGGAAGCTAGGGTTGCATATAAGGAAATTCAGCGAAGGGCAAAGAAGACCTTCGATGAAAAAAGATGGCAGGATTTATTAAATGCAAGTAATGGGAAAACTGGGTGCGGTTCTGGCAGACAGTGAAATGTGGTAGTGGTGATATAGGGCCATTACCAACTAATAATGACCCTCCTGAAGCATGGGTCATGCACTATCAGACCGAGTTTACTTCAATGAATAGTAGTTTAAGCCATTATCCACGATTAAAGTGCGACACTATCCTAACTTTTGATATAGGGGAAATTGAGAGAGCCTTGGATAGTGTGGCAGCAGGTAGGGCTCCAGGCCCGGACTGCATCCCAGCGGATATTTTTAAATATGATAAGAAAAACTGGCTCAAATATATATATCATATGGCCAATGGACTTGCAAGAGGTGCTCCCTTGCCAGAATCCTGGCGCGGGGCAGAGATCATCCCTATTTATAAAAAAGGGGATCGTGCCTGCCCAAGTAACTACAGGCCCATAAGTCTTATAGATACCATACAAAAGATTGTGGCCAGACTTATGCTGAGCAGAGTAAATACCTGGATAGATGACCAAGAAATTCTATCCACGTTTCAAGCTGGCTTCCGCCCTCATTTTTTTTTTTTTTTTTGAAAACCTTTATTAATCGCAGTTGCATCATTTTACAATGTACATTCACCATCCAAGGTGTCGGATCAGTGAGACAATAAACACACGTTTCCAGATGGTAAGACACAGCCATTCAGCCGGCAACCCGGAGGTCCGGCGGCGATGTGCAGGTGAACATTTGTATAGGAATTAGGTGCGTACATTGTGAAAAGGTAGGCCTATGGTGTTTTTCTGTGTTTTGTTGTGGTGTTCCTGAAGCGCATTACCAGCAATAGAGGATGGCGCTGTGTTCCAGCCCACATTGCGGCTATTTCGGTTGCCACCCAGGCCCTTAGCGGGAGTCGTACAGGACACCGTGGTTACCCCCAAATGTCAAGGCCTCCGGGCAGCTTAGCACCAGCGTCATGTTCATAGTGTAGGCTGGAGCGCGACAAGGAGGTTTCGGTATAGCTCACAGTGACATATATGGCAGCGCATATATCTGACGAGCCCAGTGTGCAGCTTCGCAGTTCAAGTCCATGTGTGTGTTATGTGGCGCGCATCCGTCCCTCCAGCATTGTGCCCCTCAACCCGCTAAGTGTCTGGGTACGCCTGGTATGCAACTCTGTGCGCTCCGGGTAAGATCGTTCCGTGCTTTCCGGGCGTATCCGTCCCTTGCGCGGAGTGTGCGCCATCACTGCCTCATCAGCAGTATTCAGGGCACGCTAGGTAGGGTAGCGCTTCGGGGGCGCCGGACAACGCATCCATCATTTGTTATCCGTGGTTAGGTAGGGATCCGGTCAGGGAGCTTAACCAATAACCAAACTGTTCCCTGTGTATGTGCTGCGATAGGGGGGATCAAGATTAGGGTCGTAAACTCAGGCGGGGTCAAGGGTAAGGGGGGAGGAGGGAGGAGGGAAGAGGAGATCATTCTGCGTTAGAGCGGGAGGGGGCATCAACTGTCGATTGGGGCACAGCGGGACCACGCAATATACGCGGTAAGCAGCAGGCCGGAGGGGGGGGAGGGGGGGGGAGAAGGGGGCTGTCAGAAAGGCCGGGAGCCCGTAGCGCCGGTGTCCGCACCCTTTTAATCTATGTATAGGGCGCTCCTCTGTGCCTGGGAGGGAGCGGCTGGGTAGGGCGGAGTGATCATGTCTTCCCGTCTGGGCCCGTAACCGGGTACTGTGCGCGTTGCTTCAGACTGCGGCAGCAGCAATCCCTGCGCGCGCACCATGGTTGTACAGCGAGTGATTCCCGGCAGCAGTCTCCTGTAGGGCAAAAGTTAGAGGCGCTAGGGGGCAAGCAGAGGGGGGCGGGAGCTAACTCTGTCACAGTCTTAGGGATATCACTACCCAGCCAGCAAGGGAGCGGCGCTCTCCAGAGACTCAGGTTATCCCTCGGTCCTGGCAGGCCACATGAAAGGCTGTGAGGAGGTCGTCCCAAAGCTGGGCGATGGGGAACTTCCGGAGCCCCGCAATTTCCTCACGAAGAAGCACCGCACTCTCCGCCTGTGCCCAATTAACGAAGGAGGCTTTCCAATGTCTGATGTGCGGGGGGATTGCTGCCTTCCAATGCTTGGTGAGCAAGCGTTTGGCCGTTATGAGACCCATGTCCCAAAAGCGTGCCTGCACTTTGTTATCTTTTGTGCGCTTATACAACCCTAGTATGCATGCGTCCCATGTGCGCGGTAGTCGTCCATCAGCACTGCGCGCAAGCAGTGACAATACGTTGTCCCAGTATGTCTGTATACCAGGACAGTGCCATAGCATGTGTAAGAGGTCCGCTCCCGGTAGCGAGCACCGCTGGCAAGCTGCATCTGTCCGCGAGAAGTATCTGTTAATCTTTTCAGGTGTGAGGTATGCACGCTGCAGTATGTTGTATTGTATAATTTTAAAGCGGGGGCTGCGTGGAATGTTGATCGGGCTGGCCAGTATCAGCGCCCATTCCTTGTCTGTCCAGTCTCTTCCCCTGTCTGTCGCCCAGCGCTCCCTCAGTGCTAATGTGGATGGTTGCGAGTGCGCCTGCAGTGCCTGTGCTAGCCAGTGTATGACGTGCGCGCCATTGCCCATAACGTGCAGATATTGGATGAAGGTATGCGTCGGGGGTTCCACCGCCATGTCGCCCCAGGAAGTCGTGAGCGTACGCATGAGGGAGGCATGCAGGAGGAACTGTCCCGCCGGGAGAGCCGTGTCTTCAGCCAGGTTGGCGAACGCCAGTAAGTCGCCATCTACATATAGATCGCTCAGCGTGTCCACTCCCGCTTGTTCCCATCCAGCCAAGTGGGCCTCCGTGAGCGGTCCCGTCGGGCCAGGCATGCCCAAGAGTGGCAAACTCGGGGCGTATGGCGTAGTCGCGCGCGTGAGGCGAAGGCACCGCAGGAAATATCTGCCCGCTACCGCCAGGTAGACCTGGGAGGGGCAGGGCGTGCGGGTTATCGGGTGGAACAGTGTATTTATTTGTGTTCGTGTCCAGGCAGCCGCGTGCGAGGTAGTGTCCTCAAGCTGCTTGCCGCACAGCCATCCCGCCACCTATTGCATCTGTGCCGCGAGGTAGTACAGTTCCATATTAGGAACTGCCAAGCCCCCGGAATCCGTGGGCATGTATAATTTAGCCAGCGCCACTCGCGGTCTCCCCTTGTTCCAGATGAGGCTACGCAGCAGCACCTCAAGTTCGCGGAACAGCTTGGTGGGAACATACAGAGGCATATTTGCAAAATAATAGAGTAGGCGAGGCAGCACTATCATTTTGGTCAGTGCCACACGACTAGGCACATTAAGGGGTAAGGTGTTCCAGAAGCCAACTTGTGCTCGGACAGAAGCGATTGCTCGAAGGAGGTTCCCCTCCAGGACGTCTGCTGGGGTTCTGTAGATCCTTATCCCCAAGTAGCGGAAGGTGGTGGGATGCCACCGCAGCCTGTCCCCTCCCAGCCGGATGTCGCATTCAGGCGTTGCTGGGCTAAAGGGATAGGCTCCCGACTTGGCCCAATTGACTCTCAGGCCCGACATCTCCTCAAAGGTGCGGAAGATGTCAGTGAGGGAGGCAGGGATGGCAGTTATGTCCCTGACGTACAGCAGCAGGTCGTCTGCATACAGAGACACCGCATGCAGGCCATCCGCCAATGGAATTCCCCATTCCAGTCCGTGCGTCCTGAGAGTCGCGGCCAGGGGTTCCATGGCCAGTGAAAACAGCAATGGCGACAGCGGGCAGCCCTGGCGGGTGCCCCTGCGGACCCGGATGGCAGCGGAGAGGAGGCGGCCCGTGCGGACTCGGACTGTCGGTCCGCCATAAAGTAGGTCAATCATGGCGCTGTATCCCCCCCAGCCGATATTTCTCTGCGACCGCCCTCAGATATGGCCACTCGACTGAGTCGAAGGCCTTCTCCAGGTCCAGTATCAGGCATCCCGCCCTTGGCCACTGCTGCGTGGCGTATTCCTGTACCCGAAAGAGGCGGCGGATGTTGTAGGAAGTGTGGCGTGTGGGGACAAATCCATTTTGGTCTCGATGCACCAGAGCGGGTACATGAGGGGCCAGCCTCCTGGCTAACGCAGAAGCCAGGATTTTATAATCCGTGTTCAGCAGCGCCAGTGGGCGGTAAGAGCCCACCCGTGTGCTATCCTTGCCAGGTTTAAGAATAGAGACCAGTTTGGCCTCATTTAACGTTGGGGGTAAAGCAGCATCTTCCGCTGCCGCTGTGTACATTCGCAGTAGTTCCGGGACGAGGATGTCCGAGCCAGCCTTCTAAAGCTCAGCCGGTAGCCCGTCCGGGCCCGGGGTTTTGCCATTGGACAGGTTAAAGATGGCTTCTCGGAGCTCATCAGACTCCAGCGGGGCTCCCAGCTCGTCTTGCTGCGCAATAGTCAGTTGCGGCATTTGCAGGGGGGAGAGATAGTCGGCTATATCAGGATGAGGGACTGATAGGCGGGAGCGATACAATGCGTCATAGTGGGCAGTAAAGGCGTCATGTATGCCAAGTTGCGTGTACACTAGTTCCCCCCCCTCCCTCCGTATGGCCGTCACCGGGGTCGAGCGGGCGTCCTGTGAGATCAGCCACGCTAAAAGTTTGCCTGGTCTGTCGCCAAGGTGATGTGTTCTCGCCGAATGCGCGGCATAGTTGACATTTCGGAGTCGCTCCAAGAGGCGCGCATGTTCCGTGTGGGCCTCGTGCAGCGGGTCCCCGTCTCCATCCACAGCCCCCTCCTCTCGTGCAAGCAAGTCCGATTCCAGCCTAGTTAAGTCCCTCTCTAGTTGGTGCCTCACATGCCCCTGTGCATGCAGGCAGTGTCCTCGGAGCACCACCTCGAAGGCGTCCCACTCCACCTGTGGATTGGATGCCGTACCGGCATTATCCTCGAAGTATTGCGCGGCGCGCTCGAGCAAGGCATCACGGAAAGCCGCGTCCAGTAGCAGCGCAGGTTGTAGGTGCCATGTGGGCACGGGGGGTGCGGGCGGACCCAGGCCATGGACATGAAGTGTGGGTTGTGGTCTGAGTGCGTGCGGCCCATGTATTGTGTCTCTGTCACATGGGGTAGGAGGTCAGTAGACGCCATAAACCGGTTCAGGCGGACATGCAGGTCGTGGGCGCCAGAGTAGTAGGAATATGTCCGCGTACCCGGGTTGCGCTGCCGCCAAACATCATGTAGATCCCATTGCGCGGCCCATTCCAATAGTGCTTTCGTGGCTCCCCTTGTAGAGGCGTTAGCTGGGGGTGGGAAGGAGCGATCCAGTGTGATGTCTAAAGTGCAGTTATAGTCACCCCCTATTATCCACGAGGTTGCATGCCAAGTTGCCATGGTCGCTGAGAGCCGCGCCAGGAAGCCGCCCTGATCGACGTTGGGGGAATAGAGGGACACTAGTGTAATAAGATGGCCATCTAGCCTGCCCTGCGCAGCTGTATACCTGCCCTCCCGATCCACCACAGTTTCTGTGGTTTCCCAAGGAGTCCCAGGGCGGACCCATATCAGTGTTCCGCGAGCGTATGAGGAATATTCCGTAGCATACAATTGCCCTCGCCATCTACGGTGTAGTGCCCGCACCTCAGCTCCGTTCAAATGGGTTTCTTGGAGCAGCGCTATGCTGACTTTATGTCGCTTTAGGTATGAATAGATGTGATAACGCCTAGCCGGTGTGTGCATTCCCCTGACGTTCCAGGTGCATATTTGTATATTAGCCATAGCAGTCGCGTGCGTGCGCGCCTCCCTCATCCCCCCAGGGCATGGCCCCCATCCCAAGGGTCCCCCAGGTCCAGCAGTCCACTCCCACCGTGCAGCTAGGTTGAGTATTGTGTGCGCAGTGTCTTGATCTCCAGTAGGGTAGGGGGATAGGGAAGAAAGGGAACACATAAAGCCTTAACATGGCAACAAAGTCCAAAATACCAAAAGGTCGGCTGCACAACGGTTCGCCGTCCAAACACTCAAGTGAGCTCGTGAACTATACAGTCTTAGGGGGATCTTGTGGTTTATATCTTATCAGTAACCAAAACAGTGCAGTCCTGGAAGTGCCCTACATCTCTCCCGGGTGGGGTGTGCAAGCCACTGCTGGCCGGCGGACGTCTAGTGTCTGTTGCTCAATGCCGTGGCAGCTGTACGCCCAGTTACCAGTCTAGTGTGGGCGAGGGCGCCAGGGGGGGCATGTCCCCCTCCGAGTGGTTCCTGTGGCAGCGGGCCGGCGGTTAAGCACTGTGGGGCACATTTGCGTATTTGCGAAGTGGGTGAGTGATTCACGTACTTATGATTAGAAAATGTACTCACAGTGTCCAGCTCCGTGTTCGAGTCCCCCAGAGCAGCGACGGTGTGGGCGCAGGGAGGCCCTAGGCAGGTCTAGTGGTAGGCGGGGCAGCCAAGCAGGAACTCAGGTAGTCCTGTGTCACGCAGCAGGCGGCAGTCCACCACCGGGTCCCGTCAACCAAAGAGATTCGCTGTTTGCGGCGTGACCTCCGGGGGCCCCCCAGAGCTCTGCGTATCCGGGATGCCATAGATCGCCTCATCGTCCGTTGAGGACACCGCCGGGCTAGCGCCCGGGCGGAGCGACGGCGCCGGGGAATTGCTGATTTCAGCCACCTTGCGCAGGGCATCCCGCTGTTCCTGTTGAACGAGGTCCACCGGTGGGGAGCGGCTCATCGCTCCTCTGACCAGCGGCGGCGTGGGCGACCTGCGGCGGTGCCGTCGTCTTGATCCTCCGACCCTCTCCGTCGCGGCTGCTCCCAGCGCCCGTCGCGGCGCGTCCGTTTTTTACCGCCAGGAAGGAATGCCTCTGTCTCTGCACTCGCGCTGTGTAGTCCGGGAAGAACATCACCGCGGCGTTGTCTATGGTGACTTCCCCTAGGTTCCTGGCTTCGCGCAGTATGGCATCTCGGTCTCGGTAGTTGAGTACCCGAAGGAGAAACGGTCTAGGGTTAGAGCCCGGGGGGAGCGGTCTCGTGGGCACACGGTGGGCTCTCTCCACCACAAAGTATGGGGAAAGCGCGCTGTCCGGTAGCAGGTCTCGTAGCCAGTCCTCAACCCTGCGGGCAGGATCTGCCCCTTCCCATTTCTCCGGTATGCCCACTAGGCGGATGTTATTTCTTCGTGCCCGGCCCTCCGCGTCTTCAGCTCTACCCTCTAAGAGTTCCACTCTGTTCAGGAGGTCTTGTACCTTTGTTTCCGTCTGTTTCGCCGCTGGCTCGACATCTGCCATTGTGTCTTCCAGCGTTTTTGTGCGTGCTTGCAGCTTTTAATGATCAGCTCGGAGGTGGGTTAAGTCTATTGCCACGCCATCGATTCGGGTCTCCAGGGAGGTGCGTGTCTGCTGCAGGAACTCTTCCATCCTCTCCATGGCTGCCAGAACGCTATCCAGCTTCGCCGCTACGTGCTCGGTATCCATCTTGGGTGCTGCTTTCTCGTGCTTTCCCTTCGCCGTTGCAGCTCCCGGTCCGGTGCGCGTTCGCACCCCTCTAGGCATGGAGCTGGTGGCGCGTGCAAGGTATTCTTCCCTGTCGCAGAGGGGCGGAGGCCCGTCGTGCGTGGCGAAGCACCTCCGCGACGTCAAGGCCGCCGTTGTGGGTCCTATACCACCTCGAGGGAGAGGGGTGGCTCACTCCTCCATTCCAGCGCAGCGCCGGGCTCTGCTGCTCCAATCCGCCAGGCCGCGTGCGATGCGTCGCGGTCACCGCGGGCCCAGAGGTTCCAACCAGCGACGGGTCCAACGGCAGCTGGTCTGGCGTCTGATGGCTCCCTCCAAGGGGTTGGGTCGCGCCTGTGCCCCCTTTCCACTCCGCGTTCGCGGTCACCCCCCGCAGCGGCCAGAGGCGCAGGAGTTGCGCCGCGCGTGTCCAGGGTGTCCAGCCTGGTGCCCCGGCAGCGGCCTCAGTGCCCTCGGACAGCGGCGATATGTGCTGCTGTGTCCTTCAGTGGTGTAGCCCCTGTCCAGTGCAAGTCCACCCCCAGCGTCCAAAGACTTGCAGGAAACTAGGAGGGGAAAAGGCTGCCTCAGTTCAGCTGTAACCAGGCCAGAGCGCGGGGGGAAGGCAGAGCCTTTGCGTCCCTTCATAGGCCTGGGGACCTCCGTTGCTGTTTCCCAAAGGCCATCCCAGCCCAATGGTAGCTCGAGGGCAGTCGCTTACATGCGGCAGTGGCTAGGCACCGCGCCTCTCCGGTTCCACCCCGCCGCTCCCAGGGCCCCAGTCATACAACTCACTCGTAGGCCGGGTGCCGCAGGCTGCGTCTTCTTGTCCCCTCCGGGTTGTCCCCAGCTCGCCACCGCCTCCAATTAGCTCTTCGTGGGGGAGGGGGGGGTCCCCAGGTGTCCCCAACCGCATCGCCTGTCTCGCGGGGGCACCCCCGCAGCGGTCGCGGGCTTCCTCTCGGTGCCGCGATAGCTCCCCCGCAGGCCGCAGCACGAGGCCCAGGGGACCAGCTGAAGCCGCGGGCTCGCGTAGTCGCGGTCTCCAGACTCGCGCCCAGCAGGGCGGCCTCAGTCTCGTCGTCAGGGTCGGTGCGGTGTCCCACCTCCGATGCACTCCAAAGTCAGCCAGGGCAGGCAGGAGGTCCCGGAGCAGGTCCGCCAGCAGTATCGGGCCGTGTAGAGGAGTTTTTGACGGAGAAACGACCCGGGGCAGGAAGGCTCAAGCGGGAGCTCTACCCGGGCACGTCTGCTCTCATCGCGTGCTAAGCCACGCCCCCGCTGGCTTCCGCCCTCATGTCAGTACTATTGACCAAGTTTTTAGATTCATGATGATTTATTGGAACACTGTGGTTTTAACAGGGGGGGCTCTCTATGCTGCATTTATAGATCTAAAGTCAGCATTTGATTTGGTGCCCCGCTCTAAGCTGTGGGACTCACTTAAGGTAGTAGGGATGCCCCCTGCGATTTTAAATGTCATCATTAAACTTCATGAGTCTAACTATGCCTGGGTTCGGTGGGGTCGACAGGGAGAGATAACAGATCGGTTTCCTGTGACTAAGGGGGTACGGCAGGGCTGTGTTTTGGCCCCCACCCTCTTTTCTTTGTTTATAAATAATGTTATCTCATACTTCTCTGAATATCCAACTGATGCCCCTACTCTTGCTGGTGTGAGGGTTCCACTTTTAATGTTTGCAGACGATACTTTAATTTTATCTAAAACACAAACAGGTCTGCAACGAGCCGTCGATAGATTCACTTTATTTTGCAATGACCATGAAATTATAGTTAATGTTGATAAGACTAAGTTCATGGGGCTGCATAAACATAAAAAATTGAAAGGCAGAGTTGTAATGAATGGTGCAACATTGGAACAAACTGACATCTTTACGTACCTGGGCGTAACGATGAGTAAGAGGATGAATTGGAAGCCTCAGTTAGATTTGCTAACCCTTAGGCATAATCAGTTAGCAGGGGCCCTTCTAAAAGAGCACCGGCTGTCTTACACCAAACCGGTAGGTCCAGCACTTGCCATATACAATGGGAAAATCAGGGCTTCCATAATTTATGGTGCAGAACTTTGGGGCTTCGATAACCTAGGCCCCTTAGTCCTGGCCCAAAATATGTTTTTGAGATCTTTGACTGGCCTTCCCCAATCATCCCCCCTCAAGCCCCTATTTTTAGATCTGGGATGCACTTCTATTGAGGAGGCAGCAGGCTTTAGACCCCTCGCGTATTGGAGACGGCTTTGGACAACCCCTGAGTTAGTACCATATGCCAAAGCAGTTAAGTACATCAGAGAAGCTGACATGTCTTCAAAAATCATTCGGCTGAAAAAAATCAAAAGCACGCTGGTCGATATGGGGCTCAGGCACTTGTGGGAGGACCCAGAAGGGAATCAGTTTCCATCTAAAAATGATTTTAAATCTCTTTATTGGGACACTGGTGGATAGTGCATCCCTGACAGGCCTCTTTTTAGATCATAAGTATGAACATTGGTTTGAGGTCTATTGGGATGTAATTACGAGACCCGGTGACAGGAAACTGTATCACCATTTTAGAGTGGGTACACTCCCCCTTAAAACTTTTACGGCAAAGTGGGGAGATGGAGACACAAAATGTACTGTGTGTACATCTCAGGATGAGTCCATACTCCATGTATTGTGTGTGTGCCCCGCGTATAAGGGTCCCCGTAATAAATGGATTAAGCCGATTTGCCCTAATATTGGCACAAGATCATCCCAAATAGCATTGCGTATTCTAAAGACAGATACAAGGGAACCAATGTTAGAGTCGGGAGTCTCTGGTTGGCGCAAGGTTGCCCTTGTGTCAAGCAGGAACCCTCTCCTCCACGTCAGGGCGCAGGATAACCCCTCGCGAATGACCCTTGCTCACCCTCTAGGTGCGTGGCGTGAGCAGCCAAGGCGATTCCTCAGGCGTTGTTGGTTAAGCACTTACAATCATACACACAGTAAATACATCAATCCCCCCAGAAACGGACACCAGACTTGGATATATATAAAAATACGCTTCTTTATGTAAAAATAGGTATATATATCTCAGCAGACTTATCACAAGACCAATAACGTTCTCGCTAGGCCACCAGGTTGTAAAGCAGGCAAATGTTCTTTGTTCGTAGTTTCAAATGGATACTTTGGAGTCTCTCGCAAACGTTACTTGTGGTTCCAGTACTCACAGGGATCGGCTCCTGCGAACGGGGAAATAAGGCGTTGCGGGCCCCGAGCCCGATACTGGAACTTCTTCAGTGATGTGGAGAGTCGGCACAGGTCGGTGCGACTCTCAGCTTGGGAAGTGTTCTTGGGTCCTCAATCAGCAGGTGTGGGCAAGTAGGCAGGCGCGGCCAGCGACCCTTTAGCACGGCGGTGCAGGAGGGTCTCCACAGCGGGGGCGGCGCGGCCTGAGATGTCCGGGGATAGCGAAGCGGGGTCGCAGGGCACGGTCAGTGCAGCTGGATGACCCGGCGTAGATCACAGTCGTCGGACGGCTTCCGGCGGGAGGGGTGATAGCGCGGTCAGCGCGCTCCAGTAGCAGGCGGTGACAGGGATGCAGGCGGCCTGGCCCGGGGACAGAGAGCGGCTCTGGACGGAGCGGGGCTCTCACGGGTTTGAGGCAGGCAAGCTTCTGAGTGTCACGGCCCTAGGAGGGGCGATGAGGGGCGCAGTCTCTTTCCAGCGGGATGCACACACGGCTCGAATTGGAGGACGAGCAAAAGCACAGAGAACCCACTGGTCCTGGGGTTCAGTTCAGGGGGCAAGCTCAGATCAAGCCCTTGGAGAATGTTCAAGCACAAAGTAGCAAAGTCTTTTCAGTAAGTCTCTTCCTCTCCTTTCTCAGCAAGGCAAGCAGCAGGCCAGCTCCTCCAGCGTCTTCTTCTCCTTCTAGTCGGGCAGAGGTTCTTTGTGGTAAACAGGATTCTGATTTCTTAGGAGCCAGGCTCCTACTTTTATACCATGATTCTTTTGTTCTTTAGCGCCAGGGGGCCTAGGCCTGGCTCAGTCCAGTTCTGGAGCACTTTGTTATGGTGACTCTGCTCTTTCCTTTCAGCAGCAGGGCAGAGACATCAGCCGCCCCACAGGGGGTGGCGCCGGCTTTGTGGTGGCAGAGCACAGGTCTATTCAAGAGTCAAGGTGTACTCCTCCCACCCATCCAGGTGTCACCTCTCTACCCACCACCTGGCAGCCAACCTGTCTCTGGGGGATCCCCCCCACCCTGCTCCTTACTGTTGCCAGGCAGAACACACACACACAGCAGAGGCGGACTGAGATGGTCAGGTCAGTAAATACTAACTTTCTAAAAGTAGTATTTACAAACCCAGGATATTAAAATAAACTTGACTACAAGAAGTATTTTATTATTCTGAGTTCAGGCATACTAAACTTGACACTCTACCATGCTCTCTGAGTCCACTGGGGTCACAGCGTTGGCGTGATCCCAGCAGCCCATTCTGGCCTATGGAGAGCAGGTAGCCTTCAATAGTGAAGAACGAAAATGGCTGTAATTCACTACTAAGACATGCCACACACATCAGGGCATGTCCTACCTTATGCCTACAATGCACCCTGCCCTTGGGCCTACCAGAGGGGTGGCTAATATGTAGGTAAGGGAAGGTTTAGGGACTGGCAAGTGGGGGCACTTGCGCAGTCCGCGCGACGGTCCCAGACCGCGCACAGGGTCGGCGGTGGCAGACCCTAGACACATTTTTACAAGGCCGCTTTCTGTGGGTGGCGCAACCAGCGCTGCAAGCCCACCAGCAGCATTGGCACTCACAAGCCCTGGCACCCCTGGTGCACTTTACTGGGGACTGATAGTGAATCCAATAAACCAATCAGGGACATCAATTACAGGTACACTTTACCTAGGGAGCACTTGCACTGCGGCACGGATTAGCCGTGGCGCAGTGCCCTGAGCGGACAACACCAGCAAAACAATCGAGGCACACCATCAAAAAGTGGAAGGGAAACTCACGCCAAGGTGCCAGGTCTAACACGTGTCCCCTCCAGCTGAAATGTGGGGAGAACTACCCTTGCCCAGGGGGTTCCTCGTCACTAAGGCGGAAATACCTGGACAGACCGTCAGCGTTGGCGTGATCTGTACCAGGACGGTGTTCCACCGTAAAGTCCATACCCTGTAGGGAGATGGACCACCTCAACAGCTTCGGGTTCTCACCCCTCATTTGCATCAACCATCTGAGGGGCCTGTGGTCCGTCTGAACCCGGAAGTGAGACCCAAACAAGTAGGGTCTTAGCTTCTTCAGCGCCCAGACCACAGCAAATGCTTCTCGCTCAATTGCACTCCACCTACTTTCCCGTGGAAGTAACCTCCTACTGATGAAGGCTACGGGTTGGTCCCAGCCCTCCTCAGTCATCTGTGAGAGAACAGCCCCTACACCATGCTCTGAAGCGTCTGTCTGTACTAGGAATTCCTTGGAGAAGTCAGGGGCCAAGAGCACGGGCGCCGTGCACATGGCAGTCTTCAGGGTGTCGAAAGCTTTCTGACAGGTGTCAGTCCAAATCACGTTACTGGGCTGCTTCTTGGAAGTCAGCTCTGTCAAGGGGGCAACAATCGTTCCATAGCCCTTGACAAACCTCCTGTAGTACCCAGTGAGCCCCAGGAAGGCCCTCACTGCGGTCTGCGTCTTGGGGGGTTCCCAAGCCAGGATGGTCTCAATTTTGGGTTGCAAGGGTGCCACCTTGCCACTCCCCACTTGGTGTCCCAAGTACACCACGGAACCCTGCCCGATCTGGCACTTGCTTGCCTTGATCGTGAGGCCTGCTCGGCGCAGAGCCATCAACACTTCCCAGAGGTGGCGCAGGTGTTCGGGCCAGGTGGCACTGAACACTGCGATGTCATCCAGGTAGGCGGCACTGAACGCATCCAGCCCAACCAGTACCTGGTTGACCAACCTCTGAAAGGTGGCAGGGGCATTCTTCATCCCAAATGGCATGACTCGGAACTGGAAGTGCCCATCTGGTGTAGAGAATGCGGACCTCTCTTTGGCCCCATCGGTCAAGGCGATCTGCCAGTACCCAGACGTTAAATCAAACGTGCTGAGGAACCGGGCAGCCCCCAGCCGATCAATGAGCTCATCAGCTCTGGGGATGGGGTGCGCGTCAGTCTTCGTTACTGAATTGAGTCCTCTGTAGTCCACACAGAACCGGAGTTCAGGTGTGGCTCCCGGCGCAGCAGCTTTGGGGACCAAGACCACGGGGCTGGACCAAGGACTGCTGGAGGACTCAACCACCCCTAGCGCAAGCATTTTGGAGACCTCCTCCTTAATGCAAGCTCTGACCCTGTCAGTTACCCTGTAAGCCTTGTGCTTCACAGGTAAGCTGTCTCCTGTGTCCACATCATGGACGCACCAATCTGTGACACCAGGAACCAGGGAGAATCGGTCGGAAAACTGTCCCAGCAAGTGGCGGCAATCTTCCTGTTGTTCGGGCGTCAGGGTGGGTGAGAGGTTAACTCCATCCACTGACCCATCTTTCTCCGAGGCCACTAAGAGGTCAGGAAGAGGCTCGGTCTCCTCTTCCATTCCATCATCAGTGGCCAGCAGCATGCCCACTTCGGTCCTCTCTAAGTGGGGCTTAAGGCGGTTAACATGTAGGACCCTCAAAGGGTTCCTGGGAGTCTGCATGTCCACCAAGTAGGTGATAGGACTTTTGCGCTCCACAACCTCAAATGGACCTGTCCACTTATCCTGAAGTGCACAAGGCTCCACTGGGGCCAAGACCCACACCTTTTGTCCAGGTTGAAGCTCTACCAGAGTGGCATTCCGGTCGTACCACCGCTTCATCTCCTCCTGGCTGGCTTCCAGATTTGCCTCAGCAAGTTGCCTGAAACGCCGAGTCTGGTTTCGGAAGGCCAGCATGTAACTATATACATTCTGGGGAGGTTTCCTGGGAGATTGCTCCCAGCCTTCCTTTACCAAACTCAGAGGTCCTCTTACCGGGTGACCATACAGAAGCTCAAAGGGGCTGAATCCTAGAGACTTCTGTGGCACCTCTCGGTAAGCGAAGAGCAGGCATGGCAAGAGGACGTCCCACTTACGCCTCATTGGACCGTCCAGGCCCATGATCATGCCTTTGAGGGTTCGGTTGAATCTTTCAACCAACCCATTTCCTTGGGGGTGGTAAGGAGTGGTGAACTTGTAAGTTACCCCACACTCCTTCCACAGGGATTTCATATACGTGGATATGAAATTGGTCCCCCTGTCGCTCACCACCTCTAGAGGGAATCCCACTCGGGAGAAAATTCCCATCAGCGCCCGTCCCACCACGGGGGCCGTCACTGTCCTCAGAGGGATGGCTTCAGGGTACCGGGTGGCGTGGTCCACCAAGACCAGGATGAACCTGTTGCCCAGGGCTGTCTTGGGGTCCAGAGGCCCCACAATATCAATACCCACTCGTTGGAATGGAGTACCGACCACAGGGAAAGGTTGCAGAGGAGCCTTGTGCTTCCCTCCGCTCTTACCACTTGCCTGGCAAGTCTGACAGGTTCTGCAGTAGGAATCTGAATTCTTGTGCATTTGGGGCCAGTAAAAGTGGGTGACAAGCCTGTCATAGGTCTTGTCCATCCCCAAATGTCCTGCTAAAGGCACATCGTGAGCCAGCCCCAGTAGGAAGGTTCTGAACTTCTGGGGTACCACCAGCACACGGGCTGACCCAGGTTCAGCAGCCTTAGGCTCGGAATACAGGAGGTCACTCTCCCAGTACACGTAGTGTGTTTTGGCCTGAACACCATTGGCCTGGTCTGCAGCCTGTTGCCGCATACCCACGAGAGAAGGGCATTCTTTCTGCTCCCTGCAGAATTCCTCCCTGGAGGGACCTCCTTCTTGCTGCCAATGGGTCAGCTCAGGCAGGTCTCCCAGTTCGGCAATCTGTTCCCCGGTAGGCTCCAGAGCATCCCCCTCCGGGTCTGCTTCCTCCTGGGCCGTGGGAACTTCGGGGGCCGGCTTCCCGCGCCTCCTGCGCCTTCTCCCTAAGGCCGGTTCCTGGACCTTTCCCTCAGGCCCCAGGACCCTCTCAACACCCCTACTGGCTGCCATGGACCGGGTGGTCACGCACGCCCAGTCGGGTAGACCCACCATCCTCAGATGCGTGGTCTTCTCCACCTTTTCCCAAGGGGAGCTCTCCAGGTCGTTCCCTAGCAGACAGTCTACAGGCATGTCAGTTCTCACAGCGACTTGTAGAGTACCAGAGACCTCCCCCCACTCAAAGGGAACTTGAGCCATTGGACAACGACTCTCTATGTTGTCAGCATTGACAACCCTACAGTAGGCATTGGGTACAATTTGCTCTTGAGACACCAGGTGTTGCCTCACCGAGGTCACGCTGGCTCCTGTATCTCTAAGAGCCTCAACCTTCTTTCCATTGATGGTCACCACTTGCCCATATTTCTTAGTGTTAGAGGGCAGGTAGGTTACAGGGACCATCTCACTGTCTCCTAGCGAGACTAGGGTCATCTGCCCGGGACCCCCACCCTCCTGGACTGCTACCTCCTCCCCAAAGTTAACACTAGCTACTTGCCGGGGTGGAGCACCAGTGGGTGCGGTCTTACCAAACAGGCGACACTTAGGATCAGAGGCAATGTGACCCGGGTCACCACACCTATAACAATTGAAGGGCCCCTTTGGAACAGGTCTACCTGTCGGGGCCCCGTTCTGCTGCGGGGGTGGGGGAGGCTGAGAACCCTTCTGCTGGTTCCCTTGGGAATTACTTTGGGGGCCTTTTTGGAACCCCTTCTGTTTACCCCTGTCCCCCCCACTCTTCTGCTGGGGACCCTGCCCACCTTTGGCGGAGTCTCCCACTTGACCCTTGTGGACCCTGGTGCTGAGCCAGCGGTCCGCCTCCTCAGCAAGCTTCCTCGGGTTGGACAGCTTGCTATCAATTAGGTGCTGGCGTAGCTCAGGAAAACATTGACTGGACAAGTGCTCCCATGCAATTAAATCAAGCAGCCCTTGATAATCATTCACTTTGCTACCCTTCACCCAACCATCCAGTGCTCTGCAGAAAAAGGTTACATACTCCACATACGTACTCTCAGGGATCTTCTTAGTCTCCCTGAACCTCTGTCTATATAGCTCAGGAGTTAACCCATACCTGGTCATTAAAGCTTCCTTCATATGGGGGTATGAGGTCTGGACTTCTAAGGGCAAATCTAACAGTGTGTCACGCCCTTCAGCAAGGAACCTTCCCCACAACCCCGCTCCCCAGTCTTTCTCAGGGACCCGGTGTGAAGACATGGCCACCTCGTAGGCTCTAAACCACTGCCCTATGTCATCCTTTCTAAAATACTCCTTTACTACATCTTTGGGGATGTACACCTTGGGCTCTACCTGCACCGGTGGAGTGCTGCCACCAGAAGGAGCGGTGTCCAAACTTTTCGCCTTCAGCTCCAACTCCTTCAATCTGATATCATGATCCATTTGGCGTTGTTGTGCCTCCAGGGCCAACTTCTGCTTTTCCATTTCCATTTGTCCTGCCAACTTTGCCATCTCCATTGCATGTGCCCTGTCTGCTGCCCTGTCTGCCAGCTCCTCTGGCGACCGGACTCTGCTGGGCTCCTCAAGGTTGTCGGGTGGAACGATGTCCCCCGCATTCCGTGGGTCTCGTGACTCCTTCCAGGCTCTCAACGCCTTGGTGTACTGGTTCTTCCTCTTGAATCCAGCATGGGGAACTCGGAATTTTACACTGTAGCCTTTCAATTGCTCCATCGTGTAGCCTTCCAGTCTCTCCCAATCCACCTCATCTATTCCAGAAATCACAGAGAGCGCTCTTCCAGCAGAGAGTGAGCCAGGCATGGTTGCAGTAATGGCAGATGTCTCAACAAAGTTCAAAAATGAAAACCTGTGGCTGCGTTATTTGGTCTGCTCTCACTATCTGGTGATTAATAATTCACTGTATGCAAATTACAAGTGCAAATCCGAAATCCCACCCGCTGCCAACAATGTTAGAGTTGTGAGTCTCTGGTTGGCGCAAGGTTGCCCTTGTGTCAAGCAGGAACCCTCTCCTCCACGTCAGGGCGCAGGATAACCCCTCGCGAATGACCCTTGCTCACCCTCTAGGTGCGTGGCGTGAGCAGCCAAGGCGATTCCTCAGGCGTTGTTGGTTAAGCACTTACAATCATACACACAGTAAATACATCAATCCCCCCAGAAACAGACACCAGACTTGGATATATATAAAAATACGCTTCTTTATGTAAAAATAGGTATATATATCTCAGCAGACTTATCACAAGACCAATAACGTTCTCGCTAGGCCACCAGGTTGTAAAGCAGGCAAATGTTCTTTGTTCGTAGTTTCAAATGGATACTTTGGAGTCTCTCGCAAACGTTACTTGTGGTTCCAGTACTCACAGGGATCGGCTCCTGCGAACGGGGAAATAAGGCGTTGCGGGCCCCGAGCCCGATACTGGAACTTCTTCAGTGATGTGGAGAGTCGGCACAGGTCGGTGCGACTCTCAGCTTGGGAAGTGTTCTTGGGTCCTCAATCAGCAGGTGTGGGCAAGTAGGCAGGCGCGGCCAGCGACCCTTTAGCACGGCGGTGCAGGAGGGTCTCCACAGCGGGGGCGGCGCGGCCTGAGATGTCCGGGGATAGCGAAGCGGGGTCGCAGGGCACGGTCAGTGCAGCTGGATGACCCGGCGTAGATCACAGTCGTCGGACGGCTTCCGGCGGGAGGGGTGATAGCGCGGTCAGCGCGCTCCAGTAGCAGGCGGTGACAGGGATGCAGGCGGCCTGGCCCGGGGACAGAGAGCGGCTCTGGACGGAGCGGGGCTCTCACGGGTTTGAGGCAGGCAAGCTTCTGAGTGTCACGGCCCTAGGAGGGGCGATGAGGGGCGCAGTCTCTTTCCAGCGGGATGCACACACGGCTCGAATTGGAGGACGAGCAAAAGCACAGAGAACCCACTGGTCCTGGGGTTCAGTTCAGGGGGCAAGCTCAGATCAAGCCCTTGGAGAATGTTCAAGCACAAAGTAGCAAAGTCTTTTCAGTAAGTCTCTTCCTCTCCTTTCTCAGCAAGGCAAGCAGCAGGCCAGCTCCTCCAGCGTCTTCTTCTCCTTCTAGTCGGGCAGAGGTTCTTTGTGGTAAACAAGATTCTGATTTCTTAGGAGCCAGGCTCCTACTTTTATACCATGATTCTTTTGTTCTTTAGCGCCAGGGGGCCTAGGCCTGGCTCAGTCCAGTTCTGGAGCACTTTGTTATGGTGACTCTGCTCTTTCCTTTCAGCAGCAGGGCAGAGACATCAGCCGCCCCACAGGGGGTGGCGCCGGCTTTGTGGTGGCAGAGCACAGGTCTATTCAAGAGTCAAGGTGTACTCCTCCCACCCATCCAGGTGTCACCTCTCTACCCACCACCTGGCAGCCAACCTGTCTCTGGGGGATCCCCCCCACCCTGCTCCTTACTGTTGCCAGGCAGAACACACACACACAGCAGAGGCGGACTGAGATGGTCAGGTCAGTAAATACTAACTTTCTAAAAGTAGTATTTACAAACCCAGGATATTAAAATAAACTTGACTACAAGAAGTATTTTATTATTCTGAGTTCAGGCATACTAAACTTGACACTCTACCATGCTCTCTGAGTCCACTGGGGTCACAGCGTTGGCGTGATCCCAGCAGCCCATTCTGGCCTATGGAGAGCAGGTAGCCTTCAATAGTGAAGAACGAAAATGGCTGTAATTCACTACTAAGACATGCCACACACATCAGGGCATGTCCTACCTTATGCCTACAATGCACCCTGCCCTTGGGCCTACCAGAGGGGTGGCTAATATGTAGGTAAGGGAAGGTTTAGGGACTGGCAAGTGGGGGCACTTGCGCAGTCCGCGCGACGGTCCCAGACCGCGCACAGGGTCGGCGGTGGCAGACCCTAGACACATTTTTACAAGGCCGCTTTCTGTGGGTGGCGCAACCAGCGCTGCAAGCCCACCAGCAGCATTGGCACTCACAAGCCCTGGCACCCCTGGTGCACTTTACTGGGGACTGATAGTGAATCCAATAAACCAATCAGGGACATCAATTACAGGTACACTTTACCTAGGGAGCACTTGCACTGCGGCACGGATTAGCCGTGGCGCAGTGCCCTGAGCGGACAACACCAGCAAAACAATCGAGGCACACCATCAAAAAGTGGAAGGGAAACTCACGCCAAGGTGCCAGGTCTAACAGGAACCTGTAGTCATAGCTATGGCAAACTTTTTGAGCTGGGCATGGGCCCTTAGAAGAAGTAGTTTGGTTGCTAATGCAGGCTCCATTTTGCATTAATGAAGTGAATAATATTATGCTGGATGATTCTCCTCTGATGGACATGTGGGAATATTGTCTTTTCTTTTAGGGGGCTCACCTTTTTGATATAACCGTGCTTTGCAATGAATGTAAAATTTTCCCTTTTTAATCTTTTTTTTTAATATAATGAATGAATCTTTTTTTAATAATAATCGAATTTATAAAGTGTGGTACACATGGTTTTATATAATGTTTTTATATGTGTCTCTTTTATGATTGAAAAATTATCGAATAAAGAAATTGAATTGAACAGGAATCCAAGATTCATGCCCATCTACAACCCCAGCCTTCCAATATGACGGCCGCTGATCTCACAACCCACTTTAATTCCACAATGACAAAGGTGTTAGATCAAGTAGCACCACGCAAACTCAAACATTTGAGGTCTACCAAATCAAAATCTTGGTTCAACGTGGGTCTTAATAACGAAAGAAGACAACTCAGACAATCAGAAAGGACCTGGAGACTTAACCCGTCGACTCTTCACCTAGCGCAACTTAGATCAAACCGGTCAGCATATAAAAACACATCTTTAGAGAAAAGGCCACTTTCTTCCGCACAATACATAGAATTCTCACAAAGGGGGAAAGGTGGGGGAGGGTCCAAGGGAAAAGTTTAAAGACCAGCTACAGTATAAATCCCCTAATCAACATATACTTTAACAAAGATACTGAGGGTCTAATGTTCTGTATGAGGAAGACACTAACAAAACAGGCAAGTTGAAACCCCAAAACATAAATTGGTAAGGAGCATATCAAAATGATTTAGTTCCCATCACCCACCAAAGGTGGCTTATCATCATCTGGGAACTCAGGACTGTACTGAGAGAGCCAACCACTCTGATGGTAGTGGTGGTTATCCAGTTGTCCCAGGAGTGAATATAAATGGTAGGGTGATGGTTGCAGTGCAAAAAGTGAAGAATATAAAGGAAAAGTGCTATTAAAAATGGCTATCAAGATGCTATAAATTTTATTCTGGCGCTATCTTGATGTCACTTTAAAATCAGTGCGTGGACAGCTTAACAAATAACTGTCGGATCGACGGTCTACATGTTTCGGCTGCTGGACATTAGAGTCCAAGCTCTCATCAGGACCAAATTACGCTACTGCAAGAAGTGTAAAAATAGAAAAAACAAAGATTATCAACCAAGTTGGTATACCATACAACCTGGTCGGATCTGTGTGTCCCTATGGAACTGTTACAGGTCAAGAACCCGGAAGAATATGGGTACGCATATGCTCAAGCTCAGATGACAGAGCGGGGTACCGACGGACAGAGCGGTGCCTCAACATCCTGAGCAGATGCCAGGTGAGGCGAGATGAGAGCTTGGACTCTAATGTCCAGCAGCCGAAACATGTAGACCGTCGATCCGACAGTTATTTGTTAAGCTGTCCACGCACTGATTTTAAAGTGACATCAAGATAGCGCCAGAATAAAATTTATAGCATCTTGATAGCCATTTTTAATAGCACTTTTCCTTTATATTCTTCACTTTTTGCACTGCAACCATCACCCTACCATTTATATTCACTCCTGGGACAACTGGATAACCACCACTACCATCAGAGTGGTTGGCTCTCTCAGTACAGTCCTGAGTTCCCAGATGATGATAAGCCACCTTTGGTGGGTGATGGGAACTAAATCATTTTGATATGCTCCTTACCAATTTATGTTTTGGGGTTTCAACTTGCCTGTTTTGTTAGTGTCTTCCTCATACAGAACATTAGACCCTCAGTATCTTTGTTAAAGCACTTTCTTCCGCAGCCAACTAGACCAGGCAAAAACTAGACCTAGAGAACTCTTCAACATTGTCAAAAGTCAAACAAACGGCACACCCTCACAAGAAATAAAAGCCACCAAAGATCGATGAGAAAAAATCGCCAGCTTCTTCACAGATAAAGTCAAAAAAATCAAGCAATTCTTCATCCAAACCTCAAATCCTCCCTTCCTCAAAACCTGCCCCCCTTTAACGGCACCTGACCAAACAAATCGAAATCATACCACAGACAACCAGGGCCAACTGAAAAATGACGCTAATTTGTCGAACTTCGAACCCATGTCGGAAATCGAAGTCTTCAATATAATTGCAAGCTTAAAGCCTACTTCCCACACTATGGACCCCCTCCCATCCACAATAGTAAAAAAAACTCAACCACGTCATTGCCCCTTTCTGGACAAAAATCATCAACTCCTGTCTCAAATCAGGTTGTGTCCCAAATTCCCTTCAGCTAGGACAAATCACACCTATACTCAAGAAACCCGGGGCCGACCCCAACGAGCTCAACAACCTCAGACCTATCGCAAACCTCCAGTTCCTAGCTAAAACATTGGCGAAGTGCGTTCTCCAACAATTTAAACATATTGACGACTTCAACCTCCTCGACACCTTTCAGCCAGGTTTCAGGAAAGGTTGTAGCACCGAAACAGCAATGCTCAATATTGCAGACGAAACCACAGAGCCTTAGATGAAGGTGAAGCCTGTCTCCTCATCCTTATTGACCTATCTGCGGCATTTGACACAATAAACCATCGAGCTTTACTTGAGACTCTGAAGAGGCGATCTGGCATTAATGGCACAGTACTAGAATGGTTCACTTCCTTCCTTCAGCACTGTTTGCAACAGAATAAAATCAACTCCTGCCTCTGTGTACCAACACGAGTCAAACTTGGAGTCCCACAAGGATCGATCCTCTCACCGTCCCTCTTCAATCTCTTCATGGAACCCCTTGCAATGATTCTGAAACAAGCAGGGGTTCAATACCACCTTTATGCCGACGACACACAAATATACTACAAAATCAAATCACCCAGCGACGTCCGACACCTCAATGGCACGCTAACCATGATCCAAACCTGGTTTAACGCAAATCACTTAAAACTGAAACCAGACAAAACTGAACTAATACTGTTCTCTCCGAAAAGTAAACACCAACCAATTCAAGACTGGCTCAAGGAGCTTGATGCTCTAAACTGCTCCCTCATCCTATCTGACTCGGTAAAGTCACTAGGCATTACCCTGGACAAGAACTTGTCAATGAAGGACCACATCAAGAACTCTGCAAAAAGTGCGCTTTACTCTCTAAAACACCTCAAGAAAATTAAACCTTTCATTCCTCAAGATGATCTCAAGACAATTGTACAATCCCTAGTCCTTTCTAAACTGGACTATGGAAACGCCATCCTAACAGGGTCACCAAAAGCTCGCCTAGCCCCACTAAGGACAGTCAACATTGCAGCCCGACTCATAACATTTGAACACATCTCACCAACCCTCAACGCACTCAACTGGCTTCCCATGGAAGGTAGATGTATTTACAAACTGGCCTGCATCACACACAAGGCCCTTCACACCCAATCCCCAAACTACCTAAACAGCAAACTAGTAAAATCAGGAAAATCCAGAACTATGAGAAGCACCAACTCACTTCTTCTCATCCCTCCGAAACTGAAAAAGAAAACTACCCAGTGCCGGTCCTTCTCTGGTAACGTACCCAGGATGTGGAATGCACTCCCGATTGACCTCAGATGCAACCCCTCCTTCTCTTGCTTCAAAAAGGACCTGAAACTCCTTCTTCTCAACCAATACTTTTCCGACCAAGTCAACCATCCTTGACATCAATAACATAATGGACTCCCCCCTCACTTTGATCTTCAAGGATGGTGGTTATCTGACTGTGTCAACCCCCTGCGTCTCTCTCCCCATACTGGATACATAAGTATTATGTCTTTGCTTATATCTTTATGCATCCTCATGTCCTGCGATGTTATGCAATCTTTCTCTTCCTATGTGTATGTAAAGCGCTCTGATACCTACGGGTCTAGCTAGAGCTATATAAAACTTTATAAATAAAAAATAAATAAATTGCTAAAGTTAACCACTACTTTTCATTAACCATTGCTTTTTTCCAATGCATTTCATTTTTTATCTTGTACAACAGGCAACTGCTTCTTGCATGTAATCTCCAATTTACATCCAAACTACGCAGCTCAAGGACTAGGGCCTTGCGCAGAACGTTTGGCTGCAGACTCTGGCCTATGGTCTATGGTTCAGCCCTGCGCTCAACCCTGCACCCAACCTGCTGCAAAGTGGCCAATCCCAAGTGTGCATGAGCTCCTCAGCTGTGCACAGTGAGGCTTGCCAATGGTCTTTGTGGCCTACCCATCATGGGGGGCCATATCCAGCTGTGGGTGGCAGTTTTCACAGAAACTGGCCTACAGCCTTCAACCATGCTCCTTCAACCTTCAGCCATACGCAGCAGGCCTGGCCATCATGCAGGCAGGCCGTGAGCCCAACCTGCCACAGGCAATCAACCATCCTGTGGATAGGGCCTTCTACCACGTGCAGTGGCATGACTAGAGGGCCTGTCTATTACCAAGCCCTATGTCCATCACTGAGCCCAACCTCTCACAGATGGCCAAACCCTTCTTTGCACTGAACTTTCAGAAGTACACAGCCAGGGTTGACTGCAGGGCGCTGGTCACAGGCCCTTTGCCAATCCACTGCATGTGGCCAACCCCTGCTGTTGGTGTTCAACCTCTACTACTCTTAGACTTTGACGGTGCACAGCAGGATGGGCCACAGGGTGTGGCCTGTGGCCTGGCTCCACACCCAAGCCAAGATATTTGGCCAGTAAGCACGTTTGGCCATTTGACAAGAGCAGCTTGAGAATTTGCGAAGCATGTGCTGGATTTCCACTTTTTAGGCCCAGGATGGTCTGTGGGACTCAGGGAGAGTCTATGATATGTGAATCCAACACAGAGTTTGTGAATTCTACGATAAAAATGTTTTATTATATTTATTTAGTGGACGGTATTTTTTTGTGGGCCACCCACATGGGCATGAGAGTCGGGATAGGTTCAACCTCCACACTTATCCCCCTTTTCTTTTATCAAATATGTTGTTCGGTGGATCATGTTGCATAATGGCACTCCAATGTTGTGCCTTTTCTGCTTTATTTGGGTGAAAACCTTCTGTGGATTCATGAATCCACAGAAGATCTAAGAATTTACAGTCAAGGTAGTTCTGAAATGTAACCTCTACACAATGGCGTAAAGAAACTTGAGGGGGCCCTTCTGCAGGGTACGTGGAGGGGCCCCCTCTGGACTCAATCTGGAACTCTCTGGCCGAAGTACGGTGCTGAGGGGGCCCCTGGAGGTTGGGGCCCCCCACACCGCAGGGGCTGGGGCCCTGTGTTATGCCCCTGCCTCTACATGTCCAGATCGGAACGCTTTTTAAATGTAAATTTCTTGAAAACTACTGAATGCATTTTCACAAAACTAAGCAAAAGCACTTACTTGAGTAACCTACTTTCAACCATAATGTAATTCTGTTTAGTCATTTTTTTCTGTATCGAGGAGTAGAGATTCTTATGTGAGTTGAAAAGGGAAATGGCAGTTTTGAGATTTTTACTTTTTTTTGCCTCTGCCTGATGGATCTGCACAAAATTTGCTACAAAGAATCCAAAGTTCATGAACTTTTTGGTAAAGTTTGGTGCAGATTCTTCAATCAGTCCCAAAATTATTAAGAAAACTATGGAAACTCTGACCTAACCATAACTACATATGTATATAAATATATCCCCTGCCTTGAAAGCCCTGCATTGATTACCAGTTGGCCGAAGATGCTTGTTCAAGCTGCTTTGTATCACCCACAAAGCGATACATGGAACGGGACCACTCTACATCAGGAATAAAATCACCAAACACATTCAACAATGGAACCTCCACTCTGGAGTGGCACCTCTCCTCAAAATCCCAACGTACAAGAAAAACCATGGGTGGGACATCCTTCTCTGTTCAAGCAGTCAAACTATGGAACTCTTTACTCCCCCAACATAAGATCCACGGATAACCACCTTATCTTCAGAAAACTACTCAAGAATTGTCTCTTCCTCACATAACAACCATATGCAAACAGAAACAAGCATTGGCATAGCCAATAGGTCTCGCTTTTGGGACCTTATAAGTATTTAGTTATGCAACTGTTGCATGGCTAAACACTTTATAAGGTCCCAAAAGCGAGACCTATTGGCTATGCCAATGCTTGTTCCTTTTGTAACGTATCGTTTGCTACCTCTTGTACTTTGTTTGCTCTTGATACTTGCACAATTGTCACTATTGCCTTATGTAACGTAACGTTTGCTTTTGTAACATGCTCACTTGTAATTTTCTCCTCATGTATCAGTACTGTTCCTATTGTGAAGCGCTCTGACACCTTCGGGTAAAGTCCGCGCTATATAAATAAAGCATTAAATAAATAAATAGATAAATATCTTAATATCAACCTAAATATGCGGAGCGCAGACACTCGATTGGACGTAAGAATTTCAATCAAAGACTCTTGCAGTGTATTATTTGAAACAATGAATAAACATTTGGCGCATCCGCCACTCTTACACAAGCAGCAAAACCTCAAGGGAGTTGCCATACTGTAAAGCTAAACGAACCAAAAATGTTCCGCATTATACGGCTAGAGCCACCGAATTTGAAGCTGGGTAACGGGGTTCCAACCTCAGGTACATCCTGTTATTCTGGACAAATCATTTCATCTCTTCGTGCCTGAAAATGAATGCGTCCTCTGCAACGCAACTGGTAAAAAACTTTAAGAGCGAGTCAAAACTGGAGAACACAATACTATCTGCCATAACGTTAGTTGCCTGACCTTAAAATGGCTCCTTGTCTTCTTGAATTGGGGAAACAGCCACTACACTACGCAGGCGTGGTGCGCTGAAGTTTGGGCGTGTTGTGTGTATGCATGAAACATATGATGTCAAGCCGTTCATCCATTGGTGTACCTGCTTTAGTTGCTGTTCAATTTGAAAAATTCTAGCTGTGCACTTGTGCAGCGAAACCGTCGTAGTCGTGGGGCATCGCGTATCTAAATGCGGATGACTGCTATCTGGTTTGGAGTCGTTTGCAGTCATTTGTAGCATAAAAAGAAACTGCTTCAGTTGCCGCTTTGTACGTGGGGTGGGGAGAACACGGATGGCCGCGATGAGACGAAGGTAAGGGAGACAGTGCTGGTGCCCTGTTCATTGAAGGGTTGGCGGAGCTCTAAGGCGACAGCTGGTGTTTTACCAATAGTAGGCATCATTAGGGTGACCAAGACAAGTGCAACAAAAAATGCAAGTGCAGGAGGGCGGTAAAAGTTAACAATTTGCGTTACTTTAACCTTTGATAAATGATACTTTTGCTTGGAAACTTGCACTCCCATCATACTTGAAACATGACAAGCCCGGCTTCTAAAGTGGTCCGGACGCGAGCGCCCGCCGCGCGAAAGTGAAAGCATTTTTAGCGCTCTTGGCGGGGGCGGGGGAGCGCATTCCAGGGGGGGGGGGAGCGGACCCTTTGAAGTATGATGCCGAGGCTGTTACACGTGCACGCGCCAGTGGGCTGAAGCGCTTCCCCAAACGGATTGCATGGCGGCACGATGCACGTGATTGTGCGCGTGCTCGCCATGCAATCCACTTTTGGGAGCACTTTGAAATGCCCCTCTTACTAGAGTCTCTCATAGCGATTGCATAAACGCAATAGCTAGGCGAGACCTAAAAACAGCATATACCTCAGTATATAAGCATTTATTTGCACTATAAATATGTACCTATATATGTGTATTGCTTTGTATAAAACGTGTATAATAATTATATTTTCAAAAATATAGATAGTCATTAGTTCTGCTTAACAAATACACATATTACTGACAGTTGCATTATCCTATGTTTTTAACATGTATATAAGTGACTGCATAAATAAGTAATTCTTTTGTCATAACTATGTATCTACAATTGCTTCACTATTGAATTACAAAAAATATATATATATTAATTTAAAGTACAACAGCACTTGAAAGCCAGAGTTTATTAAATGCATCTTTAATCTACATATACTACTTTCCTTATGCATATATTTACCTTCCATGTACTTATCTACCAATATATTTATTACTTTTCTTCAAATTCAGTACATCCAATGCACTAACCTATTGCTCACCCTATACTGCTCTAAATATATCCTCTACCTCAACTCGCTGACTCATCTCAAACCTCCTTCTACTACTCTTTATAATGCACTACAATATTTCTAAACCTATACCTCTATCAATATAGCCTCTACCTCCAATCTTTCCTTCATCTCAAACCCCATATCACAACTATGATCCCAAAAATAACCCTTTCTAGACTCTTCCCTCCTCTACCCCTCCTTGCATCATCTCATACCTCTTCACTATTTAGATCTCCCAAACAAGTCTTTCTAAACCTTTCCTTCTAACTCTTCCCCCTCCACCTCCCTGTTATTCATCCCAAGCCTCCTCCGACTGCTATGAGCTTAAAAAAAATAATCAAAACCCTTCCTTCTTCTATCCCTCCACTATTGTTTTCAATGCAAATAACAGACTAACATTCCACCAATCAAATTAATTTCATATTTCACTATACTAATTCACCACAAATCATTTATCAGTTTCGGAGTAGCGTGCTACTCACGGGAAAAGTGCTTCAACATCTCATTAGGGGTAGCAAACGCTATACAAATACAAACCTTTTTCCTCTTCTATCCCGCCACCTACCCTTCTCAATCCAAATTACTGACTACCATATCCACCACTCAAATTACTTTCATATTTTCACTATACTAATTCGCCACTAATCCTTGATTGGTTTCGAAGTAGCGTGCTATTCTCCGGAAAAGAACTTCAACACCCCATCAGGGGTATCAAGCGCTATATAAATACGAGCCTTTTTTTTCCTCTTTTATCCCTCCACTAACTATCCTTCTCAATCCAAATAACTGACTAACATATCCACCACTCAAATTACTTTTATATTTCACTATACTACTTCACCACTAATCCTTTATGGGTTGCGGAGTAGCGTGCTACTCACCGAAAAAGAGCTTCAACGCCTTGCCGGGGGTAGTAGGCGCTATATAAATGCAATTACAATACAATACAATACAAATGAAGATATATTTTGCTTAAAGTGAAGAAGAAAAAGTATTAAAATGGGCCCGACAGCTGAGAAACTAAGCAGCCTGGGGTAAAATAAACTGTCTGGGAAATCAAAAACGAAACATTAAAAACTACAAAAACGTGTTACGGGAAGGAGCATACTGAAAAAAGCTAAGCACCTTTTAGCTGCATTATACAGCATTGGTTGATATGTGATGGCATATTTAACAGCTTTTGAAGATTTTCATAAAACGAGGGGTATGTTTCTTTACAGCTTCGGGAAATTTTATAAGTCACGTCTCCAAGATGACTGGCAAAAAATACACGTCTCTCAGACACTTGTTGCAACAGCGCTGCGTGAATGTTATTTACCGAGACGGCAGAGGGGGCGGTGGGGGGTTCTAAACAAATTCTTAGCCATGTAGGGATGTGAAGCCAGCGTTACTCAGCAGGATATGGCGCAGACAGAGGAGCCCTGGTGTCAGGCTCGCGCTGTGATAAATCTCACCTCAGGGGAAGCCCGACAGCTACGCGCCGCTGGCATGAAGGGAACCGCACAAAACACAAGATAAAAGGGCCGGCCAGCGGGAGCGAGTGCAGCCAGGCGGAGATAAGTGAGTTAGCACAGGTAATAAAGTGCCTCTTTACACACCTTGCCATTTGAGAAGCGCCATTTTAACTCTCCCACGAAGCGACAGCCACTTGGCGCCTCACCCAAGGACGATCTGTTTGCACTTAGGGACTTTCACGTTTACCACTTTAGGGTGTTTTTCTCTTTAAATGTAACTCTATGACGTATGAGCTTGTTAGTCAAATCGCATCAAGTCCAGGTTTGTTGTATTGGTGTATTCCCTTGGCTTCAGGCCACATGCCAGTGCCTGCGACTTTCGAGTGGCTAATAACACATGATAAAGCCAATGTCCCTTGGAAACAATAAACACATTGTAGGGAGCAGGTGCAAGAGATTACTCACCCGGAGCACCTGCGGTAAGGTCTGTGCAGCCAGGTACATTTCCAAGGTCGACTTATTTAATGAGCGCGTGGGTTTGGCATTCCCAATCAGTCATCAACCTACACCCGGTGTTTCATTTACTCATTCATTCTCTTTTCAGCATTCTCATCCCCTCACGCATTATTAGTTCATTCATTCATTCATGCATGCATTTATTCGTCCATTCATTCATGCATGCATTCACACCACACCCCCCTCCCCCAGCAATGCGCGCTTCTCTTTCGCTGTTTGTATGTATTAAAAAACAAATGGTAAAAACACGGAAAGAGACTCGCATAGTGCTCAGTGCATCAATGATTGACCGAATGAGTGAATGAATGAAATACGCGCACATTGCTGAGAAGTGGATTGATTAGTAAACTAGTGCACACATTGCTGTCCAGTGCATGGTTGGATGAGTGGATGAAGGAATGAATGAATGAAGTGACGACATGTTGCTGACAAGTGCATTGAATGAATGATTAAGCTAGCACACACATTGCTGGCCAGTGAATGAAAGAATGAACATTCTGATTGCTGACCAGTGTGCTACTGAATGAATGAATGAACCAATGCACGGTATTCAGACTTGAGTTCAGTTGTTCATTCATTCGGGCATTGTTCAGAATCCTTCATTGACCAGAAGTCTGTTTTTTTTACCCATGAATTGTCCAGGAAATCTCTGCAACGCGTTCAGAATTTCGTTAACTCATTCCGTTAATCCATCAGTTCATTCACCTGTCAGCAAGCGTTGCTCATCTTCAATGCTTCATTCATTCTTCCATCAAGTCCCTCTTTGCCTCATTCAATATTACATTCAACTCTCTTTAATGTCGCATTATTCCCTGTTTCAGCTCTTAATGCACCCATCTGCACGTCTCTTCGTTTAGTGTTTTAATGCAACCGTTTATGAATACATCACTGTGTCACTCAGTGTCTTGTGAGCTCATTCGTGTTTGTCAATGATTTATCTGTCAGACATCTGTCCCACTCTCAATGTTCCATCCATCCATCCATCCATCCATCCATCCATCCATCCATCCATCCATCCATCCATCCATCCATCCATCCATCCATCCATCCATCCATCCATCCATCCATCCATCCATCCATCCATCCATCCATCCATCCACTAATTCATTTATCCACCCTCTCACTCGCTCATGTTTCATTCATTCTTCCAATAGTAGTACGTACCACTTTCAGATTTTCCTCCATTCATTCCACTATCATCAATTCAGGAATCTCTTATCGTTTCATTTATTTTTCGGACATCAGGGTCTGCCAATTTTCAATGCTAAATTCATTCATAAATGTAATTTACCAACAACCTGTGCCTTCCTTTTAGTGTTTTAATTTACCCATTAATTTGTAATGAAACGCACTAATCTTCAGCATTTATTTATCAGCTGTCACAGATCTCAGAATATTTATTTGTCCCATTTCATATCTATTCTTTCAATCACTGATGGACAATCTCTGTGCCTTTTTTTAGGTTTCATGCATTCATTCATTAATTTGCGATACCTGGTCGTTTTCAGTGTTTCATCCATATGTCTGTCAGCAATATATTTAATTTTGTGTGTTTAGTTCATTCACATAGCTATTGGCAGTTCGGGCTGGACTGTTCCCATGAGGCACAGGGTCAGACTGATTTGCATATGGCCATGTCTGAACTGGGGTGGCAGAGTGGGCTAAAGAACGGTGATGGATTAAACCCGGATCTGTTGACTGGGTGTGAGTGTTTGATTGGTTCTGATGCTCCGTCCATCACCACCCCCTTTTGTACCGCTTTGTTCGCCATAAGTTGGCAGGGTATGCTCAGACGTGAGTCCCTTGCTCACTATGCCACTGGATTCAAGCAAGCATGGCTGAAGACGGCTGAAATGCCCGAAACCGGTCCTAGGAAGCTTGTTTCCGGTCCAGGGAAGGCATGGCTTGGCAGTTCGGGCTGGACTGTTCCCATGAGGCACAGGGTCAGACTGATTTGCATATGGCCATGTTTGAACTGGGGTGGCAGAGTGGGCTAAAGAACGGTGATGGATTAAACCCAGATCTGTTGACTGGGTGTGAGTGTTTGATTGGTTCTGATGCTCCGTCCATCACCACCCCCTTTTGTACCGATATGTTTCTGTAAGCAATAATTTTCCCTCATAATGCTTTTTATTACAATATCTTCTCTTTACTAGCATTTGATACCACACCTGCAATTTCTAAGCATTTAAACTGCAGGTCCTACAATTTAAAAAACGTAATGGTACTCGATGTACTGACCTTGAAATGATGAAAAGCTCAGTTGACCTCACCAGGCTTCCGTTTGTGCTCTGAAGATCACTAGAAATGTCAGAAGCAGATTTGTAACTTTCTGGAGACCTGGTTGTAGTAACAGAAAACCGACTGACCAGGCCCAGAGTTATTGGCTGGCGATGGTAAACAGACTAATGTCGGGTGTGACTGAAAGATTGGAGCAGGGTGAGGGTGGAAGGTGAATGAAACAGAAGTAGGGATAACAGAAGACCCCGCCCCTCCCGCGCACAGAGGGTAAAAGGACATCTTGTATTGTAAAACTGCCAAAATCATCCATACCTGGTGAAGCAGGTTAGTATGTCAACACAGCCACGTGCCAATTCAATACTCAAAACTAGTTGGTGTCATTTCAGAGAAGCATGGAGAAACAAACAATGCCTAAATAAAAAATAAAAATAAATAATGCCTGTTACCTCTATCACGTTGCTGACTAAAGGAAAAGAGAGTGGAAGTCGTTGATAAAGGTGAGGTTCATAAGTCTAAGTTCAAAATTTTTTAGTTGAAAGTTAAGGTTTACTAAAAAAAACTAGAATGTTTTTCTCCCAAGAGAACAATGTGGAAAAATCATTTTCCCACCCTGTGTAGTGTATGTACAGCAGTGACGGTCTTTTCCTATCAGCCACCGAATGTGAAAATGTTAAGATAAATGCATAGTTTGAGTAATGAAAAATAAAACAATTGAAAGTTACCATCCTGGTATAATCTACACAATTGCGTAATTTTAAACTTGTGTTCTAAATGGAGTTTTCAAATGTTTTTTTTAATCATCAGACATACTGGGGAAAGTGAAGTCTCTTTTCCTGTGATATAATTACAGCACCAAAATGTATGATTTTTTTTTTTGCATAATATGTGAAGTGCTAATATAGTGCCTAATTATTGTGAGGCCAAATCGAAACAAGCATTAGCAAAGACAATAGTTCTTTCATTTGTAATGTGAGTGCCAAACTATCGCTTAGTTAACGCTTGTTAGTAAGGCATTGCTTAAAACAAAATGCTCACTGCTGTACTACAGCGCATACACATTTACCAGAGGCCATCTTAGAATGGGTTTGTTGTAGATGTTCAAACGTGGTTGCACATGCCTTGTAATGCACCAGCAATCCTCTTGAAATTATTTTTCATGAACTATAAATCTAATAAGATGGTGAGTTGGCATGTGTCGTGACATAACAAAACACAGTCACGCATCCTAACACAACCATGGCCATTTTGGGTTTTTTCATTTAAGTTCAATTCACAGCTTAAAGATGGCTGATGGCCATTTGCAAACAGTAATTTATTATCACACAAATATTGCATGGAAGCACAAAAAAGAAAAGACGCCAGTGACCTGTAGCAGGGAAAAAATTAGGTTAAAAATAAAATAGATACTGAGGAGCGGTGGAGAAGCAACAAAAGAGCAGAGGTGAGAGGGAGGAGTGTGGATGTAATGAGGAAGGACCAGAAAGGGTAGAAAGCGATAGGAGCTATGGAGAGCTATAAAGAAAAACAAAAAAATATCTTTTGTATGGTTTCGAGATATTGATAATCTCAATATGGTATTGTAAGGATCCTCTGAGGAAATTCCTATTGCGGAAAATGTCAGTGCATAAGATTCCATATTACATCAAAATTAGGTTCAGTTGAATTCATGGTAAGGTCCAGGGGTCAGAGGTGGCCATCAAAATTTGATAAAATCAAAAGGGTCCTATTATTTACTCCTGATGCCAAATCTAGTACAGTGCAGTCTAAGAAACTCTAGGACAGTTCTATCCATCAAGAGCTAGATCAATCAGAAAAGGTGGGGACTAGCAGGTGTTTTTCTTTTTTAAAATCTAAAGCATGACATTGCTGGTCCACAGTTGTTCGTCAAGCGGGGGCTGAGAACAAACGGGGGTCCCAAAACGCGTTTTCCCATGTTAATTTTAATTGGAACTTTAGACAAAGCTACAGCCCGAACTGCTGAATGGAATTACACTTGGGGGCTGATTCCGAGCCTGTAAAACCCGGGTACGAATGGTCGTACGAAGCGTTTTCTCCGTACGACTCGTACTCGGGAATTCCACCTTACAAACCAGCAAGTACGATTCGAACAGAAATACCATTTCCGTACAAATCGTAAAAAACACCGTACGACTAAAAAATACATACAATTCTGATCCTGGACAGCGAGTACGCGACGTCCGCACGCAGTCAGGCAGCATTTTACAGACCAGCAAGTACGATACGTACCTACAGCACTCCGGACGGCTATATTTTTACGGGAGCCAAAAAGTCCCGGAAATGCTAAGTACGCTGCGATGCACGGCAAAAAGGGGGCTCTATACACGTACACGCCATGATCCACATCGTACGTGTCATCATGTACGGTGCGTACCCCAACATTGCATGTGTACGGTGCGTACATACGCGCTGTTGGGGTACGCACCGTACATAGGCCAACAGTGCATATGTACGGTGCGTATGTCCGCACCGTACCCCCCACCCCCGTATGTACAGACCGTACCCCCCACACCCCGTATGTACGGACCGTACCCCCAACCCCGTATGTACAGACCGTACCCCAGGCATACCCCAATCCTCCCGTATGTACGGTCCATACATACGGGGGGTGGGGGGTACGGTGCGGACATACGGGGGTGGGGGGTATGGTGCGGACGTACGCGGGAGGGGGGAGGCTGGGGGGGCCGTACGACTAGTACCCCGGGCACAAGTGTACTCGGGGTAGGGGTCGTACAAAGTTTGCTCCGTATGGGGCCTTTTCCATGCGCTTGTGTTTTTGGACGGGCGGTACGGATCGTACTTGCGCGCTCGGACTTCAGTTTTACGATTTGTATGTAAAACTGTATGGGGACGTCTCGTAGACTTTTCCCGAAGCGATTTGTATGTATTTTTCACGTACGAATCGTACTTCGCCGTTTGGACGGACTTGTACGATTCGTACGTAAAAAAATACGGATACGAGTCGTACCGTAATTTTTTTTAACGGATCGGAATCGGCACCCAAATGTGGCAAAAAGGTAGGTCTTGGTCCAGGAAGCGACCCTTTTTTAAAATGGTGTAAATCCATTGAGTAGTTGCTGAGAAATTAAATAAAATACAAATTTATATATCTGAGCACTGAGGAGGATTCGCAAACTCTCCTAAGCATGAGCTTAATTCTGATTGGCTGCCAACACTCCCAACCAGAATGGGTTGGCAGCCATCTTGTGACTCGGTAACCGAGTCACAAGAAAACAGTAGAAAAAACATAAAAAAACAAGAAAAGGGGGCAGAGTAGAAACACCCTGACCCCCTAGGCCTGCTCAGGGGGTCCCACAAGGACTCCCAGGGCCCATAAAAGCATTAAAAAAACAAAAACATCCAAATTCCCCCTGGGTGAGCAAATCCGTCCGAAAAAAACAACGAAGCGCGGGCTTCCGCGCTTTGTTTTCCTTTAAGCTCCCAGGTGGGCCAGGTGCAGGGGGCAATGTTTAATGTATGCGGGGGCCCCCGCAGCCACAGGGACCGCAACATCCCCAGGGCTTTTGAAATAATATGCAGGGGCACCCGGCCCCCCGCAGCCCCAAGGACCACCACTGTGGCATTCTTAATTATGTGCCAGGGGCCTTCTGGGCCCCCCAAGCCCCGGGGCCAACACCTCCCCGGGGCTTAACTATAATTAAAGAAGTGTGGGGGGGCTCCTGCCCCTCCAGACACTGCCCTGGGGACCACCACCTCCCCAGGACTATTTGGACAAAAGAAGGGATGGCCCACTCATGGAGCCCTCCATGGCCCTGGGGACCACCACCCCCCCAGGGCCGGCTCCGGAAATGTTCCGGGGTGCCCACCCCCGGGACATTGCAGTTTGCTATTGCAGGGCGGGAGCACGGCTCCAACCCTGTCTTAGCAAACACTGCTTTGCTTCTTGGAAGCGAGAGCAGGAAACCTGCTCTTGCTTCCAAGAAGCAAAGTAGCATTGCTTTTGGACAAGGGGAGCTGCATGTAAGCAGCTCCCCTTGCCCAGAAGCAATGCCAGCTCCCGCAGGGGGCGGGGAGCCGGCTGGGACCGTGGGGGCACATTGGTCTCTCCCCACAGTCCCTAACACTGAGGTCAGTCCCCGGGGGATGGGGTCCCCAGGGCCAGAAGTAGCCCCCCTCCCCCTTTTCATTTAAAAAATAAATAAATAAGGCCAGACCTGGGGGAAGGGGTCCCCAGGGCCATAATTGGGGCGAGGAGGGGGGCTATGCGGCCCCCCTCTACAATTCAAAATCAAGGCTGGCCAGGCCCCGAGGGATAGGGTCCCCAGGGCCAATAGTATCCCAGGGAAGGGGTGCCTCATTGCCCCCTTTCTGTATTAATAATAATAAAAAAAAAGGCCATGCCCCGAGGGATGTGGTTCCCGGGGCCGAAATCAGCCTTGGGTGGGGGACTGCGCGGCCCCCTTTCCGTTTTTTGTGAATAGTTTTTTAAAAAAGGGTCAGGCCCTGGGGGATGGGGTCCCCAAGGCCCTCAAAATAATAGAAGAAGGGGGGCCACACAGCCCCCTTCTAACAAAACGAAGAAAAGCCGGCATCTCCCCGGAGGCCCTGTCCCCTCCCTGTACCACTCTGCAAACGCACCTCCTGGCACCTTCAAAGTTGGGGGATTAAGTCCCCTTGAATCCTGAGGGTCCCTGGGGGACAGCTAGCCCACCAGGTACCTCCAGTAGGTCCCACACAGTGGGATTGCTAAGAGGTGGTCCGATGCCACGCCCCTTTTTACAAAACAATCTTGTTTCTAGCTCAAACGGCTCAAACGTTACCAAAAATGCAGTGACAAGTGTTACAGCGTGGTGGAAGGCCCTTTGCAAACCTAGAATGGTAACCTGTTTGTTATTGCTAAATGTGGGTTTTAAATTGGTACTAATGGTGTGCAAACCAGTCTTGCTTCTTTCTGCACCTCTCTTGCCTCTTTCTGCACCTCTGTTGACTTTCTGTACCTCACTTCCCTTTTTCTGCACTTCTCTTGCCTCTTTCTGCACCCCGTTCGATCTTTCTGCACCATTCCTGCCTGTTTATGTACCTCTCTTGCCTCTTTCTGTACCTCTGTTGCTTCTTTCTGCACCTCTCTTGCCTCTTTCTGCACCTTTTGCGCCTCTTTCAGCACCTCTGTTGCTTCTTTCTGCACACCTGTTCCCTCTTTCTGCACCCCTTTTGCCTGTTTCTTCAACTCTCTTGCCTGTTTCTGCAATTCTTTTGCCTACTTATGCACCTCACTTGCCTCTTTCTGCACTTCCCTTGCTTCTTGCTGCACCCTTCTTCCCTTTTTCTGCACATCTATTGCCTCTTTCTGCACCCTTCCCCCCATTTCCTTCATGTCTCTTGGTTCTTTCTGCACTGCTCTTGCCTCTTTCTGCACCCCTTTTGCCTCTTTCTGCACCTCTTTTGCTTCTTTCTGCACTTCTCTTGCCTCTTTCTGCACCCCTCTTGCCTCTTTTTGCACCTTTGTTGGATCTGTCTGCACTGATCTTGTTTCTTTCTGCACCTCTCTTGCTTCTTTCTGCACCTCTCTTGCTTCTTTCTGCACTTCTCTTGATTCTTTCTACACCTCTCTTGCTTCTTTCTGTACCTCTCTTGCCTCTTTCTGCACACTCAGGGCTACATTTAAACCGACCTCAGGCTCAGCAGTGCACACATGCAAGTGCAGAAAAGGGCTGTTAGCCTCTAAACTGCCATGACCTATTATATGCTAGGGACTTAGAGGTAGTTTTAATCCCCTTCCCTGTTATGTACTAGAGCCTTACAGGGGCATTCATGCCAATAACAGGGGTACCACAACCCATAGTGCACCCTAGTGTTTGTAGGTGTTTTCACTGTATTCTAAGTGTCTTTCAGCAGTCAGTTACCACCAGTACCAGTCAGCAAAAAGTTGGGGGGTGCACAGGGCACAGAATGACTTCGCAACAAGGCCTCTTTCTGCACATCTGTTGGCTCTTTCTGCACATCTTGTGCTTCTTTCTGCACCTTTATTCCTCTTTCTGGACTTTCGTTGCCTGTTTCTGCATTTCTCTTGCTTCTTTCTGCGCCTTTTTTCCTCTTTCTGCACATGTCCTACCTATGCACACATAGTTAGAAATTAGCATTTAAAAAAACCTTTGAAATTCACTGAAAAAAACATAGGTTTCAGGGATGTTATAGTTAGAAATTAGCATTTAAAATAAAATTGAAATTCACTGATAAAACCATAGCTGTCAGGGACGTTATAGTTGGAAATTAGCATTTAAAAAACCTTTGAAATTCAATGCAAAAACCACAGGTTTCAGGGACATTATAGCTAGTTAGACATTTCACTCGTACAAAACCAGAGAAATGAGGCCGTTATCCTTGATTGAGCTAACTATAACTCGCACCCTTGCAATGCAGTGCTGATGACGTCGCTAATTACATCACTCATGACATGGTCAGTGACATCACTGAAGACATATCGAATGACATCACTGATGACATCATCCAGTGACTGAGTGTTTCTGAAAAGTTTAAGAATGGTATCTATATATACGCCAAGATGTATTCGAAGAATGGGTGGGTGTATGAGTGTATGGATGATTTTGTGGTTGCGTGTCTGACTGTATAAGTGAATGATTAAACATGTCTTAGTGAATGCATGGGTGAATTACTAATCTGTGTGAATGTCTGTATCAATCTGTCAGTTGGTGTGTAAGTGCATGGGTCAGTGAGTGGCTACATCAGTTTCTATATGGGTTAATGTAATGATTAGTTTTCTGAGTACCTGTATGGGTGCCTGAGTGTCTGTGTGGGTGGGGGTGTGACTCCCTGCATGGATGTGTGAGTGGGTGATTCACTGGGTGTATGGGTTTATGAGTGCGTGTGTCAGGGACACTATGGGTGAGTGAGTGTACGTATAGCTGTGTTGGTGAGTGAATGGATGTCTTAGTGGTATATGTGTAAGTAACTAAATATGTGAAAGGCAGTATATGTGAGTGTTGGAGTATATAAGTGAATATATGTAACAATGAGTGATTGTGGCAGTGGCTGCATGAATAAGTGTGTGCTTATGTCAGTAATGGTTGAAGAGAGTACATATATGGTACTATCTGTATGAATACGTGAGGTGGTGTTTGTGTATAACTGTATAGGCAGTGTAATTATGTTTGGGGTGACTGACTAGGTGTTTAAGTAACTCTTTGGATAAGTGGCAGTGTGTGAGTGTCTATATCAGTGTATGAGTGGATACATCAGTGGCTTTATTGATGAATGACTGCATGTATGAGTGACTGTATGGGTTAGTGATTGGATGTGTGTGTAGACGTATGAATCACTGAGCGGGTATGTACTAATTGCTATTGGTTTGTCTATGGTTTCAATATTGGTAGTCTGTATTTGAGAGTGGGTGTGTCAAAGGTTTGATTAGGGTGTGAGGAGGTGCAGCAGATGATCGTGTGGATGATGTCATTAGTGATGTTATCAGTGATGTCATTTGGGATCTCATCAGTGATGTCACTGACCATGTCATGAGTGATGAAATATGGGACGTCATCAGCAGTGCATTGCGGGGGCGAGAGTCATAGTTAGCTCAACTAACTTTGGCGGCTGAATTTCTCTGGTTTTGTACGAGTGAAATGTCCAATTAACTATAATGTCCCTGAAACCTGTGTTTTTTTCAGTGAATATATATGTATATACAGAAATTCACTGAAAAAACCATAGGTTTTAGGGGTGTTATAGTTAGCTGGACATTTTACTCGTACAAAACCATTGAAATTCCTCCAATATAGTTAGTTGTACTAACTACATCTTGCGCGCCCGCAATCCACTGCTGATGATGTCACATATTACATAATTCATGACATGATCAGTGACATCACTGATGACATCTCAAATGACATCACTGATGACGTCACTGATGACATCATCCAGTGAATGTGGTTTGGTTTGTTATTTAAATATGTATTATATATATATAGCAATTTGCATTGAAGAATGAGTAGATATATAAATATAAATATCTGGATGGAGGATTTAGTAGCAGTGTGATTGACTGTTTACTTGACTAATTTATAGTGTCTCACTAAATATATTGGAAAGTGACTAAACTGTGTGAATAGCTGTATCACTTTGTCAGTTGTTGTGTAAACTGCTGCACCAGTTGGTTACTAGCTACGTGAAAGTCTATATTAGTTATTGATTAGTTAACTGAGTATTTGTATGGGAGAGTGAATGTGTGTGTGGTTCCGTGGAGGGGGTGTGACAGCCCAAAGATGTGTGAATAGTTGATTCAGTAGGTATATGAAGTTAAAACTACATGTTATAACAGTTGTTTGGGTGAGTGAATATCTTTATGGGTGTGGTGATGAGCAAATATATGTCTCAATGGTACATAGCCAACAAACTAGAAAAATAAAAGCCAGTGTGTGTGTCAGTTGTTGTATATAAATAAGCATACATAAGACTCAGTGATTGTATGAGTGACTGAATGGATTACTGTATACTTGTAATAGTGATTTTATACCACACTAAGTATGAGTTACTATCTATATGAATAGATGAAGTGGGGTTTGTATAAGTGTGTAGCTAAGTAAAAGTAAGTATGATCCATTGTTTGCATAAGTGAGTAGGATGACTTCATAAGTGATTAGGATGTGTGCTGGTGTGTAATGTCGATATAGGTGTATAAGTATATTTGATAGAGTTCTATTGATCATTGACAGCATGTATGAGTAAATCTTTAGGTAAGTGATTAGATGTGTGTATAGATCTAGGAATCCCTGAGTGGGTGTTTAGAAACTTGTTTTGGTATGTTAATGGTTTCAAATATGTCACTCTGTATTTTACAGTGAGTGATGAAAGGTTATACTAGTGTGTGATGAGGTGTATCTGATTGTCACGTGGATGATGTCATCAGTGATGTCACTGACCATGTCATGAATGATGTAATATGTGACATCATCAGCAGTGGATTGCAGGCGCGCGAGATGTAGTTAGTACAACTAACTATATTAGAGGAATTTCAATGGTTTTGTACGAGTGAAATGTCCAGCTAACAATAACACCCCTAAAACCTATGTTTTTTCAGTGAATTTCTAAGTTTAAAAAAAATGCTAATTCCTAACTATATCAGGCCTGAAACCTATGCTTTTTTCAGTGAATTTCAAAGGTTTTTTAAATGCTAATTCCTAACTATATCAAGCCTGAAACCTAAGGTTTTTTCAATGAATTTCAAAGAGTTTTTAAATGCTAATTCCTAACTATATCAGGCCTGAAACCTATGGTTTTTTCAGTGAATTTCAAAGGTTTTGTAAATGGCAATTTTTAATGTATTAAATGTTAAACTCATTTTTTTATACTGATTTACTACATGTTTTAAACTATTTATTTTTAGGTATTTTATTTTTTTTAATTACATTATACATTAAAATACAAAATATACTTTCTCAGAATGAATTACTTTAGTTTACATACTTTGCAAATAGGCAATAGAATTTTAAGTACAGTAGTTACAGCTGTTGCAATGGGCAACACAATTTCAAACACAATGCAACATTGAGCTCAATGTGAATATCTAGTCAAATGCAATTAGTTACTTTATGGATTACTTTTCTAACCACAGGACCGGTTCCTAGATTCAGTCCTTGGACATCTCCTGTAAACAGTTGAGTAAAAGCGTTTTGGTTACAGCAGTGATTTTGAAGGAATATTATTGTATATTAAAAGTTGACACTTAGAAATGTTTTCACATACAATCACCAATGTTATCCTATGGCAGAAAATTCACTTAGCAGGTCAGTAGTGTTATCGTTAGTTTTTCTTACTCAGTGGTGGATCCTGGATCCAGCACTGGTGCATCTCCTGTAAACAGTTGAAAGAATGTGTTTAAGTCATACAGACGATTTTTTAGGAATATTTTTAGTTTGTGAAAATAGACACTTAGAAACTTTTCTGCTGAAAACCACACAATACATTCCTATGGAAGGAAATACAAGTTACTGGTAAGTACGCTTAGAATTACTTTTCAGGGTCAGTGCTGGGCTAAAAGATGCAGCACTGGGTTCTCTCCTGATAACAGGTGAGTAAATCGGAATTCGTAGTTCGGCTGATTTTAGATGAATATTTGTATATTTCAAAAATCAACACTTAGAAACTTTTCTGCTGAAAACCACACAATGGATTCCTATGGAAGGAGATACAAGTTACTGGTAAGTACGCTTAGAATTACTTTTCAGGGTCAGTGCTGGGCTAAATGATGCAGCACTGGGTTCTCTCCTGATAACAGGTGAGTAAATCGGAATTCGTAGTCCGGCTGATTTTAGAGGAATATTTGTACGTTTCAAAAAACCCTGGGGCATGGCCCTTTTAAAAAAATATATATATATTTTGGAGGGGGGCTACCTTGCCCCCCTCCTGTGGCCACTTATGGCCCTGGGGACCCCATTCCCCGGGGGCGTTTCTTTTTTTTTTTGCATTGCACTCCTGGGCGTGTCACTCTTAAGTTTGTCAGTCCTGTGTGTCTCTCCTGAAGTTATCACTCCTGGATGTATCACTACTGGGTGTGTCACTCCTGAGTGAGCCACTGGGGCATGGGGGAGAGCAAACAACCCCGTACTGGTCACCATGTTCTATTTGTATGCCGATGCTTGTTTAAACCCAAGAGGCGCTTGGTGGGAGCTATACCCCAACCTTGTCACGTGAGAGCTTGTGTCTCACTCTTCGCCAACCAGCAGGAAGTGCGTGAATCTTCTGGGAGAGAGAGGGAGAGAGAGGCACTTATGGAGGGGAGAGAGTGCATCCCCCACGAGCACAAGAGTACATCTGAGGCACGTGACAGTGTGTGCATGTGTGAGGGCGTGAAAGATCCGCAGAGCCGTGTTTTTTGTCTTGCAGTTTTATACAGCTCTAACTCGACCCAGAGGTATCATGGTGCTTTACACGAGCACCAGCTCTTCCAGATGGTCACATTCATGTTTTTTTAGGCGTGGGGAGATGAAGTGATTTGCCCAGAATCACAAGAGGTTGAGCTGCAGAGACTCAAACCTGTTTACCCAGCTTCGAGGTTGTACGCTCTAACCGTTAGGCCACATCTTAATGAGTCCAGCCTGCAGGGACAGGGGCCCATATACTTACACTCCAGAGTGTGTCACTCTTAAGTTTGTCAATCCTGTGTGTCTCTCCTGAGGTTATCACTCATGGATGTGTCACTACCGGGTGTGTCATTACTGGGTGTGTCATTACTGAGGGTGTCACTCCTGAGTGTGTCACTGGGGCGTGGGGTAGAGCAAACAACCCCGTACTGGTCACCATGTTTTATTTGTATGACGATGCTTGTTTAAACCAGAGATGCGCTTGGTGGGCGCTATACCCCGACTTTGTCACGTGAGAGCTTGTGTCTCACTCTTCACCAACCAGCAGGAAGTGTGTGAATCTTCTCGGAATGAGGGCTACATATGGAGGGGGAGAGTGCATAACCCACAAGCGCATCTCTGAGGCCCGTGACAGTGAGTGCACGTGTGAGGGCGTGTGAGATCCGCAGAGCTGTGTTTTTTGTCTTGTAGGTTTATATCGCTCGAACTCAACCCGGAGGTATCAGGGCACTTTACATGACCACCAGCTGGGCATATCCATGTTTTTTTAGGCGTGGGTAGATGAAGTGATTTGCCCAGAATCACAAGAGGTTGAGCCGCAGAGACTCGAACCTGGTTACCAAGGTTCGAGGTCGTACGCTCTAGCCGTTAGGCCACATCTTATTGAGTCTAGCCTGCAGGGACAGGGTCGACTGTCCTCACACTCCAGAGCGTGTCACTCCTGGGCGTGTCACTCTTAAGTTTGTCAGTCCTGTGTGTCTCTCTTGAGGTTATTACTCCTGGATGTATCACTACCGGATGTGTCATCCCTGGGTGTGTCATTACTGAGGGTCTCACTCCTGAGTGTGTCACTGGGGCGTGGGGGAGAGCAAACAAACCCCGTACTGGTCACCATGTTCTATTTGTATCTCGATGCTTGTTTCATTATGCCCCCGGGATTTGGCCCCCCCGGGGGCAAATTAGCATATTTAGTGCGGGAGCCCGTGCAGATATTTTTTTCTGTCGGCAGGATGCGTGCACCCAGCACGCATCCAGCGCGCACCCTCCCGTTTACATTTTTTTTTAAAAATTTGGGGGGGCCTTGGGGGTCCTTGTGGGAGCCCCTGAGCAGGGCTAGGGGGTCATGGTGTTTCTACCTTGCCCCCTTTTCGCGTTTTGCGACGTTCTTTTGGGGTTTCTTGTGCCTCGGTTCTACCGAGGCACAAGATGGCTGCCAACACTTCCTGATTCAGAGTGTTGGCAGCCAATTAAAATTCAGCTCATGATCGGGAGGGTGCATGGATCCTCTGAGGCCATAGATATATATGTACTTTTAACTGTCATTTTCTCTGGAACTACTGAACAGATTTACACCATTTAAGCAAAAGGCACGAGTCTGAACTAAGGACTACCTCTTTGCCAAATTTGGTGTAATTCCGTTCAGCAGTTCGGGCTGTAGCTGCGGCTAAAGGTCCTACGGGAAATTGCATGGGGAAAATGCGTTTTGGGACCCCCCTTTTTTCTCGGCCCCCGCTTGACGAATCACCGTGAAACTTTCAGGCTAGCAGCAGACTGGAGCTGGCCAAAAGTTTTGAAAATTTTGCGAAGATTCGTAAATCGGCGCCAAAGTTATTCCAAATAGAATGTTGCGGATTTCCTATGGAAAGTAGGTCCTAACTATATCTACCTACTGGCGACCGCCAGTAGGTAATATATATGCCACACCACCACTTGCTGCGAAGAAATCCAGGGACACAGCGAGGTTCACTTCGGGAGACTTTATTCACAGGTAATTACAGCATTATGCATTTCGGCACCTACGTCTTCCTCAGATGCTGTTCTTTACTGGCTGTCACCTCCTCCCTCCTTTGAATTTGCTTGGGTACTCTCATTGGTGGGAGATCAGCTGACCCCGCAATAGTCCCGGCAGATACAGTCTAATAGACGACTACCTCTCCCAGCATGCACCAGATAGTGTGGGCAAAACAGCAGGATCAATGTTGCTCGCATGAGCGCTGAAAATACCACGCAAAAGAGGGGCCGTGTTGCGGCAGGTGACCCCATAAATACAATGACACAGACTCCCTCCGGTCCCCAACGTCCAAGCCCCAAATGGTAGAAACAGAACCAGGCTGTAAAGCGGGAGGAGCTCAACCCGCTTCCCCATGCAATCACGGTCTGTCACTGACAGCGGCCTCTAGCCTGGTCCATTTCTGAGGCGGTCCGGGGAACAATCAATCCCTTGATTACACTCTCTCCTTGCCAGAAAAGTCCCTGGATGCTTGTTGAACGGGTCCCTGTACCGCGTTCCTGGAAGACACGAAAAATAAGCCACATGACCACTTGCTGCGAAGAAATCCAGGGGCACATAGGGGTTCACTTCGGGAGACTTTATTCACAGGTAATTACAGCATTATGCATTTCGGCACCTACGCCTTCCATAGATGCTGTTCATTACTGGCTGTCACCTCCTCCCTCCTTTGAATTTGCTTGGGTACTCTCATTGGTGGGAGAGCAGCTGACCCCGCAGTAGTCCCGGCAGATGCAGTCTAATAGACGACTACCTCTCCCAGCATGCACCAGATAGTGTTGGCAAAACAGCAGGATCAATGTTGCTCGCATGAGCGCTGAAAATACCACGCAAAAGAGGGGCCGTGTTGCGGCAGGTGACCTCATAAATACAATGACACAGACTCCCTCCGGTCCCCAACGTCCAAGCCCCAAAAGGTAGAAACAGAACCGGGCCGTAAAGCGGGAGGAGCTCAACTTGCTTCCCCATGCAATCACGGTCTGTCACTGACATATATAATCAGCATTGTTAACACGGATGCAAAGTCGGTAAAGGAAGGAGAAATTAAAGCATTTCTCCTTCCTTGCGCCTTGTTTAAAAGGGTGCACTTTTCTCACGTTGAACCCAAACTACTGTTTTTAGTAAATTGGGTTTAGCGTGCTAAACCTTGGGTGATTGCATTGGAACGCACAACCCTTGGTACGCCCCCATGGCGCAAAGTAATGCGAAAATTACTTTTACGTTATTTGTTATATAAACAAGTTTAGCGCTGGAAAGCTAATTAGGAAAAAAAGATTTTTCATCACTTTTGTGACGCAAACATGGCGCAAAATCTTAGTAAATCTCCCCCTACATGTGCCGCATTATTCCGCATGCTTTGCCTTTTCTTGTTGCATAACTTAGTCAAACTTGCCAAATAACTTGGTCCAACCCTGCCACATATTCGAAGTGGCCCTGACTTTAGGACTTGTAATTATATTTGCTTGGCTTGTCAACTCTATATGTCTGCTGACTTGTTGAACCGATTTTTAATGGTACAGCACAGTAGAGACCAACAGGTCGGAGTCTGCTGTTTGTAACATAATAAACAAGCAAAGAAAGAAAGAAAAGAAATAAAGAAACACACATAAACAATTACAAAAAAAAAAAATCAATAAAAGTACACCCTTTGCTTGGAGTTTCTGTCTGTGCTACGTGTTCCCGGGCTTATTCCTTAGCTGGCCAGTTCCAGCAATCACAAGTGAATACGGGTAAGGTTTGAGAAAGCTCTCTGCCTCTTTATTTATTTCAAAACTCACACATCACATGTGGGTGCGCTAAAACGAGGCGATGTAGCCTGACAGCCAGAGCTGCTGACTTTGCAATAAAGGAACCAGGTTCAAGTCCAGGCATGGGCTCAACATCCTCTGAATGTGGGCAAATCACTTTATCTCCTGTATTTTTAAAACAAAAAAATGACCAACCTTTTTTTAAATATAATCTATAATAAACTTTAGCATCCTGAGGCTAATGAGCCGAAAGCAGCCATTTTCTGCAGGTCCCCAGGGACAAGTGTGAGAGTTCTGGAGTGTGGGAGGTACCTGCGGTTAGCACCTGGTTGTTACACCGGTGTTTTCAAGAGATTGCATGGGGCCTGGTTAGAAACACACGGCAAAAGCATTTACCCTAAAGTGCTGAACTTTTTTACATGTTTTAATTTGTAGATCACTCAGAGGGAAAACACCGAGAGGGGGCTTATTTACAAGCACCTTGCGCCGCCGGTGTCACTTTTTGTCACATAAAAAGTGACGCACAGGGCTTGTATATAAGCCCCGGTATACGTTTTTTTCTGACAAATGTAGAGACGTTTCTGATAAATGTAGCAGGGTGTCACACAGGTCCCTGGCTTCCAGGGGTCTGCTATTGAACCCAGCCAATGTATTTCATACTCCCAGTGCACCATGATGAAAATACTAGGGAGGGAACGAAAGGGGGCGCCCCAGCAGCCCATGAGCAAGTAACCTCTGTCATGGTGGTGAAGTTCCTTAAATGTAGAGACGTTCTTTTTATATTTACTACCTAAGAGCTTTACAAAGACAACTATGTACAAGAAAAAAGAATAGCAAATAATTTGAAAAAAAAATGAAATGGAATATGATGAGGAAGGGTTATTTTATACAAGAGCACAGTTGTGCTGTCTCCACTGGTTCAAGGTAAAGCCTGAATGCTACAGGTCGACTTTTTACGCTAAAACTAACAGTAAAAGATGTCTGACGAATGCGTTTTAAAAGTATTTCTAAAGATAAACCAGTTGTGTAACTCCCCTCCTCAACACATTTCTAGCTTCGTATAAAGAGCATGCTTCGTCAAGCAGGACCGCACTCCGCTAGGCCATGCCTGTGTGGTCTTAGTGGCAGAAAGGCACAATTGCGTGGCTGCAATTTTTCCCACAAAAAATGGCTTCTAGCTTAAATGGGAGAACGTTACTAAAATCATTGCACACTGTACAGGCCCGCATCTGACACTTTTTAAAACCAGCGGGTTAACTTTCAGATGCTGCATGTTGTAATCAAACATTTAAAGATGTGACAGTTCTTCCCAGATGTTGGTAACATCCCCAACTGATGAACTGTTATTAAATACAGAAGGAAACAGACATTTTAGATACATAAATGTTGTGTAAAGTTGACTGGAATGTTCAATTCTCCTTCGTTATGAACTTGTGTTGTTTCGCTGTTATCACAAATTCATGAAACCTTTGGGCATATTTACAAGCCCCTATCGCTACCAAAACCTCAATTTTCTCGACGTTCTGGTGGCGTTAACGTGGCTTAACGCTGCCTTGTGAATAAGACATCCTTTCATGCTATACTTAGTGTGAAAGTGGAGGGCAATGCATGATGCGGAGGGCGGTCCGCCGCAACACCCATTGATTTTGACGCTACTCAATATTTACAAGAGTGGCGTAAATATGGGGCGCGCCAAAATTAAGACCAAGAAAAACCTGGTCTTAACATGGCGGAACGAGGAAAAATGCTTTATTTCTCGTTGTTTTTGCTGTTTCTAAGTGTGCTACATTGTGCAGCACACATAGAAACAGCAAAACACCATGCATGATTGTTTATGTGAAGGAAGGGTCACCTTCCTGCACATAAACAATCATTCCCACAACGCAGGCTCCATTAGACTATGGTGCAAGGGTGCTTGCAATGGCACTAGACAGCTGAAATTAGCGCCAGCGCAGGGGGAAACGCAGGGCTGCACTGTATTGTTGTTAATACAGTGCAGCCCTGCGTTTCCAAAGTGGCGGAGCACGGCGTTAAGCCAAGAAGGCTAACGACACGCTCCCCCAACTCCCTTGTAAATATACCCCCTTGTTTTCAAAGCAGCACGATTACAATGAATAACTAAGTCACACCTTTTATTACAAGAAGTGTGTACATGAAGGCCTGTTTGATGCTGTGTGCAACACTGTAATTACTTCACACATATAGGGGCATATTTACAAGAATTGCCGGTAAGCAGCTTTCCCGCTGTTTAGCAGCATTTTTTTTACAGCTGCCAGTCGGCAAGGTATGTTTGCAACGTATTTACAATACGTCGCCACGTAGCATTAGGGTCAGCTAGCGGCCGCAAAAAATGACGCTAACTCTCGCATCAAGGTGATAAAAAAATTCACGTTAGTGAACACACCCATAGACACATGCACATGGCCTAATTGATGGTGACACGTTGTCATTACACATCCACGTGTGGCAACTCGAGCACTAGGGTACAAAAGACGCTCAAACTATCTGAACACGCCAGGGGTGGCATTAGGGAGGTGCTACGAGGAGAAATGTTTTCATTTCTCCTCATTTTTAGTTTTTCATTTTCTATGTGTGCTGCATTCTGCATTCTGCATTCTGCAGCATACATAGAAAGAGGAAATCACCTCTTGTAATTGATTTTGAGTAGTAAGGTGTCACTTCCTGCACAAAATCAATCAGCCCCGTAACGCAGGCCCCCTTGAACCATAGTGCAAGGGTGCCTGCGTTGACGCATGGCAGTCCATTGTGTACCAACTCTGGGGAAAAGGGCAGGAATGCACTGTATCTGATAGACACTGTGCATTCCTCACCTTTTCTTTTGACGCAGGGCAGTGCAGCAAGATTCCTTACGGCGCTGCCCTGCGCCAAAACCTCATCAATGAGGCCCCTATCATACAAGTGTGTTGGCATCATTTTTAAGAGCAGGTAATTCCTAGCGGTAAGAAACTGCCACTAATGTGACTTAGCAGCAGTTTTCCTTTTTTAGCGACGTACAAAGAAATCCTTGAAAATATCGCATTTTGTGTTTGGCTGGAGTTTTATGAAGGAATGTCTACCTACCATTAAATGTTCAGTGAGTCACGCTAAATGAATTGGATCTGTGAGAAATTGCCGCTAAATCTGTAAAACTGCCACTAACGGGGCTTTGCGGCAACTTGTAAATATTGCATTAACAAAAAAGCTCCTGTAGCGTAAAACAATTGGTGTTAAATCCTTGTAAATATGCCCCAAAATATTTTACTCTTTTTGGTGGATTTAAATGTACTTCCGTACAAGACATAATTGTTAATTATTGGTGAATACATAATTTAATAGAATCCCTGCTGTATGTAGCTACTATTTTGCTTAAGAAAACTGTATTTTTTTATAATATAGGATACTTTTTTAGATTTATTTGCCAAAATCTCTGTATGATGCCACTGAATGTAGTGTCTTATTAAAAATCATAATGTTCCACCCAATTTGCAATTCCCTGCTAAACAATGTAGTTTAACTTTCCACATAATTTGGTCCCCAACTACAGCATAATTTGAGTGGCCCTGCCTAGGGAAAATCCACCATTGATGCTTTCATTATGAATTGTATTTGACCCTTAGTAGTCCAGCACTGTGTTTTACCAGTACGAGGGGTTCAGTAATAATCCTGCCCGTAATGCAAGCACCCTTCCAGCATGGTGCAAGGACGGCCCAGTAACAAATACGGCCCCCAGTGGCCCAAAATCGGACCCCACCCTGGCGGCCCACTGGGGAAACGCCCCCGGTGCCCGCTACGGCCAGTCCGGCCCTGTCTGTGCAGACACTAGGCAGCACACTGTACGCCAGTCCTAGGAGGCCATAGACACTGCAAGTAAGGGTGCTGGGACTGGGGGTGCTGCAGCAACCCCTCAATAACCACACCAGACTTCAGAAGGTGAATGAGCAATAAAGCTATCTTTAACCCGTTCGTTGCGCCCGTCGGCCAATGGCCGTCGTGAGCACTACCTCGGTAGTGCTGCGCACGTCCGTTGGCCGACGCAGCCCCGCCCGACCAATGGAACGCCCCGCACCGCGGATGAATAACCGCCGCGGAAAACGGGTTAAATTTCCTTTCTATCTGCTAACATTTGCTGTGTTTCAAAAAGTAAGGCCAATGGCAAGTAATATTTTCTGGTAAATGGCTGTTTATTCTTTAAAAGTGGAGATTGGTGCTTACTTTATCTGACTGCAAAGTGAGATGGTTTTGTAAAGTTAACAATGTGGAACTCTTGCAGGATAAAGCTAGTGTTTAAGGAATGGTTGTAGCTTTTTTGTAACACATAATAACATTTAAGTGCCAGTAAATTAACTGAACAAATGTTTCAGAATATATAACTTCAGTTTGGAAAACACACAAGAAACACATTGTTTTTGCAGTTCTGAAGCATGATGGAAGCAAAGATTTTAATATGATCAAAGCAACAAAGACATACTTAGGGCCAGATGTATGAAGCTTTTTTCAGCACGCAAACGTCCGTTTGCAAACTGAAAAAATAGTTTATAAATGTCCAAAGCCCTATTTGCGATTCGGTAATCTATTACCGCATTACAAATTGAATTTCCGAATCGCTAATAGGGGAGGGGTGTGCCAAGGGCATCCCTTCCTAATAACAAGTCAGAGGGGCATGTATGAATGTTTTGTGACCGTAATGCTGTTGCAACACATTCATACTTTACCGACTCCGTGAAGAAAGTGATAACCCTTTCGCAAACGGGAAGGGATCCCCAAAGGACCCCTTCCCCTTTGTGAATGTGGGCGCCAACATTTTTTAGGCAGGCAGTGGTCCCACGGACCACTGACTACTCCTACAAAATGAAAAGTAAACTTTTCAATTTCCTTATTTAAATGCATCCCATTTTCCTATTGAGTCATTCATTTTATTTCAATGGTTGATAGTACAAAACATAAATGGATGCAGAATCCGACACTCGCTTCCACGTGGTAAATCATAACCTAAGCTATAGCCCCACCTCTGGCTTTCTAAAACTAAGAATTAAGCCACATCAGGGGTATGTTTTTGTTAGGGGTCAAACAGTTAAATAAGGTCAATATAAAGCTATAAACACACTGCAAATGTCTATTTGCACAAGTACATTAAAATCAGTGTTCCGTGTTAACCGTTTCGTCCACATTTCCTTGCCAAATCGAGACATCATCAGATTCAAAACACTGGCGTTCTAGACCTGTCTGTGAATGTTGTTTCAAAAAGGAGGTGCTGGTGTAAAGTGACTATTGGCGTCACATTACATCTCACACCAAGACAGACAGCATCAGCAACGTTTTAGAATGCATGTTGCTGGCAAATGTTAGAGGTGCAAGACTGGGTAAAGGACACCGTTTTTCCCATAGCTGGGAGACCCCTTCATTTATATCCTGCACACACAAGGCTAGTCCACTCTCTTCCCACTTACACCATACCCTCTAAGCTCCATACCTTGCTGTTGGCGCAGGTCACGCTCCGCAGGACTCCGTAGAAGATGGGCAGCAGCGCCATGATCATCAGGCTCCCGTAGTCCAGCGCCGTCCCCTCGGGGGAGGCCGGCAGCAGGGCAGATGCGTTGCAAGCTGTAGGTCCGAGACGTTGATCAGCGATGCCTCCGCCATGGCTGGAGGTTCGTGGGGCTGCGGGGTCCAGAGAAGGAGGTGGGACGGGAAGGCGCAGCGTCGAGGCTGCGTGGAGCTCTGTATTAGGGCCCCGGACAGGGAAGAGACTGCTCTTTCAAGCTCCGCTGCTTTTTGGTACCGGTAAGGGCACGTTACCTAAACAACTAGGAAGTGACGTCCCTTCCGGATGAAGTTCACAACTTTATCTAATACTGAACATAATTAGTAGTGCCCTTTCTCATTTCTGAGCGCCTGTGTCCCTGGCCCTTCCAGTCCTCTCGGAGTCATGGCGCCTCCTATCACCTCATGTGATAAATATAGGAAGACGATATTTCACCGGTGATTTTAATAAAGTCCCCTCCAAGGCCGCCTTCGTCTCCCCGTTTGTGTATAATTAACGAACCGAGAGAAAACATTAATCTCGGTGCCAAAAGGCAAAACTTGTGTCGGTTTTAAAAGCTTAGCGCCTCGTCAAGGGCTCCTGGACTGTGAAAGACTTCCTCCAGCGAAGAGAAACAGCAGAAAAGTAACCCCCTCCTGGTACCTAATTGTAGTAGCGGGTTAGCGATGAAGGAAAGGAGTCGGAAAACGACGGTGACAATAACAGCTGTCTTTTATTGTAAACCCCCTCCTGGTACCTAATTGTAGTAGCGGGTTAGCGATGAAGGAAAGGAGTCGGAAAACGACGGTGACAATAACAGCTGTCTTTTATTGTTTCTTTTAAGTTTAAGAGAATAATAGGACCCACGGCACAGCAAGCACTGCATACGAGGAAGGTCAGGCTAACAATGACTGCCTTCCCGTCACATAGTTCTAAAATGGAATAGGACGCTTATTAACAGCTTAAAGGGAAACAAACTAAATAAGTAATAATGTAGAAGAGTTCATGTAATGATACTACAACAACGTGTCCGATTGAAAACGACTTCAAGAAACTAGAGGAGGTTTGTGCGTTGGTGATGTGCAAAGATAAATTTTAACTTTCAAAATAACTCCTCAAAGCTTATACATCTTTATAATAACGGCGCATGAGAGTCACTTTTATTTGTGACAGTTGCCTCCAGTGTGTATTGTTCAAAGACGTGTTTGTCCTCTCGTGCCGGCATTCTCCGATCTGTGACGCACTGAAGTTGACGAGGAGGGAGTGGGAGGGGGGAGTGGGGGCGGGCACAGTGCAAATGGTGTGCACTTTGATGTCCTCAGTGGCCGCGCGGCTCACTGATGGACATCAAAGGGGCCGCGAAGTGATCAGGCAGTGCTTTTCAGGCTGCCAAATGGTGCGCGCGGCCGGCGCACATGCACTGTATTTGGAGGCCTGAAAAGCACTGTTTGCACTTCCAAAACTCGCTTACTATAAGTCTCGCCAGAACAGCGCTAAAGCGCTGTCTCAGGCGAGACCTAAAAACTGCTTTGTTTAAAAAGCATTACAACAAACAAGTGATGGACGGAATGCTGACAATGCAGACATTCTCCCCCAGTCAAGAGATCTGGGTTAAATCCATCGTTCTTTTGCCCACTACGCCACCCCAGTTTAGACATGGCCATATGCAAATCAGTCTTGACCCTGTGCCTCATTTGCATTTGTTTAAAAAGCAGTCACAGACATGGTGGTCTGTTGCCCGAGCAGGCCACCATCCCTGTGTGTGCTAGCCATTCACAATGAGTCACTAATTGCAACCTTCCTCATAAATATTACTGAGGCAGGTCCCTTGCGACCCATTATGAATTGCAAGCAGTGTAAAACAGTCTGTTGTATATAGCTGTTTACGATTTCCTAATAGCGAATCGCAAAAATTAGCTATTAGGAAATCTCAAACAGAAGTTCCTCGTACTTGCAACCACCTTTGCAGGGACACCGTGCCGATTGGTCACGTGTCCAAACGGTGAACGCGCAAGTTTAACGTCACCGATACCGAGTCCCACCGGCGTGTGAAAGCTCCGTTGACCGATCGGCACGGTGTCCCTGCAAAGGTGGTTGAAGGTACGAGGGACGCTCGCAACCCCCTGATTTGGTGTTATTATCAAGTGAAGCGAAGACTGGTGTTCCCTGTAGCCTTGATGAAATTGCGCAAAATATTGGCAAAGAAACATGTTGGCTTTTTGAAATTTTAAATGGTCTGATTAGAACCATTTTTTAATTGAGGATACTTACAGCAGCGAATAAAATGATGTTGAGCCAGTGAGTAATACCTCATTTTAGATGTAGGCAATTTTATGTCTTTTCTCACAGGGGCCAGTGGTTACTTGTTTGACACTAGCACGTACATCTATAACTGATTTTTCACTGTCTTTTTGTTTCTTTCCTTCACTTTTGACAATTTCACAATGAAACACAAATTTTTTTCTTTATGGGGAGAAAGCAACTGACTATGATAAGTGGGCGTGCTAGTGAGTACCAACTAGCAAGGCCCCCTTGGTGTTTCGACTCTGAGGTGCTTTCTGTCTTTCCTCACCTTTTTTCTCCTTGAAATATTTAGTTTTTTTCCCTCTTTTCTGTGGTTAAGTGACATTATAAATTGAGCATATAGACCATGGGTACTCACAAACTTTCTCTCAGGGCCAAATTTACAGTGTGGTTTGTGGCCGAGGGCCGCACCGGTGGTGACGGGGTCAGTGGGGGAGGGGGCGGGGCTAGAGCAAAATAAAAAACTGTGACCATGAGGTTGAACACAGGCCCCTGCAGCGTTCGCCTTCGTCCACTGAGCCACCAGACCCTGCATACACACATCTTTCTCTCTCTCTCTGTCTCCTTCCCTCTCACTATCTCTCCCTTCCTCTCTCTGTCTCCTTCCCTCTCTCTCTCTGTCTCCCTCCCTCTCTCTATCTCTCTCCCCCCTCTCCCTCTCTCTCTCTCTGTCTCCCTCTGTCTCACTCACTCTGTCTGTCTCCCCCTCTCTCTGTCTCCCTCCCTCTCTCTCCCTCTGTCTCCCTCCCTCTCTAACCCTCTGTCTCCCTCCCTCTGTCTCCCTCTGTCTGTCTCCGTCTGTCTCCCTCTGTTTGTCTACCTCCCTCTGTCTCTCTCTATCTGTCTCGCTCCCTCTGTCTCCCTCCGTCTGTCGCCCTCCTCTCTCTGTCTGTCTCCCTCTATCTCCCTCTGTCTGTCTCCCACTGTCTCCCTCTCTCTGTCTCTCTCTGTCTACATTCCTATGTCTCCCTCCCTCTGTCTCCCTCTCTCTCTCTCTGTCTCCCTCTCTCTGTCTCCCTCTGTCTGTCTCCCTCTGTCTCCCTCCCTCTGTCTCTCTCCCACTGTCTCCCTCCCTCTTTCTCCCTCTCTCTGTCTCCCTCTCTCTCTGTCTCTCTCTCTGTCTCTCTCTCTCTCTGTCTCCCTCTCTGTCTCCCTCTCCCTCTCTCTCTGTCTCCCTCCCTCTGTCTCCCTCTGTCTGTCTCCCTCTGTCTGTCTCCCTCTCCCTCTCTCTGTCTCCCCCTGACTTCCTCCCTCTGTCTCCCTCTGCCTCCCTCTGTCTCGCTCCCTCTGTCTCCCTCTCTCTCTGTCCCCCTCTCTCTGTCTCCCTCTCTCTGTCTCTCTCCCTCTCCCTCCCTCTGTCACCCTCTGACTCCCTCCCTCTCTCTCCCTCCATCTCTCCCTCTCTCTCTCTCTGTCTCCCTCTGTCTCCCTCCCTCTGTCTCCCTCTGTCTGTCTCCATCTGTCTCCCTCTGTCTATCTCTCTCCGCCTGTCTCCCTCTATCTGTCTACCTCCCTCTGTCTCTGTCTCCCTCTCTCTCTGTTTCTCTCTCTCCCTCTCTCCCTCCCTATCTCCCTCTTTCTCTCTGTCTCCCTCCATCTCCCTCCCTCTGTCTCCCTCTGTCTATCTCCGTCTGTCTCCCTCTGTCTATCTCTCTCTGTCAGTCTCCCTCTATCTGTCTCCCTCCCTCTGTCTCCCTCCCTCTGTCGCCCTTCTCCCTCTGTCTGTCTCCCTCTGTCTCCCTTTGTCTGTTGCCCTCTGTCTCCCTCTGTCTGTCTCCCTCTGTCTCCCTCCCTCTGTCTCTCTCCCACTGTCTCCCTCCCTCTTTCTCCCTCCGTCTGTCTCCCTCACTCTCTGTCTCTCTCTCTCTCTGTCTCTCTCTCTGTCTCTCTCTCTCTCTGTCTCCCTCTCTGTCTCCCTCTCCCTCTCTCTCTGTCTCCCTCCCTCTGTCTCCCTCTGTCTGTCTCCCTCTGTCTGTCTCCCTCTCCCTCTCTCTGTCTCCCCCTGACTTCCTCCCTCTGCCTCCCTCTGTCTCGCTCCCTCTGTCTCCCTCTCTCTCTGTCCCCCTCTCTCTGTCTCCCTCTCTCTGTCTCTCTCCCTCTCCCTCCCTCTGTCACCCTCTGACTCCCTCCCTCTCTCTCCCTCCATCTCTCCCTCTCTCTCTCTCTGTCTCCCTCTGTCTCCCTCCCTCTGTCTCCCTCTGTCTGTCTCCATCTGTCTCCCTCTGTCTATCTCTCTCCGCCTGTCTCCCTCTATCTGTCTACCTCCCTCTGTCTCTGTCTCCCTCTCTCTCTGTTTCTCTCTCTCCCTCTCTCCCTCCCTATCTCCCTCTTTCTCTCTGTCTCCCTCCATCTCCCTCCCTCTGTCTCCCTCTGTCTATCTCCGTCTGTCTCCCTCTGTCTATCTCTCTCTGTCAGTCTCCCTCTATCTGTCTCCCTCCCTCTGTCTCCCTCCCTCTGTCGCCCTTCTCCCTCTGTCTGTCTCCCTCTGTCTCGCTTTGTCTGTTGCCCTCTGTCTCCCTCTGTCTGTCTCCCTCTGTCTCCCTCCCTCTGTCTCTCTCCCACTGTCTCCCTCCCTCTTTCTCCCTCCGTCTGTCTCCCTCACTCTCTGTCTCTCTCTCTCTCTGTCTCCCTCTCTGTCTCACTCTCTCTCTGTCTCCCTCCCTCTGTCTCCCTCTGTCTGTCTCCCTCTGTCTATCTCCCTCTCCCTCTCTCTGTCTCCCCCTGACTTCCTCCCTCTGTCTCCCTCTGCCTCCCTCTGTCTCCCTCTCTCTGTCTCCCTCTCTCTCTGTCCCCCTCTCTCTGTCTCCCTCTCTCTCTGTCTCCCTCCCTCTGTCACCCTCTGACTCCCTCCCTCTCTCTCCCTCCATCTCTCCCTCTCTCTCTCTCTGTCTCCCTCCCTCTCCCTCCCTCTGTCACCCTCTGACTCCCTCCCTCTCTCTCCCTCCATCTCTCCCTCTCTCTCTCTCTGTCTCCCTCTGTCTCCCTCCCTCTGTCTCCCTCTGTCTGTCTCCATCTGTCTCCCTCTGTCTATCTCTCTCCGCCTGTCTCCCTCTATCTGTCTACCTCCCTCTGTCTCTGTCTCCCTCTCTCTCTGTTTCTCTCTCTCCCTCTCTCCCTCCCTATCTCCCTCTTTCTCTCTGTCTCCCTCCATCTCCCTCCCTCTGTCTCCCTCTGTCTATCTCCGTCTGTCTCCCTCTGTCTATCTCTCTCTGTCAGTCTCCCTCTATCTGTCTCCCTCCTTCTGTCTCCCTCCCTCTGTCGCCCTTCTCCCTCTGTCTGTCTCCCTCTGTCTCGCTTTGTCTGTTGCCCTCTGTCTCCCTCTGTCTGTCTCCCTCTGTCTCCCTCCCTCTGTCTCTCTCCCACTGTCTCCCTCCCTCTTTCTCCCTCCGTCTATCTCCCTCACTCTCTGTCTCTCTCTCTCTCTGTCTCCCTCTCTGTCTCACTCTCTCTCTGTCTCCCTCCCTCTGTCTCCCTCTGTCTGTCTCCCTCTCCCTCTCTCTGTCTCCCCCTGACTTCCTCCCTCTGTCTCCCTCTGCCTCCCTCTGTCTCCCTCTCTCTGTCTCCCTCTCTCTCTGTCCCCCTCTCTCTGTCTCCCTCTCTCTCTGTCTCCCTCCCTCTGTCACCCTCTGACTCCCTCCCTCTCTCTCCCTCCATCTCTCCCTCTCTCTCTCTCTGTCTCCCTCTGTCTCCCTCCCTCTGTCTCCCTCTGCCTGTCTCCATCTGTCTCCCTCTGTCTATCTCTCTCCGCCTGTCTCCCTCTATCTGTCCACCTCCCTCTGTTTCCCTCTCTCTCTGTCTCTCTCTCTCCCTCTCTCCCTCCCTATCTCCCTCTCTCTCTCTGTCTCCCTCTATCTCCCTCCCTCTGTCTCCCTCTGTCTGTCTCATCTGTCTCCCTCTGTCTATCTCTCTCTGTCAGTCTCTCTCTATCTGTCTCCCTCCCTCTGTCTCCCTCCCTCTGTCACCCTTCTCCCTCTGTCTGTCTCCCTCTGTCTCCCTTTGTCTGTTGCCCTCTGTCTCCCTCTCTCTGTCTCCCTCTGTCTCCTTCCCTCTGTCTCCCTATGTCCCCCTCCCTCTGTCTGTCTCCCGCTGTCTCCCTCTCTCTCTGTCTCCCTCCCTCTGTCTCCCTCCTTCTGTGACCCTTCCTCTATCTCCCTCTGTCTATCCCCCTATCTCTGTCTCTCTCTCTCTGTCTCCCTCTCCCTCCCTCTGTCTCCCCTTGACTCACTCCCTCTGCCTCCCTCCCTCTCTCTCTCTGTCTCCCTCTGTCTCCCCCTCTCTGTCTCCCTCTGTCTCCCTCTTCCTCTGTCTCCCTCTCTCTCTGTCTCCCTCCCTCTCCCTCCCTCTGTCTGTCTTCACCTGTCTCCCTCTGTCTCCCTCCCTCTGTCTCCCTCTATCTGTCTCCCTCCCTCTGTCTGTCTCCCTCACTCTGTCGCCCTCCTCCCTCTGTCTGTCTCCCTCTGCCTCCCTCTGTCTGTCTCCCACCCTCTCTCTGTCTCCCTCTGTCTGTCGCCCTCTGTCTCCCTCTCTGTCTCCCTCTGTCTCCGTCCCTCTGTCTCCCTCCCTCTGTCACCCTCCCTCTCCCTCTGTCTCCCTCTGTCTGTCTCCCTCTGTTTCCCTCTCTCTCTGTCTCCCTCTCTCTATCTCCCTCCCTGTCTCCCTCCCTCTGTCTCCCTCCCTCTATCTCCCTCTGTCTGTCTCCCTCTGTATGTCACCCTCTGTCACCTCACCTCACGCGTGTGGCAGCCCGGGCTGAGACAGCATCCCGGGCACACACACAGCTGCACCTGAGTACTTCACAGGTCTTTAAAAGACCATTTACTTGTTAATGAGGCTTTGTTGTATTTCACCTCTTCTTAGTGCCCCTGCATCTCCACTCTGACTATTGTTGGAACCGCCCGGCCCCCATAGAGCAGAGTGTCTCGGAATCCGCGCTGCTGTGGCATTGTTTGCTGACACTTAAATTTTTTTTTTTAAAACACAGGTATAATGTCTGGAAGGTCTGCGGGCCACCAAGTAAGGCTTGCCGGGCCGCTGGCGGCCCGCGGGCCGTACTATGAGTACCCGTGATATAGACACTTAGGTTAGCGGCAGTGAGACGTGCCGGTGAGGGAGTCATTATAAAAGCATTATATACCTCTCCAGTGTCTTAATTATAAGGTGGTGTTCATTTTAGGTCAGGTCCTTCTTTGTTAGAAAATTGTAGAGTGGGGGGCGGCCTGACCTTCGTATTCCCCTTGTGCTCCTTTTGTGTTGATGACTTAACAGATATTACCAACTTTTTGCTATCTGCTTTGCTAATGGGGACCACTTTTATTTTGGTGCTCCAGCCTATTTTTTGTTCCAGTTCAACCCTGCATTTCCTACACTTATTATCTGCAAAACACTTGGATGTTTCACAATCCCCATGACTTCAATGATGTAACTTTGAGTTCAGCACCCCCGCTCTGAAAATTGTTACATCACCACTGTAGGAGGGAGCAAAAGTGTGCCAAATGTTAGGAGATATGGTTCCTTTTTGCTCCCTTTGGTTCATGCAATGCAGTGCAGAAACTATGCTTGCAGCCCTTAGTTGCATGAAATATTGTTAAATATGCCCCTGAAAGTCACTTTACAACTCCCGCATCGGAATTGCCAAAGAAGAAGAGTCTCGCAGTGAAATATATGTAAGAAGTAAGTAATAGTTATGGGAATTGGGATTCGAATTGCCAACTCACCTGGTAATTTTTCATTTTTATGGTAACTTTCGTGGTACAACTTGTGATGGGCTGGTAACTCCACCCATCAGAGTTACCAATACCATCAGTATCTGTAATTCCAGGGCGCCGGAGTTACTTGCTCATTTTCCAGGCACTCAGACTCATAATGAGGCAAATTTGGTACACGTAGAATTGCATCAATCGTATGCTGTATTCAGGTCCAGACTAGAAACCAAAATCAACCCGGGAAAAAATCTTCAAACCTGCCCTACAATGGCAAGAGGGCATGACACCAATGGTGCAGCGGTGGCATGGTTGGGTCCTGGCAGCGGATTCTGTTCTGAAAGCATCTCCCTTGCCTGTAGTCCACGGGAAAATGCTAGAGTTGGAAAATGACCAGTCTGGCCGTGGCTACACGAAGATGAGAATCACGTCGGGTGGGGAGGTACACTGAAGTTAACTAAAAGTTATTACCATTTTATGCTTTGGCTTTCTCACAATGCGAGAAAACAGTGGGGCGCCGCTTCTCCGCCCTAGTGGAGGAGCTGCCCCTGTAGAATTTTCCAAATTGTGGCTGGCATCCGTAGGTGGAAAGTAGCTTTGTTTTAATAGGTGATGGACATTCGCTGATTTTGACGTTGCTGAATAATATTGTTCGGGTCTTGGACACGCACACACCTGGGGGCAGATTTATGTTAGACTTGCGCCACTTTTACGCCGCCGTTGCGTCACTTTTGTGACGCAGCGGCGGCGTAAACCATGCGCCATGTTGCGCCTTATTTACAACGTGGCGCATCTAGGGAGATGCGTCACGTTGTAAAGCCCTGCGCTACATTAAACCTGCGTCAGGTTTAATGTATGCAGGGTGGGCGTTCCATCGGAAAAAACCTCGGAAAAGTGACGCAGTGAAATCTACAAGATTTCACTCAGTCACTTTTCCGACGCTGCTGCGTCAAAACCTTGCACCTGCTTGAAGCAGGCGTAAGGCATGACGTAGCATGTTAGGTATGGGCAGCCCCTAAACATTGCTGGAGTTGCGTCATGTTAATGTTAATGTTAATGTTATTTGACATTTGTTAAGCGCTCGTACGCCCGGGGGCTTCATGGCGCTGTAGGGAGGAACAGGCGAGGCCATTGGTTGGTGGAGATAAGGCAGCTTAGTGATGCGCCTGAGAGAAGAGCCAGGTCTTCAAAGAGTGTCTGAAGCTGAGGATGTTATCACTAAGTTTCAGATGAAGAGGGAGAGAGTTCCAGAGGGCAGCTGCAAGATGGTCAAAGCAGCTGCCTCCGAGACGCTTCTTCTTGTACGGAGGGATAGTCAGAAGGGCTTTATGAGCAGAGCGGAGGTTGCGGGAGGGGCTGTATCTTTTAAATAGGTCTCTAATGAAAATAGGCCCAATGTCATGTAAGGACTTGAAAAGGATACACCCAGCTTTGAAGGCCACGCGTTGCTCAACCGGAAGCCAATGCAGCTGTTTCAAGCCAGGTCTGACTGATTGCCTCCTAGGGATGTTCAAGAGAAGTCTGGCTGCCTGGTTTTGAACCAGCTGGAGGCGTTTTAGCTCTCCAGCTTGGAGCCCAAGGTATAGACTGTTGGAAAAGTCCAGTCTGGACAAAACCAGGGAGATGACGATCTGAGTGAGGGCAGCTAAGGAGAAGAAGCGGGCGATTTTTTTTATTTTCTTCAGCTGAAAAAAACTGGAGGAAACAACAGCTCCAACTTGTTTTTTCAGGGAGAGATCCTCGCTAATGAAAATGCCAAGGCTCTTAACCGAGGATGATTTGGATGGGGGGGCGGCCATACAGGAGGGCCAGAAACTGGGGTTCCAACTGAGGGTGCTCTGTCCAGGCAAGACCAGTTCGGTCTTGCCTGGATTAAGTTTCAGGTGATTGCAGCTCATCCAGGTCAAAATGTGGGACATGTTGTTTTGGAATTCTACCACAGAGTCCTTGGTGTTCAAAGAAAAGATGAGCTGCAAATCATCCGCGTAATTGAAAATGGTGACCTTAGCGTGCCTGAGGGAATACAAAAGAGGGCGTAGATACAAATTAAAAAGCAAGGGAGACAACGAGGAGCCTTGAGGTACTCCACAGGTGGTAGATATGGTGGGAGCCGTGAAGGAGCCCAGTCTGACCGATTGAGTTCGGTCAGTAATAAATGAGCGGATCCAGCTCAGCGCAGGGCCCCTGAGGCCTGCCTGTTCGACACGGTCGACCAAGATGGTATAGTCGACCGTGTCGAAGGCAGCAGAGAGGTCCAAAAGCACCAGAGCCTGATGGATCCCTTCATCCGCATTCCGCCTCAGGGTATTCTGCACCGAGAGGATGACCGCCTCAGTAGAATGGCAAGGGCGGAAACCGGCCTGATTAGGTGCAAGATACTCTGATTTTTCCAGGAATGTGGAGATGCTGTCACAGACATGAGACTCCAAAAGTTTGGCGCAGTATGGCAACAAAGATATAGGCCTGTAATTGAGTGGGTCTAATGGGTTGGCTCCTGCCTTTTTTATGAGGGGAATAAGGAGGGCTTTTTTGAAGTTGTTTGGAACTTTACCCTGAGCAAGTGAACCATTCAGCATGGAAAGTAGGCTCCCAGGAATGCTGGTACCCACTTCTTTCAGGATGTAAGGGGGGCAGATGTCATCAGGGGAGCCGGATTTGATCTTAGAAAGGAGTTTAGATAGGTTAGCGTTTTCAATGGGGGGGTAGGAGTCCAGGGTAACAGGGTTATAAAAGGTGTCTGCAAATAAAAGGGGAGGCTGAGTGGTAGGAATGCTTTGTTTAATGGTGCAGACATGCTTGCGACACGACTCCAGCAATGCGCCGCCCTTACGCCATCAGATGCGTCACGCATCTGTTTATCCTTGTGCCACGATGCGCTGCATTGTAAATGCGGCGCATCTGTGGTGGCGCAAGGGTAAACTTGCGTGACGCATCTTTCCTGGTGCATCCCTGCTGATTTACAGGGATGCGCCAGGAAACATAAATCTGCCCCCTGATTTACATTTTCCTAATAATAATAATAATAATAAATAAGGCATATATCTCAACATGACTGTAACAGAACACAGAGCTCACTAGTTTAATTTCCACATTTTTATTTGGTCTTTTCTCGAGTACGTTTTTAAGAATTAACTTTAGCAAATAAGTTTTTTTTTATATAGGCAGCTTCGTACACCTATACTTCTAATCTACATTTAACGAGTTCGAATCCTGGCAAGGGAGATAAACTGGGTAATATTAACACCAGTTAGTTGGCGCTCTTAAAATACAAGTCACTCTGTTTCCGTCATTAAATGAGCTCCAACGTACAATCCAAGCTTCAGAACTCACTTTATGTGAGTAATCCCGACGGATGTAGCAGTAATAAATATATTTTGGCGCGGGACGTGTTATTAAATGTGTGTCATCTGCGCGAAATTTGCACCTGTGCACTTGTCGGGGCTTCCGATTCCGTTTCCACTTCTCATGTGTGATGTGCTTGCGTTTCCGCCACTCAACTGAATCATTACGGTGTTTCTGAGTTTTCATCACAATGAAAGGGCCCTGAGCTGGGGACTTTTTCCATGAGGCACCTGTTGTGTGCGGACGGCCTTTTGTGATCCCTCATCCCTGTCTCTCAACACCTTTTCACTTCTTGTCCTAGGTTGAAAATGTCAGATCTGCGCGGCCTTGAAGCGTCATCATTTATAAGGGGTGAAAGAAGTGCCAAAGAGGTATAGATTCGTCACTACCACCCGGGATTCCAAGTCACGTCACAAACAATGGGGCATATCAACAAGGGCTTTATCTCTGCTTTTTTGGCTTTAAAAGCCAAAAAAGGAGAGATAAAACTAGCGCCCTATCAACAACAGGGTGCTAACATGCAAATTTGCATGTTAGCACCCTTTTACTCTACGCTTCCCCTTGCATCTCTAATGAGATGCAAAGGGGGCGTTCCAGAGTAAAAAAATAGGAGAAATGTCGCTAAGCGACATTTCTCCTATTATCAAGAATATCGCTAACCCTGTTAGAGACAAAAAAAGCAGCGCTAACCACGGTTAACGCTGCTTTTTTACGTCTGGTATTTTTCAGACTTAGCCAGGATATCCTATGGAAGAAGGATATCATGGCTAAGTTTGCCTGTCCCTATCAACAAGGTAACGTGAGATTATCGCTGGGTTTCCAGCGATAATCTCACGTTAGCCTGTTAGCGTGAGGATTTTTATCGCTATTGAGATAAGCGTTGCTAATAGCACGCTATCTCAGCGATAAAAATTCACGCTAGCCGGCGATAATTATCCTAGCACTAAGTGCGCTTAGAGATAATTATCGCCGGTTGTTGTTGATATGCCCCAATGAGAGTAAAGCTAGGACCCTAACGTGGAAAACTCCTTAACACTTGGGGGCATATTATCAAGGGCAGTATTGCCGCTTTAGCTGCACTTTTTGCCGCTAAAGCGGCGATATTCTTATCTCCCTATTATGCATTAGCGCATGTTAGCAGCCGCATTTCTAACGCTACGCATCTTAGCGGTATACATCGCTACTGAGATGCAAAGTAGGCGTGCCATCCTGAAACAACATGAGAAAGGTCGGTAACACAACATCGCGATGTAAAAAGTCCCGCTAACCGCGGTTTTCGCGGGATTTTAACACCTCAAAAAAAATCTGACTTAGCCATCACGTCAATGGGAGGTGGATTGTCAGGCTAAGTCCACCATGTATTATCAAGGATTTCCCTATCGCTGAGGTTTTATCGCTGGATTTCCAGCAATATTCACGCATTTCGCCGCTTTCGCTGGATTTTTTATCGCCTTGGAGATAAGCGTTGATGATAATGCGCTAACTCGGCGATGGAATCCAGCGATGGCCGGCGATAAGGAAAACAGCGCTGAGCGCGCTTTGTGATATTTATCGCAATTTCTTGATAATATGCCCCTTGCTGTCCTAACTTCATAACCCACTTCCATAACGGAACCACTGCCAGTACAGAGACATTTAATGGGGTTGCAGTGCTGGTGAGGCACCTATATCTATCAATTGCCCAAATCTGATGAGACTTGAGAGTTCTGGCAAGATGGCTGATCATCCATCGTTCCACTGCCTTCATTAGGGCTCTAAAGCCCTGAGCAAGGCTGAGGATTGGTGCCTTTCTAACAAATGAATTCAAAATCCGTTTTTAGCTTCTTAAATGGAGGTTGAATTTCGTGTTTTGAGCCTGAGGAATTTACGGCCAATTACGCAATCTTTGCAGTCATTGTTCTTAGAATCACAGGAGACAGGTAATACTGCCAGCTCACTGAATTGTCACTTAAGTCACCAATGGGATTTGACTTTTAGGGTTTAATAAGGTTGCCAGTCAAGGCTTACTTAGAGAATGATGTGGGACGCTTAGTTCAGATAGCACATGTATCTCTCCTAAAGCCGGATCTGGTGGGTCAGTGGACTAATGCGTCCACTGCAGGGACCTGTGTTCGACCTCATGGACACAGGTTCCAATCCCAGAGGGCTCACTCAGCCTCTCATCCTTTGTGAGGTCGATATTATGAGTACCATTGAGTTAAGTAACAACAAGCCTACGTTATTCAGAGCCAAGATGCCCCTTTGGGGGTGAACGTGCACTTTACAAATACACATGTTATGTTAAGAAATATAATTTCTAATGTTATATCTTCAGTAGTCAAGTTAAGAGATATATTGTGGGGTTGTATGACAGAACCAAGCATGTAATTACCACACATGCCTTTACTATGCCATCAATATAACCAGAGGCGCAACTAGAGCCACATTTTGGGGGGAAGGGGCTACTAGAAATTTTGGTGGTGGGGGGGGCTAATTCTTCCAGCAATAGTGAGAGTGGAGATGCAGGGGCTCTAAGAAGGGGTGAAAACCAACAAAGCCTCATTAACAAGCAAATGGTCTTTGAAAGACCTGTGAAGTACTCAGGTGTGGCTGTGTGTGTGCCCGGGAAGCTGTCTCAGCCCTGGCTGCCTCACACGATGGAGGGGGGGGCTGAAACCCTTTCAGACCAATGGGCGTTGCGCGCCTGAATACAACGCATGGGTCATTTCCACGCGTGCATTTGCAACGAACATTTTTACAATGCTTATACCTTTACCATGAAAAGTTTGTTGTAAAGGCATGGATGGTAAATGCATAAGTGTGGTAAAAAAGTAATAGGTAAGTATAATCACGCACATATATATTTATATATATTGTAATTGTATTTGTATGGATATAGCACTTACTATCCCTGATGAGGCGTCAAAACACTTTTTCAGCAAGTAGCACGCTACTCCTGTTAAATGGTAGCGGCAGTTTCAGTCGATAACCTTTCAAGTATTGCCCGGCGGTAATCGCCTCTCATACCACTCGATAATTTACCAATGAAAGAGGCAGGCGCCGGAGACTGGAAGGCAGGAAACAAAGTTTTATTCCGTCGGAGCAGAACACATCAGATCGGACAGCAAGGTATCGTCACGAGGTGCTCTAACTGCATCTCTGAGGCCTGGCCTCTTATACACAGGTTTATGGCTTTATTGCAGGTTTATCATACATGGCACATTCTTGAGATTACTTTGATGTATAAAAGAACGTCTTCGGAATCCCCACCTCGAACTCGTTCCCACACATATCTACAGTGGAAGTCCCCACCCCATCTACAGTAGGAGATGGCTATCACGCAGCCGGACATTCCGCCAATTCCCGGGGGTGTGTGCAACCGGTCGGGTCTCAGGGGGTAGGGGCTTTGATCCACTGTAATCCCTTTGATGTGGGGTGTTTCCCTTACAGTAGGGGCAATAAACTGCATCCGCAGGGCTAGGTGATGGCCTGGGATCGGTTCGGACAATGGGGCGCAGAGGAAGGGGGTTATCAAAGAGAGGCATGACCATATATGGGATGTCGGTCAGGCGTGGGATGTGGTTCCATGGCAGGGTCGCGCAGAATGAGAGGTTTTATGGCCCGTGGATGAGAGAGCGGGGGTGGCCGGCGCGCGGGGGATGCTCGCAGCGTCAGGGGAATGCGCTGGCGATCGAAAATGAGCGGGGAGAGAGTGGGGTGCCTAATATGGCAGCCGTGCGTTCGCTGTGCGTGGCGCTGGGGAGAGGCAAGATGGCGCAGATAATGTTCAGTTACAAGCTAAATTTCCACAGTCCTCCCTTTTAACATATCTCGCCAGCTTGTCTAGTTCGGATCTATCCCCATAATACTACGAATTTCCCCCTCATACAGAGCTTTCATTCGCTCTGTTTCAAAGTTCAAAGTCTTAGGGCAGATGCAGTTCATAAAAAGCGAACATAAAGGTGGCAGACACTGAATCCCCAAGCAACATCCACATAGTATCACAATCGGTATTAGGATAAATGAAAACAGCCTCCATCCCCAACTTTTAATAGTGTCCCAAAACCAACTCCCCAGTGACCATTCTTCTTGCTCTTGATGGACCTCTGCAGATAGTCTGTGGAGGTGTTCAATTGCTTTGTAGACTGAGGGTGAGTTATCCGGTACGTAGGTACAACAGCTGGACCCAATGATGCGGCATGCTCCTCCACGATCAGCCAGAACCACATCTAGAACGAGGCGGTTCTGAAGAGCCACCAGGCGGACGGCCTGAAGCTCAGCAGTATTGTTGGCGAGGATGCCAGCCGTAATGTTCATCGCCGTTTCGACTGCTTGGGTTAAGTGGCGGATGGCACGACTGTTTGCCATTGGACCCCAGAGCGGAACAAGACCTTTTACTGCGTCCATGAACTGCGCTCCGGCGGAGTCGGCTTGCACAATGTCTTTGGCACGTTTCTGTTGGTGATGGTTTGCTGGAGCCACATATGTCGGAGGAAGGACAAAGGCGATGTAGCAGGTGCCTCCCCAACCTTTTGGAAGCCAGGTGTAGGCCTTAGTACCACAGACGAAGTACATATTCGGGGAGGCAACAAAGGAAGGTGGATCAACTGAGTCCAATGTTCGGGTGATGAGGCAGGAGCTGTGGCCCACCAGCTGCGTTCCCAGGCCTTTGAGGCACACAAATCCAGTGATGTTGATAACGGATAGGGCCACTGTTAGGGTGGCGGCCGTCCGTTTCCGGAGGTAAGAGAAAGTGGGTCTGGCTGGGTTGTTGAATACTTGCATTTCAACTAGTTCTTTGGCAGGGATGTCCATGTGAAAGGAAGTGTTTGATCTCAGAGGACAGAAGGGGGCAGAAGTTCTTCCAGTTTTGTTCAGCCAGAACCCATGGTAGAAGTGTGACATAGTTCTGCCGGAAGTGGTATTGTCCTTGTAGCTTTCCTGCAGGAGGATTAGCCAGGCGAGGCAGGAGCCATGGACAGAAAAAGGTGAAGGGATGAAAGGGATGGAGTGTCCAGTGGCATGCGGTAGCAATCCACAGATCCAGCAATTAGTGGCGTTGGCAGCAAGATTGTGTTGGTGGAGCAACTGCACAAAAGAGTTATTCCAGAACTCCTTACGCCTTTCTCGGAGTTGGGGTGAAAGTGAGATCAGATGGTGTTCTTTCATGGTGGTAGGTTGAACGGTGGTCAGCAATGTCTTATGAGCGGGTGTACTCTCCTCCATGATCCAGAAGGTGACCACGAGGAGAAGGCAAAAGAGAAGGGTGATGAAAAGTGCAATAGTCTTTGAGCTGTGCATTCGGTCAGTCTTTGGGTTTTTGTAGTGGATCTTCGGACGTCCGGTTGCTTCCATCATCTTCATGTCGGGCGCTTCCATCACCTTCAAGAGACTCGGTAGCGGGCAGAACCACAGACTTTGTTTAGTTTCTCTCCTGGTGGCCTGTGAGGTGACTAGGCTACCGCTCTGAGATTTCCACTTAGCTTGTGGTCTGTTTAGCCGAAGTTCTCTCTTTTCGTCACAAGTTATACCCTTCCTTGGATGGCACGGTGGGATCGGGATATTTCACTAACTCAAGTGTCTCTGTATCCGGGTAGCGGCTCAGGGATGGTCGATCTTTGTCCAGAAGTTCTTCCTGGGCGGTGATGTTGTCCGTGGTCGTCAGGGTCGGTGATACCTTCTTGCAGTGGTGTGCATGCAGCCAATTGCGTTTCCCCTCCACTCGAAGAGCTGTTCGGGTGGTGATCAGGACTTGCAGGGGGCCCGTCCACCGGGGCTCCAGACTCTTGGTGCGCTGGAAGTTACGCACTAAGACGAAGTCACCGGGTTGGATGTCGTGTCCGGGGCCCCTGGAAACATCGGGAATGGCGTGCAGCACCTGCTGATGGATAACAGACAACGTTTTAGTTAGGTTATTCAAATAGTCAGACATGAGGACGTCCGGGACGTCGTGGATGGATGTTGGCTTTGGAGCAGCCCAAAGGTTCATGGGCCGCCCGAAAACGACCTCGTAGGGGGTTAAGTGGTGTTTAGTGGGGGTGGAACGCATTGATAGTAATGCTAGCGGGAGAGCGTCTGGCCATCTCAGTCCTGTGGTGGCGACTATTTTTGCCATCTTAAGCTTCAATGTGGCATTGTGTCGCTCAACCAAGCCTGCAGATTGGGGATGGAAGACCGCATGGAATTTCTGTTTTACACCCAACCCTTTTAAGATGAGTTGGATAACTTCGGCTACGAAGTGGGGGCCGTTTTCGCTCCACAAAATTCGACAAAGGCCGTATCGGGGGAAGAATTCCTTCAGTAGTACTTTTGCGGTAGTCATAGCGGTGTTGTCATGGGTTGGGTAGGCTTCCACCCACTTGCTGAAGGCACACACAACGACAAGTACGTACTTCAAACCTTGGCACCTTTCTAACTGGACATAGTCCATTTGTAGGACTTCAAAGGGGTGATTGGGGACCCCAAACCCTCCCCGGGGTACAGCAGTTCCTTTCCCAGGGTTGTGTTGGAGGCATACTAGGCATTGTTGGACCAGACGTTTGGCTGAGTCTGGGATTTTGTCGTTGTGCCAGACTTTGGAGATGAGTTCGATCATGGGGGCAGACCCTATGTGTGCGGGGGAGTGTGCCATGGTCAGCATGGGGATCAAGTATGAGTCTGGTAGCAACCATTTGTTCAAGTCTTTAGTTCGCCAGCAACCGTCATCGTCCTTCAATCCCACCCGGGCCCATTCAGTTAATTTGTGTGGTGTGCTGGCTAGTTAGATATCCCTAATCGTTTCCCTAGCATCCTTCCATCTCTCAGTTTGTGACCTGGTCACGTACATACGGGTCGTGGACCTATTCTCGGCTGTGGTTCGGGCAGTAATGTCAGCTAGTGCATTCCCCTGTCCTATAATGTCTGTCACCTTCTTGTGTGCCTGGCATGTCGTTGACGGTGTCGTTCGTGCACCCTCGTCCCTGTCCTCTATTTCTGGGGTCAGGTGCGGTGTCTCTGGGGTCCCTATTTTTGTTCAATTCCAGAAGGACCGGGCACTGGGATTTCCAGTGTCCAAATCCTCTACAGAACGCACATTGGTTCCCATCTAAGTCTCTCCGTCCGTTGTAAGGGGCAGGTGTGTGGTCTCTAGGAGGTAGCTTTCTAGGGGCGATTGGTTGGTAATTCCCTTTTGGGGGCTCCCTTCCTATGGTCACCCCTTGCAACTGAGCTATCATTACCCTCTCCTTCAGTTCCTTTTTCTTCCTCTCTGACGCCCTGTCGTTCTCGTTCTTTTGGTTTTCGTAGTATTGGGCCATCTGGAGGATTGCTGCGGGCTTTGAGGCTGCCCAACTACTCTCGCTGGTCTGTAGCTTCTGGGAGACTTCTTGTGACAGACCTTTCACATAGTTTTGGACAAAGAGGTGATGTCCGGTTGCAGTGGTCATGTCTTGGCCACTGTAATCGGAAAACACAGTCTCGAACCGAGAGAAGTATTCAGACACATCCTCCTGGGGTTTCTGGCGGCAAGCCGTCACTATCGACCAGTCTACCTTTCTTTCTGGGATTAGAGTCTTCAGCTTCTGTACAATCTTGTCTGGGAGCTCTAATATGGCTTTCTGGGGTTTCTGTCCTGGTTCTCGCTGTTTATCTATGGTATCGAGTTGTACCCAGGTATATCCGAACGGCTCAGCGTGGTCAACTTTCCGGATTTGTTTCCACACATCAGCCGGCAGACATAATCCGAAGAACAAGTCGATATCTGCTAAAGTCATTATTGTTGAGCCTAAGGCTGTACCTAGTTCGGTGTAGAAGGCAGTCGGGTTCTTTCTTAAGTCGGGTAGAGTTTTTCTAAAGGTCAAAATATCTTGTCGGTCCCATGGCTGGTAGACCCAATTATATACAACTCTCCCCTTCGCATCTTGGTGGTTGATGTCGTCATGTGTTCCCTGACCTCGTGGGGGGACCCAGTAGGGGGCGGCCTCTTTGATGGGCATCATGGTATCAGTCCTTCCTTCCTGGGGCTTAGTCGCTATGGGGGTTTCTGTTTTGGTTGTCTGTCCGTGTTCCTTAAGGTGTCGATAGACCTCGAGTGTACGAGTGAAGAGGTTCGTCACATCGCCCTCTCCTTCTTCCCCAATGTCTACCTTCCTATATAGGGCCGCTAAGCCTTCGGAACCTTTATCGCGGTATCTATCCTCGTATGCATTCAGGGCGTGATAACAAAGTCGCACGACAAAGTGTCGTCTGCGGCTGTCTGCATACGAGTTATATACGTCTGTTATATACTCCTCACTTTCCTTACGCTCCACTAGTGTCTTTACTATCTTGTCGATTCCTGCTCGTTCGTCCTTTGTTAGTCGATTCATTCTGGTGGAATCTTTCTTTCTTATCTCAGGGTCATCCAACGTCATTGCAGACGTTGTGTTCAGTACAAGAGGCTCGGCCGGCGCGGAGGCCGTGAGGGCCGAGGCCCCTGTACTGCTTTCGCTCGTGTTTGGGGGTTGTGGGTGTTGCACTACCGACTGGGAGGGTGCATATGGAGGGGGCATGTAAATGATTGGGGGACCTAATAATAATTCGTCATTCGTTGCTTAGAGGACAACTCAGGGTAGAGCATAGAGGGGGTCCTAACAGCGTACTGGCCTGAGGTTTCGGGCTCCTGTCTTAGTTTAGTTTCCCTTCTCTCCTTTATTTCTTCTTCTAACTTTCTAGCGGCAAGGTGAGCTGCCCTTCGTAATTCCTTTTCTGCTTTTACTTCTTCCCTCTATTTCCGTTGTGTTGCTTCTTTGCGCCACATGCCGATACTGTCAAGCATAGTAGGCGTCGTTTTATTGTTACGCAGAGCCATTTCCAGCACTTCTATCTTATGGTCGTCGAAGGATCCCACCAGTGGCCACTGACTCTCGGGGTCCTTCCTTGTATATTTATGCCATAGCTTGCTATAAGCTACGGCGACTAGTCCATATTTAGTGAACATGTCCTTATTAGGGGTGCCTTCCAGTGGAGCCGGATGGTCCACCTCTAATAAGCGGTCCGGGCAGAACCAACTACCAATCAGTGGGGAGAAGATAGGCATGACGGGTTTCAATGGGGACAAAAGTCAGCACTACCTATCTTTTCACTGCTTGCAAAGACTAGACAGAATATCTCTATTCCTCGTTATTTGTAAGCAGAGAATACCTCCAAAGAACCAATATCGAACAACTAGTGTTCGGACAATCAATCAATCAATCAATGGGGAGATAAAGATAGGCACGACGGGTTACAACGGGGACAAAAGTCTGCGTTACCTACCCTTCACTATTTGCAAAGACTAGACAGAATATTTCTATTCTACGTTATTTGCAAACAGAGAATATCTCAGAGAGCACTATTCTTCAAAACAATCAATGTTTGGACAATCAATCAGTGGGGAGATAAAGATAGGCACGACGGGTTTCAACGGGGACAAAAGTCTGCGTTACCTACCCTTCACTATCTGCAAAGGGAGAGAGAGAGAGTATTTCTACTCCTCCCCGTTTGTAGACAGCGAATATCTCAAAGAGAACAATCAATGAGCAATACTAGTATTTCAAAACTTCAAACAATCAATCAATTATTTCGCAATTTGTCGTGTATCACGACCTTACCCGGACCACGTGGACAGTTTCTCGTCTTCCGCCTCCAGCGCCCGATCGTCCTCTACTCTCCGTATTTGCCGCGGCACTCCTGATGGTTCCCAGTCAGGACCGTAGATCACTCGAGAGAGGTCTGCTCGGAACCAGTGAAGTTCGGATGATCGGCTGCCAGACGAGGGTCTATTGGGCAGGAGCTCTCCCGATCGTTGCAGTCGTTCACTCTGTCGTCAGGACCTCTCCCACTGGATCCACGTGTCTCTGATGGGCCCCACGCTTGGGACGCCAATTGTTAAATGGTAGCGGCAGTTTCAGTCGATAACCTTTCAAGTATTGCCCGGCGGTAATCGCCTCTCATACCACTCGATAATTTACCAATGAAAGAGGCAGGCGCCGGAGACTGGAAGGCAGGAAACAAAGTTTTATTCCGTCGGAGCAGAACACATCAGATCGGACAGCAAGGTATCGTCACGAGGTGCTCTAACTGCATCTCTGAGGCCTGGCCTCTTATACACAGGTTTATGACTTTATTGCAGGTTTATCATACATGGCACATTCTTGAGATTACTTTGATGTATAAAAGAACGTCTTCGGAATCCCCACCTCGAACTCGTTCCCACACATATCTACAGTGGAAGTCCCCACCCCATCTACAGTAGAAGATGGCTATCACGCAGCCGGACATTCTGCCAATTCCCGGGGGTGTGTGCAACCGGTCGGGTCTCAGGGGGTAGGGGCTTTGATCCACTGTAATCCCTTTGATGTGGGGTGTTTCCCTTACAGTAGGGGTAATAAACTGCATCCGCAGGGCTAGGTGATGGCCTGGGATCGGTTCGGACAATGGGGCGCAGAGGAAGGGGGTTATCAAAGAGAGGCATGACCATGTATGGGATGTCGGTCAGGCGTGGGATGTGGTTCCATGGCAGGGTCGCGCAGAATGAGAGGTTTTATGGCCCGTGGATGAGAGAGCGGGGGTGGCCGGCGCGCGGGGGATGCTCGCAGCGTCAGGGGAACGCGCTGGCGATCGAAAATGTGCGGGGAGAGAGTGGGGTGCCTAATATGGCAGCCGTGCGTTCGCTGTGCGTGGCGCTGGGGAGAGGCAAGATGGCGCAGATAATGTTCAGTTACAAGCTAAATTTCCACACTCCAGAACACAAAAAAGATTAGTGGTGAATTAGTATAGGGAAATATGAAATTAAACTGAACGGTGGACATGTTAGTCTGTTATTTATATTGAAAAGGATATTGGAGGGATAGAAGAGGGAAGGGTTTGCAATTATATAGTGCTTGCTACCTCTAATGAGGTGTTAAAGCGCCTTTTGGCGAGTAGCACGCTGCTCCGGAACCCAAAAAAGAATTAGTGGTGACATAGTATAGGGCAATATGAAATTCATTTGAGCAGTGGACATGTTAGTCTGTTATTTGGATTGAAAAAAGTATAGCGTATGTATAGAAGAGGGAAGGGTTTGCATTTATATAGTGCTTGCTATCCCTGATGAGATGTTGAAGGGCTTTTCGGCCGGTACCATGCTACTCCGGAACCCCAACAGGATTAGTGGGTAATTAGTATAAGGAAATATTAAATTAATTGGAGTAGTGGACAGGTTAGTCTGTTATTTGCATTGAAAAGGAATAGTCGAGGGATAGAAGAGGTAATGGTCTGGAAAATATTTTTTGTTTGGAGTTCATAGCAGTAGGAGGAGGTTTGGGATGAGTAAAGGGGAAGTGGAGGGGGAGAGTCAGAGGGAAGGATTTAGAAAAGCTTGTTTGGGAGATCTAAATAGTAAAAGAGGTATGAGATGATGCACAGAGGGGTATAGGAGGGAGGAGTTTAGAAAGGGTTATTTTGGGGGTCTTGGCAGTGGAATGGGGTTTGGAGAGAGTGAGAGAGTGGCGTAGAGGATATATTGAGAGAGGTATAGGGTGAGAAATAGGATAGTGCATTGGAAAGAGTAGTAGAATGAGGTTTGATATGAGTCAGAGTGGAGGGAGAGGATATATTGTGAGAGTTATATGATAAGATATAGGGTAGTGCATTGGAGATGAAGATTTAGAGGCAAAGTAATAAATATAAAGATACAAAAGTACATGGAAGGTATATATGTATAAGGAAGGTAATATATGTAGATTTAATTTGTATTTAATAAACTCAGACTTTCAAGTGTTGCTGTAAAGGCATTTTTTTGTAATTCAATAGTGAAGCAATTGTAGATAAATATTTATGATAAAAGATTTTCTTATTTATGCAGTCGCCTATATACATGTTAAACAGAGAATAATGTAACTATAAGTAATATGTACATCTGTTAAGCAGAACTAACAAATATCTATACATTTTAAAATATAATTATTATACATGTTTATACAAAGCAGTACACATATGTAGGTACACATCTATAGTCCAAATAAATGCATATATACAGAGCAATATGCTGCATATTTCTGTTTGAGGATGGTGGTTACGTGGGGAAGAGCCAACGCTTGAGTAGTCTTCTGAAAATAAGGTAGTTATCCGTGACTCTTATGCTTGGGAGTGAAGAGTCCCATAGTTTGGCTGCTTGTACAGGGAAGGATGTGCCACCTATGTTTTTTTTCTTGTATGATGGGATTTTGAGGCGAGGTGCCAATCTAGAGTTGAGGTTCCTTTGTTGAATGTACTTGGTGATTTTATTCCTGATAAAGAGAGGTCTTGTTCTATGTATAGCTTTGAAGGTGTTACAGAGCAGCTTGAATGTGGATCTTCTGGCAACCGGTAACTGGTAAGCAATGTAGGACTTTTAAGGCAGGGGAGATGTGGGCTTGTGACTTTATATGTAATATTAGTCTGGCAGCAGGGTTCTGAATCCATTGTAGTTTTTTCATAGTTGTTAAAGGTGATCCATGGTAGAGGCTATTGGCGTAATCGAGTTTAGACAGAACAAGAGAGATAGTAGTCTGGACCTTGTTTGGAAATCCCAGGTGGTGGAAGATGTGTCGGCGTCGCAGAGCTTTTATAGTCATGAAGCTTGATCTTGCTAGTTTGTCCACTTGGGCATTCATTGATAGCTTGGAGTTCATGATAATTCTGAGGTTTCTAACATACTTTGATACTTTAGGTAGTGTTCCCAGATCATCAGGCCAGGTGGCGAGTTGGGTCATAATTTTTCCAATCGCCACATGTGAGTATTTCCGTTGTGGAAGCATTCAAATTGAGATGGCTCCATATCATCCATTGATCCACGACTCTGAGACAACTGAAAATTTGTGAGTTTCAAATGTCTTTGGGGCTTTTGCAGTTTAAGGAGTATTTGTGTGCCATCTGCATAGTTATAGCATGTGTGGTGAAACTGATTGATCAGTGCCGGTACTGACATCAGTGCCGGTACTGACTTCATGCAAATGTTAAAAAGAATGAGTAAGATGATAGTGCCGTAGAGGGACCCCTGCTTTTGTGAAATAGGGTTTGAAAGAGAAAGGGGGGTATGGATAACATTAGTTCTATTGAAAGGTAGGATGTGATCCAGTTGAGAGAGGTCCCCTCTATGCCAGCTTCGTAGAGTCTTTGTAGTAGAGTGTCATGGTCAACCATGTAAAAGGAAGCTGAGAGGACCAAGAGAAGTAGTGCAGCAATCCCGTTCTAGTCAAATGTGTTCCTAAGGTCAACCCAGATGGCAATGAGGGCAGATTCTGTGCCGCTTCCTGGACAGAATCCTGTTTGGAAGTCTGAAAGTTTGGAATTATCTTCAATGAATTGGGACATCTGGGCGAATGCTGCTCTTTCTATCAGAAATATGTATATGTATATATATATATATATATATATATATATATTATCGACTGGCGGTCGCCAGTAGATAGTTATAGTTAGGACCTATTTTCCATAGGAAATCCGCAACATTCTATTTGGAATAACGTTGGCGCCGATTGACGAATCTTCGTGAAACTTTCCAAACTTTTGGCCAGCTCCGGTCCGCTCCTATCCTGAAAATTTCACGGGGATTCGTCAAGCGGGGGCCGAGAAAAAAGGGGGGTCCCAAAACGCGTTTTCCCCATGCATTTTCCCATAGGACCTTTTGACGCAGCTACAGCCCGAACTGCTGAACGGAATTACACCAAATTTGGCAAAGAGGTAGTCCTCAGTTCAGACTCGTGCCTTTTGCTTAAATGGTGTAAATCCGTTCAGTATTTCCTGAGAAAATCAAAATCAAAATCATAGATATATCAATGGTCTGGGAGGATCCGCGCACCCAGCGCGCACCCTGCCGTGCACAAGCTGTATTCTAATTGGCTGTCAACACTCCAGATCAGGAAGTGTTGGCAGCCATCTTGTGCCTCAGTAGAACCGAGGCACAAGAAACCTAAAAACCAAACGCGAAAAACGCAAAAAGGGGGCAGGGTAGAAACACCCTGACCCCCTAGGCCTGCTCAGGGGGTCCCACAAGGATTCGCGCACCCAGCGCTTCTTTGGTAATTGGCCCCCGAGGGGGCCAAATCCCGGGGGCAATAGTTATGTAAAGGAGGGCCTGGGGACTGCCACCCCTGGGGCTTATTTCAATTGTGTGGGGGGGCTTGCAGCCCCCCAGCCCCGGGGACCGCCACCCCCGGGGCTTCTTAATATTCATTGGGGGGCTCTCAGGCCCCCCCAGCCCCGGGGACCGCCACCCCCCGAAGCTCCAATTACTTTGTTGGTGGGGCTCTCAGGCCCCCCAGCCCCGGGGACCACTACACCCGGGGCTTAAAAAAATGAATAGGGGGGCTCACGGCCCCCCTGCGGCCCCGGGGACCACCACCCCCGGGGCTTTATTTTAAGTATGTAAATTGGGGGCCCCCCCACATGCCCCAGGGACCGCCACCTCCCCGGGGGCTCTAAATATGTAAATTGGGGGTCCGTGATGGACCCCCCAGCCCTGGGGACCACCACCTCCCGGGGCTTTGAAACAGGTGGGAGGGGGGCCGTGCGTCCCCCCTCCTGGAGCCCTTGATGGCCTTGGGGAGTGCCACCCCCCAGGGCCGGCTCCTGCAGTGCCCCGGGGTGCCCACCCCCGGGACACTGCCATTTGCAATGACAGGGCGGGAGCCTCACGGCTCCCACCCTGTCATTGCAAACTGCTTTGCTATTTGGAAGAGAGAGCAGGGAACCTGCTCTTTCTTCCAAATAGCAAAGCAGATTGCTTTTCCACATGGGGACCAGCATGTTAGCTGCTCCCCATGTGGAAAAGCAATGCCGGCTCCCGCAGGATGCGGGGAGCCGGCTGGGACCGTGGGGGGATTGGGGACCTCCCCACGGTCCCCAACGGAGTGGGCCAGCCCCGAGGGATGGGGTCCCCGGGGCTATTAGTGGCCCGGGAGGAGGGCAAGGCAGCCCCTCTCCAAAATAAAAAATAAAAAAGCCCATGCCCCGGGGGATGGGGTCCCCCCTTCCTGATTCTTTTGTTTTAAAAAATAAATTTGGGGGCAGGCCCTGGGGGATGGGGTCCCCAGGGCCAATAAATTAGAAAAAGAAGGGGGGCTACACAGCCCCCCTTCTTAAAGGAAAAAAAAAGAAAAGCGGGATCGGGCCGGAGGCCACGCCCCCTTCTTGAACCACTCTGCAAACGCGCCCCCTGGTGCGTTTGCAGAGGGGGAACAAATTCCCCTTGATTACTGGAGGTCTCTGGGGGCCAACTAGCCCACCAGGTACCTCCAGTATGCACCAGGGAGCTGCGTTGCAGAGAGGTGTTCTGAGGGCACGCCCCTTTTTACACCTCTCTGCAACGCAGCTCTGTAGCGCTTACTGGAGGTAGCTGGTGGGCTAGTTGCACCCCAGGGACCCTCAGTATTCAAGAGGAGTTAATCCCCCAACTTAAAACGCGCTACGGGGCGAGTTTGCACAGTGGTGAAGGGAGGGAACGGGGCCTGAGTTCACATGTGTGCAAACACGCCCTGTCGCCCAGTTTAAGTTGGGGAATTAATTCCTTGTCAATACTGACGGTCCCTGGGGGTCAACTAGCCCACCAGTAAGCGCCACGGAGCTGCGTTGCAGAGTGTTGTAAAAAGGGGCGTGGCCTCTAAGCACCTCTCTGCAACGCAGCTTCCTGGCGCATGCTGGAGGTACCTGGTGGGCTAGTTGGTCCCCAGGGACCCACAGGATTGAGGAGGAATTAATTTTCTAACTTAAAACGCACCATAGGTTGTGTTTGCAGACATATCACCTCAGGCCACACCCTTTTCCTTCACCACTGTGCAAACACGCCCTGTGGTGCGTTTTAAGTTGGGGAATTAATTCTCTTTCAATACTGAGGGTCCCTGAAAGCCAAATAGCCCAACTGGTATCTCCAGTATGCGCCTGGGAGCTGCGTTGCAGACAGATGTTCAGAGACCACGCCCCTTTTTACACCTCTCTGCAACGCAGCTCTGTGGAGCTTACTGGAGGTACCTAGTGGGCTAGTTTGACCCTAGGGACCCTTAGGATTGAAGGGGACTTAATCTATCAACTTAGAAAGGTGACAGGGCGCGTTTACGCAGTGGTGAAGGGAGGGAACGGGGCCTGACAGGATTTGTGCAAACACGCCCTGTGGCGCGTTTTAAGTTGGGGAAAAAAATTCCACTTCAAACCTGAGGGACCATGGGGGCCAAGTAGCCCACCAGGTGCTTCCAGGAAGCGCCACTGAGCTGCGTTGCAGAGAGGTGGTGCAGGCCGTGCCCCTTTTAACATCTCTCTGCTATGCAGCTCTGTGGCGCTTACTACAAATTCCGATTTACTCACCTGTTATCAGGCGAGACCTCAGTGCTGCATCTTTGAGCCCAGTACTGATCCTGAAAAGTAATTCTAACCATACTTACCGGTAACTTGTATTTCTTTCCATAGAAATCCATTGTCTGGTTTTCAGCAGAAAAGTTTCTAAGTGTCTATTTTCACAAACTAAAATATTCCTTACTGTTTACAGGAGATGCACCAGTGCTGGATCCAGGACCCACCACTGAGTAAGAAAAAGTGACGATCACACTACTTACCTGCTAAGTGAATTTCCTGCCATAGGATAACATTGGTGATTCTATGTGAAAAAATTTCTAAGTGTCGACTTATAAAATACAATAATATTCCTTTAAAATCACTACTGTAACCAAAACGCTTTTACTCAACTGTTTACAGGAGATGTCCATGGACTGAATCTAGGAGCCAGTCCTGTGGCTAGAAAAGTAATACATAAAGTAACTAATTGCATTTAATTCACATTGAGCTCAATGGTGCATTGTGTTTGAAATTGTGTTGCCCATTGCAACAACTGTAACTACTGTACTTAAAAGTCTATTGCCTATTTGCAAAGTATTTAAACTAAAGTAATTCATTCTGAGAAAGTATATTTTGTAATGTAATGTATAATGTAATTATAATGTAATTTAAAAAATAAAATATCTAAAAATAAATAGTTTAAAAAAATGTAGGAAATCAGTATAAAAAAATCAATATAACAATTAATACATTTAAAAATTGTCATTTACAAAACCTTTGAAATTCACTAAAAAACCATAGGTTTTGGGCAAGTTATAGTTAGGAATTAGCATTTAAAAAACCTTAGAAATTCACTGAAAAAACCATAGGTTTCAGGTGCGTTATAGTTAGTTGGACATTTCTCTCGTACAAAACCATTGAAATTCCCCCGTTATAGTTAGTTCAGCTAACTATAACTCGCGCGCCCGCAATGCACTGCTGATGACGTCACATATTACATCACTCATGACATGGTCAGTGACATCACTCATGACATCACTCATGACATCTCAAATGACATCACTGATGACATCACTGGTGACATCATCCTTGTGATAGAGTGGCAGACCTCCTCTCACCATAATAGAAACTTTGATACACACACTCAAAAATAGAAACTAACATTTTCAAATGAATGGACATAGCAATACCACTTACAACACACCAATTCAGTAATTCCAAGATCTACACAAATATCCACTCATTCACCAACAGTCCTATACAGTCACTCATACATGTACTCACTCATCATATGTACTTATACACCTATACATCCTGTTACACAGTGACACTCATCCATAGAGTTATTATTATTATTATTATTATTATGTTTCTTATATAGCGCCTGAATCGACCCCCGAAGGGGTATCTCCGCGCTTGCCTTGGGAACCCGTCCTGGCTTTTCCCTGTGAGATAGCCCCTACAGAGCATCCCCAAGGTGAAAGCCAGGCATCCCGCCGCGGGGGGCCGTTGTGGAGATTAAGCAAGCTTAATGCCCAGAGTTGCAGAGTGTGAACCCATGATTAGGTCAGGCACCGAAGAGTTACTCAGACACATAGTCACACATGCAAACAAAGTATCAAACATCCATTAAATTGCATATATACAGTTATACACACACCACCACACTTACTGCTACAGAAACGTACACATACTTACTCTCTTAAACAATCACTTATAGAAACACAGACTAATTTATACAGGAACTCTTCCAATCTCTCAATCTCACATATGCTCACTTATATACACCAATACTCACAGATACTAGTTTAAATCATATGTAGTTACTCATAAAGACACTATTGAGACAGTCATTCACTCACTAACACACCCATACACACACTCATCCACCTATACAGTGCTGCACACATACTGTCTTTAACACATACAAACAGTGAGTCACTCATTCATGCATCTATGCACTATGTAATACCCCCCACCAAACCATACAGACACTCAGACACTCATACTGATACTCAAAAAACCAACTATTAACCTAGATAAACACTCATGTAGCTACTCAACAACCCATGCAGCCACTTATACAGAAAGTGAGAGACTGATACAGATATTTACATATTTAAAGATTACTTACTATCCCATGTATTCACTAAGATACACTTAATCAGTCAGTTATTGAATCAATTTTCCCCCCCAAAATTCATCCATTTAGACACTTATATACCCATTTATTCTTCCATCGACCTTGAGATATACATATATAAAACATATTTGATTTTCAGAAAAACACACATTCAGTGGATGATGTCCTCAGTGATGTCATCAGTGATGTCATTTGATATGTCATCAGTGATGTCATGAGTGATGTCACTGACCATGTCATGAGTGATGTAATATGTTTTGTCATCAGTAGTGCATTGCGGGCGCTCGCGAGTTATAGTTTGCTGAACTAACTATAACGGGGGAATTTCAATGGTTTTGTGCGAGAGAAATGTCCAACTAACTATAACGCACCTGAAACCTATGGTTTTTTCAGTGAATATATATATATATATATCAAAACAACAAGGAGTCCTCAGAAGGCGTCACTCGTAGAAAGGTTACCGCACTCCACCTCCGGTAGTGGCATCCAGCACAACCCCATGTTTCCCATATGCAAATTGCCAAACGTTTCAAACCGTAGCTCTTGATCACTGGCTATACATATTTATATATATTGATATTCCTGTTGCCACCCAAAAAGCCATACCCATGCTAAACTGTAGAAATACACTTACCACACAAAATCCCATACCTACCCTAAAACCTAAAATTGCCCTTACCACCCAAAAACCTATATCCACCCTAAAACCTAAAAAAATACCCTTACCACCCAAAAACCTATACCTAACGTTTGGGGGTGATCCATGCAGTGGGTACCAAGAAATAGGGGTGCGAAAAAAGGGTGGGTTTGTAATGTTAATTCCCGTAGGAATGTGTTGTCGAGCCTACAGCCCGAACCGGAATTACACCAAATTTTCAGAAAGGTAGATGTTGTTACGAAGATTGTGCTTTTTGTTATTTGGTGCAAATCAGTCCAGTAGTTTGTGAGAAATTTAAGCCGAAAATTAGAGATATATCTCTGGCCGTGGATATATCGCGACAGTTTTGCGGGTAATCGTGAATGCACGCACCAACGGGATTGACTGGACGCAACCTGAATAGAAAGTTGCGGCTGCCATTTCATCGTCCGGGAATGGTTCCCGAGGCTGAAAATTTGTGTGAAAGCTAACATAAGGGGTCAGGGTGGATATACTCTGACCACGTTTGAGAATTGGTTGTTAGTGACAGAAGTTAGATTTTTTTAATTGGCCGCAATTTTCACATCAACAACGCGACGGCCAGCATGGCCCGCCGTGTACCATCAAGGGCAGATTCCGAGTATCGTGAAGTCATTGCGAACATTGGTGGAAATCTTAAAATAAATATCAGTGAATCATTAGTACACATTGTTATAGAGATATTGAGATTCTGATAAATGCTTTTATAGAGTTATTTAGATAGTGAGTTATCTAGTGTGATGGTTAGAATTAATTATATAGTTATAATTTTTGAATGTGGTGGTGACTATTGAATTCCTGCTTTTGCTTTCTGCTTTTGCGCCATATCCGTGGGGATCGCGATTACCGACGTCATCACAATCACCAGTCTCACAGCGAAAACGGAAAATAGGTTTCAGAGATTATTGTTCAAGTAAGACACTGGAAAAACATGAGTTTGAAGTGTACAATAATAAACCCCTAGTGTGGAAATTACTGTAATATGTGTGCATATATGTGTTTTTCACTTTATGGAAAAGGTGCAATCGTCACTGTTAACAGAGTCGTTGTGACTTCCTGAATAACCGCGAAAATGGAAAACAGATCTTAAAGATGGATTTTAAAGAAACTTAGTACCAAAACATGAGTTTAAACATGAGTTTAAAGACGCATGTATATAGTAATATGTGTAGCTCAATATTTAGAATGGATTTTTGTACTTATTATTTTTGGAAGTGCTGGTGGCCGTTGAATGTCTGCTTTTGTTTTCCGTTCTTGTGAGGTCCCCGCGACCATTGCGACGTCGTCACGAAGATTCCTCAAAACTTTCAAAAAAGGATTTTTTAAAGAAAATTAACAAAATTTAGGGTACTAGGGTAGCTGTAACCAGAGCCTTTGTGTTGATTGTGTGCATATAACAGCTACATATAAGACTGTATGCCAAGTTTCAGGTTAGTTAGAAACACCCTGTTGACTTCGTCTGTAAAGCGCACTCAATCATTTCTATAAATTTCATGCATGTCAAAACAGAGATTGTTGTTATAGATACAACCCATGTGATGGTCTCTGACGAATGCAGAAACATTTTTATTAAAATGCTTCCTGCCTTTGTCAATCTGTGGACAGAGTTGATTTGACCACTTCCATTTCTGTCTTTGGCATATATTAAAGTACACCAAGACAGTGTGAGAGAAAAGCGACATCATAGGATTTCCATCCTTACCACAGTCAATGTGCCTAGGTCATTGTCACAATCAAGAGGTGAGGAGCTCGGCAATCCACAATGGATTTAAAAAAAGCCAGCAACTGATGAAACTTTAACCCTCTCCCGCCAAACCAAGTAATCTCCACATTTGGCAAACCAAGTTCCTGTCAATACCTTTCTTTTCTGCAGCCTCTTTAGCCCAATAGACATAGCTGTGGTCCACAATCCATACTTTAAGCATTTTAAAGTGAAGGAGCAAGAGCAGTCAGGAGAAGCCTGGAGCTAAATTAGGTACTTTCCAAATGAAAAGCAGTTAAAATAGAGGTCTTTTTTTATTAAAAAAAAAGATATATTTCATTGGATGCAGTCAGCTGAAAGTGCAAAAAATTAGGCAGTGTGTTGGATGCCTTAGCAACGAGTCCTAATATTGGCAAAGAAACTGTGCTAGATCACCTTTTATCATTTCAGGATGTTAGTTGTATACCACTCAACAATGCAAACTTTAGTTAGGAGGCTGTACTATGTGAAAACTCCTGCTTTATGTATAGCAGAAATCAATAGAGCACTTTTGCATGGTACTGTGGCAAACGTAGAAAAAGTTTGTGATGATGTGTAGTTTATTTCTTTGGTCCCCAGCAGTTTTCTAGGTAAACTGAAGAGTTGGTAAGAGAAGGAAAACAGAACAGGACATATATATTACAGTTGATAGTTTTGAAGAAGAGATTACAAAAGTTTACAGCGTGTGGTCTAAAAAACCAGAGTATGTTTGTATAAATTGTCGATGTACTCACTAGAAGATTTAAACACAAACTCTTGACTTGTATTTAAAAAGTGAAAAGGTAAATAATGATAACCTGCAAAGGTTAGCTGTGTATTTATTTATAGAGGAATGCTTTCACTTCTCCATACGGCAGGTTATATGTAAGTAGTGTTACAATAAATTAGAACAAAATAAAATGAACAACACATAAATATTAGATACACTTTTTGTAAGATAATAAAATGCCTGCTAATGTAATAAAACTATGAACGGCCAAAAATAAAAAAAACAACATTTATGATTCTTTTCAGCATTGTGAAGGGCTCTTTTGGACTGCTCTCCGGCACTCACTACAACTCCACAATCCATGCAGTATGATGCCATCCGGAAAAACTGTGGAGCCAAATCTTGAACCTCTGAAAGGACTCTCTGCCACGGTGTTGATGCGGCTGCTATTGAAGTTCAGGGTCCTTCAGTCTTGCATTACCTCCTTGCTGCTTTTACACTATTGCTTTGGTATATTTTTAGATGGTAAAGCATGTACGTAGTGCTGGAAAAATATTTTATATGTGTACGCCTTGACAATGTCTTGTGCATTGCACAAATCTGCTCACTATGAACTCCTCTTAAAGAATGTTGTAGATAGATAAATGGGCGTGTTCTTCTTATTGGTTTAGTTAAAAAGTGTATTATCCATTGATATTCCTTTATTTCTCAGAGACATGATTTTTTGTTTTGTTTTCACATTTTTATTTTTTAGTGGTTTTGTTCTTGGCCATTCTTGAAAACTGCAAATTGTTGCTGGTGCCACTGATGTAGATGGTCCTACAGCTTTCCCCTTCTTGATTGCCAGTTAGAGATGTTTTCTATGTTAGGTTTTAAGATGATAGACCATGGAGGTCATCCCACATAAACATTTTTATTAGTCCCTCTACAGAGGGTCTTTTCACAGCATTGCACTAGTTTTGACTAGTTTTTGATTTCTCAAGAGTTTAGGTAACAATGGGTAGTTTGATGGGTGTTTTGTAGTTATGTTTTATTTGTGAGTTCAGATGTTTAATTTTTTTTTTATTGTCAAATGTGTTATTAAAATAAAGTTAAACCATTATGTTACTTAACAGCTAGACTTAAACTTTGTGTAAAATATGTTTATATTTCTGTTTTACACTCTGTCATTTGTATTCGTGACTACTGATATCATTGTGAGCTCCTGTGTTCCTGTGAAGAAGGTAAATGCATTTTTGATGTAGTTATTTCGACAAATGAATACAAAGGGGAAAGTTAAATTAGTACTTACTAAATAGCTGAAACTTTCTGTAAAATATGTCTATATATGTCTTGTACACTTTGTGGGATAGCACACATGTGACCAGCAGCGGCAAACAGGATTGAGGACGAGTCCATTTGCAGGGTCCATACAGTACAAAATTTGTGTGCTATCCGGACCACATTTCCCACAATGCACAGTCTCATTTGAGCTTTCCATTGGTGGGTGTGCAATATGAAAATGGCGAAGTGGGTTCAGCGTTTGCACACACCGTCTCCTTTCAAGCCTCTGAAGAGAAGCATATGGAGCTTCGAAACGCGTCAGGCAATTCCATTATGGAGCGGCTTCTACAAGCGGATCCTCGTCCCTGGCTATCATAAATAAAGCTGCTGATCGAGTTCTACTCACCAGGTGGACAACCTTTGGAGCAGAATATATATATATATATATGTATATATATATTATCTACTCTATCCGCTCAGCTCCTACCCTGAAAGTCTCGGGGGGATTCGTCAAGCGGGGGCCGAGAAAAAAGGGGTGTCCCAAAACGCGTTTTCCCCATGCATTTTCCCATAGGACCTTTAGTCGAAGGTACAGCCCGAACGGCTGAACAGAATTACTTGAAATTTGGCAGAGAGGTAGTCCTCAGGTCAGGGAAGTGCCTTTTGCATATATGGAGTCAATCTGTTCAGTAGTTCCTGAGAAAATTGCATTTAAAAGCACATACATATCTAAAACCATGCGCGCACCCTAACGTGCGCGAGCGTAATTCTGATTGGTTGTTACATGTCAGTCAACGTTCGAATCGGTCGAAATCAGGAAGTGTCGGCCGCCATTTTGTTTGTTGTGGGTGCGAGAGTGAAAAAGAGAGGTGGCGAACGTGAAAAGGGGGCAGGGTAGAGAGTTCCTGATACCCTAGCCTTTGTCAGGGGGTCCCTAAAGGACCCCGAAGGGTGAAAAAACATTTTATTTTTTTTTAAATCGCGGGGTGCGCGCACCGTGCGCGCACGGTGAAAAACCATAAAAAAAAATAAAAACATTAAAAAAAATTAGCATGTAAAAAAACGTACAAATTCACTTAAAAAACCATTGGTTTCACGCACGTTATAGTTAGGAATTAGCATTTAAAAAACCTTGCAAATTCACTTAAAAAACCATAGGTTTCACACATGTTATAGTTAGGTGGACATTTCACTCGAAAAAAACCAATGAAATTCCCCCGTTATAGTTATTTCAGATAACTATAACTCGCGCGACCGCAATCCACTGCTCATGACTTCACATATGACATCACTCATGACATGATCAGTGGCATCACTCATGACATCACTGATGACATCATCCTTGTGATAGAGTTGCGGTCGCGCGAGTTATAGTTATCTGAAATAACTATAACGGGGGAATTTCATTGTTTTTTTTCGAGTGAAATGTCCACCTAACTATAACATGTGTGAAACCTATGGTTTTTTAAGTGAATATATATATATATATATTCAGTGAAAAAACCATAGGTTTCACACATGTTATAGTTAGCTGGACATTTTACTCGTAAAAAACCAATGAAATTGCCCCGTTATAGTTAGTTCAGCTAACTATAACTCACGCGCCCGCAATGCACTGCTGATGACGTCACATATTACATCACTCATGACATGGTCAGTGACATCACTCATGACATCACTGATGACATCTCAAATGACATCACTGATGACATCACTGATGACATCATCCAGTGAATGTGTGTTTTTCTGAAAATTAAATATGTTTTATATATGTATATCTCAAGGTCGATGGAAGAATAAATGGGTATATAAGTGTCTAAATGGATGATTTGTTTTTAAAAAATTGATTGTGTAACTGACTGATTAAGTGTATCTCTCACTTTGTGTATAAGTGGCTGCATGGGTTGGTGAGTAGCTACATGGGTGTCTATATAGGTTAGTAGTTGTTTTTTTGAGTATCAGTCTGAGTGTCTGTATGGTTCGGTGGGGGGTATTATGTAGTGCATAGGTGCATGAATGAGTGACTCACTGTTTGTATGTGTTGAAGACAGCATGTGTGCAGGACTGTATGGGTGGATGAGTGTGTGTATGGGTGTGTTAGTGAGTGAATGACTGTCCCAATAGTGTCTTCAGGAGTAACTACATATGTTTTAAACTAGTATATGTGACTATTGGTGTATATATGTGAGTATATGTGAGAGGGAGAGATTGAAAGAGTTCCTGTATGAATAAGTATGTGTTTCTATAAGTGATTGTTTAAAAGACTAAGTATGTGTAAGTTTCCGTAGAAGTAAGTGTGGTGGTGTGTGTATAACTGTATATGCAGGTGAATGTATGTTTGATTCTTTATTAGCATGAGTGACTATGTGTGTGAGTAACTCTATGGATGAGTGGCATTATGTAACAGGATGTATAGGTGTATGAGTACATATGATGAGTGAGTACATGTATGAGTGACTGTATAGGACTGTTGGTGAATGAGTGGATGTGTATGTGGATCTTAGAATTACTGAAGAGGTTGTTGTAACTGGTATTGGTATGTCCATTGTTTTGAAAATTTTAGTCTCTATTTTTGAATGTGTGTATCAAAGCTTATATTAAGGTGAGAGGAGGTCTGCCACTCTATCACAAGGATGATGTCATCAGTGATGTCATCAGTGATGTCATTTGAGATGTCATCAGTGATGTCATGAGTGATGTCACTGACCATGTCATGAGTGATGTAATATGTGACGTCATCAGCAGTGCATTGCGGGCGCGTGAGTTATAGTTAGCTGAACTAACTATAACGGGGCAATTTCATTGGTTTTTTACGAGTAAAATGTCCAGCTAACTATAACATGTGTGAAACCTATGGTTTTTTCACTGAATTTCTAAGGTTTTTTAAATGCTAACTCCTAACTATAACGTGTGTGAAACCTATGGTTTTTTCAGTGAATTTCTAAGGTTTTTTAAATGCTAATTCCTAACTATAACGTGTGTGAAACCCATGGTTTTTTCAGTGAATTTGCAAGGTTTTTTAAATGCTAATTCCTAACTATAACGTGTGTGTAACCCATGGTTTTTTCAGTGAATTTGCAAGGTTTTTTAAATGCTAATTTTTTTTTTTATTCTTCATTTTTTTCAAACATATTTTTAATTTAATTTTCTTTCATTTTATAAAGACTATGCTTAAATTTTTAAAATCCTTAAATATTTTTTTTTAATATATTTTTTAAAATAAACATGTAAAATTTATTACCAGATTTTTTTTTTTTTTTTTTTTTTTTTATAGTACGCGTACCGTAAGCTTACGGTAAGCGTACGGTTTACGCAACGTCCGTAATCTATCTACGCTGCTTGCGTATAGTTACGCACTTTGCGTAGCCGCGCGTACTGCGCGTGGGACGCGTGCGCGCTTACGCCACACGCGCACGTTACGCGGAAGTGCCGGGGAGTGACTGTTATGCGCATGCGCGCAAGCGCGTGTCTTTTTTACGCGCACGCGTACTTTTTGCCGTAAGCGTACCGTAAGCGTACCGTAAGCGTACGGTAGGTCATGTGATCTTGAAACACAACTTTTGATTGGTTGAAACTACTTTCAGTTCTAGAACTCTCCTACACCACACCCATTCCCCTCATTTCTGCTTGTGATCCCTTGGGAGAAGGAGCTGGTTTGTCTTTGGGATACGATGGCAGAACAGCAGAGCTCTTCTGAGAGTGAGGCTAGCACCAGCAGCACTGTCTTGAGGCAGAGATCGAGGAAACAAAAGCCTTCTTATGTTTGGGATTATTTTACTTTTCCAGAAGGCCAGCAAAAGGTGAATGCACCCTTAGTTACTTGCAAGCTGTGTAAGCGTGTACTTTCTAGAGGTAATCCTAACAGGAAGTATTCCTTTGGGAATCACACCATGAAGAGACACCTCCAGGATGTACACAGAAGGACACATGGTCATCTTTTTGGAGGTAACTCTTCAGAAAGACGAGCCAGTACATCCACAGCAGCTCAGCCTGGACCATCATCTGCAGGGCTGACTCCTTCTTCTGCAGGTCAGGTGAGCCCTTCATCTGTGGGGGGAGAATCTCCTTTTGCTGGCCCTCTGGAAATGAACCTTCGATTTCGGAAGGTTGATATTCATTGCACATTTTGTAAAGGTCTAATTTGTCATAGGGAGACCAGTGTTTCCCTAGTGAACAACAAAATAGATCAGCACATTTGTAGCTTTGAATGATTTTCCCATGCTTCCTTTCCTCTGTCCCTGCATGAACACAACGGTTCTTTTAAGAGCCAACCTTATCTTTCATCTTTATTTTACATATGTTTTTTAAAACCTTTTTTTTTTTTTTTTTTTACCGTACGCGTACGGTGCGCGTACCTTTTTTTTATTTTTTAAAAAAAACACTAAAAATCAATTATCACATTACAAGGTCCTTGAGAGACTACAATTATTATTATTGACTTACCATACTCACTCAAAAAAATATTTATTCATTTGTTTTTAAAAAAAATAGTTTTAAAAATGGTTGTAGTTTTCGAAAATTTTCTATATCGATCTGAAAAAAAAGAAAAAAGTATTAATATTTTTTTAACAATTTATAATACAGTATACATATTTACATTTTTTTCAAAAAAATATTTTTGCCTTATTTTTGCTGTTTTCAGAATATATTGCATTTCACTATAAATTGTGAAAGCAATTGCATTCATCATTTTACAGCGGGCAAAAAAAAATAACAATCTCAAAGATTGTATTAAAAAAGCCCAGAATCTCTTCTCACTTAAACTTATCATTACAGAAATGCATATTATTCTAAAAAAATATCATCTAAAAACAATACTTATTTCTTTAAAATACCGTCTGATATGTTTGTTTCAGAAGTATAATCACAATATTATATCTCAAATAACTCCAAAATACATCTGATTTCATTTCCTTACAGACTGACACATTATGAAACCATTATTTTTGATTTATTTAATTGCACGTGTACAAACTGTTTTTTTTCAGACCACCACCATGTGCATTCTCTGTGACTGCCTACACTCCACCAAGGGCAACCAGCCTTAGTGATGCTGAATGTATTTGCATTACAGACTTAAACCTGAAAACCCCACTGGCTTCTAAATACTGTGCATGACTATACATGGCAAGCACATGGGTGTGTGCTAAGCCTCTGCTTCTTCCCCAAAAAATTCGCTCCCCCTTTCCATCTAATGCAACTGTGAAATCACCAGAGCAAGACGCAATAAATCTCTGCCTATAATTCCTCTATGCACACAGAGTCATGTTTTCACATTAGTCCTAAAACGAAATTTCTTTGCCAATTTGAAAGCACACTTACTGCTCTTTTTTTTTAGGGCCAAGTGAAAATCTCTTTTTACAATTTGAAATCACTTTTACAGACTGACACATTATGAAACCACTATTTTTGATTTATTTAATTGCACGTGTACAAACTGTTTTTTTTTCAGACCACCACCATGTGCATTCTCTGTGACTGCCTACACTCCACCAAGGGCAACCAGCCTTAGTGATGCTGAATGTATTTGCATTACAGACTTAAACCTGAAAACCCCACTGGCTTCTAAATACTGTGCATGACTATACATGGCAAGCACATGGGTGTGTGCTAAGCCTCTGCTTCTTCCCCAAAAAATTCGCTCCCCCTTTCCATCTAATGCAACTGTGAAATCACCAGAGCAAGACGCAATAAATCTCTGCCTATAATTCCTCTATGCACACAGAGTCATGTTTTCACATTAGTCCTAAAACGAAATTTCTTTGCCAATTTGAAAGCACACTTACTGCTCTTTTTTTTTTAGGGCCAAGTGAAAATCTCTTTTTACAATTTGAAATCACTTTTACAGACTGACACATTATGAAACCACTATTTTTGATTTATTTAATTGCACGTGTCCAAGCTGTTTTTTTTTCAGACCAACACCATGTGTATTCTCTGTGTCTGCCTACACTCCAGCAAGGGCAACCAGCCTTAGTGATGCTGAATGTATTTGCATTACAGACTTAAACCTGAAAACCCCAGTGGCTTCTAAATACTGTGCATGACTATACATGGCAAGCACATGGGTGTGTGCTAAGCCTCTGCTTCTTCCCCAAAAAATTCGCTCCCCCTTTCCATCTAATGCAACTGTGAAATCACCAGAGCAAGACGCAATAAATCTCTGCCTATAATTCTTCTATGCACACAGAGTCATGTTTTCACATTAGTCCCAAAACGAAATTTCTTTGCCAATTTGAAAGCACACTTACTGCTCTTTTTTTTTCGGGCCAAGTGAAAATCTCTTTTTACAATTTGAAATCACTTTTACAGACTGACACATTATGAAACCACTATTTTTGATTTATTTAATTGCACGTGTCCAAGCTGTTTTTTTTTCAGACCACCACCATGTGCATTCTCTGTGACTGCCTACACTCCACCAAGGGCAACCAGCCTTAGTGATGCTGAATGTATTTGCATTACAGACTTAAACCTGAAAACCCCACTGGCTTCTAAATACTGTGCATGACTATACATGGCAAGCACATGGGTGTGTGCTAAGCCTCTGCTTCTTCCCCAAAAAATTCGCTCCCCCTTTCCATCTAATGCAACTGTGAAATCACCAGAGCAAGACGCAATAAATCTCTGCCTATAATTCTTCTATGCACACAGAGTCATGTTTTCACATTAGTCCCAAAACGAAATTTCTTTGCCAATTTGAAAGCACACTTACTGCTCTTTTTTTTTTCGGGGCAAGTGTAAATCACTTTTACACACTGTCACATTATGAAACCACCATGTGTAACTACAACAAAAACAATTCCCATTTCTATTATTCATTTCTTAAGTTACCACATACATCCCCTCTCAAACTCTAAACTCACCTTTAAAATTAGTTAGTTGTGAAAGAAATGTGACACTCAAACAGCAGATTATCAGAGCCAGGATCTCTGTTGTGTTCACCTCTCTCCTCTCAGCAGAACCAGATAATGGCAAACTTTCCCTCTATTTTTCCACACATATACATGTAAGTTTCAAATCTCAGTGCTTCCCCCTTTTTTTCAAATGTAATCACACATTTCTATTGGTTGAAAACCAACCCTTTTCCAAAAGTACCCTGCCCCCAACTTGACTTCTGCCTAGTACCCTTCCCCCAACTTGACTTCTGCCTGCTACCATAGCAACAGCTCATGGAACACTGCTGTGTGCAGTTAGGTCAGAAGTTCGACACACAATGTTTCAATTCCACAGAGCAAGAGTGCTTGACTTTTCAAACCTTACAGCAAATCCATAGTACTGTTCTTTGGTTACACATTTTTTTGTACCAATACAAAACATGCTTCTATTAATTTTCACATACAGCCTAGTTTTTATTCTAGAATGGTATGAAACAGCCAATCAGTTCTTTTTGTTTTAAAAAAATATGTATGCCTCCATTTCCAAACTGTCTTTCTTTTCATATTGCCATTCTACTGAAAGACACCTCCTGAGTGCATCCAGTTCTCCTTTGAAGATGTTCACAGTGTGGATTGTAGGGCACAGCTATGTCTTCTGGAGTGAAAAGTTTGCAGAGAAAACAGATATGGTGAGAGACCTTGCTTTGCCAAATGTAGACATTAAATGGATTGGTCAGAGAGGGTTAAAGTGGCACCAATTGATGCCATTGGTGAAATCCTTCATTCAAATCCAACACCCTGACCTCATAATAGTGCACTGTGGTGGCAATGACCTAGGCACTTTGACTGGGGTAGGTCTAGAAATGCTTATGAAGGACACCTTTGCACAACTGTTTACACTTTTCCCTAAAACTGCCTTTGTGTTTTCCAACATATGCCAAAGGCAAAAATGGAACTGGTCCAATCATTTCTGTCCACAGATTGACAAAGCAAGAAAGCACGTCAACAAATCTGTTTCTGCTTTCCTCCGTGACTATGGTATGGGTGCCATTTACCACAACAACTTGCGTTATGACATGCAAGACATTTATAGAGGAGATGGTGTGCACTTCAATGATGAAGGGAACAGAGTCTTCCTCTTGAACCTTAGACTCTGCATCGGTACTTACTTGTAGGTACCACTAAAAAAATGACTTCATAAACACAACAGCTCTTTTTAGAGCTCCCTAATTTCTAAACTCTTAAATCTGCTTTTCATTTATCTATTTTTATTTTTTTTACCGTACGCTTACCGTAAGCTTACCGTACGCGTACCCCGTGATTTTTTTTAAAATCAATAAATGTTTTTTTTGTACTTTTCTGTCCTTCTTTGACCCCCTTACAAATGTTAGGGGGTCTGTAACTCTCCTCATTGCCCCCTTTCCTTGTTTTCACTCTTTTTTTTCAGAGTGAAATACACAAAATGGCGGCCGCCGCTTCCTGGTTTCGGCCGATTCGAATGTTTACTAAGATCTAACAGCCAATCAGAATCGCGCTCGCGCACGCCGCCGTACGCTTACCGTAAGCGTACGGTAAGCGTACCGTAAGCGGGCTCAGATATATATATTGATTTAAAGGCTATTTTCTCAGAATCTACTGAACAGATTTACACCAAACCTACAAAAGGCACTTCCTTGACCTAGGGACTACCTCTCTGCCAAATTTTGAGTAATTCTGTTCAGCCGTTCGGGCTGTAGCTCGTTCTAAAGGTCCTATGGAAAAATGCATGGGAAAAACGCGTTTTGGGACCCCCCTTTTATCTCAGCCCCCGCTTGACGGATCCCCCCGAGACTTTCAGGGTAGGAGCGGAGCGTAGCGCCCCACCTATTTTGAGAAATTCGCGAGGATTCGTCGACCGGCGCCAAAGTTATTCAAAATAGAATGTTGAGGTTTTCCTATGGAAACGTGGTCCTAACTATAACTACCTACTGGCGACCGCCAGTAGGTAATATATATATATATATATATATGACACACCTAATACTTGCATATACTTACCTGTAAAGCCTTTACCACGCTTGTGCCTTTATCATTCATGCCTTGACAAAATAAAAAAAATAAAAAAAATATATATATATATATATATATATAAATAGGAGAAGGAGAAGGTGTTTTCGCATATTAGCGTGGGCCAGCAACACGCAAAGGGGACCCTTCCAGAAGTGCCCAGGGACCAGTGGCAATACCCGGACCACCTCACACCTGATGGAGGCAGAGGCCCTTGCTGCCAGCTGACAGTCCGTGAACTACACGGAGAGACGACGTTACTTTATCGTCGTCTCCTAAGCGTTTGTCGACATCGGAATGATGAGGTTGGAAGCGCAGGGTCCAGGAAATACAATCTGCTAAGCACAGTGCTGTGATCCTAAACCTACCATTCGCTAGCCACTCACCTTGAGGAGGAAAAATCTGGCTGTATGCGACACTCGTCTTTGTGTGAACCAACTGCATGATGGGACTTACAGTCCGTAATCTTGAACTGGTCGAGTGCTCACAGCCGAGATATGGTACAGGTGTGCCCCATGAAGGAGGGGCTAAATCAACAGGAGGAAACCTTAAAATCACAACATCGGAGGCATCTGAAGAGGCTACCGCCGAAACGCGTCATGCCGAATAAACTTAACAAATGTTTTCCTGAAGCCCTGCCGTGTCCCCTTATCTTTTTCGGAGGAGAAGGTGTTTTCGCATATTAGCGTGGGCCAGCAACACGCAAAGGGGACCCTTCCAGAAGTGCCCAGGGACCAGTGGCAATACCCGGACCACCTCACACCTGATGGAGGCAGAGGCCCTTGCTGCCAGCTGACAGTCCGTGAACTACACGGAGAGAGGAAGTTACTTTATCGTTGTCTCCTAAGCATTTGTCGACATCGGAATGATGAGGTTGGAAGCGCAGGGTCCAGGAAATACAATCTGCTAAGCACAGTGCTGTGATCCTTAACCTACCATTCGCTAGCCACTCACCTTGAGGAGGAAAAATCTGGCTGTATGCGACACTCGTCTTTGTGTGAACCAACTGCATGATGGGAGTTACAGTCCGTAATCTTGAACTGGTCGAGTGCTCACAGCCGAGATATGGTACAGGTGTGCCCCATGAAGGAGGGGCTAAATCAACAGGAGGAAACCTTAAAATCACAACATCGGAGGCATCTGAAGAGGCTACCGCCGAAACGCGTCATGCCGAATAAACTTAACAAATGTTTTCCTGAAGCCCTGCCGTGTCCCCTTATCTTTTTCGGAGGAGAAGGTGTTTTCGCATATATATATATCTATATATATATCTATATATATATATATATATATATATATATATATATATATATATATATATATATATATATATATATATATATATATATATATATTACCTACTGGCGGTCGCCAGTAGGTAGTTATAGTTAGGACCCCTTTTCCATAGGAAATCCGCAACATTCTATTTTGAATAACTTTGGCGCCGGTCGACGAATCCTCGCGAATTTCTCAAAATAGGTGGGGCGCTACGCTCCGCTCCTACCCTGAAAGTCTCGGGGGGATTCGTCAAGCGGGGGCTGAGAAAAAAGGGGGGTCCCAAAACGCGTTTTTCCCATGCATTTTTCCATAGGACCTTTAGACAGGGCTACAGCCCGAACGGCTGAACAGAATTACTAGAAATTTGGCAGAGAGGTAGTCCCTAGGTCAAGGAAGTGCCTTTTGTAGGTTTGGTGTAAATCTGTTCAGTAGGTCCTGAGAAAATAGCATTTAAATCAATATATATATCTGAGCCAGCTTACGGTACGCTTACCGTAAGCTTACCGTACGCGTACGGTGGCGTGCGCGAGCGCGATTCTGATTGGCTGTTAGATCTTAGTAAACATTCGAATCGGCCGAAACCAGGAAGCGGCGGCCGCCATTTTGTGTGTTTCACTCAGAAAAAAAAGAGTGAAAACAAGAAAAGGGGGCAAGGAGGAGAGTTACAGACCCCCTTACATTTGTGAGGGGGTCAAAGAAGGACAGAAAAGTACAAAGAAAACATTTATTGATTTTAAAAAAAATCACGGGGTACGCGTACGGTAAGCTTACGGTAAGCATACGGAAGAAAAAAAAAATTAAAAAAGAAATGAAATGCAGATTTAAGAGTTTAGATATTAGGGGGCTCTAAAAAGAGCCGTTGTGTTTATGAAGTGATTTTTTAAGTGGTACCTACAAGTAAGTACCGATGCAGAGTCTAAGGTTCAAGAGGAAGACTCTGTTCCCTTCATCATTGAAGTGCACACCATCTCCTCTATAAATGTCTTGCATGTCATAACGCAAGTTGTTGTGGTAAATGGCACCCATACCATAGTCACGGAGGAAAGCAGAAACAGATTTGTTGACGTGCTTTCTTGCTTTGTCAATTTGCGGACAGAAATGATTGGACCAGTTCCATTTTTGCCTTTGGCATATGTTGGAAAACACAAAGGCAGTTTTAGGGAAAAGTGAAAACAGTTGTGCAAAGGTGTCCTTCATAAGCATTTCCAGACCTACCCCAGTCAAAGTGCCTAGGTCATTGCCACCAAAGTGCACTATTATGAGGTCAGGGTGTTGGATTTGCATGAAGGATTTCACCAATGGCATCAATTGGTGCCACTTTAACCCTCTCTGACCAATCCATTTAATGTCTACATTTGGCAAAGCAAGGTCTCTCACCATACCTGTTTTCTCTGCAAACTTTTCACTCCAGAAGACATAGCTGTGCCCTACAATCCACACTGTGAACATCTTCAAAGGAGAACTGGATGCACTCAGGAGGTGTCTTTCAGTAGAATGGCAATAAGAAAAGAAAGACAGTTTGGAAATGGAGGCATACATATTTTTTTCAAAACAAAAAGAACTGATTGGCTGTTTCATACCATTCTAGAATAAAAACTAGGCTGTATGTGTAAATTAATAGAAGCATGTTTTGTATTGGTACAAAAAAATGTGTTACCAAAGAACAGTACTATGGATTTGCTGTTAGGTTTGAAAAGTCAAGCACTCTTGCTCTGTGGAATTGAAACATTGTGTGGCGAACTTCTGACCTAACTCCACACAGCAGTGTTCCATGAGCTGTTGCTATGGTAGCAGGCAGAAGTCAAGTTGGGGGAAGGGTACTAGGCAGAAGTCAAGTTGGGGGCAGGGTACTTTTGGAAAAGGGTTGGTTTTCAACCAATAGAAATGTGTGATTACATTTGAAAAAAAGGGGGAAGCACTGAGATTTGAAACTTACATGTATATGTGTGGAAAAATAGAGGGAAAGTTTGCCATTTTCTGGTTCTGCTGAGAGGAGAGAGGTGTAGAGAACAGAGATCCTGGCTCTGATAATCTGCTGTTTGAGTGCCACATTTCTTTCACAACTAACTAATTTTAAAGGTGAGTTTAGAGTTTGAGAGGGGATGTATACGGTAAATTAAGAAATGAATAATAGAAATGGAATTCCTTTTGTTGAAGTTGTGTTTATCATTTTCTGTTTTGGGAGAAATTTAAATGTGAGGAACAAGTAAAATAATATGGACAATTTTTTCATGATAAATTAAGGTGTACTGGTAAAAATAAGGAATACTTTAAGGGTTTGAGGTTGCAGTCAGTAATGCAAATACATTCAGCATCACTAAGGCTGGTTGCCCTTGCTGGAGTGTAGGCAGTCACCGAGGATACACATGGTGGTGGTCTGAAAAAGCAGTTTGGACATGGGCTTTTTAAGAAAATCTAAAAAGTGGATTCATAATGTGTCAGTCTGTAAAAGTGATTTTCACTTGCCAAAAAAAAAGAGCAGTAAGTGTGCATTTAAATTGGCAAAGAAATTTCGTTTTGTGACTAATGTGAAAACATGACTCTGTGTGCAAATAGGAATTACAGGCAGAGATTTATTGCGTATTGCTCTGGTGATTTCACAGTTGCATTAGATGGAAAGGGGGAGCGATTTTTTGGTGCAGAAGCAGACTCTTAGCACACACCCAGCTCCTGTCCATGTATAATCATGCACAGTATTTACAAGCGAGTGGGGTTTTCAGGTTTCAGTCTGTAATGCAAATACATTCAGCATCACTAAGGCTGGTTGCCCTTGCTGGAGTGTAGGCAGTCACCGAGGATACACATGGTGGTGGTCTGAAAAAGCAGTCTGGACATGTGCAATTTAAAAAAATCTGAAAAGTGGTTTCATAATGTGTCAGTCTGTAAAAGTGATTTTCACTTGCCAAAAAAAAAGAGCAGTAAGTGTGCTTTCAAATTGGCAAAGAAATTTCGTTTTGGGACTAATGTGAAAACATGACTCTGTGTGCAAATAGGAATTACAGGCAGAGATTTATTGCGTTTTGCTCTGGTGATTTCACAGTTGCATTAGTAGGAAAAAGGGGGAGCGATTTTTTGGGGGAAGAAGCAGACTCTTAGCACACACCCAGCTGCTTACCATGTGGAATCATGCACAGTATTTAGAAGCGAGTGAGAAGAGATTCTGGGCTTTTTTAATACAATCTTTGAGATTGTTATTTTTTTTTTGCCCGCTGTTAAATGATGAATGCAATTGCTTTCACAATTTAAAGTGAAATGCAATATATTCTGAAAACAGCAAAAATAAGGCAAAAATATTTTTTTAAAAAATATGTAAATACGAGTACTGTATTTTAAAATGTTTAAAAAATATTAATACTTTTTTCTTTTTTTTCAGATTGATATAGAAAATTTTCGAAAACTAGAACCATTTTTAAAGCAATTTTTTTTTAAAAAAACAAATGAATAAATATTTTTTTGAGTGGGTATGGTAAGTCAATAATAATAATTGTAGTGTTTCAAAGTCCTTGTAATGTGATTATTGATTTAAAAAAAAAAAAAAATTACGCGCACCGTACGCGTACGGTAAAAAAAAACAAAAAAGATTTTAAAAATATCTATAAAAAAAGATGAAAGATAAGGTTGGCTCTTAAAAGAGCCATTGTGTTCATGCAGGGAGAGAGGAAAGAAAGAATGGGAAAATTAGTCTCTGTGACAAGTGTGCTGATCTATTTTGAGGTCCACTAGGGAAACACTGGTCTCCCTATGACAAATTAGATCATGACAAGAGGCACATCGAATATCAACCCTCAGAAATCGAGGGTTAATTTCCAGAGGGCCAGTTAAAGGAGATGCTCCCCCCACAGATGAAGGGCTCACCTGACCTGCAGAAGAAGGAGTCAGCCCTGCAGATGATGGTCCAGGCTGAGCTGCTGTGGATGTGCTTGGTTGACTTTCTGAAGGGTTACCTCCAAAAAGTCGAGCATGTGTCCTTCTGTGTACATCCCTGAGGTGCCTCATCATGGTATGATTCCCAAAGGAATACTTCCTGTCAGGATTACCTCTTGAAAGTACACGCTTACACAGCTTACAAGTTACTAAGGGTGCATTTACCTTTAGCTGGCCTTCTGGAAAAGTAAAATAATCCCATACATAAGAGGTCTTTTGTTTCCTCGCTCTCTGCCTCAAGGTAGTGCTGCTAGTGCTAGCCTCACTCTCAGAAGAGCTCTGCTGTTCTGCCATCGTATCACAAAAACAACCCAGCTCCTTCTCCTAAGGGATCACAAGCAGAAATGAGGGGAATGGGTGTGGTGTAGGAGAGTTCTAGAACTGAAAGTAGTTTCAACCAATCAAAGTTGTGTTTCATGATCACATGACTTACCGTACGCTTACGGTACGCTTACGGTACGCTTACGGCAAAAGTGCGCAAGCGCGTAAAAAAGACACGCGCTTGCGCGCATGCGCGCATGCGCATAACAGTCACTACCCGACACTTCCGCGTAACGTGCGCGTGTAGCGTACACGCGTACGCGTCCCACGCGGAGTACGCGCGGCTACGCAAATTGCGTAACTATACGCAAACAGCGTAGAAAAATTACGGGCGTTGCGTAAACCGTACGCTTACCGTAAGCTTACGGTACGCGTACTAAAAAAAAAAAAACAAAAAAAAAAAAAATGTATTGCTAATACATTTTACCTTTTTGTATTATAAAATATTTTTAAAAAAACATATTATAGAATTTTAAAAATTTAACCACAGTCTTAAAAAAAGGATAGAAAATTTTAAAAAAAAATATGTAAAAAAAATAGAAAAAAATACATAACTTAGCATTTAAAAAACCGTACAAATTCACTGAAAAAACCATAGGTTTCACACACGTTATAGTTAGGAATTTGCATTTAAAAAACCTTGCTAATTCAATGAAAAAACCATAGGTTTCACACACGTTATAGTTAGGAATTAGCATTTAAAAAACCTTAGAAATTCAATGAAAAAACCAAAGGTTTCACACACGTTATAGTTAGCTGGACATTTTACTCGTAAAAAACCATTGAAATTCCCCCGTTATAGTTAGTTAAGCTAACTATAACTCGCGCGCCCGCAATGCACTGCTGATGACGTCACATATTACATCACTCATGACATGGTCAGTGACATCACTCATGACATCACTGATGACATCTCAAATGACATCACTGATGACATCACTAATGACATCATCCTTGTGATAGAGTGGCAGACCTCCTCTCACCCTAATATAACCTTTGATACACACATTCATAAATAGAGACTAAACTTTTCAATACAATGGACATACCAATACCAGTTACAACAACCTCTTCAGTAATTCTAAGATCCACATACACATCCACTCATTCACCAACAGTCCTATACAGTCACTCATACATGTACTCACTCATCATATGTACTCATACACCTATACATCCTGTTACACAATGCCACTCATCCGTAGAGTTACTCACACACATAGTCACTCATGCTAATAAAGAATCAAACATCCATTTACTTGCATATACAGTTATACACACACCACCACACTTACTTCTACAAAAACTTACACATACTTAGTCTTTTAAACAATCACTTATAGAAACACATACTTATTCATACAGGAACTCTTTCAATCTCTCACTCTCACATATACTCACTTATATACACCAATAGTCACATATACTAGTTTAAAACATATGTAGTTACTCATAAAAACACTGTAGAGACAGTCATTCACTCACTAACACACCCATACACACACTCATCCACCCATGCAGTCCTGCACACATACTATCTTCAACACATACAAACAGTAAGTCACTCATTCATGCACCTATGCACTACGTAATACCCCCCATCGAACCATAAAGACATCAGACACTTATACTGATACCCAAAAAAACAACTAATAACCTATATAAACACTCATGTAGCTGCTCACCAACCCATGCAGCCACTTATACACAAAGTGAAAGACTGATACAGATATATACATATTTAAACATTACTCACTAAGCCATGTATTCACTATGATACACCTAATCAGTCAGTTACACAATCAATTTTTCAAAAACAAATCATCCATTTAGACACTTATATACCCATTTATTCTTCCATCGACCTTGAGATATACATATATAAAACATATTTAATTTTCAGAAAAACACACATTCACGGGATGATGTCATTAGTGATGTCATCAGTGATGTCATTTGAGATGTCATCAGTGATGTCATGAGTGATGTCACTGACCATGTCATGAGTGATGTAATATGTGACGTCATCAGCAGTGCATTGCGGGCGCGCGAGTTATAGTTAGCTTAACTAACTATAACGGGGGAATTTCAATGGTTTTTTACGAGTAAAATGTCCAGCTAACTATAACGTGTGTGAAACCTTTGGTTTTTTCATTGAATATATATATATATGAAACACCTAATACTTGCATATACTTACCTGTAAAGCCTTTACCACGCTTGTGCCTTTATCATTCATGCCTTGCCAAATAAAAAAAATAACACTTACTTTCAAAACCTTTACCACATATATGCCTTCATCATTCATGTCTTCAGAATGAAATTCGTTGTAAAGGCATACGCGGTAAAGGCATATTCGTGGTAAAAGCATGCGTGCTTAAGGCATGCATGGTAAATGCATATGTGTGGTAATGGCTTTGTGGTAATGGTCATGCATGGTTATGACCGCAATGAAATGGCTGTTCCCCATTTTGTGGCCTGCTTTTCAGAACATCTTTGAATTCATGTAGTGTCGCATGCTTAGTTCTGTTTGGTCGCGTGGTGCTTGAGTTGGTCATCGCGTGGGCAAAGCAGAACGAGAGCATGTTTACAATTAAAATGGAGCAAGCTCGTGTCAAGTCTGAAGTTGTTGTCACGAGCGTGTAGCTGTTAGTGAACTGTTGTTAGTGTTTAAACTGGAGTGTACGTTAGAGCATTGGTTACTGGCATTGAACTACGGACAGGGTGCATATGTCCGGTTGAGAGTTTCAATAAAAATACTTCTTCAACTTCTGCGTTAAGTGTAATCACTACACTTACATTTTGGCGACTTGGGTCTCAGCCGGAGCAGATCCACGCGGATTTTCATCGTTTTCGGCGTTTTCGTCAATTTCAGTTTCCAGCCCTGAGGAAGTGTTCGCATCCTGCTGCCGTCGGAGGTGTCCTTCGTGTGTCCCAACCTGTTTGGTTCGTGATTTGGAGGAACCGCCTCCTATTTTGGCCGGGGAAATTCATTCCGGGTTGGTACGAGTTGATTGGCCAATCGGAAAGCAGTAATTAATTTCCTGTTTATCGGCAACCAGTCGGTGACAACGTATCATTCACAAGCGTGAATTTGAAACGGGTCTGCCGGCGGATGGTTTTGTCAGTTTCTCTGACGTGATTTTGGTGAGAATATCACGTTTCAGTCATCATTTTGAGGAAGCGGTAACAGACTTTGCAAGGTACGGAGGGGTTGAGCTCTTTTCTAACCATCGTAAGCCCTGTTGGATTGCATTGGCATACGCGCGCATTATTGGGAGCGCAGCTGACTGTACTGCTGTTTGGGTTACAAGCAGTGGATTTCAGAGTGTGCACGCGTTCTCCAAAGCGTTTTGATTGAACTCACAATGAGTATGATTACACTGTCCTGAATGACTGAAATTGGATAAATCTATTCTAGAGCAGTTTATAGTATATATAACAGTGGTCATCTGTTCAAGGGTCATTTCATCCACGATCACAACATTGACTAATCAGCTTACAAGAGCGCATTTTGCGCCTTCATGTGGTACTTTGCTAATATTTCATAAGCTCCAAATGAGCAATAGTTAACAGTTAGACTTTATATTAATAGGTAGCACATATCCTAAAATCTGTATCATAATTATATGTATTGATTGTTTGTATAATATTTTATCAACAGGTTCAAGGGTAAAATTTTAAGGCTGTGTAGTCATGGCTACTCCTGTCACCAATATAACAGTCAATCCTCCAAAAGAGTTCTTATGTGTTCCGGGTGATCCACCGGTTCCGTGGTTACAGTAGAAGGAATATTTCATCAATTATTTGTTCACCATTGACCATGCTAACAAATTGTCTGCAGACAGAAAAAAAGGTTTATTGATGCACAGTTTAGGCCCAGAAGGTTTAAGGATTTACAATAAGTTAAATAAGGAAACTGTTGCTGGGGATGATAATGTGTTTAACCAAGCTATCAGACAACTTGACAATTATTTCTCCCCAAAAGTTTGTATTGGTGTCACACGTTTCAAATTTTTTAAAAGGAAACAATTTAAGGATGAAACCTTTGATGATTTTGTAACCGCTCTCCAAAAGTTAGCCATTGATTGTAGATTTGGGGCTATTGAAGAGGAGCTAATTAGAGATCAGGTAGTGATGCATGCCTATGATGCCTCTATTCAAGATAGGTTGTGGGTTAATGGTGATAATGCGCTTAAGGATGTTCTAGCCATTGCTAGGAAAGCTGAATTGGCGGGAAGATGTGCCAAGGCACTCAAAAAAGAGAGTACTGATAATCCTCAGCAAGATACTGTAGCAAAAATTGGTTATAACCGTAGTAAAGAGAACTCATCCAAAGCCGTGGTAAAAAACAAGATGTCTAGAAAGGACAAAAATTTCAAATGTTATCGTTGTGATAGCAAGAATCACCTAGCCAACGACAAAAGTTGTCCGGCTATCAAACAAAGATGCTCAATTTGTAAAAAAGTAGGCCATTTCAGCAAAGTTTGTCATGCTAGAAATGTTAAAAGGGAACATGTTAAATGTATTGAAGAAAGTTATCCTTCTTCCAGTAATGATGATAGTGAGGATGATTCTTTGAGCCCCATGAGTAATGTAGTGCTTAACATTGTCCACGATACTGATTCTAGCAAACCTATGTGTCATATCTCGTTAGGTGGTGTAAATATTTACATCGCAGCGAATTCAGGTTCGCCTTTTACCATTGTGAACGAATCAGTGTGGGCGGATAAATTTGTTATGAAGTTAGGCTCCAATTTAGATCAAGCCAATATTACACCTTTAAGCTACAATGGGGAACCAATTGAACTGTTAGGTTGTAGGGATTTGTTGTTTAGATTCAAGAACAGAAGGGCCCTGTGTAAATTGTATGTATCAAAGAAAGGTCCTTCTGTGTTGGGATGGAAAGACCACAGGAAACTTGATATCATACTAGATCCAAATGGGGTGGAACAGGTCTTGGTGGTGAATGAAGAAGAATCTCTTAAAAAAATGTTATTAAAAAAGTTTCCTGATGTTTGTTCTGGCAAATTGGGGAAATTGGAAGGTTTTGAACACCTCGTTCGTCTCAAACCTGACCCTTCTCCAAAATTACACAAGGTACGCAATATACCTTTCTCAGTTAGAGAAGAAGTGGAGAAGGAACTTTGCAGCTTGGTTGAGAAAGGCGTAATTGAACCGGTTGAAGCCTCTCAGTGGGTTTCTCCATTGGTAGCAGCCAGGAAATCTAATAGTAAGCTCAGGCTATGCATTGATTTGAGACATTTAAATGATAATATCTTGATTGATCAATTTCCTTTACCAAAAATTAATGAAATGATTACAAAATGTAAAGGAATTAAAGTTTTTTCTACAGTTGATTTATCACAAGCTTATCATCAGATTCCGTTGGTAGATTCATGCAAACATTTAACAGCCTTTATTTCTCACATAGGATGTTTTCAATACACTAAGATGCCTTTTGGATTAGCCTCTGCGGCTGCTGTATTCCAACGCTTAATGTTCAAGATATTTGGCCATCTAAAATATGTGCTTATATTCCAAGATGACATTTTGATCATGGCCAAGGATAATCAAGAGCACAAAGAAAAGTTATTTCATGTAATGTCTTTACTACAAAAGTATGGCCTAACCATTGAACCATCCAAGTGTCAGTTTGCTGCTAACGTTGTAACTTATTTAGGACATGAAATTAGGGCCTCTGGGATTCTTCCCAAGACCAAACTAGTCTCTGCAATAACAGATGCGCCCAGCCCTAAGAACAAAGATGAGGTAAAATCGTTTTTGGGGATGGTGGAGTTTTTTGCTAAATTTGTGGAAAACTTTTCAAAAAGAACATTCCATATTAGAGAACTCCTAAAAACAAAGAAAGGTTTCACATGGTGCAGTCAGTGTCAAAATGAATTCACTGATTTAAAAAAAGCGATAAGTTCAGCCCCTGCACTTCAAGGATTTGATCCTCAGGGAAAAAATATAATAACTACAGATGCCAGTGGTATAGGTATAGGTGCTGTTTTCTCACAAGTAGACCATAATGGGGTAGAATCAATAGTGGCATATGCTTCTAGGTCGTTGTCTCCAGCGGAAACTAGGTACGCAGTGATTGAGCGTGAAGCACTTGCTTGTGCTTGGGGACTACAGCATTTCCGAACCTTTGTGTGGGGAAGTGAGGTTACGATCAAGTGCGATCACAAATTATTGGTCAAGGTTTTAAAAAATGTTGGCATGATTAATGTGTCCTCCAGGCTAGCTAGGATTTCTATGAGACTTTTAGACTTTGTATACAATATTGAATATCTTCCAGGAAGGAAGAATGCAGTCGCAGATTTCCTGTCGCGTCTGCCTGTCCAAATGATCGAGAACCAAGATGATCTTATGGACAGTGTGCAAGTTGCGGTTGTGTGGGATCATGGTTCAGATTCTTTTGGGAAAGAGGAATGGGTTCAGGCTTTGTCCTCTGATGAGTGTTTAAAGAAAGTTTTGGAATGTGTCACCAATGGATGGCCTCGTAAGTTGGATGCTTGTGACATTAAACCGTTTTGGGAAGTCAGAAATGAGTTGTCTTGTTTGGAGGGAATCCTAATGAGAGGTGATAAAGTTGTTCCTCCTTTAGCTTTGAGAGACAAGATTCTCAGGTTGTGTCACGAGGGACATTTGGGCATTTCAAAAACTAAAGGCATAGTGAAAGGTAGATTTTGGTGGCCTGCTTTAGACATTTCTGTTGAGAGGTTAGTAAGGGATTGCAATCTGTGTTCCACTTCTGACAAGACTCTTAAGACCCTTAGACCCCCTATGGGGGATTTTTTATGCCCTAATGCACCTTGGGAAAGTGTTGCAGTGGATATCATGGGTCCTATTGGCGCTTCTGAAAAATATATCATCTCTATGATGGATGTATTTTCAAAATGGCCGGTGCTCAAGATCATTAAAAGAATTGATACAGAGAATGTAATCAAATTCTTTGATGAAGTCTTCACTTCGGAAGGTACTCCGGCGAGTATTATCAGCGATAATGGAGTACAGTTTACCTCAGGAACCATGACTCAATATTTAGCTAAGTGTGGTATTGCACACAAAACCACCTCTTTATACAATCCAAGTGGTAATGGGTTGGTTGAAAGGTATAACAGAGTTTTAAAAGGTGCAATCCAATTAGCAGCGCAAAATAGTGTTCCATGGGAAATTCAAGTTTTCAAAACGCTATGGGCTTATAGAGTGTCCATTGCTGATTCGACAAAATTTTCCCCTTTTGAACTCATGAGGGGCAGGAAACCAAGGGGTAAGTGGTACCCTGGTTGGCTTAAATGTTCTAGTGAAGTGTTTTGGTCCTCAGGGGAGGTTAAAAAAAATTTAGCGGTCAAACATGATGAGTATAAAAGGTTCTATGACAATAAATATAGCACCATGGATGTCAAAATCTCGGTGGGTCAATGGGTTAGAATCAGGAAACCTGGTTTTGCAAAGAAAGGTGACAGCAAGTTTTTTCAACCACAGAGAGTACTTGCTTTAAAAAAAAATGCTGTAATTTTGGAAGGTGGTAAGTGTTGGAATTTGAAGAGGGTTGCTATATGTAATGCACCAAAGGTTAATTGTTCATCGTCTTCTAAATCCAGCATGAAGTTTGGTTTTGATGAGGATGCGTGTCAACCTCTCACTGGTAGGTTGAAAGTGGGCAGCTTGTTTCAACAGATTGTGGGAACATCAACATTAGAGCAAAAAGAGTCATCAAACGTCCTGCTTCTCTAAAAGACTATGTATGTGAATAATTTCTTTTGTTGTATATAAAGGAGGAGATGTGTAGTGTCGCATGCTTCGTTCTGTTTGGTCGCGTGGTGCTTGAGTTGGTCATCGCGTGGGCAAAGCAGAACGAGAGCATGTTTACAATTAAAATGGAGCAAGCTCGTGTCAAGTCTGAAGTTGTTGTCACGAGCGTGTAGCTGTCAGTGAACTGTTGTTAGTGTTTAAACTGGAGTGTACGTTAGAGCATTGGTTACTGGCATTGAACTACGGACAGGATGCATATGTCCGGTTGAGAGTTTCAATAAAAATACTTCTTCAATTTCTGCGTTAAGTGTAATCACTACAATTCACTATGCTTTTTTTAGGTAATTCAGGCCCTTATGATGACAAACAATCTTGAAATATACATTTAAAAAACCAAGGCACGCAAGACGCTCAAAAGCACAAGCTGAAAAGCATCTTCCAGCTAAATAGTACTAAAAGATGGATTGAACAAGTATTGATAAATCCATTTATTTTTGCACTTTGAGCTAGCATTTTTTGTCTTGCCAAAGTGATATTTTTATTTTGTTGGTGTCTAAACAGTCTGTATTTTCCATGATAAGAAAGACAAGGGAAAGGTGGCTTGGTGGATGTTTACTGGATTAGTGCATAATATTAAAATAAGACATATACACATAGGGCCTGATTTTGATGTCGGGAGGTCAAGTAAACAACAGGCCATCAGTGCCCGTCCGACTGCCGACATCCCTTCAGTCCACCTGCTGCATTACGATACTGGCAGTCGGACCCACTGCTGTACAACGCAAGACTACAGCCTCCGGCAAGATCAGAGATCCTGAGGGGGCGGCAGTTGGAGCTGCGTCCCACAATGGTGACAGCGCTGAGGCAGGCACCTCTGTTGGGATTACCATATCCCTTTCCGACAGCCTTTTCATGGCGAGAACACCACCATGAAAAGGTTGACTGAAACGGATATCGGGGCCCCAAACATGTCCATCGTGGACCACTGAAAAGTGGCCCTGGAGGGCACATGGAGTTTCCCCACACACTTCTGTACACAGCATGACATGTGCATGGCACACGGTGCACGGTTGTGCAGGAGGTATTGTCCGGTGGAGGATGTGCTGCGGCCCTTTCACATGGCCGCAGCGTGCCCCCGCAGCATTTCCGACCTAATCAGAATGCAGCGGTTGGACCTCCCACATGCATCTTGGCAGTCTCTTGACTGCCGCAATAGAAATCAGCAGTCCGACATTATAATGATACCCATAGTGTTTATAAGGTTAACTAAATTGGTGGCTACTTCTAATCACAAACAACCCCCACTTCACAGTTGCCATTTTTGTTGCAACAATAAAAATAAAAGCACTACATCAAGTACTTTCACCAGAGAAATCTTATAATTTTCTTCTTAGTATCTTGTGCCACCTCTCCTCTTTCTGTGTGAGATGTAAAGAGAATAAAATTGCAAGAGAGGTGAAATAGAGGAGGTAGGAGAGAGAGATAGGTAATGGTGGAGAGATAGGAAGCAAGAGTGAGACATAAGTAAATGAGAGAAAGGTTACGTAGCCTGTTTGAAAGATACCGACAGGTACAAAGCGGAAGAGGTAGGGAAAGCGAGACAAAAAATAGATAAGGTTTTAGAGTGCAGTGGCAAGATGGATAGAACAATCGATAGGGAGAATAAAATGAAGAGTTAGGGAGAAAGGTGGAGTTCATCAAGAGGCGAGGTAAAGAGAGAGGCAGAAGTAAGCTAGAAAGAGACAAGTTTGAGGGAGGTAAATTAATAAGGCAGAGTGAAAGGGTCTGAAGGGTAGAAAGAGATATACTATATTTACAGAAAAAAGGTAAATAGAGAAGGTGAAGCAGAGGGAGAGTTTGAGGTACAGAGAGGAGAGATAGACAGGTTTATGCAGAGAGAGAGGTTGGGAGTGGTGAGATAAAGAGTGTGAGTTGATATGGAGATGCTCCTTTGAGAGATGAGCTGGGAGGAAATGATAGAGAAAAAAAGGTAGCGGTAGTGAACGAGAGATACTAAGAAAGGAGCAAGGCCATAAGAGAGGTGATGTAGAGCAAACAAAGGTTGAAAGGAAGTGATGGTGTGGTGGACAGCTCAGCTAAAGAATGAATGGTGAGGTAAATTTAGAGAGAGTAGGTAGTGAGAGAGAAAGCGGTGGAACAGAGATAAATTTTGAACGCAGAGATAAGAGGTAGAGAGATGGTAGGGTAGAGAGAAAACAAGGAGACATTGAGGGGGAGGTATAGAAAGATGGGGAGACAGAGAGGGGTGGGGTAAAGAGAGAGATGATGTAGTGAAGGGAGAGAAGTAGATGAATGAGGAGAGATACCAGGAAATGAGAACAGAAGTGAGGGTCAGAGAAAAGGGTGAGGTAGAAAGAGGGTGGTAAAGAGAATAAGATGTAGATATAGCCACAGCACGGTAAAGCGAAAGGTGAGGTTGTGAAAGGGAGTTAGAGAGAGGTAGAGTAGTGAGGGGTGTACTGAGAAAGAAGTGAGGAAGACATAGGTAAAGTAAAGATAGTTAAAAGAGAGTGGGGTAGGTAAATAGAGATGTAGAAAGAGGCTTAGAAGAGGTGACGTGAATTATGGCATAAGACGTGACACAGATTCTTATTTTAGGTCTTGCCTACCAGAAAGCTTTTAGCTGACTGGTTGTGAAAGACCTCTTGTGGACCATACCAAAAACTTACAGTGCCAATCGCTTACCATTGGTTGGCTTTATTGTCGCTCTCATTTGCTTGCTTTGTATTCAATGGCTTGTCTTCCTTTTCTTGTGTTTGACCCTCCACTGGTGCATAGCCTTTTTACCATCCTTTGACTGGCTGACTTGTATCCTTACAATGCTGACATTTAGAGAACTACTTTTTTCTGTTTAATTAAGCACTCTAAGAGACTACATGTATATTTTTTCTTGCTGTCCTGCATTCTATAGAGCACTTTCAGGCACCTTTGTTGCTACCTCAGTCCTCATTTCTTCCTTCCCCACCTACCACCACCCACTCCAACCCTCGCCCCCCTGCTTCCACCCACTCCCCATTGCTCCTCCACACCTCACAGTCAAAATGTTGTTTTTAAATTTGCATTTTTTGGAGGGCCTGGCTGTCCCATGAACTGACATTTCCTGCAGGGCCACTCTGCTACCTACAAGCACGTTTGTGCTAATAAAAGTACATTTTTCTATTTATCAATTGAAGTGGCATTAACCATCTTAGATCCATAAATACAAAAATTGGAGCATGTGCCATTCCCAAGGCACATGAATGTGTGACGATACATGTTCAAGCGTACGTAATCATGTTTGCACCCACCTACCAGCAGTAGCAGTCACATTATCATGACTTTTATACTACTTTTTTTAGCCGATGCTGCTGCACAGCATTAGCAAAAAGCAAAGACAAAGCAAATAGGTCAAAAGGGTGAGATTTATTTTCTTTGGCAATCCTTGTTTAAATTGCCAACAATTGCCTGAGACTGTGATGGTCAAGGTTGGGTAGGCTGATTAGTGAAATAAAGCTATTATGGGGCACATGCCAAGCTGTCAAATTAAAAATGAATCTGTGTTTTTACCCACACTGTAATTACTGCAGGAGTTCATTGTGTCCCTTTCATGAGAAGGTCCCTTGGAAGGTGGAGGCCCTGGGCAATTGACCAATTCACCCATGTCTGAAAACGCCTTTGGCACCTTTGCACAACACTTACTCTCTACAACGCTTGCAGTAAATAACAAGACAACCACGGGGTCTCTCTCTACATTGTACCCTCTCTATTAAAACCAACTCTGCAGCCCTTGAAATGGAATTTGAGTGGCAGCAACACTACTAAATCCTAGATAATAATAATATACTATAATATATTCCTGGAAATCAGACAAAGTGGCCAGGTGCTGAAATTTATAGGCACAGCCTATTGTTATTTATGGTACTTTTCTTTAGCTACCGGTCACATTTGTTTTATCAAAAATAGTGCGCGCCACGGGCAAAGTTTCAACTTGGCAAACGAAATGAAAAGGCGGTGCCAAGATAAACTGCTGCTGGAAAGAAATGTTATGTAAAGCTACAGCTCTGCAATTCCTGACTGTTTACAAAGGTAAGGAAAGTAGCACAACATCCAAATATATACTTTTCTGGCATTCCTAGTCTGTAAACATGCCCGGTGCTATTTATAGCTTGCTAAATTGGCATGAAAGAGATGTGTCTTCTACACTGAGCAGTTTGTCAGCATTCTGGTCTCTGAGTTTTAAGGTGGTCTCCTCTGGCCTCAGCTCTCCCTTTGAGGGGAAGCTTGGGAGAGGGTCATGGGACACCTGTTTGTTTTCCTTGCTCCAAAATGGTAAGTCAGTGTGCCAGCACTACCAGGTGTAACCAAGCTTAGCATGGGGGTAAGGAAAGTACTGCCCAATTGGAAAGGTGTGCTTTTGTGACTAGTGCACATGGACCGTGCCCCATCAAATGAATCCCGACAAAAAAGTAGATCCACTACCTCTAGCACAGACTTGAGAAAACTGTGGATCAAAATAGATCTAAAAATCTGAAAAAGGTAAACGAGTTGAGAGTTCAGTGTGAATTCCTTACTTCCTGGTATCAACTTCGATGAGCCAAAGAAGGTTAGAGGTGAAGTGCACGGTGTAGTTGGTGGTTTAGTTTCTATCTGAATTTTTTAAACCCCACCACAAGTGTTGCTAGGTTGGTTGTAGTTGGTTGAAAGCAAGACAACTTCTTCATAGGGTGACATAGAGGGAGTTGTTTCATAGCCGTGGTTATGGGTTGGAAGGCTACAAGAGTCTGAGACAAAAGACCATGCATACAGCCTTTCAAGTAGAGCCACACCAAATCCATTGAGTATGCTGCAGAACCACATTTTGCGTCTGACACCTTTCTGGATTATGAGGAGGCATGGATTCGCTTGAGTATGGAACCCGATAATAAAGACCTTACATGGGGATGTGTGCGCGAGAGCTAAGATATAGCAGATTTCTTAGCCCTTTTCATAAACATTATCATCTACCTTAAAAGTCACATGTGAATAACATGATCGATAGATGAAATCACTGAAGGGATAGATTAAGGTCAAAGAGTAGGGTGTTTATTTTTTCAGTATTTTTATATTGATCAATCCTCTTCCCAAAACATTTTTATATTGTGGGGTGATCTCACCCATGCAGTGCTTACGGCCTGTTTATTATTCTCTGGTCACATCTCAACCGCTATGTTTGCGCAGTATCTACAAAGAGTCAAAGAATTTTTCTCTGTTTCAAAGGATGCATTAGCCTATCACAATACTCAGTCGAGCGCTATATACATGCAATTTCAAAAGAGCGCAAAATGCCCATTCTGTGGGATTCATAGAAATTCTGTCTCAAGCATATTTATTGAGTCGGTATTCCTTGTGTAAATCATACTGAATATTTGTGAATAAATAGATGGAGGTCTGCGAAAAGCACACATCCATTCAATGCAGGCCCTTTAGTCCCTTTTTCTTAGAAGGACAGTGGCTGGAAATAGGTCTTGCATTTACACTATTTTGAGCTACTGGCATTGTAAATGAAAGTCTTTTATTTATGTTTTTTTTATAGAGTTTTATATAGCACGAACTAGACCCGAATCGGGTATCAGAGCGCTTTACATGAGAACCAGTTTTGTTATAGAAGGACACATATATATTTTTTTGTTAGGCACGGGGAGATTAAGTGATTTGCCCAGAATCACAGGATGTTGAGCGTCATTGCCGAGACTCGAACCCGGTTCTCCAGCTTCGAGGTCGACCGCTCTAGCCGTAAGGCTACATCCTCTCCCCTAAAATATAAATAAAAGGCCTTTCATTTACAATGCCAATAGCTTAAACTCTTGCAAATGTGAGACCTATTGCATTCAAATGCTTGTTTAAAAGTGTGGAAGGGGGGTTGCATACAGAAGGCAGCAGAAGGAACACAGACGGGGACGTTGTAGGGAAGCAAAAATGATGGCGGGGTGGGGGAAGGGGCACGAAGGTCATAGGGAAGCAAACGAAAGAGCAATGTGGCAGGCAGGGGGAGAAAAGCTAAAGAGAGAGGGACAACGTTAAGCTGGGGGGTAAAAGCACACCCTTTACAGGTAATCTGAGCCCAGGAGCAAAGCGCAGCGAGATGCCTCTTTGTAACTGGAGAACTGCTCACTAAAGGTCTCCAATACCTTCTGGTCAGGTTCGCGGTTGCAGGAGAGTGTGTTCAAAGAGACATGTGCAGCCAAAGAGTTTCTTTCTTTTTTGGTTCCATTTCACAGAGGAACATATTGAGAAAAGAGGGTAAGAGGCCTTTGTTGAAGTCATGGTTTATAGCAAGGGAACAGTGAGCAAACCTAAAGCATTTTCATGTTTAACATAGATGTTCATTCAGAAAATAAATACACCAGATCTAGCGGAATTTATATCACGCACCTTTGACCTCCTTAAAGACATCGCTGAGTTGCCCCCCTCTGTCTCCCATGGCACCTGAAGAGCTTCTCATTTGCTACGAGTTAAACAAGCCGGTGGTCACAACAGCGCATGAGAGACCCTCCTGCGGGAAGAGAAACTCGTTTAAGAAAATAGTGCTTACAGACAAAAGAAGACGTACTGTGTAACAACCAAAGTAAAAGGGCTTATCCTCATGGTGGGTTACAAATGAAGACAAGGCGGTACTAAGGTGGGACTAACAAGCCTAATAACGAATTAGAAGCTAGCATTTACGAAGGACAATGACACAAGCCAATTACAAATATGGGCGGAGAGCGGGTGTGCCTTCAAGTATATACTCCAATACAGCATGGCTCGCAGAGCAGCGCATGAGCTGCCCAGGCTCGACCTAAAAACGGTGTGATGCAAAGTGACACCGAAGTAAGCATGCAGAAGTCTCCTGGGCAGCTGCCTGCTCCATCGTCCCAACCACGGTGCATGCAGTCCACATTCTCATAAAGGAATCGTTCCTTAACCGACAGCTTTCACTTTGTGAATGACCACCACCCTTGTTAAAGTGTCAGTTTCCAATGAACAGTTTTCGACTACAATAGCAGTTGGAAACCACTGACACACATGCTTTCAACTTGCATGGGAAGACAGTGCCCATTTGATGCTCATTGCCCACACTTAATTGAGAATTGCAATGTGGACTTTGCAATTCTGTTTTACATTCCCAAAAGTTCCATCGTATGTCTGACAGAATATCAGAGCAACAAATATCATGCTACACAAATATCGAGTCAAAATATTGATGACAAAAATGTTGTGTACCTATACTTATAATGGTAAGTACAAAAATAACGGAACAAAAATATTGTTGAGACTAAGATCGCTTAAATAATACAAAACTGTCATTATATCTATATAGTATAAAATAGTACTTCTAAAATATATTAACATAGAACAATAAAATTGTAAGATACATGATTTTGAATATTTACAAATAGATATATGAAAATATACTCAAATAAACACACAAACACACATATATAGACACATATTTATATAAAGATATATATATATAATGTGACACTATAAATAAAAATAAATATTTTAATGTATATGACATTTTTTAAATTATTGTTTTGTAATTTACTATTATAAAAAGCACACACACAAACATATATTTATATATGTATATATATATGTATATAAATATATAATATATATTTAAATAACCATAATAAAATATGAAAACACAAGTACAAAACTTTAAACTAAATTGCCAAATAAGTTAAATATACAAATCTATAAAAATGTTTACAATTATTACAAATATTACACAACATAAACACAATATATATACATATAAGCAAATAATATAAAATTAAAGAAACAAACAAATAATCCTAATATATATATATATATATATATATATATTATTTAAAAAAAAAAAAAATTCAACAATTTTAAAAGTAAGTATTTATATCAGAAAAAAAACATACTCTATTCACACTCCAGTCTGCGCAGCAGTAGGGAAAGCGTTGGGCTTTAAAAGAGAACAATTTACTATTCCCACTCCAGTCTGTGCAACAGTTGAGAAAGCATTGGACTTCGGAGGGGTAAAACTTACTATTCCCGCCCCAGTCTAGTGCAACAGTAGGAAAAGCATTGGCAATTTGAGGGGTTAATTTACAATCTCCAGTCTGTGCAACAGTAGAGAAAGCGTTAGACTTCAAAGGGGTAAAATTTACTATTCTCTCTTCAGTCTGTGCAACAGTAGGGGAAGTGTTGCACTTCCGAGAGCTAAAATTTACTAATCAAACGCCAGCCTGTGCAACAGTAGGGAATGCGTTGGACTTCAGAGAGTTTCAATTTAATATTCCCACTCTCAGGGCCGGCTTTAGGGCAGTGCGACTGGTGCGGTCGCACTGGACGCTGTCCTTTGGGGGGGCGCTGTGACCTCAGAGGGGCGCTGTGCTAAGCAATATATTATGATAGAAGAGATGAGGGGCACTTTTATAGGTGGCAGTGAGAGAATCCAAGGAGGTGTCATGGGACGTGGGTTCGCCAAAAGGGATTGTCGTACCGGGCACCACCAGCTCTAAAGCCGGCCCTGCCCACTCCAGTCTGTGCAACAGTAGAGACAGCGTTGGACATCGGAGGGGTTGCATTCACTATTCCCACTCCAGTCTGTGCAACAGTAGGGAACGTGTTGGACTTTGTAGAGGTAAAATGTACTATTCCAACTCTAGTCTGTGCAACAGTAGTGAAAGCGTTGGACTCCAGAGGGGTAATATTTACTATTTCCACTCCAGTCTGTGCAGCAGTAGGGAAAGTACTTCACTCCAAATACATAACATATTTTGACAACCCTATTGGTTGAACATATATATAAAATTATATATATAAAATTAAAAAACAATTAAACAATTTCCATGATTATTAGCAATTTTAATAATTATTTTTGAATTAAATAAATTAGATTAATTTATTATTCAATAAAGTTCCCATACTATGCTCCCACAAACTTAGCAGCCTACTTACAATATAACTAAAATAAAGAAGTATAACACAATTAACATATTTAATAATCAATTAAATAGGTATTACTAAATTAATAATTCATTGTTAATTAATTATTACTTATATAACTTCCCACCCTATACCCCTACAAACACAACAGCCTGGACCTCATCTATAGCGTAAAAACTATAATTAATAAACATTTTAAATAATTATTAATCAATTAAATAATTTAGATTAAATTCATAAATACGTATTAATTATGTATTCCTTAACTTCCCACCCTATACCCCCACAACCCCCAACAACCGCACCAAAAATATTACTGAAACAATATAATAATCATACAAAGTACTTAATTAATCAAATAAAAAAGTAATAATTAATGAACATTTCATTATTAATCAATTATTACCTAATTAACTTTCCACCATATACCCCTACAAACCCAAAATCCCCCATCTAAAATATAACTTTAAAAATATATTAATTACACAATTTGCATGATTAATGATCAATTAAGTAAGAAACAATAAATATAAATTAGTTGTAATTATTTATACTTAATTAAGTTTACACCCTGTATCCCTAAACCTCAGGATCAACTATGACACTATAAACAATTAAATAAAAAATGAGAAATTACTTAAAATTACAAACTATATTTAAAATATATTGTCAGCAATTATACAAACAACATTTAACATATAAAATCAATATATGAAGTAAAACACATAAAGATGATACTTTTACAATTATAATATTGAAAACATTAACAACACATATATTCTTGAAAGAGATGTTACTTACTTAAAATATTGATATGCTTATCAACAATATTTCTGCATCACGATATTTAAAACTCTATATTTCTGTATCTCGATATTTCTAAATCGATATTTTGTTAAACTACCGATCCATCTTTGCATACAGCAGGCTATGCAAGTGCAAAAACCATTAGCACATCATTAGTATATCCAGTTGAAACCATATTGCAGAAATCAGGGTTTGACAGAGACGCAACACGCACCTGCAATATAGCACACTGTATTGTTTGTTGTTGCATTTAGAAATTATACAGTTTTTAAGCTACTCAGATTCAAAATATGGAGCACAGAAACTAAGGGCCTCATTTATTGGGATTTGGCGTATGGCAGCGCAGCAAGTCAGCTTGCTGTGCTGCCCTACCCCAAAGTGAAAGGGCAGAAATGCACCGTATTTATGCAATATGATGCACTCATGTCCTTTCCCCCTAAGCTGGTGCAGTTACGTCACCGTACACCAATGCAGGCACCCTTAAACCATGGTGCAAGGATGCCTGTGCTGTTGGCAGGATTGTGTTTGTGCAGGAAAGTGCAAGAAACAATCCTGAGAGGCGTTTTCCTCTTTCTATGTGTGCTGCAGCACACGTAGAAAGAGGAGAAAACAAGATATTTCTCCTTGTTACACCTCACCTCGGGAGGCATAAGGTTTTGGCACTTCCCCAGGTTTATATACTCTAGTAAATCTGGGGAAGAGTCTCAATCCATGGGTGTTGCGTGGGAAAACCCACCGCAACACCCATGGAATGGCTGCAGAGTAGGGCAACACAGCGATTTGTGCTGCAATTTCTTACTCTATATCTATGAGGCAATATACAGCCACGCATAGTGGCTTTGCGGGCTCCATAGATGTTGAATAAAATAGAATAGAATAGAATAGATGTGATTTTGTGATTTGCACCTTCAGTGTCACAAAAAGTGTCATTCCGGTGGCGCAAGGAGCTTGTAAATATGCTCCTAATGTTTTTCCGAGACTTAAACACAGAAATAAACCTCAGATTTCACTGTTTCGCTCTCACCAACTTTCCCATTTGACCCATACCTCTCTCCAGCAAAATACAAAGCTTCAATCGACTTATTTATTGATTGAATATTGTCACTCATAAGATAGCAGTTTAGTTTAGGACTATATATTACTAGATATTGTCGATTGCTCATTGGAATTCATAATCTAAATAAGTGCTAGTCAAAAGGAAATTATACCACAAATGTAGCTATCCATGTTCACACAAAGCTCATGATGGATGGAAAGTTTCTCCCTTTACTGCCTGAAAAGTATAGAAAAGAGGGAACAAGAGCCTTGTTCTATGCCAATCAGGGTGTTCTTTTATAGCCAATCCTCGAGTGCATAAATAGTGACACAGAAGCTCCTGACACTCTAGAATTAGGCCCTTAGGTTATGACTCAATCAAAAGAAGTCTGATTACATCACTCCAACCTTCAAGTATTGTGAGCAGTGCCTGAGAGATAAATCTGTACTTATTGGAAAAGTTGTCATTGAAATCATGTCTCTTATATTCTGATATATATTATCAGAAAGAATAAAGTTCATTATTAACAGGCATTCAGTTGTTGTGTCTTGTGCATTTCTCAAAAAATGGGCTAAGATCTTATGCCCTCATAACAATCAGCCTTCATTATCTGGTGGCAAATTATCCCTCCTAATTTTCAAACCCTGGAAAAAATGACCCAGTGATAATTGTGCATGTTTTCAGAAGTTAAACAAAACACTAACCCAAAATTTGAGCTATTTCAAACACGACTTGTCGAGGTTTTAATTGGTGCATAACACGCAGGCAAGACCCACTGGTCCAAATTGTGCCCACCTTTTATTCCTGCTGTGCACAAATAGGAATTTGCTTTCAAATCGGGATTTGCTTTGCCTGAGTTGTAATGCATTAGCATCTTCTGTTGTGAAAATCTGTGGCATCTCTAATGGACATACAAATGCTTGTGTCCTTTCAGATACTGTTTTTATTGAGATACAGCTATGTAGTCAGTTGCCTCAAAAGGCCCTTCTGTAGGATCCGTTGAAATAATTGATCTGAAACCCGCCAAAGGTCAAATAATTCTGTGGAACAAGGATGCCATGACAGCATTCAAGTTTTCAGATATTTACAAATACTCTTAATATGCTGTGTCCTACCACTAAATATTCAAATACTTCTTAAACCAAAATGATTTGAGTCGACTGTATGATGATAAGTCACGAGATTTGCTCGCAATGATAAGAAGGAAGTAAGATATTGGTGTGCTTGCAATATATCAGATATTAGAAAGTCATATAGATTCAATATCAAACAATGTCTTGTAAGAGAAAGGTAGCTATGTTTTAGACCTACCATGGGTGCAGTGCTGCCTGATTTCTGGACTGACCAGCAATGCAACAGGCAAGCACATTCCACGGGACCTATTATATGCTCAGTAATTCCGTCCATATTGACTGCTTCTCTCAAAGTCAGTGATAGATGATGCTGCAGAATTCTTTTTCAATAAACAGAAGGTTCAGGCTGGGCACTTAGCTTTCACTAGTGATGCTGCCAGGGCCGGACTGGCCGTAGCGGTCACTGGGCATTTCACCGGTGGGCCAGAGGGGTGGGTGCTGGTTTGCAGCAGTGCTGCAATATCGGAGCCCCTGTAAGAAGAGCGCGAGCGGTGCTTCATGGCTACCCGCCACTGCCCGCTCCAAGGGCCGGTCGAGCAGCAACCTGCCAGGGCTGGTTGCTGTTCCCAGTCCAGCACTGAATGCTGCTAGGCCTGATTACCTAACTTGGTCCTTCCAAACATCTAAACCTCCCTGTGGAATTATAGCCATTTGGCCTATTTTTCCATTACCACAAGATTGAAGAGGTGTTTGATCATCTTTGAAAGATCTCTGAAAGAAAGGAAAACGCTACCATTAGTAGGGGCTCATTTTCACATACATGAAAAACTCTCAGGTGCTCACTGTGGACAGAAGCGTCCCTCTGGGGCGAGGAGCTGACCCCATAGTGAAGCATGCCACCTTGTGGTGTTGAAGGTCTGTAATCCTTTCAAATCAGTGTTTTACGTTACTGTCCTTTGATAGTTGAGAGCACATGACTTCATTGAGACAAGGATGGGCCTCATCTCCACTGAATCACTGCATCATGGTTGACAAGCACCCCGTAGCTCACACGGAACTTTCTTGAGTATGTCGGCAAACACCTCAGCGGGTTGCAAAAAGACACTGGAAAATGTCCTAAGTTACCAGGATCGGTATTTCAGGATGAAGTTGCTACATAAGTAACTTTTGAGAGCATTTATGTGTCGCAGGCAGGTCTCATACAGATGTCAGCATGGGAAATACATTACAATGTGTATTTCTTCCTCTTTCCTTGTTCTTAGAGTCTGAAATAAAGATGTAAAAGAAAAAACAAGTGTTGGAAACTATGTTTATGTGATTGGTATACAACCAATACAGTCTGTACCATAAAAGACAATATCACCGATGGAGAAAAGTACCCAACAAGCAGGTTAATGTGCTCATATATGTAATGTGTTTTTATTTGACTACATGGATTCAATCTCTTGTCGGTAGGTTGTTTTTTAATAGTGATGACAATCCATCTATATAGTCTCCATTTTGGTCTCTGAAAATAGATTTCAATGCTAGCTTTTTGTAGCAGAACCATTTTACTGCAAAACAAAGTGACCGAAAATTGCATCAAATTGCTATTAATGCTGGGGACAGAGTCATGCTTGGCATTCGATCCAGGGTTAGGATTAGGTTAAGAGCAGAGTAAGGGTTGACTTAAAAGTTAGAGTCAGGGTTCGGGACTATGATTCTGTCAAGGGTAAGTGTAATGAGGGTCGGGGTAAAGGTTAGCGTCAAAGTATAATTATATTAAACTCAGAGAAAGGGCTAACAACAAGTAAAGGGTCTACATTAATGTCTGTGGTAAAAGTTGGGAGCAGACGTAGATTAGGATGAGGTTTCAAGTTTTTTTTTTTTTTTTAAATAAATGGTGTAGAAAAATAATTAAAAATACAGCATAGCAAAAGAAGGTGGATGATCCATTAAAATACAATTTTTCAATTAAAGCAAATTCAAGCAATAATTTGTCTATGAAATGGCCAATTGAAGGAAACGTTTATCAAAATCTGACATTTGCATTGAAATGTTTTTTGATAGAAATGAGCATCACTAAAATGTAGTATAATGTGGTGGTAACACTATTAGCAGGGTAAGTGCCATCAACAGGTCTGAAATGATGTTTTGGAGCAGGTCAGTTAAATGCACCCGGATTTAGATTGTATGGAAATGTCTAGACGGACATCACATGGTCATGTGGTGCTTGACTGCCGGTATGAGCTTTCGGTTTGGACTCAAGACACTTGCAGTTCGCACAAATTTGAGGCTAACTTCGGAAAGGTTTTCTAGGTCCTACATTTGGTCTAAGGGAGGAGACAAGTAGGTGGAGTATCAGTGGAATCTGAGGCATTTGTTTGGACTCAGGGTGGTGGAGCTGGAGGGAAGGAGCCCAGAAGTCACAGAGGGGCGGAGTAATTATGTCGCAGAATCATGGTGGCTCCTGCCCATGAACTGCATCTATTTTATTCTTCTCAACTGCCCTCCCCCAGCCCTTTTTTGTGTTTTCAAGGAAGAGTGTCAGAATCAGGCAGGGGAACGGAGGAGAGCTGCACACTCATGTGGTTGGATGGTGACCCAAAAGTTAAACCAGGATTGGTACTGCAGCTCACTTTCCCCTTGTCGAGATGATTTTTTTAAGGTTGTAGTTTTTTATGATCCGCCCCTGAACCATGCTGTTCATGCCTCACTTTCTTTTTAAAGAGGAGGAAGAGTGCCTCCTTGCTTCACTTCGTATACTGGGCTTTGAAGTCAATGTGCCATGGTCGGCAGCAGTGATGCGTTGCTAAGGGCTGTTTCAACCGAAGTAAGGATGCCAAAGCATGGTAGACAGAAGCCTGGTTTGCTCTTCTCGAATCGTGCTTTCCGCCAGGTTATTGGGCAGTCAAAGAATACTTTGCCGAAACTGTTCTGTGTCCTGCCATTTACAATTTCTGTCCGATTGTTTTGGGTGCATTAGCACTTCAGCTGTTCTGCCTAAATTAATCTCTGGAACCAGGGCATAAGTCCTAAAAAAAGAAGTGGGGGGACGCTGACGTCACGGCAGGAAGTGATGTCACCAAAGGTAGCTTGCACCATCAGACTCATTGCCTCCCCTCGCTCACCCCTTAGATGCGATTGCATCAGAGAAGCCAGCGCGTGAGCAGCGTTCTGAATGAGCTCTGATCCCACCCCAGAGAGGCCAAAGAGTGAATGTGTGGCACCATTTGCTACAGTTATCGAGCTCCCGGTAAAATAAGTGGGGGGACGCCGTCCACCCGCGTGGGACCCCGACTCGAGCCCTGTCTGGAACTCTTAATAGGGATGCTCAATCAACAGTTACTCGAAGAGATTGCGGTATGTTTGAACCTCGCCGTCAGCATGATGCATTGATCACAATCACATTACAATGAATGCCCACTCAAAGGTATTTGTCGAAGCAAAACGTCTTGAGATATTCATAGTTATTTTTATACAGAAGGAGCAGTTGAAGTAATATACTCTGAAGAAAGCTAGAACCTTTTAGCTCCCTTTGGGGCTGAGATCTGACTACAAATGTAATTTTAAGCATTAGATTGAAATATTATTGTGCTCGGTGGCATTGCACTGATTTGGCCTCTTTGAAACCTTCCCTCCTCGCCCTGGGTCACTTTATTTGTATTACTGTTTTCAGTTCTCATACTCTAGAGACAATGTTGCCCAAATAGAGCAACTATTTCCATTTGATGGGCTGGGGAAATTGCATTTGCCTGCAGCCAGAAACTCAGACATTAAAAGCCTTATTACGATGTCGTTTTAGTTGCCTCCAGCCGACACCGTTGTGTTCTCGGGACCGACCGACTGCCAGTTGGCGGTCCCAAAACTGCAAATCCAATGCGACCTCACATGATGCGGTCGCATGCTTCCATTTCTCGATAGGAGCTTGTACTACGGCCATAAACCGGCCAGAGCACAAGCTCCCATAGAGAAACGGGAGATGGTGTTCATCCCTGCACCATGTGGCAGGGACCTCTATGTGCCTGCCACACGGTGCAGGGATCAACAGGGGGCACCTATGCCTCCAACCGGAGGCCGCAAGGAGAAGGGGGCCCAGCTAGGGACCCCCAAACTCACTTTTCGACAGGCATTCCATGTTGGAAAGCCCAGCATGGAAAGCCTGTAGGAAACCGAGGATCGTAATCCCAAAGGTGGAAACGCCATCCATTGAGATTACGAACTGGTCTCCGACTGACCAAAGGGCTCCTTAAACTCGTCGGAATCCAGCCAGAATGCATGGCTGGTGTCAATTCCGACCGCCTAAATTGTAATTAGGTGGTCCGAAGTGAAACCAACGATGAGTGTCGGAAAGCCTCTGACCTGGGGTAACCGGCCCCTAAATACTCAAATGTAATTCAAACAGTGGGGACAGAATGAGTCTTTCTTTTATTATTTTTTTCATTTTTCTATTCACAGAAATCTTGTTCATTTCACTGACACTGTTCTTGAAACAGGTAATTCCGCAGAGCACTAAGGGGCTTGTTTACAATCCCCTTTCGCTGCCGGTGCGTCACGTTTAATATGGGAAAAGTGACGCTCTGGTGGCTCATAGGGCTTGCAAATAATCCCCTCAGTGTTAAACAGAATCCACAAGAAGTTGCATTTCTTTCTAAGTTCACATGTCTTGAATCTCAAAGTACCTCCTAGTACCCCCTACAGAGGAAATGTAATATACTGTTCTCTGGAGAACTGTTTATTGGAAAGATGTCTTATAGTGTGAACACAAGCTGTAGTACATAAGACATTGCTCTGAATAAATAAAGCACATCTTTTACTACAAAAATTGTTCTTATATAGGATTGAGTTTTTTTGCTGAATACAGCATTGTATATGTTTTACAAAATCTATCGCACTGTCACAGGTAGAAAGGTCAATGGTCCAGATGTCCTAAGACTGGATTTACATAAAGCGGATAGAAATTGCACACTGACTTTTTGGAAATCTAATCTGATTTTGTGAACTGAAGTATGTACTAACAGGTCAGTTCTCAAAAAACAACAAGCATTGGCATAGCCAATAGGTCTCGCCTTTGGGACCTTATAAGTATTTAGCCATGCAACAGTTGATGTTGTTGCACCACGGATATTCTGCTGCATAACTAAATACTTATAAGGTCCCAAAAGCGAGACCTATTGGCTATGCCAATGCTTGTTATGTAATGGCAAGACAAGAAAGTAATGGAGAAGACAGCAAACAGCAGAATGGAAAAGGAAGCAGTAGAATAAAAAGGAAGCAACACGGGGAGAATAGAGAGAATAGTAATGAAGGTATTAATATTTACAATGTGCAATACATCACTGAAATATGGGCATTAAACCTACAATGTTTCCAAGAAACACAAATCCTACAATTTTGCTTGAAGTGGAACTTTGTCATTACAGTCTAAGACCGAGAAGTAGTTTATTTTCTTTGTCAGCTGGCAATCAAATTGTAGTTCCTTTACCTTCTCTTTGACCTGGATTGGATTTCCGTTTGGGAAATGTTACCCTCCACCTCACAATATTTCTTGAGGGGCAGAGGGAAGGGGTCGAACTGCTCCTCAAACCAACTCCTTCAGGTTCAAACGATGTTGAACATCAAGGAAGTCCTCATCATCTGGACACTTATCATCCATTCCAGTGGCAAAGGCGTTTTGTACGTCATGAGAGTATGTTCTGTGGGTGATTTTATAGGTAGAGCTCCGCTGAAATCGAAGTGTCTGACCTGAATACTTATTTGTTAGACAAACAACGCGGGCTCCAAGTGTCAACTGCCACAAACACAAACAAAAGGCTTTTCCTATGACAGCTATTCACTCAAGTAATGATTTTAGCTATGCTACACATCATGAGGATGCAAATGGACAATAGATTATGGGGGTGCAAACAGAACACGCAGGGTGGGCAGGAGGGGCTGGAAAAGGGGCTGACAACAGAGTATCGGTGGAAGGGAATACGGGAGCAAGCGGACAATTGTGGGCAGGTGGGAGGGACAGGGGAGCAAGCTGACAATGGGGGAATGGTGGGAAAAGATGAGAGATCAAGCTGACAATGGAAAGCAGGTCGTAGGGGATGGGAAAGCAAGTGACAATGGAGTGCGGGATCGAGGGATTGGGAAGCAAGTGATAACGGCGAGTGAGCACGCTGAAAATGGTGGCTGGAAGGTGCTGGATTTGTAAGCAGACAATTAAGGGCATGTGGGAGATGTTGAGTTAGCAAGCAGACAATTGAGGGTGGGTGGGAGGCGCTGGGTTAGCAAGCAGGCAATGGAGGGCTGGTGGGAGGGGCTGGGTTAGCAAGCAGACAATTGAGGGTGGGTGGGAGGCGCTGGGTTAGCAAGCAGGCAATGGAGGGCTGGTTGGAGGGGCTGGGTTAGCAAGCAGGCAATGGAGGGGGGTGAGAGGGGCTGGGTTAGCAAGCAGGCAATGGAGGGGGTGGGAGGGGCTGGGTTAGCAAGCAGGCACTGGAGAGGGGGTGGGAGGGACTGGGTTAGCAAGCAGGCAATGGAGGGCGGGTGGGAGAGGCTGGGTTAGCAAGCAGGCAATGGAGGGTGGGTGGGAGGGGCTAGGGTAGCAAGTTGGCAATGGAGGTCCCGTTGGAGCGGCTGTGGGCGCAAGCTTACAACAGAGGGGAGGCCAGAAGGAATGGGGCCTTACGCTGACAATGGAGTATGTGAGGAAGGGGATAGGGCAGCAAGCTGACAATGGAGGGCAGGTGGGATGGTCCAGGTCAGCAAGTTGACAATGGAGGGCAGGCAGGAGAGGCTGGGGGTTGGGGCAGCAGGCTGACAACCAAAGGGCTCGAGAGACGATGAAGAACCAAGCTGATAATGGGGTCCAGGCAGGAGGGAAAGCAAGCTGGTGACTCGTGGCATGCGGGCAGGAAAGGGGCAGCAATCAGACAATGAAGGGCAGGCAGGAAAGAATTGAGAAGCGCATGGACAATGGACAGCAGGCAGGAAGGGATGGGAACACAGGCAATGAAAGGTTGATGGGCAGGAATGGGGAGCAAATGGACAAGGATGTGGTGGGGAAGCCAGAACAGCAACGGAAGTTGGCTGGAAGAGTCAAGAACAGCAGCTGAGGAAGGGAAAGAAAGAGGAACGTGGTGGGGGTGAGGAGTACATGAGGGAGGAACCTGGAAACAGCAAGCTTTTGATGAGTGCTTAAACAACAAGGCAGGGCTGAGAAGGAAGACGAGCGAAGTAAGGGCGCGACGCGGGAAGCTTGTAATAAGAGACCCAGAGTCCGATTTAGAAACATGCTAGTGATGCGCGCGCGCCCACAAATCATGCTAGTGATGCGCGCGTGCAGGGCGAAGGAGATGTGAGCTGACAATGGGGTCCGGGCAGGAGGGAAAGCAAGCTGGTGACTCATGGCAGGTGGGCAGGAAAGGGACAGCAATCAGACAACGAACGGCAGGCAGGAAAGAATTGTGAGGCGCATGGACAACGGACAGCAGGCAGGAAGGGATGGGGAAACACAGGCAATGAAAGGTTGATGGGCAAGAATGGAAACGGACAAGGATGTGGTGGGGAAGCCAGAACAGCAACGGAAGTTGGCTGGAAGAGCCAAGTGCACCAGCTGAGGAAGGGAAAGATAGACGAATGTGGTGGGGGTGAGGAGTACACGAGGGAGGAACCTGGAAACAGCACGCTTTTGATGAGTGATTAAACAAGGCAGGGCTGAGAAGGAAGACGAGCGAAGGAGGGGTGCGACGCGGGAAGCTTGTAATAAGAGACCCGGCATCCGATTCAGAAACACGCTAGTGATGCACGCACGCAAAATAATCACGCTAGTGATGCGCGTGCAAGTGAGGGGCAAAGCTGGCGGCTGCGTGCATAACCGCAAGCGCTAGGCCAGCAAAAGCGTGTGGCAGCACTTTGAAAACCCACACACTAAATGTCTCGCAGAGCAGCGCATGTGCTGGCTCAGCGAGACCTAAAAAAGGGAAGCCTAGAGAGTTTTAGATTGACCTTGCTAATGAATCTTAATTATGAAGGTTGCAATTTGTGGTTAAATACGATTGGCTACAATCAGATGGATAGTGACCTGCAAGTGTCAGCATATCACCATTTCTGTGATTGCTTTTAAAAAATGTTAACTTTTTTTAACGCAATCTGAGTTTCTTAAAATAAGGAGGACTGCTTTTAGATTTTTTTTTAATTTTTCAAGTTTCAGTGGGAGTCAGCAGTGGGTTCCTTGAACCACTACCTACACCCCTGAAGCAGCCATCCAAAATCGCAACGGGGAAAGGGTCCAACAGTGACCTCTTCCTCATAGCGAATGATCTACCTCGCCAGCTCGTGAGTCTGTAGCTGGTATAAATGGTCACAAACCATTTATACATTAGGGTATGAATCACTATTTGAAGGGACGTCCAAAACACACATTTTAAAGATAGTGGCTCAGAATCCATTTCTAAACCCATTTAGAGATTTGGAAAAACGTGAATACATGATTTGAAGTCCATAAATCACTTACTCAACACTAATCTCACTGCTCTCTTCACCCTTATTCACCGCCACTGCCAGATAACTTCTGCCCAATTTCACTGTTCAACCCCTATTTCTCCTGCAGAGAGTATTACCACTCTTTAATCAGCAAATTTATATTATGCTCCACATGACCCTTTTACAAGCGTTCTATTTAAACCTCTAGCCCTACTGTCTAGAATCCTGTTCTGGTTCTCCTCCATACCTCCAAACATGTTTTTACCATTTCTACTTCAGAAAATGGCTCTTCTACACCTTTGACTTTGTATGGAAGTATTGGTACAGAATGGACCTAGTAATGGGGCACTGGTGGACTTTACAAAGAACAATAATACATCCAAATGTAATATTAACAGTAACAATGAGTACAGAATAAAAGAACATACTGGGTAAACATATATCATCTCAAAAGCTGAGTCTTCATGTTATTCTGAAATGACATAAGCAGGGAAACGAGTCTAAGTACTGTAAGAAGAGAAGTCCGCTGTTTAAAGCAATGTCTCTAGTAAGTGTGCTTTTTATTTTATTTCAATAATCATGACGGCTTTGCTTGTGGAATGAGCGCCTATGGCTAGGATGTGTTTCGTGTAAGCAGGAAGGTTGGTTAAAATACAGCAGTAGGCAGTGTTTATTCACATGCATTAATGATATAGTTCATCATTGTATTTGAGTGTTACCAGCATTTCAGTGACCGGTCCCACCAAGTTCTCCAAATACCAAAGATCCCTAGGGTGCAATATTAAAGTAGAAAATAATTAGTGAGAGTGTGAGCCCTGGCAGACTCAAAATTGCATAATAAATGTGTGTGGGGGGGAGGGTGATGAGAGAGGGGCCTTTGATCTTTCTATCGTTGCTTCACTCGCATTTTAATTCATAGCTCTGTAGAATTTGGCACAGTTTAACCCCCCCCCCCCCCAATCATGCTTGACCCCAGTGACTCTCTAAGGGATCGAGAGTTAGGGATTGGATTGAATCTTTACAATCTCTCTTAACTGTTCACTCATGTTATCATACAGCCCATTAAACTCACTATCCAGCAGCCTTCCAATAAGCATGCCTCAATATTTGGTTCTGTACAACGTTATCTTCGGCACAGCTTCCCATGGGGAAAACATCTCCCCCTTTGGGTACTCTTTCCACTTAAATGATTATGTGTCTTAAATATTTTCTCTCCCTGTCCAAAGCCATCTCTACTTGTCTCCCTAGTGTAAGACTGTGAGTGGAGGCGTGAGGCAGGATTATAAACTAAGAGTGAAATAATTTATGTTCTAGCCTCAGTTGCTTCACCCTCAGACACTTTTTCTTCATATAAGAACTTGGAGTCCCAGTCATATTGGATGACAATCTGCCAAACGCTGAGCCCAGTGAAAATGTGTTGTTCTCATTTTTTAAGCAATACATGAAACTACACTCTCAGTCTCACAGAGGCCCCCGCCTCAAAATGCATCTCCTTAAGCTTGACATCCTAGCCTTATGACAAAGTCTGGTTATAAGCCCTGACATTGAGCAGACCATTCTCTTATCAAAACCTGAGGAGACCAGGATAAAAATCACTGCCTAGCCTATTTCAAGTAATTTTTAGTAACAGGAAACAACCTATTGCTTTACCAACATTCTGAGCCCAGCAATATCACCTGCGGTGTCTCTGAGGGATTCTTATTGTCGTCTCTTCTTTTCAAGTCGTATATGAGACCCCTTATTAATTTACGAACAGCAGCAGGGGCCAAGATTTACCTGTACATGGGCGTCTGACAAATGATCTTTGGTCTCTCACAGCCAGCCTGGGACAACCTATCCATCATCCCCAGTGTGGTGTGATGTCTTTCACTAATACTCTTGTGGATGGCTAAGAGCTACCTTCATCTCAGTCCCTTGCAAACAGAGCTCCTGGTGACTAAACTCACACCACTAGCTGAAACCCAGCCTTGTGGTCAGAGTTAATGGGCCCTTCACCACAGACCATCAAAGCAAGAATGCAATCTTGTAATTTTTACTGACACCTAAAGAAGGGAATATTTTTTTCAATGCATCCCAGTCTTCAAAAGTCAGCTAATATAATTTCAGATGGATTATAGCAACACCATTTACGTAAAAGCACCTGTAAAAGCCATTCACAAACTTGAGTTACTGTAGAACTTTGCGGCACTCTGAATCTCTACCCTCTCTGGCCGTGATCATATTTCACCTATGTTGCACTCCCCGCATTTGCCATCATGTTCATACGGAATTCTCTTCAAGACTATGGTGATCACCAACAAAGCCATCTACTCCGAACCCCGTGATATTCTGGCAACAAAGTTCAGATGGCATCAACCAGGGAAAGAGCTATGCTCCCCCAAACTTGCCTTAATCCATGTATCCAGAAGACGAAATGCTGCTTTCAGTGACCAGACCATTCAGTAGCAGCCGGAAAAGCCCTGAATCGTCTCCCAGTTCATCAGATCTGTTGAGCTGTGGTAACAAGAGCAATATACAATTCCTTGTTCACCAAGCAATCTTCATGCATCTACAGTTCACCAAAGTGTTGCTTTTCAATTTACAAGGTGCTGGAGCAAATTAGTATCTGTTTGTGGGAGCTAGGCAAATAACATATCTGTGCTAGACAAAGGACATAACTGTGACCCTATGGCGGGCAAACTGGGGTAAGGCTGTATGTGGAAATAGATGCGCATTCTCTTCCTAAACCAGGGGGCATGTTTAAAAGCGCTTATGGCCACCAGAACGTCGGCTTTTTTGATGTTCTGATGGCAATAACCCCTTCGATAAGCCACTTAACGTGGCTTAACGCCGCCTTGTAAATAATGCTCCTTTCACGCAGCACTTAGTGTGAAAGAGGCGGGCAATGGGTGTTGCAGTGGGCGTTCTGTCGCAAGACTCATTGCTTTTTTATGCTGCCCCCTATTTACAAGGCAGGCGTAAATATGGGGCAGCGCCAAAAATAAGACCAGGGAAAACCTGGTCTTAAACTGGTGCAACGAGGAGACAATATTAATTTCTCCTGGTTTTTGCTGTTTCTATGTGTGCTGCATTCTGCAGCACACATAGAAAGAATAAATCGCCATTAGTGATTGTTCATGTGCAGGAAGGGACACCTTCCTGCACATAAAAAATCATTAAATAATGACGAGTTGCAACTTCTATATGTGCTGCATTAGTGATTGTTTACGTGCAGGAAGGGACACCTTCCTGCACATGGACAATCATTTCCTGCAACGCAGGAACCCTTGCACTATGGCAACGGTGCCTGGGTTGGCGCTAGGCAGCTAAATGTAATGCCAGTGCTAGGTGGAACATAGGGGTGGGCTGTATTATTGAAAATATGGTGCATCCCAGCATTTTCAAAATGCCGGAGCGCGGCATTACCAATTATGGAGTAACACCGCGCTCCCCGTTCTGTTGTCAGTATGCCCCCAGGTATCTACCTTGTGGCTCAATTTTTTTCAGACTGGATTTAAAGGGATTAGAGGGTCTTGGTCACAGCCTAGTAGGGAACTGTTGCATTGTAGAATAGCATAACTCAGATGAGGTTCTCAAGCGCATCTTACACCATTCTTATAGTACACCCGGGGATAAAATGTAGTACCAGATGGACAGGCAATAAATGAGTTTTTCTCATGTGAGCTTTATATATCTCAGCTCAAAAGTACAGTAAAAATTGCTGTGCCTGCAATACTTAATACACCGGCATAACGAAACTTGAGGGGCCTCCCTGCAAGGTATGTGCAGGGGCCCCTTCCAGGCTCAATCAGGAGCACTCTGGACAGAGTGCTCTTCTGAGGGGGGCCCCCTGGAGCTTGCCCCCCCCCGCACCGCGGGGGCTGCAGGGGCCTGTGTTACGCCCCTGACTTAATAGGCTTCCATCAACTTCTTTATAATGAAGACTGAGAAATTACTCTCTTTTGAACAATCCATGTGGATATTTGTGCATCCTCCTACTAGTAACATCCTAGGGCCCTGCGAGTATCCTCCCTGCCTGTCTGGGACTTCTTTTGCTCCCGAGTCCCTAGCAAACAAAATTTTACTCGTAACATTGATGGCAAAAAAAATGGTTGCCTAGGACCATATGTGCCTTCCATGCACTCCTCGTCCATTGTGGCATCACTTGGGATAAAATAAGAAGGCAGGTGCCACACAGTGCAGATGTGGCATGACCAGAATATGAATGTGCTTTCAAGAGGACATTGTATCTCCCAATCAATTCAGGCCCCTCCTACCTCTCATGGAATTGGGAGACTTTCTCTGTTCTTATCCAACAGTTCCTGTGGTGCACACTTATGTGAAAGAAGCAAGCTGCATAGCTATTCTGCGTTAACACTATTCAGATTTAGACTCAGACCAGTGTATGACCTAACACATGTGCTGACAATGAATCACCGCTATTGCGCTGGTCCAGACAGATGCAAATGGGTGGTGAACATCTTGACTCTGGTTCATCTCAGCGTGCGCGCTGGCATCTAGTCACAACACAGAGTCAACATGCTGACGCCACTGAGAATTCACCAGGGGAAACACCAGGGATTGGGATCACGAGGAGCAAATCTTTCCTTAGGAGCCAGACAGCTGCCAGAGACCTGGTTTAGTCAATGTCAAATGTTAATGAGCATGGAGGAAAAGAGATCTTGCATCAGTGTTTATGGAAGGATTTACAGGCCTGGTTGGCAAGGCCAGGATGAACCCCTCTGAAAGACTAAGCCGTTAGTAGCCGGCTTCTGGCAGGTACCCCGCACCTGCAGCTCTCAGGGCGCAGAACGTAAACCAAAATGGGGATTTAAAAAGCGGACTGTCGCTTCATCTGGGGCTCTTCTCTGGGAAGTGTTTATTCCAATGTTAACATTCCTCTTCTGACAGGCCAAGAGTAGTTCAGAGCTATCATTTTTCACTCTTTGCCAGGGATTTGGGTCCTACTGCTCTCAAAGGGTTAATCACAGCAGTCTACCTCTTTCCTGGTATCCTGAACTGTACAAATAATGTGTTTTTTTTTGCTTCTCCCAAACCGGCTGAAATAAAGATGACCTTGTACTTTGCTCCCATATCCGAACATATTACTGAACACAATTTATTTTAACTTCAACAAAGTTCCCCCCACCCCCGTGTCTGAAATTGGGAAGATAGATTTACAGTTCTTCGGGCCCCGCGCATATTATTCATAGCAAAGGCAGAAAGAAGCAGTCAGCGAGGAGACCGCTTGGGCAGGGAAACAAGCAGCTCTTTGGTTTCGCGAGGGCTTTTTATGTTCAATCTCAGGCAGGGACAGGAAGTCCCCATGCAGACAGAAAGTCTGCTCCGCATGGTATTTGGCATGCTCGCTCCCGGGCGCCGCTCCTTGCCACCAAGGAGGCCGTGAAGAAATCCCACCACAAAGGCAGAGAGGAAAAGCACACGACTCCGGAAAAAAGAGCGGGAGGAGGGAAAAGTCACCCCCCATACCTCACTCCCACTCAGGCTAAACTATTTAGCGAGTCAGCAATAAGGCGGCGCGTCGATCCGAGCGCAGCGAGGTTTGGCTCCATGGGATTTCTGTCTTAATCAGCGGAGAGAGTTGCCTCGAAGTTAAAACGTTGACGACATTTCCTTAACTAAGCCTCTCTGGGGTTAAATACAGCAACTAAATTGGCATTTCCTGTCATATTTCTGCATTGCATTTATGTTTTTTGCATTCCAGCTCGCGACAAGTGTGTTGTGGTTTTGGAAAAGCTTCCCACAGAACTGTTCTTCAGTTAGCCAAGAAAATGTCTTCTGCTTTCAGAGCCTGGTCTTACACTGTTAAGGACTTTATGTGGAGGTCTGAGGGTGGTGGCCTGGCTGTCGCCAGCTGGATCGGCTTGGCAAAAATGCTAGCAGTGGCAGTAGGTTGTACTTTGTGTCTTCTGTTAGCACGTGACCCTACATCTGTGATTCGTGTTGCGTTGCCCTTTGAAACATTTCTATATCGACATCCGGTTAGATTCGCAACAGCACAACTGATTCTCTACCCCATCCTGCATCACTCATTAGTGGTGTACGGAGGTAAGGGTCTGGCCAGACCACGTTCCACCTTCCTCATCAGAGAAGCAGCATGGACCATCGCCAGTGTAGTGTGGTCGTAGTCAGGACTCGGACACAAGGTGAGGTTCACAGGACATTTATTTACTGCGACTTGCTTCCTTCACCGCCTACTCTAGTCTGCCCTCCTTTTTCCCGGGCATTCCCTTGCCCCTCCCTGGTCCCGCCCCGTCCACGTCTCCCTGGCCGAGGCGGTCCTACATTACATCTCCCCCTTTCTTAACAAAATTTAGAATTCTCATCATTTCACTTTATATGTATACCCAAATAATGTCACCATAGTTACAGTTCTTCGATCAGGCGACTCGGCTTCTTGATGTGCCGGCGGGGACGAACATTGGCTTCAGGTCGATCAGTGTCTCCTCCATTAGTGGCCACTCTCGGTGGCAGAGCGCTGATTTCAGTTTCACTTGTACTTGTTTCCCCTCTGATGGGACCATCGAGAAACTCTTTGACCTTGGGGCTACTCTTCTGAAAATGCGCCACATTCCTAGTTATTCACTTATCATCCGACTCGGCGGTGATCATAGTCCCCTTTTGTTTGACAACCACCAGTGGAGTCTCGCTAAAACGACAGTCAGTCTTCCTTTGTTGTTCCTATTTCACCAAGACCCAGTCCCCTTCCTGAATCCCAGACGGGGCAGCTCGCCGGCGGCGATCCGCATACTTTTTCATTTTCTCCTTCCGGAGTTGGTCCGTGTGAGAAATGTCATCGGTATCAGATTCTGGCCACACTGCTTTATCAGTCCTGTCAACCATCGGTATCCGAGTGCGCACGGACCGGCCCAACATTAGTGTGGCGGGACATTTGCCCGTCGTGGAGTGAGGTGTGTTCCTGTAAGCCCGCAGGACCTCATTTAGCACTTTCTGAATGTCTTGTCGCGCCGCTTCCGCTTGTTGAATGGCTTTCTTTAAGGTGGACATGAATCTCTCGACCATTCTGTTGGCTTGCGGCCACAGAGGTGTGATTTTGAGATGTCGGAAATTTAGGTGCTTGGCGAAGTCTGCAAAGTCCTGACTATTGAACGGGGGCCCATTGTCCGTTTTCACTGTTTTGGGGATACCCCATGCAGCAAACACTTCGTCCAGCACAGGTATTGTGCTTGACGCTCTGGTTGATGAGATGATTTGTGCAATAGGGAAACGAGAGTATTCGTCCATGATAGCCAGGATATATTGTCCCGACTTAAATGGTCCAAAGAAGTCGACGGCCACTTGCTGCCACACACCCTCCGGTAGTTGGGACATTTGTAGTGGTGCGGGAGGATCGGGTCTGCCGACCAGTTGGCACTGGGGACAATCTCTCAATGTGTTCTCTACCATTAGGTCAAGACCTGGGAACCACACTCTTTCCCTCAGAGCTCTCTTGGTGGCTACGATGCCTCGGTGGCCTTCATGAGCTAGATTGACGACGCCCTGGCGTAGATGCCTGGGGATGACTATTCGATTGTCCCGTAACAGTAATCCATTTGGGGCAACTGACAGTTCCTCCTTCACATGTTTGAAGGCAGCAAGTTCATTTTTGTCGACCTCACTTTTTGGGTGGTCAGCGTCTAGATGTCTCCACTCATTGTTTTGCGTTCGTCGCTTCACTTCTAGCAGAGTACCATCCTCAAGAGTAGCATCTATGATGGCTTCTACCGGGACCGCGGGCGGCCGGGCTTGGTTCACGACAAAGCATATGTATTCTTCTGCCACTGATGATCTGCATTTTGTTGTTACTTTGGGGTGTCGTGACAAGTAGTCAGCAGGATTTTCCGCTTTTTCCGGCTTGTGCACAATCGTATATGTGTACTCTTTAGGCGAAGGCCCCAACGTTCTATCCTTGGTGGCATTTTGGCCCTTGGATTGCCAAAGATGATGATGAGGGCTTGATGATCGGTAATTAATGTAAAGTGTTTTCCATATACAAAGATGTGAAAGTGTTCACAGGCCCAGACAACGGCTAGGCTTTCTTTTTCGGGTTGCGAGTACGCTTTCTCTGCCTCCGTCAGACTCCTGCTCGCGTAGGCGATTATGTGCCGTTGGTCACCTTCCGATTCGTATTGGGCGAGGATTGCTCCCAACCCCACTGGACTGGCATCAACCGTAATTTCTGTTTTCTTTTTTTGATCAAAGTACGCCATGTTGTCGGCTGAGTCCACGGCTGCCTTGATTTCCTTGAAGGCTTGTTCACACCCTGCGGACCACTGGAATGGATGACCTTGTCTCGTGAGTTGTCTCAGGGGATAGCTGATTGTTGCGTAATTTTGGATGTAGCGAGCACAGTAACTGGCCATCCCTAAGAAGGACCGAATGTCTCCTACGTCTCGGGGGCTGGGGGTGTCATTCAGCGCCGCCACTTTCTCTGGGTCCGGTCTCATTCCTGCTTGGGAGAAGATGTGACCAAAGAACTTCAACGTGGATTTATGGAACTCACACTTAGTTTTGTTTAAGGTGAGATTGGCTTCCATCAGTGCATGGCAGACTTGCTCCAGGGCAGTGTCATGTTCCTGTGTGTTCGACCCATATACCAAGATGTCATCACTGTAGTTGAAGGTATTGGGAATATGATGAATGGTCTTCCTGATGGCTTCTAGGAAGATTTCCGCTGCGGAGGATATGCCAAAGCTAAGTCGTTTGTAACGGAAGAGGCCAACGTGAGTGGAAAAAGTTGTTATGTATCGTGACTTCTCATGTAGTTCTAGTTGATGGTACCCTTTATTAAGATCCAGTTTGGAGAATATCTTGGCTCCATTAAATGACGCAATCATGTCACTGATGTGCGGCCCTGGGTGTCTCTCTCGCTCAATGGCGGTGTTGGGCGCCCTCATGTCAACACATAACCTGACTTTGTCAGGTTCACCCCTCTTCGGCACTACGACCACAGGAGAGACCCATGGTGTAGGTCCATCTGTTCGTTCAATGATGTCCGCATCGAGCAGATCTTGTAGCTCCTGTTCCACTGCACGTTGAAGATGGAAAGGAATCCGTCGATGATGTTGCGCTATGGGAGCTACCTGTTCATTAATGTGTAGTTGAATTTGGCAGCGAACCATCTTCCCCAGGCAAGTGAACAATTTTGGAAATTTTCTTATCACGTCCAGTTCGTCGTCCACGCGGTACAGGATGTCCACGAGGCGTAACCGTTCCGCAGTTGGAAGACTCAGGAGGCAGTCAGCTTCCGGCCCTTCGATGACGTGGATGTATGCAGGAATGGTCCGCTCTCTGTACGTAAGCTGCATTGAGAACTTTCCCAAGCATGGGAGTGGCTTTCTCGACATCCAGGTATATACTTTCACGTGGGCAGGGCTCAATGGTGGGAGCGGCTTGATTTGCTGGTATTCTGCTACTGGCATGTAGTTTAGGGAAGCTCCGCTGTCCATGACAAACTTCGTCCGGTGTTTTCCAACTTGTATGCTGAGCCGGGGATATCATTTGAGTCGGCCAGACATACTCATCACTATCTTGTGAGATGGGCGATAGCGACCTGGAGTCTTGAGATGACGTGCGCCAAGGTCTGTAACTTTTGCATGATTGACAGCTAGAGTGAGAGGAGCCCGTTGAGGAATCCCGGCGATCCCGTACTGCTTTGGCTTGATGCCGCGTGCCTGCAGATCGAGATGCCCTTTCCTGATCTCTCGGCGTTCTTCTCCTGTGATTTCCACAGACGTTTTCGAAATGATTCTCCCCTCCGCACTTAGGGCACTCCTGACCCATGGCGGGGCATCCATCTGTGTGAGGAAAGTCATAGCCACAGCGATAGCACTTGAGATGCCGTTCTCTCCGTCTGTTGTTACGACTGGAGCTGCGATGTCGCGGCGCACTGACTGTTGTTCCCTCTTGGCTCTCGACGACCTATGTTTCGCCGGAGAGCATCTATGTCCGGTGTGAGATTGAAGTCTGAATGCTTGCTCGCGCTTCTCACCCCTCCCAGCTTCCATTTTTTTGGCATGTTCTTCCGCTTGGTCATGCACACGCGTCATCTCTTCGATTTCATCAAGTGAGTAACTCTTCTTCAACAGTTTCCGTCTCAGCGATTCAGATTGATACCCTTCAATGACCCTCAGGCGAAGGGCGTCCTCGGTCGAGAAGGAATCAAATTCGCAGTAACGTGCCAAGCGTCTAAGACGGGTGATGAACGTGCACATGGGCTCATCTTTTTCTTGAGCAGCAAGATTAAAGGTATATCTCTCATAATCGATATTTCTTTTGTGAAGAAATTTCCTGTTGAGTGCTGCGCACACATTTGCGTAGGACGTCGCGTCCGCGGCAGGTAGTTCCTTTATTATTTGCCCGACGTCTTTGCCTATGAGGTTGCGTAATGCTATTAGCTGTTGACCAGGATTCGCCACTTGCGACCCTTTCATAAAGTCTTCGAAGACCTCGAGCTATTCTTTCCACTGGAGACCCATGCCTCCGCCTGTTTCAAGGACCAGCAGTTCGGGTGGGCGCAGAAATGATACACCGAGCATCCCCATCTGCCCAGCGGTGGCCGACGTTGACCCTGATGGACGAGTTGGTGACGTAGACATGGTGAGGACCCTGGCCGTTGATTGAGATTAGTCCGTTGTCGACGAGATATCCTTTATTTTTTTTACTTCCCGTTGACTTTGTCAGCGCGCGAGTGCCGCTCGGGTGGACAGTCGCGTTGGCCACTCTTTATTGTCTTTATTTTTCTTGCCGTTGAATTTGCCAAGGCTTGATGACTTTTTTTCACGTTGCAATTACCAATGCTTGATGACTTGCACACTTGACTTGTCGCCTTTGCCAATGCTTGATGGCTTTCAGTGTGTGCAGTTGCATGGACCAATGCTTGTTGCCAGGTTCCATCCTTTTTGCCTGACTTCAAGATGGCCGCCGGGGGTTCCTCGCAGGGGATTGGTGCAGGCGCCTGACCCAAAGATGGCCGCCTCACTCTCACATGTCCCTCGATGCTCGATCACCACACACAGCAGCCACTGCGTCTCAGGCACTCCGATTCCTCAGACGTGCCAATACACCATAAGGCACTCACCTCCAGAGTTCCAGCACTGGCATCACGCGACTGGGGTGGGCTCCCAGATCGTCGTCGCGTCCGCGGAGCGTGGGACCTCCACGCTCTCACCGAGGTCCTCAGACGACCCTCTCGGTTACCGCCACTTCGGCTGTGGGCACCTTCACCACTCCAGCGGTCACTCCTGCCCAGGCGACCGGGGTGAGCACCCGCGTCGCAGCTCACTCGTCACACGCGATCTGGGTAGGCTCCCGACTCGTGTCTCGTGGACCCACCAGCCTGGAGCACTCCTCGCACTCGCGCAGCCCTTCCCAACAGCAGCGGACACCAGGGCACTGTCGCATGGATCGCGACCACCCTCGTCGCCAGATGTAGTGTCGTCGTAGACAAGACTCGGACACAAGGTGAGGTTCACAGGACATTCCTTTACTGCGACTTGCTTCCTTCACCGCCTACTCTACTCTGCCCTCCTTTTTCCTGGGCATTCCCTTGCCCCTCCCTGGTCCCGCCCCGTCCACGTCTCCTTGGCCGAGGCGGTCCTACATTACAGCCAGGTCAATAAATATAAATGCAATATCAATAATAAAGCTATAGGAGGTATAGTCGCTGTAGCACCATACAATCTAAGGCCGCAGGTGAGTGGAGGATTGCAGATGGAGTGGGAGTCTGATGTCCATCAGGCATGCTATACACTCAAAATGGAGTTGTGAGAAGTTGGCCTGGTATATGCTGTCCACTAATTAAAGTGGGCACCTTGCATCAATTCAAATGACCCTTATGATGTATGAGGTCAAAGATAGCCTTTAGAAAGCTATCCTAGTGGTAGCTGTGGAGAGCAGCCTTCAGGCTTAATCTTTAAGGAATGAAAAGCAGCTTGTTTTACTGGAATATCACCTTTAGTATTAACTAAATGAATGGAGAACCACACAGTAGTTATAAAAATATGTATTTATTTATATAACACTCTCTAGTATCCTCTACACGAGGGTAGCACACTAAGCACACAATACTTTAGCAAAGAAACAATTGTAAGTAGCACAATACATGGTGGGCTCCAGGGGGAGACAAAACCATATACTAAAATAGTGCTATAAAAATCACGACTGGAGTCGAGACAGTGTCTAGAGCACGTATAATCGCTGGGACCCCACGGAACCTCCCAAGGTGAGTAGAAAGGGACCCCACCGAGGACGGGTGCAGTGTGCTAACACGACCGCGGGCTCCGTACAATTCTATGGGGAAGTCGTGTTTACAATTTTAAAGGTTAAGGACCCTTCTCGGTGGACTTCGAGGAAACCCTTTGGAACTTAGGAGGTTGGATACCGTAGTACCCGAGTTACCTTTCCCAGAGGAGCCGAGTGCATAGGCCTGGAGAGGTGTCGGAAACCACCGTCTTTCTCAATGGAGGGCTGCGAAGAAGAGCTGCTGCCGGGAAGGAAGAAAGTGTCTGTTGGAATCAAAGGGTGGATTTGTGATGGAAGGAACTTGAAAACAGAGGGGACATAGTCTGGGTCAATTCAGGGTGAAAAGGGGCTCAGTAGACGATACCCACCGATGTCGGGTGCTTCAGGTGTGAAGAAGGGACGCTTGACTCTGCAGCCACGTGGTCCAGGAAATGTCGAGGATGACCAGGAGCCGAATGTGAGCTGTCCCACAAAGGATGTCGAGTGCTGAGGGGTCAGTGTCCGGCTGGAGCACCAACAAGCCTTGGCAACAGCAACCAACGCAGGAAGGTCAAGCAGGTTACGGTGTGGACCAGCAAGGTCCAGGGGACTCACCAAGCAATAGGGAGTCAGGGCACATCGGGAGCAACCAGGAAAGCCCAATAGAAATCAAGATGACCCTCAAGAGGACCAGCAGGCCGAATGTTCAGGAGTCGCAAGGGGACCTCGAGCAAGATCACAAAGTACCAGCCCACGGAGCACTCGGTGTGAGGAAGCTGGAGTTCTTTGGTGGAAATACTACTCAGGGTTGGGACTACATGGAGTCCAATGCACAAGCTCGGGGATCGTAAACAAGCATAGGCACTTGCAAAAGTACGCGGTGCACAGGGGTACAGGTTATGCGGTCCCCACAAGGGATACTGGCCTCAAACTCAGTGAGAGGGCAGATCAACCTCAAGGAACTTAGGTACCCACCTCCTGTGTTACTGGATCCTCAGAGTCCACAGGAGCTCAGGATCAGCAGACCGGTCAGTTGCGTTACGGTGCCTGTGAATGCAGGGGAGTGACTCCTTCACCCCAAGGGAGATTCTTCAGTTGTCCTTAGCGCACTACAGGTCCTGCACAAAGCCTGTACGGAGCAAGGGTATAGACAAAGCATTGGACGGAAAGGGAGACGAAGTCAGGCCCAGTCAAAGTCCAGTGAAGTCCAGAGTGTCCAGACGGTTAAAGGTCAGTGGTTTCTTCTTGTAGAATCTTGTCCACGTAAAATCTAGAGTCTTACAGTCAGGTAAGCCCTTACGTACCCGCGGGAGAGGGTTGGACTAATTCGGGGGACCCTCTTAGGGGAGGGTCAGGACAGAGGGATGGTTACACCCATGTCCTTTGTCCAGTTTCGCACCAGAGCAGGAGCCAACGGCTCCCAGAACTGGTTTGAGCTGGACTACGCACAGGGACCCCAAATGTACCCCAGGTGCAGACTTTCAGGCACTGAGACAGTGCCCCCACCCAGCCCCAATACACTAAATCCTGTCTGGGAGGTGGTAACACCTCCCTGTGACAGGATGCCTATTGTGCTGCCGTCCACTGCTCGAGCTTGGCTCAGCAGTAGGAGGGCAGAAATGTGTCTCTGGTCGTCAGCATCCATTTTGTGCTGACCGGGTCGCTGGCATAGGTAAGACCAGTGACCCCACGAAGCTCGCTTCAGAAGGGTGGAATCATAACTCCCACACCAGTTACCGGTGGGGAGGTATGATTCCAAGGTGTTTGATACCAAACACAACATGTTTTATTTCAGCCGTTTTCGAGAGAGCATTTCCCGCTAGATTATAATGCACCTCTACCTATATGTCTGGCCAACTCACAGACAACCCGGCAGAGGGGCTCTGCTCATGCACGGCACCCTCTCACATAAAAACCCAGCACCCTGCCTTCAGGATTGCTAAGGCCTGCTATAGGGTTGACTTATAAGTTTTAAGGTTAGCGACCTATAGATATAGTGAACCCATATCTAAAGTAAGTGGTGCAAGCACCAACTTACACAGGCTGCAATGGCAGACCTGTGGTTCCATTTTGCATGGCCTCTCATGAGGCCATGCTTCAGCCCATGGGAGGCCTCTGGGATACCTATGCCCTGGGTACATGTGTACCATATACTAGGGACTGATAAGGGTACCCCAGTATCCAATCTGGAGTGTACCAAAGTGCATGGCATAATGTTTTAAGGAGAAAGCAGATAGACTTGAGTCCTGATTAGCAGCATCCCAGTCAGACTAGTCAAAACAGTGTAACATCAAGCAAAAAGTGGGGGGTAACCATAAGAAGCAGATCCTACTTCCCTACTGGAGTACGGAGGCAAACACAAACAGGATGAATGATTATTGAAGCCTGGTTCCTCTCCTTGTTCCAAATGACAGGAATCCTGCACCACGATGAGATGTTACAACACAATATCCCTACTGCAGACCTCTCAGGGGTTCCTTTAGAGCAGAAGAAAGTAGTACAGTGCCAGGTAGGGAATGTGTGACGGTATTCCGCAAGCCGGAATCACGCTGTGCCTTCACAGCGCTGTCATTAGAACGAATGCATCTTAAGTGCTCATTTTTTCATCACGCAAGTCGTTAGAACGACTTGCCTTAGGGCGGTGCTGGATTTTGAAATAGATTTATTTACTATCCAACTCCAGTATGCACAACAGTAGGGAAGGTGTTGGACTTTAAATCCACCACCATTCCACCAATGCACCCCACCCAAAGGCAAGTCATTATAACGACTTGCATGCTGAACGAATGCGTACTATAGACACTTTCGTTCTTTTGCCAGCACTGTAAAGGCATAGCGGTATTCTGACTTCAGTCTGAAGGATGTTTTCCCCAGGCAAGGCCTAAACGGAATGTAATGCTGTTTGAACACACAGGGTTTGTTGACTGGCTGGTAGGTGGTCTCTAAGGCACCATGCATAGAAACTTGCTGCCTCCCAACCACCCTTCCATTTCACCACTGCAATATCATTCTGGAAGAGGGTTTTGCATTGATAGCATTGTGAAGAAGACATGTTTTCCTCTTTGGAGACATCAGGAGGGTTAGTCCTTCATGATCTAAGGTTTTGTCTCTGAACTAAAATGACTTAAACAGAGATATAGAAATACCCCAAGGTTATGCTATGATAAACACATTTCTTTGGAGTATTCAAGACAAGCATGCGATGTTCTCCCTTCTATGTCATCGTACTCAAGGGGGAATAGGACAGCTACCAGCATTTACAGAAAAGAAAAATTAGGACACTTCTGACCGTAAGTTTGGTGCACTCCTTTTCTGTGGTATCAAAATCATTCACCAACAGGAGTGTTATGTGTGCAGACTGCTGAAGGGAGCACAGGCATTTTCAAATCAATCACTCTCCGCATATGTTTGTTAGACTCTTTCGGTGATTCCAGCTCTCTGCAATACATAAGTTATTGATGGAAGCAAAATACTTCATTACACCCACCACTTCCTCTACATCAAGGAGGCAACCCTTATTTCTTTTTTAAAGATCTGTATCACTGCTATCTTATGCCACACAAACTGTTTGCTTAAGCCAAAGGGGTAACTTTAGCTTCTTGTACCAAGTATACCTGCCTTTTTAGTAAAGTGTAACTTATGGGAGTGACCTAAAAGAAGGACTTAATGGCCTTATTCATTGTCAGAGAAGTCCCCCAGCACTGCATGATTCAATTGGTAAAGAAATGGATGCTATAGCAACACTGTGCCATGACATGCACAACAGGAAGTAGCATATGAACTTGGCACCTGGACACTGAACCCTGCACAAAGAATGTGCCCTGGACAATGAGCACATCTTGTAAGGGGAGACAAGTAATGAGAAGGGGCAGGAACTGGATGGCACTCTTGGTATAGAAAACATAGAAGAGCATGGCATGGGTTAAGCGCCATCATTAATGGAACAAATATACTGACTCGGGGAAATAAACAATAAAGAATAGCATGAATGGCTTACTGCAGTCGTAGCCCATCTGGCTGGGCCTTGCAGCTGCGAAGACGCAATAATGGATTTGGAATAATGAGATGAAGGCAAATATTTAGCTGAAACTCGGGCGATATTCTAAAACCCGGGACATGTATCGGGTCTAGAGATCATCAGTCCAACAAGTACTTACTTGCACCCACTGGGGTGAACCACTCAAGAACTTCGTGTTAGAGATCATCAGTTCAACAAGTACTTACTTGCACCCATTGGGGTGAACCACTCAAGAACTCCATGTACCAGCTTCCCCAGGGGCGACCCGGAGGAGGGGCTAGCGGAGTGCGGTCCATTGCGATTGTTTCTACAAATATTTAGCTGAAACCTACTTGCCAACTCCAACCATGCAGCCCATGAGTTCTACATTAGAGATGTGTCATAGATGCCTTCTTACCAGAGGACATTTCACCAGTCTTTCTTATGGAAAACAGCAGGAACTCAAGTAACAAAATAAATTAGGAGAATATGGCACACACCTCGCTGATCTCAATGACCAAAGCTTCAAATATACAAAACAGCACAACCTGAAACCAGAACACCACTTGCCTTGGCTATCAAGTCGACCTAATAGCAAACAGAATTGCTAACTGACACACCTTCTTAGGCAAAGACAACAGTGATTTCTCTCTCTCTTACGTGCCCTTTGAAGATTCAGAATGGTCTCTCTGAGGTCTTCCTGGTCTTAATATGTAGAGAGTTCTGCATCTCCTGGGTAGATAGTGGGACTTGAGAAGTTGTCATTAAAAATGTGGCTTCTGAGTGTAGATGAAGGCCCCACTGATGATCTGGATTCAGGAATTCACCTATACAGCATTGCGAACTTCAATAATTTCATGGTAGCCTCCCATACTGCTTCCTCGCCAGTGTATCCCAGATGCTGCAGTGTCCAGGTAACAATGAGTCAAGCTTACTATCAGGATACTTGGCAAGAACACATGCTGTGAGTAGGTTGGCTTGATGGGCAGCTCACATGACTGAGAAGCACATTGTTCTATTGTGATACATTAGAATTGGTGTCTTAGGGATGTGCCATGGGCGCAATCCAAAAGAGCAAAAATGTGTGGGAAGACTAATATACCAGTGACGTTCCCCAGGCCTAAAGTGATGACTGAATGGGAAGTTGATACCTAGGTTTATCTCTGACAAAATTCAATATACAATCCATGGCCTGCTTTAGGATTCAAAATGCTAGCCATTATAATTCCCTCCTCTATTATGCTTTCTCATTTGAAGAAGTTACACAAAGCTGATTGTATGCAGCACCTTGCCTAGAGATGCAAAGCTACAAGCATAGACACTAATTTGAAATACTTGTTTATAGTTTGTACTCTGCTTTTCTACCGTAAGGGCTATGTGGTGCTCTAATATGATGTTTCATTAGTGCCTGCATGTTTAGTTATTTTCATTAAAAGGTCATAGGGTGTTCTTGGGTATCTATACCTTGTTGTGGAAGCTTTTCCGAATGGCGTGCCAATAAACTGTTGATGCTCTGCTGTTGTTATTTTTCCCTTGACTTTAGAAGTCTTTGTGATTGTCACCACCTACATCTCCTTAGTAGCCTCATTCAGTATTTCCTTATAGACAAGGTATCACATAGTTGCCTGTTTTTCAGCGAATCGTGATATTGTTAGGTTCTCCTGACTGGATGTATGACGTAACAACGCCAGTCAGTACAACGCGTGCCGTTACATCGCGGTCGTTACAACGACTGCGATGTTACCACGCTATGCCATTACACCGCAGTCTTTACATCAACTTGCGCTAGATGGCGTGGTAACATTAGATAAGTGTAATTTACTATTCCAACCCCAGTCCACTTAACAGTAGGGAAGGTGTTGGGATAGTAAACTACACCATTTGTAATGTTAGCACGCCAACTAGCGCAAGTCGATGTAAAGACTTGCGTCGTAATGGCATAGCGTGGTTACATCGCGTTCGTTGTAACGACCGCGATGTAACAGCATCACGGTGTACTGATTGCGATGTTAAGGATGTTTCCCCTCCTGACTGCATCAGTTTTACGCAATTATGGGCCTCATCTACAAGAAAATAATGCAGCGCCATTTAGCTGCGCCTTGCTGCGTAATTTTCAAAGCACAGGGATGCGTCGTATCAACAACAATACAACGCATCCCTGTGCTTTCCCCTGTGCTGGTGCACAATTGGCTGCCATGCGCCAGCACAGGCATCCTTGCATCATTTTGCAAGGGTGCCTGTGCTGTGAGGATGATTGTTTTTGCACAGGAAGGGACACTTTCCTGCATAAAAACAATCATTAATGTAATTTTCCTCTTTCTATGCTTGCGGCGGAATGCAGCACGCATAGAAAGAGGAAAAAACGTTGAGAAATAAAAGTATTTTTCCTCATTGCGCCATCCCTACGCCTCTCCTGGTGAGGTGTAGGATTCTGACGCATTCCCAGCTTTACAAAATGTTGTAAATCTGAGAACACATCAGAATCGATGGATGTAGCATGTGAACACCCACAGCAACACCCATGGAAGGCCGTATTCACGCTAGAATGCCCCTTTCATGCAGAGTAATGTGTAAAAGGGGCCCATATTTACAAGGCCATGAAAAGCCACGCAGGGTGACTTTACATGGCCTTTTAAATATGGGCAAGCCCATTGCTCTGCAGGTGCACCAATAAAATTGACACACCGGCGGCGCAATGGGCTTGTAAATAAGTCCCTATGTATCTATTCCAACTACTGGGCTCCGTGCCAGAATATGGCTCCGGTGCATTAGCTAAGGTATCACCGCATAATGAATGTGTTCTTGTGTAATGTAACTGATGCTCATGTAAAGCACTCCAATACTTTTGGGTCAGGTTTGCACTACATAAAACTGCAAAAAAAAGACAAAGGTTAATTTACTGTTATCAATTGAATTACCCCTCATTGAAAAGAGGAGTAGGTTGTAGGAAATACGTTTATTTATTTATGCATTTATTTGTCTCCCATTTTTGTTTTGTCCTGACCATAGCAGACTACTGCATAGTTCAAATATCCATGAACTGGTTATCATTCCATTCACAAAAAACGGAACCTGACTAGCAACTGGTGAGCTCTACATGAACAATGCGTCCTTGGGGTAGGAACAATAACTGTATGTGCGGTGTATCAGTCGATGGCGAGCATTTTAAATATATGGTCGATAATCTCTTACACTCCTATCCAAGTGTCATGCTTCATCATCGGGATTCCTCGCTCACTAAATTGGTTCTAATGGTGAGCGGGCTTCATTGAACAAGGAAAGCACTTTACAGAATCCCCGATGTATAAATGGGGATTGAGGGATCCCACACAGTTTGATTAAAAATGTACCGGATAGCTCAAAAGCTAATTTCTTTCTCGAGTAGCAGGGGCATGGTTAAAAACAAGAGTATGATGCCAAGAGAGAATCATAGCTCCTGCACCTCAGTGATCAACATGTTTCTGCCACATGGTCCTTTAACAGGGCCCACAGCATTCATCAGGACCAGAATCCCTTACTTATTACGGACACTCTCCATGCAACCACTCATACATCATGCAGTCAATACTTTTAAATACATGCTGGTGAACAGTGATAATGTTTTCACTTGGAGGGGGACCTATGTAATTGTGATTGTAATTATATTTATATAGTCAACATAGAAATGAAAGGACAGACACATGGGGAAAAATAAAATGTTGAAATAAAAAAACCCAGGTAATATACCAATTTTTTTGGATATTATCAATAGTCCATGATAAAGCTAGTATCTGCATGCTTAATGTCGTACGTGATATTGTACAGCACGTGAATAAAAACAAAATCAGTGAATCATTGTGCACAAAGTGACATATAACACTCATTTACACTTACAATGTCACACGGCTTATTTTAATTTAGGGTGAGAGGTAACTCAAGAATAAGATGCCAGGAGGCCGAGTTGTAGTCACTCGCTCGGGAGAAGTGTCTCAATACTTAAAAAAGTGAAGGATATGTAGGGTTCAGAAAATCCCCCTTGTATTTTGGGCTCCCAACTTACTTCATCAAGGAACGATCTCCACAAATTACCTGTGGTGTGGCAGCAGTGAGCAGCGCTTTGTATGAAAAATGGGCAAGCACACTAAGAGGCACATGCATCAAAGCTTTTTCTGATCGCAAATGTTGCGATTCACAAAAATCGGCTGTTTACGATCGCAAAATAGGCTTTTGCGATGCATGAAACAATTCGGCATGCGCAATTTCGGTAATCTCAATTTTTTGCGATTTCCCGAATTGCGATTGCATTTATTATATAAAATAAAACAAAACGGTAATTTGCAAAAACTTTGATAAATGCACTTAAGTGCATTTTTCAACGTTTTATGTCACACACACATGCCCTTGGGGCATGTGTGTGATCAACATGGGTGCACAGTAAGATTTCAGGGGGGCAACAGGGTGTCCTTTTTGATACCAGTTGGTACTCGCAAATTGCACATGCAATACCTTGATGCATGTGCCCACAAATCTTGCATGTGCACAATAAATTATGGGGCATATGTATCAAAGAATGGTTTTGCGATTCTCAAATAGCAATTTTTAGAGAATCCCTATTTGAGAATAGCAAAACGAGATGTAAGTAAAAAATAGCAAATATTTTGCGATTCCTTGGCATTCCTTAATTGTGACTCGCAAATTGCGAGTAGCAATTAAGGAATGGCTTCCCATTCATTTTTATGGGTCAAGACTCAGGAGGCCCATAGGAATGAATGGGAATTGCACCCAATAGGTACTCACAAATTGCGCATGCAATTTCAAGGGTTCCAAAAGGACACCCTGTTTCACCCCTGAAATATGCATGTGTGAACATGTGGTGCATGTATGAGCGACACATGGCACTTTGAAAAATGCAAAAAAGTTAATTTTTCCAGGAAATCACAAATTACCAACGACTTCAGGTTGGTGGTAATTTGCGATTTCTTAAGCCAAAATCGCACAACTTGGGTGCTTCCTGTATCGCATTTAGGAAATTGCAATTTGCGATTCCTTAAATGCAATCGCAAAATAGGGAATCGGACATTTTGCGATTCCCTATTTTGCGATGCCCTTTTGGGATGAATGCAGTCTTGCACTGACAGGACTCCTGCCTGTCAGAATTCGACTTGCTTCCTGGAACGGCAGAATTTAGCACCGTCCTCATTAATGAGATTACTCCACATGGTTCGCCAGGGGCTCTTCTGATTTACACAGGCAACACCTCTATGAGATCTCTCAATGCGACACCGCTCCGCCCGATGAGAGTGTTTTCATCATTGATAGACACCAAGGCTGTCCTAAATAATTGAAGGACGCCTTCGCTACTTTGAGTGGGCTGTCTCCCTTTCATGTCCTGATGAAGACCCGTCTGACAACTGAACAATGCGTTGTTACGGTGGAAACGTCGACAATTCCACATGGTCCAGACACACTAAGACTCTGGCACATAATCAATGAATAACTGCCTATCTACCAGAGTCATTGTGCCCTTGTAGCTCTGACCACTTTCATTCATCCTCCTTGTTTACATTGTACAGATTTCCACAGTATATATAAGCACTGCACGTCTATCACTAAGCACCCAAATGTCACCTTGTAATACTCACTTTGCTCCATTACACACTGTCTTTACAGCCCTGTTGATACATTTTTAAATATATTCGAATGCTGGGATTCATATAAATATAATTTATTGCAAGTAACTTTGACTGTGTTTTCCTGTCATGTCTTCCATTGTTTCCATGTTTTGCAATTAAATGTCTCAAATCATTATATGAAAAATAAATGTCTGTTGGATAAAGTACGTATTTGCAAAGGAATAGTGTATTCCCGGCAGAACCATTGTTGTTATACATCTGAAGATGGACAGGCGCACACGAATTGAGTGTCCAGGGTTGTCAGAAAAGGTTGGACAGTGGGTCTGTGTCACATGGAGGCATACCATGGGGATCATGGGAATTGTAGTCTGGACAGGATCATCAACAAAAACTATAATTCGGTCCCTGCTCACTTAACAATATGATGACCTCATCAGACATGGGTAATAAAACCAGTCGTATGCCAAAGCGGTGTGGTGACATCAAGCAGCACTGCTTAGTCTTTACAAAAAGGGAATTAAAAATGGAATGAAAAAATGGATATATGAGAAGAGGATTCTCTATACAGTGGGAATTATGGTTTTGGGTTAAGCTCCTAGGAGTCAAGGAGAACAAATCATTACTCTGACATGGTTCATACTTGAAAAAAAGGGACATCAGAACGCTAAGAGCACATCTGTGGCCACGGAATCTCATCATTAAGCCCAGATAAATGTGACAGTAATTGGTACACCATCTCTGCTCCTTGGTAATAAAGTGTTGGTAACATTAAGTGGATTGATGTTCACCCTTTTCAGGGTGGTCCATCTGATGTCATCTGCTATGTGATGTTTCTCAGTGTAGTGTGTGGTCATTCTTGTGGCGTTCCTACCGCATCTGATGGTGAAATCTTCATGGATACTGAAGAGAAGAGAAGGGAAGGGAACTGTCTGTTTGGCAAGCAGGTTCCGCAGTGCAGTTTAGACATTTAAGCCTCTGGTATAATTCTGGTTTTATTCCTTTGATAGTTGAAATGAATCAAACAAAGACCATGTTATCGATTATGCACTTTAACATTATCAGTGTAAATTGGGTGGACTGGGAAATGGTCACCTCTGTCCTCTTTCCAACCTGTCCATGTGGAATGGGATTGCTTTGAGTTATCCTTTTATACTCAGGCATTTCACCCCGGTGGAGATAAACTTCTGTCTTCCCAAACAAGCAGCATGGGAGATAATAACCGACATAAATTTTGTTGAAGAGCTTCCCACGAGTTCTTCAGTGTCACACCAGTCTACAGGGATCTGTTTGCTACAGTGGGAGGTTTGTGTTGTGCCGCTATTTAGTCTATAGGTCAAAGCAGTCCACTCACTTACCCCATAACTTATGTACTATATTTGAGATATGTCTTTATATGACTGATTAAAAGCGTTATGTGTTGGCAAAATATGGCCCTTATGCAGCTCATCAACAATATGTCTCCAGGTTATTAGTTAGGGTCCAGAGCATAGGTGGAGTATTGCTAGTCAATAATGAGGTAAAGGGGTGGCGAATCTCATAGTACATCAATAATATAGTGCACACCAGAAGCACACCTACTGCCCAGTTTTCCTGTATCACTGAGTATTTTTTATTTGACAGTGTTGCAGTGCTCACTGCGTCTTTTGTTCTCTGACTGAGTTGCAGTGCTATGCCGCAGTGAAAGACCAGCCAGAGACTGAGGTTGTTATTGTCTTCAACTCGCTTCATTGACAGAATCCCCCCCTGGCCTCGCAAGGTGTAAGCGGGTGTTTACAGTTGCAGTGGCGTGGTGGTGTGGTTTGTTGTTAGCAAGTCAGGAGGATTCCAGCTCGGCGTTAAGTTGGCGGTAGAAGACTCTTTAATTATCATCATTTACCACTTCCTAAGACAAGTAATTGAAATCAAAGACTTAAATGCATAATTAAGACGTTGCATGTGCTTGTTTCTGAAGCAAATGTGGTCAGGGCCATCTATCAGGTTAGATTGAGAGCAAAACAGAGCCTTGGGCTTGAATATGGGGGAATCCAGTCCCTTACTTGTGCTGCCTCCATTTTGTTTGGGGTGTCTTGTGTCAATATGTTTAAAATGCCATTAAAAATACATTGTTCATTTTGGTTTCATTCTACTTTTTTAAAACCCATTTTTCTTTATTTCAGTTTGGTAAAAGAAAAAAATAGGTATGGGTACAGATATCACACAACTAAGTCAGATTCCTTTAAGTGACTATAACAAAATACTCGAATTATGTGTAGGTAGGGGAGGGATAGAGAAATAGTGGGAAGTTAGAAGTTAAGATTATGGCAAGTTGTTTTTTTAGTCCAGAGTGTGACCCAACACATAGTTCAGAGTTAGCAGACCTCATTTTAGAAACCAAAGCCTTGATAACGTTCGTAACAGAATCCTGGACAGATGCGGCCTCAGGTCCTGATATCGTCAAAGCCACCCCTCCTGAGTACGAGTGTTCAGTCCAGAACAGAGCTAATAAGAGGGGAGGAGGTCTGGCCATTTTCTACCACAACTCGATTAGAGGCTCCTTTCAGTCGGGGACCACCGACCTTTTCGAAGCGCTCATCTACAATTTCACCCTATCTAATCATCAAACCCTTAAGGGCGCCCTTATTTATAGGCCCCCTGGGACCAAAGCACCCTTTATCCCAGAACTCAGCTGCTTACTAGAGGAAGCGCTTTGCGCAAAGACGTTTACACTGCTGGGTGATTTTAACTTTCATCTAGAGAACGACTCTGACCCAGACACTCGGGATCTCAAAGAGTTGATGCACGGGGTCAAGTTAAACCAAAGGGTCAACGGCCCAACCCACAGAGCAGGACACACACTTGATGGGATTTTTTCCAGCCTCCCTAATTTAGAAGTTACCGCAGTTCGGCCGGTCTCCTGGTCCGACCACGCGGCAGTTTTATTTGATATTAGGCTGGATCCGCCTTCTAGACCAATTAAGGTCAAGAATCCTCCCAGAACGATCAGGAAGTGGAAAAATATCGAAAGAGAGGCTCTAGAGAACCTGCTTAGATCCTCCATGGAGCCTTGCCCAGTTAATGTGGAAGACGCAGCCACTTTGTACACGAACTGGCTAGAAACTGCTTGCCTCAACCTAGCCCCCCCCAAAACATATCATTCCACACGCTCTAGCCCCTCCGCTCCTTGGTTCTCAGAACAAATCCGGGACCATAAAGTGCTCTGCAAAAAGCTGGAAAGACTCTGGCGAAAAAACTACAACGAGGAGGACAGGAAACGTCTCAACGCAGAGTTGAAAAGGTACAAACTCGCGATTCAAGAGGCCAAACAGGAGCATTATACGCAACGCATCAAGGATGCCAGTAATTCCTCCAAGGAATTATTTCGCACAGTATCATCCCTGGCTGCCCCTAAACCTGCAGAGATACCACCTAGTCGCAAACTATGCGAAGATCTGGCGAAATTCTTCCAGGAAAAGGTAGAAAACATCTTTCTTGCACTTGACCCCCAAGTCAAGGCTGCCGCTTCTGAATCTAATCTGGAGGCAGACAGGAATCCTGCGAAGCTACTTAATTTCCCTCCCATTCGAGAGGAGGAGGTCGAGATCAGATTACGACGGATAAAATCAGGCTCCCCTAAGGACCCGTGTCCGGCTAGCGTAGCCAAACTAGCCGCACCGGCCTTGGCAGCAGGACTTACCCCGCTGTTCAACGCCATGCTGGACTGCGGAGAGTTTCCTCTGCGTGTGAAACAGACCTCCATTCTACCACTATTGAAGAAACCTAATTTAGATGTAACGGACCTGTGCAATTTTCGGCCAATCGCCAGGCTACCCCTGCCGGCAAAAGTTTTCGAAGGCATCCTGAACGCACAGCTGAGTGTCTTCTTGGGCGCAGGCCATAGCCTGGACACATCTCAACATGGATTCAGAGCAGGGCACAGCACGGAATCGGCTTTGATTAGATCAACAGAAGATCTAAGAACTGTGATGGATACAGGGGGCAGAGCCGCCTTGATCCTGCTGGACTTGTCTGCGGCCTTTGATACGGTCCATCATAAGATACTTGTGGACCGGCTAAGGGCCTGTGGGATTCAAGGAAAGGCGCTTAAAATCCTTCACGCCTTCCTTTCCGGCAGGACGCAGAAGGTGGCACTAGGCGATTTTGAATCAGACCCATTCGTGCTCCCCTGTGGAGTTCCTCAGGGGTCTTCCCTGAGCCCTACTCTTTTTAACGTATATGTCTCTACCTTAGCACCTGTTATTAGATCCTTCGGCTTCAACTTAACATCGTACGCGGATGACACTCAGATAGTGGTATCACTGATGCCGGGGGAAACAGACAGCGCGGCAGAAAGGTTCAGAGGCTGCATGCGGGAAGTCAGTAACTGGATGGCGGAAAACTGTCTTAAATTAAATACAGCGAAAACAGAGGTGTTACTCTTTGGATCCAGAGACAACTTCTGGTCTCCACGCTGGTGGCCGGAGGAAATGGGCTCCCCCCCAACTCCGGTCCCGAAGGTTAGAAACCTGGGCGTACTAATGGACGATTCACTGTCCTTTAGGCCTCATGTCAATGCTATCACCTCAGCTACCCATTTCGTCCTAAAAACCATCCGGAAAGTGCTGCCGTTTCTAGCCAACGAGTACAAGAAGACAGTGGTGACAGGACTAGTGATGCCCCGTCTGGACTATTGCAACAGCCTTCTGATGAATGCCCAAAAGGGGCTCCTCAACAGGCTCCAAATTCTGCAAAATGCAGCAGCTCGTCTGATTACAAGCACACCCAAATTTGCCTCGGTATCGCGAGATTTGGCGAAGCTGCACTGGCTACCTGTACGCAAAAGAATTACTTTTAAATCGTTATGTGTAACATTTAAAGCTTTGCATGGCTTAGGGCCCCGTTGCATGACCCAACTTTTCCAATGGCATAGACCGACTAGATTGCTGAGGTCTGCTGAACTGAGCCTGGTAGTTGTCCCCAGAGTTAGGAAGGCTCGGTGGGGAGGTAGGAGTTTCTCTCTGGGCGCAGCAAAGGCTTGGAACGCACTGCCACTCAACATCAGACAACTCCCCGACCTCCTGTCTTTCAGGAGAGCACTCAAGACGTGGCTCTTCACACAGTAATCTTTCTGCCCTCACACTTTGGCAATCAGCGCCAGGACACCTCAGGGTAACAGTGCGCTCTATAAATGTGAAAAATAAATAAAAAATAAACACTAGATAAGGCGTTTGCTTATAGGAAGAGGTGAAGAGGAAGGGATTTCATTGTGTTATGGTATGGATAACTCCTTTGGCTCACTAGTAAAGCCAGTGATTATGATATATTCAAGTGGGCCTCTTGCTGCTCCGACGATGATGTGGAATTAGATGGATCTTGATGCCAAGATTAAGTATGGAGTAGATGAAATAGGTGAGATTGCAGTCATTCCATTTAACCTAGACCAAAATAAGTATCTGATAATGACATTCATGAAGAGTCCCTGTGAAAAATGTGTTGCAACATAGGTGTCAGAAAGGTGCATTTTGTGCACTAAAAAGTGTCCAACTAATCCACTAAATCAATTCCATACGTGACTATTTGTTTGTATTTTTATAAGTTCTATATAGCGCAGGTTAGACCCTTGGGTATCAAAGCGCTTTACAACATGAAAGAATAGAGTAGTGAAAAGCATGGTATAAGGATACATGAGGAGATATGCATAACAATAAACATTTAGAGACAATACATTAGAGGGGTTAGTCAAGAGTTAGCTTAGGTAGGTGAAACCATCAGACGACCACCAATTCTTGATGGTCTAGGTAGTAAGGAGAGTCAACTGGGTTGTCAGAGTCAGGTTCAGTTGGCTTTGTTGGTAAAGTATTTGTCGAGGAGATGGAGTTTCAGGTCCCTTTTGAAGCAGGCGAAGGAGGGGCTGCATCTGAGTTCAACAGGGAGTGCGTTACACAACCTGGGTACACTACCCGAAAAGGATCGGGACTGGGTGGTTTTCTTTTTCAGTTTCGGAGGGATGAGAAGAAGTTAGTAGAGCTTCTCAGAGTTCTGGCTCTTGCTGCTTTTATGAGTTTGCTGTTTAGGTAGTTGTGGGATGAGTGTGAAGGGTTTTGTGTTTGATACATGCAGAGACTTGTACATACATCTACCTTCAATAGGAAGCCAGTTGAGTGATTTACGGGTTGGTGTGATGTGTTCAAACAATTTAATGCCTGTGACGAGTCGGGCTGCCATGTTGAGAACTGACCATAGAGGGGCTAGGTGGGATTTTGGTGTCCCTGTTAGGATGGCGTTCCCATAGTCCAGTCTACAGAGGACTAGGGATTGAACCAGTATCTTGAAATCATCCTGGGGAATGAAAGGTTTAATTTTCTTGAGGTGTTTTAGGGAGTACAGTGCACCTTTGGCAGATTGTTTGACGTTTGCTTTCATTGACAAGTTCTTGTCCAGGGTAATACCCAGTGACTTTACCGAATCAGAGAGGCTGAGGGAGCAGGTTAGGGCATCCAGGTTCTTGAGCCAATCTTGTATTGGTAGGTGGTTATTTTTTGGAGAGAACAATATTAATTCAGTTTTGTCCTGGTTCAGTTTCAGTTGATTCAAGCAAAACCATGATTGTGCCTTGGTTGGCATGTCATTGAGGTGTCGGATGTCACTGGGAGATTTATTCTGTAATAGAGTTGTGTGTCATCTGCAAATAGGTGATATTTAACTCCAGTTTGCTTTAGTATGCTTGGGATTGGTTCCATAAAGAGATTGAAGAGGGCTGGGGTGAGGATCGAGCCTTGGGGGACACCAAGCGTGACTCATGAAGGCTTAGAGAGGCATGAGTTAATTTTAATTTGTTGTGATCTGTGTTGAAGGTAGGGGGTGAACCATTTTAGTACTGTACCGTTAATGCCAGAGCGTCTTTTAAGAGTCTCAAGTAAAGCTCTATGATTTACTGTGTTGAATGCCGCAGATAGGTCAATAAGAATGAGAAGACAAGCATCACCTTCATCAATGGATCTGTGGATATCATCGGAGATATTGAGCAAGGCTGTTTTAGTGCTACAGCCTTTTCTGAAACCCGATTGAAAGGATTCAAAGAGGCTGAAATCGTCAATATGTTTGTTGAGTTGTTGTTGGAGGACACATTTCTCTAGGGTTCTCTAGGGTTTTAGCTAGGAATGGGAGATTAGAGATAGGTCTGAGGTTGTTGAGATCGTTAGGGTCAGCCCCTGGTTAGAATAGGTGTGATTTGTCCAAGTTGAAGAGAGTCAGGTACACACCCTGAAGTGAGAGAGGAGTTACTGATTTTTGTCCAGTAGGGGGCGCTGATGTTGATGAGTACAGGCCCCAGCTAGGCCCGCAGAATACAAGGGTTCGCTCTCCTGTAACAAAAGCTAGAAGGAAGTTGGCACGGAAACTGCAAATACAAAGACAGAGTTTATTAACCCTTAAGGGTGGTCCTACAACCTACACAACACTCTTCAGTATTGCATAGAGTAGCACAAAGAACTTGCGTACGTGGTCCCCTTTTATACACAACAGAGGGGCTCATAAGTGGGTGGATACAACATAGAACAAAATTCATTACCATTTATGGACATTTTCGATACAGGATCAATATATGGGCGGAGTTAACAATTTCCTGAGCCCGGGAAAACATGGTCAAACAAGGACTAACTGATAACAGGAGTGGTCAAGTCTGGACATGCCCCAGACGGACAAAGGAGCTATTTATAGACTGTTACTAGGCAGATTACAAGAGCAACTAGCGAAAAGGTAGGACTCTTCTCGTGCAAAGCACGTGGAGACATGACAATACAAAATGGAGTCCGGACATTAGTCAACATAAAACGAGAAACATGTTTTAGCTAGAGAGAATTCATGTCTTCAGTGAATGCTTAATCATATCGCTGTTTTAGTTTTCAACAGACGACCCTTTCAGCATTTACTGAAGACATTCGGCTTGTTAGAATAATCATCATATATGTCAATTTTCATCATCTCTTCCACCTCTTTGTGTAAATGCTTCTGATAGGTGACATTGGCAATAGCTTTCTTATCAGGAATACAGAATGACATGCATAAAGAACAGAGTAAAGGACCACACTGAACACAGATGCAACAGGAAAACAGAACTGCTACAATAATACAGAGACCAGTTAAAACTTTCCATCCCCATGTAGTAATCAATGCCCAAAACCATCCAGAAAAGGTCCAAGTGCCATTTTCTGTATGAATTTCAGCTGCGATTTTATGCAATTTATTAATAGCGTTATAGACTGATGGCGTGTGGTCAGGAATAAATACACAACAACTACTTCCGATAATTCTACATGCTCCACCTCTGTCTGCTAACATAACATCTAATACCATACGATTCTGTAACGCAACAATTCTAGTGATTTGCAATTCTTCCGTAAGATTCCCAAGAGAAACAGCAGCTTGATTCGTTACAGCCTGTACAACTCTTGTTAACCGTCGAACCTTCCTACTATTTAGGGCAGCTCCAACAAAGAAAAACAATCCTAAGTTAAAATCAACATACTGCTGTAAGCTAGTGTCAGTTTGGTCAACATCATCAATAGATAAAGTACGTTTATACCTATTTACAGTTACATTGTTCAATAACTTTAAGTCTTTATGATAGGATGCAGGCGCTAAGAATACAGGGAGTAATAAAAACGCTACATAACATACTCCGGACCAGCCGGCTGGTAAGCGATAATAACCCTTATTCCCACATACAAAGTATGTATTATGGGAAGCTAAGAAAGTACTATTATTTAATCCATCTATATTCAAAACAATAATACAGTCACTAACACCCACAGGAATATGACCCACACTCTGAACACACAGGGTCGCTTGAGCTTGTGCCACTTGAATCACAAATTGTTAATTCCCAGCAGTGTCTCTGGTGTTCGTGAAGATATAGGGGATTGATTCATTGTCTGGTCGATATTCTTCCCACTCCCATATTGTCCCATTCGCTTGTGGATAGCCTTCTTTATCTTGATGACATTCCCTGTTAAGTCTAAAAAGCAGTCGTCCCACTGTAGGTTTCCGAGTGGCAGAAAGCAAAGTGTACCATGCTCTACAAGAGCCATTATGAGAGAAAGGCAGAGGTATAAACGGCGTTCCTCCTTTCTTCTGATGAGCTGGCATCATACCACATATCCAACAGTTCGTAGCATTTGTAGCAACATGGGTATGATGCAACATCTGGATAAAAGTATTATTCAAATAAGACTGACGATGCTTCAGTTCTTGATACGGAAGGGTATAAAAGTAGTGCTCCTCAGGCACTGGAGTAGTCAAAACAAGTAACTCACGGACAGGAGTCACATCCTCAACAAACCACGTGGTTATACCAACAATGGCTACAATGATAATAAAGCTTGTCGCACAGAAAATCTTCTTCTTCTCCATTTTATAGTAAAAGTCAATATCTTCCTGAAACTAAAAAGTTGTCAGAACTCTTCCCCTTAGGCAGCCGTTGATTTCTTCACCAGCGGGCCAAGACGGGTGTCACTACACTAATACAGGGCTGATCCCCCCCCTTGCCTCATTGGCTCTCCGTTTCACTAACCTAAGGGCCGTTCTGACAACGTATCTTGATACAGGAAAGAAATCACTTCCTCGGTCTGAGATGATATCTTCCTCCTCCAGGAATCGCTTGGTCCGGGAAGAGCTCCTCAGTGTCGTTCGGTTCCACAGCACGGCCTTTCTTTGCAGTCAGGATTTCTCGATGGTCGGTCAATACAGCAGGCTCCACTAATCCAGACGGCACTTTGCGACAGTGTAAGGAGTGGATCCAGTTCTTCCAATTGGAGACTCGCACAGCTGTCCTCGTTGTGAGCAAGACTTGCTCAGGACCAACCCATCTCGGCTCCAGACTGTTCGTCCTTTCAAATACCTTAATCATAACATGGTCTCCAGGCCGGAGGTTATGTCCTTCACCTGTGGACCGATCAGGGAGCGCTTCTCGAACCTGTTGATGAATAGAAACCAAATTATCAGTTAACTGTGCCAGATAATCATTCATCATTACACAAGGTACATCATACACTGACTTCGGTTTCGGTGGACCCCAAATATTCATTGGGCGTCCAAACACGATCTCGTAGGGTATGAGACCGGTCCGAGAATGCGGTATCGATCTAATTGACAATAATGCCAGCGGTAAAGCGTCTGGCCAAGTCGAAGCTTCGATCTTAGCGATCTTAAGCTTCAAAGTACCGTTATATTTCTCAACCAATCCCGCAGACTGAGGGTGAAACACTGCATGAAATTTCTGGGTAATTCCCAGTCCTTTCAGGACATACTTGATAACGTCTGCTGTAAAATGAGGTCCGTTATCACTCCACAACAATCTACAAACACCATATCGAGGGAAGAACTCCTTCTATAGCATCTTGGCTGTAGTCATTGCAGTATTGTCTTTCGTAGGGTATGCCTCAACCCATTTGCTGAAGGCACAAACCACTACTAGAACATACTTCAGATTGTTACAGTGCTCAAGCTGAATGTAATCCATCTGTAAAACCTCAAAGGGTGCAGTGGGTGTTGCAAATCCTCCTGCTGGAGTTCGTGTACCCTTTCCTGGGTTGTACCTCAGGCAAATCATGCAAGTCTGCACTACCCTCTTTGCCGTACTAGCGATCTCCGGATGCTCCCAAACTCGTGTGAGTAATTTGACAATTGCGGAAGCTCCGACATGCGCTAGTCCATGTGCCGTCTGAACCATAGGTTGTACGAAAGCTGTGGGTAACTTCCATTTATCCATCTGCTTACTTCTCCAACACCCTTCATCATCTAATTCTCCATCATTGGACCATTGCTCCCGTTCCTTATCGGAAGCTGTCCTCTGTATCTCCAGCACTTCTCTCCTAGCATCGTGCCATCTTTCTGCCTGTGACTTCACAACATACATTGCAGTAGAGCCAGGCTGCATCGCAGTCTCTCGTGCCACCCGGTCTACCAAAGCATTCCCTTCTCCAACTTTATCAACCACCTTTTTATGGGCACTACATTTAACTATAGCAATCTTCTTTGGATATGTCAATGCAGTCAAAAGGTTGTGAACTAACTCTCCATACATTATCTGTGCTCCATGTGACGTTAGGAACCCTCTCTCCTTCCAGAGTTGGCCAAAATCGTGCGCTACTCCGAAGGCATAGCGGCTATCTGTATAAACATTCACACACAATCCTGCACTGAGCTCACTTGCTCGTGTTAATGCTATCAGTTCCGCTGCCTGAGCTGATTTCTGCGGTATGCGTGCTGTCTCCACTATTGTTTGTAATGTGGTAATTGCATACGCTGCTGAAGTCATACCATCTGGTAGCTTCAGGCATGATCCGTCCACCCACAGTTCTCCATCTACATCTGTAAAGGGCGTATCCTGGAGATCAATACGACCCTTTGTCTGTTCCTCAGTCACAAGAATACAGTCGTGTGCTTTTCGTGCTTCAGACTGAGTTTCCGGGAACGGCAACAATGTGGCTGGATTTAACGTTGCACACCTCTTTAACGTAATATGAGGAGCCAAAAGCGTCAACTCATATCCCGTTAAACGAGCACTGGTCAAGTGCTGCGTCTTTGTCTGATTAAGCAGAGCATCAACAGCATGGGGAACTAATACCAACAACTTATGAGATAACACAATTCCCTCACTTTGGCGTATTGACACAGCTGTCGCCGCAACCGAACGAAAACAACCAGGCAATGCTCGGGCAACAGGATCAAGTACAGCCGAAAAATATGCACAAGGGCGCTGCTTGTCGCCGTGCATCTGCACTAAAACTGATAATGCACATCCATCTTTCTCATGTACATACAATGTAAAGGGCTTCGTATAATCAGGGGTCCCTAACACTGGTGCTGATCAAAGGGCTTGTCGCAATTTCTGAAAGGCAATTTCACAACTATTTGACCAGGGAAGAGGAATTGGGGTATCTTTTGTCAAAAGTGCTAACAATGGCTTAGCTATGTGTGAAAACCCCAATATCCATTGCCTACAAAAAGAAGCAAGACCCAAAAATGCACGCACATCCTTCTGTGTGGAAGGTACTGGCGTGTTCAAAATTACTTGAATACGATCTGGTGTGAGTGCACGCCCCTCCTTAGACAAAAGGTGACCCAAATAAGTCACCTTTGGTCTACAGAATTGCAATTTCTTCCTCGACACTTTGTGATTGTGAGATGCCAAAAAGGAAAGCAAGGATAACGTGCACTTCTCACACAGCTCAGGAGTGTCGGCCGCCAACAAGATGTCGTCGACATATTGTATAAGGGCGACACCATCAGGCAGAACAAAGGAATCCAATTGTCTTTTCAACGCTTGACTGTAAATACTAGGACTCTCTGTATAACCCTGAGGGACTCTACAAAATCTATAAGAGCGGTTATTCAAAGTGAAGCCAAAAAGGTATCGGCTATCAGGATGAATAGGAATTGAAAAGAAAGCATTTTTCAAATCGATAACCGAAAATGTGGTCGCCGTTGGCGGGACCAGAGTAAGTAACGTCGTGATATCAGAGACCACTGGATACTGAGGTATCACTATCTTATTCACCTCCCTTAAGTCAATAATAAAATGATAAACCCTAGTATCGGTATCTTTCTTCAAAATGGGTAAAATAGGTCTGTTGCAGACGTTGTAGGGAACTTCCTCCACAACCCCCACCTTGATCAAATCCTGCACAATCTGTATGAGTGCCTCCTCCCCCTCCTGGGAAATACGATACTGAGGGAGGCGTGGTAACACAGCACCCTCCTGGACACTAATGTGGACAGGCGGAATCACCATCTGTCCCACATCAGTATCCGAGGTGGCCCACAAAGTACGAGGGAGAGAAGCTAATACAGTATCCTCTGCAACCACACACATCCGTTCTGTCATAGGGTGATTATCGTTTAATATCACACGTACTCCAGTAGGGGAGCAGCGGATGGTAGCTCTGAAGTGCTTGAGCATATCAAGACCCATAATGGCGTCAGGCGTGTTCGGGGCAAGCAAAAACGGACAAGGTGCAGAAAGTTGGTCAACACGAAATGCAAGGGGTCGGGATAGAGGGCTTCGAGAGAGTGTACCATCAAACCCTACCGATGTAACCATTAAGCCAGATGGGGGAGCCCTCGGAACCAATTGTTTGGACAGCGCACTGCGAGTAGCTCCTGTATCAACTAGGAACCGATCAGTAGAACCCAGAACGTTTGCTGAAACATAAGGACCCCTCTGATCAACCGGTACTTCAACTGATTCCAACCCCCATCCAACGCAATCCTACGCATGCTGCGAATCATGGTACCCAGAACGGTCATTCCCAGACATTTGATACTGATTTTGCCGATCAAATACATTAGGTCTATCCCGTTGCTGCACGGTAGGCTCAAAGCGAGCACGATCATTGGAATTCCCTCTGAAATTCGAAAAGCCCCCTCTACCTCTCGGCGGTCCCTGACCACGTCCCTGACGGGGTGCATATAGTACCGGACAATCCCTGGCCCAATGACCCAACTGTTTACAATACGCACATTGATTTCTATTAACATCCGACCGACCCGAAGGGGGGCCATAAAATCCTCCTCTACCTCTTTCAACACCCCGACGAGGCGGACCATACACTTGTGCTAACATCACCTTAGTTTTCAAATCTTTCGATTTCTTCTCCTCATTCCCCTTCGCTTCTTGTTCCTGACGCTCATAATACTGAGCCATAGTCAGGAGGGATGCCAAAGACAAGGTGGACCAAGAACTTTCACTCGCTTTTAATCGAGCTGCTATTCCCGGTAATAAATTCGCCACATATTTATCAACAAAAAGATGTCGACCCATATCATCCGTAAGCGACTGACCACTGAAATCATGAAATGTTTCCTCAAAGCGCGTAAAGAAGTCTGAAACTGATTCATCAACCTTCTGTTTACACGAGGCTAACATATTCCAGTCAATCTTTTTAGGGGGAATAATCGTTTTCAACTTGGTCAAGATAGCAGCAGGAAGATCTAAAATAAGCTGGGGCGGTTTTTGCGCGGGTTTTCTCTCCCTATCCTCATCCTCAATCTCAGACCACTTAGCCTTAAAAGCGGCTTGATCATCCACCTTCCGCACAGATCGCCACATATCCGGTGGTAAAATGAGCCCAAAGAACAAATCTATATCTGCTAAAGTCATAGTACAAGAATTCAAAGCCCCTTCGACCTCTTCATAAAAGGCCGCTGGATTCTTGCGGGGGTCAGGCAATGCATTCTTTAATGCCATAACATCAGTCCTATGCCAGGGAGTATAAACCCAATTATACACAAAATATCCCCTAGCATCGGGGGAAGACATGTCTGGACTAATTCCTGCTCCTTTAGGAGGAACATACAAAGGTGCCGCCTCTCGCATCGGTTTAGCATGCACTAGTTCGCTCTTATCTGAATGGGAGGTAGACGATTGTTTCCCGCCGACGTATGAATCCGATTGCTCCTTCTCCCCTGTCTTTTGGCGTGCTTTCTCTTTGAGTTCAAACGCCGCGTCCCGCAATGCAAACAGCCGTCGGACCGCATCGGGTACCTTAGAGGGAGAAAAGACACCGTTACGTAATGCTTTAGAATCGGATACTACATCATCGGGCTCAAAAACATCAGAATATTTCCGAAAGGCAGTAATCACTTCCTCAGAAAAAGTTTCAGCAAAATACAACTTCTCTCTATCCTGCCAACTTTCCAAAAATTCCAATAATTCAGTAAGAGATAGCTTGCCTTTAAGCGCACAAAAAGAAATTTTCCGAAGCTCACCCATACGATCAGTTGATAACATGGACCGCGTGTCTACCTTATCCGAAACCGATCCAGAGTCCTTTGACCTCGGGGCAGACGCGCCAACATAAGGGGGTGGAGAGCGATCTAATAAATGAAAATCATCTTCGAGATTAGTAAGGACAGGATAAAGTGGCTGGCGGACAGCATATTGACCCGAGACTTGCAACCTACGCTCTTTCTCTTGTCTCTTCGCCAGTTCCCTTTCATCCCGACGCTTCGCTTCCTGTGCTCTCACATGATCATTTTTCCGTTGCTCTTTATCAGTCAACGCTTTCTCCCGCTTTTCTCGCTCACGCACTTCCTTCACCCATAACCGTACACATTCAAACATGTCTTGCCGAGCACGCCGTTTACACATACACTGTTCCACATACTCAATCTTACGCATATCAAACGATCCATACAAAGGCCATCGTAACTCAGGATCCTTTTTGGTGTGTTTCCTCCACACTGTGCTGTACATTATAGAGGAAAGACCATGCTTCACATACATATCCCTATTAGGAGTCCCCTCCGGGGGGGCTGGAGCAGATTCCTCAAGATTTAACCGGTTTCCAAAACAGCAGCACCACTTACGAAGTGCGCTAAAAGCAGGCATGCTCAAAAAATAATGCAAAATATGCAGTATTATCAAAAAAATGTCACTTAAACTTTGCGCCGTTCAGATTTTAACAACTCCGGAGAAATATCTCCACATTACCTGCCTATATGTGTTGCAACGCATATATTCTCAAAGTAATCAATACAAAATATGACCGGTCATCACAAATCAAACTCAAATAGCCAACCCAGGCTTCAAAACTCGGAGCAAGTACCGTACAACGGTTCTTACCAATCAAGAGTGTCCAGATTCCAACTGCCAAGTTCCAAAATTCGCCCAAACGGCTATCACACGGCAAACCGACAGAAGAGGTCTCAGTTGAGGACCGGCGCCACCCAGATGGTCAGCTCGGAAGGGAAGGAAGAAACCTCGGGATGCCAGGACTAAAAGACGCCGCTGGCAGTGATCACATCCCCGGCCAAATTCCTCACCTTCGTCACGACCAGTCCTTCGAGCATCCGAGTCGCCGATGAGCCCCACGTGACGGGCGCCAATTGATGAGTACAGGCCCCAGCTAGGCCCGCAGAATACAAGGGTTCGCTCTCCTGTAACAAAAGCTAGAAGGAAGTTGGCACGGAAACTGCAAATACAAAGACAGAGTTTATTAACCCATAAGGGTGGTCCTACAACCTACACAACACTCTTCAGTATTGCATAGAGTAGCACAAAGAACTTGCGTACGTGGTCCCCTTTTATACACAACAGAGGGGCTCATAAGTGGGTGGATACAACATAGAACAAAATTCATTACCATTTATGGACATTTTCGATACAGGATCAATATATGGGCGGAGTTAACAATTTCCTGAGCCCGCGAAAACATGGTCAAACAAGGACTAACTGATAACAGATGTGGTCAAGTCTGGACATGCGCCAGACGGACAAAGGAGCTATTTATAGACTGTTACTAGGCAGATTACAAGAGCAACTAGCGAAAAGGTAGGACTCTTCTCGTGCAAAGCACGTGGAGACATGACAATACAAAATGGAGTCCGGACATTAGTCAACATAAAACGAGAAACATGTTTTAGCTAGAGAGACTTCATGTCTTCAGTGAATGCTTAATCATATCGCTGTTTTAGTTTTCAACAATGTGGTTGAGATTGTGTACTATTGAGGAAGGGATGGGGTCAGTGGTGTGTAAAGTGGGCTTCAGGCTTGCAGTTATGTTGAAGACTTCTATTTCTGACATGGTTTTGAAATCCGACCAGTTGGCATCATTTTTCGCATGGGTGGGTAAAAGGTTATCCTCGGCAGGAATTAGTTCAGTTTGGTCAGAGGCGAGCATGGTGGGGCAGAATCGGGGAGGAGGTAGGTTCGCACTTTTGAAGAAGGATTGATCAATTTTTGTGATCTTCTCTGTGAAGATGCTGGTGTTTTCTTCGCAGCATTCATTGGTGGCTATTAAGTCCCGCAAAAGTGTGCTGTTAACCTGTTTTTTAACAATGTTGAAGAGTTCCCTGGGTCTATTCTTATCCTGCTCAAGCTGTCTGCGAAAAAAGGATGCCTTTTCTCTGAAGATGTGTTTTTTATATGACACTCGAGCGGCTCTAAGTAGATCGAGGGGTTTTGTCTCCATGACCTTTCTGCCTGCCTGAGTTGTCCTCTTTCATTATTGAGATCCTCGTTGAACCAAGAGTTTGATTTGATGGATCTCGGTTGTTTGCGTTTGAGTGGAGCAAATTGATCTAACACTTTAGTCATTGTGGTGTTAAAATGCGCTGTGAGGTCCGCGGCTGTGTGAGTAGGGGGGGGTGGAGCTGTAGTTGGTCATGAATCTTGGATTCTAGTTCCGTGATGGGGACTTTTTTGATGTTCCTGTTCCATTGTTTAGGTCTGGCAGACCGAGTTGGTTTGATTCTAGAGTGTGAATCGATATTAAACAATATGAGGTGGTGATCGGACCAGTCAATGGGAGAAATTGATCTTAGAGATACCTTGCTCATTTTTGGTGAGGAATGCATCTAGAGTGGCTCCTTTGATGTGGGTTGGTTCATTGCAAAGTTGTTTAAGGTCATTGATTTCAAGCAGGTTGGGGAGGTTCTGCACTGTGGTGTCTTCTGCATTATTCCAGTGAATATTAAGGTCTCCCAGGAACACGTCTTTTGTATCAGTTAGTGAGAATCGTGTTATTAGGTCAGTTAGTCCTTCGGCAAAGAGGGCACGCTGACCTGGAGGGTGGTAGATGGTGTGAAATTTGATTGGCGCTGAGCCTTTGGTTGTAAGTTCAACACCAAGGTATTTAAGCGTCAGGTATTCTGCATTTTTTAATGTAGCAAGTTGTATACCTTCTTTATGTATGATAGCTAGTCCGCCACCTGTTCTAATCAGTCTGTCCTGTCTGATGATATTGTTGCCTGGTGGGGGGAGTATGTCTAGGATGGGGTGAGAATGATCATTGAGCCAGAATTCGGTGAGGAAAGCTATATCCATTTTTTCATTGAGTATAACCTCAGCAATGTCTGTTGCATGTAGTACTGCTGATCTACAGTTGAGAAGCATGCATGATATAGTACAGGGATACTCATTGCTGGAGTTTACTGTAAGGCTATTAGTGTATTGAGCCGGTGGTCTGGGAGAATAGACAGACCTGGGGATCTGCTTGTGCCGAGTATTACCGGGATTGAGGGGGAGCTGTAATCTGGCTCATTGGGAGGTAAGAATTGTTGATATCATCGGCTTCCTATTGATCCATTGACCAGTTTACATTTGACCTAGTCCTAGAAACGCTTAAAAGACATCTTATGACCATTGCCAATTGTCACTGGATTGGTGAGAGATTAACGTCTCTTAATTTGATAAATTAATCTTTGGGTATTCAAGGCTGTGAGTTCCCAATCTCCAGCACCTTTTTACTGGCTAAGTCAACTGATTGGTAAGCGACAGAATTTGGATCCTATAAGTGATGGCAGATTCTTTGTAGGGCAGTGGCTGCCACTTTTCAACGATCAGGGCAAGAATATGAAATTTTGTATCATTTGGACAACATTGAGCTACTAAGTCACAAAACCAGAATGTAGGCATCTGCAATTAAAAAGGGCTTTGCTTGGATAGCAAGCAATGCAACATACAGCAAAGTGGACTTATTTTTTAAATTATTTAAAAAAATTCTGTTTTGGCAATACACATCAAGATGAGAGAGAACACGTACAGTTGTCTTACAATGTGTGTTATGTTTCAAAACTCTTAACTAAATGTGTCCGTAGTGATAGAAACTAGTTTACTGTTAGCCGGAGGCCATGTTTATTGAATCATTTTGTGCCTACTACTTTTTTCCCCTATTTTCTCTAAAATGGACTGGAGCAAGCAGTCTGACTCACTGTTTCCCTTTTCTTTTCTTTGTATTACATCTAGTAACTCAACAAGATTCTTTCCTGTTGTATTCGACTCAAACTCCCCATACTTTCAAGTGTGGGTGGAGCCCATTCCAACCTAGTCAGTCCCTTGTTGATTTCCATTTTTTTTCGTAGCACTGCTTGTAATTGATCATCATTTTTAAAGAAAGGGGAAGAAAAGTATATGGTGAAAGAGTTTTTTTTTTAAAGCTGGGATGGCAATATGCACACAATGAGGAGTAGAGAGAAATTAATTTGGTGGTGGCACGTGCTAAGTGTGAAAATACTGCCCTCACTCACAAAACTGTGACATGCTTGATCATTTGGCTTGCTTCGGTACACCCCTGCGCAGACCAAAGCCTGGGGTGGAGCAAAAGGGAGGGGAAGACAATACAAAACACGTAAAATATACAAATATTGCTTTGCCAAAGTATAATGGGATTACCGAAAGAAAAAGTGCAGTGCAGGTTAAAAACTAGCTCAGAGGTATTACTATACGAATCTTTATTCCTGGACCCTCCGGCCAGAGTTAAAAACGTGAAGGATGGTGGTGACAGAAAAGAATTAGGAATTCCTACACCCCTTCTTACTGCCAAATCGTCAACATGTTTCTGCCGTGTTTGTGGTGCCCGCATTGTAGGGTCAGGTTGGCATTCTTCAGGACCTTTCTGATCCCAGTAGTGTTTATTCTCCCTCGATACCAGGATATGGTACCCCTAGGAACCAGTTGTTCCCACCAGGAGGGTATCCCTACATAACTCACTCTCGTTGTACGAGTTTCACATATATTATGCTAAAGCTGGCAAGAAAGAGGGAGAGCCCCCTCTAGTCACACTTTCGTCAAGGTGCTCCCTTTTGCTCCACCCCAGGCGTTGGTCTGCGCAGGGGTGTACCGAAGCAAGCCCAATGATGAAGCATGTCACAATTTTGTGAGTGAGAGCAGTATTTTCACACTTAGCATGTGCCACCACCGAATTCATTACTCTCTACTCCTCCTTGTGTGTATTAGTCTGTGGTTATCGGGCCGGATTAGAGCAGTTTAGCCTCTCACCCCTTCTTTATGTGTGCGATAGCAATATGCAGACAGAATATAAAGAATACAAATTCCTCGCATTGACTTTGCATGGCAGAGCAAATGAAATCCATCAATTCAAAGAACAATGTAACACATAGGCATTACTTAATTACATAGCGTATGTTAGTAAACAAACATGGTAGTTTAAAAGAGGGTGGGACAGACAGATTCATCTTCCTCCCCTAAGTTGGCCTCTTCTCCCTGCATAGAGTTCCACCACAATTTAAAAAAATATCTACCCTTCCACACCACCATCCACTCCACCAATGTCCTTGGCGTAATGCAAGTGGTTCAAGCACCCAATCTAGAATAACAGATCCACCTCTATTTCTGTGGTGTTAGCACAGTGAAATACCCCATTTAAAGGGTGGTGGATTTTCGTATAGAGTGGATTAGAAACAACCCCAGTATGTGAGGGAAACAAGTTAGTTTGGCAATAAAAATGTACTTCCACTGTGGTGGTACATTCCCAGTACCCTCTTTTTCTGCAGAGATTTCACCATTCATCAAAGGCATGTGTAGGCGCTTCTGCTAGACTGCTTCCTCACTTCCAAGTAGCTTCACCGTTGGCAGATGAGGCCAATTTGGTGGAGAATCCTACACCTGCCCTGATGGGGAATTCTGTATGTGTCAATGTTTTCTCTCCTGCCTTGCTGGAGGTGGTAAACAGTACAATGACAAATGGCGTTTACACCAAGTACATTTGAAATGTTGTTCATTTGACTGAATAAAAAACATTTTATTCTTCAATGGGATAGTTCTTACAGCTCACTTGATTTCTTTTTTCACCCCACGCCCGCAAGACAACGTGTAAAAACACTAACATTGTGGATTTAACACAAATTTACTTTGAATTAATTTATTTTTTAAATTACAAATTGTGCCATGGCTTATTACGCTCATATGGTACGAAATGAAGTATATTTTTATTGAACAATTTGATTTCTATTTATCATTTTTTAGCGCTTAAATGATGTCACTACGCTTTATTAATAAAAAGTGAGGGAAAAGGAATTTGTTAGAAACCTATCATTGGATAATTTTGTGTGAGAGGAGCGCTGGGCAGTTTATTCTGGCAAGGTATCATGCCAGATTTCGAGGACTGCATAAGTGGTGGTCATGTACAAGAAGGTTTGACAAAATGCCTATCTCTCAGAAGGGCCAGCATCTGTTGTGGGCCATAATCAATGCCATATAATTACGAAGCAAAGCAGGATCAAACATGAGACTGGGAAGTGTAAGGGAATTTTTACAGCATATTAAATAAGCAAAGGGAAAGTATAAGGGAGTACTTTCTGTTGTATTATTGTCTAAAAGTGATATTTTAAAGCACAATGATGTATTGATACAAAATAATTCTATGATTTCAGAAAGTTTGGATGTTTCTTAAGAACAAAAAATCATCAGAAAGTAATCAAAATGTCATTGACCAAAAATCAATGATCATATTTCTTAAGGAAGCAAGGGTGTTGTTTTATTTTCACCGTCATAAGTTTTTCAGAAAACAATACTTTGTTTAAAACACAAAACTGTTGCCCTCATCGGAGCAAAAAGGCTACATGTGCTGATTGATGTCTTGTAATAAGATGGATGGCTCTTTAATTGTGCCCATGCTAGCCAGTTGTAAAAAACAATGTCTCCTGGCGCAAATCTTCGAAATTTTGAATAACTTCTTGAGGTAACTCCTGTTTTAAAACTCTGTGATGACTGCAACTGTAACCAAAATAATTCCATGACAAATAAAACATTATTTAAGCACTGTGTTTAAAATATATGTATGGGGCGTAGCCAGCAGGGGCATGGAGTAGGATGTGTGCTCCTTTGTCTTCTCTCTGATCCTGTTTTTTTAAGCCTCTTACAACGGACTACTGCCAAAAATAGGAATCTGGTACACCTGATCGATCCCTGGACTCCCTGGGATGGAAGAAGGGGCTGTTCCAGCACGACAACTTGGTAATCCTGGTAGTGAAGCTACAACTGGGCCCCATAACGGAGAAGCACCCACCATCTTGAAACTCGCCCTTTGGAGGCGATGGACTGCATTGATCCCCGACGAGCAGCACACCATCGTGGGAAGAGGCAGGGGTGCTGGCAACAGGCAACCAGGAGGCATGTGTCGTGGTCCAGCGGACCCATCAACAAGGCTGCAGCCAGGGGGAGCTGGCCTGTGCTTGGCAGGTGAGCTGCAACCTCTTCCCAAGGCTGAGTGCACGAATAGGGTGGAGGCTAGGGGCCTTTGCGAGAGCGCGGTGGGTGCAGTGGATTGGTGAGAGATCCTGGATGCCTGCGGGTGGCGGTGGGACATGCGACTTCAGGGAGCTGTACTTCAGGTCACACCTCCCTCTGCCTTAGTGTCGACATCCAGGGCCAAGAGGGGGCCTTGCTTCCTGTTGACACAAAATAACATGAGAAGTGGTCTCCCAAGCAATAATAAGTGCCTGCATCCAGTGGAACTTCAGCCTCAGGGCTTTTGGGTGCCTACCCCTCTGCAGCTAGTGGTTTCGACAGAGGTGAGGTTCTTCCTCTCACAGAACATGCACTCTCATAGCGGAATAGTAGTCTGAGGCATGGGTGAACTCTCTCTACCATTGTCGCCTCCACTCCAAGGGCAGCTCCTTGGACTATGCCTGGTTTTGTTTGGGAAGGTAATATGGGTAAAGGTAGCATATAACCCAGATTCTCCAAATGTGAACAGTGCCCTATATTGCATTTAACGGGAGGACCCGAAGGTGGAACCAGGGACTACATCTGGAGGTTCCCGCTCCCCTTCTTCTGCCTCTGCCAAGGGTGCAGGCGACAATTTACAGGGTGGTGGGGGATAATCGAGGCTGCACATCAAGTCAGGTTGAGAGTTGCTTAATGTCCCATAAAGCATACCACCTTGTCTTCATTCCTTCATCCTGGGGCAGCTTCTACATGGAAACATTACTTCCAACAGAAACCAAAGGGATGCCACCATAAAAGATATGTTATGCCTCAAGGGCTCTTAAGCTGAAAAGACAGAAAAAAACGCATGAGCTCCACTCGATCTTCCAGCGAGGACACAGCGACGGACTCAGGTGTACCCATCTCGAAAGCCTCTCTACAACTCTTCCTGAAAGAAATTAAAGAGGCGGTAGGTACACTATGCACAGATCTGTAAGACCTTTAAAAAGAAATACAGCCGGACCTGGCGACACTAGGTTCCAGGGTTAATGACTTGGAACACACAGTGGATAAACACGTAGAAGAACTCCACGATAATGGCCATAGACGATATGAAGATATCGTCATTAAGCAAGAGGACTTGGAAGACAAATCCCGTTGTAATAACATTAGGATCCAAGGACTTCCGTATGGTGTGGAGGGGCCAGAAATGTAGGCCTTTATCCAACTTTTTCTCCACCATGTGCACAATCACCCAGACAACCTGCCAATACAATTAGAGCGCAGACCCAGGACTAGCCCTTGCGACTCGCGCTGAGAGGCCCCTCCGGACATTCTAACATGTGTTAACTTTTTTGATGAAAGGGAGAACATCATGGCCTCAGTGTTGCATGTCACATGTCGCTTTTAAAGGACAATGCACCTGCCACATTGCAATGAAGCAGGGCAATGAAGACTGTCATAGATTACCATCATGCTCATGATGTTGCCTACCAATGAGGCCACCCTTTCTGCACACATTTTGTCAGGGAGGGTCAAAAACATATGGTTAAAACAAAAGCTGAAGCACTTGGGATCCTAAAACTTCCCATGATGACCTGCCTGCACTGGACAGGCCCCAATGTAAACCTCCAAGAGGAACAGGCTGCACCCGGCAATATGACAAAAAAACTGCAAACCTACTCCAAGTCCACCGACAGAAATAAACCACACAAAACAAGCTGCCATAAGAGAGGTGGAGAAAATGGGAAAAATGGGTAAAACGTTCTGTGTTCTGCTGCACCACAATAGCTTAGAGGAATCTCCTTCACCCAGTACCGTAGGCAGATTACCTCCAAACAGGGTCCAGGTAGACATTGCAGTAGTACGACTGAAGTATGGGTGTCAGTGGGGAATGAGGATCCAGATTCCTGGTTGAAGATGACCACCCACAACAGAGGTGAGAAGTTATCAAGTTTTATTGTTTTATGTTACTGTTCATATATGTTTCAATATTCTTGAGGTAAGGATAAAGTGGGAGGAGCTGTGGCCAATACCACCTTGGTTGATGTGGGAAACGGGAGGCCTCATGGGGTAACACATCACCTACGGAAGCCTTAGCTGACATCTACAGAAATGGGAACAATATGCACTTATGATCAAATCACAAGCTTAAATTTTAGAGGTCTAAGGAGATTAGCCATTTTTAACCTACTAAAACACTTCGGGAAATACATCTGTCTCCTCCAAGAAACTCACTTAATATCAACTGATACATACAGGCTCTGTTCTCACTTTTGTCCCACACAATTAGTTGCTTCTGCCAGCACAAAGTGAGTAGGAGTGGTGATCCTTTGCAGCAGAGCTTTCCTGGGAGAGATGCGAGAGGTAAAACCAGACAAAATCAGATCGATGGGCCTCGTGGCCTGCTTGGGAACTCACTTATGCACAATCCTAAATGTCTATGCACCTAACACACCAGCAGGAATTCTTCCTCAAAACAACTATCGCATCTGCTTTACAATACTCAGAGTGAACAAGTGTTGGGTGGCAACTTTAACATAGTTATGAATAACAATTGATAGAACTCCTATGTGGTAGGACACCATGGGCACAGTCACTACTACCTTTAAAGACTGGCTATAAGATATGAGCTTAAGAAATGCGTGGAGAGTTACACACAAGAGTTGCAAAGAATAAACCTTTTACTCTGGTGCCCATGAATCATAGGCTCATCTGGACTACTTCCTTCTAGGTGACTGATTAACGTGTCCCTTGTAGACAGTGAAATACGACAAATAGCCCTGTCCAACCATGCACCTATTATGCTAGCCCTTGACTTTACAGATCATAGCCCCAGGCCCTCCAGCTGGAGACTGAATGAATATTTCTTTCATGGTTCGGCCAGTAGAGCAGAAATAAGTGAGATGATCGATTCATATCTGCAACACAATGATCTACCTGATGTGGCCACTACAGTACTGTGGGGCTCACAAAAGGCTTACCTCAGGGAGGTATTTATCTCTTTAGTAGCTAGATATAAAAGATTAAGAGTGAACAAGAGGACAGAATTTGAAACAACGCTTCAGTAGGTGGTAAAACACCATCATTTCCCCTCTAACAAAAATGGACGTAAATTAGCCAAAGCTAGAGTCCAATTTCGGGCATTAGAATGAGACAAGGCGGAATATGCTTTGCTTTGCACTAAACAAAAATATTACTCTACCTCTAACAAGGCGGGTAAACTACGGGTAGCTCAGGTATGCGCCTGCAATCAAAATGATAAGGTTAAAAAACTAGCATCTCCCAAGGGCCTTTAAGATACCGGATGACACAACAGTTGAAGACTCCTTTAGGATCTTCTACCAGCAATTAATACCAAACAATCAACGTGCTCAGAATGAATAGCACGCTAACTGGGGACTCACTGTAGAGACACCATTCCTCACTCATGGAAGCAATCCTTAGAGGAACCAATAGAGGTAGAAGTTGACTCGGCCATCAAAAAATTAAAGCCAGATAAGGTACCAGGCCCAGATAGCTACACAGCTTTTATAACTAAGATATTTTGTCCTGAACCTACCCAGCTCATCACAGACCCACAGATTTGCAATCCATGTGGAAAAGGGTTGCTGGTACAATGTTTGTCATTAGTTTTTGGTAAACAAATGGCTGTCAAAGAACGTGATGCAGATCACCGTATGCTGCACACTTAGATACACTGATACAATCTTTCCCTTTTCCTCGTCCATTGAGTTATGCTAGAGTGCTGTTTCATAAAGTATCCACTATGGGGAGGAGACTTTAATCACGTAAGATAAGTACAAACTTCTACCTCCATTTAGCTCCTGCTTGTATAATGACTACTGCCATTACTGGACAGATAATCCTTCATAGATCTGATATGTGGGTTCCTATGCCTAACTAAAATCGAAGTGTCTTAGGGAAATACCCTACTTTCAGCTCACTCTGAAAAGACTAGCATTTAGAATGAGTTCCAATCTGGTCTTCCACCTTGTCAAAGGACTGAGGCCATCATCATAAGCAACATACAAAATCTGCCAGTCGCCTAAAATCAAAAGAGGCATGCCCTCTGATCTGCTTCAACCAATCTGTGGTATTTAACGTGGAAGACAACAAAATATTTCTGGATTGGATAGAAACCAATTGTGGCACTAGGGTAAAGACCTTATTGTAGCTCACCTCTTCTCTCTTCAATAGGCTTCATCAGATCAAGATCACCTTCTATCTGTTCATTTCCAGTGATAGCATGTAGTGTGTCTCACAAGGTTCATTACTTCCTGTACCATCTTCAATGTCTACATCTTCGACTGCTTTACAGCGAGACACTAATGTGAATATTGATGAAATTAAAATCCACATCAGAGTCTCTAATGAACTGGGCAGTTATTGGCAAGTCGTGGAATGTCAGGCAACTTCTAAAATGGTATGCACCACAACTATCTGTTGAAGATCAAGGTATTGTTCATAGGACCAATTAACCATAGCACTCTTCCATTTTAATTGCCTTGTTACGTTAGGCAAACCCCACTGCTTTCTCAAAATATTTGTTACTTGGGTGATGTTTTTCTTGCTAGCCTAGCCATAATGACACAGGAGCATGATATCACAAACGACTATGGGCCTGATTCACAAAGGTAAACCTACACTTTTGTGTTTGTTTGTTTATTACTTTTTCATTATGCACAAACTACGATTTAATAGTAACTTTATGATTGTGGAGACTCTGCAGACAGGGCGGCGAACTCTGCACATAAAAATATATACGATAGGCCTATCCCTAGGCCATGTATCAAGTGAGAATACAACAAAATGAAATGTCTGAACATATTTCATCACAAGAGTCAAATATGGAGATCAACACAACAGGCACCAGGATGATCTTTATGGGTCAGAGCAACATTATAGGACAGGCCTATCTTTTTATGTGCGGAGTTCTCCACCCCAACTGCGGAGTATCTGGAGTCATAAAGGTACCATCAAATCGTAATTTGTGAATACAAAAAAATTTGTAAACTTACACAAAAGTGTACATTTATCTTTGTGAATCATTAACTTTGTTTACAATCTGTGTGTTGTCAAGCCATTCTCTCAATGTTGCGACCATCCTGATGCTTGGAGTGTTGATCTCCAGATTTGACTCTTGCAATGAAATTTGTTTGGCTATTCTGACAAGTCTTGGATCACACTTAAAAGATTTGAAAACTATGATTTTCACTTAATACATGGCCTAAATTAGAGATTTTATCATTACCGCAGGTATGTTTGTGGATTGATACTTGACTAAAGAAAGGCTGGATTGAAACACTCTGTCTTAGTCACAAGGCCCTTCATGAACAGGCACCATAATGACTCACCAATTTTGTTTAACATGATATACAAATTAACCAGACTTCTTTGCTTGGAAATCCAAACCAGAATCTTATTACACCCCGAGAGGTCCAAATATTTTGATAGTAGATCGTTTTGGGTCACTGCTACTGTCTTCTTTCACTCTTGCATTCTGAAGACAAATTTCTAAAAATGTCCAGCAGGCTTTTGGATTACAACTCACATGACAAAATTGGTTTCAAAGCCCTTTTGTATTATTGCAATCAGTATTTCAACAATCCTGATACTCAATGCCCATTACCCCCCACCAACTGAAAACACTCTAAAGTGTCCTACAAACTGCACTGTTATACAAAAACAATATTGAAAATAAAGAAAAAAATATTTGACAGAAAAGAGAATATTTTCAATTATTATTGCAGAAAATATTTTCTAGCTTTAATTATGAAGGTGGCGATATTACAACCTGTTGAAAATAACTTGGATGAAATGTTATGGTCTTTCGTCACAGATGGTTTATCGATATTGAACTACACCAAACATCCTTTTTGTTCAACATTTTAAGATAACTGTCAATTCACAGAAATGTATAGACCTGTTGCTCCTCTGGTTAGCCAGAGGATTACATTTTTCTCCTCCAAGGCAGTTGTGAAGGCCAGGGAGGCATATTAACTCAGTTGTATGAATTAATTTTGTTGGGGACTAAACTGAATTGTCTTTTTTTTAACAATGTATGAGATAGGAACGTCTTTCCTGTTCATAGACCAATAGAATAACTTTTCATGTGCAGAACAAAAGCTTGTTCATTTGCTGACATCTTACAGTCTATCAAAAAACTTTTCTAAGTCTCTATTAACCAATTTAGTATTGTGGTCAAAAGAAATTCTTTGAATGTCATCCATCAAGGTAGTTTTCTGATGAAGTGCTGTACATTAGGTCAGGATTATTTTCTGATGTACAATAAATGCATAACTGACTAAACAGCAACTCTACACCTGCTTTGTAGATAGTGTTGCAGTTTTCAACTGGTTAGACTGGAGCAGACAATGGTTTAAGCTTGAACAATGTGCAACAGTCCATGGTTGCCTTAAACAATTTATGGTATTACACAGTGTTGGAAAACCACTCCCACACTAGAAGGGGTGGTGGTGGTCTTCCGGACACACTGTGGTAGCTTGGCTCGAGTGGTCAGGAATCAGGCTCCGTGCTAAGCATACAACATACCCAAACAATAACCATGCGTGCATCCGTTCCAAAAACGACTCTAAACCGTAAAAATTATGAAAATAAGTTTCTTTATCTTCTTTTTTTCTCTTAGTTGCTGATTGGAGAAAATAAATAACAATCACAATATACAAACTTTTTAGAAAGTGCAGGACAAATAAATACTGGCTTAATGATTCAATAAATAGGGGTGATCATAAATACTGAAGGCATAAATGAAAGTGCAATACAGACAGGCAATTAAATATTCTGAGGCAATAAATACTGTAACCAATAAATATTGTGCATCAATAAATACTGTGGACCAATAAATACAGTGGAACAATAAATAGGTTAAATACAATAAATACAGTGCCCCTAATAAATACTTAAAAGCTGACAGTGACACTCATGGATTCAGATCACTTTTGAATTCCTAAGGGCTGATTTGGCCCAGGCACAGCTTGTGGGGATGTGGAAGGCTTGAGGGTGTCTACTCCCTGACTTGGACACGGCTGAGGCCTAAACTGAGGTAGATAAAGGGGGAAAATACCAGAGACCTGGCTCTCTCTCTCCACACAACTTCTCTAGATTAGTCCCAGTTCACCCCTGGCACAGTCAGGTTGGTTCCAGCACCTCCCTAGCCCCTTAGAGCAGTCTCTCAGGTCTCCACAGGGCCTTAGGCGCCCTCTACTCCACTTACTGCCCTTTTTCTGATGCTCCGACGCCGCTGGAGTCGGGTCGATGCCGTGAGGCGGTTCCGGCTCGATGTCGGCGGCCTCGGCACAATGTCAGTTCTTTGACGACGCCGGCAGGCGGTTCCGGTCTCGATGTCAGCGGCCTCGGTTCGATCTCGACCTCCGATTCGATGGCGTCGGGCAGTCTTACTCGATGTCGACTTCGGGCGGCTCCGGTCCGATGGCGACCTCGGCTTCGATGACGTCGGCCGGCCTTGCCTCGATGTCGACTTCCGGCGGCTCCGGAGTGCGATCCTCACTCCCGACCTCCGGTGCTCCTCACAGGTTTCCGGCGACTCCGGAGTGCGACCTCCACTCCCGACCTCCGGCACGATTCTCACAGGTTCCGGCGACTCCGGAGTGCGACCTCCACTCCCGACCTCCGGCACGATTCTCACAGGTTCCGGCGACTCCGGAGTGCGATCCTCACTCCCGACCTCCGTTACCCTTCACCTCGGTCTCCGACGACTCCGGAGGGCGGACTTCACTCCTCCGATGACGCCGTTCACTCGACCTCGGGTGAATTCCTCCTCGACCTCTGGTATTCCTCACGACCTCTGACGGTGCCCTCTCTCGACCTCTGGCGGCTCCGGGTACGACGTCTGCTTTTCCAGTCAGCGCCGCTTCTCCACCTCGGGCTCCAGGTCTTAGGCTACTCGACGTCGGACTCCAGGGAAACCAGCTTCCAGGTCAGGATCTTGCTGTTCTCTTGTTTCTAAGGCCTGTTCCTGCTGTCCAGGTCCTCAGGATGGTTTTTCTGACTTCTTCCCACACAGGGCTCTAGGCTGGGCTCCGTCAGTAGGGACTAGTATCAAGGGTGGGTTTATGGACCCCACTCCAGGCACAAGTTTCCACCCCTGCTGCTTCACTCCTTCCTCCTTCACGTTTTTGCTGCTCACTCCTCACCAGTCAGGTGCCAACTGCCAGCTCCAACTGCCAACTCTCTCTCTTAACTCCCCAACATTCTAAACCGCCTCCAACTGTCACAGGGTTCTGGAATGTTCTGGAAGGTGCTGGTAGGTTCCAGTGGATGCTGGTGATGTCACAGGTGGCCACCATTTTGTGCTTCAGGCCCTCAGACAGAAGTTTCAGGGGTAGGTAAAATGGCTCCCTGAATCTGCCTCAACACTAAAAACGAAAACAAATGAGGGAAAAAGGGCCAAGTCCTACATAACCCCCTTCCAGCCAAAAGCCAGGGTAGACCGATCAATGCCTTGATGGTCTTCCCTGCTTGGGGCGAGAAAAGGTGGACGCCGGCCCACAACGGCAGGAGCTCTCGCAAGTTCTCCTCCGCTCTGGAACCCAATGGTTCCCTAACGAACCTCCCTGGACCAACAAAACCACCCCACTGGGGCTCCCTAGCTAGTTGTGGCCAGGACCGGCCCCTGGGCCGTCCAGATGTCTCTGGCCCGGGTGATCTCGCGGAGTGGGGGGCAGTAGCCCCAGGCCTGTAGTGCCCGTTGACCACTCCGGTCCTCCTCCTTGCAGTCCTAAACTGCCTCTGGTCCTTCCTCCTGGGGTTCACACCCTTAGGCTGACCAGCCTTCAGGGGCGAGGCTCTCCTCCCCCTAACTCTCCTTCTGGGGTTCCTCACCCTACCCTGCGAGGCACCCTCAGACCAACACTTCCTCCTCAGTCTAGGGCCTTGACCCCTCAACTGATCCTTCAACCTAGGGTCTAAACCCTTAGGCTGAGTCGGTGCCCGAGGCGAGACCTTCCTCCCTCTGCACCCCCTTCCAGATTTCAGCACCCTCCTAACGGGAAAAGTACCCCTGGAAGTCAATTTCGGGGGGACCCGGTTAACAGAGGCCCCACCCGCCAGGTCAGGCAACCCCTGAGCCTGGCATCCCAGCCCAGGACCTAAACCCTGAAACTGGGCTAACCCCCAGAACCTCAGGCGCGCTGGTTACAGTTGCCCTGGGTCCTCCAGACACTAGGGGCTCCCCTGCACTGGAGGGCACATCGGGACAGCCTAGGCTCCCAACCTGGGGCTCCCTTGCGGAACTCTCCAGGCCCTGAGACTTCGGTTGGGGCACCTCGGGACACCTCCCCGTCTCACGCCTTCCTACAGATAGGTCGTGAGGCCCTACAACCCTCTCTCCCTGGGACCTAGCTGGGCTAACTGCCACTTCTCCCACCTCGCTGGGTTGGGAGATCCCTGCACTACCCCCTTCAGGTTCCCACCCCAATGCCTCCTCAGACACCCTGGTGATGTCATCCTGGGGTAAATAAACTTCTAGCTCCTGTGGAGCTTCCGGTATGCTGCCACCAGTGTCCTCGCTGGACACACTCATCTGGAGGGCACGCAGCTCCAACTCCCTCATCTGAAGCTCGTGCGCCATCCTTCTCTCCTCCATCTCTTTCTCCAGCCTTGCTAAGTCCCATGTGAGCTGTCTTTTCTCCCTCCGGTCTGTTAACTCCACTTTAGACAAGCCACCGCTAGAGGCACTGCTGCCCTTCCTGGAAAGTGTCCTGGGCCCCGCTGACAGGTTCCCCACCTCAGGTTGGTACATCTCAGCCCCCTCGGTGTCAGGCTCTCCATCCCTGTCTTCCTCCTCAGCCTTGCTTTCCCGTCGTGCCTCCCCCCAAGCCCTTAAGCTGGTTTGGAGTGCACCCTTCTTTGCTCCTGGGGGACAGTACACCCCCTCCCGCTGGCAAAACTCCCTGAGTTGGGCCACAGTGTACGTTTCTAGATTTTCTAGTACAAACTCCATCTTGCCCACTCAGGTTAGAGGACAGGTTTTTGTGCAGTAACTATGCAGGGGGGTACCTTTAATAATACCTCCTCCCACCACCAGAGTAAATTTGGAAAAAACAAAAACCCACAATTAGGAAGGCCGCTCTTGAGAAAACTCCCGGTGTAGGCCTATGGACTACCCACAGTTATTGTTGAGTATGCGTAGGCACAGCTCTATCCCACCACTGAACACCAATTTATGTTGGAAACCCACTCCCACACTAGAAGGGGTGGTGGTGGTCTTCCGGACACACTGTGGTAGCTTGGCTCGAGTGGTCAGGAATCAGGCTCCGTGCTAAGCATACAACATACCCAAACAATAACCATGCGTGCATCCGTTCCAAAAACGACTCTACACCGTAAAAATTATGAAAATAACTTTCTTTATCTTCTTTTTTCTCTTAGTTGCTGATTGGAGAAAATAAATAACAATCACAATATACAAACTTTTTAGAAAGTGCAGGACAAATAAATACTGGCTTAATGATTCAATAAATAGGGGTGATCATAAATACTGAAGGCATAAATGAAAGTGCAATACAGACAGGCAATTAAATATTCTGAGGCAATAAATACTGTAACCAATAAATATTGTGCATCAATAAATACTGTGGACCAATAAATACAGTGGAACAATAAATAGGTTAAATACAATAAATACAGTGCCCCTAATAAATACTTAAAAGCTGACAGTGACACTCATGGATTCAGATCACTTTTGAATTCCTAAGGGCTGATTTGGCCCAGGCACAGCTTGTGGGGATGTGGAAGGCTTGAGGGTGTCTACTCCCTGACTTGGACAAGGCTGAGGCCTAAACTGAGGTAGATAAAGGGGGAAAATACCAGAGACCTGGCTCTCTCTCTCCACACAACTTCTCTAGATTAGTCCCAGTTCACCCCTGGCACAGTCAGGTTGGTTCCAGCACCTCCCTAGCCCCTTAGAGCAGTCTCTCAGGTCTCCACAGGGCCTTAGGCGCCCTCTACTCCACTTACTGCCCTTTTTCTGATGCTCCGACGCCGCCGGAGTCGGGTCGATGCCGTGAGGCGGTTCCGGCTCGATGTCGGCGGCCTCGGCACAATGTCAGTTCTTTGACGACGCCGGCAGGCGGTTCCGGTCTCGATGTCAGCGGCCTCGGTTCGATCTCGACCTCCGATTCGATGGCGTCGGGCAGTCTTACTCGATGTCGACTTCGGGCGGCTCCGGTCCGATGGCGACCTCGGCTTCGATGACGTCGGCCGGCCTTGCCTCGATGTCGACTTCCGGCGGCTCCGGAGTGCGATCCTCACTCCCGACCTCCGGTGCTCCTCACAGGTTTCCGGCGACTCCGGAGTGCGACCTCCACTCCCGACCTCCGGCACGATTCTCACAGGTTCCGGCGACTCCGGAGTGCGATCCTCACTCCCGACCTCCGTTACCCTTCACCTCGGTCTCCGACGACTCCGGAGGGCGGACTTCACTCCTCCGATGACGCCGTTCACTCGACCTCGGGTGACTTCCTCCTCGACCTCTGGTTTTCCTCACGACCTCTGACGGCGCCCTCTCTCGACCTCTGGCGGCTCCGGGTACGACGTCTGCTTTTCCAGTCAGCGCCGCTTCTCCACCTCGGGCTCCAGGTCTTAGACTACTCGACGTCGGACTCCAGGGAAACCAGCTTCCAGGTCAGGATCTTGCTGTTCTCTTGTTTCTAAGGCCTGTTCCTGCTGTCCAGGTCCTCAGGATGGTTTTTCTGACTTCTTCCCACACAGGGCTCTAGGCTGGGCTCCGTCAGTAGGGACTAGTATCAAGGGTGGGTTTATGGACCCCACTCCAGGCACAAGTTTCCACCCCTGCTGCTTCACTCCTTCCTCCTTCACGTTTTTGCTGCTCACTCCTCACCAGTCAGGTGCCAACTGCCAGCTCCAACTGCCAACTCTCTCTCTTAACTCCCCAACATTCTAAACCGCCTCCAACTGTCACAGGGTTCTGGAATGTTCTGGAAGGTGCTGGTAGGTTCCAGTGGATGCTGGTGATGTCACAGGTGGCCACCATTTTGTGCTTCAGGCCCTCAGACAGAAGTTTCAGGGGTAGGTAAAATGGCTCCCTGAATCTGCCTCAACACTAAAAACGAAAACAAATGAGGGAAAAAGGGCCAAGTCCTACACACAGTAATACTTAATCACAGGTACAGACTCATCATAACAAAACTTGTTCTGGGGAAATTAACTTTTAATCTCCGTCTTTTATTGTGAGGATCAGAGATTGTGGCCCTGTATCCCGTTCTCAAAATAGGGGGAACTCATAATATGGGCCATGTAGTTCCAGACTTTGCTAACTCAATCTGTAAGGAAATGGACTTTGGGTCAACATATGAAGATTCATTGGAAAAAAGGCACTTAGTGCTATCCTGCAATTAAAAAATTAAAGCAAGGGATTACCACTCTTAGGGGCTCATTACGATGGCGGGCGGACATCAGTCTGCCGGCCATCTTTGCGGTGCTGGGACCGCCCGCCAGACGTGCAGCAGTCCCACCTATGCAATTAGGATGCGCCCGCCATACTGGAGGGCACATCCAGGGCTTTTAACATTGCGGACGGTACTTTTGGCTGCAGCACCGTACGCAATGCTAAAATGCCATGCTGTGCATTTCCCTGCACTACTTGGCAGGCACCACGCGGTGCCTGCCACGCAGTTCAGGGAAATGCAGGGGTGTACCATGGCTACCCCCCCAAGTGCACCCCCCCAACACAGAGGGGACCCGCAACGGGCCCCCAAATCCAGCCTCCGCCTGTGTTTTCGCGGTGGGATGACCGCCACGAAAAGACAGGTGGAAAGGGATTTCCTAATCCCTACGGCAGTGCCTGAAAGGCACCGCCGCAATGCTCGCCTGTGTTTTGGTTCCGCAAGGCAGGCGGAAAAGGACCACCTTGCGGAACCGTGGCGGATGGACTTTCCGTCCCCCGGGGACAGATTGGGATTCCCACTGCCATCCTATTGCGGTGGCAATATCCTGTGTGATGGCAGAAGGACCGCCGGCCCGGCGGTGGCGGGCCTTCCGCCATCCTAATGATCCCCTTAGTCTTCAAGTTTGTGATTTAGTAGAGCAAGCAGCATTTTAGACGCTTCCGTGTAAATGAATCCAGGAAGTATTCTGCATGAATAAATCAAGCAAGTGAATACGCTACACTGTGCTAACCGCTCCAGACGTTTAACATTCACTGAGAAGAAGCCACCCTGCCAGGGGTCAAATTTTGCTGCAGTGCACTCATTCAGCTTGCTGCTCTCCCAGCACCATATACATTTGGGCATCGAGCACCCCTGATTTTCATAACTTGCTTGTTTATCCATGACTTCCTGGTTAGGGCATCAGTGACCTGCTGACTCCACTCTGATTGGGAGAATTTTCTATCTAACAACTACATTTTCTATTGAGTCCTGTTGATCTCCCCATCCTACCTGAAGCCTATAGCATGATTCTTCAAGATCTATATCCTTGGTCCCTCAAACTGACCTCTAGGTCTTTCCATTCTAACCTTACTAATTAAGATGACCACCCTATATAATTGTGCTCAATACATTCAGATGACCTCAGACTCAACAGAGGTTGAAATACTGTCAATTACAGATGCAATATGGACTCTGACTGACCCAACTCCTGAACAGTAATTTAAGAGTCAAGAGTCATACATCTTTGTCTTTTTATATGCACTCTTGTCACTTCTCTATTCACTGTGTACATTTTGAGCATTTGAACACTATTTTTTTATATGACGATTATCATTTTTGTAAATACATTGGATCAAGTACTATATTAAAAGGGTTGGCCTCTATAACCTTAAATGATGGTTATTCATTTCTGGATGATTAATATATCGATTGTGAATAGGAGCTACATCCATACTATAGGAAATACTATTGGTGCAAATTAGTCTACAATGCATATTTATTGTTTGATATAGACTATGACCCCAGGTTCCTGCTGTAGCAAATAGCTCATACCCTTCTTCTTCCTCAAGGATCCTTTCTCTCCAATACCTGTCTCCATGTGCCTCACCATGGATTTTGTTCACCTTGCACCAAATGATTATGCTGTTGTGCCAACATTTTCACATATATGTTTTTTTTGTGATCTCTCCCTCTCTCTGTCATTTTTGCTTTGTCTGTTACTCTATGCTCCTCGTAGCCTCCCTATTGCCAGAGCATTTTGCACGCCTAGATCTTTGCTTACCCACTCTCATGTGTGTGTTATGGTTGGCTTGCAATGTTAATTCACTCTTTTTCTGTGTCTGCCTGTGACCTTTTGGGGTTGGCTCCTCTCTCAGCTTCTTCTCTTGAAGTCTCCTCAAGAGCTTTTCTTCATCTCCTTCAGCCCAGTTTCTGATTTGTGAATGTTTCCTGAATGGCTGTCTTTTGCTTAATCATCCTATGCACCTTGCACTGGCTGCTCACACATTATGTTCTCGGCATGGACACCGTTTTACACAATGTCTTATTGACTGGGTTCCTTTTGCCCGGTGTTCCATGGATTGGCTACGTTCAGATGCCATGATCTGGACTGGACGCTTCTTTGGTACCAATGCAAGTTTCCAATCCCATTTGGATGCCATGCCTAAGATCACAAAACAAACAGGATATTACTAGGTTCTTCTATTTTTGTCCTGTGCCTCCTATCAGATCTCCGCTTCCTCCTGCTTCCCCACCTTCTGTTTGGACTCTTCCTCAAGTGATCTTTGCATTTCATGGATGCCTTCACAACTGATCAATACTTCACTACCTTCATGGGATCACTATACCATTTCAACTGACACCTGCACAAAGAGAGGCAGCTGGTGAAAGTGTCTGTCTTCAGTAACTATGCAGTGACATTTTAATACATTGCATACTTTTCTTCTCTCTATTGCTAGTGCTTGGATCAGTATATTTGGTACAGAATACCTGGTGGTGTAGTGCATCCATCTTTTAATTACCACATACTTCCACCTTCCGACCGCTAACCCTTTCGAGGGTGGGGTTTATCTGTTCACCACGGTGCAGGGCAGTCTGCATGGATTGATCAGCCAGTGAATCCCCCTATAGACTCAGCCGTTTTCTTTACTTGTGCTTGAGCTCTTAAGATACCCTTTGTCATTGCCACCGACCTCTGATAGTTTTCTTTGGTTATTTTAGCTGTCTCACATAGCAGAAACTCTGAAGCAGGATTTATTGGGGGCCCCAATTTCCTTGCTCTCATTTTGGTCTTCCCATGGCCCTGATGAAGGTCTGACATCTTTGCCTTAGCTTGGGTAGGCCCTTCTTACATGAAGGAGAATCTGGGCCTTCCTAAAGAGGCAGCAAAGGCTCCTGCATTCTAGTTCTGCCTTTTTTTCACCGTTCTGCTTACCTGCTCCTAAATCCCTGGCTACAATTATGGTTGTGAAGGAGGATTCAACAGGAATGTGAAGAGATAGAGAAGACCACAGTCCCACCCATGTGGGTGTATTCTCATGTTTTCTTATTACCAAAGGTTTCATGGGAACTTCCCTTTATCATGAACCCAAAGGGTGCCAATCAGGTTGTAAGGACAATAAATGTCAATATGGACATTCAGTTTTAGTCTGTCAAATCCCTAAAACTGCCAAAGTGTCTGGTGGCATTAGACTTGGATGATGTTCATCAGAATGTTCCTATTTGGCCTTATCACAACTTTCTGCATTTTGGATTCTGCCCAATCACTTTTGGTTCAAAGTCCAGTCCTTCAGCCTTCAATTCTCTCCAAGGCTCGTCTTCAAGTTGCTTGCTACTCCGGTAACATGCTCTCCATCTATTCATGGACAAAAGGTTAATTCATGCACTTTCAAAGAACCAGACCCTGTCGGTTGTCGAAAATGCTTACACGCTTCTGAGCTCACTGGGGTTTCTGATCAACCTGAATATACCCATATTAAAACCAACTCATTACCTTCAATTCATCGGTGCTAGGTTCCAGGCAAATTTAAGAATGGCATCCTTGCCTTAGGACTGGGTCTGTCAAAATCAATCTCATACTTGAAGACCTTAATGTTTCTTCAAATAGCTCTGGTTTACAGTTGGATTAAGACTTAGGGGGAGATTTTGAGCTGCACACTCTTCTTCAGGTAGCGGATAGTACCTTCCTTCTGAGGATACTGGGGCCCATTTTCCTCATGGTTTTTTGTCGCACTTGCACCACGCAAGGGAGCGTAAGTGCTGCACAAAACCTGAATGAGATGTATCAAGCCATGCTAGGCCACCTTGTGTGGTCCTACCTGGCTTGATAAATCTAGAGTAATGCAACACAGTGCAAATCGCTGTCTTGTGTTACTCTGCCACAGGGAGGCATTCCATGGGTGGAGCATCAGTGTTCCCACGCATTCACCCGTGAATTTTGGTGCATTTTGATACATACCATTAGTGGTATACCTGGGAATGCATCAAAATGCTAGGCCTCTCCAGGTGAGGAGTAATGAGGAGAAATATCTTTCTTTATCCTTGTTTTTAGGTCTCGCCTGAGCCAGCACTTGCGCTGCACTGGTGAGACTTTTAGTTAGTGGGCTTCATAAAGCCGACCACAGCTTTTTGTGTGGCCTAGAGCGCGCGGTTACGTGCACAGTTACGCGCGCGCCATCTGGCTTTCCTGGCAGCGCTCGCGGGCACCCTTACAGTCCGCGATGAGGCGTCATCTGGCTTTCCTCTCACTTGCTCTCCCAAGTGCCTCGCTCCACCCCTCCCCCACCACAGAGCACGTCTCGCGGCCGCACGTCTTGTTTTACTTTGCGTCTTGTTCACCTTTCCTTTGTCCCTGCGTATCTCACATCTTGCTTTTCCTTCACTGTTTATTATTGTTCGTGTAGCCCCCACCTAATGCCAGCACCTTCTCTCTTTTCCTTTCGCTTTCCTCACCTCTCCTTCATCCCCATTTTGATTTTTGCTTCCATTCCTCTACTGCATTCCACCTCGATTTTCCTACTATTCTGGTTACTCCTCTCCTCCCAAACCCACTCCTCAACCCTTTCGCCACCTTGGTTTCCCTTTTGCCTTCCCTCCACTCATGCCTCACCTTCTTTTCACAGACTCAATCTAGTCGATGTCCACCATTCCTCCCTCGTTTCTTACCTTAGCTCACCATGAACATTCCCTGCTACGCCCCTCGTGCCGCACTCTCACTCCTCCCTCCATGCTCACCATATGTCCCTGATGTGGCCCTTGTGCCGCACTCACTGCTCCCTCATTTCTTACCTTTGCTCATCATGATCATTCCCTTGCTGCGTCCCTTGTGCCGCACTCACTCCTTCCTCAGTCCTTACCTTTGCTCACCATGAACATTCCCTGCTGGGCCCGATTCGCATTTTGGTTTGCTTTACACCCACAAAGAGCCATTTTTGCAAGCGTGAACGAACTTAAGCAACTCTCAAAGGTGGGTTTTACACTTGTAAAAGGATTACTCGACAGGAACATTTTCGTGTGATTAGGTCAACAGCAGTAGGCGTTTCAGGTTGGGAATGCTTTCACAGTTCCTGGACTCTCACAAATGCTGCTTATTTATAGGGATTTACAATTGTTTTTTTCCTGATCCATCCCTCTCCTGGGAATAGAGATTTACCACTGTTGAGGGAAGGAGTAAGTCTCTTTCCAGGGTGAAAATGGAGCACCCAAAAAAATTGAGAGGTTTAAAAAAAATAAGTTCATCCACAGGGCAAAATATTTTCCCTTTAATTTAAAGAAAATAAGAAAAAAACGTTATATATGTATATATACCCAATTGTACACCATTCACAAATGTTGCCCTAAAGTATGTCTGAAAAACTGTTGTGGAAAATCATTGTGAATTGCAAATACTTGGAAATGTGATGTCCCAAACTTGTGTGTGTGTGTGAGAGAGAGAGAGAGAGAGAGAATACATTTATTTATTTATTATTTTGTGACTCTGTGCCTATGCCACACTTCCTGGCTCACTCTTGGGTGCCTTGACTTTACCCATTCCCCCTGCTTCTTCTGATCAGGTGGCCCTGCTTTCCTGGCCTGAGGCGGGCAGGATGTTGCAGCCAGGTCTTGCCTAGCTAGTACTGGTGTCTGCACAGACCTTTGCTCTTAGCACTTCCTGTTTTTCTGGTGTTCAGCAATGGCCGCGCTCAGCTGTGCGGAATAGGTGTGTGTGCCGCGTATAACTGCTCGTCTGGACGCTTCTTGGGAAGGGCCAGTACACCCTGGCTTCTGTGACACGTGGCCGTTGCCCTAGACACTTTGGCGACCTGTCACCCATCATGTCCGCCGCCCTCTGCAAGTCTCCCTTCCCACCTCCGACTTAATTCGTTTATGGATCATTCTGGTTTCTCACAGTAATAGCAATTTACTTCCGACGCATGTCCTGTGCTATTCTGAGGGCGTGAAGCAGGGTCTCTTACTCAATAGGGAAGAAAGGCTGCATGTTCTCCCGGGATGCATGACGTCAGGGGAGGTTACTCAGGTCGCCATCATGAAATGGAGGTTACAGCTCCGACTACAGTGTGTCTGGTGCACAGAACAGTTGTGAGCACACAGTACATCTGTGATGTTTAGTGCAGGTTTGAGCACTGCACGACCCTGATGCTTACTGCTCACTACAGGTGTGCGTAAAGTATGTTTCTATTGCTTATACACGTGAGTACCATATTTCTCCGGTGTTCACTACAGCTGCGAGTACAGTGTGTCTCTGCTGCTCAGCAGAGGGTGTGTAAAGTACATCTCTAATGCTCAGTGCAGACTTAAGTACACTAAGTCACCATGCCGGTGAGCACAGTATCTCTCTGGTGCACAGTACAGGTGTGAGTACAGTATGCCTCTGGTCCTCAGTACATGTGAGTACAGTATGTCCCAGTACCTGTGAGTAGAGTATGCCTCTAGTCCTCAGTATGTATAAGTATAGCATACCTGTGGACCTGTGAGTACAGCCCTCGGTACCTGTGAGTACAGTATGCCTCTGGTCCTCAGTATCTGTGAGTACAGTATGCCTCTGGTCCTTCGTACCTGGGAGTCCATATGCCTCTGATCCACAATACCTGTGAGCCACCACAGCATCACTCAGCACCACCACAGCATCACTCAGCACCACATCAGTATCACTCAGCATCGCCTTTGCAATAGTACACCACCACATCATCATCACTCAGCAAGACCCGAGTATCATTCAGCATCACCTCAGCATCGTCTCCGCACCAGTCACCACCACCCACTACCACTTCAGCATCACTAAGTACCACCTCAGCCTGCTCTCGGAATCTGGCATCTGTTGATTCTCCCCTAGCGTCTTTACCTGCTGCTAGTGTTATAATTCAGGTACTAGTTCCCAACCTTCACCCTCCGATTGTTTATGCCCCCTCAAAAAAAAGCTTTAACAAACAACCATTGGAATAGGCAGAAACAAGTTGCCAGCATTGCAAGAACAAAAGAAAACTGAGGAAATGTTTTATTGTAAATACTTTTTTTAATATGGTCGTTCAGTTGTACATAATGCCTTCTTGGTCATATATAAGGTAACAAAAATGCTTCTGACACTTTTTTATTATACCTTTTCAGCATGCTGCACAGCAGCCACACCTCTCTACAGCACAGCTTGAAGACATTGGCAAAGTCAATAGCTCTGGCTAAACACTTATAAGAACCCAAAGGCGAGACCTATTGGCTATGCCAATGCTTGTTTTCCTCTTTCTATGTGTGTTGCATTCTGCAGCACACATAGAAAGAGAAAAATGCCTCTAAGGATTTTTGTGCAGGATGGAGTCCCTTCCTGCACACAAACAATCCTGCCTACAATGCAGGCACCCTTGGACCAGGATGCAACAGTGCCTTCGTTGGCGCTAGGCAGCCAAAAGTGCACCAGTGCTAGGAAAGGACAGGAATGTGCCGTATATTGCTAAATACAGCGCATTCCTCTCCTTTCCTTTTCAGGCTGCGCAGCAAGGTGACTTGCTGCGTCGCGCTGCGTGAAAGATTGATAAATCTGCACCCAGAGCTTTACTTCACAGGGGCCGATTCCGATCTGGCTCGGAAAGCTCTCCGACCGAGCCGGATCTGGCGTGTTTTCCGACCGAGCCGGAGTCCTACAGTCCGACCGAGTGATTACGATGCGGCCGTATGCTGCCAGACTCCGTTCGGTCGGACTCCCATAGAGGTCAATGGGAGCCGGTCGTACGACGCATACATGGGCTCCCATTGACTGAATGGGTACGTCTCGCACAAGGGTGCCCCCTACAGTGGGTACGCCTCGGTGCCATCCGCACCGTACATGCCTGTGTTGGGGAGACCCTTGCCTCTCCCCCTGTGTCCAAGTCGTAGGGCTGCGGGAGACAGGGGGTCCGATGCAGACTCCCAAAGGCAACCACCCGGACGTTTTGCGAGCCAGACACTCCGGCTCGCACCGGCTGTCCGACGCGTGCATCGTACTGGCTCGGTCATAAATCGCATCCATTGCACGCCACGGTTAGCTCACGGCCGAGACGTACAGAGCGGCTCAGACCCGGAAACGACTCGGTCGGTGAATTTCATGTAGCTCACATCATACTTGCTCGCTCATACAGCTGTACGAGTCGGGCGGAAAACACGCGTACGGCTCGTACTTTTTCCGGCCGGATCGCGTTCGGTGCCCCTCCGACTCGGAATCGGCCCCTTCGTTTCTTGTGATTTCATCTAGACTTCCACAGTCATTACTTGGGCACATCCTCCCCTGGGCTCTGTGTCAATACATATTATCCACTGGTGGGAATCAACCTCTCATCTGCCTGAGCTAAAGCTTCCAGAGAGAGAAATAGGAAATTGGCTAGGAAATTCAATGGAGGATGGTTCCAGTACATTGTAAGGATTGCTTTCTGCACTCACCTGTGGTTGCAAAACCAGTGCCTGCAGCACACTTTACGTGGCAAATATGATTGGAGTAAAGACAGACTACAAGACCAGGGGCTCCAAGGGACTCACTGAAGATTTGCAATTATGGTGGCCATCTTTGGTTTGAGGAGTATAAGTTCCTCTTGTTCCTTGTGTTCATTGCTAGGCAATAAAGATACCGAGCTGCTTCGGCTATATTTCTGTAGCCAGAATTGGAACCAAGCTCTAAAAAGATAATGAAGACACAATTCAGAAAAGTATGCTTGGAGAACATTCATGATCAATGATTTAGACTTTGATATTCATACATTGTTTACTCAGGCATCCTTCCAAGAATTATGAACTCTAACTTACACTACCTACCCAGCAAGAGGAAAGAGAAGAACCCTCACTTGTACAAACTTTATTTATATTTTCTTTGAGCCATGAAATGGTTTTAAGATATTGAAAATGCTGCATAAATGATTGCTTGCTGCCAAAAAGCAAGGTGCAATACTAATGTATATGCCTTATTTTACAGCTGATGAACTTGTTATATTACAAATTAGTTTGACCCCATATTCAGTTTACGGATTACTGAAGGTAGTTACTGGAATAGAAACATATACTGAAGCTCAGGTATTTCTTTACATACCTCATGGAGGTTGGATTTGTATTGCAGTTCTAGGAAGTTCCAGAGTTTCAACTATCAATAGAGAGTCAGAAATGATAGTGGTTAATTTGTAACAGAATGAATGCCGGTACCCAAAGCTCTGCTCAGAAGCCTGTGGCCAGTGCAAATAAATGCCAGCGCCCCGAATGCCAAAGCTGTGTACTCATTCATCCACATCATGCCTCTATAATCAACTGCTACACACTCCCTGCCTCTTTAGCTCTCTTACAGGTTTTTACATTTTCCCTTTCTGACCGTTTTACTTTCTTTCTCATCGTCTTTCTTTTAGACTTGTGTGTTTTCCCTCTGTTGCTCTCAGTAAACAGCTGATGTAAAGAAATAAGTGCCGCTCCCCAAAATGGAGTGCTGGTTGCCACCACCGGCTCATATTAAGCACTGTATATGTCTTACTAGGAATAGTACACTGCAACTTAGAAGTTTATTCATAGCCACATCTGCAGAGCATGCTGAGCTCCGCTGTAAGAAGAGGTATAGTAAAACTATAACCTGTTTTATCCCACGCCCCTTGTCCCATATGAACTGTGGGCAGCATAGTATTCCTTGCATGGTTGTCAGTTGGTTAGAGGGCCTGTTTCTTGACCACGGACACCTCAGGGCTGGGCTGGGGAGCAAGATAGAGCTTGCTTTCTGTCCCGGGGCTGTGGAGAATGGAAGATCTGGTTCATTCCACCAATACTCGGAAGTCCTTTACTGAATGAGGACAAGTCTGCTAATATATATGCTAAGTGTGGAGGCACGCATCGACATGATTTGGCATAGACTGCAGTACAAACTCTTCCGTGGGCAAAGGAGTATCTGCTCTCTTTAACAGCAGTCCATGGCAGCATGTGCACAACTCGAGGGCCGATTCCAGAGTCGTTTGTTTCCTTGTCTCAGGAGTGTTACCGTTCTCGATCAATATCTCCTGCCTCCTGGAAAAGATTCTGCAGGACACTGCTCATCTCATGGACATTTTGCTCAAGATTACAAATGGAGCAGATTTGGGGTATGAATGAACTGATCTGTCCTTGGCCAGATGTCCTCCATTTGCCTTTCCTGCTTCCTAGTCATCCCAAGGCTACTAGATCATCATCTGAGGATCCATCAGAGGATTATCCTTATAGTTTCCATTTTGGTCCAGGAAATCTAGATTTCCAGTCCTCTGCCAGATGGCTTCTGTACAGGAGCGGATCCTGCCAGTGTCACCATTTCCTCTTCACTCTTGTCACACAATTTTCTCATATGAGAATGTACCTGTCTGTGAGGAGATTGAACGATTAGGTTTGCAAAAATTGGGCTTGCCCGAAGTTGTGACTACTACTGTGCAGACTTCCAGCATTTTGTCCACTGGCAATGTCTACAATTATCATTTTTGCCTCCTTTTAAAAACAGTGAACTGAGAAATGGGCGAATCCAAGGTAATGTGACCTGATTTTATCCTTCATTTCCCTCAAGAACGGTTTGCCTGGAATTGTCTCATGCTACCCTGAGGATTCATTGGGTGGTCAAGTGAGCCTTTAGAGACCCTAAAGTTGGTTTACTTTACTGTCTATAGAATCCTTTTTCTCATGTCTCCTTAAGCGTTATTCACTGGCTTGTGCTACAGATAGGAGGAAATCTCCTCCTGGGATTATCCTCTTGCTCTGTCTTTCCTGCATTAGCAACCTTTGAACACCCGAGATCTGACTAAATTTCTTATCTTTAAGACTCTTTTCCCTGTTGCCATCACTTCAGCTGGGAGAACGGGGGAATTGGAGTATTTAGTTTACCAGACTCCATGTTTCAAATAGTATGATTCCACATCTGGGTACTGGTTTTGTCCTCAACATCATGCCCAGATTTCATGGAGAAGCTGGGTTTGTTCTTCCTTTTTTATGCTACCTATTTGACTCCGGAGGAGGTGGGATCCTGAGCGCTTGAATTTTGAGGATTCCTGTGGATTGCGGAAGTTTCCACCAGAGAAATTTAAAGAAAATGCATGATTTGACAAAATGCATGCAAAGTTTAAGGTTTACAAGGCATTGTGGGTAGGCAAACCTTATAGGATCCACACAAGACCCAAAACCCCAGACTCACCTAGTTATCTAGTTTTTTAAAATGTGCTAGATGAGCTAGGGCCCAAATCCACAGCAACCCACTTTGCAGAAAACAGTTAGTTTTGAACCGGAAAATGTGATGTAACATTATTGAGTTTTGGGACGTTTCCTGTTGTGGACACTAGGTCTACCCACACAAGTTAGGTACCATTTTTTTTGTTCTAAAGACTTTATTGAATTTTTATGAACATAAGAAATAGTACAAACATAAAGAATCATTGACAGTTGCTGTGGGGTGCCTGAGGAGGCATCCAAGTATCATTTGTTCACAAAGCAGTTGAAACAACATGACAGGGTTGATAAACGTATTTATCATCTCATGTAAAATTGCATTAATCTGCCACAGGTACTGTAGTAAACTTAGATAGTTAAGTTACAATGCACCCATCAACTAAGGACATACTAAATAGGGTGAGAGCGAGGGCTCAGAACGACGATTGGAAAGTAGAGTGAGAGGTAAAGGAGAGATGGGACATGAGAGGGAAAGAAGAAGAGAGGGAGAGGGGAGAGCCATGTAAGACAATCATGAACATGTTATGTTCAGCCTTACGAATAGAGGGAATCTCAAAATTTTAGCAAAAGAGGGAATCCTAGAAAACCTCCTATCTATTTTTGGATAAACGCATCTAGTGCTCTCCATATATGTTGTGATGTGGAGGAGTTCTGATGTAAATGACGCATGCACACCACGTGTGGGAAGATACATTATTGACAGATTTCCTATCAGTGAGCATGACCTTAAGAGCAATGGTGATTAGCAGGTCAAGAAGAGCGAGATCTATGTCTGAGAGATCAATTTGAAGCACAGCAGCATGTGAGCCAAGTATAATCATTGGGAAGTGTAGGAAGATGGGGGTGTTGAAGATATTGCTCAGTAGGGCAGTAACCTCATTCCAGAAGGACTTCAGACATGCCTATGAGAAAGACATATGTTCTGAGTCACCGTGAGTTGATTTACATAACCAACACATGTCAGGGTCAATAAGTTTAAGTGTAAAAAGCCTGGTCAGGATCCAATAGAGAAAGTGTGATGTAAACAATCTTGCATGCATCAGCGAGGGGATGAGTTTTGTTTTGGAGTAAACAGGGGCAGGTTTTCACCCAGGTCTGTATTGGTAAGTGTGGAATGCCTTTAGCAGAGAAATATGATGACCACTTGATCTGTAGGTCAGAGTACAATTGGGAAATAGTTCTACCCAATAATTTATAGATCCTAGACACTAGTTGGACCCTAGATTGTAGTTGTTGGAGAGAGAAGAGAGTTGTCTTTAGAAGGGGTCTGTGTTTTGGAAATGTTTGCTTTGATTTTCAATAAATCATTAAAAAACTAAGTTAGAGAGCACATGCTTCACTTGGAGTGCAACAAAGGTTAAGGGATCAGAGTCTTCAAAAAGGTCTGCTACTAGAGAGATGCACTTATTAGCCCAATCTGGGTCTAGTGTGGGGGAAATAGCCAGTTGAAGTAAGCGAGGCACCATTTTTATCGTAAGACTTAGTGGAATGCTGGGTGGAAGAAGTTTGTGGCACCACCAGGTGTCTAGTTTTGAAAAATATGCAGGTTGCTATGTTCCCCCATGTGCCATCTGAGCTAGTGCCCAAAATCCACAGTTACCCACTTTTCAAAATAAGGGTAATTTTTGAGTGAAAAAATGTGATGTATCCATGTCACGTTTTGGGCAATTCCCTGGTGTGGGCACTAGGCCTACCCACACAAGTGAGGTACAATTTTTATTGCCATCACAGAAAGGTGAGGAAAATGTGTTTTAGTAAAAGTTTGAGGTTTGCAATGGATTCTGGGTAAAATAACCTGATGAGAGCCACATGTCACCCTACACTAGATTCTCCCAGGTGCCTAGTTTTTAAAAATGTGCAGGGTTGCTAGGTTTTCCTAGGTGCCACACGAGTTAGGGCCCAAAATCTACAGCTACACACTTTATAAAAAACTGGTCAGTTTTGAGTGGAAAAATGTGATGTGTCCATGTTGCACTTTGGACCGTTTCCTGTTGTGGGTCCTAGGCTAACCCACACAAAAGTTAAGTTCCATTTTTATGGGAACTCTTAAGGGAATGATAAGTGGAAGGAAGTTTGTGGCTCCCCCCAGCTTCCAGAACTTTCCATTGCAGAAATGTGAGGAAAATGTGTTTTCCAGCCAAAGTTTGAGCTTTGCAAGGGTTTCTGGGTAAAACAACATGTTAAAACCCACACAAGTCAACCCACCCTGAATTTCCCACAGGTGTTCTGTTTTAAAAATATGCAGGTTTGCTAAGTTTCCCTAGGTGCGGCCTAAATCAGGGACCAAAATCCACAGCTACCCACTTGGTAAAAAAAAAGGGTCAGTTTAGAGTGGAAGAACATGATGTATCCATGTTGCGTTTTGGGCCTTTTCTTGTTCTGGGCACTAGGAGGTACCATTTTTATTGGGAGACTTGGGGAAATGTAGTGTGGAAGGAAGCTTGCTACTCCCTGCAGATTCCAGAACTTTCCATCACAGAACTTTGTGGATTTTTTATTTTTTTTTTGTCAAACTTTGAGATTTGCAAGTGATTCGGGGTAAATCAACCTGGCGAGAGCCACACAAGTCACCCCACCCTGGATTTCCACAAGCATCTAGTTTTTTAAATGTGAGGGTTTTCTAGTTTTTTCCTAGGTGCCGGCTGAGCTACAACCCAAAATCTACAGCTACTCACACAGGAAGCCACTTGTCCTGAGCGTAAAACTGTTTTAAAGTGTTTTAGGAACGCACTGCAACACATCCGTCTTAATGTTTTAAAACATGATCAATGCTTTATGTTATTAAAGCCTAAAAAGTACTTGTACCCCCAAAAAGCTTCTTGGCGCTAGAAAAGCACTCATTACACTAGGCATTGGAAAAAGACGAATTCTGGAAAACAGCAAAGATTTCCTCTATCTATATAATTGCTATGACAACTTCACCTGCTTATGTCACTAAAATTGAAAACGTTAATTAAATGCGCAGTCGCTGAATATTTCCAAGAAGCTACAGGACGCTGCAGGTATCTGGAAACCTGCAAAAACACCTTGTGCCTCTGGTGTGAAGCAACACTCGACCCAGCGCAGTGTGTCATTTCCAGGGCAGGGCTTGTATTAACCTGCCCTCTGGTTGAGCAGCGCTTCTGCCTGACATGATGTCAGACAGGTGTTGAGCTACAGACCACACCTCACGAGCCAGCCTTCACACTCACGCACAGCGCTGAATGTACCCCATGCCCAGGGGCTAGACTTAAGCCCTCTGCAGCCCTATCTCGCTGCCCAGAGATACACTTTCACGTTATCTGGGCGGTTTGACCTCTTATCAGTGGAAGGAATCAAGCGATGGAGCCGTCAGTGAGCCTCGGAGAAGTCTTCCAGTAAACGCAGCCTCCTCCTCCCTTTGAAACTATAAACTCACCTGTCCGCACAGCCCACTGGGTTTAAATCTCTGTTGATCTCAGATTGTCCTGACCTATAATTAGTAGCAACGTGTTGACAAAAAATGACCATCTCATCTGTTTACATTACTGCATTGTTCAAACCATGCAAGGTTTTCAGTGCTTGTGATTTGTGTAAATGTATTTTTGCAAAACCTGTCACTGACTTCAGTGCATACTCAGTTTACCTCATTATGCAAAAGGTAGAGGGAAACTGAGAAAAGTACTGCAGCGACAGGCATCTATGGGGCATATTAACAAGGCGGCGATATGAAATTATCGCCGCTTTTGCATCCGTTTTCGGGCGATAATTTCATCGCCTTATCAGCAAAGACACGCTATCGCGCGTCTTGCTGACTTAGCGCCCGTTTGCAGCACGCCTCCGATCGCTAATGAGATGCAAAGGAGGCGTGCCTGACAAGACTCCCTTGGGAAAATATCGCGAAGACAGCTTCGCGATATTAACAAGGGAGGGTAGCGATTTTTAAAATCGCGTTAAGTATGCCTTAACGCAGGAATTTAACGTCTGTTAAATTCCTGACTAAGGCATACTTAACATGGGGGGGTGGATTTTGTGGCTAAGACCACAGGCCCTATCATCTAGGATATCGCCGTTTTCCACCATGGAAAACGGCAAGATCCCAAATATCTCTGGAATTTTTATCGCCTCGGCGATGCACATTGTTAATAACGCGCAAACCGGGCACGTGTGCTTTCACCTTCTTTAACGGCTGACACTTTTATATTATCGAAATGCAATTTATTTTATTAGTTCTTTGGGGATTCTTTAATTTTCAATACAACCTTTATAGACATGGCAAGTAAATACAAGCATTTGCAATGCAATAGGTCTCGCAGTTACACATGTTAAAGCTAATGGCATTGTAAATGACAATGGCTTTTTTTAATGTTTTTAAAATGAAAACAAATATAAAAGGCATTGTTATTTGCAACGTCAATAGCTCAAACTTGCGTAAATGCAAGACCTATTGCATTGCAAATGCTTGTTAATAGTGGATTAAAACACATGCAGTGTCCGTGTATAGCAATGTTTGCCTTTGACCAGCCTTGGCACAGAATGGAGGGTGGAGAGACTGTATGGGAAGGGAAGGAGTGAGCGAGCGAGCGAGCAAATGGGAAAGCGAATAGCAGCGGCATATAAAACAAGTTCGAAACTACCTCTCCCGTAGATATCAAATGAAGCTCTACGACTGGAAACACGGTGTGCCGACAACACTAAGTGGCCGGACCCCCCAGTCACAACAAAGTGAAGCTTTTCACGCATTTTAACCTGCCGTTGGTGAAATGGGGCTCTCACTAGGTACATGTACCTCTAACAGAATAAATACTTCAGCTCGAGCTGCCGGCACCAAGCGCTTATTCTCAATGCATCCAAGTAACTGCGTGTAAATAACCGCATAACAAAAATAAACCACTGGAGTGCTGGAAAAATTCTCACCACTGCCTGTTGGGGATCTCAGCTCGCGCAGCAACCACAGGCCACAGCTGGCGAGGCGTCACCGGGCATGACAGGGCAGGAAAGCCGAGGCAGCGATCAAAGGCGCGCCAAAGGAGGGCACTTGTGCAGGAACTGGCAGAGTCGGCCTCATCTGTATAACTGCTAACGATATGCGAACGGAACCAGTGCTTAATTTGCGCCGGTGGCTGCCACTGGCGCTTTTTTCTGCAACAAATATTTACTAAGGGCAAGAGAGGGAAAAACAAACTTTCACAAAGGGTGAAGGCAAGAACCTGCAGGTGTGAGATAAATTGACACTAGTGCATTAAAAGAGAGGGTCAAGCAACTTGAGACGGTGCGGTAGGCGACACTGACCATGGCTACAACATTGACATTGTTTTGAGACAACACGATGCAGTGGGCGTCCGAACCATGGCTCAACATACATCGGCATGTGCAGCTGTGCACCATCAGCAGTGTGTGCTGCACATCCACAAAGCACCTCAGCTTGGAAGGTATGCAACAACTACCAAACATGATGCAGCACATCAGTATGTCTTGGTCCAGAACGTAGTATGCCACCCACCCACTGCTCAGCATGCAAACATGGAGGCAAATCGTGCACAGCACACAACTCGCATACCTGGTGACGCATCGCTTTGGCATAACCCCAGAAGTACAACACAGCACAGGGGGACACTCATGTGATTGCCAGTGCGTGCTATACCAACGAGGCTATGTGCAATAAGGATTAAACAAACTATCCCTTCATTTAACTTCAATATCGCAACCATTCCATGTTCTACCATGTAGCAATTTCCTAACAGCTGCCCGTCTGCAAGTTTTATACGGCCGAAGATCCACGACTGGATTACATTTGTCTTTCAACCGCTCTTTACACTTACGGCAACAGGGGAGCTGATTTTTGGGAGAGGCTGGAAGGCAAAGCCTAGGTGCGGGGGAGGGAGCAAGAAAGCCTCAATCAAGGGGGGGGCACAGGAAAACAGGAGCAGCCTCTTGGTCATTTACCACGTTTTTATTTGTCTCTACTGTTGCTTTGTGCTGCAATAGCTACTTAATTTTTTTTTTTAAAAGAATCCAATTAGAGCAATATAAATGCCCCTTTTGGTTGCAACGTAAGCGACTTCCACACAAAGCAGGGCGCTATGGTAGAAGACGGGAGAGCATGTCAGCATTAGCTGGAAAATCACAGCTAAGCACGTGAGTGGTGCGCGCTCACGCGCCACACTGAGCGATCTGTTTTCAATTATCGCGCACGCCTCTGTGCACGATAATTGCAAACAGATGTCGGGCCTGCGGGTAACCGACACCAATAGCCCATGGGCAGAGCAATGCGCCCACCTTTGACCAATTGCGTGTTGTCTTTGTTAAAAAGACTCACGCAAAGGCTAATAGCGTGGCACAAAAGGAAAAGCACACGCACAAGCGTGTGCGATTCCTAGGTTAGTTTTGAAACCCCCTACAAGAAGTCTCTCGCTGCGCGAGCAGGGCTGCGCACTGCAACGCTAGGCGCGAGACCTAAAAAATGGAGAAAGCATCCATTGTGGTGTGCGGTAGAAAAAATACATTCCCTCTCATTGTCAGCCCCCCCACATACACACACACACACACAATTGGGTGAGCTTCTTAGCATATTTTAGTCCCGATTCGAGGCATAGCATGAAGTTGTGGGTTTGTAAATTCTCAATGAGAATTACTTTGATTTTGGGGTGAAATCTCACTGTTAGCGGTTACAGAGGTTTGTGGACTGTGCAAATTTTGACAGAAACCTAATGCGGCAGGGAAGGAGAGCTAGCTCTGATAACCTGGCATTGTTTTCACTGGAGTTCACCTTTAAGGATTGCTTTGTTAGATGACAAGTTACCTTACAAAGGAGCTTGTTAAATGAAAACTCTGATGCAGAACATCAATGGGCATATGAATGTAGAATTATGATCCCGCAAGTATGTCAATTTGAGGCAGCCATGGGGTAGCAGCACTGGCTGGCTTACCATGTGATTCACCCTTTGGGAGTCTAGGGAGGCCTGAGAGATCCTTGCTCTCATGGGTTATGACATCTAGAATATATACAGAACTGGTATAGAGGGATAAATCTCTCTTTTATTTTGCACAAGAGTTTATTAATTACCTTGGCAATTATTTCTTATGGCAAATTCGAAAATTCTTTTTTAAGCACAAATATCCATTGGTGCGCATCAAAACGAATAGTACACAAAACTAAATGCATTCATTACAAATATACAAAAATAAATTACAAAACAATCCATATATACATAATTATATATACAACGGCTACATCCAGAATATTTTCCCCTAAAATATTTCCTAAAAATGTACACTTCTCAATCCTAGTGGTACATTCGAAGGTAGTCCTATTGGCAAAAAGGGGGTATTAGCCCTCTATCTTAATTTGTTATGCCAAATGACTAATTTTTTAGTTCAAACAATGGGTGGACTCCTCCTTCGTCTATGTGTCGACGCGTTCGCGTTTCAGCCTCCACTTTCTTATTGGCTTCCTCAGGACGGGGGTACAATCTACAACAATAATTAAACTAATATAAACTAATATAAACCATATGTTCTGTCGTACTGTATTCTATCCCTTTTTTGCCCATACAGTGTTCGGAAGGGAGGAGACGTCTCCAGTATTCAGTGACTCCACTCGAACAATCTATAATCTCTACATAATTAATACAAAAAGATTTTTACTAAAGTAAGTCAAAATTAAACGCACTCAATCGAAATGCTACTCCAAGAGATGGCGCACCAAAGAGTGAGTAAAAAAAAGAAGAAGAGGAGAAAGCAACTTCAAACCCTCATGCACAAAAACACCACTAATGTGACTGTATACCTAACTACCCAAACTTAATCATATCTTATCCAAGAAAAACTCAAATCTACCTGTATATTAGTCCAAACTAATCATACTTCAGAGCAGTCGGGCTTCTACTTTGGCCCCATTCATCTGTATCATGATCCTACAGTAATAAATAGATACTTCTAAGGCACTCTTATCAATCTTTTTCACAGATCCCATCATTAATCTAATAATACTTAATTCCGAGCCTCAATATACTTGCTTCATCTAGGGATGACCTGGCCTTCTTCGCATAAATCGACGTAACCTCAGGTCACTACAAAGAAGAGGCGCAAATGTATTATCAGAGTCTCGCATTTCTAAATGTTTATGTACATACCACCTAATCTCTCCCAATTGACATTGCTTTCAAAATCAATCAAAGGATCTGAACTTACATTTCGATTTAACATCAATGTGCTCAGCAAACGTCCAGCATTTCTTCCTTTCGTTTCGATGTAATGATACTGCTAATAACTTCCGGGACGTGTGTAAATACGTATGAGCGCGTACGTGTCATACGTACCCGGGTAATAGACATGAACAAAGGACTAATTTCCAAATTGCACTTAGACTAACGTACTCCTCAGTAATGGCAGCTTGTCCATATCTCGATATGATACCAAATAAAGTAAACTAAAGTACAATGGAAAAATCTCCCTTAAACTCTACTTAAAGGCAGAAAAAATAAAATAAATAAAATTAAAATCTGGGCTCTCAACTCCTCACCTGGCAAATCCAAAAGGTACATATGAGTCTTTATATCACATAACCTTTTGTTAAGAAACCCCGTATTGACATCACCATTCTATATCGTGTGAACCTCAATTCCAACTATTAAGGGTATTGAGGTCAAAATCATCACTCCCACTGCTAGTATCTATCCATCACATTGCAATATGACACAAAGGATTCTCAATGATAAAATCTCTAGGTAATTTTTCAAGGCAATGAATAAGCTCACATATATCATGCCGTAGCTTAAAAAACTAACTCTCTAGGATGATTCTTAAAAATAAGCAATAGCTTACACAACTCCTATCAGTGCAGGGGACAATGTATACCATCTATACATCAAGGATATCGTCAATTCCACAACACTGTATGTTCAAAAATCTGGGCTTACATTCTAGAAAAGAAGCCACCAACTAGCTACTTGATATTTACTCTTTTCATTGTCAAGTTATCATTATAGACTGGGAGAGAGCGCTAACATCACAATCATCCAGATGTTATAAACTCCTAGGTCTGATGTTTTATACCTGATATCTGAGGACTAGGGATGTCTCATTCTGTTTAAATCAAGGCCCATAGTTCATCTCTCTCATTCAGACCTTCTATCGCTGTATGGCATCTTTCAATCAGTCGCGCCTCTATACGATTTAGCCTCATCTCCAAATCTCCTTTATTGCTTGCCTTAATTACAGCCAAGATTGTCCACTCTACGTCATTCTCATTATGGCCAAACTCAGCGTAATGTTGTAGAAGTGGAGCTCCCTGGGTTTTACATCTAATGCGGGATTTGTGTTGCAAAATCCGCATCTTCACCATTTGCGTTGTCTGCCCTATGTACATCTTCCCACAGGGACAGATCACAGCATACACCACATTTTTGGTGTTACAATTAGAGAAGGCTTGCATCACATGTTTCTTGTTATTAATCATCAATGTTTTAGACTCGTTTGTACTGGCACAAGCAACGCAATTGTTACAACGGTAATGACCTCTAACTGCAGGGAGGCCCAACAACGTTCATGGGTTATGACGGCAGAACAGTAACCAAAAGTAAACTGGGGATTTACACTCCACTAATGCTATTCCTGTAGACCAGGGGTCCTCATAGTACGGCCCGCGGGCCTCCAGCGGCCCGGCAAGCCTTCCTTGGTGGCCCGCGGAGCTTGCAGACAATATACTTGTGCTTTTTTCTTTTTTTTTTAAAAGTGTCACCAAACACCGCCGTTGCAGCAGCCCGGACTCCGAGAGGGGGCCGGCAATTCCAGCGATGGTAAGAGCGGAGCTGCGGGGGCGCTGAGAGGTGAAACACAACAAAGCCCCATTAACAAGCGAATAGTCTTTTAACCCCTTCAGCGCTGGGCGAATTCCGCCGCGGTGCTGAAGGGTTCGAGCGCGGGCGGGCTCATGACGGAACGGTTCCGTCATGAGCACAGCTCAACCGTGGCTCATGACGGAACCGTTCCGTCATGAGCATGGAAGGGGTTAAAGACCTGTGAAGTACTGGGGGCGGCTGTGTGTGTGCGCCTGGGCTGCCACACAGGTGGGGGGTGGGTGGTATATGCACTGCCAGCAGCAACCTGCCAGGCCAGTGAGTGCACAACACTTGCATCCCCCTCTCTCTGCCTGCCATTGCGCTCCATGCTTCTGAAAGGTCAAACAAAAACATGCATTTGCGTTTCAAATGTCCTATCCTGCAGCAGCCACTTCCAAGGCCCATACATGACAGTAACCAGAGTCAAGGCCCCATTCTCCCGATTTTAAAAAAAGAATCTCACACTTTGCTCTTCTGAAATGTTGATACAGTGATTAATGAATAAGCGCAACAGGAACCACCTGCACCAACAGACTACGCATTTTTCCATGGGTGCCACAGCCCGCCATCCAGTACAGTAATAAAAGCCCTTAATAGAAGATTAGGCTACAATTCAATTATAGAGGTAGCGAGACAACGTTCCTCCGCCACATCAGTTTCTTCCGCAAGCTATGGATTCCTCATGCTGCGAGTGTCCTGGCCCTATTCCAAGTGTCGTGGCAGTGAAGTGACAGAGGGCAGCAGGGTGTGAGTGAGGTGACAGAGGGCGGCAGGGAGTGACAGCCGGGTGAGGGGACAGAGGGATGCAGGGAGTGACAGCCGGGTGAGGGGACAGAGGGATGCAGGGAGTGACAGCCGGGTGAGGTGACAGAGGGACGCAGGGAGTGAGAGCCAGGTGAGGTGACGGAGGGACGCAGGGAGTGACAGCCGGGTGAGGTGACAGAGGGCAGTAGGGACTGAGAGACGGGTGAGGTGACGGAGGGCAGCAGGGTGTGAGAGTGAGGTGACAGAGGGACGCAGGGAGTGACAGCCGGGTGAGGTGACAGAGGGCAGCAGGGAGTGACAGCCGGGTGAGGGGACAGAGGGTGACAGAGGGCAGTAGGGACTGAGAGATGGGTGAGGTGACAGAGGACAGCAGGGAGTGACAGCTGGCTTTTACATTACACAGGGAGCGGGGGGGACTGTCTCTGGGCTGGTGACGGGGACGTGTAGACACAGTACGTGTGCACTGCCCGAGGCACAGAGATAGACAGAGACAGACAGAGGCAGAGATAGACTGACAGACAGAGACAGATAGAGGCAGAGACAGACAGAGGCAGGGACAGACAGAGGCAGGGACAGACAGAGGCAGGGACAGACAGAGGCAGGGACAGACAGACGGAGGCAGGGACAGACGGAGGCAGGGACAGACGGAGGCAGGGACAGACAGACGGAGGCAGGGACAGACAGACGGAGGCAGGGACAGACAGACGGAAGCAGGGACAGACGGAGGCAGGGACAGACGGAGGCAGGGACAGACAGAGGCAGGGACAGACAGACGGAGGCAGGGACAGACAGAGGCAGGGACAGACGGAGGCAGGGACAGACGGAGGCAGGGACAGACAGGGATAGACAGGGAGAGAGAGAGAGAACGCGAGAGAGAGAGAACGAGAGAACGAGAGAGAGATGTGCATGCCGGGTCTGGTGGCTCAGTTGACGAAGGCATCTGCTGCAGGGCCTGTGTTCAAGCTCATGGTCACAGTTTTTTTTTCTAGCCCCGCCCCCTCCCCCACTGACCCCGCCCCCACCGGTGCGGCCCTCGGCCACAAACCACACTCTAAATTTGGCCCCCAAGAGAATGTTTGTGAGTACCCCTGCTGTAGACCCTAAATAGCTAAGAGGAGGCTGTTCCTGTGTTAAGCGTGGGCTAAGGAGTCAATCCTTGGATTTTAACAGCGCCAAATGGGTGCAAGATGTCCATTTCTCTACCCCTCTCCTTTTGGTGAATGGACGTTCGTGACACTAGGTCAAACATAGTGTCATAGACTGCCGTAAACCACTTCAGGGAGTAGCTGTTTTGGTTACCACTCTGCCAAATCTGTGGTTCTGCTATCAGCCAATCAGTGGGGAAAAGGTGAGGATACAGACAACAGGTAATACTGATACAACGATGTTTGTGATCATTATACTATTCCCCTGAGTTCATATCCCAGTTATCGAGTGCTGACAAGGTTGAGAACATGGGAAGTAAGAGTTATCCTGGACTTCTGAATATTCTTTTAAAGGCGGTGAGTGCAGAAAAGAAGGCAAAACTCTGTTTTCACTTTGCCCTAAGGCGCACTCACAAGCGGCACGATTACGGCACCCAGCGTTTCCTTTGTTCAATTATTTTAAAATTAGCCTTACGCGTTTCAGAGCATGTCGGCTCCTTGATCACAGGCAGTTCAACATAGAGGAGCAGAGGGTCAAAGGAGGCGTCGCCCAGCATGTTCTTTTGTAACGCCCTTCATTAGGCAGCAGGTGTTAGCAGCTTGTGTAACACGCTGGTACTTAAAGTTATAGTACATTCCTTTTGTAGGTTGCATGCCTCCTTTGTTAACATTAATTTCTTTAGTAAGTTCTGCCGCTCAATGCAATTGTTGATATTATTCATAGCCCTCCAGTGGGCTTTGGATCAAAGGAACGCCGTATTGCGGTATAAGCCAATCACCGCTTTTGGAGACTGCGCCAGGTTCTGTGTCTCCATGGTCCCCTCTATTTTCAACGGGGCGGTGCAGTCTTCGCGGCTCGGTCTGCCGCATATTATATGTATTTCAAAGGACCACCGTTTTGAAGACGCACTCACAAGCGGCACGATTACGGCACCCAACGTTTCCTTTGTTCAATTATTTTAAAATTAGCCTTACGCGTTTCAGAGCATGTCGGCTCCTTGATCACAGGCAGTTCAACATAGAGGAGCAGTGCGTCTTCAAAACGTTGGTCCTTTGAAATACATATATATATATATATATATATATATATATATATATATATATATATCCCACTGGATTTGTTGTGCTGCTTTGACTGTATGTGCATCAGCAATTCCTGAAAGCACCAGCACAAATTCATCACATCTATCAAAATGCATTGACTGTCCCTAATGAACAATGTCAGGGGTGGACAGGTCATTAAATCAATTGGGATAATGCTCATTTGGCCATTTTCAGGCGTTTGGGCCAGTCCACTACTGAATTACAACTGCTTCACAGTGTTGACATTTCTCCTTATTAGCATGTCTATACACAAAGTGTTTCTATTTTTTTAATTTCAGTTTTTTATTGAAGGCTTTACAGGAAAAAAGTAACAGGCAACACATGAGGATCACATCTGCATTACAGTGACATTACAGTATTCTGTGAGCATTGTGCAACGGCTTAGCTGGGTTCCTAGACGACCTATGGTGAGAGTGACAGTCTACTTCTGTACTCTCCTGTCAGTGGAAATAACTGCGACTTGCTCTAGTTGATACTAATTACAGAGAGTGCCCCAAAGTGTAAATACTCCTGAAGCATCTCATTTAGGCCCTCTCCAGGGGTCCAGAGTGTACTGTATCATGTCATCTGCACAAGGTGAAATGAGGATGTGTATCGAGCGCATCTAATAACAGATTTTGTGTAGTGTTGCTGTAGTTTGGCTGCCAGCGGCTCAAGGGCGAACAGGATCGGGGAGAGGGGGCTTCTCTGTCTGGTGCCCCTGGAGATGCCTAAAGGGGCAGAGAAACTATTGTTGATGTGTATCCTGGTCGTCAGCTCTGTAGAAAGCAATTTTATCCATGCTACAAAGGTGTCCGGAAGATCAATCCTTCTTGGAATGGTAAAAAAGTAGTCCCACTCAATGAGTCAAAGCCATTAGTGGCATCCAAAAAGACTGCCACGGCGTCCAGATCTGGGTCAAGTCTTGTATGAGGGCAAACAAGGTTCTCAGATTATAGGCCGTGGATCTACCGGGCACAAATCCAGATTGGTCAGGATAGACTGGCTCTGGCAACAGGAGATACAGGTAGTTCACTGTTACTTTAGCGGGTATTTTATTGCTGCAGTTTGATTAGGATAAAGAACGGAAAGAATCGCAATAGCATGGTGGCTTCCCATGTTTTGGAAGTGCCACTATGAAAGCCCTGCGCAGTGACGGGGTAGTATGCCGGTCTCCAGTGATTCCTCATGTAGTTTTAACAGATGTGTAGCCAGAATGACTTGGTAGCGCTTATAAAATTCGGCAGGAAACCCGTGAGTTCCCGGGGTTTTTCAGGTCAGCAGGCCTGAGATCACTTTCATAAACTCATGCATTGTGAACAGCTCAGCCAGAAATTGTCACCGTGTTAGGGTAAGCCAGCCTAATGCTGTGTCCTCCAAATATTCTTTGATCAGCAGGTGTAGGGAAGGCCCTCTAGAGGTGTGAAGGGCACTATAGTATGTCGAAAGGTGAGTATGATCTTTGGCGTTTCATGGTGTGAGTTTCCCTGTTCATCTATTATTTGTGTGATTTTGTTTGCTGCTCTGGGGCGTTTGATATGGTCTGCTAGGGATCTACAGAGATGCTTCCCCTCACTGTACTCCCATGCATGTGCATATTTGCCACTATAGCTAGCTTCCCTGTCCGATATTTCTGCATACTCGGTGAGTGTATCTCTAAGTCTAGCTTGGATTGTAGCTGAGTCTGCCATTCCAAGATCCCCCATTAGCGCCATCACCTCTGCCTCCAATCGTTAAAGATGCGCCCACAAAAACTTTCGGATCCTGTTATGCTTGGTAATACACACCCTTCTTATGGTGGCCAGGGTGTTCCAATGCTATTCACTGATCCTGTGTTGAGGTCAAAATAGCCTACAATAGTACTACCCAGCTCTGCCGCGAAGAATTCATCCAAAAGAGCATCAGTGTTCAGTCTCCAGACCCTCCCGCCCCCAAAGCCGCCCCCCAGGAGGCCTCAAGTACAACATCACTGGTTTGTGGTCGGATAGTGTGCGGGCGAGTTGTTGTACCCGCATGACCAAGGGCCTCACCTCCCTCAAGATCACCCAGTAGTACAACTCTGAGGACAGTGGAGTAGAAGGTGCCCTTCTGAGTTCCTCCGTCACCATACATTCGCCAGTATGTGATCCTCCAAGATATCCCATTGTTGCGCTGACACCAGTGTACTATCCCGGGTAGTAACTAGAGTCAATCCTGGGAGTTATGGACAGTTGGCTGCGGACAGTACAAGTCCCCAGCCCATATGATCAGTACAGGATCCCTTGCCATCACCACCCTCCATCGTGTATCAAAGAACCCAGGATCGTTCACGTTGGAGCCATAGCAGTTTACAATCCTAAATCGTGTCATCCCCCTCCTACCCAGTATCATGACATAACGCCCCTGACTGTCCAAAAGTGAAGAATACAAGCTAAAGGGCGTCCTCTTCTTCAGTAAAATGACCAAGGCCCTGACATAGGACGAATATAAGGACAAGTAAATGTGTGACACCCATTTCTTTGCAAATGTCAGCATGGGCTGTGGGCTGAAATGTGTTTCCTGAACTAGGGCAATCAAGACCTTGTGCCTCTCCAGGAAAACCAACACTTGCTGTTTCTTATGCGGATTTCCAAGTCCCATCCATTCGAAGTCAGGCACACCATCGCCTGACCACGTACGCGGTCAGCACTGTCAAGGGAGTAGGCTGCTGATTGTGAGCCTTGACAGGATCATGTTTTATCAGTGTTGCAATGTTAGCATGAGGCCTGCATATGGTGCAACAAATGTATGGCAACTGTCCTGAATAAGTCCCACACTGGCGCCCACTCTGATGCCCCAAACCCATCAGGACAATACCCATCTCCTGCCCCATATCATGTTACCTGCACACCTGCTGTCTTTCAGCCCACTCCCCAAACACAAAGGAGAAATTCTTTGAAACAAGAATAGACATGCCAAGAGATTGCACTTGTGTTGTATAAAAGGGCCGCATTCCTGGGCTAGACTGTATGGCACGTAGGGGGGCTACGACAGACATGATTGAAAGGAAGTTGCATAGGGGCCTTTGGCCCGCGCCGCCACTCCATTGGAGGGTGTCTATTCGGAGACCTGCTCGCATAATGCAGAGCAGGGGCGACTGGAATGCTCACCTGCTCGTCAGTGAGAGCTAAATATTTGGCTCCAGTGTCAGCGGGGTGAATCAAGCCTCGTGTCAGGGCCTGCGCGCGCGGCCCGCCGGTGACTAGAAATGGCGCGGGCATGTGCCGAGCTGCCTGACGTCGTAAATTCCACACCCCCGGGCTGCGCCGTGGCGCATTCTGTGGAGGAGGAATGCGCGCCTCCTAGGAAGAGGCAGCAGGCCTGACGTGCGCTTAAGCTGATTCCTGCTCGGATATGCAGAATTCTCTGCCCTCGGGCACCTTGGCGGTGCACCTGCTTGCAAGCTCTCTTTTCAATGCCCTGCTTTTTTTTCTTAAGTGCCATAATTACCTGGCAATGGGAGACATTTCTTTTGTGTTCGTAACGAAAAAAGGCAGGTTGTGTTTATAAGGGGTGTCACTGCTAGCATCGCAGGCGAAATGTAGCCTCAGGTGTAGAATACACCACCTTTTTTTGCGCGTGCCTCAGTCTTGCAAATCGCAGGTAATGTAGATATAATGGGAGGGCTGCACGTTCGCTTACAGGAAAAGCGCCCCGCGTCGGTGGTTAAAAAAACCGAGATGTAGGGGTTTAAAATGTTCTCAAGAGCCCCTGATGCTACCAAATGCCAGGGTTGAGGAGTGCCAACGCTGACCGGTCGTGATTTCACCTCATACCTTTTTCTTCCACCACCCTGCATATTCTGTTTATTTATTTCACTCTAGCAGATTTTTTTTTCATCCCGCCTTTCTCCCTTTGTAACTGTTTCCCTATGTTTCTCTTCCTGATTCTTTGTCCTTTTTTGCATGTATCTCTCTTGCGGTGCGTAAAAGACTAATGATAAAAAATAAACAAACGTGGGGCCTCAGAAATGAGTGCCGGTGCCTACCACCTGCAACCATAAGTGCAAATTAAGCCCTGTTGGGTTTCTTTCTGGTCTTCACTAAACAGAACCGCTCCTCTCTGAATAATGACTGTATTACAAGGAGTTTCTCATGTGAGAAGGTCCATTAAAAAAATTAATGTCTTTGTTTAGCTTGCATATGTGAACAATGCCCTTTCATTTATACCAGCTAAGTAGCCTTTTTCAACCAGTGCACAGGTGTTTTGCAAAAATAACGCCTAAGGAATACAGGTGTTACAGGAGTTTGCAAACGTCTAGGCGCCCAGGGAAATGTAAGTGCTTCCCACACAGTTCTTACAGAGACTGCTTCTACCACATGAAGGCTGGGCGTCCTGAGTCATGGAGAATGGAACAGAAGGATAGTGCCTCCGGGGAAGCTTGTGCAGCGTGCCCAACCGTGGTGGAGGAGGCCTGAGGAAAGTGTGCTTGTCGACTCAAGTAGATCTTCCTACTGAGGGAGATTACTCATTGGCCAGGTGAATCAGCAGACATCTGAAACGGAAGAAAACACCTGTAGAACAAAACAGAACACGGCATATAGGACAAGCTAAGTGAATATAGGATGTCTGAAACAAACAAAATAGGTTATTGTCTTTGCCTGTGGAGAAGCAAGGAACTGAGGGGCATATTATCAAGGACGGCGTTAAAAATTATCGCCGGTTTAGCGGCAGAACACTGCCGCTAAAACGGCGATAATGGGCTGGTGTTCTGGTGTGAACATGGGCTTCTATGGGAATTCTCAAGGGCATATTATCAAGCCCATTATCACTGCTTTAGCGGCAGTTTCCTGCCGCTAAACCGGCGATAATTTTAACGCCCTGTTTGATAATATGCCCCTGATTTCTTCCACCGGTGTGCACTTCCTTTCCCTAAGTTAAGCACATTGGTGATCAGAGTTCGGGTGCTTGTAATCATGTAAATGTTTCTGAGAAATGAGATGGTTTCAAGGAAGATTGTATAGTTTTGGGGCCACCATCAGTTGCTTAGTCCAAGGAGGCTTAGGAAAGAGAGGAGCAGCTTGGCCCCAGCTCAACGCGAAGTTTCTGTTGCTGTGAGCTGGGGGGTAAAGGGCTTTGCCTTTGCAGGTGAGACAAGACCCAACAAGGGTGTATAAGTGGTTGTCCGACACCATTACCATGGCAAAAGATTAGGGCTACTGCTGGCAGGAGGGGCAGTAGATGCAAGGGTCAACACTTCTGTCTGGTGTCTGAGACTGAACTGGAGCACAAGTGCACAAGAAAAGGGTGTCATAAAGCTGTGATCATTGACAGAATGGCCACAAGTGCCACAAATCAGAGTTTCCGAGACTGGGGGACATGCTGTAAAGTCCTTGAGGCCAGGTCTCCATGCCTATGGAGAGTTTCAGGTGGACAATCCTGGTGGGCTGTTGCACTCACATTTTAGTGACTCACATTTTAGATTTCATGAGGACTTACCCAGAAACAATAGGAAACAAGCATTGGCATAGCCAATAGGTCTCGCCTTTGGGACCTTATAAGTATTTAGTTATGCAGCAGGTCCCAAAGGCAAGACCTATTGGCTATGCCAATGCTTGTGTTCTTAAGCCTCCTACATTTGGTCAGAACAGGGGAGAGGATACACAACAAAGGGATTGACAAATGTGTCCAGGATCACACAATACTGACTAACTTCAAAAGACCAAAGATGCACCCAGGTCTCCTCAGAGGTACAAGGTGTTATATAAGTGCAGTAAATTAGCCTATATCACCAATCCTGCCTGTGATGTTTTGAACTCGAGTGAGAGAGTGCAAGCGCTGCGCTAATCTCCAGCCCGCATGTGTCAACTGGCTGCTGTGCATCAGGTAGGCTGATCCCCTACAACGTGAGCAGCCGGGCTGCTGTGCAAGCCATTCATTTGGGAGGCGTGTGCACGAGGAGTTCTTGGTAGCAGCACGTGGTAAATTTTTCGGGCTCCCAGCAGCAATCCTCCTGCTCAGCTGCACACGTCCTCTCACTCAGACATAAACAGCCCTAAAGAGAAGCATGGAAGAGAGCAGCATGGCTGCGGACTTATTTATTATTATTATTTATTATCAAGTTTTATATAGCGCTAGCTAGACCCATGGGTATCAGAGCGCTTTACATACATAAAGGATAAGAAAAAATTGCATAACATCGCAGGACATGAGGATGAATAAAGATAAAAGCAAAGACATAATACTTATGTATCCAGTGAGGGGAGATGGATGAAGGTGGCTGACACAGTCAGAAAACCACCATCCTTGAAGGTCAAAGTGACCATTATTTTATTTAACTTGATCTACTGGGCCGTTTTATTTTTTTCACACTATTCTGGCGTTTAAATTATTATCGTGGACAATGTATTTGTTTTTTTCAAATAATGAGCAAATAAAAATGTCATAATGGTAATTGTACCAATTGAAAAATATAAACACTGGGGGATTCGCCTTTCTTATAAAAACAGCGACGAACCGTCCTTAGAGGAAAATAGGTATCTTTATTTGTGTCGCAGATTCAAAACGGCTGGAGTATCCTGGGATTTGGGGAATGGAAATGTAGCGCATGCAGGGGGCTCGGAAACGATGGGCACGTCATCACTTGAGAGTAGAAAGGGTATGAGGGCCCCTTGGAAGGAGGCGGGAGTCCTCACTTTAGAACAGGGCGATGGAAGCCCGAGAGGGAAATTAAAACACAGAAATAATAAGGATTAGAGAATATATTGATTGCATGCGAAAGTAACTTTCTGGTTTTCAACTGATTTGATAGCGTTTTATTCCAATTGGTCATTTGAGTAAACCAGGTGAGGCAGGTCAAAGGTGAGTACAGTAATAATATTCTGAGTGTTTGCCCGATGCTGGATGTCAAGCCATGGGTAAAATCTCTGATTTACGGACCAGAGCTTCGGGTTGCGCCCTTGATTCTTGCTGACCAAGCATAATTCTGGGGGCGGCCTCCTCTGAAGTTACTCTTACATCGGAGTAGTGTAACCGCAGGGCGCGTATTCAATCGGGCATTCGGATCAATAGCCGCACCTTAAATATACAGCCGTCCTGGGTTTGTGCTCGTTTGGGATACAGAAAAGGCTACGCTTTAAGCTCCCCATGCAATAGTGCTGCTTTCCAGCTGGATTGTTAATTCAATTCCTTCTGCCCATACTGTTCCCTGGGACAGATATGAACAGGACGCCGCAGAGTTAGAAAGTTTCCCTAGGAGGCATAGCGGAGGTCCCTGGCTGCACTGGGGGCACCCCTGCAGCGCCGAAGGAGGGAGCGGGAATGCAGCAGTCTTGGGACAGGGCATGGGGAAGCCCCGTGATCGGCCCTGGGCTGCCAGGCTGTCATCGCGCAGAGCGCTCCCAGGCTGCAGCCATGCACAAGGATCAGCTGCAGAGAAAGGGCAGCTAGGAAGGGGAGACCCGGGAAAATGCAGTGCAGATTCTGCATACTTAACGAGCACTGGGAGGAGGGAGGGTTGGGGGGAATGAGGGCGGAGCGGGGTATACAGGGAGCAGAGGGAAAAAAACGAGGCTCAACCTAAACAAGCCCGGGAGTAGTGCGTGCATGCGCGCGCAGTCTGCTCATTTTCAAGCACTGCACTTGTGCTTGTGGTGTGCAGCTGCGCACTCCCGCAAGGTGGATGCCGCCACAAGCACGAGTGTGTGCTTGAAAATGACCAGAGTGACGGCTAAATGCCCTCCTATGCAGCGCATGCGCACTACGTAGGCGAGACCTAAAAAACAGCTTTATTCATACAGCAGTTCACAGCAGCAGCTGGTCTCTGCTGAGCCAATGACACAATCCGGTGGGGAATCAGCAGTCTCACGGTTCTCTACCATTAAGTAAAAGGTGGTGACTGGACTAAAGTCTCCTCCCTCCACCCTCACGAGGGTCACTCTCTTGGGTACCCCCATCATGCTGTCTGACCATTGCCCATGCTGGGATCTTACCTGACCTTGAAAACAAATCAACAGATGGCATCTTCAGTTCTTTGCTGCAGGGGCACCAGTATAAGAGAGAGTACCCTCACAGCAGGGTCCTCCTGTACTTTCAACTTCACAGGAATGACTGTATGAATACCCAGTCTCAGGAAAAGGCAGATTTTACACCACAACAGAGTACCCAGCTCCTTTCCAGAAGATTATAGTGAGGTCAGCAGCAGACCTCTGGACTTCAGCGTCAAATCCAGAACTAGCAACCAACCTGCCTTCTCCCGGCAACCACATTGGTCCCTTGTGGCTTGTGTCCAAATGGCATAAAAACATATATGCGTACTCTGCTGCTGAAATGCACAGACTACTATTTTAGTTTATATTATAAACAGATTGAGTCCCAGGTGAATGTTAAGGCTTGGAGAATACATTGTGTGCAATTACTTACAAATGATCAGGTGAGTGCGCCTTAGAGGGCACTATGGACACAGCTAAAAAAAAAAGTCCCCCTAAAGTGAGAGAAAGTGTGCACAATTGACTGTGTGGCCAATACAAACTTAAACACTGATGATAACGCTCAAAGGTATGGAAACATAACTGCACCCCATTTTCTCAGACACCCGTAAACGTGCAGGAAATTGTACAGTAGTGTGCCATCCCCTGACTGAGAGAACACCTTGACTAAACTTTGTCTTGAGGAAATGGTCAAAGCTCTACCTCATCCCCGCGTGTGTGGCGGACAAAATCAGTGAAATCTGGCAGTGGGCACTTTTAGGATCTTTTGGGATGTGTCATTCCTTAAGGACACAAGGCAGCAGATTAAAGCATCTGTCTGACATACAAAGGTACAGTGTTTACTATGTCTGCTCAGACTTGTCAGCCGCCTTTGCATAGTTTTCAATATGATATCGGAATGCACTGCACTAATGTGATGTATTACTAGTTCTGCTATGTTCTTAAGGGTTGTACATGCTGGTTTTTCTTGAGTTTGTTAGTTTAATCTATTTTTGTTCATTGCAACTCCTCCTACAATAATTAATAATTCAAGTAGCCTGCCAGTCCGATGGGTACTCATTTTAATTCATTCACATACTCTTATTCTTAACTAAGATGGCATCTAATTGCACCATCTTGAAGTTATACATTACATCATTATCACACCCTTCAATGTTACCATTGTTAATTGTTCCTCTCAGCACCTCAGTCCAAAATGAGGACTCTGGGGCAGATTTACAATAACTGGCCCATCCCTGCATATCAGCAGGGATGCGCCAGTTATTGTGCGTCACGGCTCTGCCACCATGGATGCGCCGCATTTACAATGCGGCGCACCATGGGGCAAAAACGGACAGATGCGTGACGCATCTGTGCCGTAAAGGCGGCGCATTGCTGGAGTTGTGACGCAGCTCCAGCAAGGCTCTGGGGTGCCCTATCGTTACAATGCTGTGTCAATCCTGCGCAGGGTTTTGACGCAGCATGGGCTCAAAAGTGACTGAGGGAAATCTTGTAGATTTCACTCAGCCACTTTTAGGAGGTGTTCCTGCGACGGAAAGCCCCCCCCCCCCCCCACACAGAAACGCCTACTTCTGGCGCAGGGCTTTACAACGTGACGCATCTCCCAGATGCGTCACGTTGTAAATACCCCGCAGCATGGCGCTGGTTTTGCGCCGCCGCTGCGTCACAAAAGTGATGCAGCGTAAAAGAGGCGCAAGGGGCTTGTAAATCTGCCCCTCTATATTTATTGAGATTTCTCCCTAGCCGGCGAGGCTTTGTTTCCCACCAAGCAATAGTATCTTGTCAGAAGAGAACCAGAAAACACAAAGATGTGGTTTGGTTACATTCTGGAATAGAATTATGTCACCAAAGGAGGGAATTATCATGCCAAATTCTGTGTGGTTTAATTCTGAAATTGAAGTCTTTTGATGATTCTCCTTACTGGGCTGTGAAAACAACTCACATTTGATGCTCCAGCAAGCAGGAGATGAAGAATAATATAAGCCCTGACCAACATCCTTGCTGACTTATTCATCTTTGATTGAAACAGAATAGAAATGCCACACATCAAATTTTCACGTTAGAAAAATGAATTCTGCTGGGAACTCCCGGCCATACCATTAGCTCGTGTTTTGACAGTCATCCACCAAGCTATTCCACCGAGTCAGATGAATCAGAAGACACAAAGTTTTGCTATATTTTTATGCACTTTGCTAAATTTACTTATAGGGTGGACGTTGGTTGTGAAAATGGCCATATACTGTACCACATGTTGTTTGAGTATTTTCTAATATTCATCAAGGGTAATTTTGCCCCTGTGGAGAACAGAACCAGTGAAAACTTACATATATGTGGTGCATCCCGATCTGAGAGATCTGGGGCAAGATACATCATGTCTCTAGATACCATGTCGAAGAGTACTAGTTACATTTTGTAAAACGCAACAAACTGCGTTGCATATTTTTAAAGAATTTGGCAATATTGTAACTTTTGCTGCGCTAGTAGTTGAATGAAGAAGAGGGATATACTTGAGCTTGTGTTGATGAAAATTAGTAGTTTTAACAAAAATGTGATATTGTTTGAAAATTAAAGAAAAACAATTTAGTCTTGCAGAAGCAAACAGTCGTTCATACAAGAATGCAAATTTTGATAGGTTTGACGGATGGTCCGAGGTGCAGAAACCTTACTTTTCATGTATTGCTGAGTAAAATGTACTCAGTCATACGACTATTTGTGGAACTGTCAACTGACACCATGTCATGAGGGTGACAATTAGAAAGCCCAGGATATTCAAGCAATAGCTCTAAACATGCTGGCATTTATAATTTTAAATTTCTCCAAATACATAGGGGCCAACAGCGCTTTTAGCGGGATAACCTGGACTGACTGAAAGTCACCCTAGTGACATGGGCCCATTTATTTATTATTATTATTATTTTTATTAGAAAACAGATCATCATACAAAAGTACGTCCAAATATCATCATAAAAGTCAATATATAAAGCTACTTTTCTACATGGAAGAAAGGGGAAAAACAAACATATATTTAAGTATGTAAATTGATCAGTGAATAAGCAGGCAACAGCAATGCAATAATGTAGTACTACAAATATTAATTACATTTATCCAATTAATCATTCCTTCCGCAAAGGACATCTAAATGCATTTATTTCAATCTTGTGAGTCTCAAACCAAGTAAGTGCATCCATGGATTTCAAGTTTTGTGCAACAAGAAATTGAGCCAAGACTACCCTAAAGATATCAGGTTAGAGAAGGGAAAGAATGGTTGGGCCTGGCCCAGCCAGCACAGTCATTTGTGGTGTTTGGAGCATTTATACTGCTGGTATGCAGCTTAGAAAAGAGAAAATGTGTAGAGAATACTCCCAAGTGATCCCAAATTGGCATCGCCCTCCTGATATCACGACCAACTATCACAGTATATGGACAATAATCTTTCAGCCGTTGTGGTCTAAAACATAATTGAAAAACAGACAAATATTGTGTTCTCTGAAGGTTTGAAACTTACAGCAAATTAATAAGCATCCAATTTAATGTTAAATTGGCAAGTAAATGTCTATCCCAGTCACTCTCTAACCAAGTCAGATGCATTCCATCACAACTAAGGGCTGACTCCACCATAAGAAAACACATATTGAAGATACAAAACCTTTGCAATATTATTGCTGTCATTTAAAAAATAAATGTATACTCTGTCCGATATGTGGTACCAAAAGAGCAGATCATTTTAAAGTAATTGCAAAAATGACCCTGACTTGCCGGGCTAAATCCACCTTCTATCTCAGTTAAAAGCATGAGTGAATCTGTTACCATCCTGATGGGAGAAAGTTTTCGATGGATGTTGTCTTCATTTCATGAAGCATTCCCGGTGTACGCTTGGCATTTATCTGGGTGTAGAGGATGGGGCTGCTAAAAAGGAAGAAGTCCTCCTTTCTTTGCCATTGCCCAAGCTTTTCAACCATTTCCTATAGACAGTACACAAAATCTTCAAAGATTGGGTCTAATTAAAAAAAAAAAAAAATACTAGATCAAAATTACTGGGTCAAAATTTGCTTGTAAACACAAAGGGATCATATTTCAGTGGCATTTATTCATTAGAAATAACATTTATATGTTTCTTGTCATTTCAGGACCCATTGTTGTTTAAAAAAAAGCTTAAAGCATTGCTCTTTTAGTTTCTGATGTGTGTGTAGTTCACCTTTTTTCTGGAGTAAGCGCCGGGACACTTTGAGTAGCCGAGCGCTTTATAAATTTAATATAACATAACATACCATAACATTTGCCATTTATCTCCACTATCCGTTTGAGTGGTAAAATCATTGCTGTTCGAAAGTAACTTTTGAAAGCGAGAAGTTTCCACACCATTTAAAAAAAAGATTGCCAGACCGAGCTTTTTCATTTTCCGCATACACTTTGGGTTGCTGCCAACAGTCAGTTAGGTGGCGTACAAATTTTTTTTACAATTCACGCAAAATATTTAAACATAACTCAGTTGGAATTTATGAGTTTGCTAGAAAATAGATAGAGACACCAGTACATTGACATCTCAAAAAGGGCAAAGTGCTTAAAACCCTGAAGGCTGAAGAACATGTTTACAGCAAATTGAACACAATTGGTCCATAAATCCAGTATCAATTTCATGGGAAACCTGGCATTGATCTTTTGTCCATAACCTTAATACCTCATTCGCTGTGCCGCCCAATGTGCACAATATGGAACATCGCTGTAGCAGCCTCCACAATTGAAGCGCGTCGCTGGATAGCAGGTGTTTTGGGGCATGGTTGAGCAAGTCTCTAATCAGTCAACTGTGCTCCAGGTACACATTCCCCCACCCACTAATCTCAGCACCTGCCTGCAGTGCATTCAGATGAGACTCAACCTGCAGCCTCTTGTGTGGAAGGAATTCCATCTCCAAAACACAGGTACACAAAGGCAGAGGAGGGCCTGCGCGCCGATGGGTGGTGATAAGAAGTGATGTTGGTGGCGCCTCCTGAGCGCGGCACCTGCATTGTTCCGGCTAGGATCACAGCCCTGAAAAGGTGATACGACACCAGCACACAGAGGTGGGCTGGCCTGTGGAAAACTAGGAGACTACACAACAGGCCCGCGCCTCTGACACACAGGTAGCGCTGTGGTGGAGTCTGCCACATGTCAACCACAGCAATGTCTGCCCATGACTCACTTTTCCCATGCCCTGCTTGTTGTCCTTTCAGAGGAACCTGTCAAATTCTCCGAATTTGCCCTTGGGCTAGTCTGTCTCCACTTGTACCTCATCCACTCTGTGTCAGAGACGTCTGGGCAGGTCTTGGCTGGCACGGCCAGGCCAGGGGATCGGATTATCCCTGGAAGGGGGACGCTCGGACGGTGCCGGAAGCACAGGTGGGATAGGCTGAGGGAGATGAGTGCTGCAGCGCGCACACCTGTCCATGAAACCTGGGGGAGGAATTTGGGCCTGGATTCAGAGGTCAGGGAGAGGGGAATCCCACTGAAGCCGAGAGCATTCTCAAGAGCTGGAGGGCACACATTCACCTGCTATTCATCCCACTCTGGACTGTAGCCCTTTGTGCTGCTGGTGAAGACGTGTACACTGAAAAACGAGCCATAGGTTAAAGAGCAGTGTACTGTCTTTGTGTCAGCGCCACGCCTTGTGTGCAAACTGAGGCTCCCCCTACCGAGGGGATCTTACCGTTCATCTTCATGTTATATATACAGTCTTTATATATAACATGAAGATGAAAGGTAAGATCCCCTAACTGCCATATTACATTGTAGATTAAGTTATGTTGCATTCTGTGTTATCTGTCAAATGATAGTTTATATTATATAACACCTGTTATGCAACATGTACCATATTAAGTTATATTTTTTGTTATGGTGTATGTTAAATAGTACATGTCATGCTGTCACCAGAATTTAGAGCACGGTTGTAGCTGTGTTATGTGCCATATATTATATGCTGGTTCACTGGACTTATGCAGCACTAGAAAACCACATTATGCTGCAGGGTTGACTAAAGAATGCAGCAAAGAAGTCAAATTATGGGGCATAATGTGCACATATTGTTGTAGTACATTCCGATTATTTTGCTTTTTGTATGAACAAATGTTTCATTTCATAAATGAGATAGTTTAACACAAAGATACAACAATCAGCAACTGAATGGTGACCATGCAACATTTGCAAAGGGTTTGCCACAGCGGCATGCGATACTTGTTTGGTAACTTTTGATCCATTTTTAGCTAGAAACTACACTATTTTAGTTTAAATCTACAAATTATGCTGCGAATGGGACATAATGTGGCACGGGCAATAAAATCCACAATAATGTGAAAACTGCAGGCAGCCACTGATTCACACAATGACTGTGGTACTGGTTTTATGCTATGTTAATCTGTTATTTGTGGTATAACATCAGATGGAGAAGGCCACATGAACTTCCACAGTCCTATCAATACCAATTCAACTATGTTGTGTAAACACACATCACTCTCAGACATGCAGAAATCCACACCCCACCATCCTACTGTAGTCACTGTACTCTGAAACCAAAAGAATGTGGCATCCATTGCTACATCTGACACTCAACAAAATATTAATCCGACTTTGGCTTCCTGCAAACCCATTCAATTTAAGAAAGCACTGATAAACAGGCCCAAAATACTACCAGCCATACCAGTGGCAGATGCTTGATGTACAAACTAGTCACCGTGGCATAAGAAAATATTACATGACATGACTGAACAAAATTAAGCATATATTATGCAATGCCTTGGATCTTAAGGTATGTGTTATGTCACTTTTGTACTATGTTACAAGTTGTTTGTTATGTGTCTAATGTTATTTATGATTCTTTTGTTATTTTTTTTTATGTCAATTATACAAATATAACACCTACTGTAATTGTGGAGTGGGCATTTTCTTTATTAAGTTTAGTCTTAGATGCTTCGGATCCTTTCCCTACTTGTTTGGCTAAATAAAATAGAAATTCTGTTTGGACAGTCTTCAATAGAGGCCTGGAGTGTTCCATTTGGGTCTCAGTCACTCACCAAGGACACATATACTTCGAATTCCTGTGACTGCAGTCATGCATTCATATTAGGAAAAAAGGAACTGTGGCTGTCAGAAAGCAGGTACACAAACAGGATTTGCATCAAGTGCCCACACATAATGTGGTTCAAATTCATGAGTGGCTCGTTGGTCTAAGAAGCTGTGGCATGGCACGTGCCAGTGTATCACAAACTTTACTTTAGCTCAACCGCAAAATGCTAAAGAAATGTGAATAGCTATTTATGGATCGTATTTTGTTTTTGCTCTTTGCAAGTGACAATTATAAGGCAGGGTGTGCGCTGTGTAAAATCTGGTTTGATTTTTCCATGCTCATGCACGCGCTTTCGTTCTCTTTCAGGTTTTACTTTGTACAATGATTTGCGGGCGACGGTGCCGTTCTCCAGGTGCCTCCCAGGTACAAAGGCGTTAGTCATCTGATGCTTCCTGAATGGCTAATCTGGCAGGTGCATTAGTAGCCGCTCCTTTCGGCTTTCCTGCTCCACCCCAGCCCGCCCTGTTTTGGAATGTGTGCCAAGGCTGACAGGGGCCTGTCACGAGGGCTGATGGATAGTGCGATGGCGCACTCACGGCCCCCACTTGTCAGCCGTCGGTAAACACAGGCCTCAAAATTATATGAAATTGGTGTTTTTTTAATCCCCCAATTTATCCTTGATATATAACAGGGGGGCCTCAATTGTGTTCAACATAAATCTGCTTAGCCCCAGGCTCAGAAATGTTTGTTTCTCGAACATTCTGAACATGAAGGTGAGGCAGGAAGCAAAACATGGAGATAGCCCAGTAGGGTCGCAGTACAACTTAGAGCTATCCACACTCCAACAGTGTCCCCAGGGCAGTCTTATCTGGTGTCATTATGCGGAGATGTCTGCTATGCACCAAACTTCAGTCCTACCTTCAGGCCGATGCCCCACCATCAGAGGTCGAAGTGGGCAGCGTAACAAGGAACGACGTTACCTGGCTACGTGTTATCAATCTGGTCAAAACAAATCACATACTTTTATATTTAAAAATCATCCCTCCCTGAAGAAATGAGTGGACGCAAGTTGAAAGGAGAGCAGAAAGGTTTCCTTTACCGTGAAAAAGGAGTGACAGCTATGTTGTGTTGTGCAGTGGGGCACACACGCTGCCAGTGGTCGCGGTGAGTGTGCGCGGGAATGATTAGGCCGGGCCACGCAGCAGGAATCAGACAGCACGCGTATTTGAAGTTCCAGAGCTCGGCCTCAGTGCGCGACTGACGTCACCAGTGCCGGGCTCCCTTTTATTGACTGCCTCACATGGTCTTTAGGACCACAACACTAAAACGGAACTACGGGGGTCTTTTAACAGCTTCCCCTGCCTCAGTGGGCACTCCCGTGTCGCACCTGTTGCGTCACTGGGATGACACCACATTCCTCCCCAAGCAGATCTGATGTCAAATCAACAGTGTCACAGCTAGTATAAACATAATAAAGAACAATCTTACATGAAGTGGTCTTTCAGCCAGCTGGAGGACTCAGGATTGTTCCTCAGACTGTACCGGGTAGACCCCTGACGTCCTGGTGGGCCAACTGGAGGCAACACAGGGACCATCACAGAGGGACAGGGGTTGCTCACGACCACCTCCGGAACAGGAACAACAGCCATCGGCGAATCGGGTTTCTGAGCCTCCCCACTCCTCCACATCTGGGATGTTGTCACTGGCAGGCGCAGGCGCTGCAGAATCTGAGAACACTCTCAAGGTAGTGTGGAAAGCCTTGAAGAATGACACGTTCCGTGTGACAGTCTCTGGTCCTCGCTGCACCGTGATCCGGGTGCCTTTCCGGTGAGTGATCGCCCAGGGTTCCTTTTCATACGGGAGTCTGAATTTGCCCCCTGAGGTGCGGATCCGTACAAGTACCAGATCTCCAACCTTGAGATCAGACGTACGCGCTCCCCTATGTCGACGGACCTGATAATTTCGAGATTGTCGGCGATCTTGAATTACTGTCTCTTGCAGGGGCTCTGGCCGCCATTGAGGGTGGTGGGGAATAGAGTCAGCTACCACCTGACCCATAGACAGATGTCCTGGAGCTCTCCCCGTCGTGGAGTGTGGCGTTTGTCGGTATACTCGGAGAAATTAAAAAATGGCTAACTCCAGAGATTGTTGGCGTTCATTGGCAATGCGAATGACTTTGTTCAGAGTCGTCATAAACCTCTCGGCCTCCCCATTTGCTTAAGGCCAACGTGGAGTGACCTTCTTGTGGACAATGTTAAGCGAGGCTAGATAGTTCGATATCTCCTGTCCTTGGAACGGAGGTCCGTTGTCCGTCTTCAGTTCTCGGATCAGTCCGTGAGTGGCTATTACTTTCTCGAGCTTAGGAATGACTTCATTGCCACTTAACAACAATATTATTTCCACCTCTGGGTATTTTGAGAGGTCGTCGATCAAAACATACATGTGCCTCCCGTCCGGCAGACTCCCAAAATCCAGACTAACACTAAACCAGGGATGACTCGGTCGAGGCTCTGTGATTATCGGAGCCGGGTGGCTGACTTCTCCGGTAGCTTGGCACCGCTGGCAAGACCTCACTGTCTCTTCCACCTTTTCGTCCATCAAGGGGAACCACACCTTTGTTCTCAGGCGGCTCTTGGTCTTCATCATCCCCTGGTGTCCAGCATGCTCTAGTTGGATTACTCGACCGGTCTGAGCTGTAGGGATGACCAAACGATGGCCCCTGAGAAGGCACCCCGTGGAATCCTCATTCAGCACCTGTGCACGTGGTATAGACTTTCCATCGTCTGTCGCGCTTATTCAGTGAGTGCTTTCCACACCGGCTTGGCAGCGTGCCACCGACCATGCTCATGATTTGCTTTGCCCGTTGAAGACACTCATCGCGACGGGTTTCCTCTCCCAGTGCCTCCATCGACAGGGGATGGGGCATGACCTGGCCGTGATGCACCGGACATATTCCTCGGTGTTGTCGGCATCAGCTTCCTCCTCTGGGGTGGCCGCTCGAGTGTAGCGTGACAGATAGTCCACGGGGTTCAATGCTCCAGGGTGGTATTCCTCACGACAATTATGTTCCTGCAACTGAAGCATCCATTTTTCGATGCAAGGAGGTGGTTTGGAAGCAGTGCTGGTAAACAAAGGGATAAGAGGCTTCTGATCCGTTGCTAGGATAAATGGGTGTCCATACACATACAAATGAAAGTGGCGTCATCCCCAGTGGATGGCTATTGCCTCTTTTTCAATTTACGAGTATCTTTGTTTGGTGTCTGTTAAGGACCGACTGGCAAAAGCCACAGGACTCCAGTCTTCTTCCGCCTGGTCTTTCTGCAACAGCTCCAAGTCCTTTTGGTCCGGAATCGACTGCAATCTTTGTTAGCTTGCGCGGGTCAAAATATGCTAAGGTCGTACTGGATGATAGAGCATCTTTGGTTGCCTGGAATGCTGTTTCTTGTTCTGGACCCCAGGTCCAGGGGACTGATCCCTTGATGAGCACCCAGAGATGCTGCGTGAGGGTGGTTAGGTCTCATATAAACAGTAGTTGATCATGCAGAGAAAACTCCTCACCTCGGTGACAGTTGTGGGAGCGGGGCCGTTTTAATGTCTCGTACCTTGTCGGGGTCTGGAGTAACCCCTGATGCAGAGAAGAAATATCCAAAGAATTGTAGTTGTTGTTTCAGAAACTCGCATTTCCCGCGGTTTAGGGTGAGTCCGGATTCCTGGATTTGTTGCAATACTTGGGTCAACCTGGAGTTGTGCTCTGGGATGGTCTTAGAATGGATAAAAATATCGTCACTGACGTTTATCACTCCAGGCAGGTCCTTTAACAGTTCCTGTATCATGTTCTGAAACACCTCAGCTGCGCTTGACACCCCGAAGCTGAGGCGGGTGTATCTCCTCAGAGCTACATGGGTTGAGAATGTGGTTATATACCGGGACTCCTCATCTAACACCAGCTGGTGGTAGCCGGACCGGAGTTCGAGCTTTGAGAACCGGCATGCTCCGTTCAGCTCCCGATAAGGTCGTCGATCGTGGGAGTGAGGTGTTGTTCTCTTTTTATGGCTGTGTTGGGCAGCCTCATGTCGATGCAGATCCGCACCTCTCCTCGCTGCTTCGGCTTGCGAGTGACAATGATAGGGGACACCCAAGGTGTGTGTCCCGTTATCTTCTCAATTATCCCGGCGGCTTCTAGTTTAGCCAGTTCTTTTTCGACCAATGGCCGAAGGTGGAAGGCGATGCACCTATGGCGTAGGGCCACAGGTTTGACCGTGGAGTCAATGTGTAAATGCACTTCTTTCCCGTTGAGCCGCCCGATCCCTTCAAAGACAGCAGGGAATTCGGCAAGAATGTGCTGGACCGTTTCGTGGTGTATTCCGAAGGAGAAAGTGATGATCTCCAGGGCCTCCACTGCTCGGCACCCCAGCAGCATGCCATGGCCTTCCTCAACAACGTAGATTTGCGACTTGATGGGCTTAGCACCACACAAGATGGTCGTTTTGAACTTTCCCCTCATGGCCAGCGTCTGATCCTGCCCATAGGCAAATACTTTGATGGCCGAGGAGTTCAGCGATGGGGCTTGTTCCAAGGTCTCGTATACTTCTGCAGAAATGATACTGATAGTGGCACCAGTGTCGATTACAGCCGTGACGTTGTGCTCTCCGACTTGTACCTGACATTACGGAAGTCTGCATGAAGACTGAGAGGCAGCACCTATCATATATGCTGAAGGGTCTGTGTGTTCCTCCACTTCATCATCATCCATGTCGCTGTTTCCATTTCGGGAATTAAGTTCACCGATGTTCTGGGGCCTCGAGCCTTGCGAGATCGGCACACTCGTTCAAAATGATTCATTGTGCCACATCCAATGCACCTTTTCCTGCGTGCCAGACAGTTAGCCGATCCATGGGGGTCTCCGCCACAATATCCACATCTACGGGGGCTTGTGTTGGTCTTCCTGGGTGGTCTGGTCACCGGGCGGGGGGTCACCGCGTTGACCGGTTCTACCTTCACAGGTGTTTGGAGCGCTGCGTCCATGTGGGCTGCTCAGGCCTGTCCGATCTAGCGTTAGTATGTCAGCCAGTGACTTCCCTGACTCCTCTAATATCCTTTCTTGGAATTTGGCGGCGGCACAACCTTGTATTATCTGGCCCCTTATCTCCTCACCTCCATCATGAAATCCACATATACTTACTAAGTCTTTCAGTAGAGCAAGGAACGTGTCGATGGATTCGTCTGCTTGTTGGTGCGCTTGCCAAAAGATAAAACGTTCATAGTCCTGGTTCGCCATAGGCTCAAAATGCGCTGAATGTGCAGCAATTAGTGTGAGATGTGTTTTGGGGCTGGTTCATTTAGTGATTTGGCAATCCTGTAGAGGTATTTGCCTCCTAAATGCAGTAGCCTTGCTCTCTTCTGTTCATTTGCTACTTATGTTGCTTCGAAAAATAGAATTAGCCGCTCAACCCATTCCTTCCATTTTGGGGCCTGAGCAGAAGGCAGCCCTAACACCAGGAATGGCTCAATGGGCAGAATGGTGGCCATCGTGTGCGTTCAGTGCACCTCGCTCCCCTTCTTGCAGCCAGCAGCAGGGCATGCGCTTGTGGTGTAGACAGGCGGGCGTGGGCACCCTCAATTACTGTGCCCCTGGGTCTCCGAACCAACACTCCTTGCTCTGACGTCGCAGCTGCAAAGCATAGGCACCCAGCAGCCCCCACCCTCATCATCAATGTTGTGTTGTGCAGTGGTGCACACACGCTGCCAGTGGTCGCGGTGAGTGCGCACGGTAATGATTGGGCCGGGCCGTGCAGCAGGAATCACACACCACGCGTATTTGAAGTTCCAGAGCTCCGGCCTCAGTGCGCGACTGACGTCACAAGTGGCGTGCTCCCTTTTATTGACTGCCTCACGTGGTCATTAGGACCACAATACTAAAACAGAACTACGGGGGTCTTTTAACAGATTCCCCTGCCCCAGTGGGAAGTCCCGTGTCGCACCTGTTGTGTCACAGGGACGACACCACAGGCTAAAGAAATAAGCCTTATATCTAGGGTGTCTGCTACTTGTCTTTACTAATGTAAAGGTGGGCAGTTGCTAATTGGCAAATCTGAAAGCTGCTTGTAGGCAAGTGAAGGTTTTAATTGATTGATAGAATCTGGAATTTTAAAATGAAAGCTAAAAAAACTTTTGCACTAGGTACAATCAGCAAACTACTAAAAACATAACATTTGAAAGCACAATATTTTTGACATTTTGAGGCAGCCTGTGTGCAACTTGTCATCTACATGTTTGACGCACACCTTCTACAGAGACTTCAGATCATACAGAATGCTGCAGTCAGACTCATCGTCGACCTTTCCCAACAAACCCACATCACACCCCACCTCAGGAAACTCCACTGGCTCCCGGTACAGAAGAGATGTCAATTCAAGCTCCTGACCCATGCTCGCTAGGCTCTACACAACAAAGGATCCGCATTCATTAACCACCACTTGGAATTACAGCAACCATTGAGAAGACTACTCTCTGCCTCCCTTTCTCTTGCCCATACTCCCCACATCTACCGAAGCAGAAGTGAAGGAATCTCCTTCCCCCACAATGCAGAAAAGACCAGGAACAGCCTCCCCACGCACCTCCAGACCATTACCTCACTTCCGAAATTCAGAATGGCCCTCAAGACCTGGCTGTTCGAATAAGCCTCCAGGGCCTGCAAGCGCCTGGATACCTAATGGGTGATTAGCTGTGCTTTATAAATCCTGATTAATTGATGTTTTAAAGGAATTACTTATTTAGTTCACTGTACTTTCTGTCACATTCTTGGACCTCTTACCACTATAATCGTTGTTTCCCCATGACAAGACCAGGATTCATGACAGTGACGTCCGGTACACCCAAAAAATCATGTTTACCATCGAACTGTCTGAACAGAAAAATGTATTTCCCAAAGATGAATTTGAATGGATTTTGGTTTTTTTTTTGAGGTGTGTGTCTTATATTTTATATGCAGTTACCTGTAGGTTAAAGGCTAACATAATATTTACAGAATATTTTGTTCTTTTATCAACGTCTCTGACCCCTCCCCCACACTCACAGGCCACACCACCTCTGCACTCAGAATCACAGTTCCCATACTTTTCTTTATGCACTTCAACTGCTGCCCGCCATCCATGATAAGGAAAGCTGTCTATGGAGCACCTTCACCACTGGGTACATCACCTTGGTTAGCCAAAAGCATGGGCCCTTCATGTCACATACCGTTGCCTTGCTGCAGATCAAAGTGGGTGATGGTGAAATGTAATCCCTGTGACATGCTGCCATGATGCCCCATGTCGTGTGTGACATCATCAGCCATTCTTGTTTTTTTACACTGTATGCTGGGACACGTAGTTTTGCTTACAACATAGTAAGGATGGACTGAAAATCGTGGCAAAAACAAATGCAGTTGATACAAAATACCATTATTGACTGAAGAAGTCAGACAAGACATGTGGCCAGTTGGAGACCATGTCGTAGGAGAGAAACATGACCATGTAGGGTGTAATACATGTAATGGGCTACACACCAAAGAATAAAATTGTGCTTGGGACATAAATATGTTTAGCATGATTTTACGGACTGTCCTGAATAGCAGTTCGATTTCATAAAACAAACCCTCTTCTGTGCCAACCTAGAGTGGCATATAGATAGTTGGTACATTGATAGAGAATCAGCTATGCTATGTAATGCATATTTGTAGAGCGCCAGGAGGGTATCCAGGTGCTGAGCAGGTGTGAGTCTAGGTACACATAGGGCCTAGTGAGACTACTCAAAAAGCCAGTTCTTCATCTTCTTGCAGAATTCAAGAAGCGAGGAGGAGGGTCTTATGTGTAACAGCAGGTCATCCCAGTTTCTGACACAAATGCTGAGTTGGCTAAAAAACTTGCTGTCTAACTCGGTATTGAGCTGTGAAAAAAGTGCATCCTCCTCAGAAGCAGACACACCTGTATAACATAGATCCCTGCCAGGCATTTGGGGCTCTCTAAATGAGGTTGGTGGTGTTCCAGCAGAACAGAGGCTGGGACCTCTGATAAACTGGTGGGGTCCCCGCTAGGGTCTAAATTACACCCTGTTTCTTTGTGCAATGAATGACAATGTGGAGCAGGTAAACGGATGGCTAGACTCCCCAGAAGAGACACGTCATCAAGGGAAACTAACATTGATTAAAGTGAGAATGTTTGACAGTCGAACCCAGTGAATGGCAGGATACATCACTAGCAAAAGAAACAAATGATGGATGGAATGCTGAACAATGCAAATATTCACAAAGATCAGGGTTTAATCCATCTTTCTTTTTCTCAACTCACCACCCCAGTTTGGACCCAGCCATTTGCAAATCAGCCTTGACTTTGTTCCTCATGGGTAAACGGTCCCAGGGCGCTTGCTTCCGGGTCCAGGGAAGACCTGGCTTGGCAGTTTGGGCTGGACTGTTCCCATGAGCAATAGGGTCAAGACGGATTTGTATATGGCTGGGTCTGAACTGAGGTGACAAAGTGAGCTAAAGAACAATGATGGATTCAACCCAGATCTATGATTGGGGGTGAGTGTCTGAAAAGTTTCAGAGCTCCCTCCATCAACTCCTTGTGTTTGCTTTGTTTGCTTTAAATTGGCTGGGTATGCCCAGACGTGGGACCCTTGCTTATGTTGGCACTGGATTCAAGCTAGCCTGGCTGATCTGGAGTTTTACCCCAAAACTGGTCCCAGGATTCTTACTTCCAGTCCAGGGAAGACCTGGCTTGATAGTTCGGGCTGGATTGTTCCCATGAGGAACAGGGTCAAGACTGATTTGCATATGGCTGTGTCTGAACTGAGGTGGTGTGGTGAGCAAAAGAACGATGAAGGATTCAACCCAGATCCATGACTAGGGGGGGGGGGGGGGGGGGGGGGAGTGTCTAAAACGTTTCAGCGCTCCGTCCATCATCTTCCATCATCTTCTAGTGTTTGCTATGTCACTAGCAAACCAGGTAGTATTTAATACTAACTGTGCTTTACACCTGCAGGGAATCAACATTTACAAAGCTATGGACTTTACTGGCTAGGAAATCTGTGGTCAGACATCTCCAGACCAATGAAACCTGACCTGAAGCAGCTTGCCTGAGACATAAAATGAACTAAGGTCACAAGCGTTCAGCAATTATCTTTCTGTGTCTTCAGAACAGATGTAAATCCCTGCTGAGATATAAGGGGGTAGCTTGGGGGCATTTTTTTTTAGCTGGATGGTAAATAAATGGATTCCAGAGTAATAGCTAACTCCAGAGAAGCATTAGCAGACAGTGCCTTCTCAGATGCAGACTTCTACAACTCGTGGTAGGACTGTGCAGGCCAATCTGGATGAGTCAGGCCTAGGTGCTTGTGCCACAAGATAATTGACATTCATATTTACCGTAGTACATATTTCAATTTTACAGTCTGCAGAATGCCGCCTGACAGTTAAATGTGGTTACCCCCTCTGTCAGCTGGAAAGATTTCCAGACACAAATGGACATAAATGATTTGGAGCAAAGACAGTAGGAGCACATGAAGAAGTCAGGTCCTGGGAGACCTCTTCTGCATAGGCACTTGGTTCATTTGTTCTTGGAAGGAAAAGAATCCTTGATGCAAAGACAGGAGCTCTGAGCTGCAGTGCTGCTTTACTGATGCAGGAAGCATGGAAAGAAGTCTCAGGTTGGAAAACACATTTTTCTGGCAGTTTTACAATATGCATGTCTATTCCAGAACCATTTCTCACCGATGCAGATGCTCATCCCGATTCTCAAGCGTGCAATCCGTTTGCAAGAGATGGCAATCCTCTGGTTATTGAACACATATACATGGCTGAGACTGAGCCTTAGGATTAACATGCAGGGATGACTTCAAATATGCCATGCATTTTCAGTCTCAAAGTTTTGATTCTCGAATATACATGTGAGTTCAACAAGCAGTACCCACTAACCCACATGGGTGTCCTCGAACACACTGCAGAATCCTCAAGCACGCATGCACATTTCTCAGTCCTTTTTCTCGAAGACTCATGCTCATTTGAGAGGCTTATCATTAAAATTTGGGTAATTAATAATTTCAATTTACTAGTATAAAAAACAAAAAAGAAAAAATGTTTAAGTCATACACCATCAGACTTTTGAAGGCCTGTTTGACTTTGCTATTCAGTGCTCATTTAAATTTCGAATCAACATAAAAAAAATTGTTTCTTGGGGTGATGGGGAAGCTTGTGACCTTCGCCCTATATGATTTCTTTCTGCTGGGGAGGAACAGAAGCTTCAACTTAAAGATCCAGAACTCTAAGGTAGAGGTATGCAAAATATGAAAGAATTAACAGCATTCCGGCATCCTTCTGGGTGTGGGGTTAGCAAAGTGGATAGCTGTTGTTATGGCGGTTCTGGAGGCTTAGTGGACTAAGGCATCCACCGCAGTGGTCTGTGTTCGACTCATGGTCACAGGTTAAAATCCCGGCGGGTCCACTCAGCCTCTCATCCTTTCTGAAGTTGATAAAATGAGTACTGTTGAGTTCAGTAACAATAAACATCTGTTATTCGGCGGGTTCACTCAGCCTCTCATCCTTTCTGAAGTTGATAAAATGAGTACTGTTGAGTTCAGTAACAATAAACATCTGTTATTCGGCGGGTCCACTCAGCCTCTCATCCTTTCTGAAGTTGATAAAATGAGTACTGTTGTGTTGGGTAACAATAAACATCTGTTATTCAGCGCCAAGATACCCTGTTGGGGGTGAACGTGAACTTTACAAATACTTATGTTGTTTTTGGGGCCTAACACAGGGGCAATCTACGGAAACCCATGAAAATTGCACCTGGGTGAATCCATGGTGGGGTGACTTGTGAGGCTCTCACCAGGTTCTGTTACCCAGAATTGTTTGCAAACCTCAAACTTGGCCAAAAAAACACATTTTCCACACATTTCTGTGATGGAAAGTTTTAGAATCTGCGTAGAGCCACAAACTTCCACCCACTTAGCATTCCCCCCAGTCTCCCAATAAAAATGGTACCTCACTTGTGTAGGTAGGGCTAATGCCCTTGGCAGGAAGCGCCTCAAAACGTACAGTGGAGACTACAAAATTATCGATCACAAAACAACCTGGTTTTGCAAGGGGGTCACCTGTGTTTTTGGTCCTGATCTTGGCGGGCATCTATGGAAACCTACCAAATCAAGACAGTTCTGAAAACTAGACACCCGGGGGAGTCCAGGGAGGTGTGGCTTGCGTGGATCCCTCAAAGTTTTCCTATGCAGAATCCCCTGCAAAACTCAAATTTAGCACAAACAGATCAAATTTTTCTCACATTTCTGTGTGAGATCACAAATTTCCTACCATCCAGCATTACCCTCAGTCTCCCGATAAAAATGATACCTCACTTGTGTGGGTGTCCAATGCAGAGTCACCCTAAAACTCTAAGCGCTATAAAAAACAAAATATAGCGCTTAGAGCTCGCTGTGCTATCCCCTTAATCTCTAAGTTTTTGGCCCTTCTCAGTTGCAGGCTATTGGCCCACCCACGAGGGAGAAAAAGAAGCAAGAAACAAGTGTACAATAATCACAAAACTTGCAATTTCCAGGACAACATAATAATAATTATTCAAAAAACATTGTGCATTGTCACTGATAAATGACTATATCCATATTCAATTGTTTTTTTATATCAAAAATATTTTTATTTTATTCTATTTATTATTTTCAAGTATCAAAAACCATACTTATTTTATAGTTAAAATCATCAATGCATCAAGACACAGGTATATACATACAACATATATTCAAAGAAGGAACAAAACAATTGAGTTATGCAATTGATAAGGCAATTAGCTACAATATATATTTTTCAGCAGTAGAAAGGTCCAGATGGTTCATGGACATAAAGAAAGGCTGGCGGTAGATGGAAGCTTCGCGTGTTTCGGCTGGGTGCCTTCGTCAGGGGACCGTCTTAACTTTCTCTGCATTGAATATATAATGACATATGGTCTCAAATTCTATACACACGTTATTTATTTGTCCAGGACAATTGTTTATTCTATTTCAAACATTTGGACTATAAATCATTCTAGATAGTAGTGTTCAGTACCTCTTGGAAGGACTAATTTGGAGAGACAAGATATTCAAGATTTGTGAATTAAAACCATGGCTATCCATATATTACAGATAGGTGAACAAAAAAACCTAATTAAAAAACTACCTATGGATAAAACATGCATGGGTTGTGTTTTAGTTTCATAGGTAGTATGACATGCAAACCCTGTTGGGTGAAAAGATGGGAAAGGGCGATAAAAAGATATAATAATCACCTATTTCTGCATGGGATTCAGAATATATATGCAGTGGGTGAAAATAATTCTGCCTTCTGGAGTTATTATTATTTTTCCCTTTTTTCCAATCTGGAGATGCGCTCGGGTCTGAAACAAAATATGATGTATAACCTTGTAACTAATAGTGTCCAATGCCTGAATAGGAATTTTATGCTAATAAGTGGACAGTCATCAGTTGTTTTTCTGTACCTTTTGTTATGAAAGCAGTGTGGAAAAAAGGGGAGGAAGATTTGTATTCCACACTTCTTACTCAGGCGTTGCAGGGATCTTTTGTATGCCCTTGCGTCTTTTACTGATACCTGTAAGGGTGTTCATAAAACAAGTACAAATTGCATTAGTCCATACCCGGTTCAAGGGACAGAGAGCTTGTTAAACTAGGGGTTTATTAAGTGCAGCCACTGTGATACTCTTTTTATTATTGTTTTGAGGGAGCAGTTATATTTAAGTACTTGTATATTGTGAAGGATCCCAATCTCGTAAAAAGTAGGGTCCTTTCTACTCTTGTTGCATTTTCTCTCTGTATGGCGAAATATTGATTGTCCACTTTCCTATATGTGCTCTTTCGATTCTGTAAAGATACATTCAATAAATTGAAAGGGAGATATGGTACAGAATGAATACCTTCTAAAGTTCCTCCATTTATATAAGAGTCTATGGGGGCCTATTTAGATCACATTTTTGGTTAACATACTTACAGTTTATTCAGATTTTATATCTCATGTTGAAATGATGTATAAAGTGGTTGGCACGTTGCACAAGGTAGGCTTCTATTTATCTAATCAAATAGAATGTAGATAAAGGCAATGATGGAGTCAGGGCCCATTTCTTATGTAATGTATATATCCCTAGTATGAAGCTCTTATTTATCTTAGGGAGCGAGATAGGATCAGGGTGCTGACTCGCGCTCTCCTGTTTGGGCAGCAAAGGATGGAAATCAATTGTGCTTAAAATGCACATTATTTATCTTCATAGTTGTGCATATCAAATGTAGAGGCCACCCCCGGGGTTTATATGCTATTCCTTAACATTGTATAACCAGAAGCTCGTCGATATGGAGTTGTCATAGGGGTATGGATAACAATGATTCATGACGTATCATTGTTGTTGTTACCCAATTTTATTTAGAGTGATCCATATTGTCTGTAAATAGCCAATAGTTGCAAAATAGATTCAAATGGCTTGCTCATACCTTACTTTAATCGTTACTATGATTTATTTTTTTTGTTGCATATTTATATAGCGCAAACTCGAGCCGAAGGTATTGGAGCGCTTTACATGAGCACCGTATTTACATTACACATTCAGGCACAGGGAGATTAAGTGATTTGCCCAGAATCACAGGATGTGGATGCGACCCCGAGGCTCGAACCCTGGTTTCCAGCACCAAAGTCGGCAGTCTAGCCGACGGACTACACCCTCTCCCGATGCCCCTATTTGGCCATGTTCTTAATCTGAGACTAACAATTAATTAAAAATGTTAGCTAGCGCTATACTATTGTATCCAGCAGATAAAGGAGGTAATCTTACTTTTGTTTAGCCGTTACTTCGTCCGTTGTAGTGTGTGTCCGATCAGGAAGACACGCGACGTTGTGGCATCCTGCTTTTTAGGCCTCGCCTGACCCAGCGCATGCGCTGGTCTGGCGAGACATTTTGTGAGGGCTTCAAAAAGTGCTACCAGGCCGGCCTAGAGCTACAGTGCATGTGCGCGGGCGCGCGCGTCGCACTTTATCGCGATTACTTTCACTTTCGCAGCCGCTTTGATGTTTGATCGCGATCACTTTCTCGGCCACTTTGATGTTCTCCGTGAGGCTTCAATAGATTGCAGCAGTTAAAACAAGAATGTGCAAAACCAATAGGTCTCGCTTTTGGGACCTTATAAGTGTTTAGTTATGCAACTGTTGCATGGCTAAACACTTATAAGGTCCCAAAGGCAAGACCTATTGGCTATGCCAATGCTTGTTAAATCGTTCGCTCCAAGCCTGCTTGGGATGGGTAAATCATGTAACCTTGCGTGATTCACGACGTCCTGGCAGTGGGGTAAAAAATGGTCTAGATTAGATGGCTAAGTAGAGATGTTTGTCACCATTTTGGACTGATGTGCCCATATCATATGCTGAGCCAAGAAACAAATGTAAAGATTATGCTTGTATTTACTCTTTTTCTAACGATGCACCCTGGTCATCCTGATTTTTAATTCATTCACTCCAAGCCTGCGGATGGTTTGTGAGTCTCGTAAGCTTGCAGGATTCACGTCGTCACGGCAATGAGGTAGAAAGTGGACTGGATTAGATGGCTAAATTAAGTTGTTCTGCGCCATCTTGGACTAATGTACCCATAACGTGTGCCGTGCCAATAGACAAATATAGGAATTATACTTAAATATATTGTTTCTTTGACAATAGACCCTAGAGTAAAATTACATAATGCATGTAGAAGACATGAAAGTCAAAGGCAAACTAGGATGGAGGGAAGTGGCTGAGTATGGAATTACTACGCCATCTTTGATGTATTTGTCTTTACCGTGCCTAGTCCTATCAATAGTATATATTTAACTCATGTGCATCTTTTTGGGGGCGTAAAATTACAAGAGTTATGATGATAATTCAAATATTTGTTAGCCTTTTATTGGTTAAATTTGAAGGCTTGTTCCCATGGCATTTCCTGATTTAAGCCTTTTTTTAAAGTATTAAGTGTAAAGATCCAGTACACTTCACAGCGTTTTCTGATTGATTCTGAAACTTGACCTTGTTTAGGTTGGATTTTTTTCTATAATGATACATTTGTTATCATCTACTGCATGGTTCATTTCGATGTAGTGTTGTACCATAGGTGCTGTAGGTTTTTTGGTTCGAATTGCTGATTTATGTTCAGTTAGGCAGGTATTGAGGGTGCGTGCCATCTCGCCCACATAGCCCATCCCACATGGACCGATTAGAAGATATATCAGATCTTTTGTTTTACAGTTAGTCATGCCCTTTGTAATAATGGTATGTCCATTAAATTGCAGGGAACTTGACTCTATTGCTTGTAGACAGAATTTGCACGTTGCACATTTGTAATTACCTTCCACTGGATGTAGCCCCACAATACTTCTCTGTATTGGTTTTTGTGGTGGGGGCATTCTTGACCTTACCACAAGATCTTTGAGATTTTTCTTTTTGCGATATGCAAACAGGGGTTTGGGGATTTTGTCTTGTCATGATTTTCCTTGTTGGCATTTAGTATGTGCCAATTGGCGCAAATTATGCATCAAATTTGTTCTTGGCCCACCCACACAAGTGAGGTATCATTTTACTTGGGAGACTGAAAGGAATGCTCGGTGGTAGGAAAGTTTTAAGCCAAATTTGAGGTTTGCAGGGGATTCTGGGTAGGAAAATTTTGGGAGGTCTGGATTTGGTAGGTTTCCCTAGATGGCTGCTGAGCCTGGGACTAAAAACATAGGTGACTCCCTCGCAAAACCAGGTAGTTTTGCTATTGATCATTTTGAAGTCTCCACAGTTCGTTTTGGACCATTTCTTGTCGCAGGCACTGGGCCTCCCCACACAAGTGAGGTACCATTTTTATCGAGAGACCTGGGGGAAAGCTGGGTGGTAGAAATTCTTTGGTGGCCTGGTGAACCCACAACTTTCCCACACAGAAAAGTGAGAAACGTGTGATTTTTGTAGCTAAATGTGAGCGGATTCTGGGTAGGATAATGTTGGGATAGCCACACAAACCACACCTTCCTGGACTCCCCTGGGTGTCCAGTATTCAGAAATATTTGGGTTTGGTAGGTTTCCCTAGATGGCCGCTGAGCCCGGGAACAAAAACGCAGGTGACTCCCTCATAATTTTGAAGTATCGACAGTGAGTTTTAGCCCATTTCCTGTTGCAGGCACTAGGCTTACCCACACAAGTGAGGTACCATTTTTATCAGGGGAACTCAGAGGTTTGCAGGGGATTCTGGGTAGGAAAATGTTGACGAATCAACACAAGCCCCACCTCCCTGGACTCACCTGGTGTCTAGTTTCCAGAAATATCTGGGTTTACTAGGCTACCCTAAATAGCCGACGAGCTTGAGACCAAAAACACTGGTGTCCCCAGTGAAAAAACTGTTCGTTTTGTGATAGATAGGTAGGAAACTGTGTTTTTGGTCCCAGGCTTGCAGACATCTAGGGGAACCTAAAAAACAAAGACATTTATGAAAACTAGACACCTGTGGGAGTCCAGGGAGGTGTGGTTTACATTAATACCCCAACATTTCCTTCCCAGAATCCGCTGCAAACTTCAAATTTATCTAAAAAGTCACATTCCCTCTAATATCTGTGTGGGAAAGAAGTGGGATTACCACACGGCACAAATTTCCACTCAGAGTTTCCCTCAGTCTCCGAAAAAAATGATATCTTACTTTTGTGGATGGGCCAAGTGCGCCTGTGACATGGAAAAGGCCAAAAAACATGTAGAGATTGAGAGGGGCCAAAAGCGGGTGCAAAAGGGCAATTTGTTTATACGTTTTAGGCTGATGCTACTTTGGCCACCCACACAAGTGAGGTAAGATTATTCTCTGTAGACAAAGAAGAACACTGGGTGGTAGGAAATTTGTGCCTGCGCAGTGATCCTACAACTTTCCCACACAGAAATGTGAGAAAAATATAACTAAGTAAATTTGAAGTTTGCAGGGGTTTCTTGGTAAGAAAATGCTGGGGTATCCATGCAAGCCACACCGCCAGCCAAGTGTCAGTCCACGCACACCATCATCCACACAACCACCTGCCAAGCACCATTCATGCACACCGCCAGCCAAGCGCCACCCACACACACCGCCAGCCAAGCACTATCCATGCACACCACCTGCCAAGCACTACCGACACTCTCTGCCAGCCAAGCGCCATCCCTGCACACCGCCACCCAGGCACCATTCATGCACACCGTCAGCCAAGTGCCAGTCCAAATATAACCCCCACAAGCAAAGTACCACTCCACGCACACCACCAGGCAAGCACCAATTTACACACACCGTCATCAAGTGTGAGCCCACAAACACCATTATGAAATTAAATGAAATGAAAACGCGTATTTGATAGAGCACTCAGCTATTCAAACAATAGTGTCCTGGCGCTTAAGCAGGGATAAGAGAGGAGTGAAAGAAACCAGTTATTGATTGAACAACCATGTCTTTAAGCTTTATCTAAAATAAAGTACATTTGAGTCAAGCCTCAGGGTTACCGGCAGGCTGTTCCATAGTTTTGCACCCAGAAAGCCGAAAGATCTACCACCTGTACGAGGCATGTTTTGGGCACAATGGCCAAATTAGTGTTTGAGGACCATAAGGGTCTGGATGTAGAGTAATGCTTGACTCGTTTAATAAGGTACTCAGCACAAACCTTGTGGAATGCTTTTAAAAAGATGGTCAAGGCCTTAAAGTCAATCCACTCTTTGATGCGGAGCCAGTCCAAAGATTTAAGAATCGGGATCATACAAGTTCTGGGTCTAGATCTCACGATGGCTCTGGCAGCCGCATTTTCAACCACTTGCAAGCGCTGGGTCAGAGATTTTGGAATACCAAGGTACAGACAGTTGACATAGTCGAGCTTAGATGTCACAAGAGCCTGCACGACGATCCTTCTGCTCTCCAGCGGTAGGAGCGGCAGAATTTTTTTTCGGAGTATACCGAAGCATGCACCGGAGAGGTGTTGGATCTGAGGGCACATCGACAATGTTTTGTCAATGATTATCCCCAGGTTTTTTACTTTCTCATTTTCACCGTGCCGAGGTGGCAAATCCTTGGGCCACCAAGTGCTCCAGTCGGGTGTTTCAAGATTTCCAAAGAAAACAACTTCCGTTTTGTCCGGATTGCACTATAGCTGATTAACCTTGAGCCAATTGAAAACCTTCGAGAGGCAGGAATAAATCTTTGCCCCATCAAAGTCAGAGCCTTTTTCACACGAGAAGATAAGCTGCGTGTCGTCAGCGTAAGAGACAATTTTGGCACCCGCTTCCTCAACCAAGGATGCCAAGAGAGAAAGATAAATATTAAAAAGGGTCAGGCTAAGAATGGATCCTTGAGGGACGCCATCATTGATAGCTGGGACTGGAGAGGAAAAAGGTGGAAGCCAGATATCCTGGGATCTATTTTCCAGATAGAAGGACATCCACTTGAGGACGGTCCCACAGAAGCCAATGTTCTTATGTCTATTTAAAAGAGTCTTGTGTGGGACCGTATCGAAGGCCGCCGACAGATCAAGCAATATCAGAATGGCCTTGACTCCCTCATCCAGTCTACCCCTGATAAACTCTGTCACTTCCAGCAGCGCAGACTCAGTACTGATGTTTGCCCTGAATCCGGACTGGGATTCATGGAGAAGCTTCCCTTCTTCAATATGTTTTTGCAAGACTTTGTTTACGTACTTCTCTAATGCCTTAGAGAGGGCCCGAAGCAGAGAGATCGGCCTATAATTAGCAGGATCTGTTGGATCAGCATTAGTCTTCTTTATCAAAGGAAGAATATTGGCATGCTTCCACGATTTAGGCATAATGCCTGTGGAAAGGGAAGTAGTAAAAAGCTGATGTACAATCGGGTTGATTGTAGAGGCAATCTGCGACAAAAGTGAAAGTCCACACACACCGAAAGCTAAATGTCAGTCAAAGGTCAGTACACACAGACCATCAGCCAAACTCCTGTTCACACACACACACAAACTTTCCCTCGTTTCTAATGGTTTTCTGTCCCTGCTTGGACGCAGATGAGACTAAAAATAACACTGAAACAGTCAAAATGTGTGCCTAAAAAAAGGGGTGCAATCCTTGCCTATGGGCTTCTCCCTGAAATGCCCATAAGCATATCCCTGGTGCCTAGTGGACTCTCTGCCCCTGTGGGTGGCAGATAAGGGGCTATTACCCCAATCTGCCTCCGGGGGGGGGCAGAAAAACGCTTTGGGAGTGGGGGCATTAGAATGCCCATTTTGGGCAGCCCTCAACCCTACGTATAGTAAAAAACATAACCCCTGGTGCCTAGTAATGCTTCTGCCCCCCCTGAAGGGCTAGATAAAGGACGATTGCCCCATCTGCCTCCTGGGGGGGGGGCAAAAAGACTGTGACTAATTATTTAGGGGGTGGGGGCATTGGCACCCATTCTGGGCAGCCCCCATCCCTACGTATGATAAAAAACATTATCCCTGGTTCCTAGTGGGCTTTCTGCCCCCAGGGACGGGGCAGATAAGGGTCTATTGCACCCATCTGCCTCCCGGAGGAGCAGAAAGACTGTGGCAATTTTGTGGGGGGTGTGGGGGCATTGGCATGCCCATTTTGGGCAGCTCCCCTCCTATTTACATAAAATAGAGAAATCCCTGGTGCCTAGTGTGCCTTTAGCCCCCCGGGGGGCAGATCGGAGCTATTGCCTCCATCTCCTCCTGAGGGGGGCAGAAAGACTGTGGAAGTTTGGGGGGTGGTAGGGGCAGCCCCCACCCCGAGATACATAAAATAAATAAATCCTTGGTGCCTAGTGTTCTTGCTGCTCCCAGGAGGGGGGAGATCGGGGGATATTGCCCCCATCTGCCTCACCTATCGGGGGTACAGAAAGACTGTGGAATTTTGGGAGGGGGATTGGCATGCCCATTTTGGGCAGCCCCACACCCTATATACATAAAATAAATGAATCCCTGGTGCCTAGTGTGCTTTCAGGCTCCGGGAGTGTGGCAGATCAGGGGCTATTACCCCCATCTGCCTCTTGGAGGGCAGAAAGACTGTGGCAAATTATTTAGGGGGTGGGGACATTAACATGCCCATTCTGGGCAGCCCCAATCCCTACGTATGATAAAAAACATAATTCCTGGTGCCTAGTGGGCTTACTGCCCCCTGGGGGGGGGCAGATAAGGGACTATTGCCCACATCTGCCTCCCGGGGGGCAGAAAGACTGTGGCAATGTTTTTGGGAGTGGTGGGGGCATTGGCATTTAGGGAAACCCCCACAACTGTATACAAAAAATAAATAATCCTTGGTGCCTAGTGTGCTTTCTGTGTCCCCCCCCCCCCCCCCGGGGAGGCAGTACTGGGGATATTTCCCCATCGGCCTCGTCTACTGGGGGGTGCAGAATGACTGTAGAATTTTTATGGGGGCAAGGGTGCTTTGGTATGCCTATTTTGGGCAGCCCCCTCCTATGTAATTAAAATAAATAAATCATTGGTGCCTAGTGTGCCTTCAGACCCCCGGGGGGTGGGCAGATCAGGGACTTTTGCCTCCATATCCTCCTGAGTGGGGGGCAGAAAGACTGTGGAATTTTGGGGGGGTGGTAGGGGCATTGGCATGCCCATTTTGAGCAGCCCCCACCCCTATATACATAAAATAAATAAATCCCTGGTGCCTAGTGTGCTTTCAGCCCCTGGGAGGGGGGGCAGATTGGTGGCTATTGCCCCCATCTGCCTCTTAGGGGGGCAGAAAGACTGGGGTTTTTTGTGAGGGGTGGGGGCATTGGCATGCCCATTTTGGGCAGCCCCCCTCCCGCAGGGCAGATCGGGGCTATTGCCTCCATCTCCTCCTGAGGGGGGCAGAAAGCCTGTGGAATTTTGGGGGGCTGGTAGGGGCATTGGCATGCCCATTTTGAGCTGCCCCCACCCCTATATAAATAAAATAAATAAATCCTTGGTGTCTAGTGTGCTTTCTGCCCCCCCCGGGGGGGGGCGGCAGAATGGGGGATATTGCCCCCGTCTGCCTCTCCTCCTGGGGGACAGAAAGACTGTGGAATTTGGGGGGGGGGATTGGCATGCCCATTTTGGGCAGCCCCATCCCTATATACATAAAATAAATAAATCTCTGGTACCTAGTGTGCTTTCAGCCCCTGGTAGTGGGGGGCACATCTGCCTCTTGGGGGGACAGAAAGACTGTGAATTTTTTGTCATGGGTGGGGGCATTGGCATGCCCATTATGGCAGCCCCCCTTCTATGTACATAACATAAATAAATCCCTGGTGCCTAGTATGCCTTCAGCCCCACCGGGGGGGGGGGGGCAGATCGGGGGCTATTGCCTCCATCTCCTCCTAAGGGCGGCAGAAAGACTGTTGAATTTTGGGGGGGTGGTAGGGGCATTGGCATGCCCATTCTGGGCAGCCCCCACCCCTATATACATACAACAGATAAATACCTGGTGCCTAGCATGCTTTCAACCCCCCCCCGCAGGAGGGGGGCAGATTGGGGGCTATTGCCCCATCTGCCTGCTGGGGGGGGCAGAAAGACTGTCATTTTTTTGTGTGGGTGGGGGCAATGGCATGCCCATTTTGGGCAGACCCCACCCCTATTTACATAAAATAAATAAATCCCTCCTGCGGCAATCCACAAGCAGGGATCCACTAGTATACCTAAGGACTATCTAATGGCAAGAGGGGAGTAAGTCAGTGTAATGTGGTTATGTTAAAATGAATTCTCTGTGATCAGTTATTATGAATGAAAATATGCTGTATTCATTATATTATTGTACTAGTTTTGTGTGTAACTTTTGCTTTGTTCGTTTTCTTTGTATATTCTTGATATCTATTTTTAGGTCTTATTTGTTTTTATTAACTTCTCCAAGTTTTGTTTTTAATTAGTGGATATGTTTAATCATTGTTTATTATTGCATGAAGGGAATATGTGTTGAGATCTCATCATAGCTGTGCCTAGAACATGGAATGCTATATTTTGAGGGTGATAATGTACATTTTTGCACAGGAAGCAGGCAGTTAATATGAGCCTGCCAACCTGTCAGTTCATACTGGAAGATGCTGCTGAAAAAAATATATATACTGAGTATTACCTACCAGTGTGTCGGTATTTTTATATATTAGGAAAAAGGTTTTTTTGCAAGAAAAGTATTAGCAGGCTGGGGCAGGTAAGCAACATGAAGTAAGGATTCTAGGAGCCCCTTGACACACTTGCTTCAATACTTTGTACCTTACCTAAAGTATGCATTTCTCTGTATGAAGGGTCACTGTTTGCTGCTGTCTTCGAAATTGCCTTCTACAGGGTCTCAGCCCTTTACGATGAGTTAGAGGAGAGTTCTAGGCAGGGGCCGGCATTGGCATGCCATTCACATGTCTCATGACGGGAAGGTTCATCAAGTTGAAGATGTGAAAAACTGAACAGCTATGTAATAGTGACCTCACTAAACTGTAGCCTGCTCTGGCAACTCTGATTTGCCAGTTGTCACATGTGAGGGATTACTTAGTTCTGTGCCCAGATGTGGGAGTTTCCACGATTTTTATTCACTAGAACGAGAAGTGTGTGTTGCTTATTAATTCTCTGGAATCTTTGCTGCTGCCCTTAAGGCAACTGTGGTTGATTCATTCAATTTCACCTCACACTCCTTTCGAATAGGCACAGCCATTTTTGCATCAGTGACAGGTCTCACACAGGAAGAGGTTAAGCATATTGGGCTCTGGCCATCCTCTGGCTTCAAGCATCATCTCTGCCGGGAATTGTTATAATTGTTTCTTTAGGTCTCGCCTGACCCAGCGCATGTGCTGGTCTGGCGAGACGTATTGAGAGGGTTCCAAAAAGTGCTACCAGGACAGCCTAGAGCTACAGTGCATGTGCGCGGGCGCGCGCGCCGCTTTTACCGCGATTACTTTCACATTCGTGGCCGCTTTGATGTTTGATCGCGATCACTTTCGCGGCCGCACGGCCGCTTGGCATAGCCAATACGTCTCGCTTTTGGGACCTTATAACTATTTAGTTATGCAACTGTTGCATGGCTAAACACTTATAAGGTCCCAAAGGCGAGACCTATTGGCTATGCCAATGCTTGTTTTCTGTGAGTCACTCAATTTTCTGCTTGTTTTCTTGTAGTATAGCCTCCAGGTTTGTGGGGGTCCTCAGCCAATCCTTCTTGTTCGGTGGGTGGCAACAAGCTCTGTGAGCCTAAGCCTGCAACGTTGAGGAATGTCTTCTTCAGATGGTGCAGAATGGAAAGACCTCACCACTGCAAGAGATTATCAAAAATGCAACGAGCAACAAGGCGTCACAGTCCCCGATCTCAAGTGTGATGATGAGCTTGGAAAAATGGTCCAGAGGAGTTGAGGGAATGTGTCTCGAAGGAGTTTGCTTGGTTGGGAGGGTCATTTCTAACGGCTCAAATAGTTTGCTTTTATATTACACCTAGGGGGGGTCTGGGACACAGGCATCAATTCCAGAACCATTAACTTGTCGGTTAGCGGTTTACGGATTGAGATGGTCAAGCTGTGTCCAGGATAGGTCGTTTGGGACACATCCCCCATTTGCCAATGAAAGGCGAAGAGATGTTCCATCATGACGGGTCCATTTATCTGAACCAGGGGTTATCTGGACCTTTACAGAATCCTTCCTGTTTGGTCAAGAGGACAAATAAACTCATTGTCCTGGTGGTGGGATAGCAGCATTCAAAAGCAAATAATTTGAGAGTCAGATATACTCTCCACCAGTTACATGTGAGGACAGCACCGAGGTGACAGACATCAATTGTTATTCTGCAAGGACATTCACAATTGGTTGGGTCACAGGCACACAGTTGATCCAGCAGTGAAAGGCATGGGGTAGTATCCCGGGGTCTCATAGCATCGTGCGGCCCCTTTTCGGCCTTGTATTGACAGGTGATGGGACCATGGCAGGTGTTTGGTGGTTCAGAGCTATATGACCGAACCTTAAGAATGACACATAGGAGGGGGTGAGAACTACACTAGGGGGCCTATCGAATAATTATGTGGAGAACATTCTTGAAATGGAATTGGAAAAGGGTTAAACCATTGCAACAACTTGTTTCTAGGAGAAAATATCTTTCCAGCCATGTTTCTGTTGCTGCTAACCAAGTGCATAGAAGGCAGAAAGCCTTTCTGAAATTCACCAGTGGTTAGTGCCTCACCGAAAGTGTTGGGTGCAGGATGGGTGTAAGGTGTTCTAAAACAGCTTCAGTCTGTAAACAATGTTTTATGTGTATGATGTGATGTACTTGAGAAGTAATTTTGTTTGTATTAATCCACACAGTATACCTCAAAGGAACACTCAAGGGCAACCTATGTTTATCATTCCCAATGTTTATGAACATTGTCAAACAATGTTTTTTGCAGATTTATTTATAATCAGAGTCTCTTGAATTATGTGATTCTGCACCTGCAGCGTTTTTTTTGTTGCAATATTCCATATTTGCCGCATTTGCACATAATCCATCATCTGTGGCATAATTTTCAGATTTTAACAAAAAAATATTTGTTTCTAGCTCAAACGGATAAGAAGTTACTAAAAATGTGGGTACGCTTGTTGTTGTAGTGGATAGCACTTTGAAAAGACTGTTGACCTTTTTAGTTGCATATTGCCGTATTTGGGTGTTAAACTAGTACTAATAAGGTGAAATCTTTGTCCAGGCAATGATAAACTGTGCAAAAAAAACCACAAAATAATGAACTGATACGATCACAAAAAGTGCTGCATTATGCTAAATAATTTGCATTTTTGCTGCATAATTTAGTAAACCCTGCTGCATAATTTGCCCCTCCTGCCACATAATTCCAGTGGTTCTGCTTATAATCAAGAACGGATGACCATGGTATGATCATGTGTTTGAGCGGACCTAGTCATCTATTCTGGACCTTTCCCTTTCTGCCTACTCTTGGCATACAAACCATGCAGGGTTTCCAGCTTTGAACTGAAACACGATGTGGGATTCCACTATAAATGTAGTGGAGTCTCTCAGTGAGTTGAACGCTCACTGCTCAAGTATCTGGTAATGTGCACTCACCACTTTGAATCCCGAAAAGCCAAATCATGCTTCCATCCTTCCAAGGTGCGTAAACTGAGTGCCATTAAATTCAGATATAGAAACACCTGTTACATATATCCTTTAGAAACGCTATATATGGCGGGTAAAGCACTATATTAAAAGTAATTTTCTCTTCAAGCTTCTGAAATTTGATTGCACCAACTGTTAATGGTCTCCTTCAGACTCATTGCAGTTAGGAGCCACATGGCTGTTTACTTTATGCAGCACCTTATACCCCACTTGTTATGCTTCTAGGTGCTGTAAACAGGGCCCCTGGACTTATGCTGCAGGAGAGCACCAAATTAGAGGGTTGACTAAATTACGTGTCAAGAAAAGGCAAATTATGCAGCATATTGCCACACATTTTATATAGTATTATTTTTATATCTTACAATAATTTTTTAATTTTTACACATGGTAGGACTGTCTAGGCAAAGGTTTCACATCATAAGTACCAGTTTAACAACCAAATCCAGAAATAAGCAAATGAAAGATGACCAGTTAAAACCTTTGTGAAGAGCCTTCCGCACATGATCATGTTTTGATGTTTTTAGTAACTTTTGATCTGTTTGAGCAAAAACAGTTTTTTTGTTGAAATCTTCAGTTTATGTAGCAGATAATGGATTACGTGGCAAATACAGCAAATCCATATTTATGCGGAAAACAATGCGGCCGCAGAATCGTATAATTCCAGTGGCCCTAGTTGTAAGTAACAGATGCAACTGTTGACCCATTTAATGATGCAAAATGTACCGACCTTTCAATAAGTCAGAAGGCTGAAGTTACCTCGCTGGGATTTTAACTGATGTCTTGTAGATCACCTCCGATGTCGGCGTAGAGCCTGAACCCACTGCAGAATAGCATGTTATGTTGCACACACTCAGCCGGCCCTGCCCTTTTATACACTGATTCTATGAATTCTGAGACTGGTAAACCACCTTTTGCTGTTATAAGCATTTGCCCACTTGTTTGAATATGCAAATTGGTGTTGACTCAACGGCCAGGCCTGGCTGAAGGTGTCACTACATCAATGGCCATTTGTGGCCGCTCAGCAGACTAGAGAGCTCCTCATGTGTAACGACCTGCTGGTGCGCATAGGCGCACTGAGGCTTATCACACTAGCCCAGGCGCACTGTTTTAGCGTTAAAGGATATCAGAGAGTGCTGACATAATCCAGGCGGTTTAGCCACTGCCACATCTCTTAATTAGTGGAGTGGTGACACCACTTCAAAGGCACAAACTGCTTTTAGCTTGCCAGTTACCGCACCTCGATTATGCACGCGCTGCCGTCACCTGCGCCACCCGGAGTGGGGGAAGGGCGCATGAGCCTTTCCGCGCATGCGCAGTTGAGTCCAGGGTTGTCTGCCACAGTGCTGCTCTCAAATAACGCCTCGGCACAACTCACAGGAAATGCCGGCAGAGCGCAGGTGCTCTGTGGAAACATTTGTTCGTGCTTTTGGCGTTACAGTGACAATGAGCCTGGCAAGGCACTGCAAGATGTAAGGAGAGGAGTGGGTGGGTGGGAGGGAAGGAGTGAAGTGCATCCTCGCACGCAGTATCCAGGTCTGAACAGGCCTTTTATTCCACGGGCATTTCCTCAGTGGGCTGGGGCCATAGGAGGCCGGTTTTGAAAGCACAAGGCCCCTCCTGGTCCGCTGTCACTTTCCGAAGCTCCCGAAGGCTAATTGCAGCAGACATGGGGAGGCTTTAAGAGATAAAGAGGAAGGGTGGGACTGGGAAGCCAAAGCAGCCCTGGCAATTTTGTCAGACCAGCCCCCTCCGAGGGGGTGGGGGGACACAAGTGTGCAGCACTGCTGCTTATGCTAGGCCTGGGCTGATATTGCAGCACAGGTGCAAAACCAGCCCCAGGAACGAAACTGCCCTCCACTGCTGCAAAACGGGCCCCCACTCTTCCAGCCTTCCAGGGGAATGCTGATGGCTGGTATGGCCAGTCCGGCCCTGGAAAGAGGAATAGGGGGAGGAAGGTTGTGAGAAAATGTTAACAAAGAGAAAGAAAGAGAGAGATAAAATGGACAGCTGGAAAAGGAGTGATAGTGCGTGGAGACAAAGTGAACAGAGCTGGTTTGTGGTTTTTTTTTCCAGAAAGCTGGTTTTGGTTCCCCAGTCCAGCCCTAGTTGGATCAGAGCAGTGCTTCTAAGTTGCTGGACGCTCATGTGGCAGCATGCAGCATTTTATTTTGCACAATATACCCCACAAAGATAGTTATCCTGTAGGACAGTGGTTCTTAACCTGTGGTCCCAGGAACCCATGGGGTCCACGAAGCCTACACAAGGGCTCCATGACTGCTTTGAATATTAAAGAATATAATCAGATTGTTAAAGTGTGTATATGTAAAAAAGTAAGTTGTAAAATTGGAAATTTCAACTTCAGCTGTAAATGTGAAGGAATTTGAAATTTGAGGCTAAAAATTAAGTTAGTATCCTATATTAATTAGTGGGAGCAGTGCAAGTGCATCAAACTGGGAGAGAATGTGATCTGATGGCTAGATTGCTGACTTTGGAGCTGGGAAACCAAGGTTCGAGCCTCGGGGTCACGTCCACATCCTGTGATTCTGGGCAAATCACTTAATCTCCCCGTGCCTACCCCAAAAAAATGAATGTGTCCTTGTGTAACGTAACTGGTGCTCATGTAAAGCGCTCGAATACCTTCGGGTCGAGTTCGCGCTATATAAATCTGCATTAAAGAAAAAAGCTAAAAAACAATACAGTTCGGACAATGAGTGGCCTCAATTGAGTTTAGAAAAGCTCCAACCTTCCGATTAAAATTACAATGTTGTTTTTTTACTATGTTTGTTTGTGAATAAAATTAAATATTTCATAATTTGTGTAGATGTTTGATGAATGCTGGTTTCTGTATTTTTGTGTGAATTTTTTTGAGGTTAAAATAATTGAAAAACCTTAGTCTAGGGTCTCCGATTCCAGTAATGACTCAGTGCGGTTCCCTGGAAACCAATAATGATTCAGTGGGTTGGGCCCTGGATTCCAGTAATGAATAAGTGGGGATCAACAGAAGTCAAAAGGTTAAGAACAACTGCTCTAGGGCTTGAGTGGCATGTAGTGTCAGTCAAAACCTGTGACCCTTGTCAATGAAGCTATGTCTAAACAACGTCAAGTTGCAACACCAAGCAAATCCTCTTATCTAACAGTTTGACTATAGTGAACAGTAGCTGCCATGTTTTTCTGTCCATGGTAACTCCATTAACCAGATGTGTCCATGTCCGACCCGATACGTGAAGGGGAAGGTTTCATAAACTTAAAAAACATTCTGCCTATTCAGTAGAAACTGTGTACCACTGTCCATACTTTCTGGAGGCCACCTGCTTTATCACCCACGAGCTCAACCCGCACCTGCCTGTCTCCTAGTGAAACGTTGCAGACATGGGACCGATTCTGAAAGTCTCTGTATTAGGGTATAAATGTGTTCTCTGCCTTGGGGAGCTTGACTCCACCACAGGTGCTGGGGAGTCCATGTCCTACTCAAGGCCGGACTGGGAACCAAAACCGGCCCTGACAAAGTGCTCGGCCGGCTTGGGGGGGGGCGCCGAGCTCTTTGCCAGGGCTGATTTCGGGCTATTTTGATACAAGGCCGATTTTGCAGCTATATGTTCTGCCAGACCAGTTTTCGCGCTCACTGGTGAATCTTTCTATTTTAATTTATTTGACTCTTTTTATAGGGCTACATCATACTCGCACAAGGGTTGTGAATGGGCTTCACACAATAGGAGAACTATTCACGGTTAGCTAAGAAAAGGAGACCATAATTATGGCAAGCGTTTGAAATTGCATACCAAATGATGAATGTCAGAATTAGGAACGGCTTCTGGTGACAGCTTCACAAGTCCAGCAAAAGTCTTTTGAATTTTATGCAAAATTCAGGAACATACTGGCACATGCATCAACAAAGACTTTTGCGATCCCTTAATTGCGATTTTTAAGGAATCGCAATTAAGGAATTGCAAAAGCCTATGCATGTAGGAATCGCTATAAAAATAGCGATTCCTACAAATTCCTTAATTGCGACTCGCAAATTGAGATTCGCAATTAAGGAATGCCGACCCCTTCATTCCTATGGGCCTCCAGGCCCATAGGAATGAATTGGAGATTGCATGAGCAATTTGCGAGTACCAGTAGGTACTCGCAAATTGCTCATGCAATTTCAAGGGTGCAAGGGTGTCAAAATGACACCCTATTGCACCCCTGAAATTGATCTGTGCACATATGTTGCACACACACATGCTCTAAGGGCATGTGTGTGCGCAACATGAAACTTTGAAAAATGCACAAAAGTGCATTTTTCAAAGTTTTTGCAAATTACTATGAAGTTCAACTTCATGGTAATTTGCTCCCCTTATTAGCGAAATCGCTAATTTTTTCACTTTCATGCATTGCATTTAAGGAATCTCAATTTGGCATTCCTTAAATGCAATCGCAATTTAAGGAATCGCAATTTAGAGATTCCTTAAATTGCGATTTTTGCATTTAGGATGATGCATCCCAAATGCAAAAATACCTGTCGCAAAGGGGCAGATTCTGAAAATCTGCCCGTTTGCGACCGGTTTTTACATTGATGCATGTGCCAGGTAGGACAAGTAACAGCATCACGAACTTTAAACGAAAAAAAATGTTTCGGGGAGCAAAAAACGACAAATGTGTATTGACGCTTTAAAAATAAACTAGCAGGATACATATAATGTATACATTCACAGACTTGTCCCGCCTGGGGTTTACTTCAGGGCAAATGCAATTTCTGTGGCGATTTGGTCTCACGGGCATCTCAGAGATAATCCCATCAGCGCAGAGTTAAGTCAACATTCAAATAAACAAAGGCTGAAGCAATTAACACATCCATGGGGATAGTAGGCCCTTCCTGGGTACCTGCACCCCTCCTCCAAACCACCAACACACCTGACGTGCGGTGTCAGGGCGTAGGAGGCAGTGACACCCTCCCGAGAACGTGAGAGGGCCCGGCACCCACCGACCACCGTCTCCCCACCAACCTGTTAATATCTGAAGTGCCTGTGACAGGAGGCAGTTCCCGGGCCTGCAGGTGGAGAGGTGTCAACTTGTACGCGCAGGCCCATAAACAGCGCGCGCCCATAAAAGATCAAAGGCACGAGAGGGGGTCTCGCGCCCAGAAGGCCTTCTTCCTCCTGAGGTAATGTCAGATTGGCGTGGAAGGGAGGCCCTGTACCCTCTTTGTGTAACCCAGACAATTAACGTCACCTCGCCTTGGTGCAGGAGATGCGGACAGCACCTATCGGGGCTAGAGGTGGGACATTTGCAGCTTAGTTCGAACTGAAAACTGCAGTCCTGGCAAAGGCATTTCCAGACCCTGGTGCTGGTCACTTCCGGAAAGCACGTTGCTGTAGCACCTGAATTCATGTGATGCACAAGCAGGTAAGCTGGTAAAATAGGTTACCGCACATGGCCAGTATTTCGAGGTGGAGCAACACTTCCGGTCGCACCTGGAGGAGTTTGTCCTTTGTAAAATGAGCAGAAGTATTGGGTCACAAGCGGGTATGGGTGCACAAACACAAATGCCCATATAGGGCAGAGTACTGAAGGGGATAAACTCATGATCCCCTAGTGAGACAGGGACCTGTGCTATTGGTAACAGTGCATGTGATATTAGTCCAGTGACGGCTCCTCCGGAGCAGCGTAGCCCCACTGCTTTTAAGCAGTGTAAATCAAGGAAGCATAAAATTATATATATATTACCTACGTAGGTAGTTATATTTAGGACCTATTATCCATAGGAAATCTGCAACATTCTATTTGGAATAACTTTGAGGCCGGTTGACGAATCTTCGCAAAATTTTCAAAACTGGTGGGGCGCTCCGGTCCGCTCGTATCCTGAAAGTCTCGGGGTGATTCGTCAAGCGGGGGCCGAGAAAAAGGGGGGTCCCAAATCGTGTTTTCCCCATGCAATTTTCCACAGGAACCTTTAATCGCAGCTACAGCCCGAACTGCTGAACGGAATTACACCAAATTTGGCAAAGAGGTAGCCCTTGGTTCACACTCGTGCCTTTTGGTTAAATGGTTTAAGTTTGTTCAGTAGTTCCTGAGAAAATGAAAAGTAAAATCACATATATATCTATGGCCTCGGAGGGTCCACGTACCCTTCCGATCACGAACTGTATGCTAATTGGCTGTCAACACTCCAAACCAGGAAGTGTTGGCAGCCATCTCGTGCCTCGGTAGAACCAGGGCACAAGAAACCTAAGAAAAAAACGCAAAAAGGGGGCAGGGTAGAAACACCCTGACCCCCTAGGCCTGCTCAGGGGGTCCCACAAGGACCCTCAGGGCCAACAAAGCATTAAAGAAAAAAATCATCGAGATTCGCGCACCCAGCACGAATTTCGGCCGAAATGTTAAAAAAAACGAAGCGCGGGCTCCTGCGCTTCGTTGGTAATTAGCCCCCTGGGGGCCAAGTCCCAGGGGCATGATCAAAAAAAGTGTGGGGGGCCCAATCTCCCCCCCACACTGCCCCGGGGACCGCCCCCCCCGGCGCAAAGCATCAATAGTTATAGGGGGGGCACATGGCCCCCCACAGCCCCAGGGACCGCCACCCTCTGGGGCTTGTAAAGGTAATGATGGGGAGCCTCTAAGGCCCCCCTAGCCCCGGGGACCACCACCCCCTGGGGCTCGAATTAATTTTTGATTGCGGGTGGGCACACTGCCCCCCCCCACAGCCCCGGGGACCGCCAGCCCAGGGGCTTTATTTTTTTTTAAAACATACCCTGTGTGGGGGGTTCAAGCCCCCCCCCACATTCCCCAGGGACCGCCACCTCCCCAGGGCTCTAAAGATTTAAATTGGGGGGGTCCATGACGGACCCCCTAGCCCAGGGGACCACCACCCCGGGGCTTTGTAGATGGAGGGAGGGGGCCGTGCGGCCCCCCTCCTGGAGTCTTGTGATGGCCCTGGGGACCGCCACCCCCCAGGGCTGGCTCCTGCAGTGTCAGGGGTGCCCACCCCTGGGACACTGTAGTTTGCTATGGCAGGACGAGAGCCTCGCGGCTCCCGCCCTGTCATAGCAAACTGCTGTGCTATTTGGAAGTGAGAGCAGGAAACCTGCTCTCTCTTCCAACTAGCAAAGCAAATTGCTTTTCCACAGGAGGAGCTGCATCTTAGCAGCTCCCCGTGTGGAAAAGCAATGCCGGCTCCCACAGGAGGCGGGGAGCCGGCGGGACCGTGAGGGGATTGGGGACCCCACCACTGTCCCCAACTGAGAGGGCCAGCCTTGGGGGATGGGGTCCCCAGGGCTACAAGTGGCCCGGGAGGGGGGCCACACGCCCCCCTCCCCAAAATGAAAAAATAAAATAAAAAAAAAAGGCCGGCCCCGGGGGATGGGGTCCCCAGGGCCATAGATGGCCTAAGGAGGGGGCAAGGCAGCCCCCCTCCAATATGAAAAATATTTTTAAAAAGAGCCATGCCCCGGGGGATGGGGTCCCCGGGGCCTATTGTAGCCTCGGGAGGGGGGCCACACGGCCCCCTTCCCGAAATTTTTATTAAAATTAGTGGGCAGGCCCTGGGGGATGGGGTCCCCAGGACCAAAAAATGAGAAAAAGAAGGGGGGCTACACAGCCACCCTTCTTTAAAAAAGAAAAAAATGAAAAGACCGGCATCGCGCAGGAGGCCACGCCCCCTTCTTGCAGCACTCTGCAAACGCGCCAAGGGAACGAATTCCCCTAGAATACTGGGGGTCCCTGGGGGCAAACTAGCCCACCAGGAACCTCCAGTATGCGCCAGGCGGCTGCGTTGCAGAGAGGTGTTCTGAGGCCACACCCCTTTTTACACCTCTCTGCAACGCAGCTCTGTTGCGCTTAATGGAGGTAGCTGGTGGGCTAGTTGCAGGCCAGGGACCCTCAGGATTCAAGGGGAGTTAATGCCCCAACTTAAAACGCGCCACGGGGCGCGTGTGCACAGTGGTGAAGGGAGGGGGGTGGGGCCTGAGGTGATATGTCTGCAAACACGCTCTGTGGTGCTTTTTAAGTTCAGGAATTAATTCCTCTTCAATCCTGAGGGTCCCTGGGGGCCAACCAGCCCACCAGGTACCTCCAGTAAGCGCCACGGAGCTGCGTTGCAGAGTGTTGTAAAAAGGGGTGTGGCCTCTGAACACCTCTCTGCAAGGCAGCTCTCTGGCGCATATTGGATGGAACTGGTGAGCTAGTTGGCCCCCAGGGACCCTCGGGATTGAGGAGGAATTAATTCCCCAACTTAAATCGCACCACAGTGTGTGTTTGCAGACATGTCAACTCAGGACACGCCCCCTTCCTTCACCACTGTGCAGACGTGCCCCGTGGCGCGTTTTAAGTTGGGGGATTAACTCTCTTTCAATACTGAGGGTCCCTGAGGGCCAAGTAGCCCAACAGGTATCTCCAGTATGTGCTAGGGAGCTGTGTTGCAGACAGGTGTTCAGAGGCCATGCCCCTTTTTACATCTCTCTGGAACGCAGCTCTATGGTGCTTACTGGAGGTACCTAGTAGGCTAGTTTGACCCTAGGAACCCTTAGGATTCAAAGGGACTTAATATCTCAAATTAGAACGACCACAGGGTGTGTTTACACAGTGGTGAAGGGAGGGGATGGTGTAGGAAAGTGGCTCTATATATACTGGACCAAAGTAAAATCAGCCGAACTACGAATTCCGATTTACTCACCTGTTATCAGGAGAGACCTCAGTGCTGCATCTTTGAGCCCAGTACTGATCCTGAAAAGTAATTCTAACCGTACTTACCAGTAATTGAATTTGTTTCCATAGGCTAACATTGACTGGTTTCACTTGGAAATTCTTCTAAGTGTGGAGTTTTGGAACTTTAAAACATTCGTCTAAAATCAGCCGTACTACGAATTCCGATTTACTCACCTGTTATCAGGAGAGACCTCAGTGCTGCATCTTTGAGCTCAGTACTGATCCTGAAAAGTAATTCTAACCGTACTTACCAGTAACTTGAATTTCCTTCCATAGGATATCATTGCCTGCTTTTTGCTGAAAAAGTTTCTAAGTGTCAATTTTTGAAACTTACAAATATTCCTCTAAAATCAGCCGATCAACGAATTCTGATTTACTCACCTGTTATCAGGAGAGACCTCAGTGCTGAATCTTTGAGCCCAGTACTGATCCTGAAAAGTCATTCTAACACTTATAAATTCACCCAGGCACTCTCCTTGCAGTACTCTAATCATTCAGTCAGTATCCAAGTACTCATGCAGAAAGCCAGGCATTAGCACATGGACTGCCTCAAATGCCTATCCACTATGCATGCAGTCGTCTAACCACCTACACACTTGTCTTTTACACCTTCAATTCCCCAGTCAGTATCCATACACTTCCAGCAAACACCTCGTCACTCCCCTTGCACTCCTTGAGTGACCCATTCAGCACCATATACTAATCCATTCACTGCACCAAAACCCAACCACTTATAAATTCACCCAGGCACTCTCCTTGCAATAATCTAATCATTCAGTCAGTACCCAAGTACTCATGCACTGAGCCAGGCCTTAGCACATGGACTGTTTCAAACCCCTATCCACTATGCATGCAGTCCCCTAACTAACCAACACACTTATAGTTCTGCACTTATACATTCAACAAAAAAAACAATATTTCAGTTTCAATATTTTAAAAAACATTTTATTTCCATTTATATTAAAAATATATAATGTAATTTTAAAAATAAAATATGTAAACATAAACAGTAAAAAACTGTAGAAAATCAGTATAAAAAAAATACATATAACTATTTTTACATTTAAAAATTATCATTTAAAAAACCTTCGAAATTCACTGAAAAAAACCATAGGTTTCAGACATGTTATAGTTAGGAATTAGCATTTAAAAAACCTTAGAAATTCACTTAAAAAACCATAAGTTTCAGGGCTGTTATAGTTAGCTGGACATTTCACTCATACAATACCATTGAAATTCCTCCGTTATAGTTAGTTCTGCTAACTATAACTCGCGCGCCCGCAATCCACTGCTGATGATGTCACATATTACATCATTCATGACATGGTCAGTGACATCACTGATGACATACTGATGACATCTCAAATTACATCACTGATGACATCACTGATGACATCATCCACGTGACAATCAGATACACCTCATCATACAGTAGTATAACCTTTCATCACTCACTGTAAAATACAGAGTACCATATTTGAATCCATTGACACACCAATACAAGTTTCTAAAAACCCACTTAGTGATTCCTAGATCTACACACACATCTAATCACTTACCTATAGATTCACTCATACATGCTGTCAATGATCAATAGAACATTATTAAATATACTTATACACCTACATCGACATCACACACCAGCACACATCCTATTCACTTATGCAGTCATCCTACTCACTTATGCAAACAATGGATCATACTTACATTTACTCGGCTACACACTTATACAAACACCACTTCATTTATTCATATAGATAGTAACTCATACTTAGTGTGTTATAAAATCACTATTACAAGTATACAGTTATCCATACAGTGTATCATACAATCACTGAGTCTTATGTACACTTATTTATATACAACAACTGTCACATACACTGCCTTTTATTTTTCTAGTTTGTTGGACATGTACCATTGAGAGATATATTTGCTCATCACCACACCCATAAAGATATTCACTCACCCAAACAAACTGTTATAACATGTAGTCTTAACCTCATATACCTACTGAATCAACTATTCACACATCTTTGGGCAGTCACACCCCCCCCCCCCCCCACCGAACCACACACACATTCACTCTCCCATACAAATACTCAGTTAACTACTCAATAACTAATATAGACTTTCACATAGCTAGTAACCAACTGGTGCAGCAGTTTACAGAACAACTGACAAAGTGATACAGATATTCACACAGGTTAGTCACTATCCAATATATTTAGTGAGACACTATAAATTAGTCAAGTAAACAGTTAATCACACTGCAACTAAATCCTCCATCCAGATATTTATATTTATATATCCACTCATTCTTCAATGCAGATTGCTATATATATAATACATATTTAAATAACGAACCAAACCACATTCACTGGATAATGTCATCAGTGATGTCATCAGTGATGTCACTGACCATGCCATGAATGATGTAATATGTGACATCATCAGCAGTGGATTGCGGGCGCGTGAGTTATAGTTAGCAGAACTAACTATAACAGCCCTGAAACCTATGGTTTTTTTCAGTGAATTTCTAAGGTTTTTTAAATGCTAATTCCTAACTATAACATGTCTGAAACCTATGGTTTTTTCAGTGAATATATATATATATAGATATATATATATATCAAAGAAAAGCGAAGCCCAACTCAAGGAACATGCTGGCATTTATTATCCAATGAATCTGGCAGCACAGTCTTTCCTGGCACGTTTCAGCACTGAAATGGCCTTGAACACAGGTGAGACACATCATGGCATGAGTATTTTTTCATTTAAATCATAGTGACCACGTGACCTGCTGTAAATCCTTCAATACCCACAATGCAACAACAATGTCCATGCAGACTAATATATGGAATGTGACTGGGTGTTAAATTAAGGGCAGATCCAGACCGGGTACAAAGCCGCCCTGCAGGGACGGGGGCTCCAATCAAAATTTGTGTTGGATATATATGTATGCAGTCGCCAGTAGATAGTTATAGTTAGGACCTATTTTCCCTAGGAAATCCGCAACATTCTACTTGGAATAACGTTGGCGTCGATTGATGAATCTTCGTGAAATTGTCCAAACTTTTGGCCAGCTCCGGTCCGCTCCTATCCTGAAAATTTCACGGTGATTCATCAAGCGGGGGCCGAGAAAAAAGGGGGGTCCCAAAACGCATTTTCCCCATGCATTTTCCCATAGGACCTGTTGACGCAGCTACAGCCCGAAGTGCTGAACGGAATTACACCAAATTTGGCAAAGAGGTAGTCCTCAGTTCAGACTTGTGCCTTTTGCTTAAAAGGTGTAAATCCGTTCAGTAGTTCCTGAGAAAATCAAAAGTAAAATCACATATATATCTGGGCGGAGCCGAACCACACATCTCATCGTGAGATCTGATTGGCTGTCAGCACTTCATCCAAGAAGTGTTGGCAGCCATCTTGGGACCAATATACATGATAGCACCTCATTAAAAAGCATTGCAGTTAATAGAAGGTTTTAAGACTTTAGTTACATTATAAATCATTTGTTGATGGTACCATACTCATTTTAGGAATTGTGGTGTGTTCTAAGGTGATTTTACCATGTGAAAAAGCCTTCTGCTGTGATATCATGAATCATGTTTGAGAGAAAACTATTTTCTCATGCTTTTTGCACAGAGGTTTGGAAGGTGATCTATAAGCTAAACTGAGAGCATATTTTCTGTAAATTCACATTATCTTTCTCAGTCATGTGAGAATGAAGTCTGACATTCTCAGTAAAACATGTACATCCAACAAGGGCAGAGACTGTCAGTTGATTCCTTTGTGTTCTACTGCAGCTTCCCAGAGTGTTCTAAAGAACAACTAGAGCGCTAACAGTCCTACTTATGACAAACGTATGGCACACCTAAAGCCATCTTGGTTGGAATAAAGTGGTAACTCTTAAAACATTTAAGTTAAAAAGGAACAAAATGAGGGGGTTCATTTTGCCATAGAAAGTATGATTAGTGCTGCAGAAAGATAAATTAGGGCACATTTTGAGTCACTTCTCAAATCCTCTTCTATTTCATTAAAAAATTCTGATATGCAGACTGAAACATGCACTTTTAATACCAGCAGCAGACTTCCGTGGTGAGCAGTAGCTTTACTACAGTGATCTAATAAGCAACTAGAGTGCTAACATTCTGAATTTATGGCAAATTTGTGACACATCTGAATGCCTTCTTGATGGATTCAAAGTAAAAAACTGAAAGTATTTCCTACTGAGGAGACTGTAGTAAATGAGGAAATTAGGAAACATCATAATAAATAAGTCTCCCAAAATGGCCACCAGAGACAAAAGAGCCCAAATGTAGCCCAAATATCACCCAGATGTAGCCCAAGTATAGCCCAATGACAGAATGTCCCAGAGTGTTCTAACGAACAACTAGAGCGCTAACAGTCTTACTTATGACAAAAGTATGGCACACCTGAAGCCATCCAGATTGGAATAAAGTGGTAACACTTAAAACATTTAGTTTACAAAGGAACAAAATGAGTGGGTTCATTTTAACATAGAAATTATGATTAGTTCTGCAGAAAGAAAAATTAGGGCACATTTTAACTTCTCAAATCCTCTTCTATTTCATACAAAAATTCTGACATGCAGACTGAAACATGCACTTTGAATACCAGCAGCAGAATTCCCTGGTGAACAGTAGCTTTACTACAGTGATCTAATAAGCAACTAGAGTGCTAACATTCTGAATTTATGGCAAATGTGTGACACATCTGAATGCCTTCTTGATGGAACCAAAATAAAAAACTGAAAGTATTCCCACTGAGGAGACTGCAGGAAATGAGGAAATTAAGAAACTTCATAACAAATAAATCTCCCAAGATGGCCACCAGAGACAAAACAGCCCAAATGTAGCCCAAATATCACCCAGATGTAGCCCAAGTATAGCCCAATGACAGAATGTCCCAGAGTGTTCTTAAGAACAACTAGAGCACTTACTGTCTTACTTATGATAAAAGTATGGCACACCTGAAGCCATCTTGATTGGAATTAACTGGTAACACTTAAAACATTTACTTTAAAAAGGAACAAAATGAGGGGGTTCATTTTGCCATAGAAATTATGATTAGTGCTGAAGAAAGAAAAATTAGGGCACATTTTGAGTGACTTCTCAAATCCTCTTCTATTTCATTAAAAAATTCTGATATGCAGACTGAAACATGCACTTTTAATACCAGCAGCAGACTTCTGTGGTGAGCAGTAGCTTTACTACAGTGATCTAATGAGCAACTAGAGTGCTAACATTCAGAATTTATGGCAAATGTGTGACATATCTGAATACCTTCTTGATGGAATCAAAGTAAAAAACTGAAAGCATTTCCTACTGAGGAGACTGCAGTAAATGAGGAAATTAGGAAACTTCATAACAAATAAATCTCCCAAGATGGCCACCAGAGACAAAAGAGCCCAAATGCAGCACAAATATCACCCAGATGTAGCCCACATGTAGCCCAATGACAGAAGTGTGCAAAACACATATTTTTTTGTGTATTTGCAGTTTTATATAGTGCAGACTTGTCAGATATTGGAGCATGAGCATTGGTTACATCACACAAGATCAAATTCATTTTGGTTGTAGACATGGGGAGATTAAGTGATTTGACCAGAATCACAGAATGTTGTGCTGAAGCAGAAACTCCAACCTGGTTCCCCGGTTGCAAAGTCTGCAGCTCTGGAAGTAACACCACATCCTCTACCCTAGGTGCAACATTTAATCAAGCGGTCAACTGGATAAAAAAACATAAAGATTACAAATAATTTAAAAGTTCTTTGTCGCTATTTGAAAACTCATAAAATATGTCCTCATTTTAGTTTTTTAGAGCACTAACCATAATTTTGATGCAAATAAGACCCTCTCATATATGTAATTTCTAAAGGAAATACTCTAGGTATTACAGTTTTTATTACATCAAGATGACGTCAGGCGTTCCACACTTTTGTAGTAAGTATAGAATGTTAGCAATCTAGTTGTTCATTGGGATACTGTTGAGAGGCAGAGGCCAGGGGCACGGACTCTGAAAATTGAAGGCAGGTAGGAGAGTGCAGATGCAACAATTTGACCTCACTGGGCAGGCAGGAAGGGCAGTGGCAGCCCAACAGACTATGGAGGGCAGTGGAAAGGGGGGCAGGGGCAACAAACCAACAATACAGGGCTGGCAAGAGAGGCTGTGGCAATATAATAGACCATTGTGGTCAGAAGGAAGAGGCAGTAGTAGTACAACCATACATGCCAACAGACCCGTTTCAGCCAGGAAACGTACAATGTTTTTAAGCTCAATTGGGCTTTATTTGATCTGTCTCCTGTCTACAATCTCATCTTTTTCAATGTAACTCAAAGGGGAAAATCAATACCCCAGTTTTTTTTCAAAATCTCCCTCTTACCAAGTTCAAAATGTTCGCAAGTATGGTACATTGGATCATGGTAGGCAGGAGGAATTGGGGTAGGGACATGGACTCGGATAACAGAGGACAGGAGGGACATGGATAGGTGCACCAAACTGAACCTACGGGGCAGGCATCAGGGTTTGCAACAGCACAATACACTACACAGCGCGTGCGGGACGGGAGTGCAGCACAACAATCCATAGAAAGCAATAGGGAGGGGACAGGACCATGCACATGGACAACAGAGAACAGAGGGGAAAGAGGCAATGGTAGCTAGCTGACCATAATGGACAGACAGGAGAGAAAGCTGCAGCATAACAGACCATAAAGGGCAGGAGGGACGGATCAGGGGCATTACAATGGAACAGACAAGCCAGGAGGGAGGGAATAGTGGTCTGCACATGGAAACAGAGGGCTCTGGGCAAGGGGGCAGGGCAGGAGCAGCAAGATGACCATGGAGGTCAGGCAGGTTGGGCACTAGAAACAAGACACACCATGGAGAGCAACAATGAGACTATAATGGCATACACACAGACCATGGAGGGAAGGTGGGAGGGGGTCAGGGGCAGCTAGCTGACCACACAGGGAAGGAGGGAGGGGCCATGGCAGCACAGAAGACCATGCATGACAAGCGGGAGGGTTAGTGGCAGCACAATGGCTATGATGGGCAAGAAGGAGGGTGAAGGGGCATGCACAAAGGACCATGGAGGATAGAAGGGAGGGTCAGGACCTGGGCACAGACAAGAGAGTTCAGGGGAAGGGGCCTCACAACAGACCACGCGGGGCAGGCAGGAGGAGCAGTTGCAGCACAACAGACCAGGGAGAGCAGAAGGGTGTGGCAGTAAAATGGACCATGGAGGACAGGAGGAAGGGGATAGGGGCATGGCATGTGGACAGGCAGGGTGGAGGTGGCAGGGACAGGTTACAGTCATCTGACAATGCTAGGCAGGTGGGAGAGGAGTGGCAGCTCAACAGAGCACTCAGAGTAGATAGGAGTGGCAGGTCCATGGAACATGGTGGGCAAAAAGGATGGAGCAGGGGCATGCACAAAGACATCGGAGGGCATGGGGAAGGAGAATAGGGGCAGCAAGCTAAGCACAGAGGCTAAGCAGGAGGTCAATGATGGGCCATAGAATTGGGCAATGGAGGGCAGGAGGAGTGGACTGGTACATCATGCTAAATGGAGGGCAGTGGCAGCACAAAAGACCATGCATGGCAGGAGGGAGGAGGCTAGTCCATGGATTCAGACAACAGAGGATAGGGAGGAGGTGGATGGGGCAGCAAGCTAACTGTTCAGAGAAGGTGTGTATTAGGAACTTTATTGTTTTTAAAATGTGTGTCTGTGCGAACTACTTAAAATATGAACAAGTATGCAGCATAATCTCACTTTTATTCAGGAAGAAGAGGACGTTTGTGACTGTGACTCTGGGCTCACTTGGCAGAAACACCCCCTGACCCTCCACCCCCCATCGCAAAATGTAATGCCCGTGAAAAGGGTAGGTGGACGCAGTGTTATATAGAACATAGTCCTGAGAGCACGATTGAAAATGAAAACTAGATATAGTATATGGTATAAACTATGCACCGAAAAGTGTGATATAAGATGAACCGGGGCGTGAAATATAATATGCAATACATTGTGCGCAGTGACAGATTCATTGGAGAGCGCGAGATAGCACAGGCACTAGCGTGTGCTATCCGATATGCGCCTTGGAGTGTAATATGCACAGGGCAGTGTTGTGTAACCTAACTAGTCTCTAAAGTTGTAATATAAAATATGTGCTGGGGAGTGTAACGTTGCATATGCACTGTGACAAAGATATGGATCCCAGATTGTAATATGTATGGCATAGCGCTATGCGTTATAACAAAGACATCGAGGAAGGCACGTTAGATGGGGCAATATAACCCGTGCGAAGGCAAGTGTGGCATGACATATTCACGGGGTGGTGCTACAGTGCACATGGGCTAGAGAGTGTCATAGCATACGCACTAGCTGGTGGAATACAACACAGAGGTGTGAGGCACTCGGCGGGCACTGGTGGGTGTAACACAGCATTGGGCTCAGCCAGGAGCACGCTGTGACTCTCAAGTGAGGTTCGTCTCCTTTCCAGAGAGTAAAATAAAAAGTATTACACATCCGGCGGTGGATGTGTGTTTTATTAACCGTGAGGGGGGTTTCTTGCATAGTTTGGTCCAATTTTTGTCGAATCCCCTTTGAATGGCTTGGTGTGCGTGTATATTACATGTGCCCGTCAATAGCTACCCATGTTTGTATAAATAAACGACAAGGGTGTCTACTTGGAGAGTACCCACCGGTGAGGGCGCCGGGATTAGGCACGGTAGGGTGTCAGACACGTCAGAGCTTCACTAGCGGTGTAAATACATTCCATGTAGATTCATTCTATGCATAGTCGCCTTTTAATGAATATCACGCAAATCGTCATGGTGATAGGTACATACGGTTTGTCCAGCATGTCCTAGGTGTTTCTATAAATATATATTTTTTAAAAATAATAAAAAACGTGCGTTTTTTCTTCTTTCTTCACATGTCCTATCTCTGTAGGCATAGTTAGAAATTAGCATTTAAAAAACCTTTGAAATTCACTGAAAAACCATAGGTTTCAGGCACGTTATAGTTAGGAATTAGCATTTAAAAAACCTTAGAAATTCACTGAAAAAACCATAGGTTTCAGGGGCGTTATAGTTAGCTGGACTTTTCACTCGTACAAAACCATTGAAATTCCCCCGTTATAGTTAGTTCAGCTAACTATAACTCGCGCGCCCGCAATGCACTGCTGATGACGTCACATATTACATCACTCATGACATGGTCAGTGACATCACTCATGACATCACTGATGACATCTCAAATGACATCACTGACGACATCACTGATGACATCATCCTTGTGATAGAGTGGCAGACCTCCTCTCCTTCATATAGAAACTAAAATGTTCAAAACAATGGACATACCAATAACAGTTACAACAACCTATTCAGTAATTCTAAGATCCACATACACATCCACTCATTCACCAACAGTCCTATACAGTCACTCATACATGTACTCACTCATATGTACTCATACACCTATACATCCTGTTACACAACGCCACTCATCCATAGAGTTACTCACACACATAGTCAATCATGCTAATAAAGAATCAAACATCCATTTACTTGCATATACAGTTACACACACAGCACCACACTTACTTCTACAGAAACTTACACATACTTAGTCTTTTAAACAATCACTTATAGAAACACATACTTATTCATACAGGAACTCTTCCAAGCTCTCACTCTCACATATACTCACTTATATACACCAATAGTCACATATACTAGTTTAAAACATATGTAGTTACTCATAAAGATACTATTGAGACAGTCATTCACTCACTAACACACCCATGCACACACTCATCCACCCATACAGTCCTGCACACATGAATGAATGAATGAATGAATGAATAGGAGATTTATATAGCGCATAGTTACCCTCGGGCATCCCAGCGCTTGTCCAGGGTGACAATCATACAAAGCAGATAGATCAGCAGCGTCAGGCAGGGAAAAGGTACGTTTTGAGAAATTTCCGGAACCGTAAGATGCACGTCTCTGAACGCAAACTAAGGGGAAGTCTGTTCCACAGCATAGCTATGTTGACCGAATATCTTCGCCCACCGGCCCGCGCCCTTTTAACCCTGGGGACTTGAAGAAGATGTTTTTGGTCAGATCGCAGGGCCCTATTGGCTTTATAGGGCACAACTGAATTCCGCAGGATAGGAGGTCCCTTCCCCTGAAGAATTTTATGCGCGGTGCAAAGAGCCTTGAATTGGACCCTTTCCCGCACCGGAAGCCAATGCAGGGCCTTCAGGGCAGGTCTAGCTGACTGCATCCTTGGTGTATCCATAAGCAGCCTAGCGGCAGCATTTTGGACTTGCTGCAGTTTGTTAAACGTAGTTTCAGGGGCACCTAGGAAAATGGTATTACTGTAATCTATTCTAGATACAATAAGCCCCTGAATAAGTAACTTCCTAGATGTCCAAGGCAGCAAGGGAAGAACTTTACGGGCTGAATGAAGAAGACCAAAACATACTCCTGCCGTTTTTTTCGCCTGGGTCCTGAAAGAAAGATCTTGTTCCAGCCAGATCCCCAGGCGTTTGATCTCCTCTTTAGGGCTTGGCAGAGCTCCCAGACAACTGGGCCAGCTAGTCAAAGGAAGAGAAGGAGTTTTGTGTCCTATCAGTATAAGTTCGGTCTTTGAACCGTTCAGCTTTAGCGCTGATTCACACATCCAGGTGTGAACTTTGGACATGCAGGAGTGCAGCGAGTCGGGGTTATCCACAAGTTGAGATAAGGTGACCACCAGCTGCGTATCGTCAGCATAGCTAATGATTTTGATACCAAATGGGGCCACCACGTCCTCCAGGGGGGCCATATATACATTAAACAATGTAGGGCTCAAAGAAGAGCCCTGTGGCACACCACACTGGAGGGGGATAGATACCGACCGTTCACTACCTTCCCAAACCTGATAAGTCCGATCGCAGAGAAATGACCTAAGCCACTTCAAGGCCCCACCTGTGACTCCTATGTCTGCCAGCCGTTGGATCAGCACTTGATGGTTTACCGTGTCAAACGCCGCACTAAGGTCCAGGAGGATCACTGCCACTGACCCTCCTGAATCCAAAATGCTTCTAGCTTCCTCAACGACTGCCAGAAGAGCGGTATCAGTGCCCATACCTGGTCGGAATCCGGTTTGGGAGCCTCGCAGCAAGCCGTTGGACTCCAGGAAGTGTGACAGCTGCCGATTCACCAGCCTTTCCGCAATCTTACCGAAGCCGGGAAGCAGGGAGATAGGCCTGAAATTTGCCAGATCAGAAGGGTCTAAATTTGTTTTTTTCAGAAGCGCCTTTACCACTGCTCTCTTCCAGCTCTGTGGCACCAAACCCTGAACAAAAGATGCATTAATGAGGTCCGTAACCGGAGCCACAATAGTGGTTGCTACCTGTTTCAAGAATCTCATAGGGACAGGGTCCCTAGGGTAACCACTTTTCAAAGAGCCCAGTTCCTTACGGACTTCATCAACTGAGACTGGCCCAAAGGTATCCAAATGAACAGAAACTCCTCAAGACTGATTACCCGTCTCTATTCTTTGGACATCCTGTGGTAGGGCGCTGAGAATATTAACTATTTTCATATTAAAATAGTTTGCCAGCTCCCTGCATTTCTCACCTGGACTGTCGTGGGTAACCAGGGGCTCGGGGACTTTGAGAAGTTCATTTACCACTCTAAAAGTTTCTCTGGAGGAATTGGCTGAACTTTTTATTCTCTCCTCATAGAATTGGGCCTTAGCATGACGAAGAGCAGATTTATACACCCTGATTGCCGTGCGATACTCTACTCGCTTAGCCTCAACACCTTCCTTTCTCCATGCCCTCTCCAACCTCTTGCATCCCTTCCTGAGAGATCTCAAATCAGGGGTGTACCAAGGGGCAGAGACCGAACTTTTCTCCCTTTTTAACACTCTCTTTTTAGGAATGATAACATCAAGAGAGCTGGTCAGCCACTGGTTCATCTTTGCGTCTGCGCATACCGGGTCCGCGACTGGAGAAGGACACATACCTTCAAGAATAGTAATCCAGCTATCCACCGCAAGCCTGGACCAGGCTCTCTCCAGAGTATGAACCCTTGGGAAAGGGATCGCCATTCGCTCCACTTGCCAGGTAAAAGGCACCAAGAAGTGATCTGACCACGGGAGAGGAGAAGGGGGCAAAGATCTGAGATGGGGCATGTTAGAAAAAATGGGGTCCAACAAATGACCCTTAATGTGCGTGGCTCCCGTGTTGATTAAACTCAACTCATAAGCTTTAAGATCACCCTGCAAGTCTGCCGCTATTGAATCTGCCGGATCATTAAAATGGAGGTTAAATTCTCCTAACGCTAAAAAGTTGGCCGTGGAGGCAGCCAAAGGCATGACTGTTTCCATCAGTGAACTAACAAAATTGCCCACACCACCTGGGGGGCGATAGACCAATAGACCTGACACCGACAGCGAAGGTGAGATCCGCAGGGAAAACTGACAGCTTTCACATTCTAGCACCCCTCCAGGCTGAGCCCTACACACGAAAGTATCTCTGTATAGAATGGCAATGCCGCCCCCTCGTCCCACGGGTCTATCCAGATGGTATATTAGAAAGCCTGGGGGGAGGGCTCGAACTATATCCACCCCCGCACAAGATGTGATCCAGGTTTCCGTCAAAAACAGAATATCTAGGTCAAAATCTTGTATAAGAAAATTGATTTCTAAGGAATGACTAGGGAGGGATCTACAATTCAACAGAGCCATAGACAGAGCATTCCTGCCCTTCGCTGACTGAGTCGACTGACAAATCCTACAACCCGGGAACAGTTTTAAACCTTTATGAATAAACTTACATATTGTCTCTTTCGGGGGGCGTAATGACAGGATATCCTCACGTGAATAAGTAATCCTTATTTCAGGCACCTTTGCCAAGGGCCCTGGCCCTAAGCCCGTCTGGGCACGGACGGGCACAGACGGGCTGGACTCTGGCGTGACTCCGGCGGTGATCCGGCGTGACCGCTGCGTGTGTCCGCTGCGCGTCCGCATGACCTCCTTAATAGAGGACAAGCGTCCTTGTGACGCTCCACCGTCCAATCAGATGTCGCCTCCAGCTGTCCTACACTCCCCTAATATGGCCGCCAAAGTCGCGAATAGCAGGGAAAGGACCCGCAAAAGCGCGGTGAAATCACAATTATTGTGCAGGTGAGTGGACACAATATAAGAACAAGGGCCAAGAAAATAACCAAATAAAAATAAATACAAAACGGGAAATGTTAAAAAAGCGCCTCACAAACGGCAGGACATCAACAAACTGCGCAGCGCGCTCTGACCACTCCGAACAGGTCAGTCGATCCACTGGCAAGGCTGACCCTAAGGTTTACCCTCCTTAATAGAGGACAAGCGTCCTTGTGACGCTCCACCGTCCAATCAGATGTCGCCTCCGGCCATCCTACACTCCCCTAATATGGCCGCCAAAGTCGCGAATAGCAGGGAAAGGACCCGCAAAAGCGCGGTGAAATCACAATTATTGTGCAGGTGAGTGGACACAATATAAGAACAAGGGCCAAGAAAATAACCAAATAAAAATAAATACAAAACGGGAAATGTTAAAAAAGCGCCTCACAAACGGCAGGACGTCAACAAACTGCGCAGCGCGCTCTGACCACTCTGAACAGGTCAGTCGATCCACATGCTGTCTTCAACACATACAAACAGTGAGTCACTCATTCATGCACCTATGCACTACGTAATACCCCCCACCGAACCATACAGACACTCAGACACTCATACTGATACTCAAAAAACCAACTAATAACCTATATAGACACTCATGTAGCTACTCAGCAACTCATGCAGCCACTTATACACAAAGTGAGAGACTGATACAGACATTACTCACTAAGCCATGTATTCACTAAGATACGCTTAATCAGTCAGTCATACAATCAATTTTTCAAAAACAAATCATCCATTTAGACACTTATATACCCATTAATTTTTCCATCGACCTTGAGATATACATATATAAAACATATGTAATTTTCAGAAAAACACACATTCACTGGATGATGTTATCTGTGATGTCATCAGTGATGTCATTTGAGATGTCATCAGTGATGTCATGAGTGATGTCACTGACCATGTCATGAGTGATGTAATATGTGACGTCATCAGCAGTGCATTGCGGGCGCGCAAGTTATAGTTAGCTGAACTAACTATAACGGGGGAATTTCAAAGGTTTTGTACGACTGAAAAGTCCAGCTAACTATAACGCCCCTGAAACCTATGGTTTCTTCAGTGAATATATATATATATATATAAAACACGCTGTGGGTAACAGGAAAATTGCCCGGCGCTTCACGTATCTCAGCTACTGGTCCCCACCAGTACTCTTTATATTAGTATATCAAAAACCATCACTGAGATATACACACATAAGACATCAATAAAAATCAAATCTTCTTAGCTTATTTCTTTTTGTTATTTATTTTTTCTTAAGTAGTCAAAACATAGCCGCAGTCTGTACAAAGCCAACATGTGTCTTGCGCTCCACTGAGCTTCTACAAGGCTGTTTACAAACATAGAACATTACAATTAGAATTTAAACAAAATACGACTTGAAATTTATCATTGTAAATCTATTTAACAACACACTGATGTGAAATCTATACACATCTATACAAATATAAATTATATTTGCCTCCATGTCCTTTATACCTTCTCCTTTAGGGGCTACAGAAACCATACAACACCTGGTATTCCCAGGCGGTCTCCCAGGCCCAACCCTGCTTAGCTTCAGAAATCCATTGAGCACATATCTTCCTTCTCCACAAGCAGTTAGCCTAACACCTTTATTCTTTTACCGTACCTATACATCTATTCCTCTATTTATTTAAGCAAATAAAAAAAGCTCATTTACCTTTTATAGTCTCTTGATTTTGCTATTCTTTTTTCATCTGCTAAAGTTAGTACTTGTACTTCCACAAAAATAATTCTAAATTGGTAAAAAAATATTTCCATTATTTAAACTCTAGTAAGGACTTCCAACTCGGTTTCTTTAAATATTTATTTATTTTATTATTTAATTCCAAAGTTCTCACCTTATAACGATTTTAATCTCCAAGTTCTAAATTCATCATTGTCAGTATTCCTTAATTTATTAAGTTCCCCTTGATAAGGTCTGTGAAGAGTAAATAGAACACTTATACATTTTCTTTCTTTAGCCTCAACCTTACATTTTTATTAGTACTCTTTTGACAGTTGATTCACTAGCCACTCTACCATCTCCTTAATACACTCTGGGGCATATTCTCAAGAACATGTGATCACAATCGCAAAAGTTACTTAACGCAATCTGCAACATCGCAGTCGATCGCGGGAATCCGACGCCGTGTTAACCAGGAATCACAACACGACGGTACCATGCGATAGTCACCAGATAATGCGTCAACTGACCGCGTTAAAAACAATGCCACGCCGCAAAAATGCGAAACACTAATGCAAAAAATCCTGCGAAGAGGCCAATCGCGATACAAAAAGCCGCAAAAACCAGTCGCAGGCCTGCAAATTCCACACGTCTGCCGGGAAAATGCACTATATAAGCTACAAAAACTACACTCCAGAAAGAATCCAAAGTGTGTGGCAACATGGATGCACCCTGACCCAGCGCAGAGGCCAACGCGAACCCCACAAGTCCCATAGACCACCAGCAAGGAACAACGTGGCCGGGTAAGGCAAAGGAGAAGAGGGAGAGGAAGACGGGGTGCAGTCCGCAGGAAAACAAGACCAGTGTCACGGAGGTGACAGAACACATACCAGCAACTGTCCCACAATCAGACTACCTGGAATGCAGCCGGTGTGTCGAGGAGGACAATGGATGAGGCCAAGAGGCGCTGGCATGACCTGAAAACCTAAACCAGGCCCAAAGCCGCTGCCAACAGGAAGGCAGCAATGGCGACAGGAGGTGGGAGTCCTGCGCCACTGGAGGAGCTGGAGGAAGCGAAGGCCAGTCATCAGTGTGGAGACGGTGCAAGGAGGTGACAGTACGGACACAGCTCGAGAGGGCCTGACACAACAACAGGGTGAGGATCCAACAGGGACTGGGGGAACGGGGGGAGATGGGCACAATGGCACACATGCACAATGAGGTGTAGCACACTGCACAACCACAATGACACAGGGACTTGTCCCCCACCCCCGTGGCACACTGCAGTACACACACATAGCAATCACGGCACATCCCATGACAATGTGGCACAAAGTGCAACACCGACACTGCAGAGCAGGGGGCACAACTGAGCCCGCACATGCGCAGAAACAGGCCAATCACATTTGACAGAGCAGGGAACTGTGAGTTGCATATGTACGGGTACAACCTCACATCAGTCATGTAGTCCAAATGGCCACTGTCCCAAACCAAATTGCAAGCACCCCCAAACAGTCACAGGGTACATTTTCACACAGTCTGAATGCCTACAAGAACAATGCACCAACATAAATGTCAACACAATGTTAACATGCATCTCCCCTTCACATTGCAGAGGGACAAACAGCAGGTCTGACCAGGCAACCCATCGGTGATGCCGGAGACGAACACCACACCTTCGACACCGACGCACTACAACAGCCCCTGGACATCCCACCCAACCCACCACCAGGACCAGGGCAGAGAAGCTACTAAGAGGAGAACCCAGCCCCCAACAGACCACACAGCATGGTGCACTGTAAGCACGGCTGGCACACAGCACTTCACGACCCACACATGGCACCATAATGCCAGGTGTCAGAACGCCAAAAGGAGGTGGCCCAACAGGTGCGGGTGTGGTCCGAACCCATGGAAGGTGAACTAGAACACAAACGTGGGTGTCCAATACCCTTCAGGGACCACCTACACCCCACAAATGAGACCCACACTGTCATAGAGACACATGCAGATGTACATTCCCAGTACAGAACCATGCCCAGGGGCACGTACATATCAGTCACACACCCACGTTTGCTCTGCGTACGACGGCACAGTCCACTCCCCTTAAGAATTGAGTGGGTGACGACAAAGCTACATGTCCAAGTTCTAACCCGCTGCCTGCGGTGACATGTCTGCCTCCACTGTACACAGCACAATGTAATGTCATAGGGCTCAGGGCCCCCATGCATACAACAAGACCACAGGGACACACGCATATATCATGTTGAAATGGCAACGGGCACATGCACCTGGTCCCCTTTATGGGCAGGGCCACATGTACAGTGACGCCTGTGCTGGATGTGTGTGGGGTGAGTATAAGCCAGCCCGCACTGAGCGCTCGGTGCTGGCAACAACTTGAACAGTGGACACCAGTGCAATGGAAACAGAAAACACCAGCATAACAGAGTCAACTGCAGAGCAACATGGAGGGAGCTGGAGCAAGGACAGAGGTCACCCAATAGTACTGAGCACACACTAGGATTCAGAAGCAGAAGGACGGGAAGGCATCCAGCCTGAATGGAGGTAAGAGGGCAGGGTGGAGATATAACGTATCCACTATGGGAAGACTGATACTATTTAAGGATAGAGGAACCTAATGATATATTCTCTAAGTTGATTAACTATAACTTTCTTGGGGAGGGAACTGCTGGTTTTAAAGGATTTGTACGTGTAAAGACATAATGTCTGCCGATAATATAGAGTGTATTAAGGAGATGGTAGAGTGGCTAGTGAGTCAAAAGAGTACTAATAGAAATTTAAGGTTGAGGCTAAGGAAAGGAAATTTATAAGTGTTCTATTTACTCTTCACAGACCTTCTCAAGGGGAACTTAATAAATTAAAGAATACTGACAAGGATGAACTTAGAACTTGGAGATTAAAATCGTTATTAGGTGAGAACTTTGGAATTAAATAATAAAATAAATAAGTATTTAAAGAAAATGAGTTGGAAGTCCTTACTAGAGTTTAAATAATGGAAATATTTTTGCACCAATTTAGAATTCTTTTTGTGGAAGTACAAGTGCTAACTTTAGAAGATGAAAAAAGAATAGCAAAATCAAGAAACTATAAAAGGTAAATGAGCTTTTTTTATTTGCTTAAATAAATAGATGAATAGATGTATAGGTATGGGAAAATAAAAAAGGTGTTAGCCTATCTGCTTGTGGAGAAGGAAGATATGTGCTTAATGGATTTCTGAAGATAAGCAGGGTTGGGCCTGGTTAGTACCTGGATGGGAGACCACCTGGGAATACCAGGTGTTGTATGGTTTCTGTAGCCCATAAAGGAGAAGGTATAGAGGACATGGAGGCAAATGTATTTTGTATTTGTATAGATGTGTATAGATTTCACATCAGTGTGTTGTTAAATAGATTTACAATGCTGAAATTCAAATTGTATTTTGTTTAGATTCTATTTGTAATGTTACATGTTTGTAAACAGCCCTGAAGAAGCGCAGTGGAGCGCAAAACACTTGTTGGCTTTGTACAGACTGCGGCTATGTTTTGACTGCTTAAGAAAAAAGAAATAACAACAAAAAGAAATGAACTAAGAAGATTTGATTTTTAATGATGTCTTATGTGTGTATATCTCAGTGATGGTTTTTGATATATTGATATATATATATATAAATATATACAGCTCAGAACCTCACTCGGTGACAAGTGAAGAGACCGCACTCTGATCAAGGTGAATATACGGTGTCATTTATTCCCACATACAAATAAACAAGACGTGTTTCGGCTTCGTGCCGTTTTTAACTGCTTAACATAAACGGAGAACATCGCCCTTTTTAAGTTCCTTCATCAAGGAAGTACTTCCGGAGTCAATTACGTGTTCGAATTAAACAGAAAAATAAATGATGGACACATATTTGGGGTTCATGGTGGCCATATTGAAGAGGTTGAATCATAATTGCAAATAGAAAGACAATATATTGAATAAATGCATGTTATGTCATTGTGAGTTGATTTAACATATGATTCGAAAATTTTTAAAACGATGATCAGAAATTCATTTGCCCATATATTTACAGAATTATCATATTTGCCAGAGCAGTAGGTCAACTCTATGAGTTATGACACAATCTAGCCCTGAATGGGCATAATTTATCAATCTTTGGATAGAATCATAAGCAAATAAATGCTGCTCTATACAATAAAACAATAAGTGATAAAGTGAAAATAAAATAAAATAAACTGAAATATCTCGCCCTGAATGGGCATGTGCATCGTTTTACATGCCAGAACAGTCTTCCATCTGATTGGCTGCTTTTATCAATGACACAACATAAATTATTTCAACAATGGCCTCAACTATATCCATTTTAACACCGGTCCATCCTAGCTAACATAATCTCTAAATTATATGTGCTATTAAATACAGCTTACAATCAATATAATCAGTTGCTTGTGAGAGAGAACTAACTAGCAGTGTGAGGGAGATATCATATGACCAAAAACTCAGTGACAAAACATGCTATCTTAGATGTATGGCTAATTCTTCTTCAGTGTTAAGACCTGCTGGTTCTTTAGTTTGTAGGTCTATTATAAATCTCGATTCGAGTCTTCGCAGTCTAAGCTCTCTGTCTCCTCCACGTTCTTTAGCTGGAACATGGTCCAGACAGTAGAACTTGAGTACATTTCTGTTGCTCTGATGAAAACGAGCAAAATGCCTGGCTACAGGATAGGTTGCGTCATTTCTTTCGATGGCCTTGGCATGCTCCAGAATCCTACGTTTTGTGGGGTGTATCGTACTGCAGATATACTGCAGATTAAACGGACAAACCAGACTATATACACAGAAGGGGGTGGTACATGTTAGAAACTTAGTGATACTTTTTGGACCCGATAATGAAGACTCTCAAATCAAAAAAATTACTTCTGTATTGCTTATTTGGCCACTGAAGTGTAGATTAACCTTATTGGTGTTTAGCTGGTCTATATACAGTTCTGCTTCTCTTTTCATACCCTTCCAGAAAATGAAGAGGTCATTGATGTAACGATACCATCCAATAACCAAATCTACGCACTGGTTGTTCTCTTCGGCCCAGGCCACCTGCTTCTCCCACCAGCCAACGAACAAGTTTGCGTAGCTGGGGGCAAAGCAGGTGCCCATCGCCGTACCTTTGATCTGTCTAAAGTACTGTCGCTGGAAGAGGAAGATGGTATTGGTCAGGCAAAAACGTAAAAAGTCAATCATCATTGAGTTATGTTCCAAGAATTTTAGGGATCTACCTCTCAAGAAATATTTAACTGCAGACTATGACCAAGACTCTGAGGAGTTGAAATGAGTAATGGCGGAGACATCTACAAAATAAATACCTAATTTGCACCAAGAATGCGGTCTGTGTCCGTGTGTGGCTAATCAAGGCAGAGACGCTGTGGATTTTTGAGTATATATATATATATATATATTCACTGAAAAAACCATAGGTTTCAGGGGTGTTATAGTTAGCTGGACTTTTCACTTGTACAAAACCATTGAAATTCCCCCGTTATAGTTAGTTCAGCTAACTATAACTCGCGCTCCCGCAATGCACTGCTGATGACGTCACATATTACATCACTCATGACATGGTCAGTGACATCACTCATGACATCACTGATGACATCTCAAATGACATCACTGATGACATCATCCAGTGAATGTGTGTTTTTCTGAAAATTAAATATGTTTTATATATGTATATCTCAAGGTCGATGGAAGAATAAATGGGTATATAAGTGTCTAAATGGATGATTTGTTTTTGAAAAATTGATTGTGTAACTGACTGATTAAGTGTATCATAGTGAATAAATGGCTTAGTGAGTAATGTTTAAATATGTAAATATCTGTATCAGTCTCTCACTTTGTGTATAAGTGGCTGCATGGGTTGGTGAGTAGCTACATGGGTTATTAGTTGGTTTTTTGAGTACCAGTCTGAGTGTCTGCATGGTTCGGTGGGGGGTATTACGTAGTGCATAGGTGCATGAATGAGTGACTCACTCTTTGTATGTGTTGAAGACAGCATGTGTGCAGGACTGTATGGGTGGATGAGTGTGTGTATGGGTGTGTTAGTGAGTGAATAACTGTCTCAATAGTGTCTTTATGAGTAACTACATATGTTTTAAACTAGTATATGTGACTATTGGTGTATATAAGTGAGTATATGTGAGAGTGAGAGATTGAAAGAGTTCCTGTATGAATAAGTATGTGTTTCTATAAGTGATTGTTTAAAAGACTAAGTATGTGTAAGTTTCCGTAGAAGTAAGTGTGGTGGTGTGTGTATAACTGTATATGCAAGTAAATGTATGTTTGATTCTTTATTAGCATGAGTGACTATGTGTGTGAGTAACTCTATGGATGAGTGGCATTGTGTAACAGGATGTATAGGTGTATGAGTACATATGATGAGTGAATACATGTATGAGTGACTGTATAGGACTGTTGGTGAATGAGTGGATGTGTATGTGGATCTTAGAATTACTGAAGAGGTTGTTGTAACTGGTATTGGTATGTCCATTGTTTTGAAAAGTTTAGTCTCTATTTTTGAATGTGTGTATCAAAGGTTATATTAGGGTGAGATGAGGTCTGCCACTCTATCACAAGGATGATGCCATCAGTGATGTCATCAGTGATGTCATTTGAGATGTCATCAGTGATGTCATGAGTGATGTCACTGACCATGTCATGAGTGATGTAATATGTGACGTCATCAGCAGTGCATTGCGGGCGCGCGAGTTATAGTTAGCTGAACTAACTATAACGGGGGAATTTCAATGGTTTTGTACAAGTGAAAAGTCCAGCTAACTATAACACCCCTGAAACCTATGGTTTTTTCAGTGAATTTCTGAGGTTTTTTAAATGCTAATTCCTAACTATAACGTGCCTGAAACCTATGGTTTTTTCTGTGAATTTCAAAGGTTTTTTAAATGCTAATTTCTGACTATGCCTACAGAGATAGGACATGTGAAGTAAGAAGAAAAAATTCACAGAAAGAAAAAAAAGAAGTGCAGAAAGAAGCAACAGAAGTCCTCAAAGACGAAGAAAAGTGCAGGAAGAAGGATAACGTGCAGAAAGAACAAAAAGAAGAGCAGAAAGAAGCCTTGTTGCAAAATCATCCTGTACCCTCAACTTTTTCAGACGGATACTGGTGGTAACTGAGTCTGACTAACCAGTCATAGAGCCAGTGCTATGTTAAAAGACACTTAGAATACAGTGAAAACACCTACATACACTAGGGAACATTATGCGTTGGGGTCCCCCTGTGATTAGCATGACCTCCTCTGTAAGCCCCTAGTATATAATAGGGCAGGGGGATTAAAACTACCTCTTAAAACAGGCCACAGGACATTTTTGCACACGTTAACTCAGGCCCCGTCCCCTCCCTTCACCACTGTGTAAACACGCCCTGTGTCCGTTTTTAGTTGGGAGATTAAGTTCATTTGAATCCTGAGGGTCCCTAGGGTCCAACTAGCCCACTAGGTACCTCCAGTAAGTGCCACAGAGCTGCGTTGCAGAGAGGTGTAAAAAGTGGCACGGCCTGGACCACCTCTCTGCAATGCAGCTCAGTGGCGCTTACTGGAAGCACTTGGTGGGCTAGTTAGCCCCCAGGGGCCCTCAGTATTGAAGGAAAATTATATTCCCAATTTAAAACGTGCCATAGTGCGTGTTTGCACACGTCACCTCAGGCCCCGTCCCCTCCCTTCACCACTGTGTAAACGCGCCCTGTGGCTGTTCTAAGTTGAGAGATTAAGTCCCCTTGAATCCTAAGGGTCCCTAGCGTCAAACTAACACACTAGGTACCTCCAGTAAGCGCCACAGAGCTGCATTGCAGAGAGGTGTAAAAAGGGGCTTGGCCTCAGAACACCTGTTTGCAGCGCAGCTCCCTGGTGCATACTGGAGATGCCTTTTGGGCTAGTTGGCCCTCAGGCACCCTCAGTATTGAAGAGGAATTAATTCCCCAATTTACAACTCGCAAGGGGTCGCATTTGCAGAGTGCTGCAAGGAGGGGGCGTGGCCTCCGGCACAATGCCAGTCTTTTATTTAGTTTAATTTTTTAAGAATGGGGGCTGTGTGGTTCCCCTTCTTATTCTAATTTATTGGCCCTGATGACCCCATCCCCCAGGGACTGTCTCCTAATTATATTTTTTTGACCCCAATCCCCAGGGCCGGCCACTGTTTTTTATTATTTTTAAAAAATATATATTTATAGACACACCTAGGACATGCTGGACAAACCGTACGTACCTATCACCATGACGATTTGCGTGATATTCATTAAAAGGTGACTATGCATACAATGAATCCACGTGGAATGTATTTACACCACTAGTGAAGCTCTGACATGTCTGATGCCCTACCGTGCCTAATCCCGGTAGACACCCTTGTCGTTTATTTTTACAAACATGGGTAGCTATTGACGGGCACATTTAATACAAATGCACACCAAGCCATTCAAAGGGGATTCGACAAAAATTCGACCAAAACTATGCAAGAAACCCCCCTCACGGTTAATAAAACACACATCCACTGCCGGATCTGTAATACTTTTTATTTTACTCTCTGGAAAGGGGACGAACATCACTTGAGAGTCACAGCGCGCTCCTGGCAGAGCCCAATGCTGTGTTACACCCACCATTGCCTGCTGAGTGCCACACACCTCTGTGTTGTATTCCACTAGCTAGTGCATATGCTATGACACTCTCTAGCCCATGTGCACTGTAACACCACCCCGTGAATATGTCATGCCACACTTGTCTTCGCACGGGTTATATTGCCCCATCTAACGTGCCTTCCTCGATGCCTATGTTATAACGCACAGTGCTATGCCATACATATTACAATCTGGGATCCATATCTTTGTCACAGTGCATATGCAATGTTACACTCCCCAGCACATATTTTATATTACAATTTTAGAGACTAGTTAGGTTACACAACACTGCCCTGTGCATATTACACTCCAAGGCGCATATCGCATAGCACGCGCTAGTGCCTGTGCTATCTCGCGCTCTCCAATGAATCTGTCATTGCGCACAATGTATTGCATATTATATTTCACGCCCGGTTCATCTTATATCACACTTTTTGGTGCATAGTTTATACCATACACTATATCTAGTTTTCATTTTCAATCGTGCTCTTAGGACTATGTTCTATATAACACTGTGTTCACCTACCATTTTCACGGGCATTACATTTTGCGATAGGGGGTGGAGGGTCAGGGGGTGTTTCTGCCAAGTGAGCCCGGAGTCACAGTCACAAACGTCCTCTTCTTCCTGAATAAAAGTGAGATTATGCTGCATACTTGTTCATATTTTAAGTAGTTCACACAGACACACGTTTTAAAAACAATAAAGTTCCTAATACCCGCCTTCTCTGAACAGTTAGCTTGCTGCCCCATCCCCCTCCTCCCTATCCTCTGTTGTGTGAATCCATGGACTAGCCTCCTCCCTCCTGCCATGCATGGTCTGATGTGCTGCCACTGCCCTCAATTTAGTATGATGTACCAGTCCACTCCTCCTGCCCTCCATTGCCCAATTCTATGCCCCATCATTGACCTCCTGCTTAAACTCTGTGCTTAGCTTGCTGCCCCTATTCTCCTTCCCCCTGCCCTCCGATGTCTTTGTGTATGCCCCTGCTCCATCCTTTTTGCCCACCATGTTCCATGGACCTGCCACTCCTATCTACTCTGAGTGTACTGTTGAGCTGCCACTCCCCTCCCACCTGCCTAGCATTGTCAGATGACTGTAACCTGTCCCTGCCACCTCCACCCTGCCTGTCCACATGCCATGCCCCTATCCTCTTCCTCCTGTCCTACATGGTCCATTGTACTGCCACACCCTTCTGCCCTCACTGGTCTGTTGTGCTGCAACTGCTCCTCCTGCCTGCTCCATGCGGTCTGTTGTGAGGCCCCTTCCCCTGAACTTTCTTGTCTGTGCACAGGTCCTGACCCTCCCTTCTATCCTCCATCGTCCTTTGTGCATGCCCCTGCACCCTCCTTCTTGCCCATCATAGCCATTGTGCTACCACTAACCCTCCCACTTGCCATGCATGGTCTTCTGTGCTGCCATGGCCCCTCCCACCTTCCCTGTGGGGTCAGTTAGCTGCCCCTGAACCCCTCCCACCTTCCCTCCATGGTCTGTGTGTATGCCATCACAATCCCACTGTTGCTCCTCATGGTGTGTCTTGCTTCTAGTGCCCATCCTGCCTGACCTCCATGGCTATCTTGCTGCTCCTGCCCTGCCCCCTTGCCCCCAGCCCTCTGTTTACATGTGCAGACCCCTACTCCCTCCCTCCTGGCTTGTCTGTTCCATTGTAATGCCCCTGATCCATCCCTCCTGCCCTTTATGGTCTGTTCTGCTGCAGCTTTCTCTCCTGTCTGTCCATTATGGTCCTGCCTCTTGCCCCTCTGTTCTCTGTTGTCCATGTGCATGGTCCTGTCCCCTCCCTCTTGCTTTCTATGGATTGTTGTGCTGCACTCCCGTCCCGCATGCCCTGTGTGGTGTATTGTGCTGCTGCAAACCCTGATGCCTGCCCTGCAGGGTCAGTTTGGTGCACCTCTCCATGTCCCTCCTGTCCTCTGTTATCCAAGTCCATGTCCCTACCCCATTTCCTTCCATGATGCAATGTACCATACTTGCGAACATTTTGAACTTGGTAAGAGGGAGATTTTGAAAAAAAACTGGGGTATTGATTTTCCCCTTTGAGTTACATTGAAAAAGAGGAGATTGTAGACAGGAGACAGATAAAATAAAGCCCATTTGAGCTTAAAAACATTGGACGTTTCCTGGCTGAATCGGGTCTGTTGGCATGTATGGTTGTACTACCATTGCCTCTTCCTTCTGCCCACAATGGTCTATTACATTGCCACAGCCTCTCTTGCAAGTCCTGTATTGTTGGTTTGTTGCCCCTAATACTAATACTAATACTGATATTTGTAAAGCGCGAACAGCTACCTCACGAGGAGGTGTCCCGGCGCTATAGACCGCTGGGGAACCCGTCCTGGCTATCCCTGTGAGATGGTCCCTTTCTGGGTATCTCCAAGGTGAAACCAGGCATCCCCAGCGTCTGTGGGGGGCTGTTGTAGAGATGAGGCAAGCTTAATGCCCAGAGTTGCCGAGTGTGCTCCTGGTTAGAGTAGGTACCGAGGCGAGAATTATCGAGTCCGTTTTTTGACCCTGGTCCACGACCCTGCCGCGTCGGGAATTGAACCCTGGTCCCTGGCCAATTCTCTGCTTACGGGTCTGCCGCCTCTAACCAGTGAGCCTTCTGCCCACAATGGTCTATTACATTGCCCCAGCCTCTCTTGCCAGTCCTGTATTGTTGGTTTGTTGCCCCTGCCCCCCTTTCCACTGCCCTCCATAGTCTGTTGTGCTGCCACGGCCCTTCCTGCCTGCTCAGTGTGGTTAAATTGTTGCCTTTGCACCCTCCTACCTGCCTTCAATTTTCAGAGTCCGTGCCCCTGGCCTCTGCTTCTCAACAGTATCCTAATGAACAACTAGATTGCTAACATTCTATATTTATTATAAAAGTGTGGAACGCCTGACGTCATCTTGATGTAATCAAAACTGTAATACCTAGAGCATTTCCTTTAGAAATTACATATATGAGAGGGTCTTATTGGCATCAAAATTATGGTTAGTGCTCTAAAAGACTAAAATAAGGACATATTTTCTGAGTTTTTAAATAGCGAGAAAGCACTTTTAAATTATTTGTTACCTTTATGTTTTTTTATCCAGTTGACCACTTGATTAAATGTTGCACTTAGGGGAGAGGATGTGGTGTTACTTCCAGAACTGCAGACTTTGCAACTGGGGAACCAGGTTGGAGTTTCTGCTTCAGCTCGACATTCTGTGATTCTGGTCAAATCACTTAGTCTCCCCATGTCTACAACCAAAATGAATTTGTTCTTGTGTGATGTAACCAATGCTCATGTAAAGCACTCCAATACCTGACAAGTCTGCACTATATAACACTGCAAAAACACAAAATAATAAGTGTTTTGCACACTTCTGTCATTGGGCTATATTTGGGCTACATCTGGGTGATTTTGGGCTACATTTGGGCTCTTTTGTCTCCGGTGGCCATCTTGGGAGATTTATTTGTTATGAAGTTTCCTAATTTCCTCATGTACTGCAGTCTCCTCAGTAGGAAATGCTTTCAGTTTTTTACTTTGATTCCATCACGAAGGTATTCAGATATGTCACACATTTGCCATAAATTCTGAATGTTAGCACTCTAGTTGCTCATTAGATCACTGTAGTAAAACTACTGTTCACCATGGAAGTCTGCTCCTGGTATTAAAAGTGCATGTTTCAGTCTGCATGTCAGAATTTTTTAATGAAATAGAAGAGGATTTGAGAAGTCACTCAAAATGTGCCCTCATTTTCTTTCTTCAGCATTAATCATAATTTCTATGGCAAAATGAACCCCCTCATTTTGTTCCTTTTTAAATTAAATGTTTTAAGTGTTACCAGTTTATTCCAATCAAGATGGCTTCAGGTGTGCCATACTTTTGTCATAATGAAGACAGTAAGCGCTCTAGTTGTTTTTAAGAACACTCTGGGACATTCTATCATTGGGCTATACTTGGGCTACATTTGGGTGATATTTGGGCTACATTTGGGCTCTTTTGTCTCTGGTGGCCATCTTGGCAGACTTATTTGTTATGAAGTTTCCTAATTTCCTCATTTACTGCAGTCTCCTCTGTAGGAAACACTTTCAGTTTTTTACTTTGATTCCAAAGGCATTCAGATGTGTCACACATTTGCCATAAATTCAGAATGTTAGCACTCTTTTTGCTCATTAGATCACTGTAGTAAAGCTACTGCTCACCAGGGAAAACTGCTGCTGGTATTGAAAGTGCATGTTTCAGTCTGCATGTCAGAATTTTTTAATGAAATAGAAGAGGATTTGAGAAGTCACTCAAAATGTGCCCTAATTTTTCTTTCTGCAGCACTAATCATACTTTTTATGGAAAAATGAACCCCCTCATTTTGTTCCTTTTTAAATTAAATGTTTTAAGAGTTACCACTTTAATCCAAGCAAGATGGCTTCAGGTGTGCCATACGTTTATCATAAGTAGGACTGTTAGCGCTCTAGTTGTTCTTTGGAACACTCTGGGAAGCTGCAGTAGAACACAAAGGAATCAACTGACAGTCTCTGCCCTTGTTGGATGTACATGTTTTACTGAGAATGTCAGACTTCATTCTCACATGACTGAGAAAGATAATGTGAATTTACAGAAAAAAAGCTCTCAGTTTAGCTTATAGATCACCTTCCAAACCTCTGTGGGAAAAGCATGAGAAAATATTTTTCTCTCAATCATGATATCCCAGCAGAAGGCTTTTTCACATGGTGAAATCACCTTAGAACATACCACAATTCCTAAAATGAGTATGGTACCATCAACAAATGATTTATAATGTAACTAAAGTCTTAAAACCTTCTATTAACTGCAATGCTTTTTAATGAGGTGCTATCATGTATATTGGTCCCAAGATGGCTGCCAACACTTCTTGGATGAAGTGCTGACAGCCAATCAGACCTCAGGATGAGATGTGTGGTTAGGCTCCGCCCACATATATATATGATTTTACTTTTGATTTTCTCAGGAACTACTGAACAGATTGACACCAGACCTGCAAAAGGCACATCCCTGACCTGAGGACTCTCTGCCAAATTTCAAGTAATTCTGTTCAGCCGTTCGGGCTGTACCTTGGACTAAAGGTCCCTATGGAAAATTGCATGGGGAAAACGCGTTTTGGGACCCCCTTTTTTCTCAGCCCCCGCTTGACGAATCCCCCCGAGACTTTCAGGGTAGGAGCGGAGCGGAGCGCCCCACCTATTTTGAAAATTTCGCGAGGATTCGTCAACTGGCGCCAAAGTTATTCCAAATAGAATGTTGCGGATTTCCTATGGAAACACGGTCCTAACTATAACTATCTACTGGCGACCGCCAGTAGATAATATATATATATATATATATATATATAGATATATATATTCACTGAAAAAAACCTTAGGTTTTACAGACGTTATAGTTAGGAATTAGTATTTAAAAAACCTTTGAAATTCACTAAAAAAAACATAGGTTTCTGGGACGTTATAGTTAGTTGGACATTTGACTCATATAAAACCAGAGAAATTCGCCTGTTATAGTTAGTTGAGCTAACTATAACTCGCCCGCCCGCAATGCACTGCTGATGATGTCACATATTACATCACTCATGACATGGTCAGTGACATCACTGATGACATCACTGATGACATCTCAAATGACATCCCTCATGACATCACTGATGACATCATCCAGTGAATGTATGTTTCTATAAAGTTCAAATATTTTTCATATATATCTATTCCAAGGTGTATTGAAGAATGAATGCATTTACAAGTGCCTGAAGGGATTATTTAGTAGGTGCGTGACTGACTGTATTAGTGAGTGATTGAGCATGTCTTACTGAATGCATGGGTTAGTGACTACACTGTGTGAAAGTCTGTATTAGTCTCTCAGTTGGTGTGTAAGCAACTGCATGGGTTGCTGAATAGCTACATGAGTATCTATATGGGTTAATGATTTGTTCTCTGAGTATCTGTATGCGTCCCTGAGTGTCTGTATGGGTGGGTGGGTGGGTGTATGACTCTGTGCATAGATGTCTGAGTGGGCGATTCACTGGTTGTATGGATTCAACAGCGCATCTGGGAAGGGCAGTATGGATGAGTTACTGTGTGTATGGGTGTGTTGGTGAGTGAATGAATGTCTCAGTGGTATATGTGTGACTAACTACATATGTTTTAAGGCACTATATGTGAGTGTTGGAGTATAGAAATGACTATACATGAGAGTAAGTTATTTGAAGAGTGTGTGTATAAATGAGTGTCTGCTTTTATCACTAATTGTATAAGACAGTAAATATGTGTTAGTATCTCTATAAATAAGTGATATGGTGTGTCTATAAATAACAGACTTTGTGTGTATAACTGTACACATGAGTAAATGGATATGTGAATGATTCTTTGCATTACTGACTAGGTGTGTGAGTAACTCTATGGATGAGCGGCGGAGTGTGTCTGCATGTATAGATGTATGAGTGCTTATTATACTACTGTATTGATGAGTAACTACATGTATAAGTGACTGGATGTGTGTGTAGACGTAGGAAACAGTGAGTGGTATGTAGTATATGGCATTGTGTGTATAGTTTCAAAAATTGTAGTCTGCATTTTAGAATGGGTGTATCAAAGTTTATATTAGGGTATCAGTATGTGCATCAGATTATCACGTGGATGATGTCATCAGTGATTTAATTTGAGATATCATCAGTGATGTCATCAGTGATGTCACTGACCATGTCATAAGTGATGTAATATGTGACATCATCAGCAGTGCATTGTGGGCGCGCGAGTTATAGTTAGTTCAACTAACTATACCAGGCGAATTTCTCTGGTTTTACATGAGTCAAATGTCCAACTAACTATAACGTCCCTGAAACCTATGTTTTTTTTAGCGAATTTCAAAGGTTTTTTAAATGCTAATTTCTAACTATAACGTCTGTTAAACCTATGGTTTTTTTCAGGGAATTTCAAAGGTTTTTTAAATGTTAATTTCATATTTTAATGTTTATAAAACCTATAATTTTTCTATTTTTTTTCTAATATTTTGGAACTCTATTATACTTCTTTTTTTTTACTTTAAAAATTAAGTAATGTTTTATATCTTCCCCCAAAAATATGTATATATTTATTTCTTTTTTTGGAGAAAACTGCACTCCCATACCTTTAGTGTACCAAGTTCCATCACCACGTGAATCCTATCCGCCATATTGCTAAACTCGTAAAGGATGCACATTTCGTATCCGACGGATACGTGGCACCGCGTCCCACGTAACATCATATACGTATGAGTTTGCGCCAGCTGCTACATAGGTAGCCGACTGCCATGTGACCTTAAGAAAAAGCATTTGATTAGTTCATAACATTTCCCATTGTAACAGTTGGAGAACCCCACCCATTTTAGTCATTCTCTCTACAGCGTTTGATGAGACACAGCCCTTCTACTTATAGAGCTTTTTTGAAAAGTTTTTTTGCTGTGTACACATATCTTCTACTACACACAACATGCAACGATCATCTTGATCAATATTCATGGTCTGTACATTAGCCTTCCACTTGTGATCGCCATGCATCTCAAACGTTACATCAAAAATCAAATGTGTGTTACACGATGCCCTTGGTGTGTGTGTGTGTGTGTGTGTGCGTGTGCACATTATTGTGCTGCCTTTCGGCCTGGGTATTGCTGGCCCAAAGGGGTATCATCAGCCACGGGCAGAGTGCACATCCTAGATCACATGTGACAAACAGTAAACAATAATGTGTACATGTCTATTGCTGTATTCTCTGTTGTCAGGCTTTACCAGTATAGCAGTGTATCATATGTAAGACTTTCAGATTCACGTTTGGCATGCATTGCTTGACTATAATGAACGTTATCACTATTTATGATGTAGCCTCACTGCTGATCCTCCCTCCATCCGAGCACATTCACATGTGTGCGCTTCGCGATAGCAACACTTTCAATAATGCCGCACACCATTGACATGAGTGTCTGCGCATATCCACAACCTTGACAACGACATGTGATATTGGCCATTCAATGTTTTCGAACAGCATCTCATTAGCGATAGTTGCCACCCTCCCGGTACATGCTACATTAATGTAAATTGCGCATTCTGCAACGTCAAAACTGCAACAGAAACACACATAAGTACACTTCCTGGCCAGGCAGGAACTGAACAACGCCCATGTCCCCGGAACCGTATTTTTCACACCCCTACGCTTGCCTGGCCTACACAAGCCCAGCCCACTTTGCGTACGTATAAATAGGATAACGATGACGCCACATGTCCCAGTTCTTCTACACTGCCTCAGGTGATATGGCCGCCTCCACCTCGCATATCACAATGCGCAAAAAAAAAAAGGGATCCACATGAGGCGTACACCATCGTCGCAATCAACACTGCCCCTGAATTGTGAACACTGCTACCCGTCGTGTTTGGACACAACAATGACAGCAGGTGAGCACTGGTGCCTGGGTGCACAGGGGATGCAATTGAGCGTGATTCTGCGGGAGGGGCGGGGTGCATCAGCCTGGGTGCGCAGGTACAAACAAGCAATATTGCCCTGCTTAATAATGTGTTCTCTGACCTCATTTAGTCACATGTCTGTCTCATTTTAAGGACCTGCTGGACAGTACTGTAGGCCTGAGCCAGCGGGCATCACTGCTCTACAGACACGTGTTGAGTGCAGTGCTGGCGGAGGGGTGGGGTGCATCAGCCTGTGTGCAAAGTTCTGAACAACCGATGTTACCCTGCGTACCGATGTGATCTCTGACCTCATTCAGTTACATCTCCGTCTCATTTTAAGGACATGCTGGACCATACTGTAGACCGGAGCCAGTGGGCAGTGCTGCCCTACAGACACGTTTTTGAAGTGAACAAGGGAACACAATTAATTAGGCAAGGACCTTGGGTAACAATTTTTAAAGAGGACAGTGGTCCCTGTCGCAAGGAAATTGAAGCAAGGTGATGAATATAGAACAGAATTGGCTCTATATTTTTCTATCCAGCCAGATAGTATGATTTAATCAAAAATAATAACAAGTATCAAAGTGCTAAACGAACAATGTACAGTGGGATACAGTCCTGTATCCAATAGCAAGGGAGTAAAGAAAAGGTGTCAAGGTGCTGAAACACAAAGGACAATTTTAGGCAAAACAAAGGAAAGCTTGTTGTAGAATATGAACAATAAAACAAGCGTAATAATCCGCACAACCGTTACACATGGTATACAAATAGTTTGTGTGCACGGTGTTTAGGCAGTCAACGACGTTTCGATCCCATTTACATAGATACCGGGATCATCATCAGGACAAAAATTACTGTACGCCTGAACATTATAGGAGCGTAAACAACTATATACATAATCACAGGTAGAAATTGGGAGAAAAATAAGAGGGGAGAAAAACCGGGATGAAAGTAAAGGTACAAGAATTAAGGCAGGAAACCCTTAGCATGTTTGTCATAATCGCAGTGATATATTTAGACCTACAGAACGTGGGGGGAGTGAGTTTTGCGGCAGTGGGAGAGTGGTATGATAATGGTGTAGGTAACGAAGACCTGGTGGTGAGGCGGTGCACATTAGAGGTGAATAAGTCGCTTGAGTGTCAGAATTAGAAATGATGCTGGGTTCCATTGCGGTGGGAAACCGTGATTCAGATGATGGAGTTAACGGGTGTCTAATACCCGATAGCGCGCAAGGTGCCATTGCGGAACTAAAATCCGATCATGAATGGTGCAGCCCACGGGATCGCAATTACGCCGGTCACGGTGAGCCGGTTAGAATGGGCATGACTCTTACCGATAGTTGCTTATAAAATAGCTGGGTATTTTCAGAATTACGGGTGATTACGGAACCGCGTGGTTCCAGATCTATTGTGGGAGAGAAGGCTAGAGATCAACAAATCATTGTGGGGAGGAAGGGACGGCATGGGGTGCTGGCATGGGTCGCACCTTACCTGCAATCAGTGGAAACGAGAGGAGTCCAACAGCGTGAAATGAAACCTCATTAAGTGAATGGGCAATGCCGGAAGGGTAGTTTCAGTGGAAACGAGAGGAGGCCAATGGCGTGGAATGAACCCTCATTAATTGAATGGGCAATGTCGGAAGGGTAGATGCCTGTAAGGAGGGGAGCTTGTTAATTATATGGTGATGGGCGCATGGCGAGGGCGGGGTGGAAGAACGGTCTAGCCCTTACCTTGTAGTCCGTAAATACGGCAGTGCCGAGAGGCCGGGAGTCTTGCGCTGGTGTGTACGCGTGTAGGAGGGAGCTCCTACACACGTACTCAGAGTATTATAGACGGATTGAACAGGAATGAAGATTGGACAACTCTGCTCTGACTGCTCCCAATGTCAAATATGTTTTACAATATACTATATTGACTGCACAAGCCTCTGTGCAAACCTAATATGTTTTTAACATCTTTTCTCCACCTTTTAATAATTTATGACAAACTCAGTTTACTGTTGTTTCATTCCACCTTGTTAGTCACGTGTGATCTACCAATTTTAGTCACACAGTAACTCGCCTATTTCTTCCATGCCTATTCTCCTCCTTTAATTCTCATTTCCGACCTTCACATAGTAATTATGGTAATATCCGGTTATTTCACTATTTTCACACTTCTTTTTTACACGGGCCATCGTTCCAACAGCGCGTACTTCACCCAGGCTTCCCATCACCCCAAGCGCTTAGTCCGTTCATGAGCCCCTCACCTAACATGGCCGCTGCGTTCACGACTTGCATTCTAGCGGTTGCAACACCTACTTGCTTCCCGCGATAATTTAAAGGGCTTCAGATTTGTCCCGCTCCAGGACATTCATTGAGCCATTGAGCTCCCTCCTACACGCGTACACACCAGCGCAGGCCTCCCGGCCTCCCGACACTGCCGTATTTAGGGACTACAAGGTAAGGGCTAGACCGTTCTTCCACCCCGCCCTCGCCATGCGCCCATCACCATATAATTAACCAGCTCCCCTCCTTACAGACATCTACCGTTCCGACATTGCCCATTCAATTAATGAGGATTCATTCCACGCCGTTGGCCTCCTCCCGTTTCCACTGAAACTACCCTTCCGGCATTGCCCATTCACTTAATGAGGTTTCATTCCACGCCGTTGAACTCCTCTCGTTTCCACTGATTGCAGTTAAGGCGCGACCCATGCCAGCACCCCATGCCGTCCCTTCCTCCCCACAATGATTTGTTGATCTCTATCCTTCTCTCCCACAATAGATCTGGAACCATGCGGTTCCGTAATCACCCGTAATTCTGAAAATACCCAGCTATTTTATAAGCAACTATCGGTAAGAGTCCTGCTCATTCTAACCGGCTCACTGCGACCGGCGTAATTGCGATCCCGTGGGCTGCACCATTCATGATCGGATTTTAGTTCCGCAATGGCACCTTGCGCGCTATCAGGGATTAGACACCCGTTAACTCCATCATCTGAATCACGGTTTCCCACCGCAATTGAACCCAGCATAATTTCTAATTCTGACACTCAAGCGACTTATTCACCTCTAATGTGCACCGCCTCACCACCAGGTCTTCGTTACCTACACCATTATCATACCACTCTCCCACTGCCGTAAAACTCACTCCCCCCACGTTCCGTAGGTCTAAATATATCACTGCGATTATGACAAACATGCTAAGGGGTTCCTGCCTTAATTCTTGTACCTTTACTTTCATCCCGGTTTTTCTCCCCTCTTATTTTTCTCCCAATTTCTACCTGTGATTTTGTATATAATTGTTTACACTCCTATAATGTTCAGGCATACAGTAATTTTTGTCCTGATGATGATCCCGGTATCTATGTAAATGGGATCGAAATGTCGTCGACTGCCTAAACACCGTGCACACAAACTATTTGTATACCATGTGTAACGGTTGTGCTGATTATTACGCTTGTTTTATTGTTCATATTCTACAACAAGCTTTCCTTTGTTTTGCCTTAAATTGTCCTTTGCGTTTCAGCACCTTGACACCTTTTCTTTACTCCCTTCCTATTGGAGACAGGACTGTATCCCACTGTACATTCTACAGACACGTGGCGTTGGCTTTTGGGGCACTGTAGTGAGCTGATTACTAAGTGTACATGCACACAGGCTAGCGCCACTGCATTACACATGCACATTATACTTCTAGCATGCGCTCTGTTCCTATGTATGTGCACGATGGCATAACATATTATTATTTAACCTTGTGTATTCTCGTGCACTCCAACTCCTCTTTGAACCATGATTACCACTAACAGTTCAAAGATCGTACTTCAAGAAGGAAGGATGCACTCAACTGGTGTTCTCTATTAACGTTGAAGAAACCTTCATTTACCTCAAGACGTTTCCAAAATTATATTTTTTCTCCCTTTTCAGATACTGGGTTAGTGGAGCCAAAATGGGCGGGGCGGGTGCTCACCCTGTGATGATGCCCTGGGCATTCTGACACCTTCCACCATGGTATCAAGACACCGTTCCCGAACGGAGACCTGCTGGGCCACCCTGATAGCGGCACCCCGGAGCTGGGGCTCGCACCGGCACGTCCTTGGACATACCGGTTGTGGCAGGTGAGCAGTCAAGCATCAACGTGCAGGAGCTGCAATTGAGCACAGAGCGGAGAAAGGGGCTGGGGTGCGGCAGCCTGGGTGCACAGGTGCAGGCAAGCAATGTTGCCATAGATAATATGTAATCTCTGGCCTCATTCATATCTCTGTTTCATTTTAAGGACTTGCTGGATTGCACTCTTTCTCGCGGACCCCAGCGTCCCAGACACACGGGTGACGGGAGGTGAACAGTAGGGTGGGTGGGGGCAGTAGGCCGGTGCTCTATCTCCTCCTCCCTCTGTTATTTTCACTCTCCCTCCCCTTCTCCCTTCCACCCACTCGCTCTCTGTCCCATTCTCACTTTCCTCCGTTCATTCTAACTACCTTTCTTTTTCTCTTAGATAAGGCACACATACTTATGTTTCTTTTTTATCTTGCAGGTTTTGTACACTGCTTCCGGAGTAGTCCCACCAACTTGTTTCATGTTTTACTGTTGTTCTAATAAAATTACATTTCCATTTATTTGTGTTGTCTTAATAAAAGTTATTTTTTTTTACCAATAAATAACTGAGTGTATGGGTCTTCTTTTTCTGACAACACTTGTTTCATGTTTTACTGTTGTTCTAATAAAATTACATTTCCATTTATTTGTGTTGTCTCAATAAAAGTTATTTTTTTTTACCAATAAATAACTGAGTGTATGGGTCTTCTTTTTCTGACAACACTTGTCTGTAGTTTATTGTGGTAATCGGCGGTTGATAGTAGGTTATAAGGGAAATTTTGTTTAATTTTCCGATGCACCTACCAAATATAAACCAACAGACTATTACATAAATGAAGCCTGGGTAACTGTACAACGGCAAGAGTTCTATGAGTATATCACTTTATAACACCATGAGTACTGCCCATGTGATTTCAGAACCAATAAGGCACTGCCTAGGGCCACCGAGGCTTCAAGGACTGGCGAGGCCCACCCTGCATATTTAAATAAAGCCCCGGAGGTTGCCGATCCCCGGTCTTGAGTTGGCCTCGAAGCCCCCCGAACAATTCGTAAACAATACCCGGGGAGGTGTTGATCCCCTAGTCTGCGAAACGTCTCTGTGCCCTCCCACGCCTAATTTACATGTGAGATTAAGATCCCCAGTGCTGCAGAGACCCCACAATATAATAATAAGATTGGCCCAGGAACATTACCCACCAGTGTGCTCATTTAAATGAACGGGTAATTTTTTTCCCCTCCATTTTTACCATCCGGTTCCGCTTTATTGAAACGATATGAGGTTTTCCTCCTCTCGCTTCAACGAGGCAAACAAGAATTTACTATAACAGGGTGCAAGCAATGCTCCTGCCCTGTAATAGCAAACATAAATGTCCCGCGCTTCCACACCCCGGGACATTGTATGACCTGCGCCTAGGAGGTGGCGCTCCATGGGACTATGATGCTTTGTTTAATGCATAATTACAGAATTAGTATAAACGCATACTAACACTACTTGCACACGTGTGGTACAGCAACCAGAGTGTAGTGAAGAGGCAGAGGAAGCCCAAAATCAAACAATATAAATCCTACCAGAGGTAGGATCACATAGTTCGATCAGCCGATGACCCTGGGATGAATAGACACAGATTCACCAAGAAAACGGGTCTTCAGCACAACGCAAGCAAGCGCAAAACCTTGGTGAGTGCTGCCTTCTTTTCACCTTCTCCCGCTCGTCGCCAAATTTATGTAGTGAACAGGAAGACAGCAGTGGATCCGATAAGTAGATTTATTGCAGGAAAGGAAGACAGCTCAAACAGCCATCAACAGGACCAGACACTTAGGCATCCGTCTTCTCCAGCACCGTGTATAAACTCCCCAAGATTCCCCTTATGACAGCCCTACATTCTAACATTACATACTTACATTATAGTATCATTACATACTAACATTGTACTATGACTTACATTGAAATAGTACACAGAGCACATCATTTTACAGCAATGAGCTCACGTTTTAATCCTCGAATCTTCAGACCAGAAGGGGAGAGTAGTTCTCTTCCCACTCCCTGTATAGTATAAACACATACTAACACTACTTACAGTTATACTACAGTGGCCAGTATGCTACAGCACCCACAGCCCATCACTTTACAACAATCAGCTCGGTTTGATCCCCGAGCCTTCACACCGGTAGGCGTAGTACTTCGCTTTCCACTTCCGGTATGGTATAAACGCACGGTAGAGCTCAGTAGTTCACTTCCCGCTCCCTGTATGGTATAAACGCCTACTAACACTACTTCCACAGGTATCCTGCAAACACCAGAGCACATCACTTTACAGCAATGACCTCCCGGTTTAGGCTCTAGGTTTCAAACCCGACTGTAGCACCATCTCATCTCAGCACCATGTCACTCTGAGCAACACCACACTTTCAGACTGGTAGGTGTGCTACTTCGCTTCACACTCCCCCACAGAGGTTACAGTGCTCCTATCCTCCTGTTTCCTACTCTTTTCGCCCTTTTTCCCCCTTACTCGCTTCAATGGAATCACAAAATGGCGGCCAAGACTTCCTAGTTGCAACCGCTCGCAGCGCTCACAACCAATAAGCAGCAATCTCCTGCTCTTAACGCCTCAGCCAATCAGATGGCAGAATTCCCAAATATCGATATCCTGAAATTTCGATATTTCTCCAAAACTACTGAAAGGATTTACACCCGTTCGACCTGTAGCCTTGTCTAAAGTTTCCTATGGAAATTAACATGGAGAAAACACGTTTTGGGAACCCCCTTTTTTCTCAGCCCCCCTTTGATGAATCACCCCCAAACTTCCCACATAGGAGCTAATATGAACAAAGAATTAGGTTGGAGAAGTTCATGAAGATTTATCAAACGACGCCAAAGTTATAAGCAAAACAAAAAATGCTCTTCCTATAACCACATACTGGCGACTGCCAGCAGGTAAAAAAAAATATATATATATATATAAATATATATATAGTATGCCCGGTTGAAGGCGCAAGTTCCATGTGGGGTGTTTCCTTGAACTACGTTCAGAAAATATGAGACTAAACACATACTAGCGCTTGGACCTTTTACAGCGCCTTCTCTTGGAGTACAGTGTGAGAGTGCGGCTGGACCAATAGAGTGGCAATTGTCATTGTTTGATTATATATATATTTATGTATTAATTATTTATTCAGTTTTGATTTTTTTTAAAACATAAAACTACATCAAAAGTACAATCTTTTATCAAACAATAATATCCCTAAGAACAATAAACTGTAAAAAAGCAATATGACACACAATTTACTTCATAATACTTAAAAAAACAATTGATAATCCTGGGTGTGCTTTTAAATTGTTTAAGCTCATCAGGTGGGGCAAAGATGAACATTTATGGAAATTGCAACATCAGTACGGCTCTGGTTCGAATAAAATATGTGCGCTTAGGAAGAAACAGCCATATCTCCACTTTAGTGACACTATAATTCTATGAAGTGCATGTGCTTTAAATAATAACAACAATATATTAATAATCTCCATCGAGGTTTACCAATTTCCTTATGCACAAAGGAACAATCAGCATTATATTATGTGCATCAAAAACCATCTTATCTCCCTGATACAGATAAACTGTTTTTGCTTCTCAGCCACCAGGCATACAACAAATATCTAGACACAGCAAACACTAGCCATGGTGTAGTATCACTCTTTAAAGTTCTAACAGCCTCCTTTAGGTGCCTCAAAGATAAAGTGCAACAAATCGGGTACAACCACACTTTTCTGATGGCTAAGTATTTGGATAAAAAAACAAGAAGTAGTCCAAAGATTCATGACTACATGAGCAAAAGGGACAGTTTGGGAACTAGAACTTCCCACCCATCTGCTACAGAGCTCATTTAGTGGTAAAATGCCATATCTGAGCTTTTGATACAGGGATCTTGCCTCAGGTGGTTCTGTGGAATTTAGAACATCCTCACAGATCACTCTATCTTTAAAGTCCAGAAATCTACTTGTTAACTCACCAACATGGGCACAGCATAACCACTGGTTATGAATGTAGTCCCAATACCTTTACTTTAGGCTGGAAAGAGATTTTTTCGATATCACACAAGGGTTAGTCCATAGCTCAGGCTTCCCCAGACTGTAAAACCACATCTTGATATGTAAGAAACAGGGTATTTTGCATTTGGGAACTAATGCAATTATCTCAGCGACTGATTCACATAAAAACAGTGGAGAGTCTTGGGTCCATAGTCCGACCCAAAAAGCTAGGGGCCTGAATGCAGCCACGTGCAATACATTTTTCAGACCAAAATCTAAACAAATAGGGGTTAGGGTAGCATTACAAGGGAGGGTAAGAACAGTTCTCATAAAACTGTTCTCTATAATTTCAGTACTGTCTATGTTATTCACTCTCCATAATTCAGCATCGTACAAGGCTGCCCCAGCTCCTTGTATCCTGTAGATTTCAATGCCTGGTAGTATGGACCTCACATTTGAGTACTTCAACCTTTTAGATATGGCACACCGTCTCATGGCTCTTGTTTTATGTGTGGGGTCCATGATAAAGTATTAGTGAACCTGACCCCCAGATAAGGAGAGGGAGCACAAGGAAGGTGAAATGCCTGCAGGGGTGCTGAGTTTGGGTAGTGGAGTGTGAGCTGGAAAATATAGGTTGACGCAGTTTGTGAGGTAGGAAGGTGAAAGGTTGTAAATTGACTTACTCACACGCAGGTGGCATAATGCAAGAATGGAAAATGGCCACATGGTATTGGATGAGCTTGTTAATGCCAGCAATAGTCAGGGTGCTCCTCACTCTCATGGGCACGGTAGTGGCTTGGCAGTTCGGGCTGGACTGTTCCCATGAACAGCAAGGTCGACTGATTCGCTTATGGCTGGGTCCAAACTCGGGTGGCATAGAGAGCAAAAGAACAATGGATTTAACCCAAATCTCTTGACTGAGGGGTGAATGTTTGATTTGCTCTGCATTCCATAAATCATCTGTGTGTATTTTGCTTTCTCGCCCTAAGTGCACTGGGTATGCCCAGATGTGGGTCCAGGGCTCACTGTGTCACTGGATTCAAGCTAGCCTTGCTAATGAGGGGTAATGCCCCGAAACCGGTCCCAGTATGCTTGTTTCCGGTCTAAGGAGGGCCCAGCTTGGCAGTTCGGGAAGGACTGTGCCCATGAGGCACAGAGTCAAGACTGATTTGCATATGGCGGGGTCCAAACTGGGAAGACATGGTGAGCAAAAGAACAATGGATTTAACCCAAATCTCTTGACTGGGGGTGAATGTTTGATTTGCTCTGCATTCTGTCCATCATCTGTGTCTCTTTTGCCTGCTGCACTAATGACAGATGCTGCCATGGGCACCCTGCTTTGAGGTTGTACAACAAGTTTTAAAAAAATATATATATTTTTTTATTAGTTTTATTAGCATGTTTTAACAACAATAGGCAAAACATACGATTACAACATGTAAACAGCTTACAGGTCATGGTACAACAACATCCTTCATCCAGCATGGAACAACATGCAATAAAACTGACATTTCATCATACCTGGTGTCTCTCGTTGAAATACAGTTAGTCAACATGGTGCTTTTGTAAATATTGAATTAAATATTTCCAGTAGTCCCTAGGCTTGGACCCCGTGGGCAGTTCTTCCTCATATGTTTGCAGTGTGTCCCTGCAGTAAGTCAGATCCTGAATCCAGTGTTTAACCCTGGGCACCATGCTGCCACCCCAGCATAATGATATTCTCCTTTTGGCAAATAGCAGTGCAATCATACAAAATTTACGTCTGTTTGCCCTAACCCCGGGCAGTAAGCCCAACAGACATGTACGAGCAGTGCATTCAAGGTCTGCATCCACCATGGCACCCAATACATGTATTACCCTTTTCCAGTATTCAGCCACCGCTTCACAGTGCCATGCCAGGTGTATAAAATCTGCTGAGTCTGCCCCGCAGCGACGGCATTTAGCGTCAGTCCTTAACCCATATTTATAAAGCCGTGCTGGGGTATAATATGTCTGGTGGAGGTATTTATAGTGTATCATACGCAAGTTCCCATTCGGTGTCAACATACCAGTGATTGAACAAGCCATAACCCATTCCTCCCCTGTTAATGGGTCTAGTAGGCTACAGTTCCATCGCTCCATTGCCTTGTGCGTGGTGTCAGCAATGTCTGTCTGTAGTGCTGCATATAGTCTGGACACTAACTTTTTAGCAGTAGGGGTTGTGATCAGCAACTGCAAAGCAGTCAATTGGGGTGGCTCTGTAGGATGTGTCGGATATAATTTCTTCAATGCTCCCTGCAGTCTATAGTATGTGAATTGAAATAATAACGTTGGGTTGCTAATGAATGTCAACTCCTCATGCGATTTGAAGGATCCATTTTCATACAGGTCTCCCATGGTATCCAGGCCTATCCGCTTGAGCAAAGCCATACCAACCTTCTCTTGAGTAACTGAAAGCTCAGGGTGATGCTGTAGCTGCAGCGCCGGAGCATACAGTGGCAGTTTATGCGCTTTCCCACCCATAGTTCGCCAGGCTTTATTTGTCATGTCGATAGTATTTATGTCCCGATTGTGCAGTGGAGGTCTTTTATGTGTTATAATAGCACTCAGTGGGATAGGATGTGCGTCTCCTTCTTCAATTGCCGCGTGTGTAAGGAATGGAACCGGATGGTACCAAAAATGCGCATATTGCGCTTGTGCGCATAAATAGTAGAGTAAGAAATCTGGAACCCTAAACCCACCCTGCATGTACGGTAGTGTGAGAGAACGCAGTTCTATCCTAGCTTGCTTACCCGCCCATATAAGGCGGAGGATCATGGCCGAGATCCTGCGAAAAACCTCGGACGGGGGCTGAATTGGGATATTGTTAAAAAGGTACAACAGCTTTGGAAGAATAACCATTTTTACAATGGCTATACGATCGGCCAGTGATAATGGCAGGTGGATCCAGCGCCCTATTTTACCTTCCAGCACCTCGAGCGCCCGTCCATAGTTTGTTTGAATCACCACTTCGGGGTCTCGGTGATACCAGACGCCCAGGTACTTCACAGGTTCCGACTGCCACTCCAGTGGGAAATCCACCAAACAGGGGTCAGTGGCATCTGTCAAGGGTATGATCACCGATTTAGACCAGTTAATAGTAAGACCGGAATGTTGACCGAATTTGATATATTCCCACAATAACGGATTCAAATTCTTCTCAGGAACCCGCACATATAGCGTCATATCGTTGGCATATAGCGAGATGTGCAGTGGTCTTTGTGGAAACTGGAGCGCTGAGTAATGGTGTTTCTGTCTAATTTTGCAGGCTAAGGGTTCTAGCGCAATTGCGAATAATAATGGAGACAGCGGGCATCCCTGCCTTGTACCTCTCGCAATTTTGATCAGGTCGGATATGTATCTATTAACCTTTATCCGCGCCGTCGGCTCTGTGTAAAGGAGAGTCACCCATTGCAGGAAGAGCGGGGGAAAGCCCATACGTTGCAAGATTGTATGTAAGTAAGGCCACTCGATCGAATCAAATGCTTTGGCAGCATCCAGCAACACTGCCGCTGCCTTGGTATGAGGAAGCAAGTAATGTGATAATGCGAGAAGTGTCCTAGGGCCATATGTAGGTAGGGACACATTTACCACTTCATAAATACCGAATTTTACCGATTCGGTATTTATGAAGTGGTAAATGATATGTAGGTAATTGGTCGGTAAATATTACCGAATCGGAATAATTCGGTAATTACCGAATCGGTATTTACCGATTCGGTAATGAGGCATACCTTCCCATTGATGGGAAGGTATGCCTCATTACCGAATCGGTAAATACCGATTCGGTAATGGGGGAACACATGCAAGGGTGGCAGGGTGTCACATTGACACCCTGTTGCACCCCTGAAACGGCCATGTGTGCACATGTGGCACACATGCATGCCCGAAGGGCATGTATGTCTGCCACATTGCACACTTGTAGGCGCTATGAAATGCATTTCACCATCCATACTTTATTTACCACCAACTATTAGTTGGTGGTAAATACCGACTCCAAACATCACCCACACACTCCCCCTACATCTCATTTCTGTATTCGGAATTTACCGAATCGGTAAAATTACCGAATCGGTAATTATTACCGATTCGGTAAATTCCGAATACAGAAATTGTCCCCCTACATACCAAAAGCCTAAATACCGGTCGGTAACGGTATAATTACCGAAAATCGGCCGTTACCGACCGGTATTTGGCTTCCTACATGAGGCCCCTAGTGTTATGGGTTGTGGATCTGGAGGGGATAAACCCCGATTGATCTGGCAATATCAATTTAGGCATCAGAGGCTGCAGCCGAGTTGCGAGAAGCTTAGCCAGTATCTTGGTGTCCACATTAATTAGGGACAGCGGTCGGTGTGAATCGCAGTGTTCAGGGTCTTTATTCGGTTTTAATAATGCAATCAGCATGGCTTCATGCAATGTTTTTTTTTTTTTTTTAAATCTGTTTATTATTTTAAAACATGGTACATCTTGCCGTCGTCTGTGAGCGGCGTACAGACAAACAAAAAACATGGTAACAACATTACAGTTCCGGGCAAATCACAGAACACAAAGTGCACTTCTGAAATACAGCAAACGTCCTGCGGCGGGCACGCAGTACCGACATACTTGTAGCCACCACCTCGTTAATTTACCTGGGCACAGAAGGAGAACAAACAATATTCAATCAGCCTGGCTTCATGCAATGTTGGTGGCAGTCGTTGTTTTTCATGGGCATCCCCATACATTTCAACTAGAAGCGGTGCCAGCTGGTCTACAAATGCCTTGTAGAATTCACATGTGAACCCATCTGGGCCCGGAGCTTTCCCATTCGGCAGGGATTTAATCACCTCCGTTACCTCCTCCACCGTGACTGGGAGTGATAAATATTCTCTCTGTCTGTCCGACATCCACGCTATTGCAACGTCCTCTAGGTAATCCATTATCACTTCAGGTGATGCTGTATGTCGTGAGGCATATAATGTTTCGTATGTGCTCATGAACTCACTCAGTATACCCCGCATGTCGTGCTTTAGTGTCCCCGTGGTATCTTTTACCGCATGTACAGTGTGTGTCCAAGAACCGGAGCAGATTTTAGCTGCCAAGCTCCTACCCGGTCTACCGCCTTCTCCATATTGACGCGCCGTTGTACGCTTGGTTACATATTTAAGCTCATCCTCAGCATAGGATTGATATTCGGACAATACTTCCCTAATGTTACTCAGAATTTTTGTGTCGTGCGTTCTTTCATATTCATTCTCTAGGGCGTGTAACTTATCCTCAGGCTTAGTCAGTCGTTGCCTAATATCTTTAAGGATACCTGCAGTAGTACCCAGGCACACCCCCCGGATAGTAGCCTTGAAAGCCTCCCACAGGAGCCCAGGATCATCCACCGTGGGTGCGTTGATGTCAAAATATTCCTTAATGGCCTGGTGTATTGTATCTGTGTAGACAGAATCCAACAGCGCTTTGGCATTGAACCTCCAGCTATATGGTGGTGGTGTGTAATATGGTATGTTTAAAGACAGAAGCATAGGATTATGGTCTGATAGTGTTCTGGGGAGATGGACAATGGAGTTTGTCCACAGCAGCACCTCATCCGAACCCAACCAATAGTCCAGACGAGACCAACTACCATACGCAGCCGAGACGTGTGTGGCTTCCCTAGTTTCAGTGTGCCGGGCTCTCCAAATATCCGCCAAATGTCTGTCAGCCATGACATCCCTTAGTTTACTTAATGCCCTTTTGTGTGGTTCAGCTGACCCATCCGATCTGTCAAGCTTATCATTGAGTACTATAATAAAATCACCCCCACCCAGATCAGCGGGATATCTGGGAATTCACTAAGTGTACGCCATATTTTATGATAGAAGTCAGGATCATCTATATTCGGACCGTATGTGTTCAGCAGTGCTAGTCTCTGACCCCATAGCATCCCCGTTATAAGGACAGATCTCCCGACTTCGTCCGTAATAGTGTCTTCTACACTAAACTGTACACCCTTTCTGATCAGGATCATGACTCCTCAGGAATAGGAAGAATATGAGGAGCTTTTTATGCCCATCGTTTCCCTATGTGAATAGGTGAGGCTTGTGTAAGATGCGTTTCCTGCAATAGGGCAATGTCAATTTGATGTCTGTCTAAATATGCAAATATCTGCCTGATTTTTCTAGGATTATTAAGCCCTCTGATATTCCAGGTCAGGAAGTTCAAGTGAGTGGCACGTGATTTCACCTCAGCCATCGGACATAATACATACGCCAAGTTTTGGATGGATATTCACTTACACCATAGCAACCATAATAATCAGAAGCATAGAATTGTACAACCAAATGCAGTACTGGACTTCAGCCATGTTTCTCATGCACCATAACCTGCATAACAGTCCCCAACATTTATGCACCCACCCCCCGCCCACTTCAGCAACCCAACCATGCCAAAGCCATACCCCACCCTTATAGAACAACATAATGTAACTGAAATTGGGGAGCACCCGCTTCGGGGATCCACCGAAAGCTCACAACTCCATCCAGTAAAATGGATGTGATCAGGCAACCGTGATCTATGCGAGGTATCTCAAACCCTGCCCTCCATGGCTACCCGATATGTTACGAACATAATAGATCACAACGGGCCCATGCCTGGAGTCGACAGCCGTTATCTCCCCACACAGGGCCATCCGATGCACCCTGCTAGTTTAATTTAATGCCTCGCCACCAATCCACACTACCCTGGCAGCATGGTCCACCCTTCAACCAACATTCGAGACCCGGATCTGGTCTCCAAACCAGACAACCCGGCAAACGTTAGTGTGGTACAGATCCATGGTCGCCCCCAGTTCTGAAGCGCCCACCCTCCGAACACAGTTTACATGACAGCTATACCCAGCCCACCAGCCGCAGTTCGGTGATTCCAAATCAGGAGGGCCCGACATAGGCCCAGTTACAGCCTCCATGTGCACCACTGTCACTTTTCGCTGCCCAAACCCAACCCCTGTTGGGCACAATAGACCCCAGCAGAACAGTCTTCCACAATAGTACATGCACAGATCTTACCGGTACATTACAACCTGAGTGCAATAACCATATCCACCTAGATCGGTGTCCATATCCGCCTCTTGGTGCTGATCCATCTGTCGCCGCTCCTTGCGTTTTGCGCAGAGTTTCTTGATGAAGTCCTGCGCCGCCTTTGGCGTTGGGAGGATTGTCTGTCGGCCATCATGTGACACTCGGAGCCTCGCCGGGTAGAGCATGGCGTATTCAATGTGCAACTCACGGAGTTTCTTCTGCGCTGGGTTGAATTCCATGCGCCAGCTGAACTACCATAGTGAAGTCCGGGAAGAACTCCAGCGCATTACCCTGGTAGGTAATTTGTCTTTTCTCACGAGCCAGTCTTAAAATGGTATCACGATCTCTATAGTTCAGAACGTGGGCAACAATCAATCGGGGAGATGCGCCCGGCTTCGGTCGCGGGGCAAGAGTCCTGTGCGCGCGTTCCACCACAAAAATAGCCGAGAGGTTTTCCGTTCCGAACATGTTTCTAACCAGCTCCTCGATATATGTTTCCATGCGACCTGTATTTGTGGATTCCGGAATTCCCGCGATTCGAATGTTATTGCGCCTCGAGCGTGCTTCTAAATCTTCCGCCTTGTTTCTTATAACGTCAAGCAGCTTCTCCATCTCAGTGCATTTCTGCGCTGTGCCATGCACCTTGTCCTCCACCACCGCAATACGGGATTCCGCCTCCTCCAGGCGCTCTCCATGGCCGTCCAGCTTGGCTGACATGTTGTCCACCCGTAGGGTGATGGTGTCCAATTTGCCATTAATGTCCTGCAAGCTGCGCTGTATGGCCTGCAAAACTCCCTCCATGCCAGCAGACGCCTCTATGTTAGGCACAGGCTCTGCCACCGGGGGTGTCGCCGTGTCCTTTGCGCTCTTTTTAGTATCAAACGGCAATTTAGACTGCATCTTATCCGGCTTCCCCATCGCTACACCGCGTAGGTACAACCCCCAGCGGGAGTTTATGGGCCCCAGGTAGCGCACCAGACTCAAGTCACCAGGACCTCACAGCATCGGTAAGGGCACTACCCAGCACAGCGCCGCAATGATTCAGCCCACCAAGCTTCAGCACAGCCCATATAAAAGAGGGTTGTCAGTCGCTAGGGTGATCCACATACATTGAGTCAACACAGGAGCGACAGCAATAGACTCCAGCAGTATGACTGTATCTCATCCGGCAAGCGGGCCACATGCGCGCACTCCACGCATTCGGGACAGTCCCTCAGTAGCCACTGCATGAGAGACACCCCATCCTCCACTTTTGGCTAGTAGATCGCAGGTCTTGAGAGTGAGCAGGGCATATGCGCATGGTAGCCCCCCGTATATGCACATAGTAAAACATACGTCCCACCGTCCACAGAGGTCACACCCTTGAGCGGTCAATGATGTCATGTGGCGTAGTTGCCTCTAGCGGGACGCACCTCACAGCGCCCAGTCGCCATCCTCCCTCGGTCATCCAACGCAGCAGGAATATCCATAATCAAAGACAGCCCGCAAGCAGCACACATAGATCCTCCCACGCCTCAGCATATAATTGTGGTCTTACCCGCATACTTCATCGTCAGCATAACATCTAAGTTAGTCAGTGTGCAGTTCAGCTCCGGGCTACTGCGATCTCGACCGTTGTGTCCGCCATGTACAGCAGTTCGCTCCGCTGCTATCAGTATCCGCCATTTTGGACTGAGGCGCATTAGCGGCTCGGGAGCGCTTCTGGTCACGTCGCTTGGCACACCTTACATAGCCCAGACCTTCCGAAGTTAGTATATGTCGGTGGTGTGGAGATACGAACTTGCCATGTCCCATATAATGCCGCTTTCTATGCCTGATCGGCGGAGCTGTCTCAAGAGGCAGCCATTCCGCTGTGGGCTCTCTAGCGCCCCCTCTTGGTAGTTGTACAACAAGTTGGACTAGTCTGATCTGGTTGAAATCATGGAGGCAGTGAAGATGATGACTTTGTCCACGGTGGGTGTCAAGGAGTGCTGTGAGTTGCTGATATGGACATTGTTATAGTAGGCCAGACTTCTAATGATGCAGCAGTACATCAGGGTTTTAGGTGGTGGAAGATGAGGTGCAGCATATCTTGAGGGTGGCAAAGAGTTGGAGGTCGGCAATTCATCTCATGATGGCACCAAAATGTACGAGAAGATTTCTAGCTTCATAATTGAGAGTGACAGTGTCATTTTGAGAAGAAAGGAAGAGCTGGAGGTGAGGTGTTGTTGAGGGAAAGAAGAGACTGAAGTGTTAGAAGAGTTTAGCATGAGCGGCCATGGGCTTGTTTGCGGCGGATGGCTTTGAGGTGGACTGCACCCCAGGTGCATAGCTAGGGGGGGCAGTGGGGGCGGACCGCCCCAGGTGGCACTATATTTAGGGCGGCCGCTCAGCACTGGTGACCCGTTGCGGCTGCGGCGGCCTTTATAATTTATTTAGGGACACAGTGTGTCACTAAATAAATTATAAAGTCCGCCGCGGCCGCAACGGCGGGCGCGGCCGGGCGGCCCAGTTTGAAAGAGTGCACTGTGCAAGCAGCGCGCTGCGCACTGCGCGCACCCCACCTACCTGCTTGAAGTGCTGAGTGCGCCAGTGCATCAGCGCCTGCTGCTGCATTGCAATCATTGCCACCGCACCATGACGTTGATCATCCCAGCCTGCTCCAGGGCCGTCAATCTCGGAGTGCGCGCGCCAGCGCTACCAATGACGGCCCTGGGCTGCATTTTTGCTCGGCCCTCGCGATGAGAGCGTAGCGGTGACGCGTCACGCGCTTCACCACTACGCACTCTCCTGAGGACCCAATTGTGGCCTGGGGCCGTCTGCTGCGGCAGCGTGGATAATTCGTTTTATATGCAGCCAGGAGAAAAGAAGTTTGTTTATTCCTAATCACCTTTCCTGACTTATCACATGCTTATCACATCAGGCTGTGACACAAAGTTTGACTAATGGAGTAGTAGGTAAGAGAATGTGTGAGACTCTATTTATTTTTGTTTTAAAAATATGCGCAGGCCCAGCAGGACACGTACTTCGTGTGCGCTTCATTTAAACAGTTTTTATCATTATCATGGCTGATGCTGAGCAGAACAACAATAAGACAATAACAAATGTCCCAATAACGCTGGTGATTAATGATCCGCTGGAGAGCAATAATTTGTCTGTTAGTAGTTTTTAAATGCAGATGAACTGTATTTTGTGTGGAAGCTCAGTGGGTTACTGCCTTTGTCACAGAGATCCCCCTGTTACTTGCAGTTCAGAAGATACAATCCTAACATAGGACAGTGACCAATGAACTGTCACCAAAGAGCTGCATACAATACAAACATGAATGGTATAGTTTTTTTGTTTTGTGATATAGTTAGAACTTCCTCAGTCTTTCATCATTCTAATGTTGCTAAAATGAGTATGTTTGTTTGGGCAGAGATACGTTTTTATCAGTAAAGCTGACCCCCATGGAATACTCTTTTAAATCCTATGGTTGTGTTTCCCCAGACCAAACCCTCTCAAAATATACTGCCCACCAGTATGGATGACATGTGATTCCTACACCTTGTAATCCTCATTGGCTTATGTGACATTCCCTGTAGACTGATTTACATACTTGTATGATTCATTGTCTCTGTATAATGTGTTTGTGGTGTAAAGTGCTGACACACTACACTGATATGAGTAGCGCTAAACAACAAATGCATATGAGAGAGGGGCTACGGAGCGATGAGGGGCACTGGTGGAGGGTGGCAGTGAGGGAATCTGAGGAGGAGGTAGTTGGAGGGGCTGTGGAGCGATGAGGGGCACTGGTGGAGGGTGACTACAGGGCTTGAGTCAGGGTAACAGGCGGGTGGACGGCGTCCCCTCACTTATTTTAACGGGAGCTCGATTACTGGAGCAAATGGAGCCACACATTTACTCTTTGGCCGCTCTCTGGGGCGAGATCGGAGCTCATTCAGAACGCTGCTCACGCGCTGGCTTCTCTGATGCAATGGCATCTAAGGGGTGAGCGAGGGGAGGCAATGAGTCTGATGGTGCAAGCCACCTTTCGTGACATCACTTGCTGTTGTGACGTCAGCGTCCCCCCACTTCTTTTTTTAGGACTTGTGCCCTGGGTGACAGTGAGGGAATCCGAGGAAGAGGTCATGGTGTGGAGGGGGAGCTAGGGTGAGATGAGGAGCACTGGTGGAGGGTGGTAGTGAGGGAGTCTGAGGAGGAGGTCATGAGGGGGAGAGGCTACAGAGAGATAAGGGGCGCTGGTGGATGGTGGCAGTGAGGGAGTCCAAGGAGGAGGTCATGAGGGGGAGGGGCTATGGGAAATGAGGGGCACTTGTGGTGTGAGGCAGTGAGGGAATCTGAGGAGGAGGTCACTAGGGGGGCCATGGAGGGATGAGGGGCACTGTTGGAAGGTGGTAGTAAAGGTATTTACGGAGAAAGAGGTTATTAGTGTGGTGCCAAAAAAGACTTTCGCATCAGCGCTAAAGCCGGCCCTGTCATGGCCTTTCTGTTTTTGTTTATTTAATTAGCAGTCGGGTCATAAGGGCTACTGTGGAAAATACTTTAAAGTGCATGCTAATTATATTTACTGCTATATTCAATGTTTTAAGTTTGAAGGTGATTTTACTAATGTTTTTACCGGGAAAAAGCAAAGTGGAGCCCGATGGTGCCTGATATGGGGCTGGGGCCCAAGGTCAGCTGTGAGATAAGGTGCTCTGGAGAGAGGAGTAGTGAATAATCAAGCCTGTAAGGGAGAGCGTTGCCGAGTCCGGGGTCAGGTGGAGGTAGTAATGAAGAGGGATTCTCCCTGAAGGCTCGCACAGAGGGAGCCTGTAAGGGAGTGCGTTGCAGAGTCCGGTGTCAGGTGGAGGTAGTAATGAATGGGGATCCTCCATGAAGGCTCGAACAGATGGAGCCTGAGTAGTATCACTTGCCTGATACTCCCACCTCAGAAACCTCCTCTTCCCATCAAAGGAACATTACATGGAAAGTGATAATATTTAGAAAGAGATTTGGAAAAGAGTGGGTTTTACTGGTCCTATTTTTCTTGTTTCTTCTGAATATTCAAGGAGTGCCGCAGCGCCGGAACAGTTTGTCCCGGGTCTTGGATAGAGTTGAACAAGTTCCCATGGCCCCCACAACTGTGTTTAAGGATTGTGATCAAAATGTGTCGCCCCTCCCTGTATTTTAGCTTTGGGCCCCCAGGCAGGCTGTGCACCATGTGTGTGCTGAGGCTGCTGTGAAGGAGAGATGCACTATTACAAGCTGGTTTTGGGTACCAAGAGCACATGTCTTTTCATTCCCAGGGAGTTGGTTGCTGCTGCTTGGAAGTAATGACAGGGAGCGACCCCTGGTTGTTGCCTTTGGGCCACCAGAGTGGGCTTTGTATCCGGTTTGTGTTGGCAAGGTGGAGCTGACTTACCCCTTTGTGCAGAGTTTAGTTCTAAGGGCACACAGTGAGTCATTCCCTGTGAATAATTAATTTGCTGTTTTTGAAAGATAAAGAATCACAGACTTCGACACTGTTAAGTTGGTTTTGGGTCCACAGAGCACATCACGTTTTTGCAGGTCCCCACTGCTTTAATGGGGGGGGACCATGATGTATGGTCATTTAATGTCAGCTGTAGATGAAGGTTACATGAACAGTGTCATGTATGTGCATGTTTGCATTGTGTTGAGGGGATTACCAGGTAATTGTTCACGCAGCTCTCTGATGGATGTCACATGCGGTTTTTCTGAGTCCCCAGATAGATCATGCAGTCTGTGTGTTCTCTTTTGTACTGCCAGTCACCGGTGTATTCAACTGTGTAGCCTTGGACCGTGTCATGTATGTGCATGTAACTTGCATGATCAAGGTAACTATTAGCGGCGATACTACGTGTCTCTCAGACCTCTTTGAAGTGCATGCCCTCCCCCCCCCTGGGGTTGGGGGGGCGGCAATCTGAGGGATAGCCCCGGGCGCCACAAGCTCTAGCTACGCCACTGCTGCACCCTGGGACTACAAATGGGCAGTGAAGAAAAAAAGGGGTTGGGTTTCATCAGCTAGCGGGTGGTGTTTGGAAAAACGGCGGAGACAATATTGTGAAGTAAGACTGTGCTGCAGGCAAGGGAGTTTCATGGTTAAGTGAGTGGTTTGCAATTTTGAGGATAGGCAAGGGTTTGATGGAGGTGATTGGGCGAAAAAGCAAGAGGCTAAATGAGTGTGACAGGTGAGATGTGTAGTGAAAGGTGCCTTTTAAAAGTGGTGTGGTGTAATCCCTGATCTAATTGACCTAAGCAAGTATGCAAATCGAAGGAGTCAAATCTCCCATGAGACCTCAGGGGATTCACTTTCCAAACCAATCATAGAAATATGGTTCTAGGTTGTGTATTTTTAAAAACATTTTCTAAAGAAATTATCTTTAAAAAAGCCCTCTGTTTTACGGCCAGTTCTGAGCCACGCTAACGACATATTCCAATCATTTGTTTTCTATCAAATGCGCGTGACCTAACATAAGATGATATGGGAGATTCTACCCTACGGCAGCAGACAGTGCGTTTTACAGAGCAGTTCCTGGAAGCATTTGACTAAAATCCATTGATTGTACAGGTGATTCAGATATTCACGGTGCACACTACAACATGACCTCTGTCATATTTCAAGGTATTATTATGCATTATTCTACTCTCTGTCTACCACTGTCCTTTGTTGTCCCATCCAGCTGCTTCCCAGGTCAATGTCAGCCATATATTCTGGCCTGGAATCTAATAGGGAGGGTCTTGAAAACTAAAATTTGCACAGATCCTATATTCTTAGACCTTACACAGCAGAATTATGTCTCAGAGGTTACACCACAGATCTTAAAGTATGAGAGAACTGAGCTATCACTCAGGTGTAAGAAACGTACACATCCAGACAGCAAACAAAACCTTTAGGTTATACTAATCCTACAAGCTCAGGCCGCAAGCATCAGTTACGTGTCCCCAAACAAATTGAATTAACCAAGTATGCAGTTCCTGATGAGGAAAGCAGAGGAGCGGGAGGAGGCTAGGAAGGTCTGTTCCCTGACCCCATGCTCCTTGTCAGGCCGGCGCTGCAATTCCTGATGGGCATACTATCAGGGGCCCACACCTCCACTGAACATCTGCTCACACACATCTACACCTGAAGGCCCTCTACCCGCACCACACCAAACGGCTTGGGATAAAAAGATCTCCGAAAAAGAGCCCCTCATAGGGTGCCCGTCAGGAATTGCAGCGCCGGCATGACGAGGAGCATGCCCTATGATGAAGCATGACACCCAGCTGGGTGTGTGAGGGCCCCACTTCCCAAATTGGGAGACACCCTGTCTCCACCATAGGGTCAGGGAACAAACCTCCCTAGCCTCCTCCCACTCCGCTGCTTTCCTTATCAGGAACTGCACACTCTTGTTAATTCACTTGTCTCTTCGGGGGCACGTATGCTGGACCTGTCCCTCTTCCTTTGTTAATACCCAAATTGACACACATGTTCAGACACACTCTCACAGTCACTCTGAGTTATACACCACACACATGTCTGAACCACCACTAACTTAAACACAGACATAAACAGTCCCAGCTCATCTGGCTCCTTAACTTGGTTAAGATTTTTACCGACCTTAGCTCAAACCCTTTGCTCTTCTTTTGTGGTTTGCTGCTTTGTCACCTTTCAGATGAGCGTCAGGGGTTGAGGTACATGCAAAGTTACATGGCACTAGAATGTAACAGAACTGATTTTTCGGAGTTCTCGAGCAAGCATGAGCTATGCCAGCATGGTGGCACCAGGATACCATGAGACACTGACCCTTGTACCTTAGAGCTCCAGGAGAGGCACAGTGCTATGGTGGCCTACAAGGGAGCTGGTGGGACTGGAGTTGAGGCAGGACCTTCATGGTGAATGGCCTTAGGGACCTGTGATGGTTTATTGATCACCACCGCTCTGTTCAACCTTGTCCTGTCCCAATGCCCTCATTGGCGATTCACTACGGTCATCCAACGAGGGAAGGAGACTTTCCCCCCTCCTCATTGGATGGTTCTTGCTGTCAGTCATGTTGTCACCCAGCAGGTTGAGGGAATATATATCTGAGACACCTGTGCTTGAAACAAAGGAGTCGATGCTCAATATTCTCACTGTAGGTAAAACTGCTGTCCCTCAATTGCATGGACAGAGTAGATGTGGAAAAAGGGCTGAAACTTTATGAACCATAAATTCACACATCTTTCATGAAGAGCGCGCATGTAAGTGTGAAACTAAGCCGAGGGCCAGACTGAAATTAAAATGATCAGTATATTTATTGTGACAATGGCAGCTATTGGCAATAGTACAGATGCGCCCCATGCCTCAATGGGTGACCCGCCCCTGAGGAGGAGGTGTGTACGACATCAGAGGGAGGTATTAGAAATGTTGCCAAAGACTGGCCATTGAGGAGCAAATCAGAGGGCAAGATCCAAGCAGTTAGGTTTGAGAACTTAGGGCCATATGTAGGTAATTTCTATTTAACGATTCCTAAATACCGAATTTTACCGATTCGGTATTTAAGAATCGGTAAATAGAATGTAGGTAAAAAATCGGTAAATTTTACCGATTCGGTAATATTCATTATTACCGATTCGGTATTTACCGAATCGGTAATAAGGCATACCTTCCCATTCATTCCTATGGGCCTGGAGGCCCATAGGAATGAATGGGAAGCCATTCACTATTACCCATTCGGTAAATACAGAATCGGCAATAGGGGGAGCATATTCAAGGGTGGCAGGGTGTCACATTGACACCCTGTTGCACCCCTGAATCGTGCATGTGTGCACATGTGGCGCACATGTATGTCTGCCACATGGCACTTTTAAAAAAGCACAAAATTGCTTTTGAAAAGGTATTCGGTATTCACCATCAACTTGTAGTTGGTGGTAAATAACGAATCCTTAAACCAAAAATGCACTCACTTGAGTGCTCCCTACATAGGGTTTAAGGATTCGGTAATTTACCGATTCGATATTTTACCGATTTCTTAAAATACCCAATCCGTAAATTACCGAATCCTTCAATCCAGCCTCCTACATCTCAAAGGGCTAAATAACGGTCGGTAACGGAACATTTACCGACCGGTATTAGCCCACCTACATATAGCCCTTAATCTGCTGCTGATCTGACCAATGAGGGTGTGTTTAATTTGCATTTATATAGCGCTTACTACCCCTGACGAGGCACCATAGTGCAGCCCTGAGCGCAACACTACAATCCTCTTAGCACTGCAATTTTTTCACGCAGTGCTACTTTTGGTGAATTAGAGTAAATCCTCGCCATAGCATTCCACACACGCTGTCCAGGCCAGAAAAAAGAGAATTGATGATTTATGTTTCCCAACATGCTTTGCCAGAATACAGCACAATTATGTCATTAAGCATGATCTCATTCTTCTCCCCCACCTCACGTAGACCGTGTTCCCAGATGACTTTTCTATGAAATACATTTAGAAGTGTCAGCGTGAGTACAGATGTCCTGAGGCCGGAAATAGGTAACATCTGTCGCCGGAGCTCTGGGCACCTGCTTCCCACCAGTTCACTCTACCGGAAGAGGCTTTGGAATGCTTCTCTCTGCGGCCTAATCTCCCAACGACCTCAATTGGGCTTTGTTTATTTTATTGCAGTTTTATATCGTGCGAGAGTGGCACAGGGGCATAAATCAGTGCGCTTTACAAGAGAACCAGATTTTACATATTTTTACTTACAGGGAGGTTGGGTGGTTTACCCAAAGTCACAGGATGGTGAGAGCCGAGGCCAGGATTCGCGTTGGTTTCCTGGTTTTCAAACTGGGTAGCTCTAGCCTCTTGACCACATCTTGCCTTATTCATGTGAGGATGTGGAAGCCATGTTACTGCCTTGTACACAAATGCTTCTTATATGAGGTTCTGGTCTTATGTGGGAAATGGTGTACTTTAGCATTATTTTTTTCCCACTGGTACATTTAAACTATTTAGAATTAACAGAGTGCACACCCCATGGGTGTGCGCCATGTTAGTTTTCGCGGGCCCCATGGAGCCACGCCCCTCGTCTGCTCTAGCAGCTTTCTGGCCTGAAGAAGGTGGCGCCAAGGGGTTTCGGTCGAGCTTCCTGTTCCCCATCTTGCAACTTGCAGGGTGGAGAACAGAAAACCAGGGATGCAATTAGTGCGTAAGACCTGTTGTGATATTGTGATGGCATGAGGGCATTTATCTGGGGCTGTGTCATGGCCTCCCCCTTTTTGGATGCGCCATTGCGTCAGTGGCTCAAGGAAGCAGCACAGGCATCGCCGGAGGGATCGCATGGCTACCCACCCAGGGCCTCAAGCAGTAGTGGATTAGCGGCAAGGAATACTGACTCCTCTCATGGGTAGAGGGTTTTCCACCAAATACTTCCTAGGACAGTACTGAGGGTATGGACCAGCGTCGCCCCACTGCCTGGCTCAGAGCTCAAAGCCGGCAAATTAAAAAAAATAAGATGTTCTAGCATTATTTTATTTTTCATTTGCTGGCTCTGAGCCAGCGCTGTAGGGAGGGGCGGGACCGGGGCATGGGAGGGGGAAGAGGAGTGCTATGTGCACTCCCTAAGTGCGCATATATGTTTGGCAAGCTGTCTCAGGCCGGCCAAAACACACATGCACACTAAGGTTTTTCCAGCCTGGCTGCGACAGCCGGGCTGGAGAAACCCCACAGACTCCCTGGTCTGATCGGAGCGTCTTTCCAGCCCGCTCAGGCCAATCCCTGTGCTGCTTGGATGGGAGTCTGTCCCAGGGGTTGCTGGGACCAAGAAGGGGAAAGGAGGCACGACACGGGAGGCGGCCGGCAGCTTCAGGTAAATTCTGTTAAAAAATATATATATAATTACCAACACCCCCACATGACCCCTGCCGCGTTCCCTCCACTCACACCACCTCCCTTTGTTTGTGGCAGCCAGCACTGGTATGCCGCAATCCATGTCAATAATACAGGGCACAGGATTGCAGGTGGGATACAGAAACGAAAAATAACTTGGAACAAACCCGTTAAAGAATTTTGACCCTTTCTACTGTAAAATCAGTCTCAGCAGTGCTGTATGGCGCAGGTGTATGGGCCACAGGAAGTAGTTCACCACTTCAGAGAGAAGAGAACACATTTCTGAGGTGACATCTTGCTGTTCCACAGTCAAGTAGTAAAACAATTATTCAAAAGGAACTTGGCTTCTCCTATATATCAGGTATAGCGTACTCGAAACCTTTGATCCTATGTCACTCGATATGGACCAAACCGTTTAAGAGGGCAATTTTAAGGGATTTTTTCACTTTGGACCTTTAACATGTGCTTAAACTACCATGGTTTGCAAACATCAGAGATATGCTGAAGAGAATCTGTAATGAAAATGATGACTCCTGGAAGACCCCTGAGACCAACGCACAGTTCACAAAAAGGGAACTTAAAGAGCGTATTTCGCCATGAGAACTCAGGAAAGAATCCAGACAGATGACAATAAAGTCACTATTGTGGGTTACATGTCCATTTATCACATAGGGATGCAACCATATCTAACAGTGGTTACTAACTCATATCATAAATACATTCTTACTCATTTTTGATTAGGTATAGCTCACCATTTAGTCACATTCCCAGTAATTGGTGGGTACCGGATAGCAACAACAATGATTCAGCACTCCAATAAGTGTATAAGTTCATATTTTCCACTAATACGGACAGGATGAAGAGAAGCACATCAACTCAGCAGGTTCTTTTTTCTTTGTTTCTTTATTGAGAACATTTCTTCTTAAAAATGACCGGTGTAATAATAGATCAATTCAATCGATAATGCATTTGGCACTTTTCTGTAACTTCTACACTGTATATAGGAAGCGTTTCATAGAGCCATTATTTCTGAGGGAGAAGTTGTATGAGTATCGGGAAACTTTTAGTTTCCTGTCTGGATTAAATGAGGTGCTAGTATGTAAAACTGATATTCCATATACTCTACATGTTTTGCGAGAAAAGATAATCTGTGTCACTTGTAGAATTTTAACCAATTTTTATTTCTTCGAAACTCATGGGTGATTATAGCCACAAACATTTTTATGATGTGTGCTTTTATGGGGTTTTTCTCCTTTTAAAACCAAATAAAGACTGAACTGAACCTGAAACACAGAAAGGTCTTTTAATGCTATCCAAACATCTAGGATGATGACACGTGGAGTACTGCAGAAATACAGGATTTGATGTGGAATCTCTTCAATTGATGCCCCCCATTAGCAGTATTATGCAAGAACCAGGCATCGTTGAAGAGAAGGGTTTTCAGCTTCTTCTGGAAGCTTCGGAGGAGAGAGCTTCCCAGATCTGGGTTGGAATGTCATCCAGATTCACTGTACATAGTCAATGAAGTCCTCACGTCTAGCCTTTTCCTTCCTGCACATCATGCTCTAAATGTAAATTGATGCTTGTATAGCGCACTACTCACCCGCAAGGGTCTCAAGGCGCTTGTACGAATACCGCTGTGGAACCCATCCTGGCTTTCCCTGTGAGGCGTTCACTCCTGGGCACCCCCAAGGTGGAGGCCAGGCATCCTTAGCGTTGTGGGGGCCGTTGTGGAGATTAAGCAAGCTATTGCCCAGAGTTGCAGAGTGGGACTCCATGATTGGAATGGCACTGAGGCGAGAATTATCAGGTCCGTGGAATTTTTGAGCCCAAGACCCGCCAAGGCGGGGAATTGAACCCTGGTCCCAGACTAGACCTCTGCATCAGGGTCTGCCGCTCTAATCATTGAGCCACACTTCTCCACTCTCAAGCTTTGGCTGTTCTGTAGTCTTCTGGGAATCTTATCTTTGTTGTGAGGTGAAATGGGGAGCTACATTGTTCCTCCGTGATTATGATGAAGCTAGTCCTGAGAGTTATGCGGGAAGGCAGAATGCATATACTGTGTCAGCAGGGCTGATCCTGCCCTTCAGGGCCATAAATAAGAGTAGTTTCTTCACAGAAGTCCCGTTGGACTCTGGAAGGCTGGCAAGAGAGGTACTGACAGGACTTGGATAATAGTTCTGAAATCTAAATCCAGGAGTTTCCCTATGCAGAGCAGTGACTGCTGAAGCTACCCGTCCTCATCTTCCTCATAGTGCAGGTACTGAGTCCTTGGGATTTTACCCTGAGTTGTGGAGTGAAGCCGTCAAAGTTCATTGTTGAGATCCAATGTTGCACTTGATCATGGTTGGTGTCACTGGCGTAGAGCACAGAACCTTTCTTTAAAAGGCGGAGCTGCAGGTGCACCTTGTACACCCAGGCCTGGTTTGTCACTAGGCAAAACAATCAGATGATCAATGTAATTTTCTACTGAAATCCTTAGGCAGGTCAAGGTGACATCAGCAAAGTAGGGACTCTTTGTGTTGTTGTTGACCAGGAGGACACCAAAGGCTTCCATGTAGAGACTGAAATCACTGGTGACACAGTGGATTCGAGAGCATGCCGCAAGGTATGGAAAGGCGCTTAGAGCTGAAAGAACCAAATGGGATAGAGTTGATGCTTTTGTTCAGCACATATGTATGTATGTATGTATGTGGTATTTATATAGTGGGAACCTAGCAAAAAAAGGCAGGAGTGCACTGTACAGGGCCAAAGGCAAGCCTGCCGTCAGTAATTGACAGGAGGGGTTCAGTCAGAATATAAACCAATAACAGTAAAAAGTGTTCTAAAATCTCTGATCACCTAGGCCTGTAAGTAGTTTTTACGTCAGAGGTGTTAGTTGGCGCACTTATAAAAAATGACATAAAATAGGCGAAGGTTGGAAAGTGCTACAAGTTGGAATTTCTCGAGATGTGATAATTTAATATGACATGATCCTCATTTTCATCTTTCTGTATACAATTGTAATCTGGCACACTTTTCTCTCGAGAGCATTATGAGGACAAGCTAAACAAGATGTACAGTTGTATACAACATGCTTGCGAGTTACCAGCACAATATGTTGCCAAAGTGTTCCTGAGGAAAGAGGCCTATCCAGTTTTAGCGGGAACTAACCCTTCCTAAAGATAAACTACTCTGAGGCGTGGGTGAAGGGAATGAGCCTATTCACTATTATGTGAGGGAAGTTTTTACACAGTTCCAGATTCTTGTACTGACTTCCTCAAGAACGTACACAAGAAATTACAACTTGCATAAAACTTTCCAGCCTTTGTCTGAATTGCGTCATTTTTATGAGAATTATGTGAAGCTAGCAAGAAAAATAAAATCGCAACTGTGTACTCCATTGTTGAGCTGTACATAGCAGCTACAAACGTTTTCAGCAAGCCCAACGCAGTAATGATCATACTATGGGGCAGATTTATAACGGACTTGCGCCACTGTTACGCCGCCGTTGCGTCACTTTTGTGACGCAGCGGCGGCGTAAACCCTGCGCCATGTTGCGCCCCATTTACAACGTGACGCATCTAGGGAGATGCGTCATGTTGTAAAGCTTGCGCCACATGTGGGCGTACCTGCACGGGGGGCTGTTCCGGCGCAGGAACGCCTCCGAAAAGTGGCTGAGTGAAATCTACAAGATTTCACTCAGTCGCTTTTCTGGCCATGCTGCGTCAAAACCCTGCGCCTGCTTGAAGCAGGCGTAAGGATTGACGCAGCATTGTAACCCGAGCCTTGCTGGAGCTGCGTCGCGCTTGCGACGCAACTCCAGCAATGCGCCAACCTTCCGCCATCAGATGCGTCACGCATCTGTTTGTCCTTGCGCCACGATGCGCTGCATTGTAAATGCGGCGCATCTATTGTGGCGCAAGGGTAAACTTTTGTGACGCATCTTCCCTGGCGCATCCATGCTGATTTGCAGGGATGCGCCAGGGAACATAAATCTGCACCTATGTGATTAACGTGGTGAAGTTGCTACCAATGTTTTGAATTCTTGTCATAAGTTTTTAAAATATATACTTTAGTGCTCGATGGATATGTGCTTAACAGGATTATACAATTTAAATAAAAAACACAGTCATCAGGACCATGGTGCGTATTTCATCATTCTTTGATATGCTATATGGTTGAACCATCATTTACTAGCTTTTTTGCTTTTTTAAGACTTTTTATGGAAAGCCCGACTCTGTTCTTACTAGGCAATATGTATATGCAAGTTAGCATTATTTTTAAACTATCTCATCACCAGCACCATGAATCAGATACTAAGCTATTTCTGGTGACAATTATTGTGATCTGCAAGCTATGAGTATGACTTGTGCTGACACCATCTCAACATTTCATAATTTTTATGTCAGCAGATTGAGCACCATAAGTTTGGGTAATAGTAAGTTTTGTCTTTTTAAGCGAACAGAATTAGCAAAAAGAATGGCAGTTTGGCCCTGAGTTAGAAAACAAGTTATTTTAATATATAATTTTTTTTCCTTTTTTTCAGATTTATTTATGTATTTGTAATCCTATAAAGCGTAGGCAAATCCTAGTGGACAGCAAATGCTTTACACAGGTGCAGTTTGAATCAAAGGGGGCAGATACAATATAATAAATACATAAATAAAATATATACAGTTCTATAATGTTTGAGAAATTTAATGTGGTATAATTATAGGGTTCTCCAGCGAGGAGATGTAATATTTCAGGCTGGACACAAAAGCCAAAAATAAAAATAAATTCTTTCTCTGTTCCTTCTTTGTTTCAACATAATCTTCTTCATCGAAAGAAAGCACGTTTTCTCTTACAAAACACTTAATAAAACACCTGCTAGGTCCCTGATTTATGGCCTGCAAAAGTTAACATTTAGTACAACAGAAATAAGCTGGACATGTTTTTTTTCCATTGAAGTTTCTTGCTGTTTCCCTAAATATTTGGAGCATCTGTTTCCTGCCTGCAACCACTTAGGACCCTCCAGGACCCCGCTGTGTAATAATAGTCCGCAGGAGGATGATGAGGAAGTCTAGTAATGCGCCTCGCGCACTTTGCTTCGAGATATTCTATCAAGGGAATGGGATTTGTCTGCACTTAACGCCAAGGTTTCTGAGCGACGGTCAAAGGAGCAGAAGTCGTTAGTCACATAATGATTTAGCTTTTAGGGTTTCCCACGCCTGGAAGCGTCGGGCCTGTAAGCGCCATTTTGAAGGTTTTGTGCTTGGTAATGATCCTGAGGTCACCCTGACAGGAAGTCCCAACATTCAGAGTCCTAGAGGCAGCCACGTCACCTTCCTTTGAATGATTGCTGTGAAGGCCTAGATTTACGAAGAGTTTGCCTCGGGTTTGTGTTACTTTTTTTAATGCGGATTGTGTTACATTTTTTTAATGCGGACCCGATGCAAAGTCTTCTGCTGGGATTTATAAGCCAATTACACACACAAAAAAGAACTGGGGGTCTAATGACAGGCATCACAGGGGAGAAGAGAGTAGGATGTTAGTTTAGAGGATCAATCCTAACCAATCCTAGAGCAGAGCATGGATTTCCATCAATCTTACTGTTAGAATGGAGCACGGATTTGAATCAAACTAGCTCTCTTGATCATTCATATCATTTGGTCATCCATCCAATAACGGAGGTATCTCCCTTGATCATAGAGACTGCCTCAATGATTAGAAGCTCTGTTGCTCAATTTGGCTGGTGGATATCGACCTCACAAGCAGAACAAGAGATAGTTGTGTCCAAGATGAATAATCCTATACAGTGCAGTGCAAAAAGGTAAGTGAAAACTAAAAAAGGTTGTGTTGAGAGAAAAATCCTAGGTATTACATCTACTCCACGCACCTTAATTAAAATAGTGTAGAAAAATTATAGCAGTACTTCCTGGTGACTGCTATTCGTAGGGATTGATAAGCCGACAGAAATCCCGAATTGTGTTGGTTTGTAAAAAAAAGTAATGCAACGTAATGCAATGCCCTGCCTTGTGTTGCTTTGCACCAGGGAGGCGTTCCATTGGTGGTGCACGGGTGTCCCCACTTATCGACCCATAGATTGTGATGCAAATACAAATTCTGTATATTCATTTACACCAAAATTCTGCGCTTACCTGAGGCTGGCGTAACAAGGAGAAATATCTTTATTTGGTTTGTTTATTCCTTTTAGCACATGTGCTGCATTCTGCAACACACATATGTAGAGGAAATAGGTTTAAAGCATAGTTTTTGTGCAGGAAATGCCCCCCTCCTGCACACAAGCTATACATACCACAACACTGTTGCACAAGGGTGCCTGAATTGGTGCATAGCTGAATGAAGTACACCAGCGCAAGGAGAGCTCAGAACTGTGCCATTTTGTTTGACATATGGTGCAGTTCTACTCTCTCCAGTCCACGCAGTGCAGCACAGCAACCTTGCTTACTGCATTGAGTTGTGAGAACTCTAAATCAGGGCCAAACTGTTCATGCTTTTCAAAACTCTGCAGAAAGTCACACAATAGGGCTGTGCAAAAACAGGCATAAATTATTTCTAGATCAAATTCTGCAAAAGCACCAATTTAGAGCATAGCGCAAGTTGTGCTTTTTTGGGGGGGTTCGCTCGCTCTTATTTCTTGTCCCTAGGGAGTGATGGAGAAATAATGTGTGTACATAGAAGGCAAACATATTGTTTGCATGCATTGTTCTCCACTTTGCACCCTATGGTAAATCTCCCACAAAAACCCATTAAGAACATATTGGTACAGGGCTTCTGCACCAAACTTTTGCACTAACATTCCCTGTACTAACAGTAATTAAAATCTCCCTTTTACTATACAATAGCCAAATAATTACCCCTTCGCCGCGGCAGGAATTCCGCCGCGGCGCTGGGGGGGTTTGGGGGCAGTTGCAGTGGCGCTGTGCTCTTGACGGAACCACTCCGTCACGAGTCACGGGTGAGCTGTGCTTATGACGGAGTGGTTCCGTCACGTCTCCGCCCAATTCGCTAATCGCCCGCACAGGCGGGGAATTAGCGCCGCTTGGGCGGAGCGGCCGCCAACGGCCGCAGCATGACGGAACCACTCCGTCATGAGCACACGGCACCCGTGGCTCATGACGGAGTGGTTCCGTCATGAGCACGGAAAGGGTTAATGAAACGTAGAGTCATGGCAAACAATGACAGCTCCTATTTTAATAAACTATTGCTTTTGGATCTTTTTACCAGTGCTGCCCTTAAGTAGGATTGCTCCTGGCATTGGACATGTGCAGACCACAGTTGAATTCCTAACATTCGGTGTATGGATCCCACAGTTTGCACTGTGCCAGCTTTGCCTCTTTAAATGAACTTTATGCACAGACATAGAAAAGAAGAAAGATTTATCATCTGTTTCTGTAACCGGGTTGGCACTAGAGCTATGACGGATTAAAAGAGAGGAGTTTGACAATGGTCGTGTTTCTCATGGTAACTGTTAATTCTTAGATTTGTCTAGTTTTGCTGTCTTTAGTTAGAGGCCGAACTAATTGTGGAGCGTGTGCTATACATAACATGACATACCTTAACATAACATGACATAACATAGCAGGTGTTACCCTTAATTACTGTGTCTTCTATCTATATTTACCTTTAATTCAGGCCCTTTACAGGTTACATATTCCACCCACTCTTAGCGAATGGAATATGTGACAAAAACGTAGGTGGTATTACGCGATACAGTATTATTCTTTGTGGTACCTTAGGGTAATACTAGTTGGAATTCTGCATCTAGTAAAACTTTTCGACGTGCCGTGCAGTTTTCCCAGAAAAATATGAAGCAATACCGCTCTGCGCAACGCGTAATAATGTCCAACGTGTTAAACAGCAGGTGCCTGTAGCATGTAGATTCCTGTCCCATCTTCCAACCCCACCCCCTCACTCCTTCAGTGCCAGATTATGAGAAGAGCATGTTTCGCTATAAGATGTCATGGTTGCACAGTACAACCCAAGCATGAATTTCTGGAATGATTCCAGAACAATAAGTTCCCAACTCACAATGCTTTGCCTTCCCACCAGTTCACATGAATAATGCTTGTGATTCATAGGGGGAGCTCATCAGACTGAGCTTATAGAGTCCCAAAAGACATACTCAGACACATCTGTTCAGCAGAATTCAGAGGCGGAAACTCTGTTTAGTCATTAGCCGCCAACTGCGTGGAGTTTGCACTGACTCCATCCAGAGTGTACGTAAAGCTGTGTTCTTTTCCTGTGCCAACCTGCTAAGTACAGCCACACAGCAAGTTTCCTGATTTCTCTTAGTTGCAAAGTCAATGTACTTTTATCAGGCAACTACAGAACAGAATATTGGTCTTAGGTTGGTCTTACCCTGTGTGACCAATCATTTCAGTTTCTTGTAAATTATTCCTTTATGTTATAAAAAGCAGTTGATTGATTCATCTCTGTCCTCACAAATTGTTGACTCTCAGCCATTCAGTCCTCAAAAATCGATCATAGGAGATTGCTTTCCCAATTTTTTGATCTTGTGATCTTTAGATCATCACATATTACAGTGGTGAGCTTTAAACTCACGCAGCCACACTGAAATCTATCTAACATGGGAGTTTTACATGAAATATGGTACCAGGGGACTCATTTAGAGGTGGACACCTCCTATGTGCCTTTCAGGTATCCTAAACTCAATTAGTGTATCAATATCTTATACAATTAAATGACCTAAGAATTAAATACAGGGCAAATTTTGTTTCTTTTAAAGTTTCACAGATAAAATTTATACACCACAAGATGTAAAATAAAAGTGTTCTCAGAGCAGATGACAGCGCTCAGATTGTGGACATATATATAATACAAACAACACAAAGACACTGTTCAACTCCCAATGGTTGTATCTGTCATTCCAACAGTTTTCAACAAGAATATTGTCAATCAGTACACCATTTCCCTTGGTATACATACCCCTAGACAACCAAAAGGGAGGGTCGTCAACTTCTCATTAAGAGCGTCTCATCAGGGTGTAGTCACCTGACTACCACACCAGCTTGAGAGAGATTTCAATAGTAGTTCAGGAGTTCATCACTGAACCTTCAATTATTTTGATCACATATTCGAAAACCTTTTTTGCCCAGCTCTCCCAAAGTTGCAAGGGGCCTCAACATTGCTCCCAATCCGATAATCTATTGCTCACTGCTAGTCCGTGTGAATTTAAACTGCTCGCTAAGCTACTGTCTCAAGTATGGACCTCCACAACCATGTCAGTTTCTTGTAGATTGTTCTTCCTCTATGGGATGGACCTCCATAATTCAGACAGAGGTAAAACAAAATATTTAGCAAAATCCTTAAGAGTTTTCATTATTTTTCACCTTGTTCATATTTTGACCTGTTATCACTTTGAAGTCATTTTTCGAGTTTGTCAAAAATGATAATATTTACTAAATGTTTGCTGGCTGTTTGAGCAGGTGATAAGCGCACCTGCAGATTTCTGGGTAGACGCACAGTTTGGAAACTGATCAGTGAGTCTAGCACCATCGTTTGAAAAATAAGTAAATAGGTGAGGTTTGAAACATAAATAAGGAAAATGGTCCTTGACGGCTACGTTTGTATTTATATTCAGTTTTATTTAGAAATGTATTGTGAAAGAATTGCTAAATTTGCTATAGTCATCAAGATATATGGAAGCCGTCAAGGGCTACGGTGGTTAAGTTAACAGTTTTGTTGGTATGAGCTTCAGAAATGAGGAGCAGAGGATTAGAATTAATTTCCATCCATGCAGGATTCGGCCAGTCTTACAGAGTTTTCTGAACAAGGTACCATATAACCTTATTTAAAGTTTGGTGGAGTGGGGACATCCTTGTAAATCTGCAGTGCCATGACACAGGAAGTGCCTGGTTTACACTGGAGGAGCCTCCATGGGCAGTGACAGTGAAAACCTCTGACCTGGCAACCCATCCACCAAAGGGACACCATGTCACAGGGACAGTCACCACACCAATGTACAGAGAGGCAACCTTCACTGATTTTCCCTAAGATATTTTACACAACGACTGGGAAAGTGCAGAACGGCTCTCAAATGCAGAGACAACTCCCAAAATATTTTTTGGGGTGTAGAGAAATCAAATTCCAATTATTGGTGTTTGTTTTCTCTAAACAAAATAGTATGCGGAGCAAGCATGCACTCCCAAAACCTGAATTGCTGTAAAGGGAGCTTCCCAAGCCATGACGCCCACAGCACAGAGAGCCGCACCAAGCACGATCTTTTGACAGAGTGGTATAAGCAGCAATCTTTGCCTACCTGGCTAACCAGCAAACCATCTACCAGGGCTTTAATGATCCCATAGCGTTGAAGATTAGTTGAAAACAGCAAAAAATGAAGTGGAAAACATATGAAGGGATGTTAGCTTGAGACATCAAATGCTCCTTTGATACTCCAAAGTACAGCACAGTTTCCTTTCTGGCAAACTTCATCTGCCAGAAAATTTGCAACCCTGGAAGAAGGGTATATTGCACATGTGTGATGAGGCTGATGTCAAGTTGTGGCTCTCAAACCTGGGATGGAGAACAGCCATGTTTGTACATAGCCAGTAACTGCCCGGCATCACAAAGCCCATGCAAAGGCCCAGATATTACATCATTCGAAAAATACATAATCAAATATTTCCTAGCGGAAAGGGAGGACTGCATGTGGCCTTTCCACCCTTCTCCTCCTAATCTCCCTATGCCATTCCCTGTTTAGGTGAGGAGGATAGATGAAACTGTCATCTGCGGGTATATCAGCGAATGTAGAAGTAGTGCACTCACTTTGCGGGCTCCGTTGTACTGCGTGCCGGGAACCTTCAACTTACTTCCTTCCTTCCGGGACCACCTGAACTTTAAAAAAGCTCCTTTGTAGGACATGGGTTGAAGAAAGAAAATGCTTATTACATTTTTCTTTTTTTATAAAGTGCTCTTTTAATGACTAAGGAGATGGCAAATAGTACTTTCTGGCATATTTATTAAGAAACGGTTTAGGCATCCAGGACCATCATAAGTTGTAATATACTTACAGTTGAATTATTTTTACATCTTTGTTTTGATGATTCAGTTGACAAACAGGCCTTTTGTCCCTAATATATTTGGAGTGAATATACCATTGGCTTTTGGTGACCTGCTTCTTTCAGCCAGTGGTTCGAGACTTTGCCAATTACATCTTGGCTTAGCCCAGAGAAGTGTGTCTCTCTCACCTGGTACCATTGGCTGTAAGGGTGTTGCTTGCTGCCCTCCAACGGAGTGTTTGCATTGAAAGGCACGAGGGGTTATTTTACAACTATATGCATGTCAGATCCTCAATGTCTATAACTGGACCTTCAACTTCCCCTCTTAAGGACACTCCTATTATCTTCCTACTACTCTTCCTCTTTTACCTGTTTCTCACTCTTCCAATTCTCCCATGAGCCACATTTCTCATTCATTCTTCTCACCTCACCCTCTTTTGTTTGGGTGCTTCTCATTCCCCAGCACCACCCCTTCTTGTTCTTCCCTCCCACCCCTCTTTTTTCCCTTTGTGTGTCCTCCTCCTTCTACCTGCCCTTCCCTCCCAGAGGCTTCTCAATTCATATTCATATTGCACTTTTATGTTTTATTTTCGTGATATGACGGACGCTGGCTTAGTACTAACAATATTTTACTGACGATTTGATTGACGCTAGCTGTTGTGTGCGCTATCTTTATCGAGCTTACTCTTGTCACTATAACTATGTTGCTTACCAATTATTTATTGTCTTAACTAATACCTTCTTAGTCTTAAATTATGAGATTTGTGATAGCATCTTACTTATTACTTGCACGTGTTGACAGACGCTGGCCTTTTTCTGCCCATTAGTCTCCGATTATTCTCGGATCTTCATTACCGGGCGATATTGTTAATTTAAAATTGCGTCTTTTCCATAACGATTTGAACTTAACTTATTTGAAAAATGATGTCGGGAATGCACTTATTAAAACTCACAGGACATCTATATTGGCTAATGCTCACTGAACGATACTTTGTTATACATTACGTCAGTTTATATTATAAATGGGTCGTGAGTTTGCCCATTGTCTTACAGACTGGGCTTTTGATATTGGATCTTGTGAAAGAATCGTATTTTACTGCCCGCCCGCTACTAACCACGCCAGAGGTCAGTGTGGGTTGGAATTAACACCACACTTAAAGTAGGTACCTTCTTAATTTTATGGTGTCAATCAATGGATTTTTACGTATCAAATACCGTAGGAGGCAGGGAATTATTTTAATTTCTCCTTTCCCCTTTTAATTTACTTTCAGCAGTCCCGAAATAGAGAAATCAAGGTCGGTACGATTCTACATAATAATTTACTAGGAATATGGGTCATGGTGCACGTTTGGCACTTTTGGAGTTGTTGGTTTCTATAGGAGTATTATGCTTAGGGGTGAATAGCCACACGATATATTGTTACTGGACACATAAAACACTGGGTCCTTTTCGGAGACTTTTTCCTTGTAATGTGGTTAAACATAACAAGAATCAACTTTCCTTTTTTTATATGATAAAATAAAATCCTTTGCATTTGTAACTTGAATCTGGTCTAATGTTCACAATATACATGTCATTTTGACTGCTACGGTGGCGGCATGTAATGTACCATTATTAACAGTGTGTGGCACCTCATTCTTGTACACTAAGTCACGGTTATAAATTCTGGTGAAATGTCACAGAACGTATATAACCATGTATCACTCTGTCCTGAGATAGTGACTGTAGTCTATTCCTTATTTAGCCTTGAAAAAGTCGCATGTTAATTGAACGTGAAGCGACGAAACACGTGTTGGCTTTGGGCTTACAAACAGTCACAGGAATATCAACCTAAAGAACCTACATATGAATTAAAGAGTGAAGACTTCAAGACATACAATCTGGACTACTGACTTATATGTTGTCTTATGTTTATTTAATGTTTTTCGAATTACTATGTTAATCAACATTTGAAATTAACGTGTGCTAGGGATTTATGTTGTCTTCTCAATAGTGCCTCTGATGTTTGCCCAAAAAAATGAAAGGCTGCCTACATTCAAGGCTCCCTTGTCTTCCCTGCTGTCCTCTTTGTGTTTCTATGTCACATGGAGGGTCTAGTGGCGAGGAACCTTCGTTATCTCCCTTCCTTTTTTATGTCATAGAAACCAAAGAAGGATTATAAAGAAGGTCCCCTTGCAATCTGACCATTATTTAACTGTGAAATGAATCAGGAATTTATTGAAGGCAAGCGAGCCTTCAATAAAGATAACCTTTTATTTCTTATATATTTCTGGGTTTAATATGCTTATGCTGTGTTTGTTAGCCCATTAAGCCCAGACCTCTTGTTTTTGCCAATGCTTGTTATATCAGACTTCCATGAAGAATAATACATTACGATATAATGTCAAATTTTAAAACACTTGAAAGGAGATGCCGGAAAATTGACTAAAGGCAACGAATGTGTGCATTCATGTCTGGACTATTCAAGTTGGATCAGGTGGAATTAAGACCTAAGCAAATACAAACACTATACATTACAGAATGATGCATGCCTGTGCCCAAGGCAGGGCGTCTACATTATACACGAGCTCTATTATCTCTAACCCACGATTACTGTATTAAAACATGAACCAGCAAGTGGTAAAGGTTCACATAAGGATTGTCTAGGAGCTGAAAGGATGTCAGTAGTGCGAGCGACATGGAACTAAAACCCAACATTCTTCTTTCTTAAATATTGTTCTCGCTTCTGGGGAAACAAAGCAATGCAGATTTTCCGAAAAGTCTCCAGTGTAGCTGCTCACACCATTTTAGAGGTAACCGTAAGCTGTGCTGCCAGGTAAGCTCCTGCATAGAAAATTGTGCCTGCACAAACCTGCTACCTACACCAGGCAAATCCTACAGACTCACCCATCTCCTCATATCTCACAGACAATGACACAGCAGCTCCAATCCCATGCTCCGATCTCCCTCGTCCACCTTCATATTTGTATCTTCAGGCCCTCAACGAAGTCCCAGGCCTAACATGCCTATTCCCCTGCTCACCACACTCACAATGCCAGCCTACGCTGCTGCGCTTCACGCTCACTCAATATCCAACACTCCCTCATTTATCAGACGTTGCACTAAGATTCGCGACTCCCCGACTGACCGTCCTCCTCATAGACTCACTCTCGCTGCAGTCTGAAACCACATCCTCAATCTTATCATATATCCTACCTAGAGGGATGCAACATACTGTGTAATCGCGACACACTTTGTTAATAGTTGGAATGTTTATGCAAGAGTGTGCAGACATTTTATAGCGCACACATCCCACATCGAAATTGCGTGTGGACCTTTTGATAAACCGCAAGTGTGTAGGATGTTCTGTGTACATACACTAAAGTTGATTTAGAAACAATAAGCATACAATGACATGAGTAAACAAATCTCGTGTTTGCTCTTTTAGGTAACTTCTCAATCTTTGGCTGAGGAAGAGAGTTCTTTTGCATGAGGTATATTAGTTCTGTCTTGTCTCAATGTATTATATCCAGCTACTCACATTGGTATGTTTAATAAAAGTTAGTTGGCCCAGTCTCTTAGTGCATGAATACCTGGAGACAGTATAAATATGATTTTTAGATAAACCCGGCAGTCGCCAGAGATTCCCAACCTTTTCTATGCCATAAGCACATAGAAAACAGTACACACAGAACATACTTACCTAACCTACCTAAACACCAAAGCCCCGATATGGAGTAAAATGAAAATAGAAATAGATGGGAGTATATTGAAGACCAGATAATAAATATCTTAAGACAGTGTTGAGGTTGAGAACAGAAGATGGGTTACACTCTCCACAAACATGGAGATACTTGCAACTGACTCACTGCCTGCTTGAAGCACTGGTACCCAACTCTATGACCCACAATCAGCTCCCATTTAGAAATATCTGTCAATGTGATAAGAATATAGGTTGGGTTGTCTTTGATGATTAGAGTCTTAAACAAGCATTGGCATAGCCAATAGGTCTCGCCTTTGGGACCTTATAAGTGTTTAGCCATGCAACAGTTGCATAACTAAACACTTATAAGGTCCCAAAAGCGAGACCTATTGGCTATGCCAATGCTTGTTTTAACTGCTGCAATCTATTGAAGCCTCACGGAGAACATCAAAGCGGCCGTGCGGCCGCGAAAGTGATCGCGATCAAACATCAAAGCGGTAAAGCGCGACGCACGCGCCCGCGCACATGCACTGTAGCTCTAGGCTGGCCTGGTAGCACTTTTTGGAGCCCTCACAAAATGTCTCGCCAGACTAGCGCATGCGCTGGGTCAGGCGAGACCTAAAAACCACGACATTATTGGGCCAAGCTGAGCTCTATCTCTGCCTGTAAATGTGTTATTCAGACAGCAACAGACTACACATCATTTTTTCTTGCTCCACACTGTCCATGTACTGGTCCTAAATAAACAATACTACACAAATTTGATGTGGACGTAATTTTGGTCTTATGCATGCACTGGTCATTTTACATGATGCATCTGACATAGTTGACATAGATGGCATGACATCACCCGGTTCTGCCTCACCAAACTCAAACGGCGAGTCTTAACAGACCGCGCTCAGTTGGTTGGCGGAGCAGGATCTTTGGATCCCACGAGTTTCGTAGAAACACTGTTAAGATACACAAGACATCGAGGAAAAGAGGTATACTTACCTGAAGGCGACATTTGCACTTCTCGAGACCAAACTTCTTGAACAATGGAAGAAGGGAATGAGGATTACAAAAGGTGTATTTGTAAGGTCTGGGAGACGAAGTGGCCAGTGGACCAAACAACGCTATTCTCAGTAAGACACAGTATAATGCTATTCTATGCATTTTCAAATACATGATGGTGGTATTCTGTCTCCTGGGCCACAGCCAGAGGTGTCAGACCTGGTTTTCTTTGTAAGGGCTCAAAATCTGATCTCAGCGTTTGGGGATTTGTCTTCAACACGTTCTTTGTTCTCTGCACCTCATTCCCTTGTTTCTACTATGCGTGTTCTTAGAAGGTTTTTCTTCAACTTGTTTGCTTTTTTCTCTCTTCGGTACCTCTATGTTACCTATGCCATCTTGCACAACTTTCCTGGTGCCATTCTTTGATGTCTCTTCATCTTCCTCAATGAAGCTGGAGGACATGGGTGAGACTCCTGAAGGAAGTCACCCTTAACATTCCTCTCTCAAGAAGAAGGAGAAGGTTAAAAAAAATGAAAACTGAAATTAACACACCCTAGAGGACATGGTTTGCAACATCTTTAGTAGGATCATTGTAAGGAGAAACATATCCTCAAAGGATAGAAATATGACCATCCACTGTGTTCAGACAGTGTCTGTACTGAGACAAACACCATCGAACACAGTGGAATTTCAACACAACAGCTTGTTATCACTACAACCCTCATTGCTAATGCCCTTCTTTTTGAACCTGGCCTAGCAACAGCTTTAGCTGTCTCGCCAGCCTCATGGTTTACAAATAAATCATAGTAAGAATACATACATATATGCACAGAGTGGAACTTTCAGATAGGTGCTATCCATTCAATGGTCTGTTTAAGTGTCATTCACATTTCACTTCCGTCCACCTCAAGAAACAATGACAGCATTTTGCTCTTCAACATATGCACCTCCAGCTAAAACGTCATTTTGTTCAGGGCCGGGGCTGGTAGGCCAATCTCTGCTTACATTGCTTGTTTTTTATTATTTATTTTGCGATTGGTCATTTTTGTCTTTCACACAAACTTATGAACACCAGCTTTTGATCTCGGTATTTTAACTTTTTATTAGTGTTACACTTCTAATGTTTATTTCATAGATTTGTAAAAAAGAAGTTATATGAAAAAATAATCACTGGCTTGCCAAGGCCAGAACTATAGGCTTTGCCAATGCATTTTTTTTTTAAATACTCTTTATTATTGCATTTTTGCCCATATACATACTTCCCCTCCTTCCGCCCCCCTACTATTGTCTTCCTTGGTATTCACATGAAATCAGGTATATTTATGATATCCTAAGCATCACATTAAACTTCAAAAATCACATAAGTTATAGTACATCAAATGTTCGCTTTACACAAGACATTTCGGCATCGTAAAGTCAAAGCCGCATATGGTCTCATATGGTCAAAGCCTTTCCTATTAGATTATATAGTTTAAACAATTAGGGTCTAGTCTCGGGGCTCTAGGTTTTGCATCCACTGCAGCAGGGGATCCCAGATTTTCAACTCTTGTTTCCTTTTATTCCGCCCCTTCCTTCTATAGATAGCTATCTCAAGGCTGTAAGAAGCCAGTAATTGCGCCCGCCACTGTTGGAATACGGGTGGGTTTGAATCTAACCATGCCGAAGTCAGACATATTCTAAGTATTGCCATAGATATAAATATCAACCCTTGCATATTGTTTGGTCGGATATTTCCATCTATACCTAGCATTATTTCTCCCGTGGTAATCTCAATTCTCACATTAAAAATTTCGGATAAAAAGCCAGAGATATCCCTTATCAAACCTTGTAATGTATCACATTTTGCAAATATATGCACAATGTCGGCCTCGTACAACGAACATCTTGGGCATTCTGTACCTTTTCCAGACACCTATTTGGCTATCCTATTTGGTGTATAATATAGTTGAAAAAATGTTTTATAGTATTGGGCTTGTAGCCTAGCAGACATTAATGTAGATTGAAATAATTCATAAGATCTCAGACATGACTCTACCGTCGTTCCCAGTTTGTCCTGCCATTTTACGACAAATTTATTCATGTCATCGGGGAGTGTGGTGACCAAGTTATCGTAGATTTCACCAATCTTTACTGTTTTATTCTCCTTTATTATTTCCATGATCTGAATTCTCTGAAATTTTGATCGCCCACCCCCTTTCTTTATTAAAAAATTTCTGACTTGAAGAAATGTAAAGAAGTCTCTGTGATCTAGCGTATACTCCTTTCTTAGATCCTCAAATGATTTAAGCCCCGTCAAAGAGTAGAAGCAGCCAATTTGTGTGATCCCTGCATTTATCCAATTATTCATACATGTGTCATTGAAAATCTCTGGGAGATTATTATTTTTGGATAAAAGAGTGTAGTAGGAAAACCTTCCGACTCCGAGCAGTTTACGCACATTTTTCCAGGCTATATGTATGCCTGCCAGGGTTTTGAAGCGTACTCTTTTAAAGTAGCAGTTAAGTATATGTCGCCATAGATACCCGCTAGCCTCATTGCCCAGGATAAGCTCTTGTGGTGTTGGTATATCCATATTTGACCTGTTGTCCCTATTTGGAATTAATAACAGTTTACAATATTTCAGGAACGTAGCCCACCAATATCTTTAAGATTAGGCAGGGCGAGGCCGCCTCTTTCTTTCAGGAGTGAAATGTATCTAAGCGCTCTACGAGGTCTTCGATATCCCATATAAAGCGGGAAAACATGTTATCTATGGCTTTTAACAGTTGTGGTGTATACTCCAAACAAATTGACCTGAAAAAATACAAAAGGTTTGGGAAGAAAAGTATCTTTATAGCATTACATCTACCTCCAATAGTTAGATGCAGGTTATTTAGTCTGCTGAGATCTTTTTCAGTTTGTTTTATAGGCGGATCTAGATTGATCTTCACCAAGTTTTCCAGATTGGCTGTTATGTTGACCCCCAGATAGATGGCATTGTATACTACCTGATCGTCATTACTCGCAGATTTGTTATTAAGAACTATCTGGGTTTTGTCCTGATTCAACTTATACCCGGATACATTGCCAAAGTCTTTAGCCTCCTCTTCCGTCGCTTTTATTGCTGCGCCTGGGTTACTTGTAACCAGCGCAATATCGTCTGCATAGGCTAAGGTCTTTGTATCACCATTTAGGGACTTTATTGGTGTAATTGCCGGATTATTTTGGAGTCTATGGATAAAGGGGTCAATAAAGATTGTGAAAAGTAGGGACGAGCATGGGCACCCCTGTCTTGTCCCTCTGGTTACATCTATTTTTCCTGATACTGCCCCATTCACCATTACTACTGCTTCAGGATTTATATACAACATTCGAATAGCTTGGACGAACTGTTCCCCTATACCACTCTTTGACATTGCTGTCCATAGAAATCGTCAGGAGACCCTATCAAAGGCTTTCTCTGCATCTAATAATATGAGTGCCATAGGGTCTCCAGCCATCTCGGTAATGTCAAACAGTGTGATCACACTCTGTACATGGTCGGTGGTCGATCTTCCTGGAATAAATCCATGTTGTCGGCTTGATATGATCTTGTGAGTGATTGGCGCTAGTCTGCTGGCTAGCAATTTCGCATACATTTTGGAGTCGCAATTTATTAAGGTGATAGGGCGGTAAGATCCAAGTTCTGCCGCGTCTTTGTTTTTCTTTAAGAAAACTACAATTTTTGCTCGAACCCAAGATCCTGGAGGGTATCCTCCCTGAAAGACGTGTTTGAATAGGTCACTTAAGATCCCCTTTAGTGGTTTATAGAATTTGGCGTAAAACTCTGCTGGTATACCATCCAACCCGGCTGCTTTCCCTGTGGCTAAGCTATTTATTGACAGTAATATTTCTTACCACTGTGGTATTACATCCAAGCTGGTTTGATACTCCTGCGGCAGCTTCGGGTTTATTGTCTGATCGAGATATTTCTCAATCTCATCTTGTTGTACATTGGTTTCCTCATATAGTTCTTGATAGTATCTCTGGAATGCGGCTCTTATCTCTTTAGGATCATTTCTAAGGCCATATTTTGGATCTCTAATCTTAATATTCGTATTAGCAGTGTTTTGTTGCCTAGTGCGTACCACCAATTGATGTCCCACTTGTTCGCTCAGCTCGTACGCATTCTCCCTATTCATTGTAGCCTTGCATATCAACTTTTCTAAGAAAATATCGATAATGTTGTTTTTAGCCAGTGCCACCGCTCTCAGTGCCCCCTCGATATCCTGAACTCCTTGTACCACCCTTATCAGTCCCTCCTCTGCTTCCGCCAATTTTTTTTGCAACATACCCATTTTTAATTTAGATTCTTTGTTAGATTTTAACAAAAACCGTAAGGTTTCTCCTCTGATTCCTGCCTTAAGAGTGTCCCAGACTATCTCTATTGAGGTACTACCCAGGTTATCCTCTTTAAATTCAGGTATCCATTTGTTTATATGTTGACAGTACTCTTCATTTAGGAGCAGGGCCCTCTCAAAAGTCCAGATATTCTGGTCGTCATTCATTTTTCCACTGTCAAAACTTATGATTAGGGGATTGTGATCCGATAAAACTCGCGGTAGTTTGTCTATTATACAGCTTGAGATTATGGCATTGGTTACAGATACATAATCTAATCTAGCGAATTTGGCATGTGGATTGGATAAGAAAGTATAACCTGGATCTTTAGGGTGTTTTGCCTGCCAGCAATCACTCAGACCATGTGTGATGCACAATTCTTTAAGGGCACGATATACTTTGGGTTTTCTCCCTTTGTATACAAATCCAGACTCTAATGACCAGTCCCATGGCAGATTCAGATTAATGTCGCCACATACGATGAATGGGAGTGGCCAGTGAGCCAGTTCATTAGTGACAAATTCCAATACATCCCGATCATCAGTGACATTGCCATATATAGAACATATAGTTAATTTTTTCCCATTATTGAGCTGGCATTCCGTGAGTGCCCAGCGGCCATATTTATCGGCTGCCGATCTAACGAATTGCATTCCCCTCCCATTGCCAGGATGGCAACCCCCGTGTCTTTGACGCTTGCGTAGTGGCTATAACCAGCCTATATCCTAGGGTTTTAAGAAGATGTCGTTGCGACCCCTCCATATGTGTCTCTTGGAGACATATGATATCAGCCCCTCTTGCTCTTAATCCCACCGCCACTCTTTGCCTTTTTTTAGGGTCATTAAGGCCACAGATATTAATAGACAGGATTTTTAATTTAGCCATTTAGGGTTTTAACTGCCCCTCCCTCGATCGGGTCATCCGTTCATACCACTCATACCGGCCTTGACCTTTATTCTGACCTTTACTCTTTTTGATGCACCATGATTTATCTATCCGGATTGCATGTCTTATACCTGTTGAATGCTTGTTGCCCCGCTTCCCCCACCAACCTGTTCGCAGCCTCCCCCCTCCCACCTCCCTCCCCCACCCCTCTTAGGGCAATCAGGCTCGATCCTGAGCCTGTGTGATAGCATCTGAGTTGTCCGCATTCCCTCCACCCTCTCGCTATCCTGCCTTATGTTAAATCTAATTTATATGCGAGGAAAGAAAATCAATTTACTACACATCTATATTCCTCTTCTAGTATCCCTCATGAAAGAAAGAGGGAATCCCCTCCCCTTCACAATATCTTCACAATATCCTCATCAGCCCCCCTGGAAGATCAGAGGAATATGTATTACTATCCCATTCTCTGTCTTACAGGTGTTTTTGCACCGTGAGGTGGTTAACTCATTTAGTCTTGATAGGTTTCTTTCCTGCTGTCATAATCTCGTCTAGCAGTTTCTGTGCTTGTATTTCGGATGTAAAATAGAAATCCCGTCTTTGATGAATGATTTTTAGTTTAGCCGGATTTTGTAAGAAGGCTAATGCGCCGGCTTTTTGGAAAGGGGTTATGAGCTGCTTGAGTCTCCATCTCCTTTCCACGGTGGCATGTGCAAAGTCTGGTTTGGCAAAATAGGAGAAGTTATCCCCCTTCCTCTTCATATTGGGTCTAGCCAGATCGTAGATGGCTTGCCGGAAGAGAAAGTTCCCAAAGTATATTAAGATCACGCGTAGATATCCTTGTGTGGTTACAGGGCGCTTGGGAGCTGACAGGGGAAACCTATGTACCCGCTGAATTTCCTTGTCCCAGTCCCAGTGTGCTAGTTCCGGTAGAGAGTTTTTCAGTAGGTTTATTGTGAATCCCCTAACATCTTTCCCTTCGATGTTTTCAGGAATTCCCAGCAGTCTCAAGTTATTTCGGCGTTGACGGTTTTCTGCTTCCTCCAGCTTCCACATCACGTCTTTTAGCATACCGTCTTGTGAGGATGCCCGCTCTTTTAATGTATCCACCGGGTTTTCCAGATCTTCTGTACGTTTTTCCACCATGCCCAACCTATCTGCGATCTCTGTGCATGTTTTCCCAACCTTGCACATAGTGCCTTGCAGTTTCTTTGAGGCAAGCCGTGCTTGACGATTTTCGATCTTTATCTCATCCTGAAAAGACCTCATGGACTGAAAGATCATTGACAAAGAGGGTTCTGCGGTTTCATCCTGGGTCTTCTGCGCCCCCTGATCAGGTTTTTGTTCTTTTGAGAGTTTTCCTGTTCCTTTTGGGTCATTGGGGAATAACATTTGAGTTTCAGAATAATCCCATCCAAGTTCTCCTTCTTCGTCTAGGATTTTCTTATGTCTATGCTTCTTCCCTTCCGATCCCCGTTGTGTTCTTACCTGGACTCTCTTTTCCTCTTGTTGGCTGTAGTTACTAGTGGAGGTATCCTCACCTTCCACCCCTTCACTACTGCTAGAGAGCCCAGTCTCTGACTCAGCTGATTCTTCATTCAGAGAATGACATTTTTCCATGGAATCTGGGGAGAGATATCCTGCCTCATAACTCTGGTTTTTTTTCGGGATAGCCCCTCAACCATTAGCTATCCGTTGAGATTGCTCAAGCCCTGTTTCCCTTGGCTTGCTGGCTACTGTATCCCCTTCAGTATTTTCCTCTCTCTGGGGGTCTCTACAGGGCTCCTCCGGCAACCCCAGGACTGTGTTCTCATCGCATGACCCCCAGGATGGCCTCCCCTCCTCCACATGTTCTGATGAAATAGCTAGGGGCGAACTATGGGGGGTTTCTGTGGAGATTGCCTCCTGATTAGCCATATCTTTGTTCTTTTGTGGCGCAACCGGTGTTCCCATCCCTTTGTCACAGTCAATAGGGGAAAACATGCTGGTTATTGCAAATTGCTTTTTCTCTCCCGAACCACCCCGGCAGCATACCTTTCATATCGGTGATTTGAGTGTCTTTGGGGGCCTCCGTTTTGTCTGTGCCCTTTTCTTGCTTGGCCCCTTTGCTGGCACGAGTGTCTGTCTTCTTTGCTGCCGCCTCAGTCTTGGGATCATTCTCTTTGCGGGAGCTACATAGTGTATTCAGACGTGTCCTGCCACGACCTCCTCGCGCTGCCATGGGTTCTTTAGAATGTTTTCCGCGGTCTCTCTCGGCTTCTCCGTTACTCCGCAACCCTAGCCAGCAGGTGGAGCAGATCCTTCCGCTATCCCCTGCCAGCAGAAGCCGAGTGATGGATTCCCAGCGCGTGGCGCCGGCTGTCGCGCATCGGCGGCTCTGGGCTCCGTTAGGTCTTCGGAACCACTGTGTGCAGAAAGGCTCTGATAGTCCTGGCATTTCGCGCCCCATTTTCCTTGCGCTCTGCGGCGATTTTTTTTTTGCGATTAGCCCGTTTTATCTCATCATGATTCTGCCAATGGATTGTATTTCATGCCGGTGATCGGTGATGAGCCCGGCAGGTAAGCAGAGCGGAGTGGAGGTGAGTGATTGCGAATCTCACTCAGACGCCATCTTGCCTCTTAAGAATCACCAATGCATATTTCAAGTTGTATTGTTTAACAGGAATACCCTAACTAGCAGTATTTACTGAACTAAGTTTAAAAAATCAATTGAATTGTCACTGGGCCAATATTTTACTTTAAAAGGTACAAGCTATGAACATTACTTACTTTGTAATTGTTTCTATATCTTTGTTTCTGTCCAACTGTATGGAAATGTTTTGCAAGCATACTCTACATGTGTACTATTTGACAATACTAATTAAATAAAAAGATTTGTTTCAAAGAACTGCAACAGGTTATGTTGATCCTACGTTCCCCTATGGTATTTTTGTGAATAACCACAGAAGGAAGAGCTGCTTCGTGGACCACATCGTTATTAAAATCTGTGATCTACAGAAGCGAGTGGGCTGTCCTGCCCCACTATATTTGCTTGATCCTCATTGACACTTTTCCCCTAACTTTGCCTCTTAGTTCATGCTCAAAGCTCTCTGCATTTGTACTGTATGTTTCCATTGAATTTCTACTGGTCATTATGCCTCCTGTATTATTCTTTCCAGTTGGTTACTGAAAATATACTTCTAGGCCACTTATCATATTAGTGGCTGATTTCTGTCATTTCCTCTTTGTAATCTCTTGATAACCACTGATACTCTTATTCCTGTTTCCACTGAGTCCCCCTTCAACACAGACATCTTTTGTCTGTTCTTTTTAAGAATGAGCTCTAAAGATCCAGGGCTTTGTCGTGACCTTCGGGGACTAAAGCAACATTCCCAACTACATACTTAAGTTAATATACCTCAGCAGCTCTAGGTAGGGCAGTTCCATACAATGTGATCACACAAAGGCACATCGCCACAAAACACAAACCAAAACTACACAGCACAGGATACAAATCATAAACTCGACAAATCCTACAAAATGCATATGGTGAGAAAACATAAAAACACATGAAACTAATAGCAAAAAGGCATAACAAAATATTAAGAAACGTAGTAAAAGACAACTCAACATAACAAAAAATACCAGACCAAAATTAATAGACCAATCCAATTGATTTATGAAAAGCTCCAAGAGCGGAAAAACCAACGGCATATTATCAAGAAACGGCGTTAAAATTATCGCCGCTTTAGCGGCGATAATTTTGACGCTGTGTTTGATAATATGCCCCTTGGAACCGTGTTTGATAATATGCCCCCAAGCTTCCAGAGATGGTTTCCAGATGACCGAGGAAGTTCATCTCCGATAAAGTTGTGAGCAAACTTGAAGGCTATTGGGGGCATATCAACAAAGGCTTTATCTCTGCTTTTTTGGCTTTAAAAGTCAAAAAAGCAGAGATAAAACTAGCGCCCTATCAGCAACAGGGTGCTAACACGCAAATTTGCATGTTAGCACCCTTTTACTCTACGCTTCCCCTTGCATCTCTAATGAGATGCAAAGGGGTCGTTCCAGAGTAAAATAATAGGAGAAATGTCGCTAAGTGACATATCTCCTATTATCAAGGATATCACTAACCCTGTTAGCGATAAAAAAAAAGCAGCGCTAACCGCGGTTAACGCTGCTTTTTTACGTCTGGTATTTTTCTGACTTAGCCATGATATCCTATGTAAGGTGGATATCATGGCTAAGTATGTCTATCCCTATCAGCAAGCTATCGCCAAACCTTGTGGGATTATCGCTGTATTTCCAGCAATAATCTCACAATTGGCAGCTTGCGCTCTGAATTTTATTGCTTTGGAGATAAGCGTTGCTGATAGCACGCTATCTCCGCGATAAAATTCAGAGTTGGCCGGCGATAATTATCCTCGCGCTAAGAGCGCTGAGCGATAATTATCGCCGACCCTAGCTGATATGCCCCTTGGTCTCCACCTGGTAGACCCTTCTCCATCATGGCATGACTTAAGGGGCTCCCTGATGACGTAAGCGGCAGACAGAACTGAGAGGGGGAGAACTTTCCTCTCTATGAAAGGTCATCGGTTTGGTTGTATCCTTAAAAAAAATGAAAATTATGCACTGATAGTTTCTGGAGGTGAGGCATATATGTATTACTCCATCAACATCTTGGTTTTGCACCAACATGATTAATTTTTAGCTCAGAAAGAAAAAAGGAAGTGTCTTTTTATATTGATTTATTCTAGGCCTAGCACACAAGTGAAACTGATTCATAACTGAAAAGAATGTATTTTTGTGGTAAAAAAAAAAAATAGACTAATCTCACTGCAATACAAATATTTTACTTTCTAACATTGCGGCATTTGCTGGCCCCTGCTCCATTTTGTGTATCTTTAATTAGCAGCAACCTTGGTTTGACAATGCATTTCGTATCTCACAAGAAAGCGCTGGGAAATCACTCCCCTTCCGACAGGAAATGTGCCCACAGAGAACTTCCGGTGCTGATTACATAGTGATGGAATCACGTTGCCTTCACTCCTGCGCACCAGAGAGGGGCGATTTTCAAAAGTAGCTTCCTTTTAAGCAGAGGACAATCTATTTTGAGGAAGGGTCGAGGCTAAGCACTAAAAGATCGACAGATAAATTACATCAGGACGTCTATGGTCCCCAGAGTCCCCAGAAAAGCAGCCCGGTGTGCAAGTTATACATACCGTACTGTTGTTTTATGTGACTATTACTTCTCAAAATATTTCCATGAGTATTAAATTAAGCATAAAATTATCCTCCCACCATATGAACTACTAGGCAGTTTTATAAGGAAGTCTTTCCTAGTTATTTGATCACTCTTGTAGGAGAGGTGTGGCGCAGTGGCCAGGGCGTCTGATCCTGGAGCATGGGGCTCACAGCTCGGTTCCCAGCGGCAGCTCAGCCCAGTACTCAGGGCAATATCTCGCTTAATCTCCCCGACGGCCCCCCCAGCACCTTGAGACCCTTAGGGGTGATTATTTCATTTATTTGAAGAGTTTTATAAAGCGCGAACATGACCCAGAAAAGGGTATCAGAGCGCTGTACAAAGGAGGATACAAGGCAAGAGTTTTAAGACAAGGGTGTAGCACAAAATAGAACACAAGAAGTAACAAAAAAATTACAGCAGGTAAAACATCAAAAAGGACCCGTGAAGAGAAAAACATACCAAATTTAGAGCGATCGGTGAAAATATAGGGGCAGATCAACAAGGGCTTTATCTCTGCTTTTTTGGCTTTAAAAGCCAAAAAAGGAGAGATAAAACTAGCACCCTATCAACAACAGGGTGCTAAAATGCAAATTGGCATGTTAGCACCCTTTTACTCTACGCTTCCCCTTGCATCTCTAATGAGATGCAAAGGGGGCGTTCCAGAGTAAAATAATAGGAGAAATGTCGCTAAGCGACATTTCTCCTATTATCAAGAATGTCGTTAACCCTGTTAGAGACAAAAAAAGCAGCGCTAACCACGGTTAACGCTGCTTTTTTACGTCTGTTATTTTTCTGACTTAGCCATGATATCCTATGGAAGGAGGATATCATGGCTAAGTTTGCCTGTCCCTATCAACAAGGTAACGTGAGATTATCGCTGGGTTTCCAGCGATAATCTCACGTTAGCCTGTTAGCGTGAGGGTTTTTATCGCTATTGAGAAAAGCGTTGCTAATAGCACGCTATCTCAGCGATAAAAATTCACGCTAGCCGGCGATAATTATCCTAGCGCTAAATGCGCTTAGAGATAATTATCGCCGGTTGTTGTTGATATGCCCCATAGTTTGCGCTTTACAAATACCGGGTTATTGTTTATTATTACTATAGGAAAAGGCTGTTTGTATAGCACACACTACTAACTGAAATGCCTGATGGTGTAAATAACATATTACTCCTACCTAACTAAAAGATGCTCATTATTCCCATTTCGGAAGGATTTGAACAGTGCCTAATTTGCAAAATAAAATAAGTGTCAGAGCCCTCGTCAGGAGGCCACCTCCGCTTGCCCCACCCATTGCCACTGCCAATGCTGGCAATGACAGCACCTACCCAACTACTAACCATCACACTGCTACAGATGTGACAGTTCAGACTGTTGTAGGCCCCAACGCTATAGGAATGGCTTGGATGACAGGTATTAGCTAATTTCAATGTATATTGAATTAATAAATAACTCTTGTGCTGCTCGTCTCTGAATTAAACAAACAGCGCCACCATGTGGCAGCTATCATAAGCTCCAATGTTGAAAATTAAGTGCAGGAGCCCAGCACCAAAAACCACTGGCTCAAATTAAGGACTGGATTTAGCAGAGCCAGTTAGCCAGTAATTACCATCTCAGTAACGGAAACACCTCAACAATCAAACAATCTACTTGTGTCAGTCTGACCGCTCCCTCGTCCTGTTGGCACCCACAGATCTATTCCCCTTTCCATTTTTCATGATTGGGACTTATTGTTCGGGGACCGAGACTTTGACCCAGAGCAAGAGACAGAAAGGCAGAAAATGATAAAGAAGTAAGAGGAATACCAAAAATAGTATGGTGATGAAGAGCAAAAACAGGGAAGAAAAAGATCCTGCAAGAGTAAGAAAAAGAGATGGAAAGTGAAAGATGTAGAAGAAAGAGGCATGAGGTGGAATCAAGACTTGACAGTTTTGGTATTCGGCAACTTTGGACATTCAGCAATAGTGGCAGCTAGCTCTGAAAAAAGTATTTGGCTCCTGCACTTAAGCTTTTACAATTTAAACACTGGTATTTGGTATTTTTGTTTGTATCCCTCGTGATTTATAGGAAATCACAGTGCTGAAGTGGCTGCTTCATAGCAAGTAAAAGTTGTATAAAAAACAATATATTACCTAGCGCTTAGTAAAAGTCTGGAGAGCGCTAATGATGTGCTGCTTTTGAAAAAGAGATACATTTGTGAGCACATCCGCACACTGATCTCATCCATTCTGCTCGTTCGCCACATTATTTTAAAAATATTGAAATGTCTTTCTTTGCAGCTGACTTGTAGGTTCTGCTATTGGCAAATCAAGTTTATCAGAACGAGTGAGGCAGACATTCCACACATGTAGCCTGAATCAAAAACTGCATTTTGCAGAAGGTAAAGAAGCACTACAGTAGTACTTCTCGGGTGTAGCAAAGGATGGTGGGGGCGCACGAGTTTTGGGGGCAGGTCCAGCCACCCCCCGCTCTTGCATGCGTTTGCCGCAGGGGCAGCAAACGCAGGGGGGGATTTACAAGCCCCTTGCGCCACTTTTGCGTCACTTTTAACATGGGAAAAGTGACGCAAAAGTGGCGCAAGGGGCTTGTAAATCTGCCCCGCAGTATTTATCGCCAGCATCATCCTCCCACTCCCCGCTCTTCAGCACGGGCGGGAAATGCAGGGACACCCACGGGCGGCAGAGTGCCTAGCTACACCACTGACTTCTCATGTACTACAATACTACAAACTGCAATTCACAGAGGTAACGCCGGAAACCTGCCCCTCCATCTCCATTCTCCTTTTTGTGCAGAGATTTCTACCTCAGTCTTGAACATCTCTGCACACCTATGTATACTACTGTGTAGAAAATATGGGAGGAAACAGGGGAAGCGGTGGGAAAATGGGGAATAATAACTCAAAAATGGGTGAGGGTAAGGGAAATATAAGGAGGAGGCTGGGTGGGACACACTAATACAAAACACACACCCACAACACAAAAGGATAAGACTCTTGCAAATCAAGCAAGCATTGGCATAGCCAATAGGTCTCGCCTTTGGGACCTTATAAGTGTTTAGCCATGCAACAGTTGCATAACTAAATACTTATCAAGTTCAAGTTTCAAAAGCTTTATTCGACAGCATGTCATAAAAGCAAATACATCCTAACGGTTCCATAAATACTAAGGTAAAACAGCTTAAAAATACATTAAATCATTATGCTGGCGGATAACATCAGATAAAAACATCATCAATGAATAAAAGATCTTGAAAGATCAAATATTAAATAAAATTAATAGACATTTCTTGGTGGCAAAACACTCATTGATCAGCTTCAGTGGGTTTCAAAGTATGGAGGCGCAATATCCAAGCCCACCCCAAAAATTTAGCAACAGCAATTACCAAGCAGGGGGTGCAATCAGATTCTAAGATTCTTAAAGCTTCCTTGTAGCTACGTGTTCCCAAATTTAGGCATACAGGCTTTATCCATCTACGGCGGGGGGCAATGTATAGCGGACACACAAACAACAAATGGCCAGCATCCTCAATCAAGTCTAAACAATGATGACATTTATCATCCTTGGAGATTGACCATTTGTGGGTGAACGCTTTTACAGGGAGAGACCCAATTCTGAACTGGAAATACAATTTCCTATCCATGGGCCTCTCTATGATATCCCAATATGCCTTATAAGATGGTAGAAATTTTATGTCAAAGAAACGGCCAGTCAAGTTTGAGCCTTGACCAGCACAAGAGGCAGATGTCAGGGTCATATCCCAATACAATTTCTTGAGTATTGACTTTGATGGGATACTTGCACTGTTTATATCATTCCATAAATGCCCTAGCTCCAGTTTTGTAAGCAAGTTCTTAATTTCTTTAAGCCAAGTAATGGAATGAAAACAATCAGCCCTAATTATGTCCTTCAGGGCACTAGCATAATGATCAAGTTCCGGCGTTGTCATGATCCGCCGCCAGTACAGAAGTGGACGTAATTGTGCCAGATCCTCAATTTATTTCCTCCCTAGATCATATTTTAATGGGATCATTGGGGTACTTTGGGGAACACCTGTTAGGCTGCGTAGAAATTTATTTTCAGCCAGCCGTAAGCCACTTAGATTTGCAAACCCCCATAGCTCCGAACCATACAGCGATGCACTAATAACTTTCATATTATAAATTTCCAAAGCAGGCCTAATTGGCTTAGTCAATGAAGATCTGTGCTTGGAAATAATTGCACCTGCAAGCTGGTGGAATTTTAATACAGTCATGTCAATGTGATTTGACCATTTCATGTTATGTTGGAGCGATATTCCTAAATATGTAAAAGCCTCAACCTGTTCTAATGGAATACCATTATATTTTATTGCTCCTCTAAAATTTTGTCGTTGGTTTAGACACATAAATTTGGTTTTAGAGGTATTTATCTCGAGACCCCGGTCCTGACAAAATTCAGCGAATACATTTAACGCTTTCTGCAATCCGCTTGGGGTTCGTGAAACCAACAACGTATCGTCCGCGAACATGAGAACAGGCACTCTGGATCCTGCCAGGATTGGGGCATCAGTAGGGGACCTGCCAAGGTAATCGACTATCCCATTTATGTATAAAGAAAACAATGTCGGTGCCAGGACACATCCCTGCCGAACACCTCGTTCAACGGGAAATGGGTCCGTCACCTGTCCCTGGCTTCCCCATCTAATTTGTGCATAGTTGTTCTGATGTAGGCGGACGAGTAAGGTTAGTAATTCCGGGGCCATACCTGCTTGGGCGAGAACCTTCCAAAGTTTAAAGCGAGGTACCAGGTCGAACGCTGATCGCAGGTCAATGAAGACTGCATAGAGAGTCCCTTTGGACAACTTCACATTCCTCCAGTAAAGAGCTAAAAAGTAGAAGACTTGATCAATAGAGCTGGTGCAAGGTCTAAACCCGGCTTGATATGGTGACAAGATGTTATTGTCCTCGACCCAAGATTGGAGTTTATTTTGTACCAACCGACCTATTAGTTTTTGTGCTGAGTCTATAAGACTGATAGGTCTATAATTGCTTGGGAGTGATTTGTCACCCTTTTTATAAACCGGGATTATTTCTGCCCCTGACCATGAAGGAGGAACGGGTGCGCCCATAGCCACTGAATTGGCCAGCCATTGAAAGTATTGGCACCAAGATAATCTATCGGTTAAAAACACATCCGCAGGTATCCCATCCATTCCAGGTGCACGACCCGCTGTTATACTATCCAAAGCTAGGTTAACCTCTTTAATTGAAAACACCTGTGTTTGGAAATAAACAGTGGGAGGAAGTGATTGCTCTTCTACGGATGGGACAGAAGCATACTGTGGTTTAAAAAAGTCAACCCATTGGTTTTTTGCCACATGGTTTTGTGGGGAGGGTGCAGAGCCACCTCTACCCCACTTTAATGTGGCCCAAAATCGTTTTTGGTCTTTAGCCAGGCATGCGCATTTCAAATCCTGCCACTGGTTCTCGTCCCAATCCTTCTTAGCTGTTACCTGAGCTTGCCTATAGAGCTTCCTGGCTGATCTCACATCTTCCGCTACTCCTGATCTCAGAGCAACACTCAAGTTCTTGCGGGCTATTTTACAGGATTTGTTAAACCATCCCTCTTCATGTGGACAACCCTTAATAGTTTTCCCACTACTAGGGGGTTTCTTAAAAAACCCTTGCAGTTTAGTGAAGAAAATATTATGGGCCTCGAGCATAACTAGATAGAAATCAGAGTTAGTTGATTTAGGGCCTAGATTGGCCACCTCGCAAATGATAGTTTCCTTGAGGTCATTCAAAATTTCCACCTTCTCAATGAATCTATCCCATTTGACATGTCGCATATTGTTTGATGTAACGATATCCATAGTTACTTTCCCCCCCTCAGTTTTAGATTCTCTAGGGGTGTTTGGTAAATGTAACTCTAGACACAAGGGATTATGATCACTTTCATCCCGTGTGATTACAGACATGACATTCAAACTACTCCATATTCTAATATCCACCAAGAAGTAATCGATTCGACTAGCAGACCTTCCATTATCAAATGTGCTTGCACCCTGCTGATCTGATTTAGTGCGCCCATTAGCGGCTCTAAGCCCTCTTTCTAAACAAAGGGCTTTGAGTTGGATGGCTGCAGCGGACCATTTCTTGACTGAGGGAAGATCCAACTGGGGAATACCCCACCTGTTATCCTCTTCAATAGCAAGGAATCGGTCCTCCGGACCAAGAGGCTCAAAAGTTGTATTAAAATCACCTCCAACAATTTTTATCATTTCATGGGGGAGCACTGCAAGTTGGTGGTCCAAGACATTTAACACCTCTGGCGAAGTACCCCCAACCATCCCTCGAGCATAGATATTAAAGATAGCCATACTCTTATTGTTAGGCCAGTTTAAGATTAGAGACATGATATCTGGCGATGAGAGATTAGGTTGAGTGATTTTGCAACATAGTGACTGTCGTACCCATATTATCAAGCCACCAAGTGGTCGGCCTTTAGCTTTTTTAGTTGCAGGTATACAGAAGTTAAGGAATCCAGGGCGAAAGACTGGGGCCACAGACCAAGATTCTTGAAATAAAATGACATCAAATTGATCCACAAAACTACTCCATACACCGGAATGCAACTTGTTATTTATACCTGCAATATTCCAGGATAGAATAGCCAGTCCTGAATCAGATACGAGAGGATAAAAGAGGTGTTTATTCAATGATCCCATGGTCTCACTAGTTTCCCTAACCTGGCAATCACTAGCGGGACTTAAGATATCTGATGCAACATTTACCAATGAATCAAATACTAGGGAATCAGGTAAATTATTAGTCTGTGGATCCTGTACCTCACCTGATATCTTGCCCGGACAATCAATAGTAGCACTTAGTTTAGCTGGTAGAGCACTTCCCAAAGGGTAGGATGCTAAACACATCCCACCGAAATTATTTGAGGACTTAGACCCCAATGTGTCCATAACAGCAGTGCAAATTCTTTGATAGTTCCCCATTGTCTCAGTAGCTCCAATACTAGCAGAAGAAATGGGGTCTGCCACAATTGCGGCCAACCCCATGTCCGTATTCACCATATTAGATCTATCTTTGAGTCAATCGCAATCGTTTAAGCCCGACAACACCTCAAACCTATTCTCCAGGCTGATGTTCCAATTGCTGGTGGAGACGCTCCTGCCCTCTTTACTTGGAGACTGTATCCACCCTGGTCTCGGTACTCCTCGATTTCTCGTATAATAAAAATATTTGAGGGTTAACGGGATAATAACACCTTGTCTTTGTTGCGGGGGATTTATGTTGGCCAAGATATCTGGGAGGACATCAGGATTGGAAAAATTTAATACCACACAATCCCCTTTAAATTTTTTCGGGTGATGCCCTAGCCATTGGACCCTTCTTGCCATAATAATTTCCCTGGCTAGTTTCTGCTTACCCCAAGGAGACATCTTCATGTTATTCACCAGCCAATACAGAGATTTACTGATCAAGGAAGATGTAGTTTCCGATTTGTCAGTAGTCAAAGCAGGAACGTTGGCAAGAACCAATGTAAGAGGTTCTGCCTGGGAAATACATTGAAATTGGTTATTTGCTGTTAATACCTTGGGTGTGTCTGTACTTGCCTTTGGGAGATTATTATTAGTTCCAGGTGGCTCAATTGGGATGTTCGCTTGTACATTTCCTATTTTTCTTTGCCCTCCGTTCGGAGGCACCCCATTTAAGATACGTACATTTGGGGATATAGGTATGGTTCTAGCGACTTCATCCACAGGTCTATTTATTATGGCATTTAGCCTAGCTATCTCTGCCGTAAGATGGTCGATTTTGGCTACCAATGGGGTTATAATATCTCCTATTTTAGTATCTATCATGTCTCTGATCTTTTCAGAGAGCTCAGTGTCTTGATTTGTGTTGGAGACTGACCCTGATACATCATCTTTGCTAATATTTTTATTCACAATAGTGACCCTTTTCCTCCCTGTGCGAGACCCATTATTTTTAAACTGGGACTTTCTGCATGCTCTAACTAGTCTACTTCTCAGGGGAAGAGCGGGCGACTGCGGGTCAGCTTCTGTAGCCGACTCATCTATATCTAATACAGTTTCTAATGGCGACTTAGGAGCTAAAAGCGGGCAGGAATCGGGTATGTCACTATCTACGCTCAATAGATCTAGGGACATACTACTTGTTGCCTGTAAAGGAGAAACCAACTGTACACCGGACAAGGGAATCAGTGGGGGAGAACTAGGAGAACATGATAGCCCCAATGAGGTCCTCCTATCATTGTTAATTTTACTGACAATTTGGACCAAATAATTGTCCATAGTGTTAGTCAATGTGGAATTCCTTGCTTTGGACATTGTCTCCATGTGCGGCGGCTATCTACAGATAAGTCTGGAAGTGGAAGCCCCGGTAAATAAATGTGATCCTCAATGACAGTACCTGTTATATGGCAGTCCCGAAAAGGTGGCTCAATGGCACGGATGGCAGTGGTCTGGCCCGTCCCGTCCTCGATCGACCACGGACGGCCACAGACGGCCCGCCCTTTGCCCGGGCTTAGCCCGGCGCGTCCCGCACGCGTCCCGCGAAGCGGGTCCCTCTGCAATTTATCGCGCCTCCTGGCGCTTGCTCCGCGTCACCGCCGCTGAGGCTGCCGGGAATTGCAGTCCCGGGGCGGCGACGCGGAAGATGCTGATGGCCCTTGGACTCTTGGCGGTGGCGGCAATGGCGGCAATGGCGTGGCTCTGCAGGTAAGTGTTAGCTCTGTCTGCTCCCCCCCCGCTCCGCCGGTCCCTCTGCAATTTATCGCGCCTCCTGGCGCTTGCTCCGCGTCACCTCGTCGCGCCGCCTCTGAGGCTGCCGGGAATTGCAGTCCCGGGGCGGCGACGCGGAAGATGCTGATGGCCCTTGGACTCTTGGCGGTGGCGGCAATGGCGGCAATGGCGTGGCGTGGCTCTGCAGGTAAGTGTTAGCTCTGTCTGCTCCCCCCCGCTCCGCCGGTCCCTCTGCAATTTATCGCGCCTCCTGGCGCTTGCTCCGCGTCACCTCGTCGCGCCGCCGCTGAGGCTGCCGGGAATTGCAGTCCCGGGGCGGCGACGCGGAAGATGCTGATGGCCCTTGGACTCTTGGCGGTGGCGGCAATGGCGGCAATGGCGTGGCGTGGCTCTGCAGGTAAGTGTTAGCTCTGTCTGCTCCCCCCCGCTCCGCCGGTCCCTCTGCAATTTATCGCGCCTCCTGGCGCTTGCTCCGCGTCACCTCGTCGCGCCGCCGCTGAGGCTGCCGGGAATTGCAGTCCCGGGGCGGCGACGCGGAAGATGCTGATGGCCCTTGGCGGTGGCGGCAATGGCGGCAATGGCGTGGCGTGGCTCTGCAGGTAAGTGTTAGCTCTGTCTGCTCCCCCTTATACTTATAAGGTCCCAAAAGCGAGACCTATTGGCCATGCCAAGTGGCCGTGCGGCCGCGAAAGTGATCGCGATCAAACATCAAAGCGGCCGCGAAAGTGAAAGTACTCGTGTCAAGCGCGGCGCGCGCAGCCGCGCACATGCACTGTAGGTCTAGGCTGGCCTGGTAGCACTTTTTGGAGCCCTCTCAAAAAGTCTCGCCAGACCAGCGCATGCACTGCGTCAGGCGAGACCTAAAATCAGTTCTAGAAAATACTAAAGTCTCAAAAGTATCAAAACAGGTGCAAATGTACTACAGCCCAGCCTTGAAGTAATTAATTGCCATTTAATGATGTTGAAGTGACAGAAAAGCGATAAAAAATATGAATATTTTTTTTTATTTCTTACATTTCATAACAAACAATTTAAAATATATATTTGAAATGTGTAAATTATTTTCTTTAATTACAAAATATTTAAGTTAAATAAATATATCGGTTTTAACCAGGTTTATAAAAAATGAATCAATCGTAAAAATATTAGTGAGGATGTGTAATGTTTTGAAAACTATTGTTTAGAAATAATATTTGAAATTAAATTCCTATATTTAAATTATTTCCATAGATAGATAAATAGATAGCTAGAAATTGATATATATTGGTATAATACACATATAATTTGATGAGGGAAAGTGCTGCAACATTTTATTTTATTAGTGCCGGGTGAATAATACATATTTTAAATTATTACACATTTATATTGTACACTTAAATATTTGTTTAACAATATTCACATTTCCTTATACTTTTTCCTAGGGAGTACTCCACCAGCAGGTGAAAAGATGCTTGTAGTAACTTTACCTTCGTAAATTCTGTTGAAGGAGACTGCTGACCTGCATCTGTGGGGGAGGAGACATGTAAGTCAATACATAGGTATACATCTCCACGTGGAAAGTAGGGGTAGATCTAAACATTATTATTTACACACATGTATATATTTAGCTTTGTAAAAGGGCCCCATAGTGGCTAAGGGCCTGAGTTAGATCTTGGCAGATATCACCGTTGTGATGGAGTAACCCGTCCGCCAAGTTCTATATCAGGCCCTAAGGCATCTCTCTCATGCATTTGCTCCAGGGATCTGTGCTTGATGGTAGGATCACAGGTTTGAACCTCTGTAACTTCACCCAGATGTTCATCCTTCTAAGGATGATAAAATGGGAGACAATAAGTTGGGTATTAGCATGCATCTGTCCATAGTACAATGAGACCCTTTGATGTGAATGTGTACTTTACAAATATTCCTCCAAAGGCCTTGACAAACAAACTGTGGCGCTAATTACCATTTTCATGTTAGTTATCTAATTCTGAGTTTAAAAGTTGGAATGGGGAATTATTGGCAAATCGTGTAAAGTCTCTCCTTTTGGGGTGCATAAACTGAAATGTTGCTCTAAATACCCCTATCTCCACTGATCGATATGCGCATGGTTTTCCCTGGTGAAAATCGGAAGGGCGAACATCTGTGGGAGGCATAATTTGCACTTGATTTGTCACCACATTTTGAACACAAGCAAGAATTTGTATCATAAGTGAGTTATTGGCCTCAGGGCCTTGGTGTTTGAAGGACTGACGGAAACATTGCAATGTCCTTAATGTACACCTTCTCTGATCAACGTATACACCTTCTCTAATCAAGCAAGAATGTCTCTTTAGGTCGTGTGTTAGTCAAGACCTTTTGTTTTTATTACAACCATATATCATGTACACACAGAAGCTCTCTTTATCCATTGGTCTGTTGGTTGTCTCATTCACATTTTTGGTTCCGCCTGCCACAGCATACAGCATGCGACACAGAGTAAGCCCACTTTAGCCATTGGCTTACCAGAACTGCGAGTGACGTCATTATGCTTTTGCACAATGCGCACATTTAGACAGTAAGTAATCCCCTTCCATTGCCATGGACTAATGATGTACATAAAAAGAATATTTTGCCTTTTAGACCATGGTACGTTTACATAGGTGAAAGCCCGGCAACTTCCTCAAGAACTACTTTACATGTGTCACAACCTTCATACAAAAACACGCACAAACAAAAAAAAGCATTTTTAAAGTCAAAGGATCAGCAACCAACACTTATTGGCTTTGCCAATGCTTGTTACGTTTTGTCATTGAACAGTGTTGAAATATGGCATTAGGAATACATTCCATCCTAGTGTGAGTTCTGAACTTGGATCGCCTGTGGGTATTTCTGTTTCCACCATTCTCCAGGGTGAATGCCAGCAGCTATGAATGACCTCTGTGCCTGTTTGAGGACCACAAGAGTTTATTGATATTTACCAAGACATGCATGTCAGATGACATGTAAAGGATACTCCCTGTGCAGTCAAATTCTTGACCGGATTTAATGATGATTAAATATGCGATAACCCTCATTCTTCAGGGAGTAGCTATGAATTACACTCTGCGAAAGCGCGTTCCTCATGGCGTTGAGCGATAACGTTGATTCAAGTCAACTAGTTCAGCGAAGTGACAGGAACAACATTACGAATCCCCTATAACTATGTCCAAGTGCTTGCGGGTTTACGATGATGCGCGGCTGGAGCCTCGGTCCCAAGTTGGCGGTTTAACACAAAGATTCATTTTACATAAACATGGCGCCAAGTGGACGGTGGATGAGCCGGGTTCACACACATTCTTGGACCGTGGTAATGGGCCCGCGCTTCGAAGTATGCTTCCAGCACGGTCCTCTTTGGCAGGGATAATATTTGTTCAACCTAAGGGAGTAAGCAAGAACAACTTATTATATCAGGAACAGACGACTTTCCTCAGCTTTCATTTCTTCAGTTTCTCGCCGTGACACTGCTATTGTGCACGTGGAAGCTTGAACGTAGACAGAGAGTTGTCGTGCGCAATGGCAAGAGCGTCTCCAGCCAGTGAATGCTTTAATATACTGTTAGTTGTATAATATGTTCTGTTTTCAATCAGCTTTTGCAACGCTCATTTCTACCATCTGTTTGACCTCACAAGCACAACTCTTTCAAAAACTGGGCTCCCAAGCACATGGTTGTGAGGTTTCTCATTAACCAGTCAAGCTGGATTCCCTACACCTGATGCTCAAAGGTATTTGTAGATATTTGTTGGATTTACACACACACACACACACACTTCTTTCCTACTATTAAAGTACTTTTCTAATGCAGAAAAGTTGGTACTGAATTTGTAAATTGAGAAAAAGTGGTGAAGAGTGGCCGCAAGAGTGCAGGGTTGCCCGATGAGTGGGTGAAGGCTCGCAACCTTACACACTTGTGGTTACTCTCAAACTCATCCCTAACTCTTTCCTACCCTGGATAATGATGGAAATTGTCTGCTCTCAAGAGCAGAAATAAAGCCCTTCCTGTAGTGGGAAAGACAATGGGATGGGGGCCCTTCTAAAATTGGTGAGGGTGTATGGAAAGAGATTTCTTACACGTGTATTTTCACTCACACTGCCAATATTCTCATGCAAAAATATACGTCCCTATATGTTTTCATGATAAAATGGAATCCATAAAGTTTTCCCTCAGGAGTATGTCTGGAAACGTGTGACTGTCGGAGGTTTCCAGAGGTGACCTGGAAAACATTTATATATTCCAAAACGTCTACAAGCACTCGAGGTCAGAAACTTGCAAGTGTAGATTTCCGGCATCTTTAGTGAACCAGGCCTGTGTATTTCTCATTGGAGATTGGATTGTTTCTTTTATTGTTTATAGACAATGGTCTATGTGCACGGACGCATGTGCTGCAGGCTTTACCCTTTGAGAACCACCATGATGTTTAATGTTGGTCAATTGAGAGGATGTAGCGGTTGACCTCAAAGCTGGGGAATGGGGTTCGAGTCTCGGCAACGACGCTCAACATCGTGTGATTCTGGGCAAATCACTTAATCTCCCCGTGCCTAACAAAAATGACTGTGTCCTTCTGTAACGAAACGTGCTCATGTAAAGCGCTCTGATAACTGATTTCTCAGGTCTAGTTTGCGCTATATAAAACTCAAAAAAATAATAATAAAAAAATTGAATGGTCTGAACAATTAGTGCTGTTGATTTGCATAATTTGCCTGTAATCGCTCTATAGTGTAGGGCCAACATCTCTATGCCATACACGCTATAGTGTTAGGCAAACATCTCTATGCCATACTCGCTTGGCGCTCAACGCCCATTGGGATCAAAGGGCTTTAGCCCCCCCTTCATGTGTGGCAGCCCGGGATGAAACAGCTTCCTGGGCACACACACAGCCGCACCCCAGCACTTCACAGGTCTTTAAAAGACCATTTGCTTGTTAATGAGGCTTTGTTGTTTTTCACCCCTTCTTAGAACCCCTGCAGCTCCACTCTGCCTATTGCTTGAAGAATTAGCCCCCCCCCCCCAAATTTTTTTCTTAGTACCCTCCCCCCCCCCCCCCAAATTTGTCTCTAGTTGCGCCTCTGATACGCGCTGTAGTCTAAGGCCAACATCTTTATGCCATACACGCAATATCAGTCTCCATGGGAATACCAAGCAAGAGTATGAAAGTGAAGTGTACAAAATGTTAATTCATTGAGTTTGTCAGTGAGTTCTTACTTCACGACAGCCTCCTTTTCTACTTCCTGGCTGATAGATAATGGTGGGAACATATCTTCTTAAGTGGTGTGGTGGAAAGAGTGTACCTATTTTTCCTGATCATACTCACCGCTTTCATAGTGCCTGTATCTCATAGCCCACCACACACATACTATCCTGGTTGAAGTACATATACTAATAGGGCGAAGACCATAAGAAAAAGACAAGGCGCTGCATGTGATGCAGGGAGTTCCATGGGTATCCTGTGAGGTTCTTCCCAGGGTTTTTTGTGGTACAGAATTACTTATTTTAAAAAGTTTTATACAGCGCGAACATGACCCTAGTGGGTATCAGAGCGCTTTACATATGAGTTGCAGAAATACCATCAAGTACAAAATGACATAATAGAGGCCGGCATTGGGGCCGTCCAATTGGCAAGTAGCACATTAAACAGCTGTACAAGATAGGAGACAAAAAGAGAAAAGCTTCTAGCTCAGGGCCGTGCTCATCAGTAAAGCTTTCACTTCCCTTTTGAAGGCAAGTGTTGAAGGAATCAGTCTCATTTCCACAGGAAGGGAGTTCCAGATTCTCAGGGCAATACCCGAGAATGTACGATTGTAGGTTTTCATTTTTTTCAATTTCTTTGGCTTGGGAAGCAAGGTACTGGAGCTCCTTGAGGAAAGGGAGCCACCCGACCGTTCAAGCTTATTTTTCAGGTATAGAGGAGTGTTGAAATGCAGTGCTCTATGGGTCATACATGCAAGTTTTAATTGAATCCTTTCCTCAAATCGAAGCACGTTAAGAGATTTCAGGTGGGAGGAAATGTGGTTGGTTTTCTTGGAACCAGTGATGAGCCTAGCCGCCGCATTCAGAGGTGCTCTGAGGGGGGGCTAATCTGTTTCTCGGTAGCTCGCAGAGAGTAGCACTGCCGTATTCCAGCTGTGAGATTACTAACGCTTGCACCGCAGATTTGAAGTAATCTTGGGGAAGGTAGGGTTTGAGTTTTCTTAGTTAAGATGCTCAGTTGGAATTTAGCTCCTTTGGTAGATGCGCTGATGTGATCCTGCATGTTTAGGTTCTTATCCAGCACTATTCCCAGCGATTTCGTAGAGTCTATGATGTGTGGTGTGCAGTTGAGAGCGGAGAGGTTTTTCAAATATTTCCCCACAATGGGGGTTTGCTTGGTCGGTGAGATGAGGAGTAATTCCGTTTTAAGGGCGTTTAGTTTGAGGTGGTTGGAGGTTAACCAATTTTGGGTTTTGTGCATGGTTCCGTTGAGTATTGTAATATCTTCAGTGGAAGAGATTTTCATGTACAATTGGGTGTCATCCACATACATGTGATATTGGATGTTAGATGCTTTGAGGATTACAGTAAGAGGTTCATTGAATATTTTGAAAAGCGTGGGGGAGAGCGAGGAACCTTGGGGCACCCCCAGAGTGTGGGGACTGGAATTGGATAGAGTTTGATTGGATTTGACTCTCTACGTTCTTTTATTGAGAAAAGAGGCAAACCATTTTAGTACAGTGCCTGAGAGCCCCATCCTACATTCCAGAACGCTCAGTCGATTGTCATGTTTGACAGTGTCAAAGGCAGATGAAAGGACGAGTAGTATTAGTAGGCAAGATTCATTCTGGTAAAGCATTGTGAGAGCGTCGTCAATTATATAAGTGATGGCAGTTTCGGTGCTGTGGCCGGGACGGGAGTCCGATTATAATTGATCCAGAAGTTGAAATTCCTCAATGTGGTTGCACAGTTGTTCATGAACACATTTTTCAAGGAGTTTTGCCAGAGTAGGAATGTTTGTGATTGGTCAAAAAGTATTCCGATCTGCTGGGTCAGCTGTCGGTTTTTTGAGAATAGGCAGAACCATCCAGGCAGTCAGGGATCTTCCCTTGAAAATGAGAAGCATTGATAATTTTGGTCCAGAGTGGGACTAGTGATCTTATCATTTCTTTAAAGAAGTTGGGGGAGGGGAAAATTGAAGTGATTTGAAGGTTTCAGGGTCGAGAGGATGTTGAAGATGGATGTGTCGTTGAGGGGTGTGAATTGACTCCAAAAGGCATTGTTTTTAGATGAGAGACAGGGCACAATAAGAGGGAGCGAGGGTAAGGAGGAGTCAGGAGAGAGTGATAGATCGATCAAGGCAGACCTTAGATCAGATTCAACCTTGCTCGCCTTTTCAAGGAAGAAGTCGACAAAGTCATCGCAGTTTGGCTGAGGGCAGAAGATGAGAGGTGATTGGATAGGAGTGGTATTGTATTGTAGCTTAATCAGCTCAATAATCCTTTTGGGACGATATTTATAGGCATACCAGGTTTTTGTAATAACTTTTAAGACCTGATTTAGAGTTTGGTGGACAGGTACACAAATATGCCGGATATTCTGTCAACCTTATTAGAAGTCCCATAGGATATAATGCACTTGTAATAAGGCAGACGGGATAGCCATCACACATGATAGAGTACACTGTCTGCCAAACTCTAAATCAGGCATTATTCTTTCAATACAGCTAAATGGATTTGTAGGCATTAGGGTCACCACGTATTCATGGGTGCCACTGTTATAACCACATTCTGTAACTATGCAGGCCAAGAACAACAGTATCCTTTCTGTACCAGTTGTCACTGATATAATAGTGATTGTGTGACTGGTCCCTAAGTTTTATGACCATGCTGCAGATGAGGTTCTTTAAAGCACCTACTGAATCACTGAGTGAACCTTTTGGTGTTCTTGTCAGGTTGGCCAAACCGACAATTCAGCAGAGCAAGACTAGCATTTTTGCACTAGCTATGCTAGCACTTGGGAATTTGATGTGGTTATTCCACTATGCAAGGCATCTCACCTTAGGACATTTTAGGAAAAGAGATGCATTTGCACAGACTGATGACCATAACTAAAATTACAGTAAGAAATATGCCAATAACTATGCAACATGCTCTCATCGCTGTGACACTCAGTATAATAAGGAGCTTGAATATTGGGTTGTTGATGCAGTGGACCTTTAACTCTTGTAATAGCGGACTAAGAGACACTTTACAGGTGGCATAATTTCACCCAGAGTGATAACTCCAGGCGAAATTTCACTACTCACAATTCCAAGTGTCTCCAGGCCTAGAATTATTAAAGTCAGCAAATTCTACAACTGATAAATCTGAGCACGGAGATACTGAACTTTTTCCCAGGCTACAGGAATTGGGGCTACCGGCATTAGCAGAGCCAGATCCCAACCCGTACCCAGCTGCTCTGATCCCTCCTCCAAACTGACTTGGTCCTCCATTGACACCTTCCACCTGCTGGGTGATGCTGGAAACAGGCAGAAGTTTTCTCCTCAGAATCGGGAAAAACAGGACGGAAAACAGTTACTCCACATTCTGGGGAGAAAAGTCATAATCACTGAAATATGATGTGGGAGTAATGGCTGCAATCAAGACTTTTTGGCCCTCCATTTGTTAAACAGGGGTAGCAGTGGCAAATCCGGACACCGTTCAGATTCTTAATATTTATTTATGGGTATTTATATAACATGAACCTAGTTCAGAAGCAAGGTAACACTGTACATTACTTGGGGGAAATGAGAGACGATGTTAGCATGTACATCAAGTTCGGATTACGCAAATACAATTCACACACTGGATTTTATATTTCTAGGCACAGGGAGTTCAAGTGGGTTATCTAGAATCATATGATGTTGAATCCAACACCGAGGCTGGGATTCAAACCTGGGTCCTCAGGTTCCAAATTTGGCAGCTCTAGCCACAAAGCCACATCTCCCAATACTGTGCTGTGACAATTCTGTTCATGTGTTTGTTCATTGCTAACCCTTACCCCATGTCCATGTAATCCTGGTCACTAATACTGTTCACTGAAAAGCACCCGATCACCTTCAGCCTGGACAGAGGCCCTCATGCTCCTGAACCTTCCACAGTGTTTGACAAGTTCTCACATCCCATCCTTATCCAACACCTGATGACACTGGAATATAAGTTCCTGTGCTCTCCTGGATCTGCTCCTTCCAGACTAGCAGGACTCAGTCATTCAGTCTGTCACTCTTCACACCAAGTGCCTGCAAAATCATCTGTGGACTCCTGTTAGGTTTCCCTCTGAGTTCAAACCCCTGCAATTCTAACATGATCCCTCCGGGCACCATCCTCCACTTTCACAACATCAACGTTCTCTCCTAAACCGATGATACGCAACTTATCCTCTCCCTCCCGGTGCAAGTTCATGGCATGCATGACCAAAATCGCTGACTCGATGAAGTCCACTGTCTGCAGCTGAACACCGACATTAACCGTAGTCATAATCTTCTGGAAGAGCTCCTCACCTTGTGACTCCACTTGGGGGCCTACGGAGCTAAGACTGACACCCACCCCCTGCCACTCATGCCAGGGATCTCGGGATCATCATTGACCGTCAACTCAACGCTGTTACTGTCTCATCCTTCCACAAACAGAAAATAATAAAGAAGATTTTTAAATGACTCCCTACCAACAACTGGTAAACTGTCACCCACGCCCTTGTCACAAGCAATCCATACTATGGAAATACCCTCTATGCCGGGATTAACAACAACTCATCATGAGGCTGCAGACCATTCAGAACTTGACGGCCAGAATCGCTCTCAACATTTCATCCCGAACAAACCAGCACAATTCAAACTCCTCAACCACACTTTCAAAGCACTACATGACTCTGGCCCAGCACACCTCAACTATTGCATCTGCTTTCAGAAACCCTCCAGACACCTCCGCACAGCCGGACTACCTCTTGCAAACATCCCACGCATGCAGAAAACCATCCCACGCATGCAGAAAACCAGATCCGTGGCCGAGCCTTTTCCTACATTGCTACTAAAGCATGGAAAGACCCGCCGGTACACACCTGACCCAAACCCTCACTTCTTGAATGCCACAAAAAACTGCAGACCCGGCGTTTCGAGTAATCACACTAAGCCCTGGGCTTGGTTAGTTTCACACCTGCTCAGCACCAGGATACCCTTTCGAGTGAGAGTGCGCTTTACAGATCTACATAACATATTTGGTCCAGGCACTCTAATTAAATGGCTAATACAGAAATAAAAAAATCCAAGGGATGCCATTCCTAAGAGGCCTCTCTGTAATACCTCAATTTGATGACCCTTTCTCAAAAGAGAATACTGGGCACTAGTTCATGTTGGGAGATTCTGGCAAGCCAGGTAGCTGGCACTTTAAAAACCCTCTTTATTGTTCTTTAACTTTGCAATATAGCATCTGTTTGCTCTAATATGTATTTAGGAATTGTTTAGGCTGTTTTAAAATATTTTTAAAGACATATTCTGTTGTGTATGCTTTGTTAAGTTTTTATTTCAAAAAGGAAAAAAAAGTCCAAGTATCTGGTTTTGACGACTTCTGCTTGTTTTTACTTGCCTTGATGTAAAAATGCCAGCTGTGCCAGTAAAATACTGGTAAGGTGGTGATGGAGCAGGTAGTGCAAAATGTTGTATACCTCCTCTATTTTGCATGAAAGTATTAATTGAATAACCTACTTATTATAATTTACTAATAGTGTGCCGTGATATATTAAAAATAACCAACCTGCATACACGAATTACACGTGGGAATTTGCTATTGCATGGCAAAATAACTCAAATAATTAAAATACGTACGCATATTAACAGTAGTATATGTGATAATTAGATATCGCATGCTTTATGTTGCTTTGTGACGTTTGCACCTTCGTGGAGGACCGTAAAGATGAATATACTGCTTTAAATGTTGCTATATGCTAGGAAAATACAAATACGTAAAGGGATTAGTGAGGGTATAACATTAGCAGCATCATTTCTTGGTATTAATGATTCTTTTGTGTTTGTTTCGCTTAAGTTGACATCTTGGCCTAACAAAAGATGGCGGCAGAGTACGGATTCAGAAGTGGCCTCCATCTCGTGATGCGCGAAGCATAGTGCGCAGAATCGGATGGTACCGTGAACTTCCTAACGACCTCTGTACACGCCGTTCCTGTCAAGTATAGGTTATTGGTGGACTGCCAACGACCCCAGAAAATAGTAAGTGGTATAAATGAACAATGGTCTCCTTAAACTAGAAGTCGAAATATTGCAACAATCGGGATTTGGTCACAACCGGAAATATATCAGCAAAATCCATGTGAACCTGGACTCTACAAATCTGACGTTTTTCCCCTTACCAATCACAGACTCTCTCCGCCCAAAAATGTTTCATTTTATCCCGAAATTTATTATAAAAGAGTAGTAGAATAGGGAAGGAAAAGATGAGAGGGAGATGATCGCTACGCTATTCGAGACCTTTTCTATGACAGATGCTGGCACGATTTCTGGTCCTTTGATGATCTTTGGGACTGTAACGTGCTGAGCAAATTACTTTCGGACTCTGAGATCTGGCCTGATCCTTGGACAATTTAACGACAAAATTCGGTTATGCTGAGCCAATGAATTTGAGAAAAACCCAGATAGCCGGAATAGGTAAATATGGTGTTCTGTGATTTAAATAAATTGATCTAGAAATTCTAAAATTTGAAGAGACAAATGCTAATTTAATGATAATTTAGATAAACAAATATTGATTAACAGAATTATGAGTTTGTGGTTCTTTGGAAAGAGAATAGAGGATTCTGAGTCTCAAATGTGTTTTAGCTGGTTCTAAATCACCATCAACCAATCCAACTATTTGGTTCGATCGACCAAGTGGGCGGAGTGCCTTGATGTTTAGGATTAGGAATCTATAGGTGGCGAATGTTAATGTATATGATGTAAGATAACTTTTCTTACCCTATAGGTTATAAGGTACTCCCACCCACATTTCCAGTGCATCATTCCCCCTCCTGTGTGCAGACCTGTGAAAGAGAAACGTATGAGTGTTGGTGTTATTGGCCCCACCAATGAATGCATGAGTGAATGAGTTAGTGTGACGGCGGTTCTGCGACGCAGGGAGGATAGTTGTGCTCTCACTTTTTCACCGAATTGTTGTTTGCGCTGGATCAGTGGCAACCCTATTTCCTTGCCCACGACAACTTTGACTCTGCAATTACATAAGCATGGTTAGCCTGTAATACTGGTTAGCTTTCTGGGGTGAGACCTAGATGACTATTAATATTCCATCCACTGCCTAACCCGTGTACCCAATGGGAAAAATTCCATTAGAATCCTATGTGCCCAGAGGTTTTCTCAGACTTATTAACACAGGGCAGGACATGCTTGCAGGCGCACCCTTTAATGAACGTGCTGACGTCACACTGGTACTTTCACGCATCACACGTACGCCCATGAATGGAACCACACAACTCTTGCAGAAAACGATTCTTTTCGAACTCTGAAGGAGGGAAACGAACGTTTCTTTCAAAGTCACGGAACTATATCAAGGCCTCTCAAGCAAACTTCCTTTTGCCGCACACCTTTAGAAGGGCCTCAGAAACAGATGTTCACAAAAAGATCGGGGCTATCTGAGATTTACAGGAATGCACAAAGTATTTCCTGTTGCTGAGATAACAAACAAATGTACCTGGAGGAAGGCTGACTGTACAAAACAAAGAACGCGGAAAGCTAGGCCCGGCCACTCGGTGGCACGAGGCCTCTCAATGTGCCCTCGCCGGGCTTGAATTGTAACGCAGCGACAGCACAAACAGCTTGAATCCCTGAAAGCAGAGCTCAAGGATGCTTCCTGTTTGTATCCTGTTTGAAGTCACTGCACCATCAGTGGCAATTCCTGCCAAGAGCAGAACAGAGATAGGAATTTCTGCAGGAAACAGAAATACGCCGCCCTGTAGGAGAAGGGCATGGCCTGCTCCCTCGCGGTGCCCGGAAGTGGATGACTCTGACTTCCTTTCAAAAATAAGGGTCATTTTAATGCAACTGCCTTTCATGGATCAGAAAGGGGACCCGAAAATCGAGACTCTACACATGGGTTAAAGGAAGAAATGATTCAGTGTAACTGGAACTAATAGCACAATTCTCAACATATTTTGTGAAATAACAGTTCAAGCTCCCGAAGTTGGACTACAGTCTCTAGAGGACCTGCTTATGCTGCGTCCTTTGCTGCTTTGGTATTCTATATGGGTTGAAGATGAGACCAGCTTCACTAAATCAATTATATTAGACTGCCTGTTCTTGGATAAAGCCTTGAGCATCCCTTGGTTAGGCTGCATTGAATCCATTTTAAGTAATTTGTTCAAGATGACAATCCGGTCTAATCCCTTACAGGTTATCTCACTAACCACACTGTCTATTAAAGATCCCTTTATGAATCATCAAAGGGTATCTCGAATGAGGTCTGAAGTGGGAAAGCCAACTGTTATATTTTAAATGTCGCTTTTGCTGATGGAGGGATGCCAAAGCTTTTTATCTAGGATTACCAATTTATTTCACCGTTTTGTATTAACTAGATTTAGATTTAGATTTGGGACTGTCCATCATTTGGTGACATTCCCTACTATGAAATCTTGCCCCTCAGCTATGATTTCTTGTCCCTGTGATGAGCTGAGTAAGCAAAGTACAATTCATTTTATGTTATTCTGTGATTTTTAAATCAAATTTTAGGTGTTATTATGTAAAACCTCTTCTGGTAGCATGGATTATCAGATCACATATTGCCGCCCTGAAATTTATGCTTGACCTGAATGATAGTTGGGTCTGTTTTAATGTTGCACTTTTTATCTTGAAAGTAATTAATGCACAGAAAAGTATTATGTTTTAAATGTTGGAGGACTGTAGCTTTATTCATTTGATCTGATGTTTATTAACAGTATATTGCGAAAAAGGATGAAGTTATTTATTCATTTTTAGTATTGTCTTGGATCATGTCTACAGGTTTTAATTGCTTGTACTCATTTTTATTCCTGTATCCACTTTTATGGCTATTTATATATGCTGAATAAAGTTTTGAATTGAAATGACACCTGTAGCTTTTACTGATTGATGAATATATAAACCCACTCCTTCCTTTAAGACTGTTGCCGGGCACAGGGCCGGCTTTAGTGCTGGTGGTGACCGGTGCAATATTTATTTTTGGTGCCCCCACAACCCATGACAAACTCCTCAATTCCCTCAATACCACCAGGCAAAAGTGCCCCTTGTATCTCCAATCACAAGTTATTGCTAAACACAGTGCCCCCTCATGAGGCCAGCGCCTCCTCCATAGGTCAGCGCCCAGTGCAACCGCACCTGTCGCACTGCCCTAAAGCCGGCCCTGGCCAGGCAGTATGTGTTTTTAAGAATTTTTGCTGCTTTGTTACATTTACTTATTTGTTGGTTATTTGTTTTATAATTTAGAGGATGTTTTATTCATCATCAACATGCAGTGTTTTCAAAAGGTTTATTTTTCTCCTTCCTTTACCGCCCTTCACCTCTACCCACCTCTACAACCTAAAATCACCCCTACCTTCCTTAACCTCGACCCACCCCTAAACCCTCATTTACCTTCCTTTACCTCTACCTCTACCCATCCCTGAATTCTAAAATCACTCGTACCTCCCTTTACCTCTACCTACACCTGAACCTTAAATTCACTGTTACCACCCTTTACCTCTACCCATAACTGAACCCTAAAATCACCCTTACCACCCTTTACCTCTACCCACAACTGAACCCTAAAATCACCCTTACCACCCGTTACCTCTACCCACGCCTGAACCCCAAATTCAACCTTACTTCCCTTTACCTCTAATCACCCGTGAACCCTAAAATTGCCTTTGCCTCACCTTACCTCTACCCAACACTGAACCCTAAATTCACTCTTACCTCCCTTTACCTCTATCAAGTCTGGACTCTAAAGTCACCATTATCTCCCTTTACCCTTACCCAACCCCGAACCCTAAATTGAACCTTACCTCCTTTTACTACTAACCATCCCTAAAACCGAAAATCACCCTGTCTTTCTTTACTTCAACCCACCCATAATCCCTAAAACCACCCTTACCTCCCTTTACCTCTACCCATCCATGAACCCCAAAATCATCCTTACCTACCGTTACCTTTACCCACCCTTGAACCTTAAAATCACTTTTACCTCTACTTAGCCCGAACTCTAAATTCACCTGCACATCATTTTACCTCTCCCCATCCCTAAACCCTAAAATTCCCTCATTTCATTTGACCTCTATCCACCCCTAAACCCTAAAATCACCCTTACCTCCCTTTACCTCTACCCACCCCTTAACCCTAAACCTCCCTTTACCTCCACTTATACCTAAATCCTAAGTCATTTCTTTAAATAGCAGAAAAATATATTATTTTAAAACATTCTCACCTGCATAGCAAAGTACTGTGTTGTAAAGGCACACATGCTTACCTGAATGGTACCCACCCCCGGACCCGAAGTTTACCCTTACCTGCCCTTTCCTCTACACACCCCTAAACCCTAACATCGCTCTTATCTCCTTTTACATCTACACATCCCTAAACCCTCAAATCAGCCTTACATCCTTTTACCTCTTCCCACCTCTTAACTCTCAATTCTCCCTAACATCCATTTATCTCTACCAATCCCTCAATCCTAAAATCACTTTTATAATAACATTAAAAAACATACTGACTTTGTAAAGTATTGCGTGGTAAAGGTACAAATACTTACCCGAGTGGTATATACCTGCATGGTAAAGACCATGTGGTAAAGGTCTTGCATAGTAAGGGCAATTCCCCTCAGACAGGACACATTCCTACCCCCCTCCTTATGCACTCTCTTGCCTTGACCCTAGCACCCAATAATGTTTTGGGCTCACTGTTCGTTGTTTAATGCTTTTCGGTATGTCTGGCAGGCACATTCACCTCTTTGCTAGGTTGTCCCCTCCCTCACTCCGTCCCCTATACTTTGGGTCTTAACTAGGACATGCATGCAATGCCACTAGCAAGACATTTTGGGTACTTACAGTGAGCTAAGAGCCCGCCCGTTAATGACTATTGGCTTCATTGTCACTCTCATTGCTTTGCTTCTCTTTGTTCAGCAAGTGCCAGTTTCAAAGCCATTTTGTGTGTTTGTCCCTAACCTGGAGCATGGCCCAACTACGGCTTCCAAGATAAGATAATTAAGCAAGTGTGAATTTTTCTTGAACGCATTTTTTGTATTTGTGAGTTTCAGACAGTGCAGTCATACCATGATCCTTCTCACTTTAGACCATACCACTTTAAGTAGATTTCAGCCCTGACACCAGTTTAAGGAAGGGATTTATCATTTATTTTTGTTATTATTGCTTCATTTGTGTTTTGCCCTGCACCCTCAGCATTTGACTCACATTTCCTACCCCCATTTAAAGAAATTTCTACAAAAATGTTTATTTTAATTTCTTGTTGGTTTTTTCGTTTGCTGACTTGGTGTCACTGTCATTGGTTTGCGCTGCTACACAACATGGCAAAAAGACATTGACAAAGCCAACAGCTCTTGCACAGGCGAGACGTGTTAGCTTTCCCAATGCTGGTTTATAAATATACCTCCGTATTCATTTTTCCCCCTTACACAACGTAGCACAGCAGAAAATGGTAACAGACAGGAGAGTGTGTGTGTGCACCTGTGCACAATGCTAGTAAACCCTGACAAAGCCAGCCAAACACAAGGAAACCTAACTTAATTACTCCTAAATGCCCTTTGTGAAACTGAAAGTCATAAAGTTAGGATTTTGTCTCATTTTAGGAATAGTAAAGTTAGGAATCTAACTTTACTGCTCCTAAATGCCTTTTGTGAATACCGAAAGTTGTAAAGTTAGGATTTTGTCTCAGATTACTTTTGTGAATCGGGCCCATCATCGGCAATAAGTATTTAATATTGTGTTACTTTATTGTATGTAATGTTATATTATGTAAAGTTTATTTGTAATCCCACATTTGCATTAGACTCTCGGCGCTACAGAATCAAACTTCATAACTTCGACTTAAGACGTAAGACAAAAACGAGGTATATCTCAACAGTTACTGATTAAACAGCTGTGTTTTCATCAATTTCCTAAAACAGCTAAGACTATGTTCAAAACACAAAGGCATGGAATTCCAAATAATGAACACTGCGATAGGATCGCTTGACCGCTATACAAAGAGAATCATGATTTAGGTACCCATAGGAGAAACTGGTTTGCAGATTTAAAACTTCCGGAGAGTCTTCTATACCTTGAAAATTCCGAGGCAAGCATGACAGGAGTACTCGAGTAAATGATTTCATGAATAAAGGTCATACATTTGAAATGAATCTTCTTTGGATGGTAACCAATGACCCCAAACCTGGAGTAATGTGATCACGCTTGAGACCTCTTCCAATCGGGCAAGCTGAAGCATCTTGCACTTGCTTGAAATGTAGAAACAGCTAGTGAAGATGGAAAGATAGCATTGCTATAATGCTTTCTGGCCTGTTCCAAGTGTTGAATTGTCAGATGGAGAGTTTTTTTCATAATCCTCAGATAAACAATTGCTGAAAGACTTGGTGGCTTGATGTTCTAGGGGAAGAAAGGAATCTACAAAAATGCCGGCATTTCTTGCAGTGGTGGTGGGAACAGGAAGAGGGCCATATTTAAAGTCCAGCAGACATTGTCCCACTGTTCTGAATTCTCGGCAGTACGCAAAACATCAGTTTATGAAAGCTTTAGTTTAAAAAAAAGTAATGGGCACTCACTATCAGATGATGCCTAAGCAGTCATTCATTTTGGTTTAATTATTGCAGGGAGATGGACCTTTTTGAAAACCACAAATATTGAAGATGATCTGCATGTTATCTGCATACATGTAGAATTGTGGTACCAGCTGATGGAGTAAATTTGCTATAGTTGAATGCACAGATTAAAAAGAAGAGACAAGAGAGGGGATCCTCGTGGAGCACCACAGTTCAGTGGTCTGTGATTTGAAGACAAAGGAGCAAGTGATACTGATCAGACAGGAATGATGGAATCCACTGAAGCAGTAGGATACCATCTCTGCAAGAGTTATTGTGAGTATAGTGTGGTAGATGGTGTTGAGTGCAGCTGAAAGATCTCAAGGTATCACCACTGCTCACCAATCTACGTAGATCGGCCAATACTGAGAGTACAAATGACTCTTTCCTTTGTTTAAGCGAAAAGCCTGCTTGGAGGACATGCAACACACGTTTCTTTAGATAATTAATGTAAATTGCACAATACAAGTTTTTCGAACAATTTGCCTACATACGAAAGCAAAGACTTTCGTTGTCAATTGCTAGGATTACCTCAAAAAGTAAGGGCCTTTTTAGCAAAGGGTTAGCCGCTGCTGTCTTCCAATTGACAGGGACCATGCCCTGGGTAAGAGAACTTAAAAAAGTAAGAAAATATTGTCTTCCAGGTACTGGTCAAGATGCTTCTTTAGATTTGCAGGAGATGAGTCATTTGGAGAGTAGAGTGCTGGGTTTGACACATGATGTTTTTGAGCTCTGCAGCAGTGATGAGTTAAAATGTAGAGAAGTAGGCCAGGGCGAGAGAGGTGGAGAAAGCGCTATCTCGATGTTCTCCTGAGGAAGGACTACCTCAATGCAAATAGCAGCTATGATTTAATGATTTTTGTCATTGAAAAAAATAGGACAAATTACTTAGTTCCCACGGGAACGTGCAGAGCAGGCTGATTGGACGTCTGCCACAATGGGCAAATTGAGGGGAGAGTTCATCTGCTGCAAAAAATACAATTTCTTTGCCTCCTGGACCATTTGCTATAAGGCCATCTGAGTAGCAAAATGATGATAAAATGCAGCTCATTTTCCTAACAGGAAAATGGGTTGATTTAAAAAAATGAAACATTAAAAGTTTTCTTTTCATTTTTTGAGAGCAGGCAGTGGTCATTGGGACCACTGTCTGCTCTTAAAAAAAGTTTTTACTACCATTCCCAAAAGGGAAGAGGGTCTCTTGAGGACCCCCTTCCCATTTGCGAATGGGTTACCACCTATTTGAAGTAGGTGGTAAAATGCCAATGGTCTGTGACCGCATTCATGGTCACAAAACATTCATACACACCATTAGGATTCGCTATTTAGAAGGGACGCCCTAAACACGCCACTTCCAAATACCGAAACGCAAACCCATTTTGTGATTCCGTACAGGTTACCGAATCTCAAAATGGGTTTTGATACATATAAAAAGCAAATTGGTTGGTACATGTGGCCCTATGTGCCCATGTGCCAGTCATGTCACTGTGTGTGTATATTGCCCCATTTGCCTGGCATTATATGATCTGCCTGTCTCACCATTATACTACCGATGTCAGTATATATATACATTCCACGTCCTGGAATACAAAATGGTCGATCTTTCCAAATATAGGTGATTATGTTTTCTTCATATGACACGCATGCCATGATATGCCCCTGCTCCCATATGCCAACCATGTCAAATGTCTCTTTCATCTATATTCTCACCTCACGACACCATGATATCACTGCCTCTCCAAGTTTTCCAGCCATGGCACTATGTGGCCCTTCCCACCCAAGTTCCAGGCATACAATGATGTGCCCCCGTTCTTGCATTGTGCCAGATAGGCAATGGTGTACCTCTGATGACCATTGACCATATGTCTACTTTACCATCATATACCTTTTTCCAAATTTGGTAGCCTGGTGGTAATGTCACTCTGTAATTTAACTGTTGTAACATGCTCTGTCCACTTTAGACCCAGGACTTGCTTTGCAGCACAGTTCAGCAGTAGTTCCAAACCAAGCACACACAAATAAAAAATGACATATCATGATAAAGACAATCAGCAAAGGCACATAAAATGTTTTATATCTCTCTGTACACCGAATAATCTGTAGTGCAAGTGGACAGAGCTCACTGATGCAAGGACAAAGTCAAGAGAGCATCAGAAGTGGAAACATTTTTATTCCATCCTAACAATGTCACAAAGAGTACATTCTACACAATACAAATACTATGTCAGACCTTCCCATACCTTGTTTACCAATATAAACTGCAAGCCATCCTCATGCTCATTATTACCAAGCATGACTGTGCCACCAGCCTACACTTTGGTACACCCGCATCCATCATGGGCAAAATACAAATCATTCAAAATGCTGCCGCAAGGCTTTCTTTCCAACCTCACCCAAGAGAACGCATCACTCCAGTCCTAAAATAACTCCACGGGCTTAATCATTGCTCTTCTAGCATGTTTAAGGAAAGGGACTTTCATGTCAAATACAAGCAATACAAATCTCACAGAACATTACACTCCAGGCTTGCACCACATATCATCATACCACCTTCCTACAAGAAATCTGTAGGAGGCACTGCTTTTTCAGAACAAGCCACCAAGCTCTTGAACGTACTAACAGCCAGCTAGAAGTGCCTATGAGAATGACACACTTCCTAAGACAGTTGACAACTTGGCTATTTCCTAGATAACTGCGCCACCTGAGTTTTGGAGACAGAGCCCAGGAAACAGTAGCACCCTCAAGTGCAACCCTCAGCTTTCAGCCCACAAATTGCAAACAACTCAATCAGCAAACTACTTTCATCATGCAGGTAAGGAAAAAAGGGATTACCTCTGGTTTGCCATGGCATCATATAGTTATGCATTCCATATATAACTGTTACGATCCACAATAATACTAAAACCATAATACACAACATTCAGCAACAAATTGTAACTTATACCTATAAAATTCACATACAACATATCTGCTTTAAAGGTTGTTCATCGCCAGCATTGTGCAGCCAAACATCACTAAATGAACAGGCATGGGATAACTGAAGATATCTGTCACATATTACTGGACAATTGTGGGGAACTTTAACATAGTCCATTCACTACAGGTCCCAAATATCTATACAATGTGACCACTTCTTTACATCTCACATAGACACTCAGATATGGGATAATAATGAAAGAGTACGTCCTAGAAGAGCTCTCATCTTATCCCTCCTTCCTGTCATGGCAGCTCAGGACCACAACTATATACAAATTCTGACACTGGACAACCCAGTGCTGTAACCAGCTAAGCACACTATATCATATGAAACATCATAAAGGGACCTGCAGAGCTGTTCAAAGCTACCAGCATGATGAAAACTACAAAACTTCATGTCTGTCTCTTACATTTTATCATTCAACACACTGCTATGTGCTGAGTTCCATAACACGATAACTGCCCCTCAGTGGTCATCATGCAGGACATAGAAACACCTCAAACATAGGATCAAAACAAAAACAACAGCCTTCCAAATGTATAAACTACATGGTGTAGCCTTGCTACTCATGTAGGCACAGTGGCGGCCGCTGCAAACAAAGGTCACAGGGGTGTGTGTAGGGAACGCGGAAGGGGGAGCACAGGAGGGAGAAGCGGGGGGGAGGGTGTTAGAATATTTTTTTTTAAATAACTTACCTTAATTTGCTGCACCTCTCCACATCGCGCTTCGTCTCTTCTCTTCCTTGTACCAGCAGACACTGGGACCACCACGTCATAGACTCCCATCCAATCCCTGCACTGCTCTCCTGCTAGGACAGCAGCACGGGGATTGGCCTGAGCGGGCTGGAAAGACGCTCCGCTCAGACCAGGGAGTCTGTGGGATTTCTCCAGCCCGGCTGTACAATGCCGCTGGGCTGGAGAAACCTAAGTGCACATGTGTGTTTTAGTCGGCCTGAAAAGGCTGGCCGAATACATATGCGCATTTAGGCAGTGCCGATAGCAATCCTCTTGTGCCCCGCCCCTCTCTGCAAAAGCTGGCTTCAAATGAAAAATAAAACAATGCCAGAATATCACTTTAATTTTCCTTTGCTGGCTCTGATCCAGGTAGTGACGCGACACTTCTCTGCCATTGCAGAGGAGCAGCCATTGTGTAGGCAAATGCTTCAGCATCTCATCTTCCCGACACCAGGCCCTGCACCCCAGATGGCCACCCCCGACCCCAGCGCAACCCCGGCCTAGTCGCGCCATGCCGGCTGGGGGGAGAAAGAGCTCCCGGTAAGCAGAAGAGGGAGGAGCAGTTTCATTCACACCTCTGGCCTCCTCTCAAGAGATGGTTTCGATCACCCTCCGGCCACCCTGAGGGCTGGCTCCACGCCTGCTGCGTGTCTGGGATCCCTCCCGACACCGCCTTGAAAGGATCAAAGGACCGCGTGGCAAGAACCCCCAACAAACGACCCCCGGAGCTAGGACCCCTGCCCGTGAGGACTCCGGACATCAAAGGGGAGTCGACCTATAACAAGGGGCGCTCTGGGACTATCGGCAGTTGCATCCTGGAACGAAACGAGCCCTGCTGACGTGGTCGCGGCTGAAAGAACATCCCCCCAAAGTCCGACGGAACTCTCGGACCCTTGGTGAGCCCTGCAGACAGCGTTGCGGCTTCACCTGGCAGAGGCGGACTTCTGCCTAAGAACATCTGAGCCCTGCTGACGTGGTCGCGGCTCCCCTTGCACCCTGGAGAACTCTGAGCCCTGCTGACCGACTCGCGGCTTCTTGAAGACTGTCCGACCTCCAACACCCTCCCTCGAGCCCTTCAGACTTGGTCCCCACTCGAAGAGACATTCTGGTCCAGCTGGACCCCAAGATCGTATCGTGTCACCCGGCACGAGGATTGAGAGCCGTGCGCCGGATACGCACCCGCATTGACCCAGATCCTAAGACTGTCGCGCTACCCCTACCCCCAACCGAGACTTTATGAGCCCTTGCTCTACTTGTACATACGCCTCTGCGGATCATAAAGGTCCTGAGATTTCTAGATAGAGAATACGTACTTCAGAATCTACGGTGTGGTGTCTCTGTGTTGCTTGGTGCTGAATCAGCGTGTACAATCCTAGGTACGGGACCCAGCCCTGAGGGGGTCTCCTGCCGGTGCTCGGCTACCTCTCCCGGGAAAGGTGGGTCACAGGGTGGTCAGGTACACATTCTGTCCTTCCCTGGGGCCGGCCCTTCTAACATGAAGGAACTAGCAAAGTTTAGTGTAAAATTTACTATGCTTTAGTGTCTGTGTGGCACTAAGTGGCACTTCGGGAATTCAAAACTGCACAGACGGCAGTGTCAATCAACATTCAGAAGTAAAAGGTTTTTTGCACAAACAGGTGATGCAAACAGATAACTGAATGGCTTTGTTTAGCACCAAATGGCCAACGATTCATGCAAAATATTCGATATGCAGGAAAAATAATTCATAAGCAACTTGGGGGCATATTATCAAGAAACGGCGCTAAAATTATCGCCGCTTTAGCGGCAGTCGGCGATAATGGGCTTGATAATATGCCCTTGGGAATTCCCATAGAAGCCCATGTTCTGGTGTCAACATGGGCTTCTATGGGAATTCTCTGCGGCATATTATGAAGCCCATTATCGCCGCTTTAGCGGGAGTTTTCTGCCGCTAAAGCGGCGATAATTTTAACGCAGTGCTTGATAATATGCCCCTTGGATTCTGTGCAAAGTCAGAAAAACTACAGTCACACAAAGGCAAGTGACTTGAGATTTGTGAGTAAAGCCAACACACAAAAACAAGACACAGGTAAAATAGCATGATTTTCCCAAGTGGAATATGCTGCTGTGTTTTGTGACTTTTGCACAACGTAAGAATGCAGATTTCTGTGGAAACTTACATTGGTTTAATATTGTTAACTTTTTTGCCAAATTTTGGAGCGACCAAGGCTTCTCTAACTTCACAGTGTGTCAGCTGCATATAACAATTAAACAAAATTGCTCATGAGGATAGAATGTGATTGTAACCGTTGAACATTTTTTAAAAATGCCTTTACTTAATGAAAAAGCTCTGTAGTGTTGCTTTAGATTGTGCCCCTGTGGACCATAAACCTTACTTCATGATTGGGCCTTGTGGACGCAGCCTACAGTAGCTTTAAATATTAAAGCTCCCTTGAAATAAGAAGCAGATGTTTTTTTGTTTTTTTTAAACTTTCTTTACAACGCTGAAAATTTGTGAAGTGAAAATCCCTTTTGTGAAAAGCACTTTCAGGCTTCTGGCTTGCGCATTGGTCCAAAAGACATAGGGCCAGCTGTATCAACATTGCATTTTGCGCTTTTATGATATCTATTTTTACCGATTCACTATTATAGAATCGCAAAATGCAATGTATGTAGGTTTCTCAAAATAAATAGCGATTCCTACATATTCCATAATAGCGAATTGCAATTTGCGATTTGCTAATAAGGAATGCCTTCCCAATCATTCCTATGGGCCTAGCGGCCCATAGGAATGAATGGGAAGGCATTTGCAAATTGCGATTACCAAATTCTAATCGCAAATTGCGAATGCAATTCAAGGGTGCAAGGGGGCTAAAAGGCCACCCAGATGCATCCCCCAAAATGTCATGTGTGCACATGTGGCGCACACACATGCCATGCCCTAAGGGCACTTTGAAAAAAGCAATTTGGTGCATTTTTCTAAGGATTTGCATATTACCACCAACTTGAAGTTGGTGGTAATTTGCAATTCCCTAAAGCAAGGTCGCAATTTTTTAATGCTTCCTGCACTGCATTTAGGGAATCGCAAATTGCGATTCCCTAAATGCATTCGCAAAATAGGAATCGCAAAAATTGTGATTCCCTATTTTGCGAATGCGTTTTGGGACGATACATCGGAAAAAGGCTTTTTACCATTTCCAAACGGGCTGATTCTGCAAATCGACCCGTTTACACCCGGTGAAGGACTTGATACATCAAATTAAGCAGTGCTTTCCCGATAACTATTGCATCAGCCACCATCCGACATTAACGCCTATTACACGTTTTTTCAGATGAAATGGGGCATAACAAGGGAATTTGGTGCTTACTGCGGAAAAACTCCGCGTATCTCGCGATTTTACAGAGCTTTTTCTGCCTTTAAATTCCAGCAGGTTTGACCTGATGAATTGATGAAAAGGCGCCACATTCAGATTTAGTGGGAAGGAAACAGAAGGTTTGACCTCGCCTGTCCATTGGACTTAGAAGGAGAAGGGAGGCAGTTGGTTGACACAGAGACCCACCAGGAGGAGGCCACTGGAGTCAGGCCATGAATTTAAATTTGACAGTCAGAGGACATGAGAAGGGACGCGTCCCTGCCATGATCTGGAAGCGGAAGCAGCGAGATGTTTACTTCAAGAGAACGATAACAGAAGCCTGGGTGTAGGAGGAAAGGGAGGGACCGGATGTGATGTGGGTCGGTGGGCGATGGTGCAGTGCCCCAGACACTTGCAATTAGAATAGTCTTGTTCACAATAATTTCGGATACAGAAAGAGTAGCTTAAGGAGCAAGCCTGTATTATACAGAAAACAGAGTGGTGAACACAAAGTAAGAGAGACAGAGAGAAAGAGTGTGCAGACTCCGCAATGGAGTATCTACTTTTTGAGAAGCTCTATAATTCCGTACAATTTACATACATATTACATTATGTAGTTAAATTCACACCTGAAGAACAGTTGTGGTCTAGAAAATGACATGTATTGCACACTTATACTTCTATCCTTTGTCCATTAGAATCGTTCAATTGTTCTTAAACGAGCAGTGGTATAGGAAAGCTTTGTTTGGGTTCAGAAACAGGTAAACTGTTGTTCTTTACAACCTAAGCGGTAGATGCTACATAATGTATTAGTACTCTTTTATTAAATACAGCTGGATGAAGGAGAACCTCAGAATTTGGGGGCAAGCAAGTGCTACAGAGAGAACAGAATCCAGTCCTGCATTGGCATTTAACAAACTATCTTCATCTAGTTCTACAACTGAGGTAAATTAAGGCACATCTTCCAAAAAGCATTAATTTGTTAAACCCAAGATGGTGGACTTAAAACTTAAAATAGCACATGACCTTGGTTTGAGCACTGATTGCGCACACAGGAAGCACTGTGAGCAAAGTGCCACCACACCAAGGTTTGCGGTATAAAAGAAGCAGTGTGATGAGAGGACCGCTGTGTCACTGTGTACACCTGCGCTGCACACTGTCAGTGTAGCAGACCTCTCAGAAGGCTCCTGTTAGGATCAGTTCAGTACCTGGCAGCACATACCAATGTGACAGCCGTCTGCCCACCATAACATGTGTATTTGTAAAGTGCACGTTCACCCAAAGGTATTATCGTGGGACTGAATAACAGATGTTTACTGTTACCCAACTCAATAGTACTTATTTTATCAACCTCAGATGGATGAAAGGCTGAGTTGACCCACCGGAATTTGAACCTGTGACCATGAGGCCGAACACTGGCAACTACAGTAGCCACATTAGTCCACTAAGCCACCAGACCGGGCTGCATCACAGGCAGCAGCAGAATGCTGGTGGGTAAATCACCTCAGCGCGGCCTTGCCAGTGCTCACAGAATTTGTGATTGTGTCGCTTACTGGTGGGACATTGAAAGGGGTTCCCATAAGTGGCACAAATTCAGTACTTTTGTTTTAAGCTCTCGTGCCTAGCGTTGCAGTGCAGAGCACTGCTCGCGCAGCGTGAGACCTCATGTAGGGGGTTCTGAAATCTGACCACGCGCTCGTGCGTGTGGTCAGGCTTTCGCCAGCTTCAATTGGCTTCCCTCGCCCCCGCTCCTCTGTGGTGCGCACGCACCACTGGTTTCAATTCCCGCCCCCACTCCTCTGTGGTGCGCACGCACCACTCATTTAGATTCCGTGCTTGTAATCTAGTTAGTGCAAGTCGGTAAATAACTATCAAGGGTGGTGCAAGGCCAGAAGGTAAGCAGGCAGATCCACCTCCAAGCAGTCTCCTTCCCAGAATATTTAAATTCAACTACATCCTCAATACAGCTCTCTTCCCTTTGTGACCAGAGTTAATACGTTTGATGATTTACTGGCCTGGTTTTCTTAGGGTCTCCTCTTGGGGCCTTGGGTGATACCTTGATCGGCTACATAGGAAGGGTTCGTGAAGACGAGGTTTTACAGATTTCACACGTCTACGTCGCCCATGTAGTGTAATGAATATACCTGCCTCTTAGTTTCATCCATCTGTTAGTCAAACTGTGAAGAGATGTGCATCTAGGCTGAAGAGCTTTACGTTTCCTCAATCTTGCCAGTGAGTACTTCAGTTCTTATGAGGCTGAGATAATTTTGTGCTCATTTTACATTTCATCTGGAGCGAACATTTGTAGCTGGTTGGGTTTTCCCTGTTAAATCTTGTTTTCTACATTTGCTTCTTGATTGATGCACTGCAGCTTATAAATTATCTTGATTGACGGGGAAATTGAACCAGTGGGCGAGAGAGCTGCACAGCTCTGCAACCCACACTTCCAACACGTAAGTTCAGTGTTGCCTCTGCAGACAGCCAAGAGCCTATTGGCTGCTTATATTTCCTACTCTACAGAAGCACCAGTAGACGGGTAGGGCAATACATCCCTCGTTTCTAAAAAGAGCTGGTCCGGCCTTCGTGTTCTTTGGAAAAGTGCAAGGAAATAAATTAAATTTTATGTTCAATTGGAGATGTAGACTGCACGTACGCGTTGGTGTTTTTTCCCCCTTAAAATGTGGAAGTGAAATGCAACCACTGTTTTTTTTCAATATTTTTTCACATTTGCAACAAAAGACAAAATTAGTTTGCATCGCCTGAAATGTTGCTGTCTTCTTCTGTTTGCTGTTCATGTTGTGAGGAGAAGGGCAAAAAGTGCCCATAGTTTTGCAAAATTTGACACAAACTGCAGGGTTCCTCCCAGCAAATTTGTAAGAAAAAAAAACAAGCATTTGCAATGCAAAAGGTTTCGCATTATTAAAGTTTGCGCTTTTGGTGTTGCAATATTTAGCAATGCTAATAGCTCAAACTTTAATAATGCGAGACCTATTGCATTGCAAAGGCTTGTTTTGATCTTGCCCATGCTTCAGCAAAGGCAAAATTCACAGAAGCGGAGAGAGAATGCCTCTAAACAATGTGTGGCGGCTTGAAAAGATATAGCACATTTGGGGGCATATATAGAAGCCTCTATCACCACCACAATGTCACTTTCAGGGATGTTGTGTTGGTGATAGGGGCTTCGCCTTATTTACAAGGCAGCATTAAGCCACTTAACGTGGCTTAACGCTGCCTTAAAATTATGGCCCCCTTTCACGCTGCAGGGAAAACCTGGTCTTAAACAGGCGAAACAAGGAGAAAGGCTTTATTTGTCCTCGTTTTTGCTGCAGCAAATTGTCTATGATTGTTTATGTGCAGGAAGGTCCCCCTTCCTGTACATAAACAGTCATTTTAAAAAAATGCAATTTTGCAACTTCTATGTGTGCTGCATTAAGCAGCACGCATAGAAGTTACAAAACAGCATTTAAGGATTGTTTATGTGCAGGAAAGGGGACAATCCTGCACATAAACAATCTTCCACTCAACACAGGCAATCTTGCACCAGTGGCGTAATGAAAGTTGAGGGGGCCCTCTGCAAGGTACATGGAGGGGCCCTCTTGCAGCTCGGGCCCCCCGCACCGTAGGGGCTGCAGGGGCCTGTGTTTCGCCACTGCCTAGCAGTATGGTGCAAGGGTGTCTGCGTTGGCGCTAGGCAGCTGAACTCAGCACCAGGTAAAACGCAGGGCTGCACTATATTCTTGTAAATATGGTACAGCCCTGCATTTTCAGAATGGAGAAGCATGGCATTAGCAATATTTGTTTAATGCCACGCTTCTCCATTATGTTGTACATATGCCCCTTGGTGTCTTATTCAGAGTTTGGTGGGTGGGTAACTCCATCAAAGCATGGTAGATATCCCATTGGACATATTTAAAAAATCCATGAGGTATAACGCACTAGCAGTTCAGTGAACAGCACAACCGCCATGTTTGTGACGGAGTACCCATCCGCAAAAATATAAATAAGACCCAAGGTATTTAAGAAAGGACCATTGAATCAGGAGACAATTTTGTAATACAGCACGAAGACTCTAATATTGGTGTCTTGGAGACCTGATATCAAATTGTTATGCTACTGAAGATGCTAATTATGGTTGTATCTCATGATATTGAAGTGCATAATAAAGACCTGCAAAAATATCGCCTACCACTACATCGCAGGTTAAATATATAATTTGTATTCTGACCTCCAAATCTATTTACATAGGTTTAGCATGTGCTATAGAGATTAGGGTGATGCCATATTTTATCATGAAATATATTGTTTGTGATATATTGACTCTCCCCTGATGAGGTGCCTCATAAACAAGGGCAGCCTGGTGCTCTCCCTAATTAAAGGGCACGAAAAGCATGAGGTGAAAATGGAGAACTGTTCCAGTAGTTAATCGTCTAAAATGTTCAAAATGTCTGTGATGAAGAAGAGAGCCTTCAAAGTGATATCTGGTGCTATTTAAAACAAATTCCTCAGACCTGTAAAAATCACCCTTTGTGGGTTTATTGGCATTCTTACACATCACATGTGATTGATTTTGAGGTTGCATGGAAACGCTTTGTAGAGACCTGACCATTCATAACAGCAAAGATGCAAGTACACTTTATGGTTGGTGGACACGTTTCTGGAGGCAGCTCCTAAAAGTTGTGTTTCAGACGGATGTTCCTTGGAAACAAACAGTATTGCAGCTGCAAAAATACCCTTGTCTGTAAGGATTTCAGACTTGATGTTCGGTCCCTTTAGTGAAGAGCTGAAGAGATTCAATGTAGCAGTTTATTTTATAAACTGTTATTTGACATGAGTTACAGTTTTTTTAATAGGTTGTCCAAAAACAATGTATTTTTTAGATATGTTTTAGGTGAGTGTGTTTTTAACCAAACAACGTTGCCTTCAGCAATTTAGAAAATTTGACCTGCCCATTACTGTTATATTTTGGGTGGGGTTAAAATCACCACTTACTTAGGGGGCATATTAACAAGCCAGGCGATAATGGGCTTGATAATATGCTCTATGGAATTCCAATTGAAGCCCATGTTAGATGTGAAGAACGTCTAACATGGGCTTCAATTGGAATTCCATAGAGCATATTATCAAGTCCATTATCGCCGTTTTAGCAGCAGTTTTCTGTCGGTAAAGCGGGGATAATTTTATCGCCTGGCTTGTTAATATGCCCCTTAGTAGCCAGACTAAAAAACTGACAAAGTCTAAATCTGCTCTCTGGTTCCACCTCATCTTGTTTTAATTCAGACAGGCGCCCAAAAGAGGTGGCCAGATGTTCTTGGTTACCTCGCATTGGCCATGACACTTCCTTGTGCAATGAATTCCTTGTTGAATCAATCTTTGATGGCAACCAGTTCTAAACAGATCGATTTGGGAAAGGTGGGCCTGAAAATGCCGTCTTGTGGTCCTCACATGATACACTTCATTATCTGAGTGTACAAATAAAACCAGGACAGCACCAACTCGCAGATCCGTCACCCCAGTATTCTACAAGCTTCTTGCATCGTTTAGTTAGATGGTGAGAATTAGGGGTAGGCATAACTCGCTTAATTTCATATAGCATAATGAAGCGGAATTACCTACAATTTCTGTGAGACCACGCAGATTTACACAAGAAGAAAAGTTCTGCATTTAGCACTATTCTCTTAGTGCAAAAATGGCCCTTACATCGAAATAAGGGTGTGAACATTCCTTATTCTCTAAGAAATAGTGCTAATTGCAATAGAACATGAATAGCAGTGCAAGCAGCTGCTTGCGTTCACTATACGTGCTATCACTGTAAGATTACTTTTATTCAAATTACACTTAGTTATGCAAGCAGGTTTAATTGTGCTATTCTCCGTAAAATCTGCAATAAAGGGTAACGTCGAACTACCAAATTACTCTGATTACCCATAGAGATCCATACCATGGTTTGAAACCATGACTATGTAGCATAATTGTAAGATAGGGTAGAGTTGGATAATAGCTGTACCCAGACACACTGCAAAATGTCTACAGTGCAGCAGAATGCTTTAGGATGGGTTATGCAGTGGCCTTCGTCACTGTCACCTTGGAAACCTTGTACCAACTCCCAGTAAAGTTGAGACTCCAAAATGTGAGATCTGCCTTATTTCCAGTGGTTCATCTCACCTGCTGCTCTGTGTACCTGCATATCTTTCAAAACTTTTGCTAGTGCCTCAGCTGTGATCCATCATTATGCTGCCTCAACACCCCAAAGCATGAGCAAGTGCATAGGTGTTAATTTCTATACGTGTACACATGACACACCCTCAAACAATAGTGTTTGTGTTCCTGCACCAGGTCCTTGACAGGTTGTAAACCTCCAAGCAGCAACAACCCTATCCAACATGCTGTTGATTCTCAAAAAGCAGTAGGAGACATGATTGGCGTAGTCAGTACTGTTTGTCTGACAAAGGCTGCTGAGAAGTCTCTGAATTTAAAGTATTGAATATTTAATTCCAAATTAAGTTATTAGTGCTGTAGCATTTTTCTTGTTTCATTATACATTCAAAATAAATATATAAAATGAATTTCTGTTAAATTTGTAACATATACTATTTTCTTTTAAATGTTCGAGTCAAATTAACTTTTATTTTACTGTTTTCTATACTTTACCATAGGGATACTCCATAGTTGAGGTGGAAATCTCCCTATGATAAAGTATAGCAAACATTAAAATAGTTTATTAAACTTTACTTTAAATTAGTAAAAAATATTTTGTGTTAAATATCACTGTAAATTATGTGATATATTTATTTTAAATGTATATCGAAAGAAAAAATGCTACAACATAATTACCTTAATTTTGAATCAAATTGTTAATTATTTAAAGTTTATATTAAATTAAAGTGATTCATTTTTTGACTTTTGAATTAAAAAAGTAAATTCCCACATAAAGTAAAACATTTTTATTTTATTTTATATTAATAATGACAAAAGGTGATGTATAGAATTATTCAAAAATAATTCCATCATAGTTTATTAAAATTAATGGTACATTGTTTTATACATTTAAAAATGGTGATACTTTTTTATAATTAAATAATAAATATGTTTTATATTTACATATTTTTTAGAATGAAATTATATTTATATATTTAAAAAAAAATTATTTGAATAAAATAATTTAATGTAACATTATTTTTAACGTAAGTCCCTGTCTACATTGTTTTTTTCTGGAAGGGTGTTGCAGTATCAATCATTGGCCATGTGTGGTGCTGGACTTTCTGGTGTTTCTTTTTTGTAGTAATGACTCATGCACATAAAGTTGTCTCCACCCCCTTTTATCTGGGGAATGAGTCATGTAAGTCTGCTCTTTAGGGTAACGGTACACTCAGATTTTGTGACTAGCAAAACGTAGTAAAGCTACTCAAAGGTATAAGAGTAAATTACACATATATATATCACTCAGAATGTGGAAGTTACCTTTGTGAATAGCACTGTCTGTTGAGTGATATTTACCACACCTGGAGATTACCAGGTACATTAAATACGCCCCCTTTCGTTAAATTCCAGTAGGTCAAACCTACCTAAATTTAACAGGGGAACACAATACACTATTTACTGTAACATGAAGATTTTCGTGCGTCAAGCACTACAACCGTATGTTTATCCCCAAAAAATCAGAATAAGTACTATTTATAGAACTCAATAAACTTCAAACCACATGGTCTCATATTTTATCGGTGCAATAGATACTTGCTACTCTTCCAACACAATCAGAATCAGTGTCTAAGGAATTTGTCCAAAATCATAGGATGTTGAGTTGATGCAGGATTAAAATCTAGGTTCCCATTGCGAAAGTCGTTAGTGTGCACTTTCTCACGTTCTCTACCTTAACGAATAGGGAAAATGTATGCATGATGTACTTAGTCATGTAACAACAATCTAACAGATACCAGTTCCATTATTTTTGCAGTTATAGTAGTGTCACATCGAGTAGGTATGCGCACTGTAAAAGTCACACTATTAAAAACAACCTGGTAGCCTTGGACTGACAATGCAAGGTCCTCGGAAGGTGAAAACAGGATCAAACCCTGCTTTGCCCTGGATCAGTTAAGCCAATGGGTAACTTCTTTGAGTGCCTGCGCAGATACCTCATAATTTGGATGAAGATCTGCTAAACTCAGCTCCTGAAAATATACGGCCTTGTTGTAAATTAAGGCAGAATGTGATTAAGCATTTACTGAAAACATTAATGCTTTCCCTTGCGATCATGTTTTCTTCGTTATGTTGACCGAAGTCCGGACTCCATTTTGTATTGGCATGCTGCCATGTGTTCACCACGAGGAGAGTCCGACCTCTGTGTTAGTTGCTCTTGTAATCTGCCTAGCAACAGTTTATAAATAGCTCTCTCTTGTCCATCTGGCGCATGCCCAGACTTGACCACATCTGTTATAATTAGCCTTGCTTGACCATGTCCTTTCGCGGGCTCAAGGAGTGTGTTGGCTCCGCCCATGTATTGATTCAGTATCGAGAATGACCCTAAATGGTAATGTTCTTCGGCCTCATGTTGTATCCACCCACTTATGAGCCCCTCTGTTGTGTATAAAAGGGGACTGTGTACGAATGTTCTGTGTGCTACTCCATGCAGTACTGAAGAGTGTTGTGTGGATTGTAGGACCACCCTTAAGGGTTAATAAACGTTGTTTTTGTACTTTGCAGTTTCCGTGCCAACTTCCTTATAGATTCCGTTACAGGAGAGCGAACCCTTGTGTCTTGCGGGTCTAGCTGGGGCCTGTATTCATCAGCCTGACTACAGGGAAGTTAAGTGCAGTTAGAGGATTGGGGGATATCCCTTGTTATTGGCAACTTGCAGCTGCTGCTTTCTATTCCGTTCTGCGACAGAGAATAGAATGAAAAAGGAACAGTGCTGCGATCTGCAGCTATGTCCACACCAGAGCGAGACACCCAGTAGCCTCAGGTTCGCCTTGGCCAGGCAACTGGCGATCATTGACTGTAAGGGCCTGTGCACCAGTACCCTTAGGAGGGCTTGTAACTCTGCCCCTAAAGTCCTGTCCTTTCGCAAACACTGAGCTCGTGTGGAAATCAGTAGCTGAAAAATAGGTATTCTCCAAGCTCCCCCTCACCCCGAACACTAGAGTGAGCAGGTTACAGTATCTTCTTAGGACAAGAGCCGTCGGACCCTTCCATTTAGCCGTCTCATGAAAGTGTCGTGGCACACCAACCCTGAACGAGGGCTACACCCAAGGCTGGACTGGCCATAGCAGGCACTGGGCATCTCCCCGGTGGGCCGTAGGGGTTGTGGCTGGTTTTCTGGCCGTGGTGGGCAGTTTTGGCACTGGGGGCTGGTTTTGCAGCAGTGCTGCAATATCGGCCCCCAGTAACAAAAGCGGGACCCTTGCTTTTTATTAGCACCCAGTGACGGCCCGTGTAGGACGTTTTACCGGGGCGGTGACGTGGCGCAGAGGAGGGGCAGGGTGGGGGGTTGCAAAATACGGCAAACGGCCGATTTCAGGTAAATTACGAAAAAAATTAATAAAACGAATTTCGTTGCGCGTGCTGCGTCGCATTTGGCGATGCAGCATGCGCAACAAAATTTGTTTTATTAATTTTGCAACCCCCCACCCTGCCCCTCCTCTGCGCCACGTCACCGCCCCGGTAAAACGCCATACACGGGCCGTCACTGTTAGCACCCCCCTCCCCACACCTCCCCCCGTTCCCGGGGTCGGTCGAGCAGCAATCTGCCAGGGCTGGTTGCTGTTCTCAGTCCGGCCTAGGCTACATCCACAGAAAAGACTCCTCCCAATGCAGAAGACACAGTGTTTCACACACACCAGAAGCAGCTCACAGGTGTGCCATTATCTTTTACTTATGCCTCATCATTGCTAAAAACTGTCCTTTACTCTAATCCAATGCCCTCCTCTGTGTTTCAATCACAGGCAGCCAGCTGCACAGCACGTGTTAAAAAATGCATTTTGCACCACCATTATCACATATGTTGAATAGAGGAAAGAAACAGCTGGCCAGGGGTTCATTTCCCAACAGGGTATTTTTTTCTAAAATCACTTCCAAAAATACTTCTCGTACAAAGTAAACATGTCACATTGTAGCACTTTATGAAAACAAGAGCGATTTATTTAGTTTTAGAACTGTGGGATTCATTTCGAGTGAGTTAAGGCAAATATGGTTGAATTAGTGTCAGGGCCAGAGCTTCACATATGGCATTCATGCAAACAATCATTATATAATGCTTTATAAAGAAAATATATGCGGGAAACAGAATGGCGCAGGCCAGTGGGGGATTGTGGCTGTCAGGTTCTTGTTATAATGACTTCCTTGTTGAATAGATTTTTCATGGCAGTTAGTCTCAAACAGGCAGGGTGATAAAAGCAGGTCCGTGGAGGGTCGCATGCGTCGAAGACCCCCCTTGCTACATTTCATCATAACAGTGCAAAACAAACCGTGGGCGGTATAAACACCCACAACTCTAAGTTTGATTTAATGTATTGCAAAATATGATTTATTGAACAAGCTAAAAAAAATACAGCTGTTCACTTCAGCAAGAGCAATGGCCATAATAAAATATAATGTAAAATTGGTTAAAACTGTAGGGATAATTTGTTATCGCTCTAAAGGTACTTTACATGTAATGACATACCAGGCTAAATCCAACACCGGGTCTATAGGGCCAGATGTACGTATGTTTCGCTTTGCGATTTCCAAATAATGATTCGGACCATTTGTGAATGCAAACACTTTTCGTACGTGTAGCCCAAAGTGCTATCATCAAAAATCAGAAAAAGGCAAAATGATGGTGTGAGTCACATATTTGTGCCAAACAACTGCAACTTTCAGATTTGAATGCCAAGAAGACCCACATACTCTTAAGTACTGTTATGTAAATTGAAAACCATTAAATTGGGTAACAATGATATCTATTCAGTTGAGTGCAATCTGTAGAGTTTTACACAAATTAGTTATAATCATGTCTAACACTTGCATGATAACTATGAAAAGATGCGATGATCTCTTATGGTCCTCTATGTGGAAGTGCATGCATTGATATTTCTACAACTGAAAACCAATTGCAGAGCAAATGAGCGCAGTCCATAACAATAAGGAGTGTGTAAAACCTTGTGAATGGATGGGAATATTTGTGATTGTGTGCAATAATAAGGCAGTGTTTTTATTGAGGGCCAGAGAGGTACTCCTGTAGGAAATAGGGCTTGTTTTTTTTAAATCCATGGTGCACACCAGCCTGTGCAGATTGACCAAGATAACTTACTAGCATGCAGCATGGCCTTACCATATAGTACCCAAAATGAATTAATCCACACAAAATATTTACTAGTTTGAAGCTGTTTTATATTTTTAACTGCAGCATTTCGGGGTATCCCATTTGTAGTTCCCTGTATGATCTAGAACACTCGTGATCAGCCCACTTAAAAATTAAATACCAAACATATATTCTAAACTTGTCTCTCTAGTGAGGATTCCAAATGGATAGTTCGAAATGTTTTTAACAGATCAAGCTGCATGTTTTTTGGACACTGGTCTAGTTACATCAGGTGGAACAACCATTGAAATTCTACTGGTAAAGCAAAAATGCAAACTGAAATCGATAACCACAATTAGGTTCTCGGCGCCTGTTGTACAAAGATGACATCAGCCAAAAGTGGCCGCAAACTGCGCACCAACATTTTGTGAATGCAATCTTTTTTATCGAGCTAACCTATGGACAAATAGGTCGGTTCACAAAATACCGAATTTAAGGAGGTTGTCACAGTACTACTTGCCTAATAAATATTCATCAGACAGGTCACAAACAAGCAACCCCCCCCCCCCTCCTCCTCCAGCAATAGGCCACAATGACAGGGAAGGTTGCAAGGGTCAGCAGACCATCATGTCTTTGATTGAGTTTAAACAATGAAAATCTTTAATGCAATCTTATTTCCTTAACCCCTTCCCCACTCATGACGGAACCGCTCCGTCATGAGCCACAGTCGCCGTGTGCTCATGACGGAGTGGTTCCGTCATGCTGCGGTCGTTGGCGGCCGCGCCGCCCACGCGGCGCTAATTCCCCGCCTGTGCGGGCGATTAGCGCAGTGGGCGGAGTCATGACGGAACCACTCCGTCATGAGCAGAGCTCAACCGCGGCTCATGACGGAGCGGTTCCGTCGTGAGCACCGCGCCACCGCGCTGCCCCCAAACCCCCCCCAGCGCTGCGGCGGAATTCCCGCCGCAGCGAACGGGTTAAAGGAAGTAGAAGTGCATTTAAAAAACAGGTTTCCGTTTCTTAAAAGGTTCTACTGAGAGTTGGCAGTGGTCCCATAGGCCAGTACCAACTCTCTCTGAAACTTGTTTCAAGATTCTCAAAGGAGAAGAGGTCCAAATGGGGATCCTTCCCCTTTGTGAATCAACTACCCCTTCAAAGTGTGGGTATTTGATCAATGCTTTATGACTGCAGTTGAGGTCACAAACCATTGATACATTGATACATTCCTCTCTAACTCGTAAATAGGGGGAGAGTACATCCCTCCCCCCCTCCTATTTGTGGTGCGGGCAGGTTCACAAAAGCCCTTTTGTGAGTCAAAAAGAAGTTTTCGGACTTATAAAAAGGCTGTTGTAAATAAAGGAAAGCCCTTTTGCAGTTGCAAACCCTGTGATTTTGCGAATTGCAAGTTTTGTGATTGCAAAAGTGCTTTGTTACATTAGGTCTATTTGCCAGATTCAATATTCAACATGAATTTTCACTATAGTGAGGGCCTTATTAATGAAAAGTGACGCATCGCTGCGAGAAAACAGCGATGTGTCACTTTTCATTGCGCCTTCCTTGCGACACCAAGGATGCATCATATTTACAGTATGACACATCATGTCATAAGGAGTTACAGATACGTCGGTATTTCTGACGTATCTGTAGGCGCAAAAATGGCGCATTGCTGGAGTGTGTCACAAAAGTGACGCAATTCCAGCAATCGGTCATTACACATGGGCAAGTCCCATGTGTTACACATGGACAAGTCCCATGTGAAATGTGACTGCGTCATGGCAGGCGTAAGATATTGATGCATTTGCGTCCTAGAAGTGGTGCAGTGAAATCTTATAGATTTCACTGTGTCACTTCTACAACCCTTTCTTGTGTCGGAATGCCCCCCTGCATACATTATACTTGGCGAAGGTATAATGTGGCGCAGGAGTTTACAAAGTGATGCATCTACCTAGATGCGTCACTTTGTAAATAGGGTGCAACAAGGCTAATTTTCTACGTCGCTGGTGCGTCACAAAAAGTGACTCACGGGCGGCACAAAAGTGACGCAAGGGCTCATAAATAGGCCCCTCATTCTGCAAATGTCGAAACACCATGCACCAGGAACTGGAAGAAGTAGAAAGGCCGACCCCGTCACAGTGCCATATAGCACTTGGAAACATCCACCTTTGACAAGCACCAACTATGGGATGTTTATTGATCAATATAAAGCTCTCTATACTCCAATGATGCGCTCTCCTGAATCTACTACAGGGTCAACTGCTTAGTAATTAGGGATGCCTTTCAGTACAGCCAAGCTGTCTGGCAGTTGTTGCAGTGTGAGCTAGAAATTATATTCCATAGTGTTTAACTTGAGCCTGTGATTGCTGGTGAGGCCCACCGGTACTTTTTAGGGATCAACACTTATTTTCCTTCAACAGCCTCTGATCCAGAGCCAGTGGCGGCTCGCACAGGTAAAAGTGGTGAGGCAGGGCTGGGTGGGTGGTGGTTGAAGCAGAGTAATATTAACTGAATAAAACCACTTACTTAGTGCCCGCCGCATCCCCGCGTCTGCGATGCCGCGAGTGCAAGGTAATTGGTTTTATTTATTGATTTATTTAATGTTACTTATCCCGTTGCATGTCAACTTCCACCACCACCCACCCCGCCTCATCGCTTTTACCTGTGCGAACCGCCACTGTATATAGCAACTGAGAGAAAAACACAAAAGGGGAAAAGAAGGAGGAAGAGAAAGAAATAATAAATGTGACGAAGGTAGAACACATAGATGAAAAAGAACCTATAGGAGTGAGATAGAGAATCAGGGAATGACTGGTGGTGGATTACAGAGGTAGGAGCTTGAATCAAGCACATGTAGCCTTGGTGTGAAGCTCCCCGATCTTCGACAGCACCAGCCACAGCAAAACCTTATTCTTAAACTTATTCTTTTACAAATTTAGCACTGCTATTTCCTCACTCACTAATTATGTAAACAGAAACGTGAAGACCAATGAACAGGGGCCTATAGATTCATGCTTCATAGAATAGTTTGTATATGAAAGATTCATTTCCTATGCCGTTCTACACGCTACAAAAGTCCCCTTCCAGCATTTATCCAGGAATGTAACCTCCGAATCAAAGCAAAGGCTGAAGACGTGGGTATGTAAATTTTAAACAAGGGGTAGTTTTTGTAAGACCACATTCTAGATTGAACTCCCTGATATGGTTGTACTTTGGGAGGGACAGGAAAAGGCAATCAAATGTAATAATTTTAATTATTCCTTTAAGAGATCCCATGCACCAGATGCATTAATCATTCCAGCTAATGCAAACCTCCCTCGACTACCCTCCTGTTTTTCTTCCACCACACACAGTAACATTTGGACTTACTAATGATGCTAAAAATGCATAATTTCGATGTCCTGTTAAAAAATCAGTCACACAGATGTGAAGTTTGACTGAAAATTAGTATGTTGTAAACCAGGGTCACTGGATTTCAAAGGCATTGCCTGAGGACTCGGAGAAAGCTACAGAGTTCGACTTCAGAACAGGGCCGTCGTAAGACTTTTCTTCACCATTTTTGGAGTAGCATTTTGCCCGTGGGCAATGGGGACAAATGTATTGCTTAGAGGAAATATGGTACCTCATGGTGCAGGATCCCTAGTGCCCTTAATAGAAGTGCCTTACCAAGCATTTGGCCAAGCTCCAGAAGATGGATGCGTGAAAGAGGAAAACAATAAATAGTGTTTCAGTGGGAAATGTAGAAATCTGCACAATGTGTGTTGCACGATTCCCATAACTGCAAACTAAATGTGTGTAATCCTCTAACAAGATAAGACTCCTAATTTGACATACTACCAATGTCAGCTGGGCCTACTAAGGAAAGTCTCTAGGCCAGTATGGAAGCCATCAAGGATCACTGGACCTTGCTGCCATGTCGTGAAACTATGGGGATGGGACAGTCGTGGCTGGCATGGTTTGGGGGTGGGGTAGAGAGCGTGGGAGGTTGCTGGTGGGTGTCGTGGGGGAGTGTCATGGGGTGGTCGCTCGGGGGGGTTTAATCATGAAAGGGAGCTGAACAAAAAAAAAAGTTTAAAATAACTTACCTTTCCCCAGGTCCCGCATCTTCTCTGCTCCTGCTCTCGACTTCAGGAACTGGAAGCAGGCAACCAGGCTCCCTACCCTCAGCCAATCACAACGCTGCAGTGCAGTGTTGTGATTGGTCTGAGCGCGCCAGGGGCTGTAGGGGTTGCCCTGTTCTTCATGTGGGCTGTAATGCAGCCTGCATGGAGAAGGGGGAAAGTGTGCATGACTGGTTTGGGCGGGCCGAGAGGGCCGACCAAACAGTCACTGCGCAATTAGGAGTGAGCCAGCCACTCCTGCCCTGCTCCGTGAGCAGAGCAGCCCCGACCACCCGCCTGCCCGCAAAGCAACAGAAAACATAAAATGATAATAACTGAAAGTTATTATCATTTTATGTTTTTGTTTTCTGCACTGCTTGAAGCAGTAGGGCGACGCCCCTCCGCCATAGCAGAGGAGCCGCCACAGGAATGGGACAGAAATGGACATTGCCAGGGATTCGCCATCTACATCAGGGTAAAATCAATGTAAGGAAATCAGCATAGACACAAGCCAATGCCAGGACGGCAAAGGTCATTCATCAGGGTGAAATTCAACTCAGATACTGAGTGTTTTCCTGTGTTATTTTTTTCTTTTTAAGCAGAGCCTCACGGTAAAGGTCAATTGTGCTTTTCAGGAATCAATATGTGAATACAGTCATTTGTAAATACAGTTGTGCTAAAGAAATCTCTCCCTACCTCATGTCGCTCTTTTTATGATAAAGTACGGATGAGGTTAGTAGATACTTTTAATGAGTATGTGCAATGTATGAATTTACACAAATCTGACTTAAATGCAGCTAAAAGAATGACTATAGGCTGCAAGTAAAACTGCTAGACTTGTAATCAAAAGGCGTATCCCTCCCACCCCAAGCTCAGAGCAGGATAAGATGATAACTGGAGGCCTAAAGTCCACCCCAGGCATCACTGTCTTCTCTGAGTTGTGTGGTGGGTCCATTTTAGGGCTTGTCTACCAGGCAGCACAAGAATTTACAATAGGCATACAGCCCACCCTTCCCAATTGGTTTAACTAATAATACTAACATACCTGGGAATGGTATCCCAAAGAGTATGTATTCGTGGGCATGGCATCTAGCAGGAGCTATATTAAACGTATAGCGTGTAAACTATAAACATACTAAAAGGAAACAACATAGTACGATTCAGGAAGCTGAAATAAATGCACCATATTGGAGTGAAATTAACGGGGATATAGTAGTGTGTACCATAAGATCAATAATAAATGTAAAGCACACTGTGTAGTGGCATATGCAGAGTGAAAGGACATGTATATATGATGTTGAATTGGAGTAGCCTTAATGGAGTGATCTTAGCTTCTATTATGTAGCGCGAGTAGCCAGAAAAAAATAAATACCCCCCACTTGGACCCACATCCAGAATAGCTGTATGAGCGAGTATTCCTGTTTCTTGCTTTGAAATATATCCTTTAATATCTCCTGTCTTTTCTCTTCTACTAGCTCTCCCTCTCTTAATCATCCTCTTTTGCTCTCTCCTCCCTTTTCCTTTTCATCCCTACTCCTTTGCCTGTTTCCTCCCATTGCACTCCTTTCCCTCCTCCTTTTACCTTTTCCTCCCTCTCTCCTCTCTTTGCATTTACTCCTACTCAACCCCCTGTTTTTTCTACTGCCTTAGACCTTTTGTCTTACCCTCACTCACCTCCACCCTTCTCTTTGTCACCCTCCTTCTCTCTCATCCCTTTCCCAATTCTATTTGCCTATCTCTCTCCCTCTTCTCCCCTCTAGCACCTCTGCCTGTTTGTCCCTTAAATCTCTCTCACCCCTCCTTTTGCCCATCTTTCCCTCTCACCGCCCGTCCCTTCTGAACAGTTTTATAACAAGAATAAACGTGTCTTGCCCAGCTTGTCACTAGTTTAAACCAAAGCAATCATTAATATAAATAATCACTACCCCTCACTTGTGTCATTATTTTCCCAATGTGAAGTAAAAATGAATGAAAGAAAGTTTTAATACAGACTGAAAAACTGCACGTTTGGTGTTCTTCCTTCTTAAGTACCAAGATTAGAGTAATAAAAATGACATGACAGAGCTTTCTGCATTGAGCTATATGAATTTCTTATGTACAAAAAGAAGTAATTGACATAGTTTTGCCGTCTTACAAGTCTGATAGGGAAAGCAGTTTTACTTTTAACCCGTAGAAATCACAGAAATCTTTTGTGCATATGGGAAATGTAGGTTTGAGCACGCAGGCCTGCCTTCCCACACCGACAAAACACAGCAGCCGCACTTGATTATATGAGAAGAGTGAGATAAAGGTGTTTACAGCGTTGCTCTCCTTTTTAGGTCTCGCCTGGCGTTAGCAGCGTGCATGCGCTGCCCTCGCCATGCGAAGGCATTTTGGAATCAATACGATTCCAGAAGGGACTTGAAGCCCCGCCCCTCTTTCCCATTGGCTTGCGTCATAGTTTATGTTAAACGATGGCGCGTGATTGGGAATAGGGCTTTTTGGTAACCACCCTGTCCAATTTTAGTACGTCCCATCTAGACAGCCCTACGCCATCTTTGTTCCTGTGATGCTCTGAGTGACACTTCAGCTCCGTGCCAATTATGCTTGTCTCTATTGCCTCCCCTTGCGTTCTCCATGTTCCTTGGCCCGACGCCATCTTTGTTTCCCGTCTTTGTTTCCCGTGACGCATATCAAAGGCGTTTCTTTGTTTTTTAAGCCTCGTATGCTGCCATTGTACTCGTCCAGATCTGGCGTGCTGCCATTGTACTCGTCCAGATCTGGCCCGCTGTGCTGCAAAGGCTCAGAGGTGTGTGCCCTGAGCACCCAGGACCTGCACACCCCGCCAGCTCATGCAAGCTTCCACACGCGAACAACTGAAGGGACCAGGAGAGACGCGCTCTGTATTCCGGTATCACACAACCTGCAGGACCCGTACCCAAGGCTTGAATCGACCAGCTAAAAGGTATCTTTCATTATAAGTCTTTTTTTCTTTTTAATTTGAAAAATATACAGCGGTCCTGCTCTGCTCTGGCTACGTTTGCTTATTTGGGATGCTCTGAGTCTGTTAGCCAGGACCCGGACCCAAGGCTTGAATCGACCAGCTGAAATCTATCTTTCGTTATAAGTCTTTTTTTCTTTTTTCTTTGAAAAAGATACTTTGGTCCTGCTCTGCTCTGGCTACGTTTGCTTATTTGGGACGCTCTGAGTCTGTAAGCCGTTTGCCCCAAAGTTTGCGTACCTCACACTTAAATCAAGAATCCGTCACTGCCTTGTATCAATATAACATGTTTCCAGTCCAGTACGTTTTCATATACCAGCCTAATTTATACGTTTATCTGCATTTGTTTGTATTTATGTACTTAAAGTATACACAAATAGCAGCGCTCTTACAAGCATTTAACCAATTTGTTTGGCCAACCAAATGTAAAAGTATAATGACCTCTTACAGTGAGACACCAAAAACATTAGTCTAAGACAGGAAGTGGTCATGGTATTGGGGATATGCACAAAACAACTGGGCGTAAGTCCAATTCCATTGTACCTTTTATATGAGCAACTTAAATGTCTGGGTTAAAACCAGAATAGGTATGTAGGTACGCCATTGGTTTCTTATTTGTTATTAAGTTAAAACGCCACAAAAAAACAAGGCACATGCTTTAGTTAGTGTTTACATATTTTACTGTATGCTCTGCCCTCATTACTCCTAGTCCAAGTCTTCCTATTCCATCTCCAAGCCCTTCCCACCCTCCCTGGTTTTGTTTATAGTGAGTGTTTTCTTGGCTGTGGAGCAGGTGAACTGCTCATATATAAAAACTGCAATAAGTCTCACATTTACCCAAGTTTCAGCTATTCACATTACAAATAATAATGCCTTTTATTTTTGTTTTCATTTTCAAAACATAAATAAAATAGTATTCTACTCCTCACTATACTTCATTCACCCTCATGCTATTCTTCTAATCATTCTCCTTCCCAAGTCTTAAACACTGCTCCTCTCCTACTAAATTATGCTTTAAACTACAACACAGCTAACAGATACAATTCTAAGAACATAAAATCACAACATATCACAAACATACACTAATTAATACAAAGCTAAAAAACAATACCATTCGCAAAACAAATTGCTTAAACTTAAACAAAGGCGAGACCTATTGCATTTCCAATGCTTGTACTCACAGCTTCTATCCAAATACAACAACGACCAATGCAGACTGGGATCTAGCGGATTAGACTTCATCTCGCTGTCTCTCTTGGGAGATTAAGCAGCACTTGGAGGTCCTCTGGGGGTTGTGGTCCACAACAGGCAGGCCACCCTAAAGAGAAACTGACCTGAGGACTACACGCCCCATAAAGCTCAGTCACTGTAAAAAGTGAACCAAGCTGGAGCTAAATGTCCTACTGACAAGTTCCACTCAGATTGGTGCCCTGTACTTTGGGGAGCCCCGCTCAAGCTGCTAAAGCGGGGGCTGCCAACGCCACTGTTGTCCCATACCATTGATAAATAATATAGGGAACACTAACTTCCTCTTTCAGCATTAGTGAAGTTCTGATTTTTTTAATAGGTTAATTTCCATTTCTCTGAAAGTTTGTGGTTGTATGCTGGTGATCGTGTTTTGCTGTTTCAGTAATTGGGAACATCTGCTATCTTGAACTTTTTAAAAAATAATTGTCCAATTTACTTTACACCCCTCCTTATCCATAACCACACATAGTGCCTTTATTTATAAGTTTGTTTATTATAGGCTCAATGCTTAAAAGAAGGGTGACTACGAAGTTTCTTTAAAAACTTAATCAGAAAAGACTAGAGTGTGTGATCTGGCCATTGTATCTCTACCAACTTCAAATATTATTCTTGCAAGAACAAGAGGCCATTACATGTCAACGTAGCCTAATATCATTCAGGCGCTTAGGTCCTCATTACGAATGGCCCGTTAACAATCCTGTTATATCCCAGACGGATTAGTTACTTACCTGTAATCCTAGTTCTCTTCCAGGGGTATCCTCATCAAAGTCATAAGCATTAGAATATTCCCGTCCATGCGTGGGACCCTGTAAACACTATATTATATGTGCCCCACATATATATATCCATATATATATATACATATATATTATCTACTGGCGGTCGCCAGTAGATAGTTATAGTTAGAACCTATTTTCCATAGGAAATCCGCAACATTCTATTGGGAATAACTTTGGCGCCGGTTGACGAATCTTCGCAAAATTTTCCAAACTTTTGGCCAGCTCCACTCCGCTCTTACCCTGAAAGTTTCGTGGTGATTCGTCAAGCGGGGGCTGAGAAAAAAGGGGGGTCCCAAAACGCATTTTCCCCATGCAATTTCCCATAGGATCTGTTGTCGCAGCTACAGCCCGAACTGCTGAACGGAATTACACCAAATTTGGCAAAGAGGTAGTCCTCAGTTCAGACTCGTGCCTTTTGCTTAAATGGTGTAAATCCGTTCAGTAGTTCCTGAGAAAATTAGAGTTAAAAGTACATAAATATCTATGGCCGGGGAGGATCCGTGGACCCTCCACACACCCTCCCCGAACCCTCCCGAGCACGAGCTGAATGCTAATTGGCTGCCAACACTCTGAATCAGGAAGTGTTGGCAGCCATCTTGTGCCTCGGTAGAACCGAGGCACAAGAAAGTACAAAAGAAAAAGGCACAAAATGCGACAAGGGGGAAGGGTAGAAACACCCTGACCCCCTAGGCCTGCTCAGGGGGTCCCACAAGGACCACCAAGGCCCCAACATTTTTTTTTTTTTTTTTAACTCGCAGGATGCGCTAATGAAAAAAAAACGAAGCGTGGGCTTCCGCGCTTCGTTTTGACTTAGCCCCCGGGGGGGCTAAGTCCTGGGGGCAATTTCTTTATTATAATGGGGGGCCCGGGGACCGCCACCCCTGGGGCTTTAATTTAATGTATGCGGGGGGCTCATGGGCCCCCCCGCAGCCCCGGGGAACGCCACCTCCCGGGGCTTCATAAAAAAATAAAATACCTGTGTGGGGGGGCTCGAGCCCCCCACACGCCCCGGGAACCGCCACTTCCCCGGGGTACTAATTATTGAAAGTAGGGGGTCCGTTACGGACCCCCAAGCCCCGGGGACCACCCCCCCGGGGCTTTAACTGAATGTTAGGGGGAACGCGCGGCTCCCCCCCCTGGAGCCAATGATGGCCCTGGGGACCGCCACCCCCCAGGGCCGGCTCCTGCAGTGTCCCAGGGTGCCCACCCCGGGACACTACTGTTTGCTATGGCAGGGTGGGAGCCTCGCGGCTCCCATCCTGCCATAGCAAACTGCTTTGGTATTTGGAAGAGAGAGCAGGAAACCTGCTCTCTCTTCCAAATACCAAAGACGATTGCTTTTCCACACGGGGAGCAGAATGTTAGCTGCTCCCCATGTGGAAAAGCAATGCCGGCTCCCACAGGACGCTGGGAGCCGGTGGGGCCGTGGGGGGATTGGGGACCCCCCGCAGCCCCCAACGGAGGCCAGGCCCCGGGGGATGGGGTCCCTGGGACCATTAGTGGCCCGGGAGGGGTGCCACGCGGCCCCCCTCCTAAAAAATAATAATAAACAAATAAAATGGGGTCCCCAGGGCCACAGGTGGCCACAGGAGGGGGGCTACGCAGCCCCCCTCCATAAAAAAAAAAATTGTTTTTTCAAAGGGCCATGCCCCGGGGGTGGGGTTCCCCCGTGCAAATTATGGCCTGGGGAGGGGAGCCACGCGGCCCCCTTCCCGTTTTTTTTAATAAAATCAAAATTGGGGGCAGGCCCTGGGGGATGGGGTCCCCAGGGCCAAAAAAAAAGAAAAAGAAGGGGGGCTACACAGCCCCCCTTCTAAAGGGAAAAAAGGATCGGGCTGGAGGCCATGCCCCCTCCTTACACAACTCTGCAAACGTGCCCCCTGGCCCATCTTGGTCAGCAGGTCCGGCCTGCAAAGGTAGTCTCCTGTGTGGAAGTACCGACAGATGAAGAAGGTCCGGGTACCACCACTGCCGTGGCCAGTCTGGAGCTATCAGAATCATCGTCATGCTGGATCTGAGTAGCTTGGACACCACCTTCGGGATCAGGGGCAGAGGTGGAAAGGCGTAGGCAAATGTCCCTGACCAGTCCATCAAAAGCGCATTCTCCCTTGTCCCTGGCCGGTGGAATCTGGATGCGAAGGCGTGGCATTTTGTGTTTTCGTCGTCTGCGAATAGATCTATTTCCGGACGACCCCAACGATGGAAAAGGTCCGCCACCACCTCGTCGTGTAGCACCCAGTTTGGCTGATCTTCGAAGTGCCTGCTGAGTGCGTCTGCCTTGACATTTAGCTCTCCTGGAAGGTGTACTGCCACCACCGAGAGGTTCCGGGCGAGAAGCCAGTGCCAGATCGCCTGTGACTCCAGGGAAAGAGGACGCGACCGAGTTCCACCCTGTTTGTTTAGGTAGAACATGGTCGTCGTGTTGTCGGTCTGGACCAGGACCGAATCGGACTCGAATGCCGGTAGGAAAGCTTTCAGAGCAAGGTGGACTGCTCGTAGCTCCAGCATATTGATGTGGTAGGTCTGTTCCTTCGCTGACCACCGCCATTGTATCTGAAGGCACCCCATGTGTGCCCCCCAGCGTTGCAGAGACGCATCTGTCACCACCGATTGCACTGGAAGTGGCTGGTGAAAAGGGACTCCCACCATCAGATTCCGCTGTTGAGCCCACCATGTGAGGGAGGATCTCGCTGCCTGGGAGAGACATATCTGATCTTCCCAGCGACCTGTTGACTGATCCCACTGGTCCTCCAGGGTCTGCTGAAAAGGCCGCATCCTCAGCCTGGCGTTGGGAATGAGAAAGATGCAGGACGCCATGGATCCTAGCAGGGATGCCACCTGCCGGACTGCCGGATACTGCACCTGGAGCAGAAGCCTGCACTTCTGTCTCATCGAAGACAGTCTCTCCTCCGAAGGATACGCTCTTCCCACGCTTGTGTCCAGAACGGAGCCGAGGTCTGGGTGGGCTGCTGCACTGACTTCTCCATGTTGACATGAAGGCCGAGATCGTGCAACTGTTGTAGACAGATCTGGAAGTCGTGCCTCACCTGCAGTGGACTTTTCAGCAGCCAGTCGTCTAAGTATGGATAGACGAAGAGACCTTTTCTGTGAAGAAAAGCTGCCACCACTGCCATGCATTTGGTGAAGACTCGCGGAGCCGACTTGAGTCCAAAGGGCAGGACCTTGTATTGATAATGTTTGTGGCCGACCACAAACCGTAGGTACTTGCGATGACATTTTGCAATGGAAATGTGGAAGTACGCATCTTGGAGGTCCACCGAACACATCCAATCCCCTACTTGCAGATGTGGACATATTTGATGAAGGGCCAACATGCGAAACTTCTCCTTCACTATGACCTTGTTCAGTAGTTGAAGGTCTAGGATCGGTCGAAATTTGTGCTCCGGATCTTTTTGGGGGACAAGAAAGTACCTTGAGTAAACTCCCTTTCCTATTTGAGAAGGAGGAACCTCTTCTACAGCCTGCTTTTGAAGAAGAGACCTCACCTCCTTTCGAAGCAGCTTTAACTGGTGAGGACGAGACTTTTTCGGTGGTATGTCCTTTGGAAGAGCACGGAAATGTAGCGCATATCCATTGCGCAGTATATTCAGCACCCAGCGATCTTTTGTGATGCTGTCCCACTCTGCCAGATGTTGTGAAGCACTTCCTCCCACTGGAGTGGGCAACGGCTGCAGAGGAAGCCACTGCTCATGAATTCCCTCCCGCTCTCGTTGTGGTAGAGGACTGTTGCTGGTGACCCCCTCTACCTCTGTTGGACTTTCCTCCTCGAAACTGGGACCACTGAGGGGTTTGAACCCTCTGTTGAGGCCCCTTGCGCTGGTTGGGTCTGTAGCGGCGTCTAAACTCTTTCTTTTTCTCCAACCCAACCGCCTTGAGGGTGTCCAACTCGGTCTTCATTCTATTCATCTCTTTATCTGCGTGTGTGCCGAAGAGAGAAGAGCCAGAGAAGGGGAGGTTCAAGATCCTCTGCTGCGCATCTGGTTTTAGACCTGTCAATCTTAGCCAGGACGATCTCCTGGCGCATATTCCATGCTCGTAAGAGTGCGCTGATAACACCGCACCATCTGCTGCTGTGTTAATCGCTTGATTTGCCACCAAAGATCCCTCAGTGACTATCTCGTCAAAATCCTTTTGGTCTTCCTTTGGGAGCTTGGTTTTGAACCGCTCCAAAGAGTCCCAGAGAGCTCTGTCATAACGGCCAGCCGCGCTGGAGACCTAAAGGGATGCAGCCGCAAAAGTGCAGGCTCTGCGACCCCACGAGTCCTGAGACCTGCTCTCTTTATCTGGTGGAACCGAAGAAGTGGCAGTTACAGCATGTGTCTTCTTTGCTGCCGCCACGACGACTGAGTCCGCAGGAGGGTCCGTCTTGACGAAGATCGGGTCCGAGGCAGCTGGCTTATATTTCTTTAGGATGCGAGCCGGCACCGCTTTGATGGTTGCTGGAGTTAAAAAAGTGTCCATGACAGGGTCAAGGATTCCAGGAACCAACGGAAGTAATGGTCGAGATGCAGATTTCTGATGAAGAGTCTTGAAAATCACTGTTGTCGTGACTTGCGGGACAGACATCTCAATGTTGAGCTTCTGAGCACCCCTCTGCAAAACCTCATGGTAGGTATTAATGTCATCTATGGGAGAGACCCTGGAAACCAGGCTGTCCGATAGTGTGGGGGAATAATCCCTCTTGCAGGACCGGGTAGAGGAAGTCATAGAAGTAGTTGGTGTTCTTCTACTTCGCCGATGAGCACGGTGCCTCCTTTCTGGTGATCTGACTGCGCGTTCTTCTCGCCTGGGGGAATGCGATCTATTGTGCCGTCTCTCAGGGGACCTCCTGGGAGAAACCACTCTGTCCACTTCGTCCACCAATCTCTGCAGAGGAGATATATGAGTCAGACTGGCATATTCCTGCATACGCCTTGTTGCCCCTGAGTCCTGCCAGTGATGTAAGGGCAGCAGCCATCTTGTGGACAACTGAACAGCAGAAGGGGCCTCCTTTTGCCTTGAAGGAGACTTGCGGATATGGCCAGCAGCTTCCGGAGTGGCTGACCTCGAAGGAGCCCTCTTGGAAGAGTGAGAGGACGAATGGCGCGAGGCCGACTCTGTCACCAGGACCACCGATCCATCCCCAGACCTCACCGAGGCCTGTCTCGACGTCGAGCGTGCTCTCGACGCTGAACCTGCACGCATTCCAGACGTCAATCTTGGCTCCTGACTTCTCGGTAGTTGGGCCTCCCGTCTGCTCGACGTTGAACGCCGTCTCGACGGCGACCGGTGCCGATGAGAAGCCGGTGAGGAATGCTGTCTCAACGTCGAACGACGATGTGAAGCCGACGACGGAGGGACTCTCTCTCTCGACGCCGAGAGTCGTCTAGACGACGGCGGAGCTGTGTCCAATCTCGACGTCGAAGGTCTGCGCGACGATGGCGGATGGGTATTCCTCGCCCTCGACACCGAACGCCGTCGAGACGACGACGGAGACCTCAACCTCGACGCCGATCGTCGCCAAGTTGATGACGGCGGAGGAGATGATAGAAGTGAGCTTGCCCTCGACGCCGAACGTCATACCGTCGACGGCGGGGGGTCTCTCTCCCTCGACGCCGATCGTCGCCGAGTTAACGACGGCGGAGGGGTGACCCTGCTCGACGCCGATCGTCGCCGAGATGACGACGGCGGAGGGCCTCTGCCCCTCGACGCTGATCGCCGCCGGGTTGACGACGGCGGAGGGGTCTTATCTCTCTACGCCGATTGTCGCCGGGTTGACGAGAGCGGAGAAGCTCGAATCTTCGACGTCAACGACGTACCTTTTCTAGACGGCGAGACCGCTGTCGAAGGTCTTTTCTTTGATGAATGACCCACCTGAAGATCATGCCTCAGCGCCGAGCCTGACGCTGAAGCAGAAGGACGCGAGGACTTGCTTCTAGAAGGCGTTCTAGACCTCTTGGAGCCCTTCTTTACTGGAGACCTTTCTCGAGATGACTTATCTGCCAGGCCATACAGGCGAATTCTTTCCCTGTCCTTCAAGGTTCTTCTGGACAGGTTCTGGCAGTGAGGGCAGGTCTTAGGATCATGATCCTCAGGCAAACAAAGAATACAGACCGCATGAGAATCTGTTTTGGCCTTCTTTGTACCACAAGAAGGGCAAGAGTCAAAAAGAGATGGCATTTTAAGTTGTTAAAAAAATGCCCAAATCTGTCAGAAAAGACAGCTTCTTACTTCTAAAGGTGAAAGACGTCGAAGTAAGGAATAAAAGTTGTGAAAAATGACAAGATTTTCTGACAAAAAGCAGAAAAGCGTAGAGCTGTGTTGCCAGGATCCTTCCTGAAGGAGCCGGAAAGAACAACTGACCTAACTGTCATCCCTGAGGCATGATGGGAAGCTGGGGGTCAGGTGTGCCTTAAAGGAACGGTGTCAGTTTATTGCTATGCAGCTACAGGTTAGCTTTTCAGTCTTGTTAGACTGGGTATTTGCAATGCAGCCTGGGAGCTTCCTATGCTTTCAGTGGTTTATGAGAATTTCTACTGTTTGCTGAGCATTAAAACAGTTTCTAAACAATTTTTATTGTTGTTTCTCCTGTTTCTAATGTATGTTTTTCATATATAGTGGAAATTCCTTACAGCATGATTCAGCTCTGGTGTTTATTAGGCTGCAATTGCTTATTTGTATATACATATGTATATTATCTACTGGCGGTCGCCAGTAGATAGTTATAGTTAGGACCGTGTTTCCATAGGAAATCTCAAAATTCTATTTTGAATAACTTTGGCGCCGGTTGACGAATCCTCGCGCACTTTTCAAAATTAATGGGGCGCTCTGTTCAGCTCCTACCCTGAAAGTCTCGGGGTGATTCGTCAAGCAGGGGCTGAGAAAAAAGGGGGGTCCCAAAACGCGTTTTCCCCATGCATTTTTCCATAGGACCTTTAGACACAGCTTCAGCCCGAACGGCTGAACAGAATTACTTGAAATTTGGCAGAGAGGTAGCCATAAGGTCAAGGAAGTGCCTTTTGCAGGTCTGGTGTAAATCTGTTCAGTATTTCCTGAGAAAATAGCATTTGAAAGCATATCAATATCTATACGCGCGCAGCGTGCGCGCACTGAGCAAGCCCTGTGTGCGTACCCTGCCGTGCGCGAGCGTAATTGTGATTGGTTGTTACATGTTAGTAAACATTCTAATCGGTCGAAATCAGGAAGTGTCGGCCTCCATTTTGTCTGTCGCGCTAAAAAGGAAAGGTGGAGACCGTGAAAAGGGGGCAGGGTAGGGAGTTCTAGACCCCCTAGCCATTGTCAGGGGGGCACAGTAGGACCACGAAGGGCAAAAAAAAAGAATATAATTTTTTAAAAAACATCGCGAAGTGCGCGCACTCTACGCGTACCCGAAAAAACCTTTAAAACATTACGAGGTGCGCGCACTGAGCGCGCACCCAAAAAAAAGCCTTAAAAAAAAATAGAAATAAAAATCACTTTTAAGTGTTTAGATATTAGGTGGCTCTAAAAAGAGCTCTTGTGTTCATTGAGTGTTTTTTGGTACCTACAAGTAAGTACCGATGCAGAGTCTAAAGTTCAAGAGGAAGACTCTGTTCCCTTCATCATTGAAATGTACACCGTCTCCTCTATAAATGTCTTGCATGTTGTAACGCAAGTTGTTGTGGTATATAGAACCCATACCATAGTCTCTGAGGAAAGCAGAAACAGACTTATTAACGTGCTTTCTTGCTTTGTCAATCTGCGGACAAAATTGGTTGGACCAGTTCCACTTTTGCCTTTGGCATATGTTAGAATATACAAAGGCAGATTGAGGAAAAAGCGACATCAATTGCACAAAGGTGTCCTTAATAAGCATTTCCAGACCTACCCCAGTTAAAGTGCCTAGGTCATTTCCACCACAGTGCACAATAATAAGGTTAGGCTGTGGGAGATGTAGAAAGGTTTTCACCAAAGGCATTAATTGGTGCCACTTTAACCCTCTCTGACCAATCCATTTAATGTCTACATTTGGCAAAGCAAGGTCTCTCACCATACCTCTTTTTTCTGCAAATTTTTCACTCCAGAAGACATAGCTATGACCTACAATCCACACTGTGAACATCTTTCAAGGAGAACAGGATGCACTCAGGAGGTGTCTTTCAGCAGAATGGCAATATGAAAAGAAAGACAGTTGAAAAATGGAGGCATACATAATTTTTTTAATAAAAATAACTCATTGGCTGTTTCAAACCATTCTACACTAAAAACTAGGCTGTATGTTTACATTTTTAAAAGCATGTTTTGGATTGGTTCAGAAAAATGTGTTCCCACTGAACAGTACTTTGGATTTGCTGTTAGGTTTGAAAAGTCAAGCAGTCTTGCTCTTTGGATTTGAAACATTGTCTGCTGAACTTCTGACCTCTCTGCTCACACCTGTGTTCCACGAGCTGTTGCTATGGTAGCAGGCAGAAGTCATGTTGGGGGAAGGGATGATTTGCAAAGGGGTTGAAAGTTGCAACCAATAGAAATGTGTGATTCCATTTGAAAAAATGTGGGAAGGACTGTGATTTTACATTAACATGTATATGTGGGAAAAAAGAGAGGGAAAAATTGCCATTTACTGGTTGTGGAGAGAGGAGAGAGGTGTACAGCTCTGAGATTCTGGCTCTGATAATCTGCTGTTTGAGTGCCACATTTCTTTCTCAACTAATTAATTTTAAAGGTGAGTTATGAGTTTGAGAGGGGAAGTATGTGGTGTATTTTGATATAAATAATAGAATTGTTATTCTTGTTTTAAAGTTGTGTTTTACATTTTGTGATTTAGAAGATATTTAACTATCTTGAACTTGTAAGATATTATGGAGTATGTCTTCACTGTAAGTTAAGGTGTAGTGGTATCAGTGAGGAATATTGTTTTGTGCCTAGAATCACATCATGAGTCTGTCTGCACACAGGATTTGTTGACAGAGATTTAATTTGTGTTGCTTTTGTTCTGTTAGCCTTGCACTCGCAGAAAAGGGGTAGTTTGTTATCTTAAAGTGTGATGGTTAGCATTCAGCATAAATCATTTACTGACCAATGAGAGGCAAATGCAAACACATTTGAAAATAGTATGTAACATTTTCCTACCACTTTAAAAGTTGTGTTTTACATTTTATGTTAAGGAAGATATTTAAGTGGCTTGAACATGTTATATATTATGGAGTATGTCTTCATTATAAGTTAATGTGTACTGGTATCACCCAGGAATACTGTTTTCTACCTGGAATCATACCATGAGACAGTGAGCACACAGGAAATGTAAACAGAGATTTGATTCGGGTTGGTCTTGCTCTATTACTCTTGCACTCGCAGGAAAGGGGCAGCTTGTTTTTTGTAACACATGGTGATGGTGTCAAGGAGCTGTTAGGACATGTGCTCCTTTCTGCCTGTCTAAACTAGAAGGAACATGTGTCAGGCTGTTACAGTAATGATCACTTTCTCTACCCCAGTAGTAAATGTGCTTTCAAATTGCCAAAGGAAATATCGCTTTCTGCCTAGAATCAGACCATGAGTCTGTGTGCACACAGGAATTGTTGTCAGCGTTTTAATTTGTGTTGCTGTTGTTCTGTAAAACTTGCACATTCAGGAAAGGCCCAGCTTGTTTTCTTCCAATGTGTTGGTTAGCACTCAGCAGAAATCAGTATCTCAAAAATGTGAGGCAAATGCAAACACATTTGAAAATAGCATGGCAGATTTTTCATCAATTCTTGCAATGGCTGAGGTGGTTCCTACATGTTGAAAACTCCAATTAACCCTTACCACACATGTACTCTTACACACATGTCTGTACTCTTCATGCAGTTGTAGGAGTCTCCATGCAGATCTCTCTTGTAGCTGACAATACACAGTCTCCAGAAACACACTCTTTGCACACACACAGCAGTTTCTGCTACACTCCCATACGTGATTGTCAGCTCTGTGTGGTGTTTCAGAAAGCAGTGTGTAACGCAAACAGATTCAACGTCACCAAGGCTCATTTCCTTTGCTCTAGTCTAATCACTCACCCTCTAACACATGGTCATGGTCTCAAGGAGCTGTTAGGACATGTGCTCCTTTCTGCCTGTCTAAAGTAGAAGGAACATCTGTCAGGCTGTTACAGAAATTATCACTTGCTCTACCCCAGTAGTAAATGTGCTTTCAAATTGCCAAAGGAAATATCGCTTTCTGCTTAGAATCAGACCATGAGTCTGTGTGCACACAGGAATTGTTGTCAGCGTTTTAATTTGTGTTGCTGTTGTTCTGTAAAACTTGCACATTCAGGAAAGGCCCAGCTTGTTTGCTTCCAATGTGTTGGTTAGCACTCAGCAGAAATCAGTTTCACAAAAATGTGAGGCAAATGCAAACACATTTGAAAATAGCATGGTAGATTTTTCATCAATTCTTGCCATGGCTGAGGTGGTTTCTACATGTTGAAAACTCCAATTAACCCTTACCACACATGTACTCTTACACACATGTCTGTACTCTTCATGCAGTTGTGGGAGTCTCCATGCAGATCTCTCTTGCAGCTGACAATAAACAGTCTCCAGAAACACAATCTTTGCACACATGCAGCAGCCTCTCCTACAGTCCCATGCGTAATAGTCAGCTCTGTGTGGGGTTTCGATAGCAGTGTGTAACGCAAACAGATTCAACGTCACCAAGGCTCATTTCCTTTGCTCTAGTCTAATCACTCACCCTCTAACACATGGTCATGGTCTCAAGGAGCTGTTAGGACATGTGCTCCTTTCTGCTTGTCTAAACTAGAAGGAACATGTGTCAGGCTGTTACAGTAATGATCACTTGCTCTACCCCAGTAGTAAATGTGCTTTCAAATTGCCAAAGGAAATATCGCTTTCTGCCTAGAATCAGACCATGAGTCTGTGTGCACACAGGAATTGTTGTCAGCGTTTTAATTTGTGTTGCTGTTGTTCTGTAAAACTTGCACATTCAGGAAAGGCCCAGCTTGTTTTCTTCCAATGTGTTGGTTAGCACTCAGCAGAAATCAGTATCTCAAAAATGTGAGGCAAATGCAAACACATTTGAAAATAGCATGGTAGATTTTTCATCAATTCTTGCAATGGCTGAGGTGGTTCCTACATGTTGAAAACTCCAACTAACCCTTACCACACATGTACTCTTACACACATGTCTGTACTCTTCATGCAGATGTGGGAGTCTCCATGCAGATCTCTCTTGCAGCTGACAATACACAGTCTCCAGAAACACACTCTTTGCACACACGCAGCAGCTTCTCCTACACTCCCATGCGTAATAGTCAGCTCTGTGTGGTGTTTCAGATAGCAGTGTGTAACGCAAACAGATTCAACGTCACCAAGGCTCATTTCCTTTGCTCTAGTCTAATCACTCACCCTCTAACACATGGTCATGGTCTCCAGGAGCTGTTAGGACATGTGCTCCTTTCTGCCTGTCTAAACTAGAAGGAACATGTGTCAGGCTGTTACAGTAATGATCACTTGCTCTACCCCAGTAGTAAATGTGCTTTCAAATTGCCAAATGAAATATTGCTTTCTGCCTAGAATCAGACCATGAGTCTGTGTGCACACAGGAATTGTTGTCAGCGTTTTAATTTGTGTTGCTGTTGTTCTGTAAAACTTGCACATTCAGGAAAGGCCCAGCTTGTTTTCTTCCAATGTGTTGGTTAGCACTCAGCAGAAATCAGTATCTCAAAAATGGGAGGCAAATGCAAACACATTTGAAAATAGCATGGTAGATTTTTCATCAATTCGTCCAATGGCTGAGGTGGTTCCTACATGTTGAAAACTCCAATTAACCCTTACCACACATGTACTCTTACACACATGTCTGTACTCTTCATGCAGTTGTGGGAGTATCCATGCAGATCTCTCTTGAAGCTGACAATACACAGTCTCCAGAAACACACTCTTTGCACACACGCAGCAGCTTCTCCTACACTCCCATGCGTAATAGTCAGCTCTGTGTGGTGTTTCAGAAAGCAGTGTGTAACACAAACAGATTCAACGTCACCAAGGCTCATTTCCTTTGCTCTATTCTAATCACTCACCCTCTAACACATGGTCATGGTCTCCAGGAGCTGTTAGGACATGTGCTCCTTTCTGCCTGTCTAAACTAGAAGGAACATGTGTTAGGCTGTTACAGTAATGATCACTTGCTCTACCCCAGTAGTAAATGTGCTTTCAAATTGCCAAAGGAAATATCGCTTTCTTCCTAGAATCAGACCATGAGTCTGTGTGCACACAGGAATTGTTGTCAGCGTTTTAATTTGTGTTGCTGTTGTTCTGTAAAACTTGCACATTCAGGAAAGGCCCATCTTGTTTTCTTCCAATGTGTTGGTTAGCACTCAGCAGAAATCACTATCTCAAAAATGTGAGGCAAATGCAAACACATTTGAAAATAGCATGGTAGATTTTTCATCAATTCTTCCAATGGCTGAGGTGGTTCCTACATGTTGAAAACTCTGATTAACCCTTACCACACATGTACTCTTACACACATGTCTGTGCTCTTCATGCAGTTGTGGGAGTCTCCATGCAGATCTCTCTTGCAGCTGACAATACACAGTCTCCAGAAACACACTCTTTGCACACACGCAGCAGCTTCTGCTACACTCCCATGCGTAATAGTCAGCTCTGTGTGGTGTTTCAGATAGCAGTGTGTAACGCAAACAGATTCAACATCACCAAGGCTGATTTCCTTTGCTCTAGTCTAATCACTCATCCTCTAACACATGGTCATGGTCTCAAGGAGCTGTTAGGACATGTGCTCCTTTCTGTCTGTCTAAACTAGAAGGAACATGTGTCTGGCTGTTACAGTAATTATCACTTGCTCTACCCCAGTAGTAAATGTGCTTTCAAATTGCCAAAGGAAATATCGCTTTCTGCCTAGAATCAGACCATGAGTCTGTGTGCACACAGGAATTGTTGTCAGCGTTTTAATTTGTGTTGCTGTTGTTCTGTAAAACTTGCACATTCAGGAAAGGCCCTGCAAATGTTCTAAAAATGTGTTGGTTAGCACTCAGCAGAAATCAGTATCACAAAAATGTGAGGCAAATGCAAACACATTTGAAAATAGCATGGTAGATTTTTCATCAATTCTTGCAATGGCTGAGGTGGTTTCTACATGTTGAAAACTCCAATTAACCCTTACCACACATGTACTCTTACACACATGTCTGTACTCTTCATGCAGTTGTGGGAGTCTCCATGCAGATCTCTCTTGCAGCTCACAATACACAGTCTCCAGAAAAACATTCTTTGCACACACGCAGCAGCTTCTGCTACACTCTCATGCGTAATAGTCAGCTCTGTGTGGTGTTTCAGATAGCAGTGTGTTACGCAAACAGATTCAACGTCACCAAGGCTCATTTCCTTTGCTCTACTCTAATTACTCACCCTCTTACACATGGTCATGGTCTCAAGGAGCTGTTAGGACATGTGCTCCTTTCTGCCTGTCTAAACTAGAAGGAACATGTGTCAGGCTGTTACAGTAATTATCACTTGCTCCTCAACAGAAGTAAATGTGCATTCAAATTGCCAACTAAATATCTTTTTCTGTCTAGAATCACACCATGAGTCTGTGTGCACACAGGAATTGTTGTCAGAGATCTAATTCATGTTTCTTCTATTTTGTAAGAGTTTGACTCGTAGGAAAGGATCAGCTCATGTGATAGGAATTGAAAAGTAAAAAAAAAAAATTGTAATGAATTTAAATTACATAAAGGTTTTTTTTTTTGTTTTTTGCAGGTATTGCTGAGCAACAGTGAAAAAATATAAAGATGCCTATAAAGTCAGGAAAAAGAAAAGAAAAGAAACAACAACTATATTTGAAGACGACTGATAAAAAAACATAGGAGGCGAAGCATGTGTTGGAAAACAGAAAAAGTCTTCTGGTAAGCAAACTAAAGAATTTTTAAAAAATATCTTCCAAAAAACAAAAAATGATCGAAAGATACATTCAAACAGTGTTTCAAGTACAAAACAACAACAGAGTCGACAGCAAAAACAAAATGCTAATATAGACTCAGAAGTTAGGAAGAGTGACTTAACACGGAAAATAGATTTTAAAAACATTCGTCGAAAAATGTTTCAGAGAAGAGTGATGTTAAATTTGCTGAAGGATATGAAAAAATATAAGAAAAAAACTAAATTTTATAAGAAAAAGAAATTAATTGAAAGTATTGCTACCAAGGCATTTAAAAATAACTATTCATTTTAATTTTGAACAGGATGCTTAGATTAGATAAATTAGTGAATGCAATGAAGTCACAAAGCAAAAGGAAAAGAGAAGCAAAAAAAAAAAACTTTTGTAAAGTGTTCTTAGGAGAATGTAAGCATAGTTCAAGTACTGAACCATTTTTTAATGAAGAGAGTTATCTTCAAAGTAATCGTTTGTTGCATGCAGTTGATACCAATGGTAGAGCTTATGAAGTTAAGGATGGTTGTGTAATGGAAAAGGAGAAAATGGTTCCAAGAAATGAGGAACAAGTGATGGCTGATGAGGTTATGGGAAGACGTCCTAAAGCCCCAGTGTACACTTGGAATTGTAGTGGTATTTGTACTGTGCGTCAGGAATCTATTGATAAATTACGTGACTTTCTAAGAGAATATAGTAAAAAGAGTGTTAAACAGAAAATTAAGGTGCTTCAAAGACTAGATCCATGCAGAGTGAGAGAGAATACTAGTTTGCAAGGACATTCTCTGGCTTGTCTATCTAGCAAAGTGTGTCAAAGTGTTTTTCACCATTTTAGGATGCTGGCTGTTCATCATACTGAAATGAGAAAGTTTGTGAGAACATTGTATTTTGCTAAAAGTCCAGCACTAAAGTTAAATGAGTTGAATAATGCTCTGTTCCGTGGATCTGTATCAGATGTAGTGAAGGTTACTGATGAGATTCAGTTTTGTTACTTTGGTCCAGAGCAAGAAAGTGTAGAAAATGACACAGTGATTGATGAAAATGTGGAAGAGAATGTAGAACTCACTGTTAGTAAAAATTTTGAGGATGAAATGACAAAATTTACTATCATCTCTAATGAAAGACCAAATATTACTTGTATTTGTTGCCGGAGAAGCCATTACAAAAATCAAACAAGGAATGTTGATCTGTATAAAAAAAGTGAAAATGAAGATAATTATAAGTGGAAAGATTTTGCAACATATATATTTCTGGAAAATTGTTTTGATTTGGGTGAAGATCAGCGTATTTGTAAATACTGTTATAACAAGTTAGAAGAAAATAGAATGCCAGCTAGAGCTGAACATAATAATTTAGAATTGATTGATATTCCTCCAGAACTTTCTGATTTAAATACGTATGAGTCTATACTCATTCAATGTGTCCATCCGTTTCAGACCATAGTGCGTATGGAGCCAAAAACTGGTAAATTACCTCCTTTGGATTTACAAAGAGGTTTAAAAGGAAGAGTTGTCTATTTGCCATTGGATTTGAAAAAAAATATGGAAACAATTGATGCAGATACTTTGGAAACTGAACCATTAGTTATTCTGGTTAATGGTGTACCTACAAAGAATAAGAAAATTTGGCAGGAGCTGGTGGATGTACGAAAAGTACAAAGAGCAAATTTGTATTTGAAAAAAAATAATAAATGGTATGAAGCCATTTATATGGATGAAGATGAAGAAGAAATACTAGAAGACACAGGAATACCAACTGGGCAACTTGAAAAAGTGGATAAGTCAAAAGAAGAAGAAATTTATGAACATTTCAGCATACATCCTCTACATTCTAAAGAAGTTATGGGAAACGCTATTGATCTGTTTCAGATGAAGAAAGCACAAGGAACTCCCGTGAGTGTATGGGAGGAGAGCTTGGAAGCTCGTTGTTTTCCCCAGCTGTTTCCTACAGGAGAAGGAGGACGATATGATGAACGTCCAGTACAGATTCCTGCTTCTGAGTATCGGACTACAAGACTATATGCAGAAGATCCGAGATTTCGTCAAAGTATTCCTTATTTGTTCCATCTTTTATTTGAAAGTGACTTGTCAGCACTATCTTATGCAGTAAATCACATTTTGAAAACTGGAGTACATCTACGTAATGTGACTGCAAAGGATTTTATGAACAAAGTGCAACAGCGAGATGATCATTTGGAATCTCAATTGATCAATTTGATGGCTTGTCAGCGTGGGACGAATGAATATTGGTACCGATGCCATGGAGAATTGAAATGTATGTTACGGAATTTAGGAACTCCTACATGGTTCCTTACCCTAAGCTGTGCTGAGTACGCTTGGGATGATCTTCTCGATTTTCTTCGAGAGGCAAATTCAAATATTGAAAACATCCAATACAAGACAGCAGGAGAATTGTGCTCATTGGATCCGGTTAATGTTTGCAGATATTTCAATCATAGATTTGAGGCTATGATGTCCTTCATCTGCAATAAAAAAAAATCCACCTCTTGGAGAAGTTGTGGATTTCTTTTGGAGAAAAGAGTACCAAGCCAGAGGTGCTCCTCATATTCATATGCTGTTGTGGATCAAGGATGCTCCAAAATTTGGAACAGATTCTGATGATGCAGTTTTAAGTTTCATCGAAGGATATGCAACATGTGCTATACCTAAAAGCACAGAAGAGAAAAATTTAAAAGAGCAAGTTTTACGTTTCCAAAGTCATCGGTGTGGAAAATACTGTCGACGAAAGTACAAGAGTAAAGATAAATTCTACACAAAATGTCAATTTGGATTTCCACGACCTGTTCTTTCAAAAGGAAGAGTAAACAGTTTTATGTCAGCTGTGCGACATACTATTACAAGAAAATCGCCTAAAAATACCTACAATCTAAGAAGAAAAGAAGAGTCAAAATATATAAATGACTACAACCCAGTCATTTTATCCATGTGGAATGCTAACATGGATATACAGTATGTGGCTGACAATTCTATTGCTGTTGCTCGCTATGTCACATCTTACATCACTAAATCTGAGAAAACGGAATTGAAGGAAATGTGGGAAGAGATTTCTCACGAGAAGACTGTCAGTAAGAAGCTATACAGTTTCAGTTTAAAGATGTTATCGCATCGAGAAATTGGATCCTACGAATGCTCAGATAGGTTATCATCCGCAAGTCTGTACTCCAAATCCAGAAGAATAATTTGGGCAAGTTTAGGTCTTGCAGGAATGCGAAATCTGGTACTGAAATCTATTCGAGAAATTGAGTATTTAGCAGAGTTCGAACCAGAAAGTACAGATATTTTAAGAACAAACATGTTGGACACCTATTACCCACAAAGAAGTCATCACCTTGAGAACATGTGTCTCTATGAAGTGCTGCAGAACTTTATTTTTAAACCAAATGTCACAGAAGATATCAACAATGGAAAATATAAAGTCATTGGTGAGGAAGGATGTTTGGTGAAGCAAACAAAAGGAAGTTTGATAAATCACCGGAAGCTGAGTTGCGACACTCCTGATAAAAAGGAATTTTACTACTTGGCACTTTTGCAGCTGTTTAAACCATGGCGTTCAGAGGACGAACTACTTGGAGAATTTCAGAGCTATGAAGATTCCTTCAATGCTAGCAAAGACAGCGTCGAATGCAGTACTTTCACAACTTATGTTCAAATGTTAAATGAAGAAATTGAACAAGAAGCAACAATTGCAGCTGAAGTAGCTAGAGACAGTTCTCAAGACAGTCAAAGTTCTGGGACATTCAGTCAAGATCCTCTAGGACAACCGATCATCGAAAATGAAGCAGCAATAGCTGTGAACGAAGTGGAAACAGCTATGAATCAAGCTCAGGAAGATTTAGTAGACTTAACATATTTGGAGGAGCAACTGAATGAAGAACAAAAACAAATTTATGAAGAAGTCAGAGAAAAAATTGATCACGGATTACTACATGAAAATAAAGAGTGCTCATGCACATCTTTTGAACCAATGAGAATGTATGTAAGTGGACAAGCAGGAACTGGAAAAAGTTTCTTAATTAATGTAATTAGAAGCTACCTACAGAAGAAAATGGATTCCATTTTGTCTTGTGTTGTTACTGCTCCAACTGGGTTAGCAGCGTATAACATCAAAGGAGTTACCTTACATCGTTTGCTAATTTTACCAGTAGAGCATGAGAACAAAATACAGTACCACAAACTAGCAGGAGAAGCATGCTTGGAAGTTTCAAGAGTATTGAAGAAAATGAAAGTACTCATTATTGATGAGGTTGGCATGGTATCAAACTTAATGCTTGCCTTTGTGCATTTAAGAATGCAGCAAATTCTGAAGACAGACTTTGACGTCCTATTTGGAGGAAAACACGTCATAGGTTTTGGGGATCTTTTGCAACTTACTCCAGTTAAAGGACAACCGGTATTCCATACACTTACACATGAAGACACAAAAAAGTCATTAGGAGGTATAGGCAATGTAAATATTTGGACATATTTTGAGTATAAGGAACTCATTACCAATATGAGACAAGCCAATGATGAGGACTATGCAAGTATTCTGAAAGATATAAGAATTGGACTACTCACAGAACATGGCAGAAAAGCATTACAGAGTCGATTGCTGAGTAATTTGTTTCCAACAGAAGAAATAGTTCCAGAGAAAATATACAAGGAAATTGCAGAAAAAAATACTGTAATCTGCTTAATGCCAACACTACATGAATGCTCTGGATTCAATCAAGAACTTTTGAAATTGGAAAATGAAGAGATCATAAAACTGGAAGCTGTGGATAAAATAGAACATGAACGAATAACTGTTATATTGACAGGCAAATTGGGTACTAAATTGGATTCTCTGGAGAAAAACATTTAAAAAACAGCAGGTTTGGAAAAGAATCTTTATGTGTGTATGAACTGTAGAGTAATTTTAACACGGAATTTGGATGTAGAGAAAGGTTTAGTTAATGGAGCTATGGGAAGAGTTGTGGGTTTTATTAATTACCAGAAAAAAGTTGGAATTGAATGTTTAAAAATAAAATTTGATCAGATACAAGAGGTTAAAGACATTTGTCGTTGTTCAGTTCGTTTCTTGCTTGTGAAAGACTTATATGTGCGTAGGAAGCAGTTTCCGTTTTCTCTAGCATATGCTGTAACTATTCACAAATCTCAAGGATTAACTGTTGATAGTGCTTTTGTAAACATTGGATCTACTGTGTTTAAAGAAGGTATGGCATATGTTGCTTTGTCACGCGTGAAAAAATTATCTGGTTTATTCATGATAGACTTTGATGATTCAAAAGTAAGTGCTGATGCAAACTGTGTAAAGGAGTATAATAGATTAAGAAGAAGCTATGCTCCTCATTTAGGTCAGTATCCTGTGTTTGAAAAACGTGTTGTTTGTCGGAAAAGGAGATTTGAGAATATCTGTAATGAGGGTGTACAGAAGAGAAAACAAAAAGATAGTGATGTGACTGCAAGCAAAAAGAAAAAGGACAGTGTGGAAGAGGTTGTTGGTTGTCATTTTGAAAATAGCTCTGGTGTCAACTGCTACGCAAATGTAGTGCTGAATGTTGTATTTTATCTTGATTTTTTGCAAGAGCAGATAACACTAAATCACGAAAAAAGATTCTGTTCTTTGCTGAGTCTCCTCTATGAGAAGCTGAGTAATGATAAAACTAAAATAGAAAGTGCTTCTGATGTTAGAAATCTTTTAGATGTATGTTCTGGACGTACACAGTTTACACAAAATGTCCAGCAAGATGCACAGGAATTCTTGATGTATATCCTGATGGTACTGGAAGATGAAGGGGTAGAAGTAGAACATTTATTTGGTGTCTCTTATAAATGGGAACATTGTTGTGATAACTGTATGAACACAAGCAGTAGTAATGTTGATTCTGAAAGGTTCATATATTTACCATTACCAGAGAGTAAAACAGTGACTTTTAGTAAATTAGTTAAAGATGCTAATCACAACATGGAATGTTCTCAATGTAAATCAGACATGTTGTCAACGTTATTTTTAAAGAAATATGGACAGTATGTCATTTTAATGATGCAACGTTGTAGAGCTGATGGTTCAAAATTGGACACTTTAATAAAGAAGTTTACAGGACAACAATTATCAATATCTGGAAAAACTTTTGTTGCAGTTGCAATAATTTTTCATGATGGACCTTCTATAACTTCTGGTCATTACACAGTTTATCTTAAATGTGAAAAAGGATGGACACTGTGTAATGATTCTCAATTGATTTTCAAGCAACGTTTGCCTTATGATTTACCCAATTGTTACCTAATTTTTCTGAAACCAAAATTTTAAATACTAACATCATCATTGGAAGAAAGCATTATTAAAATTTAAAAGGATTTAAATTGGATATTTCGCTCAAAAGAGATTTTAAACTTACCATTTGGCCGTAAGGAGAGGTAAAACAAACAATTGTGGACTTCTTTGACAGATATTATTTTGGAAAATGTTCTTTTGTAACAAGGTTTACAGACGTTATTTTTTGGAAATTGTTATTCTTCTTAAAAGGTATTTTTAACATTTCTATTAAGGTATGTTTTAGTGAGGATACATTTGGGGCTTTTTTAAACAATCTTTTAGATTGTTTTTTTTTTTGCCCGCTGTTAAATGATGAATACAATTGATTTCACTATTTTCAGTGAAAATCAAAACATTCTGAAAACAGCAAAAAAAGGGCAAAAAATTGCTTTGCTAAATATGAAAAACCATGTACTGTTTAATAAAGTGTATTGTTGAATATTAATACTTTTTTTCTTTTTTTCAGAACTAGAAAGAAAATTTAGAAGATGTTATTCAGTTATCTTTGCAATTAAATAAAAACATTTAATTCTAAATTATTTATTTTGATGGTCAGGTAAGTTTAACATATCTGTATGTGTCACTGGTTTCGTTTCATGCTTCTTTTTCTTCACCTCTCCTTACTCTACTTTTCTCATTTCTCTTCTCACTCTCTCTTCCTGCTTTACTACTCTTTTGTAACTTCCTCACTCCTTCTATACTACTCCCCTACCTTTACTACCTCCATCACTAATTTTTCATCCATGTTTCTTTTTCTGTATCCATATGTCTTAGTCTTTTTAACTGTCTTACTCCTTGTCAGTTGTTTGCTCTCTGTGTCTGTATCTGTCACTCTTGGTTTGTCTGTTTTACCCTTAATTTCCTTAACATCTCTGGGGCACATTTACAAGCCACCTGTGCCACCACTACGTCAATTTTCTTGACGAACTAGTTGCACAGGGTGCTTTTCCATATTTACAAGGAGAGGATAAGCCTCTTTGTGTGTCTTTTCCTCTCCTTGTAAATACAGGCAATTCTAATGCAGCACTAAAATGAGCTATTATCTTTTTTGGGTACCTATACATAAATACTGATGCAGAGTTTAAAGTTTAATAGGAAGACTCTCTTCCCTTCATCTGTGAAATGCACACCATCTCTTTTTTAATTACTTTGCCATTCCCCTCTCTTTCTCAGGGAGTCCCTGAAGGTTTACTAAAGGTGAAAAAAATGTGTTTTTTTTTTAAAAAAAACCCATTGGGTGCACGCTGGGTGCGCGCTCTCTAAAAAAAAAAAAAAGAAATAGATTCTAAAAAACAAGTTTTTGTGTTTTGATTTTAGGTGGCTCTAAAAAGAGCCCTTGAGTTAATGTAGGGACAGAGGAAGAGAAAAACGAAAAAAAAAAAAATAAGAAAATTATGGCCTTTCGCAAAGATGCTCCTCAAATTTTCTTTGAATGAGATCAATACTGCTCTCACCTAAAGAAATAAGAGAACCACAATCCATGCAGTGTGTACTCATCCTCCCAAAACAAGGACGAATATCCAAAGGTGTGGAAGAAGGTGAAGGCACCACTGCAGAAGAAGTGCTCGCCTGAGCTGCCGAAGATGTGCTCGGCTGAGCTGCTGCAGATGTCGTCGGCTGAGCAGGTGGAGGGTTTGCTCCAGAAGCTCGACGAAAAGTCACTGGATGCATTGCCTCAACGTGCCTCGTCATAGTATGAATACTAAAAGAATACTTCTTGTTCGGATTCCCACGTGACAAGACGCGCTGACACAGTGTGCAGGTGACCTTTGGTGCATTCACCTTCTTTTGTCCCTCTGGAAAAGTGAAAAACTGCCATATGAAGGAGTCTTTCTGCTTCCTCTGCCTCTGTCTCTCAAGAGTGTCCTGTTCACTCTCAGTAGATGGCTGCTGCTCTGCCATTGTATCTCAACACACAGATTAGCTCCTTCTCCTAGGGAATCAGAACTAACAATGAGGGGGGGGTGGGTGTGGTTTTGGAAGAATCTGGAACTGAAAGTACTTTGAACCAATGAAAAGTGATGTTTCTGGATCACATGAGTTGCCATGAAGGGATTGGGTGTGGTGTTGAAACAATCTGAAACTGAAAGTAATGAAAACCAATTAAAAGTGTTGTTTTATTCATCACATACCCCGAGGTGCGCGCACCGAGCAAGCTCCCAGCGCGCACGGTGCAATTACGCATGCGCAAACGCGTATGCGCGCATGCGCTTACGTACTATGCGCGTACGTAATGCGCATATGCAGCACGCGCGTATGCGTAAACGTCAGCGCGCATACTCTACGCGTATACGGAAGTGTACCGCGTGGAGTACGTACGACGCACGTAAGCATGCATACGTACGCATGCGTACTAGGTGCGCGCTCCGAGCGCGCTGTAAAACGTATGTATGCGTACGTAAATAACGTACGCCGGAATTCATAAAAAATGTACGCAAACGTACTAGGTGCGCGCTCTGAGTGCGCACCCGAAGAATTTATATATAAAAAAAAAAGTGGACATAACTTAATAGAAGATATTAACTATGCTGTTCAACTTTATCATAATTAAAACTTTTAAAAAAAATGAGCCACACCAAATTAAAGGATACAGATAATATATAAATGTATACGTAGGGAAATTTTTGAAAAAGAAATATTTAATAAATATAATTAAAAAATACAAAAATTAGCATTTAAAAAACCTTGCAAATTCACTGAAAAAACCATAGGTTTCACACACGTTATAGTTAGGAATTAGCATTTAAAAAACCTTGCAAATTCACTGAAAAAACCAGAGGTTTCACACAAGTTATAGTTAGCTGGACATTTTACTCGTAAAAAACCAATGAAATTCCCCCGTTATAGTTAGTTCACCTAACTATAACTCGCGCGCCCGCAATCCACTGCTGATGACGTCACATGTTACATCACTCATGACATGGTCAGTGACATCACTGATGACATCACTGATGACATCTCAAATGACATCACTGATGACATCACTGATGACATCATCCTTGTGATAGAGTAGCACATCTTCTCACACTCTAATATAACCTTTGATACACCGACTAAAAATTTAAGAGTTCCATTCTCAAAACCATACATACTCCAATACCAATAACTACATACCCAATTATTAACTCTTAGGTCTACATACACCTCCACTCATTCACCTGTACAATCACTCATACTTACAGTCACTCCATACAAAACTATCATATGCATTTATACACCTATATAGACACTCACACACCACCAATCATCCATAGAGGTACTCTCACACCTAGTCAGTCATGCAAATAATCACACTCCAATTTACTCACTTAGGCAGTGAAACACACTCAAGTTCACTTACTCATAAAAATAGTATCACATTCTTACGCTCTTATAGAATCATTGATACAAGCACACACTCATCCATACAGTCACTCTCACAATCACACACTCTCACATCTACCCACTTATATACTCTTACACACATATATACTGCCTTTCACATATGTAGTTAGTCACAAATGTACCACTGACATATACATTCAATCCCTAACACACCCATACATTCACTCACTCAACCATACAGTCCATCACAGATGCAGTCTTAAAACCATGCACCCATAGAATCACCCACTCACACATCTATGCATAGAGTGACACACACCCTACCCACACAAACACTCATGAACCCATACAGATACTTAGACAACCAATCAATTACCCATATAGAGACTCATATAGCTGTTCTCAAAACCATGCAGCCACTTATACACCAACATACAGACACATACACACATTTACACAGTTTACTCACTAGTCTGCAGTAAGATACATTTAATGACTAACTTAAAGAATCATGTTATGCACCACAGAAAATCATCCATTTACACACTTGTACACCCACTCATTCTTAAACAGGCCTTTCCCTATATATATTAAACATATTGAAATTTTTCAAAAACACATACTCACTGGATGATGTCATCAGTGATGTCATCAGTGATGTCATTTGAGATGTCATCCGCGATGTCATTAGTGATGTCACTGACCATGTCATGAGTGATGTAACATGTGACGTCATCAGCAGTGGATTGCGGGCGCGCGAGTTATAGTTAGGTGAACTAACTATAACGGGGGAATTTCATTGGTTTTTTACGAGTAAAATGTCCAGCTAACTATAACGTGTGTGAAACCTGTGGTTTTTTCAGTGAATTTGCAAGGTTTTTTAAATGCTAATTCCTAACTATAACGTGTGTGAAACCTGTGGATATATATATGTGGGGCACATATAATATAGTGTTTCCGGGGTCCCTCGCATGGGTGGGAATATTCTAATGCTTATGAACTTTGATGGGGATACCCCTGGAAGAGAACTAGATTTACCATTATCCAGGCTCACAGTAATCTTTAATACAGGAAAAACTAGGAAATGTGAATTTTTGGGAAATATAATGCAGAAACCACAGCTTATCGAGACGATTTCCACTTTTTTCTGCAGTTCTCTACCATGGCACTTTTCCTGCTTGAGACAGGTGAAATCTCCATCTCGAGTACCACTTATCAGCAGTGTTCCATCAAAACTGATAGCTGACGAGATAATTCATGTTATTAAGCTCATCGTAATTAACAGGCCAATCATAATGAAGGCCTTAGAGACTGATTTAGAGTTTTGGGGATGCAGGATATCCACCAAAATGAGGCAACCTTCCTTCTGCCCTATTTAGAGTGAATAGCCCTCTGTGCACTCTGAATAGGATGGACGGGATGTTGACCGCTTTTTGGTGTATGTCCCACATAGGCCAAACGTTAAATGAGGCCTCTAGTTCTCTGACAGCATGAACAAAAAAAACGTTTGTGAGAGAAGATGGATGCTATAGTCAGTGGGCATTCTACGTAATAAGGGTACTGAATCCCTGATTTTATGTTCATAGACAGTCCACAATTGTCAAACATAGATAACAATGGGTTTCTTTCTTTCTTTCTTTTTAGAGTTTTATATAGCGTGAACTAGACCCCAAGATATCGGGTATCAGAGCACTTTACATGAGCACCAGTTTCGTTACAGATGGACGCATTCATTTTTGTTAGGCACGGAGAGATTAAGTGATTTGCCCAGAATCACAGGATGATGAGCGTAGGGTTAAACATGTTAGTGACGATGCATATAACCAGACATGACCAGTGTGCCGCGCTGAGATTAGACAGTTGGTGTTAGTGCTGCGCTGTTATTGGTTGTAACTTCATAGAGTGCTGTGCTGTTATTGGTTGTTGACACCAAATGAGAACTGTAGGTCCTCCCTGGGCTGGAATCAAGCATCCTAGGACCGGTTTCGGTGTTTCATCTCTCATCAGGCAGGCTAGCTTGACTCCAGAGGCATGGAGAGCACGAGACCCACGTCTGGGTATACCCGTCGTGTGGACCTGGCCTGGCAGTTCAGGCTGAACTGTTCCAATAGGGAGCAGGGTCAAGACTGATTTGCATGAGGTTGGGTTCAAATTGGAATGGCATGGGGAGTGTTGGACTTGGCCCTTCTGGCAAGTTCACCCCTAGAACTTTTTGCAGTATCCTAGCCTTTTTCCTGTGTTGTACTAGTGGTTTTAGGCCTCTAGGCGCTTTCACACTGTGTCCCAGTGGAAAGCGCGTGCGCTCTGGGTATGGTTTGGTGAGACTGACCTGCCCTCCCATAGGAATGCATGGGGGAATGTATGTGTCCCTGGTAGTTCCTGATGCGTGGGGAGTGCAGGTGCGAGTTTGGTATGTACGGACTCGTGTGATAAAATGCTGCGCGATGATGTGTGCGGCGTGCATGTATCTAGTGTGGAAGTGCCACTTCTAGAAGTGGGCACTTCTGTGTGCAGTGTGAAATGAGTGCCTTGTCTGGCGATTGGCTGGCTGAGGTCATGTGACGGGTTAGGGAATCCCCAGAGTCAAGAGGAGTCACCCAGTGGTGAATAGGGAGATCAGCAGCCAGATGGATGGGAGGAGTACACCTGAGACCTGAATAGGGCTGGGCTTTCCCCACACAATCCTGGCTCCGCCCCCTGTGGTGCGACTGATGACCCTGGCCTGTCATCTGAATAGGGAGAGGGGCTGAGCAAAACAAAGTGCTCAAGAACCAGTTGTATCTGGTTCGCCCCTTCCCTGCACCTTGAAACAAGGTGATCGGTGTATAAAAAGGGGCTGTGACCCCATGAAAATGTTCTTGTGCTTAACTTGAAACAACCAGGGGCGTGCTGCTGCTGGGGCCCAGGGGAAGGCTTGCCTCCCTGGGCCCTGCCCAGCCCCTGGATGCCTGATGGACCTTGTGGGACCTTTTGGTTTCTGTTTCCTGGATCTATCAAAGACCTGGCTGCTTCTAGCGCCCCCGGGAGTGCTATATCGCTTTATTTTGCCCCGTAGGAGCGCTGGAGCTCCGCAGCGATGTGCTGCCGTCTGTGTGAAGGGAATCCCCTTCGTAAGGATTCCCCTGAAATGCTGCCAGAGCGGGTGCCCACCCCGCTTCATCTCTATTCTGTTACTTTACATTGCGGGTGCCGCCCCGCTCCTGTGTAGTTTGATTTGCGGGTGCCACCCCGCTCCTGTGTAGTTTGATTTGCGGGTGCCACCCCGCTCCTGTGTACTGTGATTTGCAGGTGCCACCCCGCTCCTGTGCATTTTTGATTTGCAGGTGCCCACCCCGTGTTACATTGCCGGGAAAGGAAATCGCGGCCCGAGCCGCCAGAGGAATCTGTCCGGGCCGCTGCCCAGCGCGACCCGGAAGAAGAACCAGGTCTACTTCCAGTGGGCGGGGCTTCCGCGAAGGAGGAGGGAAGCCCGGTGAGTGAGTAGCGGTAGAAGCTGAGCGGGGCTCCCGTGACCGAGGGGAAGCCCCGCGTTCAGCTGATGTGTAGAAGTCCCGGGTCCCAGGAGGGGGCCCGGGTGAAAGCAGGGAAATGTTGCGATGTCCGGCGGGGCTCCCATGTGCAAAGGAGAGCAGCGCCTTTGCCGCAGGAGTCTCGGGTTCCAGGAAGCAGCCCGGGTAAACAGGACAGGCGTCCGAGTCCGTCAGTGGCAGCGCGGGGTGAAAGGAAGCCCCACGGACTAGGAGAAGCTTGTGAAAGTCCCGGTCCCAGAAGAGGGACCGGGTGAAGAGGATTCCCGCGATTCCCCAGAGCCCGGTGAGTGAGGGCTGAGGAGGGGGATGTGGCCATAAGTTTACTCCCCCGCTGCGAGGGAGGATGTATTGTCTTTGGTGCCCGTGTGGGGCCCCGAGTCAGAGCGGCCCCGTGTGACAGTGGGCCGCTCCATCATGGGCATAGTCATTTCCAGGGCCTAGATGGCCCCAACGCTTGTGGGCACGTTTGTCTTAGAACCTAGGAGGCTCCAACGATTGGCCTCCGCATCTAGAGCCTGATGGCTCCACCGAGGGGGCAGGTGCTTTCTCTTCCTTTGGGCGCAGATTAATTTTAGAAGCGCCAGTGCGCTCCATGGGGAAATATTGCTTCTAGAGCCTAGGTGGCTCCAACATTTTTGGATACTATTAGCCTTCCACAGCTGCGCAGCACTTAGTGCCAGCTGCAGCGTTTAGGCCCTGTGCTTGTCCCCAGCTGCCCAGCAAGTAGTGGGCAGCTGCTCCGTTTAGGTTCTGGCGAAACCTGGACTCTAATGTGATTTTGGTGCTAGGAAATGTATGGTGTAGTATGTTTTGCGCACCCTGTGTTCATGCTTTTGGTGCAAGGAAATGTACGGTGTAGTATGTTTTGCGCACCCTGTGTTCATGCTTTTGGTACTAGGAAATGTACTGTGTATAGCATGTTTTGCGCACCCTGTGTTTTATACCTCTAAATGTGGTCATTTCTGCCTAGGAGGTTGTTTTACCTGTTTAGGGTGATGTTAGGGAGATTGTACTTTCCTGTGCGATGTACGCCCCTAGAGTAGTTATACTTAGGTGGTTAGGTCTAATGTGTTAGACCAATGAGAAACTGCATAATGTGTTTATGCCCCTGTGACGGATGCAGGATAGGTTTTATACCTGATGCTAGTGTGTTGACGCTGAGGTCATTATTGCACCAGTAGTTACTGGTTGTATTCTACAGTGCTAATTTTTGTTATGTTCTACATGTACACTTGGTGATTTGTGCTAATTCTGACAGTGGCCCATGTGGCCCTGTCCCGTGTAAATAGTCCCTTGTAAAATTCTGCCCAGTGCCAGTTGGCACAGTGTAAATTGTGTGAATATTATCAAAGGCTATTTTTCTATATAACCTTGTGTGGAGTTTCTTTTGTGGTGGGCCTTGGGTGTTGTTGCTGGGTGCGCGCGCAAACGCTGTACACATTGCCTCCGGGATAAGCCTGACTGCTCGTGCCAAGCTACCAAGGGGGTGAGCAGGGGTTATCTTTGGCGTGTAACTCCCCAGCCCTGACTAGAGTGGTGGTTTCTGCCTGGCTTTGACGCAAGCCCTAGCCAACCAGAAATCCCATTTCTAACCGGGAGCAAAAAAACGATGGATATAGGCCCAGATCTCTGTGCTGGGGTGAATGTATGACATTGTTCTGCATTTTGTCCATCAATTGTTTTTTTGCATTTGCCACCTCGAGTGGGACTGGTATGCCCAGACATGGGTCCCATGCTCTCCATGCCACTGGAGTCAAGCTATCATGGCGAATGAGGGCTGAAATCCCGAAACCGGTTCTAGGATGCTTGTTTCCAATTCAGGGAGGACCTGGCCTGGCAGTTCTGGCTGGACTGTTCTCATTGGGCGCAGGGTTAAGACTGATTTGCATATGGCTGGGTCCAAACTGGAATGGCATGGGGAGAAAAAGAACGATGGATTTAGGCCGAGATCTCTGTACTGGGGTGAATATATGGCATTGTTCTGTGTTCTATCCATTAATTGTTTTTTTTTCATTTGTCATCCCGAGTGGGATGGGTATGCCCAGACGTGGGTCCCGTGCTCTCCATGCCACTGGAGTCACGCTATCCTGACTAATGAGGGGTGAAACCCTAAAACCGGTCCTAGGATGCTTGTATCCAGTCCAGAGAGGACCTGGCCTGGCAGTTCAGGCTGGACTGTTCCCATAGGGCGCAGGGTCAAGACTGATTTACATATGGCATTGGTTCAAACTGGAATGGCACAAGGAGCAAACAAGCAATGGATTTAGGCCCAGATTTCTGTACTGGGATGAATGTATGACGTTGTTCTGCATTCTGTCCATCAATTTTTTTTTTTTTTGCATTTTGTCACCCGAGTGAGATGGGTATGCCCAGACGTGGGTCCTGTGCACTCCATGTCACTGGGTCCTGTGCACTCCATGTCACTGGAATCAAGCTATCCTGGCTGATGAGGGGTGAAACCCCGAAACCGGTCCTGGGATGCTTTTTTCCAGTCCAGGGAGGACCTGGCCTGGCAGCACGGGCTGGACTGTTTCCATCGGGTGCAGGGTCAAGACTGATTTACATATGGCTGGGTTCAAACTAGAATGGCATGAGGAGCAAAAAACCGATGGATTTACGCCTAGATCTCTGTACTGGGGTGAATGTATGACATTGTTCTGCATTCTGTCCATCAATTGTTTTTTTTTGCATTTGTCACTCAGAGTGGGACGGGTATGCCAAGACGTGGGTCACATGCTCTCCATGTCACTGGGGTCAAGCTATCCTGGTTAATGAAGGGTGAAACCCCGGCCCGGTCCTAGGATGCTTTTTTCCAGTCCATGGAGGACCTGGCCTGGCAATTTGGGCTGGACTCTTCCCATTGGGTGCAGAGTCGATACTTATTTCCGTGTGGCTGGGTTCAAACTGGAATGGCATGGGGAGCAAAAAAATGATGGCTTTAGGCCCAGATCTTTGTACTGCGGTGAGAGTATGACATTGTTCTGCATTCTGTCCATCAACTGTTTTTTTTTTTGCTATATCTTTGTAATATGGCACATTTTGGCTCCCTGCCTTTCACGCAACTCATTGCAGCAAGTTACTTTGCTAAGTTGGAATGCTCGAAATGTAAGTAAATCTGCCCCTAAATGCTGATTGGACAGCCTAGTGCAGTAACCAACTAAGGAGACTATAATAATAAGAAATGCCATAATGGGTCCACAGAGCTGTTTGAAGCAGCCAGATTACTGAGAAACTATAAACTAAGCGTCTGTGTCTCTCACACCTCATCATCCACCACACTGCTACATGCTGCATACGATAAACCGATAGCCGCACCTCGGCAGTCATCACACACAACATGGAAACACTTCCCATGTTGAATCACAAAGCAAAGACAGCACCCTTCTAACCACACACCACCATATATGATGTAGCTTGCTGCCCATGTAGGTAAGTGCTTCAATGCCACATATAGGGGTAGTATGCGCTATACAAATGGGCAACACAATACAATAACCTATTTATCTCTTGAACCACCAATATTTGTTTGATCCTACTAAATTCTTTGTTTCTGTCACACTGCAGAGTTATACAACAAAATGTACTTCATTTGTACTTTCATAACTGCTGGTATATATTGAAATATGTTTAGAGCTCATTCACAGGTATTTTTAATTTCTGTGAATTATAAACACATTGACATCCTACACTATTTCTTTTTGCACTCCCTGTAGGCACGGCCACTGGAATTATGAGATTCTGCGGCCACAGAACTATGTGAATCTGCGGCTGCTGCGTTTTCAGCATAATTATGAATTTACCACATTTGCCACATAATGCACCATCGAATACATATTCTGAAGAGTTTAGCAAAAAACTGCTTTTGTTTCTAGCTCAAACAGATCAAAAGTTACAAATAATGTTGCATCATGTCTGCTGTGCTGTGGAATGTCCTTTGCAAAGGTTGAATGGACCCCTTTTAGTTACCTACAGCTGTATTTGGATGTGTAACTGGTACTAATGAAGTGACATTTTTCCCAGACTGCTATAGTGTAAAAAAGACAAAATAATGAAACCTTACTATTAAATGATGTGGAGCATTAAGCGCATCATTTGTATTTTCTTGACACACACACAATAATCAACACTGCCACATAATTTAGACCTCCACTGCTGCCTAATTCCAGTTGCCATGTCTTTACCACAGAGATTGTCACATAGTTCACTTTACAAAATCCTCTCACTTAACTGTCAAAGGAAGAAAAATAAACACAATTTTTGCATTAAAAGAATAAGCAGCAATTTGTCAGATGATATAGCCTGACATTGAAAATGTCTTGGAACACACAGCAAATGTAACAAGATAAAAACAAAACTGAAAGGGATTTTTATTGCTCATTCGCCTTCTGAACTCTTTCACCTCTATAGTGTGCCAGCTGCCTCAGTCGTTTGGAGGTGGAGGGGGGCAAAGATTGTTATGGGCTAGTCCGGCCCTCAAATGCCCCCCTCCCCACTCCTCTGCCCCCATGACACAGCCCTGTAGCTATCACTAATGCAGCGGCAACAGGACACAGGGATGTGAGGAAGCAGCTCGCTGGTTTATCGTGCTGTCTGCAGAGAGTGGTATGGTATAATATCTGAATCGCCTATCCGAACCCAGCCTTTAAACCGCTGTGTGACTGATAACTTTAGAAACACATAGATGAGGAATCTTACTAAAGCTTCACATACAGTTTTTATTAAAACTACTGCTAAAACCAAGAGAGTCAGCTTAGTAAATGAACAAACAAGTGTATTGTGATTATTAGAGCTTTGAGATGCCCACCCATGCCCCTTTGCCTATACTTTAAATGTTGTTAACCCCCCACTCGCACACTAGTATCAATATCTCTGCCTCAGACCCCCCTTCCCAGAGAAGGTCTGTCTGTGACTGCCAGCTGCATTACTGTGACGCCCCCTCACACCTGTGACGGAGGCTGGGAGTCCCAGAGAGCCGAAGTGCCACGGTGTGTGGATGCTATAGAGGTCTGCCAGGTCTTCTGCCTCCAGCCCAACTGAACATCTGTCTGGGGTCCGGTGTCGCCAGTACAGCTAATTAGCAGAGAGCAGATACATGCGAAAGGGAGAAAGGACTACAGCTGTTCTTGTTCACTAAGAACACGAACATACGCTCAGACTCCGCCCTTGATGGGAACATGATGCACCAACACAACAACACGTTAATTCAAGGCTCTGGCGAGCATAAGGGGTGGGAGACATGGTCGACAGCAGTGTAGCAAGGCTAAGCGAAATGGTCTTTAACAGGTGGTAAAGCTGTAGGCAGAAGGGCTATAATCAGGGCCACTGAGATTATGCTATTCTGTGACTGCCGTGTTTTCCGCATAGTTATGGATTTGCTGCACTTGTTACACAATCCATGATCTTGTGCATAATGTATACATTTTAAGAAAGAAGAGGTTATTCTGGCTCAAGCAGATCAAAAGATACTATAAACACTACATAAAGTGTTGCCAAACAGTGACAGGCCTTTTGTTGTGCAGATGTAGGCCAACTTTCGGGTGATGATTGATGTATTTAATTGTTAAACAGATATCAATGATGTGAAACTTTTGCTCATACAGTGTTAAGATAAATGAAAATGACAAAACCGTAAAGTAATACTGCTTCAAAATATGCTACTTTATACCACATAATTAAGCCTTTCTTACAGCATAATTTAGTCAACCCTGATGCATACTTGTATCCTCCCCTGCCTCATAGGTCCGGTGGAAATGGCTATAATGCTGTCAGAAATTGGCATTTACTAAGGGTAGAATGCTCCATATTAAACAAGGAGAAGCATTGGAGTGTTGGAGTAGATTACTATTTTATAAGACATTATTAACCCTCTGTCATTCCACTGCCTATAAAGGAGCTCCTAACTTCCCAATGGAGCCATGCAATGCCTCCACTATTATCTCTGCACTCTGCTATGTACCACTTCATTGTTTCAATAGTCACTGAGTTTAAATATGTTTGCACTCTTGTGGTTTGGGTATCTCCCGTACACAATGACACTGACCCTTTCCTTTTAGGAAGTCCCGTTATAGATATTTTCGCCACTGTCAATTACAATCCTTTCTGGGATATTATACATGGCCAGTACTTGTGGACTATCACCTTGGAGATGGTTTGAACAACAGTGGCAAGGCTAGGCTCCATCAAGATATCATGAAACAATGTATGGTGCAACCTTTCCCTGTCCCACTCGGAATGCCTTCATTCTTGTTAGACCAGCAGGCCTTCATTTCTTGGCTTTGAGGGTTAACGGGAACCAATTCTATAATTCTGAGGAGACTGCCAATTTAAACCCAAGAGGAGGCATGCCAGTCTTGGGTGCCGATCACGATCCTGCAAAAACCGGGTACGAACCGTCGGACGGAGCACAATCTCCGCCCGACGCGTACCCGGTCGTCAATTTTCACAAACAAGGAATTACGATTCGCACGGGTACACCATTACCGCACGAATCGTAAAAAAGCCCGACCGAACAAAAAAACACCTACCAATGCGATCCGGGAAAGCGCCGACCTGACGTCAGGACGCTCGCAGCCAGCCATTCACGACCCAGGAATCACGATTCGCACCGACGTCACCCCGCACGGTGAATATTTTGCGGCAGCCAAAAACTGCCGGGAAATCAGAACGACGCGAACAAGGACCACCAGTACGCGACGGACAGACGACGACGCGAACAAGGAGGACCAGTAGGTGACGGACACACAGGACGACGCCACCAAGGAGGACCCGTACGCGACAGGACGACGCGATCAAGGAGGACCCGTACGCGACAGGACGACGCGAGCAAGGAGTACCAGTACGCGACGGACAGACATGGACCCGAACCTACGAGTCATCCCTGCCCTCATAGCAGTACACCTCCTCTACAGGTTACGACGCAGACGCCGCAGAAGGTCAGAATAACTAAGGGAGGGGGGAAAGTGGGGTGGGGTGGGGGTGGCACGACCAGGGCAGGCCACAAAACAACCACATAAGTCACACACCACACATGGCCTGGACATACCTGACTCCCATGCCCTGGTCACCACGAGGGGGTGGGGGCGTGTCCTGATAAGCCAGCGCCCGCCACAACGGAAGTCCGTCACCACGCGAACCGGCAACACAACCAGACAGGTAGGTCCCGTACCCACGCCTGAAGAGCGTGGGTACGAGTCGGACCACGCCCACACACGTCACCCCAACAATGGCGGGACGGATCGCACCCACGTGGCAAAGGCCTGGGTACGGGCCGCACAAACATCACATAGCGTGGGGACGGATATGTACGGACCCTACCCCCACCCCGTATGCAAGGTGCGTACCCCCCTGCCCAACAGTGCAAGTACGACCCGTACCCCCACCCGCGTATGCATGGAGCGTACCCCCCATGCCAACAGTGCAAGTATGACGCGAACCCTCACCCGCGTATGCAAGGAGCGCACCCCCCAGCCCAACAGTGTAAGTACGACCCGTACCCCCACCCGCGTATGCAAGGAGCGTACCCCCCATGCCAACAGTGTTAGTACGACCCGTACCCCCACCCGCGGACGTACGGAGCGTACCCCCAGCCCAACAGTGTAAGTTCGACCCGTACCCCCACCCGCGAATGCAAGGAGCGTACCCCCCAGCCCAACAGTGTAAGTACGACCCGTACCCCCACCCGCGTATGCAAGGAGCGTACCCCCCATGCCAACAGTGTCAGTACGACCCGTACCCCCACCCGCGGACGTACGGAGCATACCCCCACCCCAACAGTGTAAGTTCGACCCGTACCCTCACCCGCGTATGCATGGAGCGTACCCCCCATGCCAACAGTGTAAGTACGACTCGAACCCCCACCCACGAATGCAAGGAGCGTACCCCCCAGCCCAACAGTGTAAGTACGACCCGTACCCCCACCCGCTAATGCAAGGAGCGTACCCCCCAGCGCAACAGTGTAAGTACGACCCGTACCCCCACCCGCGAATGCAAGGAGCGTACCCCCAGCGCAACAGTGTAAGTACGACCCGTACCCCCACCCGCGAATGCAAGGAGCGTACCCCCCAGCGCAACAGTGTAAGTACGACCCGTACCCCCACCCGCGAATGCAAGGAGCGTACCCCCCAGCCCAACAGTGTAAGTACGACCCGTACCCCCACCCGCGAATGCAAGGAGCGTACCCCCCAGCCCAACAGTGTAAGTACGACCCGTACCCCCACCCGCGAATGCAAGGAGCGTACCGCCCAGCCCAACAGTGTAAATACGACCCGTACCCCCACCCGCGGACGTACGGAGCGTACCCCCACCCCAACAGTGTAAGTTCGACCCGTACCCTCACCCGCGTATGCATGGAGCGTACCCCCACCACACCAGTGTAAGTAGACTCGTACCCTCACCTCGAATGCATTGAGCGTACCCCCACCGTGTATGTGCCAAGCGTACATATCCTGAAATCGGAGGTGTGTGTGCAGAGTCCACCCAGCAGTGCCCTGAGACAGGAGGGGTGGGGGCCTATCACTCCCAGCAGTGCCCTGAGACAGGAGGGGTGTGTGCAGAGTCCTCCCAGCAGTGCCCTGAGACAGGAGGGGTGTGTGCAGAGTCCTCCCAGCAGTGCCCTGAGACAGGAGGGGTGGGTGCCTATCACTCCCAGCAGTGCCCTGAGACAGGAGGGGTGTGTGCAGAGTCCTCCCAGCAGTGCCCTGAGACAGGAGGGGTGTGTGCAGAGTCCTCCCAGCAGTGCCCTGAGACAGGAGGGGTGGGGGCCTATCACTCCCAGCAGTGCCCTGAGCCAGGAGGGGTGTGTGCAGAGTCCTCCCAGCAGTGCCCTGAGACAGGAGGGGTGGGTGCCTATCACTCCCAGCAGTGCCCTGAGACAGGAGGGGTGGGTGTGGAGTCCTCCCACCAGTGCCCTGAGACAGGAGGGGTGTAACACATGTGTGTGAGGCCAGAATTATCCACATGCATACTGGCTACAAGGGAACATGTCCCCATGAACTCATGTCAACAGACTCCACACACAAGTACAGTGATCATCAAGGATGCCACGATTGTTGCAGGTGGAGACAAGGCCCTGCATGCATGGCCAAAGTAGAAGGGCTCCGTCACACACACAGTATGCGTACTCGTAGTGATAGTGAGCGTAGATGCGAGTGTACGGTCCGTACCACTACGGGTACGCATACGCGTGCAGACCCATAGTGATAGTGAGCGTAGATGCGAGTGTACGGTCCGTACCACTACGGGTACGCATACGCGTGCAGACCCATAGTGATAGTGAGCGTAGATGCGAGTGTACGGTCCGTACCACTACGGGTACGCATACGCGTGCAGACCCATAGTGATAGAGAGCGTACATGCGAGTGTACGGTCCGTACCACTACGGGTACGCATACGCGTGCAGACCCATAGTGATAGTGAGCGTAGATGCGAGTGTACGGTCCGTACCACTACGGGTACGCATACGCGTGCAGACCCATAGTGATAGTGAGCGTAGATGCGAGTGTACGGTCCGTACCACTACGGGTACGCATACGCGTGCAGACCCATAGTGATAGAGAGCGTACATGCGAGTGTACGGTCCGTACCACTACGGGTACGCATACGCGTGCAGACCCATAGTGATAGTGAGCGTAGATGCGAGTGTACGGTCCGTACCACTACGGGTACGCATACGCGTGCAGACCCATAGTGATAGGGCCGTACACACGCATCTACGCTCACTATCACTATGGGTCTGCACGCATATGCGTACCCGTAGTGGTACGGAACGTACACACGCATCTACGCTCACTATCACTATGGGTCTGCACGCGTATGCGTACCCGTAGTGCTACGGACCGTACAAATGCCTGTTTGCTCGCCATCACGATGGGTACACATACGGCAGCACTCCCACAGTGATTTGGGAACATGCACAGGCCCTCTCAGCAGCAGTACGGCGGTTTTTACACATCACTGTGGTGATAGGCGACACACATGTAGGAATAGGGCGGACATACTTGTCCATGGATGGACATACTTGTCCAGGAATGGACATCAAGGCATCGTCTGTGCATTACTACATGTGTGGGGCACAGGTGTCACAGGCTGTGATGTGGAACATGCCTCCTGAGTGGAGAAGGCACCAGATGTATGATGAGATGTGTACATGTGTACTGTGTGAGGGTGCAATGTGTGCCAGGCATGCCCTTGACTCCTTTGACATGTGTGCATGTGGGACTGCGCACTTGGGGTGAGCGTCACTGGCATGGCACGGACACCAACACACGGAAGTGTCCCATGATGCCCGGTACAGGGGTCATGACACATGACTGGTCACTACCCACAGTGCACAATGTGACTATGCCATATATGTGTCCGGGATTTACATCAGGTTGATGTTGTAGCACCCTCAAAAGCTGCAGCCGTTGCAGCAACCAACATGTGGCTGTGTGTAGATTGTCATTGCACACTGTTCCCAACACCATGCCACATGTGTTATCGGATGTGAGGTGCACATGTATGCATGGGACACGGAGTAGCGTGACAAGGCCATGTCAGCAAACTCACAAGGAATGTGTGGTGAGTCATGACATGTGCACCTTCATGGCAAGGTGTGTGGGCTGGACTAGTGTAATGTCATGTGACCTGTGGCTCCAGTGTTCCGCTACCAGTCTCTGCAATCGGCATCACACTTCTGCTGATGTGTGGGTGTATGTCACTCCTGTCTTGCGTCGGGCAGTGCACTTGCACTGGGACACAGCTATTTCCATGGCGTGGCATGGGGAGGTTCTCAATCACCGTGTGTAGCTGGGTCTTGGAAGGAGTGTCACCTTGCATCCATCCGTGTCCTGGGCATGTAGCACATGCCTGACTCCCTATGTGGCATGTGTGTATTGCCAGATTTACATGTGCTCAGTAGACATGAGTTGTTCTCGTAGTGCACTCACTCTTCCTTGTCACTTCCAAATTACTGCAGAGCGCCTCCTGTTGCCCGAAGAATTCCAGACTTGGCCACCATGCAGGAGAATGACAGGATCCGGCTCTACCGCTTCACCCAACCGTTGATTCTGGAGCTGACGGCGAGACTGGCACCACACCTGCAACCGCAGCACAGGTATCCTACGGCACTGACACCCCAGCTGAAGGTAATGGCTGCCCTACATTTTCTTGCCACGGGTACCTTCCAAAATACCATAGCTCATGTTGGTGGCATGTCCCAGAGCATGTTCAGCGGTGTGCTGCATGATTTCTTGGAGGCCATGTTGATTCACCTGGATGACTTCATCAAGTTCCCAACCCCTGAACAGATGACTGAGGTCAAGCGTGGATTCTATGCCCTGGGAGGGATGCCCCATGTCATTGGGTCCATAGATGGGACACATGTAGGTTTGGTACCACCACACGCACGGGAGGTGGCGTACCGCAATCGGAAGCACTACCACTCCATCAATGCCCTTGTGGTGTGTCTGTCCAATATGGTGATTTCACATGTCTGTGCTCGTTTCCCAGGATCAGCACACGATGCCTACATCATGAGGCGTAGCGGGATGCCTGATATGATGATGCAGCTGCGCAACGAACGGGCATGTGTTGTTGGTGGGTACAGTCTGTCTGTCCTGTATTCTGTATAGCCGACCAGCACGACCGCTACACCAGTTCTAACGATGTCCATGTGCTTCCCATGTAGGGGACGCTGGCTATCCCAACATGCCTTGGCTGCTGACACCTCTCCGCAACCCCATCACGCCGGCCCAGCTCCGCTATAACACTGCCCATGGCCGGACAAGGCGAGTGATAGAGAGGACGTTTGGCATGCTGAAGAGCCGATTCCGGTGCCTCCACAAGACCGGCGGTGCACTCCCTTATGCCCCGGCGAAGGTCTGCAAGATCTTCATGGTCTGCTGCATGCTGCACAACATGGCAGTTGAAAGAGCTGTGCCACTCATCCTGAATCAACATGACGAGGACCATCCACCCGTGGAGGACGAAGGGCTTGGCAATGGGGCTAGTGATGTGGAGGATGTGGAGCCGCAAGAGGACATCCGGACTCGGCTCATACGCGACTTCTTTGCTTAGTGGTGAGTACCAGGGTCTGAGTGTGCACGCATTGGTCCCCGTGTGGCATGCGTTGTGATGTGTGTCTCCACCTGCATGTATGGCACGTGGGTCAGAGGTGTGTGTGGGTGTGTCACTGGAGTGATGGTGGCAGTGATGGTAGTATTTCCCCAGTCATAATTGTGACCTAGCATGTTGTCATCCATACATGTGTCGAGTAACTGCACATGCAAGTGGCTGTGCTTTTTGTGGCTGACTTCATGTGTGTCTCTCTTCCCCAGGTACCTGCGCATGCCGTTTGCTGGTTGCATTGTTGTGGCACTGCTATTCCTCATGGACATGACATCGTGGGCTGACTCAGCGTTACAGGCACGGACACGTTTGGAAGTCTCCATGGGGTAAGGGATGCATCTGGGGTGTATTGGGTGTGGCAGTTGTTCACGATGTGTGCACACTGCCCCGGTCGGGGTTTGGTTCCTCTGCAGACATGTGGCATCCCCATGGGACACGACATGCAGCTGGGTACACCTGAATAGATGGGCTGCCTGGTTGTCAGTCATCAGTGATGGGATAGTGGATTGTGATGATGGCATCAATGTGTGTGACACTGCCCTCGGACACATACGGTTAACATTGTCTTAACATGGCGTGGGACTTCCACATCAGTGGATGTATGGTGTATGGCAGGCTCTCCGTGAGCAGCTGTGGGTATTTAGCTGTTAGCCGACACTTGTGTGCCAGTTCCATGGCTATCACGCATTTGTGCTGCAGAAGGGGGGTGCCACTGTTGGAGCCACATGTTACTCCACATGATGTGTTCATGTGTACTTCAAGTTGCCTCTGCAATCCCAAAAACATGACTATTAAAGGTGTCCCTATGCCTCCAAGGTGCCTCTTCTCAGTCAATGCTGGTGTGTTGGCATGGTGCATCCTGCATGTCTGGCATGGTATTCCCTGATTGTGGCTATGTGTCAATGTGTCGAGTGGCAAGATGCAAGCTGTGTGTGTGTGCTGAGACTGTGTATTGTGCATGATGTCCATGACTGTGTGGGTATTGTGACATGTGCCATCCCCATGCATCCAACGTTGTCCATGACCCCATTCTCTGCATCCACCGGACTCAAGCTTGCAGGACATGGTTCTGCCACCTGTCTACACATACCTGGGTGCCCCCCAGGACACGGGCCAGGATCCCTGACCTCTGCGCATGACTGTTGCTGTACTCAATGTGTCTGTCAGCACGGTTGTTCGGCCACCCCCTCAGCTGGTTCTGACCATCACGGGTGTGTATGGTCCTCCATGTCTGTCTTGCGTAATAAACTGTGACCCATGTGTCCTGTGCCAGACTCAGGCCCCAGGGTGTGGATGGTTGAAGTGAACAGATGACTCAGGCATGTTTAGACTGTACAAGACACATGTTAGGTAATAATGCTACCAGCAGGCATCTACTCTTAATAGTGTGATTTATTATTGGGGGGGGGGGGGACAAAGTGAGGGGCTTTCCGGGATTAGGGAATCCAAAGTTCAGTAGGGGAGTTGGTGTCCTTGCCATTGGAAATCCTCAGAGTCCATGCCACAGTCTTTGTCAACATTGGTCAGCCAGTGACCAGCAGGGCCATGTGGCAGAGAATGTCTCTTGATGCTGTGATGCTGTTGCTCCAGTGGGCCAGGTGCCAGGCCAGGTGTCCTGGGAGATGGTGATGTAGCAGCCACCCTCACGGTCCTTTCCGTGGACGACCCGGCTTCCTGCGGGGAACCTAAGCAGCAGGCCGTGACGACGTCTGGGATGCTCCGTCGGATGTTTCCTCCTCCTTCTCATGATCCCTCCCTGTGGGTGGTGATGTTCTCCGCCTTCTGGCACAGGGAGGGTCGGCCATGGTGTCGGCCATCCGACGGAGTTCAGCGTGAATCCCCTGGGACGCCGTCACTTGCTCAGCCTGTCTGTCCTCCATCCTCCGTTGGTGTACCTGTAGACAGGCTATTAGCTCCGCATGTTGCTGGGCCTGCTGGACCTTGATCCCCTCGAGGACGGACACAACCTGGGCCATGCCCGTGGTGTCCTGCCGGTATGAGTCCAGGATGTTACGGACATGGGAAAATACCGGATCCCCAGCCAACTGGTCAGGCTCGCGCCTCCGCCGTCCTCCACTCCCACCACCCCTGCCCACTTGCGTCTGGCCTGCACTTGTGGGCACATCGGGTCACCGGGACCCCTGAGGGGTGGCATTGGCGTTGTCGCCTGCCTCCTCCTGGGTGCCCGGGACACCGTGTCCCTCCTGGCGAGCCTGGCTGCATTGTGGTGTTGGGGCAGGGATCCTGGGTGTCTCCTGGGATGTGGCAGGAGTGGGGGTGGTGGTTGGCACGGTTGTACCTGACGCAGGTGCTGCAGGTGGTTGGACACCAGAGGGGCCAGGTCGGTCGGGGTCGTCCGCAGAGTGGTGAGAGTGGTCGCTGCCGGTGGGATCGGTCTCCTGCAGATCCGGGTCCTGTGAGTGTTCCCCCCCAGTGTTGGGGGGTGCAGCACGACGTTGACCTGTGTGTGAGAGAGAAAATGTTAATTTTGATCCATGCAACATCCATGTTTCATCCGTTACAAAGTTGGCACAGTTCCTCTTGGAATTAGGATCTGTCTTGCATTCCACTCACAGTGCACTTGTGCATGTGTGTGTCCCTTGGGCACCAATTTGGCCCCTTTAACTATGTGTGGCACAGTCTTACTTGCTGCGTCAAGTGTGACTACAGTCAGCAGTGGAGTGTGCATGTGTGGCGAGCCATGCATTTGCGCCTTCCTTGTAGCACTGTACATGTGCACATGGAGTGGATCCACACACTTATATGATGCAGGTGGCTGTCCTTGTGCTCGTGTACAGGTTGTGACATGGCCCTGCGTTTTGCCATGATGAAGAGGGGGGGTTCTGGCACTGGCCACCCTTGTCTACATGCACGCAGTCCACCTGCTGACGAGCAGACATTCCCACACACCAAAGGACTGATTTGCTCTCCCTGTGTCTCCCTCCTTCTCTGTCCCCCTCTCCCTCCCTCTCTGTCCCCCTCTCCCTCCGTCTGTGTGTCAGCCTCCTCCCTGTGTCCATCTTCCTGTGTCTCCCTCCCTCTCTGTCCCCCTCTCCCTCCCTCTGTGTCCCCCTCTCCCTCCCTCTGTGTGTCAGCCTCCTCCCTGTGTCCATCTTCCTGTGTCTCCCTCCCTCTCTGTCCCCCTCTCCCTCCCTCTCTGTCCCCCTCTCCCGCCCTCTGTGTGTCAGCCTCCTCCCTCTGTCCGTCTCCCTCCCTCTCAGTCCCCCTCTCCCTCCCTCTGTGTCCCCCTCTCCCTCCCTCCGTGTGTCACCCTCTGTCACCTTGGCCCAGCTTCCTGGGCACACACTGTTAGCAGATCTTTGAGTGGCCCTTGGCCTGTTGATGTGAGTTTGTTTCTGATCTCCAGGCACCCATTTTGTCTGCTGTGTGTCTGTGCGCTGCTGCTGTGGTGGTGTGTGCTGCCACTCTTTCACAATGTTGGCTGTTCATTAGCTGCTGGCATGTGCAAAACAGTGCCTTCACCCCCATGTGTTGATGCAAGGCGTCCGCCATTTGCTGGCAAGTCATTCCTGTGTTGGGACACAGTGTTTGTCTGGCTGTGACCTAGGCCATATGGGCAGAGGGCATTGCTGTCTGCTTTGGAGTCGCACTATGTGATTCTTGGTGCCCAGCCTCCCGCCATCCGGGTTACCGTGTCATGTGTTGTTGTCTTCTGTGGCCTGTGACTTGACATTGTCCAGCTGGGTGCATGGGGCATGGTGGCAGCAGTGGCATGTGCCTGCTCATGGAGTGTGGTTGAGTCATGCGATGGCTTGTGGTGGTTGCGTGCCTGTTATTAATTTTGGTTGTGGTTGCAGTTCCCCCCATGTGAGGTGCGTTGTTTGTGTACTCACCCGGGTCTCGGAGTCCTTCTACTCCTTCAACTGCCTCCACCGGCAGTATGGCCATCACCCTCTCCTCCCAGGGATGGTACTGTACGGCTCTGCGGGAGGGCCCTCCTCCGGTGGCGTTGGCCTGGTCGTGTTCCTCCTGTCTCTTGGCTCTGACCCTCCTCCGCAGATCGTACCACCTGTTCTGGCAATCCTGCTTGGTCCTCCTGGTGTCCGCAACAGCATTCACAGCATCGACGATGGTCTGCCACATGGCTGTTTTGGCTGCCTGGCTGGTGCTTCTGACCAATGTTCCAAAGATCTGTGGCTCGACTCTGAGGATTTGATCAACAAGGACCTCCAACTCTCGGTGACTGAACTTTGGATTCTTGGTAGTGGGCATGGTGAGGGGTGTGGGTGGGGATGGTGTGGGTGTGGGGGGGGTGTGGATGTTGGGGGGGGGTGTGGATGGTTGTGTGTGTGTGTGAATGTGATGAGAGGGTGTTTGTGAGGGTGGTCGTGTGAAGGTGTGCAAGTGTAAGATGTGGTGTAGCTTGTAGTCTGGTTCTGTGGTGTCTGGCAGCAGTGAGTCTGTTGCAAAGGCTCATGGTTTGTGTGTGTGGGCCCTTTTCATTGGTCCATGGGTGGGTGTGGCAGTGTTTGAATTTTGGGTGGGTGTGTTATAAGGAGTGGTGGTGTATTGGGCCTCTGTTTGTTTTTGACAGTTGCAGGTCAGTGATTGTGTTATTTTAGTGGTTGTTGGCCATGTTTAGTGGCTGTGTGCCTTTCGAATGGTGTATTCTTGTGTTGTTTTGTTTTGTCCTTGTTGTGTACGTGCGTTTTGAGCGTGTGTACGGTGTGTACATGGGCCATTTGGTTGTACGATTATGTCCTTGTGTGTGGCTTTGTACGACTCGTACATGCGGTTGTGATGGTGGGGCATGGGGTGCGCTCCGTACTTAGGAGGTTGTGTTGGGGGTGCGCCAGGAACGTACTGGGGTGGGGGTACGACTGGAACGTACTGGGGTGTACATGGACGGTGGTACGACACGTACAGGGGTGGGGGGGTGTACATTGACGGTGGTACGACACGTACTGGGGTGGGGGGGTGTACATTGACGGTGGTACGACACGTACTGGGGTGGGGGTACGACTGGAACGTACTGGGGTGTACATGGACGGTGGTACGACACGTACAGGGGTGGGGGGGTGTACATGGACGGTGGTACGACACGTACTGGGGTGGGGGGGTGTACATTGACGGTGGTACGACACGTACTGGGGTGGGGGTACGACTGGAACGTACTGGGGTGTACATGGACGGTGGTACGACACGTACTGGGGTGGGGGGGTGTACATTGACGGTGGTACGACACGTACTGGGGTGGGGGGGTGTACATTGACGGTGGTACGACACGTACTGGGGTGGGGGTACGACTGGAACGTACTGGGGTGTACATGGACGGTGGTACGACACGTACAGGGGTGGGGGGGTGTACATGGACGGTGGTACGACACGTACTGGGGTGGGGGGGTGTACATTGACGGTGGTACGACACGTACAGGGGTGGGGGGTGTACATTGACGGTGGTACGACACGTACTGGGGTGGGGGTACGACTGGAACGTACTGGGGTGTGGGTAGACGGGGCTATGACACGTACTGGGGTGGGGGTGTGGCTCGCACGTACTGGGGTGTAGGTACACGGGGGGTACGACACGTACTGGGGTGGGGGTACGACTGGAACGTACTGGGGTGTAGGTAGACGGGGCTATGACACGTACTGGGGTGGGGGTGTGGCTCGCACGTACTGGGGTGTAGGTACACGGGGGGTATGACACGTACTGGGGTGGGGGTACGACTGGAACGTACTGGGGTGTACATGGACGGTGGTACGACACGTACAGGGGTGGGGGGTGTACATGGACGGTGGTACGACACGTACTGGGGTGGGGGGTGTACATTGACGGTGGTACGACACGTACTGGGGTGGGGGTACGACTGGAACGTACTGGGGTGTACATGGACGGTGGTACGACACGTACTGGGGTGGGGGGTGTACATTGACGGTGGTACGACACGTACTGGGGTGGGGGGGTGTACATTGACGGTGGTACGACACGTACTGGGGTGGGGGTACGACTGGAACGTACTGGGGTGTACATGGACGGTGGTACGACACGTACAGGGGTGGGGGGGTGTACATGGACGGTGGTACGACACGTACTGGGGTGGGGGGGTGTACATTGACGGTGGTACGACACGTACAGGGGTGGGGGGGTGTACATTGACGGTGGTACGACACGTACTGGGGTGGGGGTACGACTGGAACGTACTGGGGTGTGGGTAGACGGGGCTATGACACGTACTGGGGTGGGGGTGTGGCTCGCACGTACTGGGGTGTAGGTACACGGGGGGTACGACACGTACTGGGGTGGGGGTACGACTGGAACGTACTGGGGTGTAGGTAGACGGGGCTATGACACGTACTGGGGTGGGGGTGTGGCTCGCACGTACTGGGGTGTAGGTACACGGGGGGTATGACACGTACTGGGGTGGGGGTACGACTGGAACGTACTGGGGTGTACATGGACGGTGGTACGACACGTACAGGGGTGGGGGGGTGTACATGGACGGTGGTACGACACGTACTGGGGTGGGGGGGTGTACATTGACGGTGGTACGACACGTACTGGGGTGGGGGTACGACTGGAACGTACTGGGGTGTGGGTAGACGGGGCTATGACACGTACTGGGGTGGGGGGTGTACATTGACGGTGGTACGACACGTACTGGGGTGGGGGTACGACTGGAACGTACTGGGGTGTACATGGACGGTGGTACGACACGTACTGGGGTGGGGGGGTGTACATTGACGGTGGTACGACACGTACTGGGGTGGGGGGGTGTACATTGACGGTGGTACGACACGTACTGGGGTGGGGGTACGACTGGAACGTACTGGGGTGTACATGGACGGTGGTACGACACGTACAGGGGTGGGGGGGTGTACATGGACGGTGGTACGACACGTACTGGGGTGGGGGGGTGTACATTGACGGTGATACGACACGTACAGGGGTGGGGGGGTGTACATTGACGGTGGTACGACACGTACTGGGGTGGGGGTACGACTGGAACGTACTGGGGTGTGGGTAGACGGGGCTATGACACGTACTGGGGTGGGGGTGTGGCTCGCACGTACTGGGGTGTAGGTACACGGGGGGTACGACACGTACTGGGGTGGGGGTACGACTGGAACGTACTGGGGTGTAGGTAGACGGGGCTATGACACGTACTGGGGTGGGGGTGTGGCTCGCACGTACTGGGGTGTAGGTACACGGGGGGTATGACACGTACTGGGGTGGGGGTACGACTGGAACGTACTGGGGTGTACATGGACGGTGGTACGACACGTACAGGGGTGGGGGGGTGTACATGGACGGTGGTACGACACGTACTGGGGTGGGGGGGTGTACATTGACGGTGGTACGACACGTACTGGGGTGGGGGTACGACTGGAACGTACTGGGGTGTGGGTAGACGGGGCTATGACACGTACTGGGGTGGGGGTGTGGCTCGCACGTACTGGGGTGTAGGTACACGGGGGGTACGACACGTACTGGGGTGGGGGTACAACTGGAACGTACTGGGGTGTGGGTAGACGGGGCTATGACACGTACTGGGGTGGGGGTGTGGCTCGCACGTACTGGGGTGTAGGTACACGGGGGGTACGACACGTACTGGGGTGGGGGTACGACTGGAACGTACTGGGGTGTAGGTAGACGGGGCTATGACACGTACTGGGGTGGGGGTTCGACTGGAACGTACTGGGGTGTACCTAGACGGGTGGGGGTATACATATACGGGGGGTACGTGTCGGACGTACGGGGGCTGGGGGGAGTGTTGGGCGCGTATGCGGGCACATGTCTCTATGGTTGCTGTTGGAGTTCGGTGCGGACGGTGTTTTTTCCATACGGTTGTAACCTCGGACGCACGGGATGGATCGTGATTCCTCGGTCGGACTTGGTTTTTCACGTTTGTAAGGTAAATCGTCCGAGGACGTGTCGGACACATTTTCCGACCCGAGGACGTGTGGGGAATGATTCCCAGTGCGGTTCGTATGGACTTTTTACCATGCGAATCGTGATTGCCAGTTCGTACGGCACTTGTACGATTCGTACGGTAAAAAGACCCGATACGAGTCGCACGGGGGAATTTTTTACCGGATCGTGATCGGCACCTCGGTGTGTCTGGGAGTTATCAGTTTCCTAATGCTAAATGCTGCTTGTGCTAGATCAACCTTTGCTGACCCACAGTAGAAGGGAGGTTTTCGCATGCAGACACAGCTCTATCACAATGCCACTGCCACAATTCCAATCGACCAGCCCGCTACCACCCTGGACAATCCAAGAAACAGAAAAAAAATATTGCCTCTAAGGTACACAGAGGATCGCCTTTGCTGGTCTACTCCAACTGTTGGTAAATCTGAAGCTCCCTTCAGACACTCGTACTGTCTCCAGCAAAAGTGCTATCATGCTAACTCCACAAGTTAGTGCATGCACCGCACACAGCACACATAGATACCAGTAATAATAAAAATGAATATGGAATGGAATTCTCATTGTTGGTAAAAATAAATCGTGATTATCAACTTTTTTTTATATTACTTTCATTATAAAGAGTTGCTTCATAATGCCTTCTTTATTTCCAAGCAATTGCAGATGCAAATCTAGGGTGACCATGTCACTGGGGATCACATCCTTTCAGTCTTGTGCTTTAACTTTACAAATGAGTGTATTCTGGGAACCTTAGTGGAACTGGTTTCATTGTCACATCAAAATATCATAAACTCTGTAAGCCTCTCCTCATAACTCAAGCGTCACATCATTTCAGTCTATCTGCCACTGGCCTGTTTTTATTCCAAATTTGGTGCCCTAGGTCGAGCAAAGAATTTCAAGTATGCCCTGCGATTGACTCTGTGAAGAGGTAAAATTGTATTCTGGGCTAAGGTAAGATCTGGCAGAACAACTTAAGATGCTTTGCTGGGCTGTCCTATCCATACAAAATGGGTAGGCAAGATTTAACCCACCTTCAGCTATTGGTTATTATAAGTGGGATTCACATGTTGCTCACCCAATATTCTTCAGCCATGGATTGATTGTAATTGTCATAACTAATATGTGTAGTATTTATTGTACACTGATCACTTGAGTGGTGCAGAAAAAGTTGGTGTCTGCATTGGGAAATGTGCCTCGTGTGTTTTTAAGCTGAGCCTAGACAGCGCGCATGCGCTGTCTTTCAACATGCTGTATCTATTCTGGGGGCTTAGACCGACCCCACTGCTTTCCATTTGTTCCTTCTTGTGACTTTCTAAATTTGTTCTTTTCATTAGTGAAACGTTGCTCTTTGTCCCGCTTTTGGGTGTGTTTTTCACTTCCGTGGGGACTGCCCCTGTTACATGTCCCCTTCCTCTTTGATTTATTTATCGTTTGTTCAGGGCACTCTTTTTTTCCATTGAATTAGTTCCATGCCATTTCTTGCTTGCCCGCGGCCGTTCACATTCCCGTCCCACCAGCCGCACCATTTATTGCGAGCCAACGGTCTACCTGGTCAGTGGTGTGAAGTTAAGCACTACTCTCAAAGTGTTTGAGAATAATGGACATATTTGCCTCACGAATAAAAAGCTATTGACGTGCGTTTGTTATGCAAACCCACTGGTCTCTATCGGAAAAAGTAAAAGAAAAAAATCATTTTTGACCTTTAATATTTTTTGCCTTTCCTGCCTAAGCTCTCGCTTAGGGTGAGATACAGCTTCAGCATGTCTGCTCTATATTTTTAAACACTTTATTTGATATGGTGTGCTTAGTGCTGCCTGGTCAACAGACAAGGGATGCGTGCGGGGGAGAAAGGGGCAGCCTTGTTTGCGTACACTGACTGATCTCAGGCGTTTTGCTCTCCTCCCTTCGTGCTGCCTGTGTCTGCATATACACAGTCCCCACATCGGCTAGCACTCCCAGAGGCCAGCCAGCAGTTACTTCCTACTTGGTTACTATATGTATAATAGTTGTTTCCTATTCCATTACGGCCGTCTCAGCAGGCTTAACTAGGCTCAGTTTTTATGGTAGATTGAGAGTGGAGACATAAAACAGAAGCGTATCTGCGCTAGTGTGACAGAGTGCCGCCTACACTGGTGCATGAGCGTAGGTTGTATTTGCCAGAACCTGTAGGCACGGGGAATGTTCCTTATAATTGGCGCTAGGAGTTGTCTTGCATCCGGTTGAAAATCTGTAGGCCTGTGTGTATGTGTCTTTTTATGCATCTGCATGCTTGTCTGTCTCTGTTCATATGTGTCTGTGTGTGTTTACCTGGATGTCTGTTTGTGTAGGTGTGTCTCTCTTTATCTGTTCACCTGTGTGTGTGTGTGTTTGATTGTCTATCTGTTCGCATCGGTGAGGTATGAATTCATGTATTCCTCTATGCAGGATGCAAGTTCTGCGAGATCGTGTCAGAATGGGAATAGCTTCTGGTGCTGGCCACGTGCGGACACAACTACCATATCTGTCTGCATTTCTGCAGCTTTTTTTATTTAATTCTAGACAAAGATTCGGACACTTGCATTGTAGCTAAACTTGCATGTAGACCTCAAGCCAGCTATTTGTATTTACTGACAAAGATAAAATGTTTTTGCTCTGGTGTTGTGACAGCTACATAGTTATGCAGGAATGCATTGTTGATGTGAAAACACCTTAAACCATTTAGTGGGAAAAGGCCCCAAAACACTATTTACGATGGCTCTTTTATTTTACTGCTGATTGCAATTTACATGAATAATACACTTGACGTTCGAGTGCGACATTTGCACAGTGTTTTGTACTTTTTAAAATAAATGATCTGAACACTCAAACAAGTGATTTATTCTGTTTTAAATTCCATAGTTTGTCCTCCATTGCAGCACACGTGCTTCTTGCAGATGAATTTGCAGGGATCGAGGACTTTGTGCGCACCATTAAAGTATTTCTCCACTTTGGGTTCTATTTCAGACAAGCATGTCTCTTGAGGTTGCACGCATCTACAGGGTGCCATCACGTGCATGGACGTTTCCAAGGAACGTCAGGAATATATGGCCTTTGTCTACAAGGCAATGCGCTATTCTGCCCTACACTTATGAGCGTCACTGTGAAGATGCTGAATATAGGATTGGTGGTTTGGGGCTGGCGTACTTTAGTCCGAGGCTTCCGGGCTGTACAGGCTATGGTGCTGTAGGGCCAGTGGTGTTGTGCCCTGCTCTACTAGCACCCCGCCTCCATCAGTCCCTTCATCCTGCATACATCGTTCCATGTATAACAAATCGCACCAGTGCCTAGGAAGAGCAGAGGCCCGATCCTATCAATATGCCCTCTCACAGTCACATTACAATTAATAGGTATGTCCCCAACTGATACTAACATTTATTTTACAAATAAATAAATAGTGTTTGGCGTGCTGCTAGTGAAAAACATTTCCTGAGCTACGTTTCTAAAGCACGGAAGTCAAGCTGCCATTAAACACGTTATGTTTTTGCTATACAACACAATACTTTGATTTTTGCAGGTTTGTATTTCCTACCATCATTACTATTTTTGATGAGTAAACACTATGGGCCTTATTTACAAGGAATTATTCAGCGCGGTACCACAAGCCATTTGGCTGCGCCACGCTGCTTCACTTTTGAAGCAAAGGGATGCGTCATATCTACAATGATATAACAGATCCCTTAGCTCTCCCCTGCACTGGCGCACAATTAGCTGCCATGCACACCATGGTGCAAGGGTCCCTGGGTTGCGGGGAGATCGTTTTTGTGCCGGAAGGGACACCTTCTGGTACAAAAACAATCACAAGAGGTGATTTTCTCTTCCTATGTATGCTTCAGAATGCAGCATGCATAGAAAGAGGAAAAAAGGAGTAAGGAAAATATTTCTCCTCGTTGCGCCTCCCTACGTGTCCCTTGGGGAGGCGTAGGATTCTGACACATTTCCAGGTTTACAATTTCTCATTAATCTGGGAATGTGTCAGGTTCCATGGGTGTTGCGTGGGAACACCCACAGCAACACCCATGGCACATCCCTTTCACGCAACGTGTTGTGTGTAAAGGGGCCATATTTACAAGGACACCAAAAGCCATGCAGGGTGGCTTTACGTGTCCTTGTAAATATTGGGCAGCAGGTTGCGCCGCTGGTGCGTATCAAAAAGTGATGCACCGGCAGCGCAAGGGGCTTGTAAATAAGCCCCTATTTATGTTATTTCTCTATCTTAAATGAAATATGTGTTTACTACTTTAATAGGGCAGTCAGTTTAAAGTGTGTAGTGCCTACTTCACAAAATTGCTGCTGTTTTATTGCATGTATTCCTGAATCAGACTGCATGATCCAGTGTGTAGTAATTGTATAGCTCTTCAATCCCTGGCAGCACAGCACCCAGGATAATGTGATGCATGGCTAAACACTTATAAGGCCCCAAAGGCGAGACCTATTGGCTATGCCAATGCTTATTTCTTTGTGCTGTGCTGCTGGAGTGACCACCTAGCCAGAATATCCCTGAAAAATCTGTTATTTGAGACTGAAATCTACTACCTGCTAGTAATCTATTATAGGCTGTCTTCTGATATTTGTTGTGAACATTGAGGGAGAAGGGGACATAGCTATCGGATCGCTATGCCCAGATTGTTGTAGGGTGGGGTGTGTGCCTGTGGATCTGTCTGTGTGGCTCTACTTGTGTGTATGTGCATCTATAAACGAGGAGGAGACGTGGCCTAATCACCAACGCTGCTAACTTTAAACTCCAGGTTCAAGTTCTGGTGTCTGCTCAATATCGTGTGATTCTGGGCCAATCACGTAATCTATCCAGGGCATAAAAACACAAATGATTCCGATCTTGTGCAATGTAATCTGGTGACCACGTGAAGAAAATGTTCTAGGGCCCTTGGGCCAAGTTCATGCAAAAACACTAGCAAAAATATGTGTGAGAGAGAGCGAAACAGAGAGTGAGTGAGTGGTTCTTTGTCACTCGTCCTAGAAATATTCCGTTCTGATGGAACCGGTATCTTAGACTGGCAAGGCATCTAGTATCACTCTGTCCCCATTTCGCCAGATACTTGAATCCATATGAGATGGGACCCATATTTAGCATAATGGTGATTATACTTAGCATAATTATGGTAACTTTTGCTTACAGTCAGTATCCATGGTATGATTGTGCCCATCCATATCAAAATGCAATCTTTGGCATAATGGTGGCCATTTTGAGCTTAATAAGGGCATCCATGCCATGATGATTCCCACCCTTCACACAATACTGTCCCTTGCACAATGGTGAAATCATTAGCAGACACTTGACGATCCTTTTGTGATGGCACCCACTTCTGAGGTAATGCAGGGCCTGGCATACTGGTGACAGTCAGCATGTGGAGGTCATCCATAACAGGATGGTAACACCCTTGGAATAGAGCTCGGAGCTTAGCCAAAATCAGCAGCGCCACGCTGCAAAATTTTTAAAACACAGGGATGCGCCATACTCACAAGAAGATGATGCACCCGTGTGCCTGCGCTAGAGGGGCAATTGTTTATGTGCAGGAAGGGACACCTTCCTGCCCTGAGCAATCATTCATGGAAATGTGCAGAATGCAGCACACACGGAAAAAGCAAAAAACGAGGAGAAATCAATGATTTCTCCTCTTATCGCCATTATAGCGCCTGGTAATCTATGGTGTTCGAATGGCACTGTTTTTGACACTGCCTCAGATTGTAAATCCGGGGCAGCATCAAAATGTTATGGGTGTTGCGGTGGAACACCCACAGCAACACCCATTGTATGCCCCTTAGCCACAGAGGACTGCAGCAGAAAGGTACATATTTACAAGGTGTCGTTAAGCTACATTAAGTGGCATAGCGCCACCTTGTAAATATGGGAAATTGTGCTACACCACCAGAGCTTCAAAAAAAGAGATGGTCCAGTGGCGAAAGGGGCTTGTACATATGCCCCTAGGTGTTTGGTTGTTTTCTTGCACACTGTATTGATCAGTGGTATAATGATTCACATGGCTTGCTAATGCTGGCTCTGAATCAAAGAATTCTTAGCATATTGTGGGCATTCTTAGCTTGATGGTGCCCATGCCTGGAATAATGCTGTCCATGGCATCCTAGACTTGATGTTATTGATATCTGGAATAATGCTGTTTTGGATCTCATGGTGGGATTGCCTAGCATATTGTGGCCATCGTTTGGCATGCTGTAAAGATATGGATGATGGGTTGAGACAATATTTATCTGGTTGAGGAACACAGGCCCCCTTCGATCTAAATCTGTTGACAGCAAGCCATGCCCCACACTATGTAAAGTCTTCTAACTAGTACCATTTATCCATCCATTATCCATAGATCCAGTCTCTGACTTACCTCTCAATTAAACTATGCACTCACAAATGTATTAACCTATGCACACATTCACTCATCATGTAATAATCCCTCACTCTTGCTGATAATGGACCTGCAAGGAGCTCCGCCCCTATCCCCTGCCCCCATCTCCCCGAGTTCTGTCTCCCCAGTTCGGTGGTACATATGGATCGTCCCCTTGAACCGTCACACATAGACGACACAGGTCCAACACTCGCTCCCGGGGAATGGTTACTCCATAAGGCCTCCCGATATCCCCAAACAGACATGCATCTAGGCCTGCTCCACACACGAAGAGCGGCATCCACCCCTCAATAGACATCCAGTTATCCTTTATGAAAAGGTTGATAATGTATGTTGTGCAATAATAAACACTATCAACTGTTATATAACCTGCACGATAATTGTAAAATTCAATAAAAGGTTTACGATTTTTTTTTTATAATCCCTCACTCATCCTTCCATGTACACATTCATCCATTCTTTCCTCAACCACCAAATCTCACATTCGGAAACTCATTCATCCACACAACCACATACAAGACTAACATGTGAACACATTCATTTAGAGGCCAGAGCTATTCGTGTTTGCATTGGTTCCTTTTATTCCGAATACATAACTATGCACAGATACATAACTTGTTTAGATTGAACATCAACTACAGATCTATTTATGTGTAGGATATTGGATAAACGTGGAAAATTATATACATTAATATGCGAAGTAATTCAGTGTATTAATAGCACAAGTGTCACCCAAGATCAACAGATAATTTAAATCTGCCCCTCCATCCTCTAGTATCTTCCTACCTAAATAATAAATCATCATGTTCAGGGGCATCACTATTTCTGTCACAACTCAGCGTGCAGTGGTGACCGGCATGGCTCGTGGGTGGGCGGGGCGGGCACAGGGGGTTCGCGGTGGGTGGGGTCACACTTTTAGGAAGGATCTTAACAAAAAAACAAAAAATTAAGAAAAATAACTTACCGTTCTGCCGGGTCCCGCGTCTCTGGTCCTGCTCTCCTGCTTCCGACTTCAGGAACAGGAAGCAGGTAGCCAGGCTCCCTCCCCTAAGCCAATCAAAACGCTGCAATGCAGCATTGTGATTGGTCTGAGCGCTGTGACACAGTGCTCAGCCAGGGGCTGTATGGGTAGGCATGTACTCCATGCAAGTCATTGCGCACTTAGTAGTGGGTAAACCACTCCTCCCCTGCCCCGCCCACCGCAAAGGAAACATAAAATTATAATAACTTAAGTTTTTTTCATTTTATATTTCCTTTCCTTTCCAATGCTCAAAACCAGTGGGGCAACGCTCCTCGGCCAAAGCGGAGCCGCCACTGTCAGCATGGACTCACAAAAGTCTGGGTGCAGTACAAGCAGGACAAGCTCGCGCAACGTGCTCCTTCAACAAAAAGCCTGTATGTAAACATAACAATCTGCTCGCGCTCTAACTAGGCATTTCCTTGAGTGAGGAGAACAAGATGGAATCTGCGTGCTATTTACGTGCCTTTAGCCTGTGAGGTCAATGAGACCCGGCTGCAAATAATTAATACAGTCTGTTGAAGAGATTGTAAAAACAATTGTTTTAAGGATTCCAAGCACGAAACAAAACAACAATTACTTGAGCTGGAAGTTAGAACCATGGTTTGAATTGTTCATGGAAAGAAATGCTGTCACTGATTAAAAAAAACACGTCTCCAAGACATTTCACCTGAATTCGTACTACTATACTATTTGAACATATTTGTGATTATCAATTAATGGCGTTAGTACTCATAGGGTGTATGTGAGGATGTAGCCTATTACAACCAGCCATGTTGTCAGAGCTATGCTTTATTTAAGAGGCATATTTTAGATCTGGCATGGCGTCACCACAGTCTGCTCAAAATAGTGTTATCAATACTTCAAAATAGAGAGTGGGCTTTGGCTCCACCCAAAGAGTAAGACTGTTTCACCTCATGCTATTGGCTATGTAGCAGTCCACCTTCCTTGAGGAACTATTTTAAACCTCAAAAGTATACTCAATCATTACCTTGTTGGTTACATGCAATTTTTGTATCCCCTTATACATTCTATACAGAAAGCCACAGTTTATCAGCATTGGCAAAGCCAGTATAGCAGGGTTTAACACAATAACCAGCATTTGTGCATGCAACACATCTAAGGAACATTTGTCAGTGCCCGTGTTTACGTTTTTGCACATTCAAGTCAGCCTTATTGGCTTTACCAATGCTTGTTTCCACACTGGATATTTGAAAGCACTGCCCCTTTCTTAGAGTGTGATCACTGCAAAGGGTAATTATGTATATGTCAAGTTCTATGAGCCGGTTTACACAAATTGCACAAGTGTTTGTGGAATTTTGAGTCAACATTTTCAGATTCCACAAACTGATTAGCTTTCATTCTGCATCCATTTGCATTAAAATCAACACACAACATCTACACAGACATTTGGATGGATCAACCAGTGCCAAATATCATTTTGGGACTGGCTAATCTGTACAGATGTTGTGTTTCAAATTACTAGATGGTGCAGAGTAACTTTTCTACCTGTTTCTTAACACACCCATTTTGTTAGATTTGAGAACAAAAGGCACAATGGCATTGGGTGCATTTTCCAAGCTCTTACCCAATGTTGGTCATGCGGAGTATCAGGATTAAGAACGTGTGTGTCCTGATTCCACATTGAACCACTTAATTAAAAAAACATACTGATATTAGAATGTAATAGCCAGCAGTCTCTTCTGAAAACGCAATTCTAACCTGGGCTTTATGCAATGGATATGTAGGGGCAAACGTCCCTACACTGTGCAGACAGCTGTGTTTCCATTATTCTCCATGTTCAATTAGTTTTGCATAGCTTATTGGACAATCTACAAGGACACTGAGAGTATTTCATTTCTTGTAGGGTATTCCACGAGAAGGGCATAAGGTTAGACTGAAATACTGGCACCCAAAATTTACCCTCACTCATAGAAGAGGGTGATTACAGCCCCCCCCTCCAGAGAGTTGAAAAACTCTCAGTTTGATAAAGTAGAGCCTCTAATGAGGGGCACAAGGCCATGTATGTGTACCACATGAAGGGGACTCTACCAACCTTCCATGTGTAAAATCAATTCATCTACTGGTGTGTGGATGAGGTGCTCCCTTGCGTTACTCTAGATTTACTAAGCCACGTGGGCCATGCAAGGTTGCCTTGCAAAATCTTATTTAGGGTGTGCATCCCCTTGCAAGGTGGAAGGTTGAAGCTAAACCTTGCAAATATCAGGGCCAATAATTGCTCCTTATGCACACATATGTTACATACACAGGAACATATACTTAATTTTGGATATCCATTGAGAAGCAGATGTATCTACATTGTTTCATGCACCTGTGCCATGCAAGGAAACACAGTTAAATATATTGAACAGATATATTTGTATTGCCACACAAACATACCATGTGCAGCGCGGCTAATTATATGTAATGACATTCTAGCGCTTGTGGCACCCTGTCCTGCCTTGTGTGGCTCAATAATTCCTTCCACACATCACTACTATATTTTGCTAAATATTTATAGAAAAATAGATAGCTTTTCATGACTACAAGATGAAAGTAAATGTATATGTACCTATAGAACTGGCAACCTCCAGCCCCAGTAGATCTAGTACATCTGCATCATGGGAAACAACGTACGCCCATCAATGCTTGAGTTGGTGGATGGTTTGCTCCTCCTCTCCCACCTTGCGCAAATGCCTGTGCACACTCTCCCACCTGGTGTTTCTCTCCTTGGTAGGGTACCCTTTTCTGACCCTCTCTCCAGCACCAGGCACACATGGTAGATAGTGCATTATCAGCCAGAAAAGGGCACTTACCTTCCCCTCATTAAAATGGTGGCCTCTCCCCTTCCCAGACATGGCCTTATATGGCACATGGCCTATCCTAACTAACCTAACTACTATAAGCCCCCTTCAACCCCACAATGTATGTAACCAATATATACCCTAAAATAGACAGACACCCAACAATACTAAGACAAAAAGATTTTAAAATGACAATACTTACACACAAAAACAAGACAAAGACTATTATAAAAGCACACTAGGACATAGACTCCACAAGATAAACAGTAAAATAACTACACTAATCTCTCAGTTCTGTTCTCAGCACATGCAGCAACCACCAGCCACAGACATAAAGAGAAACAAAAAAGTACACTTCCTGGAATGCAGCCACACCCATCGGATCATTTCATGGGGTTGACAAGCAGACTGTCGTTTTTTTGCGGCAATTTTTCGGAGGCATTTCTACGTTAATGGACATTGACCAACACATTACTCTCTCCCTAACAACACACGGTCCCATGCTATACCTATTTTCCTACAGGGTGGGCATGGATCACAACACAAAGGGCCACGCAATTCATACATTTCTATGCGGTGGCCTATGTAAAGCAATGCAAAGGGCCATGCAGTGTTCTATGTTTCACAACGCAAAGGGCCATGCAGTGGCCTAGGTATCACAGCACAAAGGGCCACACAGCATCCTATGTATCACAACACAAAGAGCCACGCAATTCATATGTTTCCTATGCAGTGTCCTATGTAGCGCAACTCAAAGGGCCAAGCAGAGCCCTATGTCTCACATCGCAAAAGGGCAAGCAATTCATACATTTCCTACACAGTGTCGTATGTACCACAACGCAAAGGGCCACACAGTGTCCTATATATCACAACTCAAAGGGCCATGCAATTGATATGTTTCTTACGTAGTGTCCTATGTACAACAATGCAAAGGGCAGTGTAGTGTCTTATATATCACAACGCAAAGGGCCACACAGTGTCCTGGGTATCACACCACAGAGGGCCACGCAATTCATGTTTCCTATACAGTGTCCTATATAGAGCAACACACAGGGCCACACAGTGTCCTGTGTATCAGAATGCAAAGGGCCATACAGTTTCCTATGTATTTCAAACAAGCATTTGCAATGAAATAGGTCTCGCATTTATAGGAGTTTGAGCTATTGGCATTGTAAATGACAATGCTTTTTATTTAAGTTTGTTTTAAAACATAAATAAAAGGCACTGTCATTTATAATGCCAATAGCTCAAACTCGTATAACTGCGAGACCTATTGCATTGCAAATGCTTGTTAGAGGGGGAGTCTTAGGCTGTGGTGCGCATGTTTGAAGTCACTGTGAGCAGCCACCTCGAAGGTGCAGGCTGCAGACTCATCTTCTGGTGTATATGTAAACGTAGTGGGGCCGCTGCCCCTCTTTACATTATTGAAAGTTGACCATGTTTTCTGTCCCCCACATACAGATCTTCGGTGCGGTTCGCAACAATTTATCTGAAACAACCATGCTAAAAGTTACACACCCACCTGAAAAGCTAAATTCAGAAACACATTGTCATTTATAATGCCAATAGTAAATGCGAGACCTATTGGATTACAAATGCTTGTTTTAACTAGGCACCGAAGAAGTGTGGTACGTAGCGCTAAATAAAAAATAAAAAACACGTTTTTTTAATCTGCTCCACTCTCCAAAGACCAGCAGACTGTGCACACAAATGAAATCCTCCATAAAATTATTTTCAACACCTGCGGAGCTCCTCTCTCGTCTGTCCTCGGCGGTGATTGGCAGAGACGAAGAAAACAATTAGCATGTGATCTAAGCAAACTGAGGCAATGTGTTCGCATGAAGCGCTTAGACCGCAGCCGAGCAGATCTGTGTTCTCAGCCAAGATCAAAAGAAACTGGGTGTGAGAGGAAACAATCGACAAGAAATAGGCACACTTGGCGGAATTGTCAGTAAATTGTTATTAAGTGTCGCTTCAGCGAAAGTGAAATTTCCGACAAACCTCATTCAAATCAGCAGTTTCTTTTTATGCAAATCCATGTGGCCTGGTTTTGCTTGCTGAATGTACACACGAATGCCACCGCCCGGACTAACGCACAGATGTGCCGCTTCACAAGAAAAAACAGTGCAACGAAGACAGCCCAGCTCAAATGTCGATCGTTTCAGAGAAGCCCTTGTCTGTGTGTTTTCTTTCCTGTAAAGGTCACGATATGGCCTTAGCAAATTGGTGTTAGATTTTCTGGCATTCATGGAGGGAGGAAGGGAGGCGGCCGTGCGGCCGCGAATGTGAAAGTTATCGCGATCGCTATCAAACATCAAAGCGGCCGCGAAAGAGAAAGAAAATGAGTGCTTTCAGGCTGCCAAATGGTGCGCGCGCCCGGCGCACATGCACTGTATTCGGAGGCCTGAAAGCACTCGTTTGCACTTCCAAAACTCGGTTACTATAAGTCTCGCCAGAGCAGCGCTAAAGCGCTGTCTCAGGCGAGACCTAAAAAAGGCCCTGGCAATGTCCTATGTATCACAATGCAAAGGGCCACACAATTCATGTTTCCAATACAGTATACTATGTATCACAACGCAAAGGGCCATGCAGTGCCCTATGTATCACAACTCAAAGGGCCACGCAAATTATATGTTTCCTATGCATTGTGCTATATAAGGAAATGCAAGGGCCCATGCAAATCATATCTTTATGGTGTCCATGGATGAAGTAACAAATATGTGATATTGGAGTTCACCAATATACCAACGCAATAAATACTTCTTACATATATATAAAGAGCTACATATTGCAGATGTACATGTAATCCAGCATAGTAATGCACACAATGAGCCATATTTATCAAAAATTCACACAAAGCAACACAGCAAACCACCTTGCTGCCCTGCACTGTGTGAAAGGGAAAGGGCAGGAATGCACCATATATATCATTCTATGGTGCATTCCCATCCTTTACTAGTGCTGGCCCACTTTTGGCTGCCTAGTGCCAACGCAGGCACCCTTGCATCATGTTGCAAGGGTACCTGCATTGCGGGCAGAATAGTTTTTTTGCAGGAAGGGACACCTATCTGCACAAAAAAAATCCTCTGAGGCATTTTCCTCTTTTTAAGTGTGTTGCAGAATGCAGCACACTTCGAAAGAGGAAACAATAAGGAGAAATAAAGATATTCATTTTTTATGCCCCTCTGGTGAGGAGGCATACAATTCTTATTCATTCCAAGGTCTACCAATGTACGTAAATCTGGGAATGTGTCAGAATCCATTTTTGGATGTGTGGTAACAGCCAATCTCTGCCCATAGCAAGCCTCCCTACAGCTGTGATTTGCACTGCCTTGCATTACTCTAGATTTATCAAGCAACTCAGGGCAATGCACTGTGTCTTTGCATTAGGCCTGGGCGGTAAATTCCGTTCCGCTCATGGAATTTGCAGAATTTGGGTAATTTCGCGTTCTGCGGAGAACGCGGAATTGCCCAAAATTCTGCGTTCTGCGGCTTAGCGGAATTATTTCTTGTTCGCGTTCTCAAAATGCATGTTCGCAAGATATTTACCCCCGAGCAGGCAAACAGCGTTCGCAAACAGGATAAAAGCATCGCGAACAAGCAATTCTGCGTGTTCACGGAATTTCTGCGTGCTCACGGAGATCTTTTACCGTTTTGCGGAGCTTTGCGTAGCGCGACTACGCAAATTCCGCCCACCCCTACTTTGCATGGCTTGATAAATCTCATTTAGGTTGTTAGGGCCAGACTGGAAACACAAATCAGCCCTGGCAATTCAGCTGGACCTCCCCACGAGGGGCAAGGCTAATGAGAAGCAGTGCTGCTGCTTTAGCACCACTGCTGCTGCTTTTGTTACAGGGGGCCGATATTGCACTACTGCAAAACCGGCCCCAGTAACAAAACCAGCCCCTACTGCTCGACAACCGGGCCCCACCCTTCCGGCACACCGGGAAAACGCCCAGTATCCACAATGGCCAGTCCGGCCCTGTTTTGCATCACCCAATGGGACTCAAAACCTTGAAAAATATGCTGCAAATTGTTGGAAGACCTTGTACACAAGTGTATCTATCATGCACAGGTATGCATAAAGCTGACCATTACCTGATTTACAAGTGTGGCTGATGATCAAAATGCTATTCTAACCATGTGTGGATATGTGTTTTTTTGTACACTCCATGCAGATAACACTTTTCAAAGACTTTGTAACACAAGTGCTAAAGGTATTGACCATTGTGTGAGTTCATCTTTCACTACCCTTATACACTCACACATGGTTGCCTTCGGTGTATATGGTTTTCTCACTGTAAGGTTGGCATAACCCTCCATCACCTCATGTGGTGCAAGGCGACCTTACAATATTCACAAAGAGAAGTCTTTATATATTGAGTATTCACAGATAAGTCCCTTGGCGTTTGTGCAGTTTCCTAGTCTTACATGTAAATGCACATGTGAAAATGTTTGATATTGAAATGTCTCAATGGATTTGTAAACCCATGCATATGGCATGACCCAATAGATATTTATGTAAAAGTTCATGAGACATATATCTTTTGAATGTCCCACCACACCCACCACGACGGAACTGGAGCAGGGTCACAGAGGAACTCCTCAACACCACGCTCCACCAACACCCCCGCGCCACGACAGACCCGAACATTGCAGCCGGGATTTTCACCACTGGGTCTCCCACTGCACCGACAAGCTTGCACCCCTCTGCCCCCAAAACAACGCCCGCTGAAAGCCGCCTGGTTCACCACAGAGCTTCAAGAAGCCAGACGCTCCTGCAGACGCCTGGAGAAGTCTTGGCGAAACCTGAAAACCACGGTAGCATGGAACAACCACAAGAGCGCCCTGAAGGAATACCACCAGCGCATCAGAGACACCAAACGGACCTTCATAAGAGGCAAAGTTCAGACCAACACGACTAACACCAAAGAACTGTTCAATGTCATACAGCAGTTCTCAAAACCCACCTGCGAAGCCGCGGACATTACACCCTTCCAGGAACTCTGCGACAAACTCAGCTCCTACTTCCATCTGAAGATCAAGGCCCTCTACGGCAACTTCAGTGAACCTAAGACGAGAACCACCGCCCTACCCACTGCCGCAGATAAACCCACCATCATATCCTGGGACCCTGCCACCGCCGAACTCATCACTGCTACCACTCCGGAGCCCAAACGGACCCCTGCTCACCACACATCTTCCACAGGGCCACCACCGCCATCCCACCCGAACTAGAACGCACCATCAACACCTCCGCCAGCTCAGGCATCTGCCCAGATGACTGGAAGCGGGCAGAGGTTAAACCCCTCATCAAGAAGCCATCGGCCGACCCAACGGACCTGAAGAATTACCGGCCCATCTCTCTCCTCCCCTTCACAGCCAAAGTCACTGAGAGACTAGTGAACACCCAGCTGACCGCCTTCATGGAAAAAAACACCATCCTGGATGCCTCGCAGTCTGGATTCCGCAGCAATCACAGCACCGAGACCGCCCTCTTCGCCGCTACTGACGACATCCGCTTGCTGCTCGACAAGGGACACACCGTGACCCTCATCCTCCTTGACCTCTCCGCAGCCTTCGACACCGTGTCACATCGCACCCTCGCAGCCAGACTACATGATGCAGGAATTCAAGGAACCACCCTCGAATGGATCCAATCCTTCCTCTCCGGCAGAACCCAGAGGATCCGACTCCCCCCCTCCTCTCAGAACCCACTGAAATCACCTGCGGAGTCCCCCAGGGATCTTCACTCAGCCCCACGCTCTTCAACATCTACATGGCCCCCCTCGCCACCATCGTCAGACAGCATGGGCTCAGCCTCGTATCCTATGCCGATGACACCCAGCTCATCCTCTCGCTCACAAAGAATCCCGAAGACACCAGACTCTGTTTCCAGGAGGGCATGAAGAATGTGGCAGCCTGGATGAACAACAGCTGCCTGAAGCTAAACTCAGAAAAGACCGAGGTCCTCATCTTCGGCCCCTGCCCCTCCGCCTGGGACAACACCTGGTGGCCCTCCACCCTCGGGAGCCCACCCACCCCGACTGCAGAAGGACCATCACCCACGTACTCATCACCAGCAGACTGGACTACGGCAACGTCCTCTATGCCAGAAACAACAAAACTCTCATGCACAGACTCCAGACCATCCAGAACGCCGCAGCCAGACTCGTCCTGTTAACACCGGGCCAGGAGCACATGACCCAACACCTACGAGGCCTACACTGGCTCCCCGTCGAGAAGAGGGTCACTTTCAAACTCCTCACCCACGCCTACAAATCCCTCCACATCATTGGACCCAAATACCTCAACGAGAGAGTATTCTTCCACGTACCCAAGAGAAACCTCTGCTCTGCTGACCTCGCCGTGGCAGAGGTCCCCCGCATCCGCAGAAACAGGACCAGCGGGAGAGCCTTCTCTCACATCGCAGCCAAAACCTGGAACACGCTCCCTGTGGACATCAGACGTTCCCCGACCCTGCACACGTTCAGGAAGGACCTCAAGACCTAGCTCTTCGACTGATCCGGAGTCGGCCCCCCCTCCCCAGCGCCTTGAGACCCTCATTGGTGAGTAGCGCGCTATGCAAACCCCTGATTTAATGTGTGAACAATATTTTGAATGACTTCGATACCTTCATCCATTAGACATTTAACCGCATTTTGCTCACACAATATTGACCTTTCGTTGTGATTTGAGTTTATACTGGTGATGATGTTGGTATATGTAAGTGCTACAATATTGGCACCTTGGCAGACCAATTGAAAGGATGATTTGGTTACGACTATATTAGTTTCCAAACATTGTTGTCGCTCAGAATATTTGTCATACCAGTGCTTGAGACAAGCCATTTTAATGCCATAATGATTTCAAGTATATGATTGGCATTGATTGTGAATTTGTTTGTATTAACAAATTGAAGTATGTATAACTTTTTACACATACATGTTTTTAATTTACAACATCACTGATTATTATTTTATTGGAATATTACAGCTGTAGTTGCACTTTTTGTTTTGTCTATAGAGCTAACGAGTGTTCCACCAATAGTGTTAACATTGTACAATATATTGCATTCATACATTACTGCGGTCTCCATAATATGATCTCCTTCACCGTGTATATGTACGGATTCCTCAAATTACATTTAAATAACTCATTGTCTGATAGGACTTCTCATATATCATCTTCACTAGAATCTGTATAGTACGCAGCTGATGTTGACTATCACATTCTGAGTGAGACATGATATTTTATGAGTGACATATGTCTGAAAGTACACGTGTACTTGATATACACACATGTCATCCTTTAAAGATGTTTTTGATATGCACAGCTATCCTGAAGTGTGAAGTTAAATGATTGAATTGCTACTTGTATGTTAAAGCTTTGACAGCTTATCAGTCATGATGATGTGGTAGCATTATTTTAATGATTAATTACTACATAAATAATTATCAACATTGAGGGCCATGTATTTATGTAGGCCTGTAAATATAGCCTTTTCAAACAGATTTTGCTGATAGTCGCACATGCCTAATTCAGAAGTTCAAAATATTGTCTGTAAAAATATATTTGTATCTAACATTTCTATGTGATGTATTTTTAATTCTTTTTGATAAATGTGACAGTGATTAGGTCCACATTGATAGAAAAACATAAAACACTGAGGGCTTATTTATGAGCCATTGCGTCACTTTTATGCCGCCTGAGCGTCACTTTTTGTGACGCACCAGCGGCATAAAAAATGCACCATGTTGCGTCATATTTACAAAGTGACGTATCTAGGTAGATGCGTCACTTTGTAAATCCCTGCACCACATTATACCTGCACCAGGTATAATGTATGCAGGGTGGGCGTTACGAAGCAAGTAAGCCTCGTAGAAGTGACGCAGTGACATCTATGAGATTTCACTGTGCCACTTCTAGGACGCAAATGCATCAATATCTTACGCCTGCCTCACAGCAGGTGTAAGACTGATGCAGGCACATTTGAAATGGGACTTGCCCATGTGAAATGACCCATTGCTGAAGGTGCGTCACTTTTGTAACACACTCAAGCCATGCGCATTTTTTGGGCCTACAGATACGTCAGAAATACTGTCATATCTGTAACTCCTTGTAACATGATGTGTCATACTGTAAATATGACGCATCCAGCATGTCGCAAGTAGGGCACAATAAAAAGTGATGCATCGCTGTTTTCACGCAGCGATACGTCACTTTTCATAAATGAGGCCCTACATACCTTAAGATATTTAGGTTTGTATAAAAATATTTATACTTACAACTCACTAATCCAAAATAAGTGACATTGCTTAAAAAACCATTATGTAAAAAGAATTGCCCCTCTTGGTTCACGTCGAACATGACCAGTCATTGAATGCACTATTGCTGCTAGTGATTCGTCATCCTTCTCATCTTCTAGTGGGATTACATACTCATACCCCCAGGGTACATTTAACTTTAGAAATATGTTGCGCAATATTGCACAGGCTAATATTATTTTGCAAACCATTGGTGGTGAGTACAGTAGTCTACCGCCAGATTGATCCAGGCATCTAAAACGGGATTTTAGGACACCAAACATGTGCTGAACAAAATTTCCTGTTATGGTCAGAGCTGAATTATATTTCTTCTGTCCATCCGTCTGTGCTGTTTAAAAGGGGTCATTATCCATGCCTGCAATACATATCATTGATCACCTGAAATTAGAATTAGTCAATACCAATTAATGATTTGTTGTCACTTCTACATCACTAGCTATATTTTATATATATGTTTCCTACACATATTCCATTTTAAAAATGCTGATTTTGTTTTAAAAACATGTTGACCATTGCTTTACACGTGAATGTTATACATATCTGGTTCATTTAACATATTGTACTGAGTGTAAGACATACAACACATCAGCATACTATTATTGATGTTTATACAGCAGTTTAGTATTTTTAGTAAGTTAGAACATTTGTATCAGCTACATAGGAATTGGATTCAATATGTATGCAATGTTGCCTATTAGTTTTCTTAATATCTTGTATTAATTAAAAATATTTAAACTCACACATACAATTAGTCTTTTTCATCTGAAATGTCCTTGGTTGTATATATAATGTTTTTGCAACCTTAGATTTATAAACATAAGTTTGCATTGGTAGTTGCTCAGCAAATGAAGCCATTACTCAAAATGTTACTTTGACATTTTTGGGGGGGATTCATTATACGGTAAGTTGTATTGATAAACTATGAATAATACATAGGTATACCAATGGAGCCATTTGTCTGATGTCGCTGATTGATGCTGAATTAAGTAACCTTGATGTATTTATATATATGTATTTATGTGATTTTTCTTTGTTTGAGCAAATGTACTTGTATGACATGCTACTTACACAATTTATTCAGCAAGAGATTATTCTAATTGTAATCACAAATACACTGTGATACCTTACCTTGGTGTTTTTTAACATAGAATATTGTGTGGTGTCTAACATCTTGATAAGCCTAGCTATCTATCACAATAAGGAATTATGTAAATATGGCTTAATATATGTGTATATTCTAACTTTTAATGTTGTGAAACCTGGAGGTTTGATGCCCATTGCTCATTTTGCATCACATATGTACCTAGGGTCCATACTTTTTTCCTGAATTGATACAATACTTTCAGTGGGTCGCAGTCGTGGATTGTTGATGTTCACTTTCCTTTTGTTCTCCTAACATTCTCATCAACCTACATATACTGACATGTGCAACACGTATGCTTAGGATACAATTATTTTTTTAACAACTTTCAGTTTATTTACAACGTTTCTACAATTGCTGACTTGCCACACCATTGCACATACACACGCCAACTACATTTATATTGTAGGTAAGTACAGTTCTTGTAGGATCACCCTTCCAAACTTTTTGCTCTACAATACTCTGACAGTCTGCTGCCCAAACCACATTGTCTGTGCTCTCTCCCAAAACTGTATGTTCGACTTGGTAATCTCAAACTGGCAAAGGCTTTACCCCCTTATAAGCCCCTAGTACCAGGGAATAGGTGGTAAAGGGGTCCTCAGGGCTGAAGCACGATGTTGTGCCATCCTGAGTGAGCCAAGTGTGCTGTTGCAGACTGCAGGATCATTGCAAACTGCTCAAACTCAACTGTGCCTTCAACATGTGTGCCACAGTCAAATACACTATCTCTATATATGACAGACACCCCTAAGGTAGGCCTCCTCAACCCAGGAGGCAGGGTGCAGAATATTAAATATGAGGACATATAAGTGCAAGCCTATATGTACCTATAGTGGCGTTACCCCATTGGAATCCGTTATAAGTGGCAGGGGTTCATAGGATTACATGGAATGCTGCCCAGGCATTCTTGAGGTTGGCAGCTCCATTATGGTATCACTGAAATATGTCATGTTTAGTATCAAACAATGTGCCTTCTCATTCCTTAGACAAATCTTGTCCCCTGGGTGAAGTGGCATGCACTCAGGTGGCTACCTTGGAGGTTGCCCGCCTGGTTGCCCCAACCTCTCTCTGTTCTGGCTGGCATACCCATGTTTCCCATGCTTGCTGCTGCTAAGACTTGGGGAGAGGAGTTGGCCTAATGGCTAAGGCGGTCGACCTCGAATCTGGGGAACCGGGTTCGAGTATCGGCAATGACGCTGAAAATCCTGTGATTCTTGGAAAATCACTTAATTTCCCCGTGCCTAACAAAAATGAATGTGTCCTCATGTAATGCAACTGGTGCTATGTAAAGTGCTCTGATACCCAATACCTTCAGGTCAAGTTCGCGCTATATAAAATTCTTTAAAAAAAAAAGACAGGTTTCTGACATCTTGCCAGGCAGTGTGATCACTCCCAGGAGTCAGGAATAAGGCTTGGGCAGGATGGAGGCACACCCCCTTCCCCCAAGCAGCCTTTGTAAATACATTGGACTTCCAAAGCATTCCTTTTTGTATATTGTTGTTTACTTAGAGCGTGCTAGTAGAGAAGGAATAAGTGTATGAACACCTGTGCGGTCAGACAGAGCTAATACTGCCCTTTTTAGAAACACTGAAATTAGATTTCTGCCATCTTCAGAAGTGGCAGAATAGAGGGTTTTTGGTAGAACAGGTGACTCATACCCCCCTGGATGTGGTCAGCTCTGGGGCAGACTAGCTGCAGGGATTAACTGCCCATTAGCTACTAACTCCCACACGCCTATTTTCTCCAAATTATATAGGATTTAAGGAACCCCCCCGACACCAATACCTCAGATCTGAACAACCTGCATCAAGGAAAAAACAAGACAATACCCATGATGGCGGCAGCAGAACTTTGCCCACTGGACCAAAGGAAAATAGGCCCCTGCAAAATGCAGGTAAAACAATGCTCCGGATCCGTAGAATTGCTGGCCATCGGACCCTCCGGGGATCACCCAAATCAAGATGGTCTAGTGCCCTGTATGAATTGTAGTCCTGCCTTCCACGAAGGTACATGCAGTCTCTGCATTCCACTGGACCACTGAACATCGTGGTTACTTTAAGCTCCGTTATCTCCTGCCAAGGCCTTTTGCTCACCAGTCCAGCAACCAACCCCTTTACTTGACCCTGCTTTAAGAGGGAATTAATTCCTATCTTCGAACGACATCACCAACTACTCCATTGTTTTCTTTATGCATTTTGTTCCCCTGCAGCACCTTTACAATGGTAAAAGCAGCTCTCCCGCCGCTCCCTTTCAGCACCAGGGACAGCCAGGATAACTCTGCACCAGGGCTCCATGAACCAGGTAAATTTGAACTGACTGTCATGGCTTGGACCTGGAACCCGCATCAGCTTTACCCTGCAAGGCTACAAGGCAACTCAACCTGCAGGTGACCTATTGTCACTAGTGCTTTTTCTCATTGACCGCAATGCTACATCTTTGCAGTTTTATTTTGTATTGATTTTCCATTAGTTCTAAAATCTATAACTACGTGTAGAAGAGATCTTGCACTCTTCGTTTAATAAATAAGTGTATTTATTATCAGTAGAGCATAACACGTCTACATGTTAAGAGGCACAGAGTCCAGCTGTCACTTGGGAGGCATGGAACACTCTTACATCATAGGAGCTACCAATGTAATGGTGTTCCATGCTCTCCAAGTGACATCACCACACATCTCCCCTTTTTTAAATACAAAGTCAACATACTAAATATAATAACCAATATACCATCTAACACACAGTGCATTGTCCAATTTTACAAACATTTTTAACACAATCAAATTACTACCATGGAATATATCTCATTGAACATAAATATAAGCTTTAGTTTCAAACCTATAAGCCTTTACCTAAAACCCCAAAGTCTAATATTCATATCCCCCTCATTTGCTTTTTTTCAAACAGAAAATAATCCTAAATATTTCGAAACTCTATAGTCCTGTAACTTCTTTGGTATATTGTGAGTTTGCAGACTCTTCCTTTGTGCCACTAAAAAATTATGCATTTCTTCTTCAACTTGTTGCTTAACCCCTTCTGTGCCACGCCCTTTCCCCCTCCTGTGCCGGGCGTTACATTAGTGGGTGGGGTTCATGACGAGATAGTCTCGTCATGGGCACAGCGCGACCGTGCTCCATGACGAGACTATCTCGTCATGGGCACTGAAGAGGTTAACTGGCCTTGTATCAATTACACTACCATACTTTTTACTAGGATCAAAAGCTACACCGCCTGTGCTCCACCAACACCCATCTGTCAACTTCACTGCATTCTTGCATACCTCACAAACTTGCTGAGCATCTTTAAATTTGATAACCCTTTCCTCAACAAAATGTTTTTTTTTACTTTACCCAGTCCCAACTTTCAGTTTGCATACACCTTTGTCAGATTGATCATTCTTTTGTTTAAATTAGTTCATCTGAAACTTGTTCAGTTGTCTTCCACACATTTTTCACATCACATCCTTCATGAAATTATTTTACCATCCAAAATGGACACATTTCTGTTGACACCTTCCTTCCTCTCATTAACTTTAATGGACTTTTTTCAGTAGCAACATGTGGTGTAGTGCGGTAAGACCATACTAAATCCTTGATTGTTTGTTCAACACATGAGTCATTCCTGTGAGCCGCTTGAATAAGTTCTACCATGATTCTACTAAATCTTTCCATTTTACCATTGCTTTGTGAGTGATATAATGGCGTTCTAATGTGTTTGATTCCGATATTAGGTAGAAATTGTTGCATTTCTGTGGACACAAACTGTACCCCATTGTCTGTTAAAATTTTTCCTTGTAGCCCTTCACTTATAAATATTCTTTTAGACAAGTAATCACAATTCTATTAGTTGAATATTTACTGATTCTACCTCCACCCATTTGAACAAATGGTCAATTATGACAATGAAGTATTTCAGATGGTTTGGTAAAATGTGAAAAGCCCCAAAAAATCCATTCCTAACCTGTGCCATGCTCTCTGTGGTGCAGGAACAAATGATTTAACCTCATCTCTGTTACCAACGTCTTAGCACTGGTACTGCAACTTACACACATTTTGAAATACTCATCCATTGCAACACCCCTCCTTGGCCACCAAAAAGCATCCCATATTTTCCTTTTTGTGATGGTTGACCCTAAATGACCTGTATGGGCTGTTGCAATTAACCTTTGCCTGAAACATTCAGGTGGAACTAACCTATTTCCTTGTACCATATTCTCACCTTCAATGGATAATTCATCAGCTACCCTCCAAAACACTTGCGAATCAGGCGAAATATGTATTTTTCCTAGGCATCCAGATTTGATCAAAGTCATTAGTTCTTTTAAAATTGAATCCCTACTTACTGAATCCACCCATTCCTTCTCTTCCAGACACATATTTTTGTCATTAACTTAAACTACAAAACACTCAATTGCTGTTTTCCATTCCTGTTCTTTCATATCGACAATCGGTAATCTGGACAAACAGTCTGCCCCACAATTTTTCTGCCCTGGTATGTATTCCACAGCAAAAGTTAATTCTAAACGTTAATCAAGCAACCTTGCAATGCGAGCTATACAGCGCTTTACTTTTTTTCCAGACAACATATCCACTATGGGACGATGGTCAGTTTTTAAAACAAATGGCCTACCCCACAGATATTGTTTACATTTTTCCACACTCCACACACACAAACACCAGTAGTTATTTTTCAATCACAGAATACTTGTGTTTCACTTGACGTAACATCCTTGAAGCAAACCTATGGTGTTTTCACAAATACCTTCAGATTGTGACAATTCTGCTCCCAGTATTCAAATTATAGTTCTCCTCCCCTCAAAGAATGGCTGTAACGCTGGTGCACTAACAATTACTTGTTTTATCTTCAAGAACATTGTTTCACATTCATTAGACTACTTGAACATAGCTCCTTTATTAAATAAAACCCTGAAACACTCAGTAAGATTTGCACAGTCTTTTAAAAACTTCACATAAATCACACATGCTTAAGAAAGACACAAATTGATACCTGTTTCATGGTGCTGGAGCTTTCATAATACTCTTTACGTAACTGGGCCTGGGGTTAAATACCTTGTTCTGACAGTACATGTGCTAAATATTCTATTTCTCTCAGTTTAAAAATTTACTTCTACTTCCTTAAAGTCAGTCCTCTTTTTTCCAAAATACTTAAAACAAAATTAAGAGCAGCATATTGTTGCATTTCAGAGTTGCCAAAAATCAGATAATCGGCATGGAACAGTATCACTTGGTGATTATCCGGGAACATATCTTGCATCAATCTTTGGAGAACGAAAAGGCCGATGCCAGCCCACAAGGCAATGTACAAAACTGAAATACTCCATCTGGAGTTACGAACGCTCTTAAGTGTCTGGACTGTGCATCTAATTCTACATGGTGCTATGCTGCCTTATACTGCGTCAGGGAGGCGTTCCATGGGCATTGCTGGGCTGTTCCTGCGCAACACTCATAGGTTTTGATGCATTCCTACATTTACAAGGATCTGTAAACTTGGGAATGTATCAAAGCTGTACGCCTTCCCTGGGCATGACACATTGAAAGAGGAAAATGCCTCTATGGATTGTATTTGTGCAGGGTGGTGCCCCTTCCTGCACAAAACAATCCTGCAAACAACACAGAATGCCTGCATTGTTGCTTGGTACCATATTGTGCGTCAGGGCTTGCTGCAAGGAAAGGAATGCACTGCATCTCATAAATACGGTGCATTCTTGCCCTTTAGATTTGGTGTAGGGCAGTGCAGCAAAAAACTTGTGGCGCTGCCCTGTGCCAAATCATTGTAAATGCGGCACAGGGTTTGCTAGTAGAACTGCATTGTAAGTGGATATGGATGAGTTTTTACGAATGGAAGATGACCTTGCCGTCATAAATCAATTTACCCCATGTAATATTGCCCCACAATTGTGAAAGACTATGCTTAAGCGAGTCCCACAGAAGGGGTAGAGAGCGGGGGTTTCAGAGTGCGGTTGGTCTTGAAAGTTTGTCTCACAAACTTATGAGTTTGTTTGCATTCACAAACTCCTCTCCTACAACTGCCCAGTGGCGTAGCTCAACCTTATGCTGCTGTGGCAGTCGGGCCTTTTGTCACCCCGCGACGGCTGCAGATAAGAGCGGGGGCAGGGGCCGGGACGGCGGTGGCAAAGGTCCCTGCATTTGCCGTCCCACAACGGCTGCAGGTAAGAGCAGTGAGGGGGATGGAGGGGTCCACCGCTCCAAAACTTGTGCCGCCTGGGGCAGACCACACCTCCCCACCCTTGCTACGCCACTGCTACTGCCCATCCTGAAAACAGTTGGAGACTTCTGGCCAAGGACATAAATAAAGCCCTATCCAGAGTTGGAAGGAATGTATGATGTATGATGTTACAACGCATACATTTTACAATGCATGCCTTTACCACGCAGTTTTTACATCGCAACATCCTTTACAACGCATTCTTTTACATCGCATGCCATTACATTTTATTTTCAGAAACTACCTTTACAACGCATTCCATTAAATCACATTATACCTTTACAACGCATACCATTACAATGCATACCATTACATCGCATTTAAGGTAATTGTTGGATAGTAAGGGGGTAATAATTACTATTCTAACTCCAGTGAGTGCAACAGTAGGGTAAGTGTTGGATAGTGTAGGGGTAAAAATTACTATTCTAACTCCAGTGAGTGCAACAGTAGGGTAAGTGTTGGATAGTGCAAGGGTACTATGCGTTGTAATGGTATGCATTGTAATGACTTGCGATATAATGCCTGCGTTGTAGTGACATGCGTTGTAATGACATGAGTTGTAGTGACATGCGATGTAATGGCTGCATTGTAATGACATGCGACGTAAATTATGTTGCGATGTGATGACTGCTATGTAAAGGTAGTGCGATGTAATGACTGCGTTGTTAAGGTTGTTTCCCAGTTGGAAGGGGAAGAGAAGACTCCTAAACGTCAAAGATGTAGGGAGAGGGTTTTCCATTGGGAAACATGTATTCCCTGGGGAGAAAAGAAACATTTTACCATTGCTTAAGGCGCTGGCATTTCACAGTGCACAACTGTACCTCACACATTGTCGAAATACCAGTGACTAAGGAGGTAAAAACTGAATTTATAAAACTTTCCCAGCATTATGTCTGGAAGGATGAAACTGCCGCAGTTTACCTGTGGAGGTGACGTGCAAATCAGGGCCTGTTTTGATAAAACATCTTTTAGAAAAACAAGAGTGGAGGCACAGCAATTAAAAACGAAAAACACTGAACATTGCAGCAGTAAAACTTGCGCGAGCACTTGACCTTTAAAAGGCGCAGGCATTTTTTCACTGAACCTCTGAGAAGCTGTTGATCTTTCCATTTCAAGAACTTTGTTGCATCACCATGGCCCCTTCCCAAACAGACACATTTCTTAGCTAGGGGGGCAATGACCATTGCTGAGACAAGCATCCTGTGCCAAACATCCCCAGACCCCTGACCTGCAGTAGTTGTGCAAGCTTTCTTTGTAAGTCTATCCAGTAAACAGTGTAATTATTAGAATGCCTGGAGGGCCACGTTTGCACTAAATCATAACAGAAACCATTAAACACTTTCTTCTGCTTAATTAGAATTCCTGTAAACTGAGAATGCAGTAAAAAAAATAAGGAGAAGCAGGAGAGTTTTTCGTATATTTCTGCACTATGTGCGCTAAAAAATACCATGGGGCAGATTTACAAGCCCCTTGTGCCTCTTTTACGCCGCCGTTGCATCACTTTTGTGACGCAGCGGCGGCGCAATGCCAGCGCCATGGTGCGGGGTACTTACAACATGACGCATCTGGGAGATGCGTCACGTTGTAAAGCCCTGCGCCACATGTAGGCGTTTCGGCGCGGGGGGGGGACGTTCTGGCGCACGAACGCCTCCTAAAAGTGGCTGAGTGAAATCTACAAGATTTCACTCAGCCACTTTTAAGGCCATGCTGCGTCAAAACCCTACGCCTACTTGAAGCAGGCGTAAAGGATTGACGCAGCATGTTAAAGATCGGGCACCCCCGAGCCTTGCTGGAGCTGCGTCGCGCTTGCGACACAACTCCAGCAATGCGCCGCCTTTACGGCAGCAGATGCGTCACGCATCTGTCCATTTTTGCCCCATGGTGCGCCGCATTGTAAATGCGGCGCATCCATGGTGGCGGAGCCGTGACGCACAATAACTAGCGCATCCCTGCTGATTTACAAGAATGCGCCAGTTATTGAAAATCTACCCCCATGTGTATAAAATATAATTCACCAAATTTAGAATCCAATTAAGACAATAACTGTAGACGTGACAATAGTGCAATTGCAATCACACCGAGAGACAAAAGTAACCAAGGGACAGAGGATTGAAGCCATTAAATATGCCAATGCGTTCTAAACGTCTGTGCTTCGTTAACTCCAAAAATAAAATAAATAAAAAATTAAACCAAAAGCTCACCACATGAGAAAAAAGAGTAAAATTCAAAACGATTAGTTGAAAAAAAAGAGAAGGACAGGGATTGGCAATGATTTACAAGTCAGAACTTTTCCATTGGCTGGCAAGTTTGTTTGTGGGTACGTGGGTGGAAGAGTTGGCGAATAAAAGAATTAGTCATACTGTTAAATGGATGAGGAAATTCATGGTTGAGTGCTTCATTAATGGGTTAGAAGTGCTTAGATGGAAGAACAGGTGGGTGCATGAATGAATGGTTGAATAAGTGTGTGCATGGGTGGATTTATGAATGGGTGACTACACAAAGGGATGAATGGATGAGAGCATTTCGTAGATTCGTAGAGGCTCCACGTAGCACTATTGCTAATTTGCAGGTTCACAGAACCTCTCTACACTGAATAGTACAATGAATATGATAATAAGCAGTGTATTTTGGTAAATAACTTTATGAAATGTTCCCCAAATTGACACAAAGCGAAAGGGGACTGAAGATGGGGGCTGAATTTACAAGGGGTAGAAAGAGATGGAGTGTACGAAAGACAATTGAGGGAAATAGAGAGATAAAGAGAGCAAGGCACTTCAAGAGAGTGGGAGTGAGCAAGAGAGAGCTGAAAGAGATCGAGAAAAGGCATGAGAAAGATTAAACGTGACAGAGAGAGACCACAGAGTGAGGGACCAAAACAGGGAATTAGAGTAGAAGGCACATTGCAATGAGAAGCTTATAACAAGCATTTACAATGCAATGGTCTCGGCATTGGTAAAGTTAGAGCTATTGGCATTGCTCATGACATTATTTTTGTTTATGTTTTTGTTTTTAAAACATTTAAAGAAACGGCATGGTCATGAGCAATGTTAATAGCTCTAACTTTAACAATGCTGAGACCGTTGCATTGTAAATGCTTGTTTTTCCCCACTTCGACCACTGCACTGCAGGCATCACAGAGCAGCGGGCGCTGCCCAGGTTTAACCTAAAACCAGCCACAAATAAAAGAGTAATCCTGAGTCCGAAAGTAGAGTTTTAGCATTGGAAAGGCTTTTGACACATTGCTGTGCACGTGCAAACTTGTCTTGGTGTGGACAATTCCCAGGTACCGATCTACCAACTCGAATATTCGGAGGAAGTGCTTCAAGGCTATTGAGTGGGCGCTACGCAAGAAGTATATCCAGTCACTTGTAAAAATGTCCATACACTTTCTTAGCTTACAGCGTGGCAACAACAGACAGTTGCTTAGCAGTAGGACACCCATCAGGCATACATACCGACATTTTAGAGGAGGAAAGCGGGACAAACATAAACGGGAGAATGTATTTTTCCCAATAGTCTTCTAATCACCCGCGGCACAGATTCACAGACATGACGTCACGGAGGAAGTCAGTGAGGTACAGTGATGAAATGAGGCTGGGTTACGAGATGGTGTCACTCATAATTGTAGAATGTAACTCAAAATCACACTGAAATTATGAAAATGTCATACATAAGCGATCTAAAACCTTTGCTTTTATGGCACTGGTTGGCTATCCGAATCAGTAAAGGGACGGACATATAGCGTCAAAGCGCAGCAGCACTGAGTAACATTATTTACACACTGCTCCCTGTATGGGCGGGGTTATGGAGCTGCTATCCAATAGGACAGAGCTCCGAAGATAGCCAATGATCAAAAAATACACATAGCCTATGGATTCCCCATATTGGTGAACATCGTCAAACAGTACGGCCATCTTGAAACTTCAAGATGGTGTCCTCCTCATAATAAAATTATAGGGAAAACATACGCAACCTTTCTCAAGCACACTTATTTACACAATTTGATTCTTTTATACTTAGCCTTCTAACTTACTATGTTGCTCTAAAACTAATATTTTTTTTAAAATTTGAAAGTGCATTTTATTTCTGATCCTAAAAACATGTTGCTACTAATGAAGTTTAAAATTGCTATTCTAGTTGGCCGCTTTCAAGCTCCTAATTCGCAATTTCTCTATTATTGCAGTTTACAATATAATATTTTCACACTGCCCCGTAACCTTTGTGAGTCAGTGCTGAGATGGGCGGAGCCTGGTAGATTCCCTAGGTTGGAAGTGATCGTTGTTGACATCGGAACCATCGCAACCGACACCCGGGAGCTGGCAGCTCGTGCCGCAGAGGGGACGGGGAAGATCAATGAATGGCAGCCAGGGACTGACAGATGCTACGGGAGATGGAGTGCTATGAATAGTCGCCAGCAACAGTAATCGCTTACATGGTGCCTCTTTCAGGTCAGACCTCTTGTGCCCAATATAAGTTTTATTGAGTACAGTTGTCCAGCGTATTTGTGTGGTTTTAGACAAAACTCGTTCTTTTAACCCCTTCCATGCGGGGCGGATTCCCCCGCGGTGCTGACCGTTACCTGCGCGGGCGTGGTCATGACGGAACGGTTCCGTCATGAGCACAGCTCAACCGACGCTCATGACGGAACCGTTCCGTCATGAGCGTCGAAGGGGTTAAAAGAAAATGTTATTTTCCTAACAAGAGCCTCTGTTAGGATGTCACCACAACGAGCTGTGCACTTTAAACATCTGTAAAAGGAAACCAGGGTCGTCTGCTACGTAAACGGTGGTGTGTTGAACTGTCCGATAGTATTTTGCAACAAGGCAGAGCAAAAGGCACACCACCGCCTTTCTCCGAGGCAGAGCTGAAATGCCTCGGAGAAAGGCAGCGGCATTTTCGGATTCGGGGGCGTGTTTTGCTGTTGTCTCCTCCCTGAGACTTCTCGCAAAAAACACGCCCCCCGATCCGAAAAGGACGGGGCCTAATAGGAATGACTGACCTCTTCTCCAGTGGCTGGCCAGCATTTACGAGGCCAGCCAATGGAGAACAGGGGAGAAGAGGGGCGGGTTCAAGCCCCTCTTCTCCAAGTCATTAAATCTCCGACTTCCGGTTCTGCCTTTCGGCAGACCGGTAGTCCTCGACCTAAAAATCAGCTCTACACAATGGGCGCCACCTAATGGGAGCACGGATGTGGTGCAATGGGAAGTAATTACTACAGAGTAGCCACATAATGTTCATATGGGGAGGGTGTGTGGGAGGGCGCAAGATGGGAGAAAGGGGCAAGGGGGGTAATAAAGAGGAACCTCAATCACATGGAGAAGAATGGGATGAGGGGTAGCAGGCACAGGAGAGGATAGCAGAGAACATGTAAAGAGTAGCCCCATCTCTATGGTTGAGGAGCAGATGGTGTCCGTAACTTGGGGCTCTGGCTTTCCGCCACTCAAAATGCAAACCGTGTTTTCTAGCAACCTACTGTATATCTACTCTGCCGTTCTGAAGCCAATATCTGAAAGGCAGAGCAAATTGCTGCCATCCTAGGAGTGTGGTTTTCTGATGTGTGATTATTCATAGCTATGGGAGTACTAACTGCTGTTCATTCATGAAGTCTAATGAAGAAGTAAAATGCTCAGAAAAACAACATATTTATAAATACCTGATAATTGTAGAGAAGAGATAAACAAATTTTGCAATGGAGTGTGAGTTTACTGCAGGGCAAATAGGATAAGTAGCTTTCATATTAATGTGGTGTCCATCTTGGAATGGTGTTGTTTTAAAGCGAGTGCGAGAAGACTTGAAATATTGAAATGTACTGGAGGCACAGAGCAATAATTATTTGCTATGTGGCCATGGGGCTAGAGCAGCCAACTTTGAAACTGGGGAACCAGGTTCAAATCCTGAACTCAGCTTAGCATCATGTGATTCTGCATAAATCACTTAATCTCCTTGTACCTTCAAATGTCTAATCTCTGGTTCTCTTGTAAAGTGCCCTGAGGCCCCCTTGCCAAGTGCAAGCTATATAAAAATGCAACAAAAAAGTGCATCAGTTACAATTAGATATATTCCCAAACCAAAAACTATGCCAGGGAAAAGAGAGAGGTGTGAGGGAGCGCTACTGAGCTGACCCAACAGGGAAAAGAGGGAGGGGAGGTGGGGCAAAGAGGGGCAATTTCATCAGCGGAGACAGAGCGGAATGACAAGCAACAAGGAAAATAAATGCCAAACTAAATTCAAAGCAACAGAGGTAAAATAAAATAGAGAAATAAACATCAACATGAAATAATATGATTTTTTTTTTTGTAGCATTTTTACCAAACAAAAATGAGAAGGTGGAATCACTACAACTTAAAATGATTTTACTTGTAAAGCCGCACTCTATAGTTCTACATTGCTTGGGTGGAGATCTCTGCTTACACTATTTAAAACTATTAGCTGAAAAGACTAGGAAAACAGGTATAATTTGAGAAAAGTTATAGGCCTGACAAGCATCACTATTTGTAGCACATAAATTCAGCCACCTGCATTGCAACATTTAGAAAGATGAAATAGGGAGATTTGGAAAAAAATATTAATGGGGTTTTATTTTCCTCGTTGACTTGAATTGAAGTGGAGAGAATTTCAGGGAATAGAAACTCGGGAGTCTCCTGTCTAAATCGAGTCAATTGGCATGTATGAGCCCCACTGTGGGTTCTGCCCTCTTCCCCTTGTGCTGAGAGATGGTGTGAGGCCAGTCACCAGCTACAGTTGTGTTGTGTATGTGGGTAAATGTGTTTGGTTCATGCAACGTATGTACTGATAAATTTGAGAGTGTGTTTAGAGTAGTGCCCGATGTGCAATTCATTAACAATGTATGTATTTGTATCTTCATCTATTTGTTAAGATGTCTAATATATATATAAATGTATACATATACTTACGTGACTATCTTACACATTAATTTTCTTTTTTAATTTTATGGGTGTGTTTATTGTTTTCACATTTGTACTATATAATGAAGATGGTTGTGTGTAATGTCTACATTTATAAGACAACATGTACATTAATTTTATTTTTTTTGTTTTATTTTTTAATACTTATACAAAGTAATTTTTATAGGTGGCTGAAATATTTAAAGATATATGACTAGATTATTCATTCTATTTCTTTTTGCTTGACTGTATTTTAGGTATTCTGCTCTTAGTGTTATTCCCTGCCTCCTGTGAATGACAGTGGGAGGTATGTGACTTGCTCCAAGGCTTTGAGACTGTTGAGGCTATTGGATTCCTGGGGTAGATGTGGTGATAACTTTTGTGAGGTGAAAGATACTTACCATTTTGCAGGAGTGATTTGTATTTGGATGACCACACCCACTTGCACACTGACATTTACACCTAAAAAATTCGTTTTATTTATTTAAATGTGTACTTACCTCCGTTCATCCATATTCCGGTGTTTACATTTCCCCACTCTGCCCCTCCCCCGCCTCACTGCCCCAACGAACTCCCTCCACGGACCGCTACTGAAAAACACATAACTACAAAAGACTAGTTCTAGGCACTCTCAGCGCAGAACTTTACATATAAGAGATACGATTTGCATAGATTTAAATCTGTACCTATGTGCCTATTTGCCTCCGGATCTGGCCTCCAGCTGTAAAACTCCCTCAACTGACAATTCAGTCTTTCCGCAGTCTCTCCAACTTCAAAAAGCTCTCTCTCTGAAGTTTCCAATTGCTCACATCTCTGAGATACCTTGAAGACCAATCCGCTTCTACGTTGCACAGACCCGGAATATACTGAGCCTGGACTACAATTTCCTTCTCTAAACAAAAATTCCAAAAATCCTTTGCTAATTCTGCCAGACCTCTCGACCGTGGTCCTCCCAACTTGTTCACATACCTTACCGCCGACAAGTTGTCCATCTTTAACAACACACAACATTTCACCCTGTCCTTCATAAAACTCTTTACCGCAAATGACCCTGCTAGCAGCTCCAGACAATTTATGTGCATCTCCTTCTCTTTCCTTGACCACTTGCCCCCTGTCGAGACCAAACCACATCTCGCACCCCAACCTTGAAGACTCGCATCCGATTCTATCTCTACCTCCGGTACCTCCCCAAAAATTGCTCTGCCATTCCAAGCCTCCAGATTCATCATCCACCACCTCAATTCGTCTTTCGACTCCAGATTCAACACAATCTTCTGAGAATATTTTGCCCCCCTCCTTAAATGAAAAGCTTTCAATCTCTGTAATGCCCTGTAATGTAGAGGGGCTGGAAAAATCGCTTGAATTGATGCTGATAACAGACCCAGCAACCGAGCTAACTGTCTCAACGTAATCCATTCCGACTTCATCAGTCGTCCCACTTCCTTCCTTATTTTCCTCACCTTCATCATTGGCAATTTCAACAAACATTCCAATGTCTGAATCTGAAAACCTAAAAACTGAATTGTCTGCTGAGGATCCACACAAGACTTCTCCTTGTTCACCACAAAACCTAGATCCTCTATTACTTTCACAGCAAACTCCGTCTGCTCCTTTGCCAAATCCTTCCCTTCCGCCATGATTAAAAAATCGTCCAGATAAACTATCAAACGTATTCCTCTTGACCTCAACCAAGCTGCTATTGGACGCATCACCTTCGTGAAACACCATGGTGCCGAACTCAAACCAAATGGTAGACTCTTGAACCTCCACAACCTTCCCTTCCACCTGAACTGTAGAAAATCCCTCTGATCCTTGCACATAGGAATTGTCAAATAAGCATCCTTCAGATCTAATCTCGTTAACCAATCTCCCTTCTTTAAGAGATCCCTCAACATGTGGATCCCCTCCATCTTGAAGTGATTTTACACCACCCAATCGTTTAACTCCTTCAGATTTATCACAGGCCGCATACCTTTCTCCTTTTTTTCCACTAGGAAAATGTTGCCTATAAAACTTCCTTCGACACTCCTTGCCACCTCTATGGCACCCTTCTCCTCTAACTCTTCTATCTCTTTCGTTGCCAAATCCTCCATATCCTTTGTGAACCTCAAAATGTTCGGAATCCTTAACTGAACCGGTATCTGCACAAAGTCTATTTTGTAACCTGTTACAGTTTCCAAAGCCCATGGATCCCTGGTTATCTCTTTCCATCTCGAAACAAAAAGGGCTAGTCTGCCGCCCAACTTTATTTGGATAGTAAAAGGGTCTAGATTGCATCTTACCTGAGGCACCTCTTGCTCGTCTCTCAGGACGCATTCTTCTTGCCCTACTTCTCTGCCTCTGAGGGAAAAACACTCCCTGTCCTCCTCTCGAACTGTAATTGTTTGATCCATAACCCGAAAAATAGGGCCTTCCTCCTCTTCCAAAATTTGCTCTTGAAAGGAATTGTCCTCGGCCGGGGAAACGGCCCCGTATCCTCCCGGCCACTCCAAAAACTCTTCTAATATCTTTTTGAACTTTCTCCAATGAACTAAACGTGCTCACATAACGAGACATGTCTTTTACAAACTCATCCCCAAAGAGCAAGCCATCGCTTCTCTCACCCGGTTCCTTATTGGCTAAATCCGCCAATTTAGGATCAATCTTGAACAGTATTGATTTTCTTCTTTCAATACAAATCGCTGTATTAGCATTTCCCAATAAACAAATGGCCCTCTGGACCCATTGACGCATCTCTGCGACATCCACTCCAAAATTATTTGTATGTGCTTCCTCGTACAAATCAAAAATCTTAGTGAGCGGTCCCAAGACATCCAAAAGTCTGTCCTGACAACCTTTAAGCCCTTTCTCCAGACCTTTTCTTGGGTCCTTCCCATATTTATTTATGAACGCCATCATTTTTTTATCTAACTCCGGCGTGTAAGCAACCTTACTATCTAGACTTGGTCTAGGGCACTCACTTCGCATTTTTGTCCTGACTTCCTTTGGAATCTCCCTTCTAATCCAGTATTTTACGTATTTTGCTACATGCTCCACCGGAGCCCATTGTGGAGAGAGAGGATGCTGAATCAATAAGGGATTAAACATATCCTCACCCTGAGGATCTAAAATCTCCTTTTTTTTCAATTTAATTTCACAAACCTTAATCTCTCTCCTTTTCACTGGTACAATCTCCACATCAGAATCCTCCATGCTTGAGCTACAAGTTAGCTCTACATCTCCGCTAGATGATGTGGAATCACATGAAACACTTGTATGTTTCACCTTTTGTGCCCTTTTGGCTCCCTCTTTGGCCTTTATAGCCTCATTTTTTTTAACCTTACGCTCTTTCCATTTTTTAATCGACTCACCGATCTTCCTTTTCTGAGTTTTCTTTTTTCCATCTTTCGAACCACTCGGTACCACTTCATGTTCCTCAGTGGTCCAATAACTCTCTTCCTCTCTCATTCTTCTCTGCATCCCTTTCTCCATACTGCTTTCTATTTTTTTTATCTATTGAAGCTGACATCTCACCAAACATCTTCTCCATGTAGCTTTTCATCCTGTCCTCAAAACTACACTCAACTCCTTCCATTCTCTTTTAATTATATATTTAATTAATATATTCACTTTCTTTTTCTTTTTTAAATTTTCCTCTTTCTCTCTCTCCTTTATTTATTTATTTATTTATTTAATCTATTCTCTTTACATCAAACTCTTCAAAATTACCTTTCTCCCTAGATGTACTTTTTTCCCTAAATTCAATAACTCTCCACTAAGCACCACAACTCTACCGACACCTGATCGACCACCGAAGTCTGTCAGAAAAACTCTCCTCGTTATAACACCCTTTGTTACTTATTATCCCAAAATATGGCCTCCCTCTCACACCATGTTAATCCATTACACCTTTACCAATCTCCTAAAATGGCCGCCGCACGCTACGTGCATACAGCGGCCCCCTCTGTTCAAAATTCAAATATTCCTCCTCACGCGATCATAACACAGGAAGTCTCCCCGCACGCGAAGCAGAACTCGCGCATGACTGTCTTCCCGCACGCGAAGCAAAGCTTACAGAGCTCGCGTTCACACGCACACTGTCCACCAACGGTCACCAAGGTATTTTCCCGTTTAAACTAATATTAAACACGCACTACGAACACGATCTCATTCCTACTCAATCTCATTACCATCTTCCTCTATTCAGATTCCTGTCTTAACCAACAAGCTAAAATCATAAAGTTTCCAAATTAAAAACAATTTCTTCATCCTTTTCCACATATAAATCTTCTAATTTATATCCTCCTTATAATATCCCAACAGAATTAATCATTAACCACACACCAATATCCCTTATCACATTCTTAATTTAAATTATTTCAATCAATTAAATTCCAACTTATCTGATCACTGAGCAGCAACAAAAGAGGAAGATGGCTGCCAGTTCTGTGTGTTTATACATGTTCAAAGTTCTAAGAATTTGGTAGTGTTCTAATTCTATTGTTTATTTGTTGCTGCTGTCTGAGGAGCAATAAAAGGGTAATGCATAATGTTGGCCTCCGGGCCTTGATGTAAAATCAGAGCTATAGGCATGTGTGGGGTGTAACAGTTTTCAAGATCACCCATACAGGTGTTAACCAGGGCTGGACTGGAGAACCAGAAGCAGCTGTGGCAAAAATGCACAAATCAGCCACAGTCCCATCCTTTTCTCGCCCTACCTCTATCTTTCCATCCATCCATCAATTCTCTCTCTCTCTTATCATCTCTGTCTTCTCCCTCTCTGATCTCTTTCCATTTCCTTTCCATCTTCTCGCCCATTCTGAAGCCCCCTTGTACTGGCTACAATTAAATACGGGTAGGTAGTAAAGTGACAGAGGCGCCCAGCAGTGGCCCTGGGCTTTCACAACTGGTCTACTCTAGTTCCTTGCGACCGGCTCTTTGACTAATGGAAAAAAGGCCCATCCAGCCTTTATTTCCAAATCAGTCAATATGAAATAATACTGCCCTATGTAAGTGCAATTTTTCAAAATCGAACCGTAAGCCACCTCCACAAATTCGAATTTGTGAAGGCAGCTTACTGTTCGATTTGTACCGAGGCATTTGGGAGATTTCTCTAGGAAAGACATATGTAGACGGGCAGGATGCTTGGTTGCCCCATATTTGGGACTACTCATACCCCATTGTTTGTGCAATAGGAATTCTAAGACTGAGAACGGAAAACACTTTGGAAATCTTTATACGCACTTCATTGATCTGTGATTTGAACTCACAAAGAGAACATTGAGCCCTGACGAAGTTCCGTTGGAACGAAACGCGTTGGCTGAGCCTTTTTAGATGTTAAAAAGAGAATAAAGGACTTAATTTTGATAAAGATTGGAAGTTCTCGGAATTTTGCTTCTTGGTGCACCGTCCTTGTCCCCAAACTCTGTAAATATGTCACTACCAAAGCCAAATGATGTCCAGCTCGGGGTCTCACTCCTCAGCTTACTATGTCTCATCCAACTAACTCTGTGTAACCACCCAATCTGATAATGTTCTTTTGTCACTTTATGCGATGTTGAGTACTTCTGTTAGATGTGTCAGTAATTAGATAATAAAATAAAGGAAACTAAAGCTGACTACCCTTTTACTCTTATTTGTGTTGGTTTTTGCATGAATTTTTAGTGCAAATTAGATTTTGTCTTTTCTTGTTTTCAAATCTTTTTATTAAGCAAAAGCTTCATACAACACATAATACAGAGTAGGTCAACGAATATTATCCATGTATAAGTCTTAGGTTTAGCACAGAGCAGGAAAAAAAATATCCATCATGTCAAAAATAATGTTTTTACGGTCCATAGGCATACACGGAGCGCCATCACCTTCCCTGACTATCCTCCCCTCTCCCATCCCATTACTCGTCCCATCCCTTAGCCATTTAACCCCTATGGTTTCGTCAGCACCCCCTCACTTCCCCACACTTCCGGGGACAACCTCTGGTTTTGTATATTTCTTGTTCTGCCCCCAGGGGGGATGCAGGGGGGATAGCAGGCCCAACCTCTGGCGATGTTCCTCTTAGCTACCCCCGCCGCCAGTCGCAACCAGATCTCGGTATATCCAGGCCATGTTGTGTCCTCTGTAATCTCCAGGATCGGTCACTTTGCATCCAAAGGCACCTCCTCCCGAGTAACTCGAGACATTAAGTCAGTTGTTTTAGCCCAGAACACCTGTATGTACAGGCATTTCGGGAGAATGTGAAAAAATGTGCCCTCATCTCGACATATCCTCCTACATTGCGGGGTCGCAACCCTATCAATTCTACGCAGCAGGGTCTGTGAGTAGAAGGTCCGGTGTCATATTTTCAGTTGGATGAGTCTGAAACAGGCGCGTATAGCCATTTCTCGTGGGCTCTGTACAATATTTTGTCTTTTCATGTAAGAGAATACCCTGAATTGTTTCCTGTTTTGCTCGAAATTACATTGCGCATGTGTTTGTAGTGAAGCAGTGATTGCCGCATTGAAGGTGCAGTCTGGTATCCCTGGTGCTGACCTTCTACTACACAATGTTCTTCTAAAGTCAACTGAAGATGCTGTGGTTGAGTATAACTGTTCCCGCTCCTGGTCCAGTCCACATACTTTCTGTGATTTGTACCACGTATCTGTGTTTAGTTGGCAACAACTCCACCATATTTGTAATCAGGCACTCAACAACCTCAGACGTTTGTCAGGAGAGGGCTTATTCGGTGTGATTAAAATGGCGTCTCCAGTTTGCATGGTATTGTGACTCCAGCACTTGTGAAGATGTTGTAGGTCATTGGCGTAGCTGGGGGGGGGGCGGTAGGGGCGGTCAGCCCCAGGCGGCACTATTTCGGGGGTGGACAAAGGCATTCAGATAAGGCTCGGCTTGCTTTCGTGGATGTTCGGTGACGGGCAGAGAAGGAATCGGACTCGGGCAATGTCCTCTTCTTTTCTGTGCTGGCAGCTGTCCCCCCCTCTCCTCCTAATATTCCCTCTCTGTCTTGCTCCTCACTTACTGAAAACGGTAACTTGAAGAAACGGTTCACAACCTATCTTTCCTTCTTTCATTTATTTGCTTCCCTGTGAAATGGATCCAAAAAAGAAAAACACTCTTGCGGGAAATGCCCTTTTTCTGACATTTTTCTACTCCAAAGTGCAGCGGGATGGAGAGAAATAGAAGGTTTTCAATATGAAAAATAAATACATAACTAAATAAAGCAAGACAGAGTGGTTGCAAAGTGGCCAGATTGGTTTTATTCACATCCAAACACATCAGCCTCACTTTACAGAGTTTGCCAGTGAAGTGCTACTTTTGTTTTTTCGTCTTTCTTTGAACAGCATTGTTGTCCCCAGGTGGGGAAGTGCACCATTCCCTAGGGACTGCAATACCTGGTTGATGGGTGGATTGGAAAACAAAATGTGTACCATGGCTCTGTTTTTGGATGTGGTCTTTTTAAACCATACTGCTTACGTTTTGTAAGGATATAAGCAATGGACTTTGAAACGGTTTCCTTCAGGGCCCTGTAGTCATGTCCTTAACTTTTCAGGTAAAACCACTCGCTGATTTCTGAATAGTGAGTGAGAGATCGTTAAGGTAACCATGTTGTTTCTGCTTACATTTCACATGCTTTATTAATCTTGCATTCCCTATGAGTATTTGCTTTTACTTTTCTTTTTTTAGGCAGCATATTACTCTTATCAAGTGCATAATTTGAATTAAGCCACATCCAAGTGTTTATAGCGGGCACAATTAGGTTATAGCTGAAGACAGTGCGAGTTTCTCTCAGTGGGGCAGTATGGTGTTCAGTGGGGGAGAGGATGTGGCACTATGGCCAGAGCTGTCGAATTTGAAACTGGGGAAACTGGGTTCAGCCTTCATGACCAGTCCACCAGACCACTCTACTGAGGGAGCATATTCCCATGCTAGACCTTACAAGGCCCCACTAGACCTTAGAAGGCTTGATGTCTTAGCACAAACAGGTGTACCCTAGTGGTGTCAATTGTGAGTTAACCTTGAAGGCCTGTCAACCACAATCCATAATGAAGTTCATCTCCAGTCTTGCGGGCAGGCCTACGAAGCAGCACACCCTAAAGCAACAGTGATCCAGTCACTGTGACTCTGTCACTGAGGTCACATGAACCTTGAGCAGGTTAGAGCGGTGCAAACGGTGTGACCGCACTGGGTACCTATTTCAGGTGGTTGCGTAGTGTTTGCAAGTATATTATGGTTTAAAAAAACTTGCTGCCTCCTTCCAGGCCTCCAGCAATTTTCAGAAACAATAAAAATGTCATGATAACTTCGGTGATTAATGTACTTCCTAGCGAGAGATCCGAGTTTTGTCTAGTGGAAGGGTTGACTCCTGGAAAGGTAGCACAGAGGGTTAATGTGCCTGCTGCAAAGAACATGTACCATGCAGATCACAAAGTGCACTGCTTTAATGGGGGGACCATGATGAATGGTCATTTAATGTCAGCTGTAGATGATGAATCTCTGAACAGTGTCATGTATGTGCATGTTTGCATTGTGCTGAGGGAATTACCAGGTAACTGTTCACGCAGCTCTCTGATGGATGTCACATGCGGTTTTTCTGAGGCCCCAGATCATGCAGTCTGTGTGTTCTCTTTTGTACTGCCAGTCACTGGTGTATTCAACTGTGTAGCCTTGGACCGTGTCATGTATGTGCATGTAGCTTGCATGATCGAGGTAACTATTAGCGGCGATACTACGTGTCTCTCGGTCCTCTTTCAAGTGCTTGCCGTCCTTTTTCCCCAGCAACCCCCCCACCCCCCCCAGGGGCGGCAATCTGAGGGATAGCCCCGGGCGCCACAAGCTGTAGCTACGCCTCTGTTGTAGGTTTTAGGTAGCGTAGGTATACCTTAAAGAAACTTAGAACCTCTAGTGGGGCTCTCCATGTCTATTTACCTTGCTTTGACCTGGTTCATCTATGCTGATTTTGAAAATTAATTTTATGTTGTCATTTCAAACTGAAGGTTTTTTCCAGTTGTGTGAATGCCGTACGATGCAGCAACATTGGACAGAATGGTTGTGTTGTGATTGGATACCTAGTCACTGCCACACAGGGGTGTTGGATTGCTCGTGAATCTTTAATTTTGATACAATGCAGTGAGACAACTTGTTGCACTGCTCTGAGAGGAGAGAAATGTGCCATATTTATCAAGATATGGCGAAATATGGCACATTCCTGCTCTCTCTGTCTCTCTCTCTCTCTCTCTGCAGTGATTTTTGTGCTGCCTAGCACCAACAAAGGCACTCTTGCACCATGATGCAAAGGTGTCTGTGTAGCAGACAGGATTGATTTTGTGCAGGTAGGGGCACCCTCGCACAAAAACTATCCTTAGAAGTGTTTTCCTTTTCTAAGTGCGCTATAGACTGCAGCAAACTCAGGAAGAGGAAACAGAGGAAATAAAGACATTTCTCCTCTTTGCACTTCTATGTGGAAGGTGAACAATTGTGACGCATTCCTAGGTGTCTTGGTAAATCTGGAAATGCAGAAAAATACATGGGTGGATGCGTGGGAACACCCACTCTCCATCCATCTAACGCCTTTCTGGCACAGAGTAACACAAGACAGCGGCTTGCGCTGCCTTGCATTACTTCAGATTTACCAAGCCATGCAGGGCCACGCAAGGTGGCCTTGCATGGCTTGGTTTATCTGACTTAAGGATTCTGTTGCTCTTACGTCACCCTGTTTGACACAAGGGCAGCACAATCCTTTGATAAATCTATCCCACAGTTTCTAGAGACTGTGCTGAGAGGGTGGAGAGATGCAGACTCCTTGGAGATTCAATTGAGGCTGCCAAGGTGAAAGGTTTCCACACAGGACACTCTTTGTAAGATTTCCTGGGGAGCCCCTTCCTCTAGCAGTGGGAGAGGGGCCCCTTGAATGAATGTCAGTGTGAGAGTGAAAGTGGGTTATCCCACTTAATAAGCTATTCAAGAGAAGCTTATCCCTTCAGGAGGACCATGTTTGTCAGATAATATGACTGGAGCATGCACCTTTACAGCTTTGAAAAAAACACAAAGCTTTAGACACTTACAGGCACATGCACCAACCATTTTTGCGAGCGCAAACAATGCGATTTGCAAAAATCAGCCATTTGCGCCCGCAAAAAGGGCATTCGCGATGCATCAATGTTCAAGGCACTCGCAATTTGAGGATTCGCAATTATTTTGCAATTTCTCAAATTGCGATTGCAATTAAGGAATCGCAATTTGCGAATCCTTAAATGCAATGCAAGACCACTTTAGAATAGCGATTTTTGCTAATAGGGGGCGCAAATTACCATGAAGTTGAACTTGACGGTAATTTATAAAACTTTGAAAAATGCACTTTAGTGCATTTTTCAAAGTTTCATGTTGCGCACACACATGCCTATTGGTACTCGCAAATTGCGCATGCAATCTCCCATTCATTCCTATGGGCCTGTAGGCCCATAGGAATGAATGGGGAGCCATTCCTTAATTGTGACTTGCAATCTGCGAGTCGCAATTAAGGAATTAGTAGGAATCACTATTTTCTCAGTGATTCCTACATGCATAGGCATTTGCGCTTCCTTATTAGCGAATCCTTATTTTTTGCTAATAAGGAATCGCAAAAGGCATGTTTGATGCATGTGCCTGTTATGTATTACACTTGGGATCACCTAGGGCCTTATTCAGAGTTTGGCAGACTGAATAATCCATTACAAATGTGATAGTCGTTCCGTTTGTCATACTACAAGTGATTGCAAAAAGAACAATAGATGGACAGAATGTTGAAAAATGTCAAACATTTACCCCAGTGCAGCAATCTGGGCCTAAATCCATCCTTTTTTTGCTCCCCATGCCATTCCAGTTTAAACCCATCCATCTGCAAATCAGTCTTGACCCTGTTCCTCATGGGAACAGTCCAGCCCGAACTGCCAGGCCACGTTCTTCCTGGACTGGAAAACAAGCATCCTAGGACCGGTTTTGGGATTTCACCCCTCATCATTCAGGCTAGCTTGATTCCAGTGGCATGGTGAGCACGGGACCCACATCTGGGCATACCCGTCCCACCCAGGGTGACAAATGCAAAAAAAAAACAATTGAGGGAAAAAAAGCTGAACAGTGTCATGCATTCACCCCAGTACAGAGATCTGGGTGTAAATCCATTGTTTTTTTTTCTTTTGCTTTTGTACTACATGTCTTTGGCACTTTTAATACGGGGGATACAATATTTATCTAGTTTTGCCGAAGTATCCCATGTTGTAAACTCTAAATAAGCCCCCAAGTCACCAAACCATGCTTAGTGTTTATTAGGCATTCCACACATCGCTTTTTATCTTCATTTGCTGCCTAAAAAAAGCATTAATGACCTCAGAAAATCATAGGTTTAGTCACTAAACCAGGTTGTACTGCATTGCAAGCCAACTAAGCTCTGGTTTCAACGCTCATGCATGTGAAATACATACGGCTCTCTTACACATGTACTGACACTATAGGAACAAAACCCTTTACGATATTTTAACTGTTTTATTGTATTTTATGTGCTCAGGGCTTTGGCCCATAAAGCTAATAAATAACATTAAACACATAAATAAATTTAAAAATAGGCTTAAAACTCCAGATTGGTAAACCAATTCAGGACATATTTATCTAGTGATTCTGGGATTAAATGCACTTCTTTGCTTCCAGTTCATTATAAGTTCATTATAAACAGGGTTCAGAGTCTGAGGGCACTGCTCAACTCATCATATTTGTTTATCACCAAATATCAGCTTAGTCTTGCTCAACAAAAAGCACTTTCGCAATCCAGGCCTTTCATGACAAACTCACTGACTTGAAAAGTGCCTGAGGTACAGGCTGAAACAGTAGTAGAGAAAGTAGAACGAACAATTTCTAAATAGATCTGCAGATGAATACTGAGTTATTCGACAATAATGAGGAGCTTATTTATGAAATTGTGATGCTGTGCAGCAAGTCACCTTGTTGCGCTGCGCTGTGTGACAGGGAAAGTGGCAGGAATGCAGTCGCAGCCAGCATAATCTGCGGATGGGGGGCGGGAAGGTCACGCAGGGAAGGGGACACGTGGAAAGGGAGGTCACGCAGGGCGTGGTAGGTTTAAATTAATAATAAAAAAAGTTAAACTTACCATCACGCCGGCTGGGCCCAGGAGCAGGAAGCAGGCAGACAAGCTCCCAGTCCCACCCCCAAAGCCAATTCCAATGTTGCAAGCAGCATTGTGATTGGTCGGGACGCCGCCCAGCCAGGGGCTAATATCTCAGCCGTGTTCTCCATGTAGGTTGCATTGCAGCCTGCATGCAGAAGGGCAGAGTGCGCATGACTGGTTTGGTCGGCCCCAGAGGGCCGACTCAACCAGTCATGCACACTCAGGAGAGGGCCCACCACTCCTCCCCTGCCCAGCCCTGCTCGCAGAGCATCCCTGTCCACCCGCCCGCCCTCAACCAAACCCTTCTACTTTCCCGCAGTGCGAGAAGCAGAAACATAAAATGGATGTTATTACCATTTTATGTTTCTGCTTCTCACACTGCGAGAAAGCAGTGGGGCAACGCTCCTCCACCCTAGTGGAGGAGCCGCCCCTGCAGGAATGCGCTGTATTTAAGGCAATAAGGCAAATTCCTGTCCTTTACCTTGCGCTGGTTCCCTTTTGGCAGCTTAAAGCCAATGCAGGCAACCTTGTCCCATGGGCAAGGGTGCCTGTATTGAATGCAGGATAGTTTGGTCAGGAAGGGGCACCTTCCTGCACAAAAACAATCCTGAGAGGCATATTCCTCTTTCTATGTGTGCAAGCAGAATGCAGCACACATAGAAAGAAGAAGTAACAAGGAGAAATAGCGATATTTCTCCTTGTTACTGCTTCCCAGGGAAGGTGTAAGATTTTGGCCCATTCCCAGGTTTACAAGTTCTTGTAAGTCTGGGGATGCATCAAAATCCATGGAAGTTGCATTGGAACAGCCATGAAAAGCCAATGGAACACCTTCCCAGAGCAGAGTAATGCAACACATAGATTTTCTAAGTCACTCAGAGCTACGTAAAGTGGCTTTTTGCGAAGCTGTGTTGCTAAAGACATCTTGGGGACATACAGAAACCTTCCCTGAGAGGGCATTCTGCCTGTTGCTTACATTGACTTTGTGGTTTGTAATGCACATTTTCTCACTTTCTATTTGATGGCTTATTTGTTTTAGGTTGCCCAGGTTCAGTTTGTCCCTCTCAAGAAGCAAAGGCTTTTCACTCTTCCTCTCATTGTATTCTTCCACAAGTGCTCCTTTCTGTAAACAGGCCTGTAAATCTTGTTCTTATCTTGCCGCATTTGCTGTGCATTCAAAGACAGATGTCAAATGTCAGGCTCTGTATTCACAGGGAGCTTGGTGTTCACTTTTCTTTCTCTGACTTCAAAGTGAGGGGATTTATGAGACAATCTTGCTGGTAACGGGGGGTAGAGGAGTTCATACATAATCTGTGATCACAAGTGTGCTATGCATTTATGAGTTTCTTTGCTGTCTGTTTTAATTAAAAAAAAAAAATTAAGGTTTAATTAAAAGAACTGGGGGTAGAGGAAAGGTTTCTTTCCTATCAAACCACAAAATTTAAGTGAACTGTGAAAGTATTTCAGAATATATAAGAATTAGCAAAGCACAAATTATGCAAATTTTTTATTAATTCTGAAGGGTGTTGGAAACATATACTTTAATATGATCAAAACAAATTAATACACTAGGTGATGCCATTTCCGCACATTATCGTTTGTGCGCTGTATAGTTTTATAAGTAAAACTGTATGTCTGTGCAAATGTAATGGTCATTTCAATGGAAAATTGTTGTCTGTGAAGGCAATGTGTTATCACACCGTGCATACCCAACTTTACGCCACTCCACTCCACACAACTCCATGCCACTCCACTGTACTCTGCACCACTCCACTCCACTTCACATCCCAACACAGCACTCTGCGACACTGCACTCTACTCCACTCTGCACCTCTCCACTCTATGCCAATGCACTCTACACCACTTTACTTACACCACTACAGACTAGGCCATTCTACTCTACTCTGCACAACTCCACTACATGCCACTCTGCAACATTGCTCTCTATGCCACTGCACTCTATGCCAATACACTGTGACGAGGCCAATGGCACAAACATTTGTTGTCCTTTGGAGAGAACTCCAAATCAAAACTGTTGACAGGGTCCTAAGGTAATGTAGTTATGGTTGGCCAGTTCTGGCGATGTCTGGCCAGTTGCGGTCGGTGCAGGTAGGATCAGTGGGGTGCGGCACGGGAGGGGAGGAGGGAGACGACAGACTATGACCAGTGAAAAACTACATTTAAAAAATGGAAAAACACCTTGCGCTCGCCGCATCGCAGGCTCAGCTATGCAGTAAGCACAAGGTAAGTGGTTTTCTTTTTTTCAAATTTGATTTTGCATCGTCGTCTGTCGACTCACTGCCCCCCCACCTCTCTTACCTGCACCAGCCAGTACTGTGTATGGCAGCAAATGTAAAAACAAAACAAAACCATCATCATTGTTCTCTGAAAGAACAGAAGCATCCTTAGGTTTAGCCCCTAAAAAAATATGTTCATGAAAATAATGAAGTAAACTACCAAGGATTACAGTAGAATTGTTGCAGGATCCATGGTAAAATCGATACTTGATGATCAAGCCAGCACAGTTCCAAAGAGCTCAGAATGCAAGTAAGCTCCTGCCTCCTTCTGGTACTAGAAAAAGAACACATTTGCAATGGCATTAATGGTTCACATTGACGTCCAGAAGGGTCAACATCAGTATAGAGCCAATCCACCCCTTGTCTTTCACTCAGATGGAGCCTCCTAACACAGCATCTATTCTGGAGCACAATTCCATGATAATTACTCCCCGAAGACCAATCACATACAAGCCAGCGATGCATTGAACATGTTCCTGCTATCTAAGGCAGCTTATGTTCCATGCCTCAGACCTTCTCCAGCCCATGTTGTCTGTTGAAGAAGAGTGGCTTGAGGCTAAGAAGTCCTTGGAGTCTGTTATGTAAATACAACCCCTCAAGCACTTGTCACTACAAACTATGTGCACTTTACATCACCTTAGGGTACAAAAAAAGTTAACATGTTTAAAACATGTAACTCTAAGCGAAAACCCTGCTGTACAGTGTCCTAGAAGAATCACATAAGGGATCCATTCTTTACTCAACACAATATCACGCCACTTTTGCAAGCCGGCACAGCACACAATCAGAGATGAGAATATGAAGAGTTTAAAACTTGCAAGAAAATATTATCACACCTATGTATATGTTCTACAACAGTAGTAATCTAATTAGGACATGTTTTCTCATCTCTCATGCTCTAAACTATTGAGTCAAACGTACAACGCGGTCTGGTCAGATCGATCCCGAGTTCAATGCTCACATATATGATGGATTCTGCCACTGGACCCAGTCCAGGGGACCCAGGGTTCTATCAATTCCAGGAATACAAAAGAAAATAATGAAGAGAAAGAATTTGTAGAGTAGGGTTTGAATCACCGATTCCCCAATGTAATCTTTGCAGGTGGTAAGTAAAGGAAATTAGAGGCTAGATTTGAAAGCAGTTGGTATACGAGTTCCCAAAGTAAGTTGATGAATCATCCCAAAAATGAATGTTTCATAGTCAGATCTTGTCTAGCAAACTTGCTAATCTTGCCTGTGTCAGCAGTGGCTGTCTGGAGGTTCCGGGCATAGTTCCATGAGTAACCACTATTTGCACTGTAAACATCTGCCTGTCACCGAGTCACTGCCTCCAAGACACCCCGGAGTCTTTCTGACTTGCAGCACCTACGCTGAATATTTCCTTGCACCTTGCTGCCAACACCAGACCACAGGTCTTGGAATAACTCGAAAAATATGAAAAAATGCTGACATCCACAGGCCCTAACTAGCAGTGTGCTGAGTTTAGCCCTCCAGAGACTTATGGGCAGAAATGCACTTGCGCCATTTACAGGAAATTGTTATGTTCTGCAAAATATCATTCTATAATGAAGTTCTTATTAAGAGGAATCTTTAATAAAATATCCTAATTTAAAAAAACACCTGTGTAATATAGTTTTTTAGAAGTCCGTATTGAACTCCTCCCTAATTAGTACAGTATTCTTATTCCTGTGCTGTCCACTGTGTCTTCTGGCATGGCCGAGGAAATAAAATTGGCACATTTGTGTATTGATTGAAAATTGGTAACATGCTGCATGCAGGTATATGGGGTGCACCAAACAGCAGAGCATGCATTCATACATTAGGTTTTTGTGTATGGTGCCTGCACCATTCACTGTGACTAGATTATATGCTATACTTACTGTAAGGAGAAGTTAGGCAGCCTCCTTCAGCCATTGACATCTTTTTCTCTGGAACCTTCAGCCACTGGCTTGAGACATTACCAATGACATATTGGATCAGACCAGAAGAGTATTTTACACTTGCAATGTATCTACTGGTGTGACCTTGATGCGTCCTTGTGCCTCCTCTGAAATCAGTGCGTGGGCCGGTGAGTGAGTTCAGGTGGGGCCCACCGGCACTCAATTTTGGGATCAGGACATATTTCTCATCATCAGTTTTTGACCTAGAATAAGAGAGAGAAAGGAAAAAGAGAGCCTGAAGAATGAGATAAAGAGATGGAAGTGTAGGGAGGTGGATGAAAGGGATGGAGTGGAATCAAGACTAGACAGCCTTGGTGTTCGGTAACATTCAACAGTACTGGAGATGGGATCTGAAAAAAACTTTGAGTTCTAAAAATTAAGAACTGACTGGACTACATGAGACATTAAGTTTCATCTGAAATCAGTCAGTGAGCAGCTCCACAGCACTGAAGAGTCAATGCTGACAAAAAGATGTGAGAAATGGGTACTATGGAAATGTAACTACGCCTTATTTTCAGTAATATCTATTTTTTTCAGTAGGTTTTGGCTATGATTGCTTCTCAGTGTTTCTGGGTGAACTATCATTAACAGAGCCAATAGGTTTGAACTTTGTATAGCATATACAGTGCTTACATGTTTTTTAGTACCAGCGCTCACAACTACGGGTATATCGGTTTTGTACACTCTTGATAGGATGCAATCAGACCCAGCTGACCACTGAAGTTACTGCTGGTGTTGGTGCAGTATCACTCATGTGGGTGACGGACTGAGTTTGTTGAGCCCTAAAGTTCTCCAAGGGTACACAGGAACCTTCTACAGTCTATGCAGGGTCCACAAGCTTGCTCGGATGAATGGAAATGAGATAGCTTGTGACATGGAAGAAGACTCTTAATGGAATCCATCTTCCTCCTACTCCCGAATAACACAAACTAACCTAAACATTTGATTGAGAGGACTGAGGACATTTTTAATGTATTGCATGAGTACAGGACACTTTTCAGATATCTCTTTTTCATAAGCAATTAATCAATTCCATAAGGAATTTCGTCCTTGTACAAGCTCTATTTTAGCTCAGTGTCATAAAAGCACATAGATAGGCATGGTAAAACATTGACAATCAGAATTAAATAAATACACGGTCCAGAAGTAAATGTGACAAAAAACAATATGAAAACTGTCTTGTGGACTTAGGATAAGAACTCAGAATAAAAACATGAAAACGCACTTTTTGCACGTGTACGCTCATTAGTAAATTTGCACCAGATATTTAGCCGTTTAAGGCCCTAAGTTTGGCCCTTGTTAACGAATTTTAACATAAGGGACACATAAACAAGAAAAAGAAACAAAGAAATAAACAGAAACTTCCTGGTGAAGGGGTGATGCGGGAAAAATGGGGCAGGTATGTTTTTTGCCTGCACACAGTAACTAATATAAATATTGACCAAAGAGAACCTATTACAAAATATAGACAAAAAACGATGACTGCAAAAATAGTGACTATACAATTTCACTAATATATATATATTTAGAAAACAGTATAGTGTTCTCTGCTATTAATTAAATTCTATAAATTTTTTAGGTGTTATCTTTAATAATATTTAAATACAGATCTGAATACTAAACAACACACCTTACAAACTAAATTAAACTCTTGCTTCAGAAAAACAATGTATTAACAGCTATTGCCGATTATTTTAAAAGGAAACGAAGTTAGTGTCAAGGAATTGATCGTTATAGAAAGTTCAGAAAATAAAGTCGTTTAGCGTCAGCAGGATGTCAACAGTGGGCATGTTTTCCAGTAAGATGTCTGTCATCGACCCGAGGTAAGAAACAGTCCTATCATGTGTTAGCACTCGGACTTCAAACTACATATTTGCGGAGTAGAAACGAGGTGGTGAGAGAGGAGAGAGTCTCCGGGTGGAGGAAACTGAAGTGTGGAGTCCTGGAGAAAATTCCCTAGGTGGCATTTCTGTTTCCAAAGAGGAAGGAGACAAACCCCAGCAACCAGAACAAGCATTTGCAATGCAATAGGTCTCGCATTTGCGAGATTTTGAGCTATTGGCATTGTAAATGACAATGCCTTTCATTTATAGGTTTAAAAAAACCTGTAATAATAAAAGGCATTGCCATTTACAACACCAATAGGTCAAAGTTTCGAAAATGCGATGTAAAGGTATTTTGCAATGTGGTAAAATAGTGACCTGGTGAGGCGCAGAGGGAAGGGGAGAAAGGAAGAACTTGGTGCAAGGGGCTGATACTTAAGTTTGTGGGATGGAGCGAGAAAACAAGAGCAAGAAATACAGAAGGAAAAACAAAAAGAAAGAGAGAGGGGCGATAAAGGGAGACGAGGACAAGAGAGCGCCAGTGGCTCATGGAGACGAGCGAAAGAAAGAGAGCGATGGCAGAAGAAAAAGAGATAACAGGTGGCAGTGAGGAGGGACAGTGAGGGAGCAAAGAGAAAGTAGAGGCAGAAAGAAACGGGATAAAGTGAGAGAATCCTCACAGGGCCAGGAAATGTCTAATTGACTGACGCTGTTTCCAAAATGCGCACAAATCCCACATATACGATGCTGAACAGAGCACGGGCCCTCAGCAGAACAAATCACGCTGGGAAGAAATCTAGTGCAAAGGGGTTGCGACCACGCCAACAGCCTAGATACTGGAGATCTACGAAGGAAATAACAAGAATACACTTTTTAATGAGTGGTTCACTCGGGGGCGAAGCTAGCATCGGTGCAGCAGGTGCAGTGGCACCGGGATCAAGAACGCTGATAGGCCCATTGAACCCTGGTAAGTGCTGAAGTTTACTACCCCAGCAGCAGTCAAAGCTGGCAGTCCTCTTCTAGTGCTATAAATAGCCAACATTACTGTTAGCCAATTTAATTTTATACATTTTACTGACCTCTGGAAGATGCGACCCAGTGGCTGCATTGTGACCTTGAGGTTGCTGCAGACGTCAGCAGCGAGCATTGAACTCACCGAGCAAGCCTGCTGGTTTTGATGGGTAAATTATTTAGCTTGATCAATATTTAGCAAACCCTCTGGATTTATGGCGGGCCCACCCGCTGCGCATTCATTTGAAATCCTCACAGGGACAGGGAAGGACTAATTGACTGACGCTGTTTCCAAAATGCACACAAATCCCACATAAACGATGCTGAACAGAGCACGGGCCCTCAGCAGAACAAATTACGTTGGGAAGAAATCTAGTGGAAAGGGGTTGCGACCACACCAACAGCCTTGATACTGGAGATCTACGAAGGAAATGCGATGACTCCATTAACGGTTTCAGAACTCGAGAGCAATGCAGGACGCTTAGACAAGGCCTAGAAATGGCGGGCAGTGTGGTGAGTAAACGGGAGCCAAATAAGGCTGTGAAAGCTGCCAGGCACACTTGGAGCACCTGGCTAAGATATAGTGTCACACCATGGTCAGAAAAGCCTTCAGTCCCACACCGACGTTGGCTGTGTGCAGGTATGCCCCAGGTGCCCACACCAGAGCTTCCACGCGTGACGGCTGTGCCCTGGACACCCTGACGCTGCCTGTAGCACCCGCAGGAACCCCACAAGGGCGACACGCGGCAGTGGTAGCCCGAGCCCCATCGTGCAGCTGCACTGTGGGAAGCGGGGCCCAGGGGGATTAGAGGCAGCGGCTCTGTGTAGCCAGGTAGCAGCTAGCCGCAGGCCAGCTCTGTGCCAATCGCAGCTTTGCAGTGCCAAGGAGGCGCCCGGCTGGATTAGCCCCCGGGGACTGTCTGCAGCCCCACTGAGGGTGTGAGGGAGGCTGAATCGCAGGAAGGTTGGAGGCTCAACAAAATGTCCGAGAAGTTCACATTCTTGCGCGGGGCGCCCCCGAATTAACTAAGGGTACGGTGGGTCGCTTCCAACAGCACAACTTCGTGCACCCCTGGTGTGGCGGGACTGTGCCTGGTTGCACTGAAGCTTTGGACACTCACGTTTAACAGGCTGCTGCAAACAAGTCAACCGGCTGTGTATCAGGGAAAGATACATTACTAGGAAACCCGGTGACATCACGACACCCGCTAAGAAGGGCTCCGGCACACCCGATGTGTGTTGCACTCGGCGGCTATGAAAGGTGGATATGTGCACGGAAAGAGTGCGATCAGCCAGCCAAAAAGCAGACGAGCCCAAAGTGAAAGCGACGGTGATATTAAATAAATAAAGGCGCTTAGCCATGCTGTGTTGGGAGGCGGGAGGGATCTGAAAGCGCCTGTGATGCTAAACAAATGAAGGCGCTTTCCCAGGCTGTGTTGGGAGGTGGGAGGGGCCAGAAAGCACCGGTGATATTAAATAAATAAAGGCGCTTTGTCATGGTGTGTTGTGAGGCGGGAGGGATCTGAAAGCACCAGCGATGTAAATAAAGGCACTTCACCATGCTGAGGTGGGAGGGGTACTCTAAGTTAAAAAGGAACCAAGTGCTGGCACACATGGTCTCAAATATCCTGCCTTGTTCCGATAGGTGCTCATAATGCGGACATATTCAAAAAAATCTTCACCCTGTCAAGAAGTTTCCGTCCTCTCCTTCTGGACAAAGCAGCAAGGACAATCGCGTGTGTTAACAAGCGCGGCCCCGGCGAGCCTCACATACAGGAAGGGGCCGCGAGACGCGCTCTGTTGTGGGGGTGGGGGAGGGGGAGGAGCATTGAGGCACAAAAAAAGCAGGCTGGCTGGCAAGTGGTGTGCGATGTGCACGCACCATGACGAGAGAGGAAAGCCATATGGCGCCTCTGCTCGTCATTGTGCGCGTAATCGCACGCCCGTCGCCAGTGGGCTGAAGCGCTTCCCAAAAGCGGATTGCATGGCGGCACGATGCGCGTGATTGTGCGCGTGCTAGCCATGCAATCCGCTTTTGGGAGCACTTTGAAAAGCCCTTTTACAATAGTCCCGCTTTGCGATCGCTTACGCGATAGCAAGGCGAGACCTAAATACAACTATATCACCTAAAGGTAGGAATACTGAAATTGTCACAAGTTAATATACTTCAAGTGTAAGCTGCACAGCAGTTCAAATTATATATAAAGCGTTTTACGGAGGCTAACGTTGCACATGAGCACTTGCAGAATTTGAAAAGCACATGGCGACGTAATTAATAATTTCACTACAACAATGCAGGTACATAGAAGGAATTGCTAATACCAAAGCCGAAAGAGAATCTATCGAGATTCCGTGCAGAATTTACCCAATGACAGTGCAATGCATTGTGGAACTTGTATTTCAAATGTATCAGTCATGTGTCTACACGTATAAATAGCATGCACCACGCACTTTGCAATTTTATGTATTTCCACCTGTGATCAAGGCGAAGGCTGATACGCGTAAGGATATGGAAATATGTGCTGCTGCCTTCTGAATAAATGCTTTGCTTTCTGAAATGGGCCTCATCTTTTTGGATATAAATAAATAAATAACATATATATATTACCTACTGGCGGTCGCCAGTAGGTAGTTATAGTTAGGACCACGTTTCCATAGGAAAACCTCAACATTCTATTTTGAATAACTTTGGCGCCGGTCGACGAATCCTCGCGAATTTCTCAAAATAGGTGGGGCGCTACGCTCCGCTCCTACCCTGAAAGTCTCGGGGGGATTCGTCAAGCGGGGGCTGAGATAAAAGGGGGGTCCCAAAACGCGTTTTTCCCATGCATTTTTCCATAGGACCTTTAGACAGGGCTACAGCCCGAACGGCTGAACAGAATTACTAGAAATTTGGCAGAGAGGTAGTCCTCAGGTCAAGGAAGTGCCTTTTGTAGGTTTGGTGTAAATCTGTTCAGTAGATTCTGAGAAAATAGCCTTTAAATCAATATATATATCTGAGCCCGCTTACGGTACGCTTACCGTACGCTTACGGTAAGCGTACGGCGGCGTGCGCGAGCGCGATTCTGATTGGCTGTTAGATCTTAGTAAACATTCGAATCGGTCGAAACCAGGAAGCGGCGGCCGCCATTTTGTGTATTTCACTCTGAAAAAAAAGAGTGAAAACAAGGAAAGGGGGCAATGAGGAGAGTTACAGACCCCCTAACATTTGTAAGGGGGTCAAAGAAGGACAGAAAAGTACAAAAAAAACATTTATTGATTTAAAAAAAAATCACGGGGTACGCGTACGGTAAGCTTACGGTAAGCGTACGGTAAAAAAAAAAAAAAATAGATAAATGAAAAGCAGATTTAAGAGTTTAGAAATTAGGGAGCTCTAAAAAGAGCTGTTGTGTTTATGAAGTCATTTTTTTAGTGGTACCTACAAGTAAGTACCGATGCAGAGTCTAAGGTTCAAGAGGAAGACTCTGTTCCCTTCATCATTGAAGTGCACACCATCTCCTCTATAAATGTCTTGCATGTCATAACGCAAGTTGTTGTGGTAAATGGCACCCATACCATAGTCACGGAGGAAAGCAGAAACAGATTTGTTGACGTGCTTTCTTGCTTTGTCAATCTGTGGACAGAAATGATTGGACCAGTTCCATTTTTGCCTTTGGCATATGTTGGAAAACACAAAGGCAGTTTTAGGGAAAAGTGTAAACAGTTGTGCAAAGGTGTCCTTCATAAGCATTTCCAGACCTACCCCAGTCAAAGTGCCTAGGTCATTGCCACCACAGTGCACTATTATGAGGTCAGGGTGTTGGATTTGAATGAAGGATTTCACCAATGGCATCAATTGGTGCCACTTTAACCCTCTCTGACCAATCCATTTAATGTCTACATTTGGCAAAGCAAGGTCTCTCACCATATCTGTTTTCTCTGCAAACTTTTCACTCCAGAAGACATAGCTGTGCCCTACAATCCACACTGTGAACATCTTCAAAGGAGAACTGGATGCACTCAGGAGGTGTCTTTCAGTAGAATGGCAATAAGAAAAGAAAGACAGTTTGGAAATGGAGGCATACATATTTTTTTAAAACAAAAAGAACTGATTGGCTGTTTCATACCATTCTAGAATAAAAACTAGGCTGTATGTGAAAATTAATAGAAGCATGTTTTGTATTGGTACAAAAAAATGTGTAACCAAAGAACAGTACTATGGATTTGCTGTAAGGTTTGAAAAGTCAAGCACTCTTGCTCTGTGGAATTGAAACATTGTGTGTCGAACTTCTGACCTAACTGCACACAGCAGTGTTCCATGAGCTGTTGCTATGGTAGCAGGCAGAAGTCAAGTTGGGGGAAGGGTACTAGGCAGAAGTCAAGTTGGGGGCAGGGTACTTTTGGAAAAGGGTTGGTTTTCAACCAATAGAAATGTGTGAATACATGTGAAAAAAAGGGGGAAGCACTGAGATTTGAAACTTACATGTATATGTGTGGAAAAATAGAGGGAAAGTTTGCCATTATCTGGTTCTGCTGAGAGGAGAGAGGTGAACAGAACAGAGATCCTGGCTCTGATAATCTGCTGTTTGAGTGTCACATTTCTTTCACAACTAACTAATTTTAAAGGTAAGTTTACAGTTTGAGAGGGGATGTATGTGGTAACTTAAGAAATGAATAATAGAAATGGGAATTGTTTTTGTTGTAGTTACACATGGTGGTTTCATAATGTGTCAGTGTGTAAAAGTGATTTACACTTGCCCCGAAAAAAAAAAAGAGCAGTAAGTGTGCTTTCAAATTGGCAAAGAAATTTCGTTTTGGCACTAATGTGAAAACATGACTCTGTGTGCATAGAAGAATTATAGGCAGAGATTTATTGCGTCTTGCTCTGGTGATTTCACAGTTGCATTAGATGGAAAGGGGGAGCGAATTTTTGGGGGAAGAAGCAGAGGCTTAGCACACACCCATGTCCTTGCCGTGTATAGTCATGCACAGTATTTACAAGCGAGTGGGGTTTTCAGGTTTAAGTCTGTAATGCAAATACATTCAGCATCACTAAGGCTGGTTGCCCTTGGTGGAGTGTAGGCAGTCACAGAGAATGCACATGGTGGTGGTCTGAAAAAAAAACAGCTTGGACACGTGCAATTAAATAAATCAAAAATAGTGGTTTCATAATGTGTCAGTCTGTAAAAGTGATTTCAAATTGTAAAAAGAGATTTTCACTTGGCCCGAAAAAAAAAAGAGCAGTAAGTGTGCTTTCAAATTGGCAAAGAAATTTCGTTGTGGGACTAATGTGAAAACATGACTCTGTGTGCATAGAAGAATTATAGGCAGAGATTTATTGCGTCTTGCTCTGGTGATTTCACAGTTGCATTAGATGGAAAGGGGGAGCGAATTATTGGGGGAAGAAGCAGAGGCTTAGCACACACCCATGTCCTTGCCGTGTATAGTCATGCACAGTATTTACAAGCCAGTGGGGTTTTCAGGTTTAAGTCTGTAATGCAAATACATTCAGCATCACTAAGGCTGGTTGCCCTTGCTGGAGTGTAGGCAGTCACAGAGAATGCACATGGTGTTGGTCTGAAAAAAAAACAGCTTGGACACGTCCAATTAAATAAATCAAAAATAGTGGTTTCATAATGTGTCAGTCTGTAAAAGTGATTTCAAATTGTAAAAAGAGATTTTCACTTGGCCCGAAAAAAAAAGAGCAGTAAGTGTGCTTTCAAATTGGTAAAGAAATTTCGTTTTGGCACTAATGTGAAAACATGACTCTGTGTGCATAGAAGAATTATAGGCAGAGATTTATTGCGTCTTGCTCTGGTGATTTCACAGTTGCATTAGATGGAAAGGGGGAGCGAATTATTGGGGGAAGAAGCAGAGGCTTAGCACACACCCATGTCCTTGCCGTGTATAGTCATGCACAGTATTTACAAGCCAGTGGGGTTTTCAGGTTTAAGTCTGTAATGCAAATACATTCAGCATCACTAAGGCTGGTTGCCCTTGCTGGAGTGTAGGCAGTCACAGAGAATGCACATGGTGGTGGTCTGAAAAAAAAACAGCTTGGACACGTGCAATTAAATAAATCAAAAATAGTGGTTTCATAATGTGTCAGTCTGTAAAAGTGATTTCAAATTGTAAAAAGAGATTTTCACTTGGCCCGAAAAAAAAAGAGCAGTAAGTGTGCTTTCAAATTGGCAAAGAAATTTCGTTTTGGCACTAATGTGAAAACATGACTCTGTGTGCATAGAAGAATTATAGGCAGAGATTTATTGCGTCTTGCTCTGGTGATTTCACAGTTGCATTAGATGGAAAGGGGGAGCGAATTTTTGGGGGAAGAAGCAGAGGCTTAGCACACACCCATGTCCTTGCCGTGTATAGTCATGCACAGTATTTACAAGCCAGTGGGGTTTTCAGGTTTAAGTCTGTAATGCAAATACATTCAGCATCACTAAGGCTGGTTGCCCTTGGTGGAGTGTAGGCAGTCACAGAGAATGCACATGGTGTTGGTCTGAAAAAAAACCAGCTTGGACACGTCCAATTAAATAAATCAAAAATAGTGGTTTCATAATGTGTCAGTCTGTAAAAGTGATTTCAAATTGTAAAAAGAGATTTTCACTTGGCCCGAAAAAAAAAGAGCAGTAAGTGTGCTTTGAAATTGGCAAAGAAATTTCGTTTTGGGACTAATGTGAAAACATGACTCTGTGTGCATAGAAGAATTATAGGCAGAGATTTATTGCGTCTTGCTCTGGTGATTTCACAGTTGCATTAGATGGAAAGGGGGAGCGAATTTTTGGGGGAAGAAGCAGAGGCTTAGCACACACCCATGTCCTTGCCGTGTATAGTCATGCACAGTATTTACAAGCCAGTGGGGTTTTCAGGTTTAAGTCTGTAATGCAAATACATTCAGCATCACTAAGGCTGGTTGCCCTTGCTGGAGTGTAGGCAGTCACAGAGAATGCACATGGTGGTGGTCTGAAAAAAAAACAGCTTGGACACGTGCAATTAAATAAATCAAAAATAGTGGTTTCATAATGTGTCAATCTGTAAAAGTGATTTCAAATTGTAAAAAGAGATTTTCACTTGGCCCGAAAAAAAAAGAGCAGTAAGTGTGCTTTCAAATTGGCAAAGAAATTTCGTTTTGGGACTAATGTGAAAACATGACTCTGTGTGCATAGAAGAATTATAGGCAGAGATTTATTGCGTCTTGCTCTGGTGATTTCACAGTTGCATTAGATGGAAAGGGGGAGCGAATTATTGGGGGAAGAAGCAGAGTCTTAGCACACACCCATGTGCTTGCCATGTATAATCATGCACAGTATTTACAAGCCAGTGGGGTTTTCAGGTTTAAGTCTGTAATGCAAATACATTCAGCATCACTAAGGCTGGTTTCCCTTGGTGGAGTGTAGCACTGTGGACATGGGCTTTTTAAAAAATCTGAAAAGTGGTTTCATAATGTGACAGTTTGTAAAAGAGATTTTCACTTGCCCAAAAAAAAGAGCAGTTTGTGTGCATTCAAATTGGCAAAGAAATTTCGTTTTGTGACTATTGTGAAAAGAAATGTAGTAATATATTTAAATACAATAACAGATTTTTTTTTAGTTTTTTTCAGGTATTGCTGAAGAACAGTGAACAAAATTTAAGATGCCTACAAAATCTCGAGTTCAAAAAACGCTAAAAAAAAAACAATATTTGAAGACAACTGGAGGACCAAAGTTAGTAGAAGATGCTGATGTTGGGAAAAAGAAAAAATCTTCTGGTAAGCAAAAAAAACAATTCCTAAACAAAATATTTAAAACAAAGAAAAATGTACAAAATGTCTGTTCTCGGAAAAATGTAACAAAACATAGAGAACAGCAAAAAATTGAGAATTTAGTTAATGCAAATATACCTTCTGCAATTGAAAAGTTTAACATAAACAGAAAAACAGCATTTAAAGAGATACGTAGAAAAATGTTTCAGAGAAGAGTTATGTCCAATTTGATAAAGGATATAAAGAAATATAAGCAAAAGGCTAAATATTACAAGAGAAAAAAAGAAATTGAAGCCATTGCAGCAAAAGCATTAGAATTAAAAAGGAAACTATTCATATTAATTTTGAATAGGATGCGTACATTAGATAAAATGGTTAATGTACTGAAATCACAAAGCAAAAGCAAAAGAGTAGTGAACAGAACAAACTTTTGTAAAGTGTTTTTAGGAAAGTGGATGCATAGTTCAAGTAGTGAACCTTTTTTTAATGAAGAGAGCTATTTTCAAAGTAATAGTTTGCTGCATGCAGTTGACACCAGAGGTCGTTCATACGAAGTAAAAAATGGTTGCATAATGGAGAAGGAGATAATGGTTCCAAGAGATGAGGTACAAGTGATGGCAGATGAGGCAATGGGGAGACGTCCTAAAGCCCCAGTGTACACTTGGAATTGTAGTAGTATTTGCACTGTGCGTCAGGAATCTATTGACAGATTTCGAGAGTTTCTAAGAGAATATAGTAAAAAAAGTGTAAAACAAAAGATTAAGGTGCTTCAAAGTCTGGATCCATGCAGAGTGAGAGAGAATACTGGTTTGCAGGGTCATTCTCTTGCTTGTCTATCTAGAAAAGTGTGCAATAGTGTTTTCCATCATTTTAGGATGCTGGCTGTTCATCATACTGAAATGAGAAAGTTTGTGAGACGGTTGTATTTTGCCAAAAGTCCAGCAATAAAGTTAAATGAATTGAATAGGGCTCTGTTCCGAGGAACGGTATCAGATGTAGAGAAGGTTGTTGATGAAATTCAGTTTTGTTACTTTGGTCCTGAACAAAACAGTGCAGAGAAGGACACAGTAAATGAGGAAGAAGTGGAAGAGAATGTAGAACCCTCTGTAAGTAACACATTTAATGATCACATAACAAAATTTGCAATAGTCTCTAATGAAAGACCAAATTTTACTTGTATTTGTTGCCGCAGAACTCATTATAGAAAACAAACTAGGAATGTTGATCTCTACAGAAAGAGTGAAAATGAAGATAATTATAAGTGGAAGGATTTTGCCACATATATATTTCTAGAAAATTGTTTTGAATTGGGTGAAGATCAGCGTATTTGTAAATACTGTTATAACAAGTTAGAGGAAAATAGAATGGCGACCAGAGGTGTACATAATAATTTAGAATTGGATGCTATTCCTGCTGAACTTTCTGAATTAAATACATATGAGTCTATACTCATTCAATGTGTTCATCCGTTCCAGACCATAGTACGTATGGAGCCCAAAACTGGTAAATTACCTCCTTCAGATTTACTGAGAGGTTTAAAAGGTAGAGTGGTGTATTTGCCCTTGGATTTGAAAAAAAATATGGAAACTATTGATGCGGATACTTTGGAAACTGAACCATTAATTATTCTGGTTAATGGTGTACCTACAAAGAATAAGAAGATTTGGCAGGAGCTGGTAGATGTGCGGAAAGTACAAAGAGCAAATTTGTATTTGAAAAAAAATAACAAATGGTATGAATCAATTTATATAGAAGAAGAAGAAGAAGAAGAAGATTTACAAGGAGACACAGAAACACCAACTGGACAAATTGAAAAAGTGGACAAGTCAAAGGAAGAAGAAATTTATGAACATTTTAGCATACATCCTCTCCATTCGAAAGAAGTTATGGGAGACAATATTGATCTCTTTCAGATGAAGAAAGCAAAAGGAAATCCCGTGAGTGTATGGGAGGAGAGCTTGGAAGCTCGATGTTTTCCCCAGCTGTTTCCTAAAGGAAAAGGAGGACGATACGATGAACGTCCAGAACAGATTCCAGCTTCAGAGTATCGAACTACAAGACTATATGCTGAAGATCCCAGATTTCGACAAAGTATTCCTTATTTGTTCCATCTTTTATTTGAAAGCGACTTGTCTGCACTGTCTTATGCAGTAAATCACATTTTAAAAAGTGGAGTACATTTACAAAATGTGTCTGCTAAGGATTTTATGGAGAAAGTGCAGCACCGAGATGATCATTTGGAAACACAACTGATCAATCTGATGGCTTGTCAGCGTGGGACAAATGAATATTGGTACCGACGCCATGGTGAACTAAAATGCATGTTACGCAATTTAGGAACACCAACATGGTTCCTTACCCTAAGCTGTGCCGAGTACGCTTGGGATGATTTACTGGATTGTCTACGAGAGGCCAATTCAAACATTAAAAACATCGAATACAAGACAGCAGGAGAACTGTGCTCATTGGATCCGGTTAATGTTTGCAGATATTTCAATCATAGATTTGAGGCTATGATGTCCTTCATCTGCAATAAAAAAAATCCACCCCTTGGAGAAGTAGTGGATTTCTTTTGGAGAAAAGAGTACCAGGCAAGAGGTGCTCCTCATATTCATATGCTGCTGTGGATCAAGGATGCCCCAAAGTTTGGAACAGATACTGATGAAGCAGTGTTATCTTACATTGAAGAATATGCAACATGTGCTATACCAAAAAGCACAGAAGAGAACAAGTTAAAGGAGCAAGTTCTACGTTTCCAAAGTCATCGGTGTGGAAAATACTGTCGACGGAAATACAAGAGCAAAGAAAAATACTACACTAAATGTCGATTTGGATTTCCTAGACCTGTTCTTTCAAATGGAAGAGTCAACAGTTTTATGTCAGCTGTGAGACATACTATCACAAGAAAATCACCTAAGAATACCTACAACCTTAAAAGAAAAGAAGAATCTAAAAATATAAATGACTACAACCCAGTCATTTTATCCATGTGGAACGCTAACATGGATATACAGTATGTTGCTGACAATTCCATTGCTGTTGCTCGATATGTAACGTCTTACATTACGAAATCAGAAAAAACAGAAGTGAAGGAAATGTGGGAAGAGATTTCTCACGAGAAGACTGTCAGTAAGAAGCTGTACAGTTTCAGTTTGAAGATGTTATCGCATCGAGAAATTGGATCCTACGAATGTTCAGATAGGTTATCTTCTGCAAGTCTCTACTCGAAGTCAAGAAGAATAATTTGGGCAAGTTTAGGCCTTGCAGCAATGAGAAATCGGGTACTGAAATCTGTTGGAGAAATTGAATATTTGGCTGAGAATGACCCAGAAAGTACAGATATATTGAAAACAAACATGTTGGACACATATTATCCCAAGAGAAGTCATCATCTGGAGAACATGTGTCTCTATGAAGTGTTACAGAACTACATTTATTCACGGAAAGCTGCAGAAGACATCAACAGTGGAAAATATAAAGTTGTTGGTGAAGAAGGATGTTTGGTGAAGCAAACCAAAGGAAGTTTGATAAATCACCGGAAGCTGAGTTGCGACACTACCGACAAGAAAGAATTTTACTACTTGGCTCTTTTACAGTTGTTTAAACCATGGCGTACAGAGGATGAACTACTGGGAGAATTCCAGAGCTATGAAGATTCTTTTAATGCTTGTAAAGACAGCATACAATGCAGTACATTCTCAACTTATCTGCAAATGTTAAATGAAGAAATTGAACAGGAAACTACAATTGCAGCAGAAATAGCTAGAGACAGTTCTCAGGACAGCCAAAGTTCAGGAACATACAGTCAAGATCCCCTAGGACAACCAATCGTTGAAAATGAAGCATCAATAGCCATGAATGAAGTGGAAACGGCTATGAATCAAGGTCAAGAAGAATTTATAGACTTAGAAAATTTGGAAAGACAACTGAATCAAGAGCAGCAACAAATTTATGAAGAGATCAAAAACAAAATTGATCACGGATTTCTACATATCAAAAAAGAGTGCTCATGCACATCATTTCATCCAATCAGGATGTATGTAAGCGGACAAGCTGGCACTGGAAAAAGTTTCCTAATTAAAGTCATCAGAAGCTACCTAAAGCAAAAAACGGATTCTACTTTGTCTTGTGTGGTTACTGCTCCAACTGGGTTAGCAGCATATAACATAAAAGGAATCACCTTACATCGTTTGCTAATGTTACCAGTGGAGCATGAGAACAAAATACAATTCAACAAGCTAACTGGAGAAGCATCCTTGGAAGTTTCAAGAGTATTGAAGAAGATGCAAGTTCTCATTATTGATGAGGTGAGCATGGTATCGAACTTAATGCTTGCCTTTGTGCATTTAAGAATGCAGCAAATTTTGAAGACAGACTATGACGTGTTATTTGGTGGAAAACACGTCATAGTTTTTGGGGATCTTTTGCAACTTACTCCAGTTAAAGGACACCCAGTGTTTAATACTGTGACACATGAAGACACGAAGAAGTCATTGGGAAGCATTGGAAATACAAATATTTGGTCCTTCTTTGAGTACAAGGAACTTACAACTAATATGAGGCAAGCAAACGATGAAGAATATGGAAGTATTCTGAAAGATATCAGGATTGGAATACTCACAGAAGTTGGGAAAAAAGCATTACAGAGTCGGCTGCTACATAATTTATTTCCAAAGGAAGAAATAGTTGCAGAGAAAATATACAAGAATATTGCAGAAAACAAAAGTGTCATCTGCTTAATGCCAACTCTACGTGAATGCTCAATATTTAATGAGGAGCTTTTGAAATTGGAAAAGGAAGACATCAGGAAATTGGAAGCAGTGGACAAAATTGAGGATGGAAGAATTACTGTCACAGTAACAGGCAAACTGAAAAATAAATTGGACTCACTAGAGAAGAACATCTCCAAAACAGCAGGATTAGAAAAAAATCTATATGTTTGCATGAACTGTAGAGTGTTTTTAAGGAGAAATTTGGATGTTGAGAAAGGCTTAGTGAATGGAGCAATGGGAAGAGTTGTGGGTTTTATTAATTATCAGAAAAAAGAAGGAATTGAATGTTTAAAAATAAAATTTGATCAGATAGAAGAAGTTAAAGATATTTGTCGTTGTACAGTTCGTTTTATGCTTGTGAAAGACTTATATGTACGTAGGAAGCAGTTTCCGTTTTCTCTAGCATATGCTGTAACTATTCACAAGTCTCAAGGATTGACTGTAGATTGTGCATTTGTGAACATTGGTTCAACTGTGTTCAAAGAAGGTATGGCATATGTAGCTTTGTCACGAGTCAAAACATTATCAGGTTTATTCATGATAGACTTTGATGACTCAAAAGTTAGTGCTGATACAAACTGTGTAAAGGAGTATAATAGATTAAGAAGAAGCTATGCTCCTCATTTAGGTCAGTATCCTGTGTTGGAGAAACGTGTAGTTTCTCGTAAAAGGAGAAATGAGAATATCTGTAATGAAGATATAGAGAAGAGGAAAAAAAAGAGGAGTGATGTAATTGCAAGCAAAAAGAAAAAGGAAAATGAAGAACAGGTTGTAGGATGTCATTTTGAAAATAGCTCTGGTGTCAACTGCTATGCAAATGTAGTGCTGAATGTTGCATTTTATCTGGAAAGTTTGCAAGAGCAGATAATAGTAAATCAGGGAAAAAGATTCTGTTCAGAGCTGAGTCTCCTTTTTCAAAAGCTGAGTAAAGATAAAACTCAAATAGAAAGTGCTACTGACATTAGAAAACTTTTAGATGTATGTTCAGGACGAACACAGTTTTCTCAAAATGAACAGCAAGATGCACACGAATTTTTGATGTATTTTCTTCAGGTAGTGGAAGAAGAAGGAGTTCCCATTGACATTTTTTTTGGTCTCTCTTATAAATGGGAACATAGTTGTGATAATTGTTATAATATATGTGGCTCTATTGTTGATAATGAAAGGTTTATTTATTTGACATTGCCAGAGAGTAAAACAGTCACTTTTGCAAAATTAGTTAAAGATGCTAATCATAGCATGAAATGTGGTGAGTGTAATTCTGACATGTTATCAACATTAATTTTAAGGGAATACGGACAGTATGTAATTTTAATGATGCAACGATGTAGAGCTGATGGATCAAAATTGGATACTTTAATAAAGAAGTTTACAGGACAGCAATTATCAATTTCAGGAAAAACTTTTGTCACTGTTGCAATAATTTTCCATGATGGACCTACTGTTACTTCTGGACATTACACAGTTTATCTAAAATGTGAAAAAGGCTGGACACTGTGTAATGATTCCCAATTGATTTTCAAACAACGTTTGCCTTTTGATTTAGCAAATTCCTATCTAATCTTCCTGAAACCTAAATTTTAGAGAGACTTGGCAAGATCTGGACAAAATAATTTTACCATTTTACTGGATTACCATTGCAATTTTGTAGAAAAAATATTTTTAAAATTATCATTTGGCCTAAAGGAAAGATAACCAATTGTAATGTGGACTTTTTTAATTTTTAATGCAATTTTGAAAAACCAATAATTTAGAGATAATCGGTAACTTCTGCACATTTTAAATTTTGGAATGCTATTGAACTGCCATTGGAAATTTTTTTCAAAAATGATTTAAAAAATTACTATTTGGCCATGTGGAAAAGTAAGCAATTCTATTGTGGACTAAATAAATTATTCAAAAAATTTTCGTGAACCAAAATGTTACAGAGAATCGGTGAGATCTGGACAGATTAAACTTTAGAATTTTAATGGATTTCCCTTGGAAATTTATTCCAGGAAAAAAAAAAAAAATACTATTTGGCCTAAAGGAAATAAAATCAGATGTATTTTGGAGTTATTTGAGATATAATATTGTGATTATACTTCTCAAACAAACATATCAGACGGTATTTTAAAGAAAAAAGTATTGTTTTTAGATGATATTTTTTTAGAATAATATGCATTTCTGTAAGGATAAGTTTAAGTGAGAAGAGATTCTGGGCTTTTTTAATACAATCTTTGTGATTGTTAATTTTTTTTGCCCGCTGTAAAATGATGAATGCAATTGCTTTCACAATTAATAGTGAAATGCAATATATTCTGAAAACAGCAAAAATAAGGCAAAAATATTTTTTGGTAAAAAATGTAAATATGTGTACTGTATTATAAAATGGTTTAAAAATATTAATACTTTTTTCTTTATTTTCAGATCGATATAGAAAATTTTCGGAAACTACAACCATTTTAAAAACTATTTTTTAAAAAAACAAATGAATAAATATTTTTTTGAGTGAGTATGGTAAGTCAATAATAAAAATTGTAGTCTCTCAAGGACTTTGTAATGTGATAAATGATTTTTAGTGTTTTTTTTTAAAAAATAAAAAAAAGGTACGCTTACCGTACGCGTACGGTAAAAAAAAAAAAAAAAAAGTTTTTAAAAACAAGTAAAAAAAAGATGGAAGATAAGGTTGGCTCTTAAAAGAACCGTTGTGTTCATGCAGGGACAGAGGAAAGGAAGCATGGGAAAATTATTCATAGCTACAAATGTGCTGATCTATTTTGTTGTTCACTAGGGAAACACTGGTCTCCCTATGACAAATTAGACCTTTACAAAATGTGCAATGAATATCAACCTTCCGAAATCGAAGGTTCATTTCCAGAGGGCCAGCAAAAGGAGATTCTCCCCCCACAGATGAAGGGCTCACCTGACCTGCAGAAGAAGGAGTAAGCCCTGCAGGTGATGGTCCAGGCTGAGCTGCTGTGGATGTACTGGCTCGTCTTTCTGAAGAGTTACCTCCAAAAAGATGACCATGTGTCCTTCTGTGTACATCCTGGAGGTGTCTCTTCATGGTGTGATTCCCAAAGGAATACTTCCTGTTAGGATTACCTCTAGAAAGTACACGCTTACACAGCTTGCAAGTAACTAAGGGTGCATTCACCTTTTGCTGGCCTTCTGGAAAAGTAAAATAATCCCAAACATAAGAAGGCTTTACTTTCCTCGCTCTCTGCCTCAAGACAGTGCTGCTGGTGCTAGCCTCACTCTCAGAAGAGCTCTGCTGTTCTGCCATCGTATCCCAACGACAAACCAGCTCCTTCTCCCAAGGGATCACAAGCAGAAATGAGGGGAATGGGTGTGGTGTAGGAGAGTTCTAGAACTGAAAGTACTTTCAACCAATCAAAAGTTGTGTTTCATGATCACATGACCTACCGTACGCTTACGGTACGCTTACGGTACGCTTACGGCAAAAAGTACGCGTGCGCGTAAAAAAGACACGCGCTTCCGCGCATGCGCATAACAGTCACTCCCCGGCACTTCCGCGTAACGTGCGCGTGTGGCGTAAGCGCGCACGCGTCCCACGCGCAGTACGCGCGGCTACGCAAATTGCGTAACTATACGCAAGCAGCGTAGATAGATTACGGACGTTGCGTAAACCGTACGCTTACCGTGAGCTTACGGTACGCGTACTAAAAAAAAAAAAAAAAAAAATAAAAAAAAATCTGGTAATAAATTTTACATGTTTATTTTAAAAAATATATTAAAAAAAAATATTTAAGGATTTTAAAAATTTAAGCATAGTCTTTATAAAATGAAAGAAAATTAAATTAAAAATATGTTTGAAAAAAATGAAGAATAAAAAAAAAAATTAGCATTTAAAAAACCTTGCAAATTCACTGAAAAAACCATGGGTTACACACACGTTATAGTAAGGAATTAGCATTTAAAAAACCTTGCAAATTCACTGAAAAAACCATGGGTTTCACACACGTTATAGTTAGGAATTAGCATTTAAAAAACCTTAGAAATTCAGTGAAAAAACCATAGGTTTCACACATGTTATAGTTAGCTGGACATTTTACTCGTAAAAAACCAATGAAATTGCCCCGTTATAGTTAGTTCAGCTAACTATAACTCGCGCGCCCGCAATGCACTGCTGATGACGTCACATATTACATCACTCATGACATGGTCAGTGACATCACTCATGACATCACTGATGACATCTCAAATGACATCACTGATGACATCACTGATGACATCATCCTTGTGATAGAGTGGCAGACCTCCTCTCACCTTAATATAAGCTTTGATACACACATTCAAAAATAGAGACTAAAATTTTCAAAACAATGGACATACCAATACCAGTTACAACAACCTCTTCAGTAATTCTAAGATCAACATACACATCCACTCATTCACCAACAGTCCTATACAGTCACTCATACATGTACTCACTCATCATATGTACTCATACACCTATACATCCTGTTACATAATGCCACTCATCCATAGAGTTACTCACACACATAGTCACTCATGCTAATAAAGAATCAAACATACATTCACCTGCATATACAGTTATACACACACCACCACACTTACTTCTACGGAAACTTACACATACTTAGTCTTTTAAACAATCACTTATAGAAACACATACTTATTCATACAGGAACTCTTTCAATCTCTCCCTCTCACATATACTCACATATATACACCAATAGTCACATATACTAGTTTAAAACATATGTAGTTACTCATAAAGACACTATTCAGACAGTCATTCACTCACTAACACACCAATACACACACGCATCCACCCATGCAGTCCTGCACACATGCTCTGTTCAACACATACAAACAGTGAGTCACTCATTCATGCACCTATGCACTACGTCATACCCCCCACCGAACCATGCAGACACTCAGACTAATACTCAAAAAAACCAACTAATAACCTATATAGACACCCATGTAGCTACTCACCAACCCATGCAGCCACTTATACACAAAGTGAAAAAATGATACAGATATTTACATATTTAAATATTACTCATTAAGCCATGTATTCACTATGATACACTTAATCAGTCAGTTACACAATCAATTTTTCAAAAAGAAATCATCCATTTAGACAGTAATATACCCATTTATTCTTCTATCAACCTTGAGATATACATATATAAAACATATTTAATTTTCAGAAAAACACACATTCACTGGATGATGTCATCAGTGATGTCATCAGTGATGTCATTTGAGATGTCATCAGTGATGTCATGAGTGATGTCACTGACCATGTCATGAGTGATGTAATATGTGACGTCATCAGCAGTGCATTGCGGGCGCGCGAGTTATAGTTAGCTGAACTAACTATAACGGGGCAATTTCATTGGTTTTTTACGAGTAAAATGTCCAGCTAACTATAACATGTGTGAAACCTATGGTTTTTTCACTGAATTTCTAAGGTTTTTTAAATGCTAATTCCTAACTATAACGTGTGTGAAACCCATGGTTTTTTCAGTGAATATATATATATATATATATATATATATATATATATATATATATATATATATATATATATATATATATATATATATATTCACTGAAAAAACCATAGGTTTCAGGGGTGTTATAGTTAGCTGGACTTTTCACTTGTACAAAACCATTGAAATTCCCCCGTTATAGTTAGTTCAGCTAACTATAACTCGCGCGCCCGCAATGCACTGCTGATGACGTCACATATTACATCACTCATGACATGGTCAGTGACATCACTCATGACATCACTGATGACATCTCAAATGACATCACTGATGACATCACTGATGACATCATCCAGTGAATGTGTGTTTTTCTGAAAATTAAATATGTTTTATATATGTATATCTCAAGGTCGATGGAAGAATAAATGGGTATATAAGTGTCTAAATGGATGATTTGTTTTTGAAAAATTGATTGTGTAACTGACTGATTAAGTGTATCATAGTGAATACATGGCTTAGTGAGTAATGTTTAAATATGTAAATATCTGTATCAGTCTCTCACTTTGTGTATAAGTGGCTGCATGGGTTGGTGAGTAGCTACATGGGTGTCTATATAGGTTATTAGTTGGTTTTTTGAGTATCAGTCTGAGTGTCTGCATGGTTCGGTGGGGGGTATTACGTAGTGCATAGGTGCATGAATGAGTGACTCACTGTTTGTATGTGTTGAACACAGCATGTGTGCAGGAATGTATGGGTGGATGAGTGTGTGTATGGGTGTGTTAGTGAGTGAATGACTGTCTCAATAGTGTCTTTATGAGTAACTACATATGTTTTAAACTAGTATATGTGACTATTGGTGTATATATGTGAGTATATGTGAGAGTGAGAGATTGAAAGAGTTCCTGTATGAATAAGTATGTGTTTCTATAAGTGATTGTTTAAAAGACTAAGTATGTGTAAGTTTCCGTAGAAGTAAGTATGGTGGTGTGTGTATAACTGTATATGCAAGTAAATGTATGTTTGATTCTTTATTAGCATGAGTGACTATGTGTGTGAGTAACTCTATGGATGAGTGGCATTGTGTAACAGGATGTATAGGTGTATGAGTACATATGATGAGTGAGTACATGTATGAGTGACTGTATAGGACTGTTGGTGAATGAGTGGATGTGTATGTGGATCTTAGAATTACTGAAGAGGTTGTTGTAACTGGTATTGGTATGTCCATTGTTTTGAAAATTTTAGTCTCTATTTTTGAATGTGTGTATCAAAGGTTATATTAGGGTGAGAGGAGGTCTGCCACTCTATCACAAGGATGATGTCATCAGTGATGTCATCAGTGATGTCATTTGAGATGTCATCAGTGATGTCATGAGTGATGTCACTGACCATGTCATGAGTGATGTAATATGTGACGTCATCAGCAGTGCATTGCGGGCGCGCGAGTTATAGTTAGCTGAACTAACTATAACGGGGGAATTTCAATGGTTTTGTACAAGTGAAAAGTCCAGCTAACTATAACACCCCTGAAACCTATGGTTTTTTCAGTGAATTTCTGAGGTTTTTTAAATGCTAATTCCTAACTATAACGTGCCTGAAACCTATGGTTTTTTCTGTGAATTTCAAAGGTTTTTTAAATGCTAATTTCTAACTATGCCTACAGAGATAGGACATGTGAAGAAAGAAGAAAAAATGCACAGAAAGAAACAAAAGAAGTGCAGAAAGAAGCAACAGAAGTCCTCAAATACGAAGATAAGTGCAGGAAGAAGGATAACGTGCAGAAAGAACAAAAAGAAGAGCAGAAAGAAGCCTTGTTGCAAAATCATCCTGTACCCTCAACTTTTTCAGAAGGATACTGGTGGTAACTGAGTCTGACTAACCAGTCCTAGAGCCAGTGCTATGTTAAAAGACACTTAGAATACAGTGAAAACACCTACATACACTAGGGAACATTATGCGTTGGGGTCCCCCTGTGATTAGCATGACCTCCTCTGTAAGCCCCTAGTGTATAATAGGGCATGGGGATTAAAACTACCTCTTAAAACAGGCCACAGGGCGTTTTTGCACACGTTAACTCAGGCCCCGTCCCCTCCCTTCACCACTGTGTAAACACGCCCTGTGTCCATTTTTAGTTGGGAGATTAAGTTCATTTGAATCCTGAGGGTCCCTAGGGTCCAACTAGCCCACTAGGTACCTCCAGTAAGTGTCACAGAGCTGCGTTGCAGAGAGGTGTAAAAAGTGGCACGGCCTGGACCACCTCTCTGCAATGCAGCTCAGTGGCGCTTACTGGAAGCACTTGGTGGGCTAGTTAGCCCCCAGGGGCCCTCAGTATTGAAGGGAAATTATATCCCCAATTTAAAACGTGCCATAGTGCGTGTTTGCACACGTCACCTCAGGCCCCGTCCCCTCCCTTCACCACTGTGTAAACGCGCCCTGTGGCTGTTCTAAGTTGAGAGATTAAGTCCCCCTGAATCCTAAGGGTCCCTAGGGTCAAACTAGACCACTAGGTACCTCCAGTAAGCGCCACAGAGCTGCGTTGCAGAGAGGTGTAAAAAGGGGCTTGGCCTCAGAACACCTGGCTGCAGCGCAGCTCCCTGGCGCATACTGGAGATGCCTGTTGGGGGCGCATTTGCAGAGTGCTGCACGGAGGGGGCATGGCCTCCGGCACGATGCCAGTCTTTTATTTATTTTAGTTTTTTAAGAAGGGGGGCTGTTTGGTTCCCCTTCTTATTCTAATTTATTGGCCCTGATGACCCCATCCCCCAGGGCCAGTCTCCTAATTATATTTTTTTGACCCCAATCCCCAGGGCCGGCCACTGTTTTTTATTATTTTTAAAAAATATATATTTATAGACACACCTAGGACATGCTGGACAAACCGTACGTACCTATCACCATGACGATTTGCGTGATATTCATTAAAAGGCGACTATGCATGCAATGAATCCACGTGGAATGTATTTACACCACTAGTGAAGCTCTGACATGTCTGATGCCCTACCGTGCCTAATCCTGGTAGACACCCTTGTCGTTTATTTATACAAACATGGGTAGCTATTGACGGGCACATTTAATACACATGCACACCAAGCCATTCAAAGGGGATTCGACAAAAATTCGACCAAAACTATGCAAGAAATCCCCCTCACGGTTAATAAAACACACATCCACTGCCGGATGTGTAATACTTTTTATTTTACTCTCTGGAAAGGGGACGAACATCACTTGAGAGTCACAGCGTGCTCCTGACAGAGCCCAATGCTGTGTTACACCCACCATTGCCTGCCGAGTGCCACACACCTCTGTGTTGTATTCCACTAGCTAGTGCATATGCTATGACACTCTCTAGCCCATGTGCACTGTAACACCACCCCGTGAATATGTCATGCCACACTTGTCTTCGCACGAGTTATATTGCCCCATCTAACGTGCCTTTCTCGATGCCTATGTTATAACGCACAGTGCTATGCCATACATATTACAATCTGGGATCCATATCTTTGTCACAGTGCATATGCAACGTTACACTCCCCAGCACATATTTTATATTACAACTTTAGAGACTAGTTAGGTTACACAACACTGCCCTGTGCATATTACACTCCAAGGCGCATATCGCATAGCACGCGCTAGTGCCTGTGCTATCTCGCGCTCTCCAATGAATCTGTCATTGCGCACAATGTATTGCATATTATATTTCACGCCCGGTTCATCTTATATCACACTTTTTGGTGCATAGTTTATACCATACACTATATCTAGTTTTCATTTTCAATCGTGCTCTCAGGACTATGTTCTATATAACACTGTGTTCACCTACCCTTTTCACGGGCATTACATTTTGCGATAGGGGGTGGAGGGTCAGGGGGTGTTTCTGCCAAGTGAGCCCGGATTCACAGTCACAAACGTCCTCTTCTTCCTGAATAAAAGTGAGATTATGCTGCATACTTGTTCATATTTTAAATAGTTCGCACAGACACAATGTTTTAAAAACAATAAAGTTCCTAATACCCGCCTTCTCTGAACAGTTAGCTTGCTGCCCCATCCCCTTCCTCCCTATCCTCTGTTGTGTGAATCCATGGACTAGCCTCCTCCCTCCTGCCATGCATGGTCTGATGTGCTGCCACTGCCTCAATTTAGTATGATGTACCAGTCCACTCCTCCTGCCCTCCATTGCCCAATTCTATGCCCCATCATTGACCTCCTGCTTAAACTCTGTGCTTAGCTTGCTGCCCCTATTCTCCTTCCCCCTGCCCTCCGATGTCTTTGTGCATGCCCCTGCTCCATCCTTTTTGCCCACCATGTCCCATGGACCTGCCACTCCTATCTACTCTGAGTGTTCTGTTGAGCTGCCACTCCCCTCCCACCTGCCTAGCATTGTCAGATGACTGTAACCTGTCCCTGCCACCTCCACCCTGCCTGTCCACATGCCACGCCCCTATCCTCTTCCTCCTGTCCTACATGGTCCATTGTACTGCCACACCCTTCTGCCCTCCCTGGTCTGTTGTGCTGCAACTGCTCCTCCTGCCTGCCCCGTGTGGTCTGTTGTGAGGTCCCTTCCCCTGAACTTTCTTGTCTGTGCACAGGTCCTGACCCTCCCTTCTATCCTCCATTGTCCTTTGTGCATGCCCCTCCACCCTCCTTCTTGCCCATCATAGCCATTGTGCTGCCACTAACCCTCCCACTTGCCATGCATGGTCTTCTGTGCTGCCATGGCCCCTCCCACCTTCCCTGTGTGGTCAGTTAGCTGCCCCTGACCCCCTCCCACCTTCCCTCCATGGTCTGTGTGTATGCCATCACAGTCTCACTGTTGCTCTTCATGGTGTGTCTTGCTTCTAGTGCCCATCCTGCCTGACCTCCATGGCTATCTTGCTGCTCCTGCCCTGCCCCCTTGCCCCCAGCCCTACTCCCTCCCTCCTGGCTTGTCTGTTCCATTGTAATGCCCCTGATCCGTCCCTCCTGCCCTTTATGGTCTGTTATGCTGCAGCTTTCTCTCCTGTCTGTCCATTATGGTCAGCTAGCTACCATTGCCTCTTGCCCCTCTGTTCTCTGTTGTCCATGTGCATGTGCATGGTCCTGTCCCCTCCCTCTTGCTTTCTATGGATTGTTGTGCTGCACTCCCGTCCTGCATGCCCTGTGTGGTGTATTGTGCTGCTGCAAACCCTGATGCCTGCCCTGCAGGGTCAGTTTGGTGCACCTCTCCATGTCCCTCCTGTCCTCTGTTATCCAAGTCCATGTCCCTATCCCATTTCCTTCCATGATCCAATGTACCATACTTGCGAACATTTTGAACTTGGTAAGAGGGAGATTTTGAAAAAAAACTGGGGTATTGATTTTCCCCTTTGAGTTACATTGAAAAAGAGGATATTGTAGACAGGAGACAGATCAAATAAAGCCCATTTGAGCTTAAAAACATTGGACGTTTCCTGGCTGAATCGGGTCTGTTGGCATGTATGGTTGTACTACCATTGCCTCTTCCTTCTGCCCACAATGGTCTATTACATTGCCACAGCCTTGAAGGAGGGTAGATTTTGTATCACAGGGGGCCCCTGGCCCGTTCTGTCCACACCTGAAGTATGAGACCCTTGTCCTTGCCCTGCCAGCTGCATTTGTAGGCCGTATTAAATTGACCAGCGGGTCCTGTGTTGCTATATAATTATCCTGAGACATCCTTACCACTCAGCCAGCATAAAACCCCTGTGTAGGCCCTTCTGTTCAATATGTAGGCCTCTTTGTTAAATTGACCATAGCTCTGCAATTTTAGTGTATAGCAGTCTGAAGGCAGGTCTGCGAGGCCTTCTGATCCAAACTAGTAGCCCCCACCCTACCCGAGTGCTCCGTGCTCGGTATCAAAGTTCAACATCCCCCTGAAGCTGTCGACATACAGTAGGCTGCATCCTGGACTGGTACTTGCTTCCTGGGCAGGTTTCCCGCTTTTAAGGAAGTGGCAACCGCAGAGCGTCAAGTTAGGAGAACTGAGGAGATTTTATACATGAATATATTGAATTCCCGTACAATACCCATTATTTTCTGCTTGCTCTATGGAACTTACGATAAGCGATTGGCCTGAGAGACTGACCTTTTCACCCAGTCCATTGTCAGCATTAAGTGGGTAAATGACGAAATGTCTGGTAAAATCCGCAGACAAAGCTTTTGGGTAGCATACGTAGGTAGATGTAGCGTGCAAAGGAGCCCACAAAATGATATAAAAAGGGAGCACCCACAGATATCGACGGACTACCTCGCCGTCTGTATGTAGGTTAACAGGCAGTGCAGGTTTTCCCCAAGAGCTGGGAGCTCTTGTCTTCCTTTGCTTAAAATGTCTTGCTCTGCTTTGCTTGAAGTATCTTATTCTATTTTACCTATATGAAATGTCATGTTATGTTTAACCATTGTTCTCTTTACTTTTGCATTTAAAAGATTTTGTATTGTAATTGCAGGAATGCTTGCTCTAAGAGTAAACGTGAGTGTTCCTAGGTAACATTTTCCTTGGTGTAACTTGTTTCTCATGATGCATTTATAGATGTGTTTTCTCTCTCTCTCTGTCAGTACATTAATTGAGATACAGAGAATATTATGACAGCTGTATGATTATCTGGATTCTGTATTTTGTACTTTATGTCTCTATTCTGCGGTTTCTTTGAAGTTGCATCTTCTCATTAAACTGCCATTGTATTCTGCCTCCAATTCCATGTCTCATATGTCTGTTTTCTTCATTTTTGGAGCAAGCGTTCCTAGGCACCCCGGCTCAAATTAAGGTGCCCCTTTTGTCCCTAACTCACTCTCCTGCTCAGTTCTGTGGTGGCTCCCGGGGATCTGGGGACCGCCCCTAGCTTCCTTGACCCGTAATAGATCTTCCCTCCAACAGCCTCTCTTGCAAGTCCTGTATTGTTGGTTTGTTGCCCCTGCCCCCCTTTCCACTGCCCTCCATAGTCTGTTGTGCTTCCACGGCCCTTCCTGCCTGCTCAGTGTGGTTAAATTGTTGCCTTTGCACCCTCCTACCTGCCTTCAATTTTCAGAGTCCGTGCCCCTGGCCTCTGCCTCTCAACAGTATCCTAATGAACAACTAGATTGCTAACATTCTATATTTATTACAAAAGTGTGGAACGCCTGACATCATCTTGATGTAATCAAAACTGTAATACCTAGAGCATTTCCATTAGAAATTACATATATGAGAGGGTCTTATTGGCATCAAACTTATGGTTAGTGCTCTAAAAGACTAAAATAAGGACATATTTTCTGAGTTTTCAAATAGCGACAAAGCACTTTTAAATTATTTGTTATCTTTATGTTTTTTTATCCAGTTGACCACTTGATTAAATGTTGCACTTAGGGGAGAGGATGTGGTGTTACTTCCAGAACTGCAGACTTTGCAACTGGGGAACCAGGTTGAAGTTTCTGCTTCAGCTCGACATTCTGTGATTCTGGTCAAATCACTTAGTCTCCCCATGTCTACAACCAAAATGAATGTGTTCTTGTGTGATGTAACCAATGCTCATGTAAAGCACTCCAATACCTGACAAGTCTGCACTATATAACACTGCAAAAACACAAAATAATAAGTGTTTTGCACACTTCTGTCATTGGGCTATATTTGGGCTACATCTGGGTGATTTTGGGCTACATTTGGGCTCTTTTGTCTCCGGTGGCCATCTTGGGAGATTTATTTGTTATGAAGTTTCCTAATTTCCTCATGTACTGCAGTCTCCTCAGTAGGAAATGCTTTCAGTTTTTTACTTTGATTCCATCATGAAGGTATTCAGATATGTCACACATTTACCATAAATTCTGAATGTTAGCACTCTAGTTGCTCATTAGATCACTGTAGTAAAACTACTGCACCATGGAAGTCTGCTCCTGGTATTAAAAGTGCATGTTTCAGTCTGCATGTCAGAATTTTTTAATGAAATAGAAGAGGATTTGAGAAGTCACTCAAAATGTGCCCTCATTTTCTTTCTTCAGCATTAATCATAATTTCTATGGCAAAATGAACCTCCTCATTGTGTTCCTTTTTAACCCCTTGCATGCCCGCCCCTTTCCCCGCCCAGTGCCGCGCCTTCCATTAGCGGGCGGAGTTCATGACGAGCTGGACTCGTCATGGGCACAGCGCCACCGCAGCCCATGACGAGTCCAGCTCGTCATGGGCACTGAAGGGGTTAAATTAAATGTTTTAAGTTTTACCAGTTTATTCCAATCAAGATGGCTTCAGGTGTGCCATACTTTTGTCATAATGAAGACAGTAAGCGCTCTAGTTGTTTTTAAGAACATTCTGGGACATTCTGTCATTGGGCTATACTTGGGCTACATCTGGGTGATATTTGGGCTACATTTGGGATCTTTTGTCTCTGGTGGCCATCTTGGGAGACTTATTTGTTATGAAGTTTCCTAATTTCCTCATTTACTGCAGTCTCCTCAGTAGGAAATACTTTCAGTTTTTTACTTTGATTCCATCAAGAAGGCATTCAGATGTGTCACACATTTGCCATAAATTCAGAATGTTAGCACTCTTTTTCTCATTAGATCACTGTAGTAAAGCTACTGCTCACCAGGGAAAACTGCTGCTGGTATTGAAAGTGCATGTTTCAGTCTGCATGTCAGAATTTTTTAATGAAATAGAAGAGGATTTGAGAAGTCACTCAAAATGTGCCCTAATTTTTCTTTCTGCAGCACTAATCATACTTTTTATGGAAAAATGAACCCCCTCATTTTGTTCCTTTTTAAATTAAATGTTTTAAGAGTTACCACTTTAATCCAAGCAAGAAGGCTTCAGGTGTGCCATACGTTTATCATAAGTAGGACTGTTAGCGCTCTAGTAGTTCTTTGGAACACTCTGGGAAGCTGCAGTAGAACACAAAGGAATCAACTGACAGTCTCTGCCCTTGTTGGATGTACATGTTTTACTGAGAATGTCAGACTTCATTCTCACATGACTGAGAAAGATAATGTGAATTTACAGAAAATAAGCTCTCAGTTTAGCCTATAGATCACCTTCCAAACCACTGTGGTAAAAGCATGAGAAAATATTTTTCTCTCAATCATGATATCCCAGCAGAAGGCTTTTTCACATGGTGAAATCACCTTAGAACATACCACAATTCCTAAAATGAGTATGGTACCATCAACAAATGATTTATAATGTAACTAAAGTCTTAAAACCTTCTATTGACTGCAATGCTTTTTAATGAGGTGCTATCATGTATATTGGTCCCAAGATGGCTGCCAACACTTCTTGGATGAAGTGCTGACAGCCAATCAGATCTCAGGATGAGATGTGTGGTTAGGCTCCGCCCACATATATATATGCTTTTAAATGCTATTTTCTCAGGAAATACTGAACAGATTTACACCAGACCTGCAAAAGGCACTTCCTTGACCTTATGGCTACCTCTCTGCCAAATTTCAAGTAATTCTGTTCAGCCGTTCGGGCTGTAGCTGTGTCTAAAGGTCCTATGGAAAAATGCATGGGGAAAACGTGTTTTGGGACCCCCCTTTTTTCTCGGCCCCTGTTTGACGAATCCCCCCGAGACTTTCAGGGTAGGAGCGGAGCGTAGCGCCCCACCTATTTTGAAAATTTCGCGAGGATTCGTCGACCGGCGCCAAAGTTATTCCAAAAAGAATGTTGCGGATTTCCTATGGAAACAGGGTCCTAACTATAACTACCTACTGGCGACCGCCAGTAGGTAATATATATATATATATATATATATATATATATATATATATATATATATATACATATACATATATATATATATATATATATATATATATATATATATATATATATATATATATATATATATATATATATATATATATATATATATATATATATATATATATATATATATATATATATTACCTACTGGCGGTCGCCAGTAGGTAGTTATAGTTAGGACCACGTTTCCATAGGAAATCCGCAACATTCTATTTTGAATAACTTTGGCGCCGGTTGACGAATCCTCGCGAATTTTTCAAAATAGGTGGGGCGCTACGCTCCGCTCCTACCCTGAAAGTCTCGGGGGGATTCGTCAAGCGGGGGCTGAGATAAAAGGGGGGTCCCAAAACGCGTTTTTCCCATGCATTTTTCCATAGGACCTTTAGACACAGCTACAGCCCGAACGGCTGAACAGAATTACTTGAAATTTGGCAGAGAGGTAGTCCTCAGGTCAAGGAAGTGCCTTTTGTAGGTTTGGTGTAAATCTGTTCAGTAGATTCTGAGAAAATAGCCTTTAAATCAATATATATATCTGAGCCAGCTTACGGTGCGCTTACGGTGCGCTTACCGTACGCGTACGGTGGCGTGCGCGAGCGCGATTCTTATTGGCCCTTAGATCTTAGTAAACATTCGAATCGGTCGAAACCAGGAAGCGGCGGCCGCCATTTTCTCTCTCGCACTCTGACAGGGGGTTGAAAAACCAAGTGCAAAAACATGTAAAGGGGCTGTTTACACAGCTCCCAAGCACCTAGCCATGTCGAGGGAGTCCCCAACGATCCCCCAAGTGAAAAAAGGCAATTTTAATTTTTTCAAAAATTTCGCCGATTACGCTTACCGTACGCGTACGGTAAGAAATAATAATTAAAAAAAAAAATATTCACATTCTCCCCACCCCGTGTGCAAAAGGTTCCCGAAGGGCACCTTTTGTGCATGGCTTGATAGAGCTAAACAAAACATATATTTTACCTGTCACAACGATGCTCATCATATGTCCTCCATGTGCGCACGGTGCGCGAAGTGCATCGTGCGTTCATGGCCCATCTAGCGTAACGTGGGCACGCGGTGGAACGAACTGCGTTAAGTGGGCGCGCACGCCACAAATGGCGTAAAGTAACTTAGCATTTAAAAAACCGTACAAATTCACTGAAAAAACCATAGGTTTCACACACGTTATAGTTAGGAATTAGCATTTAAAAAACCTTGCAAATTCACTGAAAAAACCATAGGTTTCACACATGTTATAGTTAGCTGGACATTTTACTGATAAAAAACCAATGAAATTCCCCCGTTTTAGTTACTATAGGCAACTATAACTCACGCGACCGTAATCCTCTGCTGATGACATATGTGTCTTTATGAAAAAAAAATATTTGTAATATATGTATCGCTAAAATTTAATGGAAGAAGACATGGGCAAATAAGTGTCTAAATACAGTATTAGCATCAGCAGAGGATTACGGTCGCGTGAGTTATAGTTGCCTACAGTAACTAAAACGGGGGAATTTCATTGGTTTTTTATCAGTAAAATGTCCAGCTAACTATAACATGTGTGAAACCTATGGTTTTTTCAGTGAATATATATATATATATAACAATTTAAGGCCTAAACCTCAAGTAGCTGTCTTGTGGCTCACAAAAACATAAACTGGCAAAGCAATTATCCATGACTTTTGTAAAGTGAAAGAGTTTTCAAGCTTCATTAACCCACAATGAACTGGTATCGAATGACCATGAGGGGTGCAACCGTCCCTCACACACGGCAGGTATGTAAGGAAGAGTGTATTTCGTATCAAGAAAATTGAGCACATGGACTCTTTCTTTCCTGACTGTGCCTTTGTGGCCTGAGTAACAAAGTCCTCTGGTAAACTTCTGAAGGTGGGCTAGGTGTGCAGAACCGTATTCATCTATTAGCAGGTTGCTTTTGGTCTTTGACTGTAAGCTTTTCTTTGCACCAGGGGTGAGGTGCTTTTTGTTGACTAAGTGTCAGTACAGCAGAATAGGTCCAAGTAATCGATGATAATTGCATTTTCTCTAAGCAGTTTCCATTTGGAAAATGCTTCATACATGTGCTAAGGGAATCACAGTTTGCGATTCCCTATTTGTAGTCGCAATTGTAGGTAATCACATTTTTTTCAATTACCTAAAATTCACTAAAAAGCCTTTCAAACATCATGAAAGGCTATTTTGCATTTGAAAACAGGCGAATCGTACCGTTTGCGAATGCAAAAAACTGTCATAACTGTGGCCCATGGTGTTGTTTACAAAAAAAGAGTTTGGAACCCGCCCATAGCTTACCATTTGTTGGTATCCATGTCACTCTTCTACGTTGCCTCCTAATTGCCCAGCTTATGCTGGATGTCACTTCCATTTTGTTCAGTTGCGCATGGGCCAGGCACAGATTGATTAAACTTAATTAGTGTATGTCACATACTTTCAACTTGATGCAGGTACTATTTCTTTCACCGCCAGCACCTGGCTCCATCTCATTGATACCCAACCGGTATAATATATACTCCTTCACCCACGAGCCTCTCCCGGTCTAAAATGTATTTATTTGTAAACCAGCCAGTTCTTGCAGAAGTGTTGTACATACTAACAAGCTCTTGAATCTGATCAAAGACATCGATATAATTGTTAGCTATTGTGCTGGATTATAATTCCATTCATGCAGCACTTACTTGCCCCAACGAGGCTTTGAAGAGCTATAGTACAATTAAGCAGCAACTCGGGCAACTTTCCATACCACACAATACCACCCCACTCCAGACGATGATACACACTCCACTACATGCTACACAAAGCCACTTCACGCCACACTAAGGGCCATATGTAGATAGCTAAATACCGGTCGGTAACGGCCGAAAATCGGTAATTTTCCTGTTACCGACCGGTATTTAGCCCTTTCTAATGTAGGAGGCAGGTTTTAAGGATTCGGTAATTTACCGAATCGGTATTTTAAGAAATCGGTAAAATACCGAATCGGTAAATTACAGAATCCTTAAATCCTATGTAGGGAGCACTCAAGTGAGTGCATTTTTGATTTAAGGATTCGTTATTTACCACCAACTACAAGTTGATGGTAAATACTGATTACCTTTTCAAAAGCAATTTTGTGCTTTTTTAAAAGTGCCATGTGGTAGACATACATGCCCTTAGGGCATGTATGTGCGCCACATGTGCACACATGCACGATTCAGGGGTGCAACAGGGTGTCAATGTGACACCCTGCCACCCTTGAATATGCTCCCCCTATTACCGATTCGGTATTTACCGAATCGGTAATAGTGAATGGCTTCCCATTCATTCCTATGGGCCTCCAGGCCCATTGGAATGAATGGGAAGGTATGCCTTATTACCGATTCGGTAAATACCGAATCGGTAATAACGAACATTACCGAATCGGTAAAATTTACCGATTTTTTACCTACATTCTATTTACCGATTCTTAAATACCGAATCGGTAAAATTCGGTATTTAGGAATCGGTAAATAGAAATTACCTACATATGGCCCTAAGTCACTCCACTCAACGCCAAACAAAACTAAGCCACTCTACGTCACTCCACACCAGCCATTTATGCTACTCTACTCTACACCACTCTACTCTATGTCACTCTAATGGACACCACTATACTCTATGCCATGCTATGCCACGTTCCGAACCTTTAGCAATTCTGGGCAGCAGCCATGCTACTGCACAACATGGCTAAAAGATAATGGCAAAGTCAAATAGCTCTCATATAAGCAAGACTTATTGCCAATGCTGTTTGGAGACTGTTTACCATATTCAGTAGGGCATTTTCTGAAAGATTAATTATGCTACCAGAATGCACGAGAAAAGGTTTTAATTCCATGTTACGCAACATTTGCATAGAACAATCTTAGTGTTTTCAGCTACCAATAATTTTACTGCAGCATGACGTCCAACAACAGATGTACTCTTCGCGCAAAGAGACAAAATTTAATGCAAACTTCTTGCCCAGCATCACATTGTTATAATATCAATGCAATAGTTTTGCTGTACTCGTTCGAAAGCATATCTGCACAAAACCAACCATTGACATAGCCAATATTCTTGACCTGGCATGCTGGTGTAGCAGTTTCTTTTTATTTTTTATTTCATGACAAAAAATGAAAATAAGAAAAATAAAAACATGCCACCCCCTAAACATGGCAGCTGCCCAGACGTTGCGCTCAACTCGCTGTGGGTGCCAAACCCCCAAGGGGCACACAACTCCCCTGCTACGAACAGCCTTCAGCCATGCACCCCAGTGGGTTTGCCCTGCGCACAACCCACTGCAGGCAGCCAACCCCCACTGTGCATGACCAACGTAATGCACAGTAGGGTTTGGCTGCAGAGTTTGGTCTATTATGGAACATTTCTCATCTATTAAAAAAAATCTGTACCACAGTACCTAAGTTCCATACTTCCGGCACTAATACCAAGCTACCATAGAGGGTACCCCGCTGGGTGCTACATTACCAGGCTCTGGTGCTGGTACCGCAGTATCTGTAAGTGTATTTTTTAACTTTTGACCTGGGGTACGTTTGGGAACCACACCACCACATGGCTATGGGGGTCAGGGTGTACCCACCCTTCACCCTTACAGGACTTTAAGGGGCAGATTTATGTTAGACTTGCGACACTTTTACGCCGCCGTTGCATCACTTTTGTGACGAAGCGGCGGCGTAAACCATGCGCCATGTTGCGCCTTATTTACAACGTGACGCATCTAGGGAGATGCGTCATGTTGTAAAGCCCTGCGCTACATTAAACCTGCGTCAGGTTTAATGTATGCAGGGTGGGCGTTCCATCGGAAAAAGCCTCGGAAAAGTGACGCAGTGAAATCTACAAGATTTCACTAAGTCACATTTCCGACACTGCTGCGTCAAAACCTTGCGCCTGCTTGAAGCAGGCGTAAGGCATGACGCAGCATGTTAGGTATGGACAGCCCCTAAACATTGCTGGAGTTACGTCGTGCTTGCGACGCGACTCCAGCAATGCGCCGCCCTTACGCCATCAGATGCGTCACGCATCTGTTTATCCCTGCGCCACGATGCTCTGCATTGTAAATGCGGCTCATCTGTGGTGGCGCAAGGGTAAACTTGCGTGACGCATCTTTCCTGGAGCCTCCCTGCTGATTTGCAGGGATGCGCCAGGAAACATAAATCTGCCCCTAAGTTTTTTTGTCAGTCCTCTAATGGCTGCCACAACATAGTATCCATGTTGTCATCAGACAATTTGGATCTGCCCATCCACTTTAAAGGTGCCAATCATAACATACCTGGATACCAAAGGGCCAGATATCGCTAGCATTTTACCAGCACGAACCCCTTCATGTCCTCCAAGAACCATTTAAAATGCTATTTTCTCACTGAGCAACAAAAAGCATACTTTCTGAATAAAGTTCTAACTTTTATCCAAATTTGTTGTAATTCTGTTTTTATTTTGCGCTGTTTATTTTCTATATCAGAGATCAATCATTCCTATTAAAATGGATAATCCCACTTTTGGGATCACCCCTTTTCTTGGCTCTGGCTTCACAGGTTGGCACAAAACGTTCCATAAGGGAATCAAAATAGATTAACCTTTTTTTAAGTTTTAGTGCAGATTAGTCACATGGTTCCAAAGTAATTATAATTAAAGAAGCAACAAATGCCTTTCCAATTGAAACTCTGACCTAACTTTAACTGGATATTAATTGAAAAAAAACAGGGGTTAAATTGATGTTATAGTTAGGTGTTGCAACTCACACTGGAGTTGTAAGCATGGCTCTACGGTTGTATGCCTTTGCGCTAACCTCAGGAATGTGAATAGAGTATTTACAGGGTTCTCCATAGTGCTTGGCCAAAGATGTTTTATCAATGGAAATTGCATACCTGTTAAACGTTTGACTTAAAATTGCATGTCATGTAAGGTTCTTAAGGATGGATAACGTTGAGGTGAATAGTGTACAACTTTTTTTTAGGAGGGTGTTCAAGCTTTAAAAAGAGGAGACCACATTAAACTATATGGGGGCATTTCGTTTGTTAGGTGGGAGAATAACAGTAAAATAGGGCTACATCTACCACATGTACGCCACTTAACAGATATGCTATGTCCAACATGTTGTCAAACATTATGTCCATTATCTCATGAAGTTCATTATGAGATGATTGGGAATCGCAATTTGACCACAGGTGTTGAATGTTGAACTACTTAAAATCCACAAACTGTATATGACGCAGTCCCAATGACTGGATGGCATCATCAGTGATGTCTTCAATGATGTGATTTAATATTTTATGAGAGATGTAATATGTAAAGTCATAAGCAGTGCACGGCAGGATTGCAAGTTATACTTAGCTCAATAAACTATAGCTTCCGCATTTCAGTGGGTATAATTATTTTTAAAAGTCCGTTTTCATCTCATTTCAGCACCAAACTACAATGTCACTTTGACCTTTGCTTTTTCAGTGAATAGTTAAGGGTTTTAATGCAAGCTAAGATCTTAATGACATACCTAAATATAACATCACTTTAACCTTTGTTTTTTCAGTGAATTTCGTTTTTTTTAAATCATATTCAAAATTGAGAACACAGCGAATCCTATTAGGAAACATGTAGTCTTTGCCCCAGGTGCACACAGCTTTTGAACATGTAAAGCAGGGGGTTGGTAGCAGGGTGTGGATTCTGGCTAGGCCCTGTCCCAACCCCACTGCAGCCGCTTAATACCCCCGCTTCAGCTGTCCAACACTCTTGCTACACAAGGCCAATGGCATAACCTTATCTAATTCCAATTGATAATTCTATGTGATGTTAATATATGTTCAGAGATTCTCAGGATAAGTTTGTACTGTCTCGGGCTTATACACAGATTGTTTTTTTAGACTAATTCACTACCTACCAGAGAGATCATAATATAGACTGGCTTCTCACTTAAATGGCTTACTGTAGCTCAAGTTATCTCAATGCCAATGGATTTGTCAGGTCATTGGTCACTTTCAAGAAAGAGATCTAACACACTTACACATATACAAAACACAAGGCCAAGTTACCGAATATTTCATCAGAGTTCTAAAGCCCTCACTGTCAATAGAATTGTTCAAACTCTAGATAGATAACTGTTGAAATGGCCTTCTGATAGATAGATAGATAGATAGATAGATAGATAGATAGATAGATAGATAGATAGATAGATAGATAGATAGATAGATAGATAGATAGATAGATAGATAGATAGATAGATAGATAGATAGATAGATAGATAGATAGATAGATAGATAGATAGATAGATAGATAGATAGATAGATAGATAGATAGATAGATAGATAGACAGATAGATAGACAGATAGATAGACTAGTCAGCGCTGGTTGACAAATATGTTCCCATGAAACTAGAGAGACACAATAAATTACACAAATCTCAAACCTGGATTACGGATTAGTTTACAGTTTTATAGAGGAAGATGATGAGATTAGAACAACTCAAGCCAAAAAAGAATTACTTCAATTATGATGAAATTGACATTTTACATGCTTAAGATGAACGATTTTATAATCATATAAATAAGGTATCTAATTCCACTGGGGTCTTACTTCAAAATCTGCATGAACATGCCAACCTGAAAACCATTATGTTCACTTCAGACCTGATTGACAACTCGTGAAATACTGATCAAGACTATTTGACAGACTGAGAGTATTGGCAATGCAAAACAAGTCTAGGGCACTGTACTGCCCATGCGATTGACAAAAGAATCACCTATAAGCTCCTCACGCATGCCTACAAGGCCCTCCACAACATCGGACCTGCATACTTCAACCACTGCCTCTCTTTCTACACTCCCACCTGACACCTCCGCTCCGCCAACCTGGCCCTGGCCACTATCACACAGATCGGCAAGACCAAGGCCAAAGGAAGACCCTTCTCCTACCTCACCGCAAAGACCTGGACCTCTCCTCTACATCTCAGGCAAACACCCTCACTGCCTCCATTCAGGAAGGACCTCAAGACCTGGCTCTTCAACTGCACTGCAGAGCCCAACCCACCATCGCCTTGAGACACCAACGGGTGATTAGCTGCGCTCTAAGAACCCTGATTGATTGATTGGATCCGAAGTTATCTTCCACACAGGTTTGCAGACCAGTATTTGCTTTCAATGAAAATTTTCCTTGAAAAATACATTTACTATTTTTAGGTCCCTAAACCTACATTCAGTTTGGCAGAACCATGCCTGGCCTGATTAATCAAAGAAGGTTGCACAGAGTAAGTACCTGTAATAATGGAGATTGGGAATTTTTATTATATGCACGGTCAGATTCCAAATAACTTGAAAGACTTGTGGGTTTCACAGCTGCTCTAAAAACCTGGGTTGGATCCTCTGAATAATTCAAATTACAGTCCAGTTTCAGAAATACATGGCGTATGAAAATAATTGAGAATTTATGCAGCTTCAGGATTAATCAGAGTCCAACAGGCTACTTAGACACATCAAGAAACAGAATGAAGAATAATCCAACAGAATACTCTGACACATTGTCGGGATTCTGCCCCTGTTGTTGAACGTAAAGTGTACTAATCGATGTGTTGTCTTCCATACTGTAAATTTGAAAGACCTACTCCACGTATGTTGCTAGATCTTTCCATGGCCTTTGACACCCTTGCCAACCAGATCACTTGGTTAGGCGGAGGAGGATGGCTAGGCTGTCAAAGATTTTTCGAATTTGTATCCAGCCCTACTTATCGAATTGGGAAACCACAGAATTCAGCTAAAATGACCACTGGCCAATATGGGGTACCACCAGTAACTTGCCTTCCACCCTGCACTTCTATTTTGTCCAACTTCACATTCACAGAGTAGAGGATGTGGGGTTCAGCTTTCAAAATTGTACTGAAATTGGTGTTTTGTCTGTTTAACAGTAACACTGTTGACCACCAAAAAGTTTCAGATAGGTTCATCACAATCCAAGACTTGATGAATAAAATCTGGTTGAGTATTATTAAGGCAAAACATGTTTTTTTGATTGTGAAACTGATCATTGGCAGAAGACGAAGAACCTAACTACCACACCTTTCAGATCGGTAATTCTAACATTCAACCCAAGGAAAATATGAGAATATTTAAGATCCTTTTCGACCAACCACTCTCTATGGACAGCCTAGAAAACAATATCATTAGGCCCTGTGATCATATCCTCATAGACTGCCCAGTACCTGTTAACCCAGGAAGATAGCGACATCATCGGTAGAGTGGTTTTCGGTTCTAAAATCAGGAACGGTTGTAGAAAGGTAGGATCTGACTGCATGGTTACCCCCACTTTTTGCCTGGTATTTTGCTGGTTTTTACTAGTCTGACTGGGATCCTGCTAATCAGGACCCCAGTCTATCTGCTTTCACCTTAAAATATTATGGCATGTACTTTGGTGCACTCCAGATTGGATACTAGGGTACCCTTATAAGTCCCTAGTATATGGTACACATGTACCCAGGGCATAGGTACCCCAGAGGCCTCCCATGGGCTGAAGCATGTATTATGCATGTATTATGCCACCCATGAGAGGCCATGCAAAAATGGAACTACGGGTCTGCCATTGCAGCTTGTGTAAGCTGGTGCTTGCATGACTTACTTTAGATATAGGTTCACTTTATCTATAGGTCACTACACTTAAAACCTATAATTCACCCCTATAGCAGGCCTTAACAATCCTGAAGGCAGGGTGCTGGGTTTTACGTGAGCAAAGCCCCTCTGCAGCCTTCAGAGACCATTCTCCCTGGTTGTCTGTGACTCAGCCAGACATATAGCTAGAGGTGCATTATAACCTCGAGGTAAATGCTATCTCGAAAATGGCTGAAACAAAACATGTTGTGTTTGGTATCAAACACCTTGGAATCATACCTCCACACTGGTAACCTGTGTGGGAGGTATGATTCCACCCTTCTGAAGCGAGCTTTGTGGGGTCACTGGTCTTCCCGGTGCCAGCCTTCTCGAACCAGACCAGAGACACATTACTGCCCTGCTGCTGCTGAGCCAAACTCGAGCAGAGGAAGGCAGCACAATAGGCATCCTGTCACAGGGGGGTGTGACCTCCTCCCAGACAGGATTTAGTGCATTGGGGCTGGGTGGGTGCACTTCCAATCAATCAATGAATCAATCAATCAGGGAATTATAAGCGCACTACTCATCCGTGAGGGTCTAAAGGCGCTGGGGGGTGAGAGAGGGGGACGCGGCTATGTTAAGCCGAATAGTCAGGTCTTGAGAGTCTTCCTGAAGGTGTTCAGGGAAGGGGCGTGTCTGATGTCTGCCGGTAACTCGTTCCAGCTCTTGGCTACGATGTGAGCAAACGATCTTCCGCCTGCTCTGGCTTTGTGGATGTGCGGGGTTTCATCCAGTGCGAGGTTGGACGAGTGCAGGTTTCTTTGGGGTACGTGGAAGTTTCTTCTGTCGTTGAGGTACTTGGGTCCGTTGTTGTGTAGACATTTGTAGGCATGCGTGAGGATTTTGTAGGTGATTCTCTTTTCCAAGGGGAGCCAGTGGAGTCTCCAGAGGTGCTGGCTGATGTGTTTGTGCCGGGGGATGCTGAGGACAAGTCTGGCCACGGTGTTCTGTATTGTTTGGAGTTTGTGGAGTATGGATTTGTTGGTCCCGGCGTAGAGTGCATTGCCATAGTCCAGTCTGCTGGTGATGAGTGCGTGGGTGACTGTCTCCCTTGACTCGGGGGGGATACATTTGAAGGTCTTGCAGAGGATGCGGAGGGTGTTGAAGTAGCTGGAGGTGACGGCGTTGATCTGCCGGTTCATGGCGAGCGATGAGTCGAGTATGATGCCGAGGTTTTTGGCGTGATCTAAAGGTGTGGGGGGGCTTCCGAGGGCTGTGGTCCACCAGGTGTCGTCCCATGCTGAAGGGGTGGTTCTGAGGATGAGGACTTCTGTCTTCTCGGCGTTGAGTTTTAGGCAGCTGTTGGTCATCCAGGCTGCGACTTCTTGCATTCCTTTCTGGAAATTGAGTTTTGCGGTGGCGGGGTCTTTGGTGAGGGAGAGGATGAGCTGGGTGCCGTCCATGTATGACACAATGTTAAGGCCGTGTTGTGGGACGATGGCTGCGAGGGGGCCATGTAGATGTTGAAGAGGGTTGCGCTTAGAGATTACCCCTGTGGGACTCCGCAGGTGATTTCCGTGGGGGCGGTGAGGAAAGGCGGTAGTCTGATCCTCTGGCTTCTTCCAGTTAGGAACAAGCGGATCCAGTCTAGGGCGGTTCTTTGTATGCCGGCGTCGTGTAGTCTGGTGGCTAGTGTCCGGTGAGAGACAATGTCGAAGGCCGCAGACAGGTCGAGGAGGATGAGGGCTGTGGAGTGGCCTTGGTCCAGGAGGGTGCGGATGTCGTCCGTGGCGGCGAGTAGGGCAGTCTGGGTGCTGTGGTTTCTTCAGAATCCAGATTGGGACGGGTCGAGGACGGCGTGCTCTTTGATGAATCATGTCAGTTCCCTGTTGACTATTTTTTCTGCCACTTTGGCTGCGAAGGGGAGCAGCGAGATGGGCCGGTAGTTCTTGAGGTCGGTGGAGTTGGCCGTGAGTTTTTTGAGCAGGGGCCTGACTTTAGCGCGCTTCCAGTCGTCTGGGAAGGTGCCTGTTTTGAAGGTGGTGTTGATGGCGTGTTGCAGATCAGGTGCAATGGTGTGAGCAGCTCTGTGGTAGATGTGCGGGGGGGGCAGGGGTCCAAAGAGCCTAAAAGTCTGCACCTGGGGCACATTTGGTGTCCCTGTGCATAGTCCAGCTCAAACCAGTTCTTGGAGCCGTTGGCTCCTGCTCTGGCGCGAAACTGGACAAAGGACATGGGAGTAACCTCCCCTCTGTCCAGACCCTCCCCTAGGAGGCCCCCCAAATCTGTCCAACCATCTCCCGTGGGTACAAAAGGGCTTACCTGGCTGTAGGACCTTAGATTTTATGTGGACAAGATTCTGCAACAGGAAACCACTGACCTTTGACCGTCTGAACACTCTGGACTTCGCTGGACTTCGACTGGGCCTGACTTCGTCTCCCTCTCCGTTCAAAGCACCGTCTGTGCCCTTGCACCATACAGGCTCCGTGCAGGACCTGTGGAGCACTAAGGACAACTGAAGAATCTCCCTTGGGGTGACGGAGTCACTCCCCTGCGTTCGCAGGTACCGTAACACAACTGACCGGTCTGCTGATCCTGAACTCCTGTGGACTCCAAAGGCTCCAGCAATACAGGAGATGGGTTCCAAAGTTTGTTGAGGTTGAGCTGCCCTTTCACTGAGTTTGAGGCCAGTATCCCTCATGGGAACCGCATAACCTGAACCCCTGTGCACCGCATACTTTTGCAAGTGCATATGCTTGTTTTCAATTCCCAAGCTTGTGCATTGAAATCCGTGTAGTCCTAACCCTGAAAAGTATTTCCACCAAAGAACTCCGGACTCCTCGCACCGAGCGCTCCATGGGCGGGTACTTTGTGATCTTGCTCGAGGTCCCTCACGACTCCTGTTCATTCGACCTGTGGGTCCTCTTAAGGGTCATCTTGATTTCTATTGGACTTCCCTGGTTGCTCCAGACATGCCCTGACTCCCCATTGCTTGGTGAGTCACCTTAACCTTGCTGGTCCACATCATAACCTGCTTGACCTTCCTGTGTGGGTTGCTGTTGCCAAGGCTTGTTGGTGCTCCAGCCAGACACTGACCCCTCAGCACTCGACATCCTTCATGGGACAGCTCGCATCCGGCTCCTGGGCATCCTCAACATTTCCTGGACCTCCTGGCTGCAGAGTCAAGCATCTCTTCTTCACACTTGAAGCACCCGACATAGGTGGGCATTTGCCTACCGAGCCCCTGGTCACCCTGAAGTGACCCAGACTCTGTCTCCTCTGCTTTCAGGTTCCTTCAATCATGAATCTGCATTTGGCTCACTACAGACACTTTCTTCCTTCCCGGCAGCACCTCTTCTTTGAAGCCCTCCATTGAGAACGACAAAGGTTTCCGACACCACTCCAGACCTATGCATCCGGCTCCTCTGGGATAGGTAACTCTGGTACTTCTGTATCCACGGGTGGGGTGGCCCTCCAACTTCCTAAGTTCCAAAGGGTTTCCTTGAAGTCCACCAAGAAGGGTCCTTAAACTTTAAAATTGTCACTGCAGCTTCCCCATAGAATTGTACGGAGCTCACGATTGTGTTAGCACACTGCACCCGTCCTCCGTGGTGTCCCTTTCTACTCACTTTGGGTGGTTCCTCGGGGTCCCAGCGATTCGTGTTCTAGACACTGTCTTGACTCTAGTCGTGGTTCTTATACCACTATTTTAGTATATGGTTCGGTCTTCCCCTGGAGCCCACTGTGTATTGTGCGACTTACAACTGTTTCTTTGCTAAAATATTGTGTGCTTTGCGTTGTATCCTTGGGTAGAGGATCCTAGGAAGTGTTATATTAAAAATACATATTTTCATAACTACTGTGTGGTTCTCCTTTCATTTGATTGAAACTAAAGGTGATATCCTGGTAAAACAAGCTGCTTTACATTCCTTCAAGATTAAGCCTGAAGGCTGCTCTCCACAGCTACCACTAGGATAGCTTTCTAAGGTTATCTTTGACCTCATACATCATAAGGGTCGTTTGGACTGGTGCAAGGTGCCCACTTTAATTAGTGGACAACACATACCAGGCCAACTTCTCACAACGGTAACACATTACTGGCAGGGATTCCAAAGCCAACACAAGTATGCTACAAGTACAGCATAATTCTGAAGTGAGAGCAGTCCTTGATTTACCAAGGACTATGCATATTTCAATCAGCCATAGGAAACTGCATTTTGTGCCTGCAGCAGCCAGGATCCAACATAAGGCACTGATTCTGACCTACAAATCACTTTTTGCCATGGCTCTGGAAGTAACTAAGACATAGTTTACCCACTATGCCCATCTTTACAGTGAGATCAGCTAGCAAACATCTGCCAGTTCCTCCTAAATTTATCAGGAAAAAGGCTGGGTGTGGGGTAAACATTTTTCTGCAAATTTTGAGCAACCTGTGGAATGCCGTGCATGATGGGCGAAGGCAGGTGAATCAGCATTTACCTTTGGGAAAGTGTTAAAAACGTATCTGCTCAGGTAACCTAGTCTTTCTGTTTGATACAGCACATAGATCTCTGGTGAGTTTGTTGATGCTAATGCAGACTTGGCCATGCTGATGATTAGGAGACTTCGAACAGATCAATGTTCGCGCATTTCTGTTCAAAAACACTTTTTGTTTATATAGGGTCTGTTTATTTCATTTGAATGTTATTGCAAAGGCAGGTTACATCCAATAATCCAATAAATTGTATATCCCTACTGTGATAAGCCCATCCAGTGTTCTTAAACAAGTTAGGGGTGTCATTTTTTTTAAAAATCCAGAAAATTAGATGTACCATAACACCAAAAATGCTTTATTTCCCACTACTTATAAGGATTTTTTCTAGTTTCATTGTAGTTTGCTTGATTGATTGTTTAAACGTGCCAATGCTCATTTTCTTTTGCGGTTCTCACCTCACCCTATCCATTTTTTAGACTTACTTATGTCAGTATGTTTAATTTGAATCTATAATGATTGTATAAATAGTGCCAGACTAATTTAGCATGACATATATAACCTGTAATTGGGAATTTGCTTTATTGAACTCAGTTTAGTAATTTATTTCTTGAAGGGCAACCAAGGACAAAATGATGTTATTTTGTGTAAACTAGAAACATGATAATATATTGAGCATTTGCTGAATTTCAAGCTATGTGCTATGGAAATTGTGGCCCAAATTATTTCTGACCGACTTAAACAAATTATGTGATCCATGGCAAATTGGTTTGCTTTAATGTGCTTCATTTTCCTTAAAGGCAGCTTTTGAGCTCAACTAGAAGTAATTCAGTTCCGTGTGTGGACAATACCAAAAACGAAACCATCATTTGTGTATATCTGAAAGAATCGATGCCACTTTATGTATATTAAAAATACTTGTATTTTATACAGAACACATCACACACTGAGCTGTCTCTTTGCTCTCTCGTGGCAACATCGATTAAACATGCTGATCTTTTAGGGACACAGTCTTTCTTGAATCTTTGGAAAACTATGTTTAGAATCATTCATTTCAACAAGTGTGACTGACTACTGAAATATGGTTGATTGTACTACATTAAAAAACGTGTTATGTTTTGTGGTTTGCATTTGTATAGCGCTAACAGCCATTTCCATAGTGTTGCGGCACATTCTCTCTTTTTTTTTTTTAATAAATCTTTTTATTGTAATAACCATGCTCATTATACATTATGTATGTTGATCGTACAGTACAAACATCATCACACATTTTGATACATTAATCTTCCACGGGAGTGGTCTCACATAGTGTGTATTGAATCTGATTCCTTCGTCGTTACCCCCCATTTCGTATCAGTTCTGAAATACCCTTGTGTCTCTTTTGTAGAAGGTCTTTATCAGAATCCCCCTGGTCCTTCATGGCCCTAGTATTGTTCCTCTGTAATTTTTCCATGGGACCATATTTTTTTCCCATTTTTTGGGACAACCTCTAGCCTTATAAATCACTTCCTCTGCCCTCTGGCACCAATCCATATCTGCCTCCCACTCCGCCACCGTCGGGGTGTGTGGAGCCCCCCATTTGTTGTGGCACATTCTCAAACTGGAAGCCATTTCGCAGAGAGCTTGGAAGGCCAATGATATATAGATTCTGAAGTAATTGGGTGTTTTATTAGGAAGAGAGTATGTTTGTGTATGTTTGTGTCGATTCATCTGAATGTGATTTGTGGTCCATCTTGCAGAATTGTTGTGTGTATTTGGGGGTGTGCAAAGAACTCTAATTATTATGCATTGGTAGGTCAATTGACCACTGCTAAGCTGGAGAAAGGTAATCTTACATGTATGGGACCACAATCCGGAAGGTTATTGTGATGCAATGTTGTGTGCATGTGGGGGTGTGTGTTTGTGGTAGAATTATTGTGGCTGTTCCATGATGTTTTCACTATAATGTCCGATAGTGCTGTTGGTTTGGCTGCATTTTGCCAACTGCGTGACCAAGTTGACTTCTTGTGTAATTAAATATTGTTGTGCTCTTTAATTGACAATTCTTTCAATTGCTCGGGTAATATTTTGGTTCTTTGTGCCAAGAAAAATGACTGGGCTCTGGTTTCACTCTCTCTTTAAGTTAGCCTGTCCACTTGTCCCTTTCTCAGGCCCTCTTGCAATGCGTAACCTCTCTCCTAAAACTGTCTCCGGCCAATGCAACCACAATTCATTGGAAACCACACACAGTGCTTGGACTTCCAGTGCTGCTACAGAGGAAGCAGGATCCCACCTCCACCTGCCTGTGACCACATCCACCAGTCACGAGGACACGGTTCACCTCACCGTGACTGGGGATGTTCGGAGCGGCAGAGGTTGAACAAGGTGGCTGGCCCGCTGCGGACACCCACAGCATTAAAAATCAGGTTTTCTTAATTGAAACTTCGAAAACATTTAAAAATTGCTCCGAGAAAGGACACAAAGGCCACAAAGGGTTTGGGGTTGTTTTAGTTGAGTTCTCCACTACTATTTCCTGCTTATTTACAGACCGCTTTGGCCTGCTCACCTGCTCCATATGGGCACACTTATAGAGCACAATATAGGCTTGCTCTCTCGCAGCCACAGAATCATTGACATCGTTCAGAAATGCCAGAGATAGCACAAGCGGAAATGACATCATGCAGCCTTTGACCTCGGATGACACAACAGGTGCTGACCCTTTGTCCCGTCCTTAATCCCGCAACAGCCTCTTATTTGTTGCTGAGGTTTGGGGCGAAGGACAGGGAGCGGGCAACTAAATACAAATAACGGGACACTAGTAGCCCTATTTACTTCCTGTTTCTGTTGATTCATTCGTGACCCCAGGGGTTGAACGTCAGTTCCAGGTTACCAAAGGTCGAGCTAGAGGTAGAAGCTGCTGCCCCTGGCAAACCTTAACTGAGGCCCATGCATAGAAAACTTGGACCCACGGAAATCGATATTTTGAAGTGACATGTTGAAGATGGCCAGCACAGAGATTCACTGACCCCATTTGGACATGGGTTATATGAGGGGGGACGAATCATAGCCCGTATTGTATTAACAAGCTGGGCGTGTGCAATATTGCATTATGATTGCATGTATGTATTTCAGAGAACTTCTCTGGGATTATCACACAGGAAATACTTCAGCCGACCTCTACCCTTAGGCCACTTCAATTTCACGATTTATAGATATTAGTTGCAAAATAAACCACAGTTGACATCACTGCAGCTGTGAAAGAACAAGATCATCTCACCAAAAATGCACAGAGAAGGACGCAGCCGCAGGTCGCCTCTTTACAGGAAGAAAGAGCAAAGGTACTGTGGCCATGAGGCTTGATTCAGCAGAACACTGGGAAGATCAAAGTCTCCCAAGGGTGCAGGCTCTGAGGTCTAGGGCTCAGGGTAGTCAGTTACTTACATAAGAAAAAAAGTTTTCTTTTTACTAAATGGCGTGACGTATTTTCTGAGAAATGTTGATTCACCTTCCTGTTCTTCATTTCTCCATTCTAGTCTAGAAGCAACCCTTCAGTGCTTAATTTGTGCCGGTGTTTGCAATTTGTTGCCACTGGCACTCATTTTAGGGGACTGGGTCATACTTTTCCTCATCAGAATTTGATCCTGGGCAAGAGAAAGAAAGGGAGAAAAGGAAGAAAAAAGGATGCAGAGAACGGTAGGAAAATAGTGGCAAAGACGTCAGTGATTGAAAAGAAATTGCAAGAGTGTGGTAAAGAGTGAAATAGTGAAGGGTGATGAAAGAAAGACGCATGAGGTGGAATCAAGACTAGGTAGATTTGGTATTCGTTAAATGCGCATTTAGCAGCATCAGAGGCAAGCTTATATGAAATACTGTAGGCATATGAAGTTACATTTTTTTTCTCACAAATTATGTACTGCTCTCTCGATCCCTCATCCTGTTTGTCTTCCTTTCCCCCACCCTCCTCCTCTCCCTGCTCCACAAGTTTTACCTTATTTTTTTTGTCTCTCACTTATTCTCTCTCTCTTTTCCAGCGTCTCTCTCTCCCTCCTCTATTCTTCTACTTACCTTTCATTCCTTCTCTATGGCTTTTTTCTCTTTCTCTCTCTTTATCTCTCACTCGCTGCCGCCCACTTTCTGTCTCCCTCGTTTCCTTTTTTCTCTCTCTCTTTCACTTTTTTCTCTTTCTCGCTCTTTCCCTTCCTTGATCTTTCTCTACCTCCATTTCTCGGTCTCTCTCACTTTTTCTCTCTCTCTCCCTCTATCTAACACAAGCACATACACAGACACACACAAGACACACACACAAGTACAATCACACTCTGTCTCTCTCGACCTTGTTCTTGCAGAGAGCCCTTTTTGGCCGTAGGACAGGGGCCAGTTCTTCCCATCCATTTTGCAGTCTGAAGCATGGACAAAGGACACCAGCCCATTCCTCTATGACAGACAATCTCTATTTGTAATTGTATCTCACTGCCAAACAGAGGCTTTGCTAAAGGGTAGTGATCAGTAGTGAAGCTGGTGCAGTGGTACCTGGGCTCAGGTGCCTGACGGGCCAACTTCACCCCTTACATGGCTGTTTTTTTGTGCCAGACATCGAAAGCTCATTTTGCTTCCTTACATTAAGGCCAATGGCACCCGTGTTACGCCACTGGCCTCACCCTCAAATTCTAGCAACCTGTTCACTATTAGAATAAAACATCCCTTTGAAGTGGAACTGACATAATTCTTGGCTCATTTCCTGTCCTCCTTCTCCCTTCTACCAAATGTCCTTCAAAAGCCTGCCCATCTTTGTCAGTGCGGCACTGGTTGTCTGTGCTTCGATACTGTTAGAGACCCAAGGACCAAGACAAACCTCTGATGGCAGGTCAGGGCACTCTCAGCCACCATGGGCATGAAGGCGAGGGGATGTCACAGTACCAGCCAGATGTGACTTCTTCTGAAGAATGAGCTGCAGAGCAGCGTTGTGGCTGCATATGTGTTTGGTGTTTCAGAGGACAGTTATGGCGCGTCAGGCTACATTCTATAGTTAGGAGAGGGTGGCACAGTATTTTTCAGCATGACACTTGAAGACAATATTGTGCCACTAGTCCTTCTTCAATAAACTCAGGTCCTGCAAATTTGCCTCCTTTCTGTTTCCCAAGTTATCCTAGAAAGAAAGAAATAGGGTTCTGCACCTAAATCTCTGCAAGTCCAGAGAACAATACCAATTCCACACCAGGCCAAGTGCACAGGGGCCTCACCCACGCACCCACCAAGGCAACCAACCGTAAGGTGTTGAGCTCTTGAATTCCCAACCTTACCTTCAAAGCCAAGGCGAGCACCAGGACCACACTTTCAACAACATCCAAAGAGGCCCCACTCAAACCATGATGGTTCAATCCTCCCAGAAGTCTAAGCACTGAGGGTAATCATGGGAGTGTATCTTACAGTCCTCAAACACTCACATATCCCTCCCTCTCTCACTGTGGTTCCAGAGCTAAATGTATTGTCTATGTAGAAGCTGCTTAACATAATCACAAGGGATTAACAATGAGTCTTTAGCAATCTGCAACACCAAGCAGCCTGTCCAGTATCTTCTTATCAGTGTGTCATTTCCATGACTTCTAGCTAAATGACAGGGACTGCCCCTTTTTACTGTCACTCCATTACCTAACTCAACTTCCACTTGCTTACCTCTCCTTTTCAGCCTTCCTCCTCCTGATGCCTACTCAGTTGTGAATGGCATCTGTAGGGTCTTGGGCCCTGGGTTCACATGCAGCACAAATGACCACGCAGACCCAAAGTGATAGTATCTGGAACTGGCCAAGAACACTTTTACTTACAGGGTCACCTGACCGGTAAGACCTGTGATGGATGGGTATGGGGTTGATCCAGCGAAAGGCCAGGATGAACATTACACAATCAACAAATTACTCAAAATGGGCCCATATACACATTCAAGTTTCCTGACTTTTTTGCTGGGGGTCAAGTTATATTTTCACCTTGATCTGAATCAGTCAATGTCTAATTAACTTTCACAGATCAACACTCTTCTTTTGGTCAATGGACCATTAGTCGAGTAGTTGATGGTGATATTAACAAATTCATTAATCTATCTTATAACTCTCAATAAAATAATCACAGACTCCGGGTAAGATTCAATTAACTTTATCTAATAACTCATTCAAAATGAACGCTCATTTGTACAGATTCACAGTGCAAACTCCATCAACTTTCATGGGAGAATAAACATTCATTCATCAAATTACATTCAAATTATAGACTGTTGGAAAACCACACTCCCACTCTGAAAGGGTGGTGGTGGTCTTCCGGAACACACTGTGGTAGCTTGGCTCGAGTGGTCAGGAATCAGGCTCCGTGCTAAGCATACGACATACCCAAACAATAACCATGCGTGCATCCGTTCCAAAAACGACTCTACACCGTAAAAATTATGAAAATATCTTTCTTTATCTTCTTTTTCTCTTAGTTGCTGATTGGATAAAATAAATAACAATCACAATATACAAACTTTTTAGAAAGTGCAGGTTAAATAAATACTGGCTTAATGATTCAATAAATAGGGGTGATCATAAATAAAGAAGGCATGAATGTAAGTGCAATACATACAGGCAATTAAATATGCAGAGGCAATAAATACTGTAACCCAATAAATATTGTGCATCAATAAATACTGTGGACCAATAAATACAGTGGAACAATAAATAGGTTAAATACAATAAATACAGTGCCTCCAATAAATAATTAACAGCTGACAGTGACACTCATAGAATCAGATCACTTTTGAATTCCTAAGGGCTGATTTGGCCCAGGCACAGCTTGTGGGGATGTGGAAGGCTTGGGGGTGTCTACTCCCTGGCTTGGACAAGGCTGAGGCCTAAACTGAGGTAGATCAAGGGGGGAATACCAGAGACCTGGCTCTCTCCCTCCACACAACTTCTCTAGATTAGTCCCAGCTCACACCTGGCACAGTCAGGTTGGTTCCAGCACCTCCCTAGCCCCTTAGAGCAGTCTCTCAGGTCTCCACAGGGCCTTAGGCGCCCTCTACTCCACTTACTGCCCTTTTTCTGATGCTCCGACGCCGCTGGAGTCGTGTCGACGCCGTGAGGCGGTTCCGGTTCGATGTCGGCGGCCTCGGCACAATGTCAGTTCTTGACGACGCCGGTAGGCGGTTCCGGTTTCGATGTCGGCGGCCTCGGTTCGATCTCGACCTCCGATTCGATGGCGTCGGGCAGTCTTTACTCGATGTCGACTTCGGGCGGCTCCGGTCCGATGGCGACCTCAACTTCGATGACGTCGGCCTGCCTTGACTCGATGACGACTTCCGGCGGCTCCGGAGTGCGATCCTCACTCCCGACCTCCGGTGCTCCTCTCCTTAGGTTTCCGGCGACTCCGGAGTGCGACCTCCACTCCCGACCTCCGGCACGATTCTCACAGGTTCCGGCGACTCCGGAGTGCGATCCTCACTCCCGACCTCCGGTACACCTCACCTCGGTCTCCGACGACTCCGGAGGGCGGACTTCACTCCTCCGATGACGCCGCTCACTCGACCTCGGGTGACTTCCTCCTCGACCTCTGGTACTCCTCACGACCTCTGACGGCGCCCTCTCTCGACCTCTGGCGGCTCCGGGCACGACGTCCGCTTTCCAGTCGGCGCCGCTTCTCCACCTCGGGCTCCGGGTCTCAGGCTACTCGACGTCGAACTCCAGGGAAACCAGTTTCCAGGTCAGGATCTTACTGTTCTCTGTTTCTAAGGCCTGTTCCTGCTGTCCAGGTCCTTAGGATGGGTTTTCTTGCTTCTTCCCACACAGGGCTCCAGGCTGGGCTCAGTCAGTAGGGACTAGTATCAAGGGTGGGTTTATGGACCCCACTCCAGGCACAAGTTTCCACCCCTGCTGCTTCACTCCTTCCTCCTTCAAGTTTCTGCTGCTCACTCTTCACCAGTCAGGTGCCAACTGCCAGCTCCAACTGCCAACTCTCTGTCTTAGCTTCCCAACATTCTAAACCGCCTCCAACTGTCACAGGGTTCTGGAATGTTCTGGAAGGTGCTAGCAGGTTCCAGTGGATGCTGGTGATGTCACAGGTGGCCACCATTTTGTGCTCCAGGCCCTCAGACAGAAGTTTCAGGGGTAGCTAAAATGGCTCCCTGAATCTGCAGCAACACGAAAAAGTCTGGTGGTTCCCAAAAAGGAAAAATTCAAACAGGGTTTGAGGCAAAAGTGGGACAAAATAAATAATGATGAGGAGGGACCACCCAAAGGGCTGACAGGTCTAACACAGACTCATTCAACAATTTAATGCATTAGGAGTGATAGGTTAAGAGACAAAAGACATAATAAATCATACATTTGCAAAAGGTATGCAAATTTAAGACGGAATAATATTTACCGAATGGTGAAATGGGGAAACCCAACCCTCTGGCCAAAGGACTGGTGGGGTCTCCTGACTTAAGAATCAGGTGACAAAGACTATAGGACAGATGCAGGATAGGATGATACTTATTACTCTTCTCTAGAACCCCAACGCACCGGAGCGCATTCCTCTCTTACACTCTCTCCCGCCTCGATATTCTTCCGCAAAATCTTCACTATATAATCAGGCTGTCTTTCAGGATTGAATCTTCCCAGTCTGTTCTCTTCCTTCCAGCAGCAGCTCTCGTCCACACCTTACTCAGCATCGACGTCAACACTTTCTTAACTTAAATCACTCTAGTTATAGTCTTTATTTCTGCATGTCCCACCCTTGAAAGTTGCAAGTCTCAGTGGATCATGGATTGTGATTGGGCAGGGGTAGGCGAGTTGTCATCACCCCATGCTGTCATTCTCGATTTCTTAATGAACTTTTTTGTCCAACAAACCCTTCCCATTTAATTTATTCATTTTTTGGGGCCATTTCCCTTCACACACATCTAAAGTAACAGATTAGATACAAATTCATATGTAGTTCTACAGTTGAAGAGAGTTCCCAGGCATCTGTCTTTGGCTCTTGGCAGCCTGTCAATGGTCCGGCAGCGGGTCACTTCAAAACATCAGTGCGCAGACTCAGCTTGTGTTACGTTTCAACCGCCATCTTTTCCCTTGGTTTTGCACATTAGGCCCAAACACACACTATTTAATAAAGGAATCATAAACAGATGTTAATTTCTCAAATATGTTATTATCACTGTTCACCACCCACTTCTACTCTATTCCATGTTATTTTCTTGTTTGTTAAGCAAAAGCATTAGCAGTGACAGCTCTCTTTAAATTCAGGCAAGCATATGTCAGGCATGCGGTGCCTCGAGTCCTACGGTTAGTAACTCTTTGCGCATGCGTGAGAGTTTCCGTCTCACATGGGTTAGTCACATGGTTATTTGCGTGGTTCTGGTTCGCACATGCGCAAAACAATTTTCGGTTTCAAGCGGGATTTTAGTTACATAGCAATTATTGTTTGTTATTTAGGCATGCATAAAAGCTCTTTTACCTGTATGTAAATGTTGTGTGTATGTTAGTTTTCTTTTATCTACTATTTCTTATTATTAGTACCTGTTAATGAGAGGTTGATCGGAGCAAATTTCTTTTCCTCATATCCTTGCTCCATCAGGGTGACTGTGGGAGCCAGCCCCCAGGGAGTGGCTGGTGGAAACACTGTATTGCCCAAACACTAGAACGTGTCCAGCAACACACTACAGTGTCATCTCTTTCTCTCCCTCTGATAATCAGATGGCTAAGGTAGGTGACCCACAATCTCTCATCTCTCTGTCTGGTGGAATTTAAGAATTGTTGGAAAAAATCATTCCTTTCCAATAAGCTCTCTTGCTCCCTCTCACCTACTCTGCTATGTTTTCTCTCCTGGACCCTCTTTTCCATCTTTCCAGGCACCCAGAGAATTTTGAAGCAGGGGCAGATATACTAACAATTAGTTGATGTGCTGCGTTGCGTGACTTTTTTGTAAATATGCCTCGTAGTGTGGTGCAAACAAGAAGCCAACATCACGATGTAAGTGTGGGAACTCCAGACCTGGTCTCAAGAGAGCTGCCATGCATACAAAGTTCAGTTCTTGGCTTGCCGATCTCACGCCACATCTGGCGAACACACTCTGCTCCACTAACACTTTGTAGCCCTGATGCTAACAGCATGGCACTGCTCCTGGGGCGGCGCACCACCAGAGGGTGGGGTTCAATTCAAGGACAGCCTGGGAAAATCTGGAATGAATGGAAACCGCAGGAAGCATCGGATGGAGGATTTTTCCCTCCACTAAAATATCCGTGAAAGGCTGAACTAGCAATGTCTGGGAAGAATATATGTAAACTTTCACTTCTCTAAAAAAACAGAAAATAATGGATCTCAGAAACAATTGTTTTACATCATCTTGCAGGGGGTCACATTGGAATGGTTTTGCCAATGTTGTGTAATTTTACATTTTCACCATTTGGTCACCTCTAAAACAACATTTTCACTCAATGATAAGCATAACAGGATGTGGCAAAGACAAGAGGCCTGATGTTTGTAATCTGCTATGATGGTCATTTATTTAACTTTTTTATTGCAAGCAAATGTCACAAAAATAAAACGAATAAAGAGCCATGCTGTGGACCAACTGTGGTGATAATATACTAAATATTTAAGTTAAATTAAATGAATCATAGCAAGTAACATTAATGTAGCAGTACTTCCTAGCAGGCTGGTGTATTTAGAACAGGTATACAAACAATTTTTAGCATTGCACATCACCAAAAGTTAAGATTTGTACCGGTGCAGAGAAAAGGTACTATTGGTTTTGAATTTCTTTACCCGGAAGACATAAATTAAAAAACACAAAAAGCAAATACAAAATTGAAAAGGATAAAGAAAAGAAATGAAAAAGCAGTGACAAGGTAGAGAATTGGCCCACCAGCTCTGGTGCTAAAGTGCTCTTCTTTCTAGACAGGAGTTCATATGTGATCAGGTAAAATGCTGTCACTCACAATGAAAGGCAGCCCTCGGCTGAAGTGACCTGACACACTGCATATGCTGTAGGCTGTGGTGGGCGGGAACAAAATGTGAATGAGAGTTGTGCAAACCAACAGATTAAGCTGGCCAACCCAAAGACCCTATATGTATATATATATGCATGTATGCATTTTTTATATATGATTTCTTTATTAGGTGAGGTTAGTGAGCCACCAATAGTTGTCTCTAGACCTAAAAACATTCAATAGAATATGGAATTTCAGACAGAGTATTAGAAATGTGATAATTACATATTTGTGGACCTTACTAAAGGACATTTTATGCTAATTAGCAGTCAAAACCATGAACATTAGGGGCATATTTACAACCAAAGTGGCAGAGCACTGTCTTAAGCCAAGAAGGCTAACACCGCAGTTCATCACTTTAGAAACACAGGGCTGCACGGTATTTACAACAATACAGCGCAGCCCTGCATTTCTCCCTGCGCTGGTGCTAAATTTAGCTTCCTAGCGCCAACGCAGGCACCCTTGCACCATAGTGCAAGGGTGTCTGCATTGTGGGAAATTATTGTTTATGTGCAGGAAGGTGTCCCTTGTGCAGCACATATAGAAGATGCAACCCGTCATTTTTAAAATGATTTTTTATGTGCAGGAAGGGGCACCTTCCTGCACATAAACAATCGTACATAGTGTTTTGCTGTTTCTATGTGTGCTGCACAACTTTTGTTATTTTTGAGGTACCAATGTTATGCCCAATTCTGCGTTGGGCGCCTAACCCACAACTGGGAGGTTAGAATGTTTTCGCCCTTAACCAGAGTCAGTCGGTACTTTCGCACTGTAGTACCTATTTTTCCTCGCTCTAATTTCAATTGTGGTATTACCATGTAATAAAAGCAAAAACATTTACTGCGCCTCCAAGACTCTGAGTAAGGTGGTAAAATCATCTGGGGAAAAACACCAAGGTGCACAGTAATTTGTTTAAATTGAATGTTAGCTGGCAGATTGACTATTCTTTAATTAAAAAATAAAGAATACAATGACAATGGAAGAGGGTCATGTGTACGTGGGGTCCTGCATTGCCTCAGGGCCACCACAGGGCTCCAGTGTGACTGCCTGCTGCCAAGCTGCAACTGGTCACTGTGCAGCCAGTGCAAGGTGACTTTACATGTTTACTTGCACTTCTCAGCCTCCTAACGTTGATGTTACTGGTGTGACTGATACAACCCAGTACAGGTGCATATGACTCCAGGGCACCTCCTCAGCCTCATGCTACCAGGACAGAGCAGGCTTACAAAAAACAAAGATAATAAAAAATGCCCCATAACGTATAATAATCGTCACATAATAACCTATGCCTTTTAAATAGGCCTTCTAGGGAATAATGTCACAATAGGCCTCAAAACCCAAACAGATGTCATCAAGCAACGGAACATTCTGGGACGTCTATTGGTTATTCTTAAGGATTTTTTTTTTATTCTCAACTGGAAGGCCCCTTTAACTAATTGACTTGAAGACTCTTTGCGTGTAAGCAAGGGTTCATCTTGTTTTTTATATCACACCCTCCACCTTTTAATATCTTACACAGGTACCATGAAGAGGGGGGACAGTGTCCTATTGGGAAGTGGCCATCATGGGCTTACATTTTGATTTCTCAACAAATATTTGTTCCGTTTACAAGAAGAATATGCATGAACAAAACACGAATTGCTGATTGGCACAGGCTGCCTTCACATCATTAAAACAAATATTCTCTCTCTCTCTCTCTCTCTCTCTCTCTCTCGTAGGCCACAATGTCTAGAAGCAAACATTTTGAATATTAATATATCCAGTGACTGATTTGTCCCTTGGTATTTAGATAAGTATTGCCAAGGTTAAAGGTGAATATTAATATTTCCAGAGACTGATTTGTTCCCTTGGTATTTAGATAAGTATTGTCAAGGTCAAAGGTGCCCGTTTAATTGACATTATGACGAAAATATCTCACTGGTGCCCACTTTTCCTCCATGTAAACCGGGCCTACATCTATTCATTCGCCCCGGGTATGGAGATGGTGGGCTGAAAAGTGGCATTCAATTCTGGTGTGCAAATTCCAAATTCGGGTATTTCTTGCAAGAACTATAGAAAAATAAGAGCTCATAGCCTTCCACACCAGCTGGGATTTCGTGTGAAAATGTGGCCTTTTGCAAACATTTTGTAGGAGAGTGTAATTTGTTTTGTAATACTCATGAAGAAAAGTAAACCAAAGAATGCACTCATGTAACCTGCGTGAGCATTCTGCGTGACGCAGTTTCAGAATACTTACAGTAAATAGTTAAGCAAGGAATGTTCTTGCATTGCAAGTTTCCGGTCCCAACTCATACTTATGAGAGAAAAGTACACAAGTGTGACTGTAGGAAAAGCAGGAAATGATGTGACCTGTGAGTAGGCCTATAATTGGGAACACCCAAGACTAGGCTAGGATAATAAAAAATCTTTTTTCAAAGCACTTCTGAATCTGACAGTGTTTCCAACCCATCTTGCAGCCTTTCGCATGCAGAGCATCTGACGAGGCATCTGGGTAATTGATGTGGAACTATGTCTCGTGAGGATAGCAATCTGTTGATCAGCTGGATCCTCATACAGCCATTTATTTCTGATCTAAAGCATGACTAGAATTACAAGAGGGTAGGAACCCACCCGACTGACAGAAACCCCTCATTAGGGACAGATTTATTAAGATGGGGATGCAATGGAACTCTGCCCAAAACCCAGCTGTGTTAGATTGTGTGACCTGAGAAGTTTACTGCAGCACCACATTTACCCGGTTTCATTTAGCAATGATGTCTTCACTAGCACAAATAACACCACACATGGATGAGGCTAAACACACTTTAATGTTGTCGTACAGAACAAAGGTTATCGAGGGGAATCTTGCCTGACTTTTCACTTGAGGCATAACATTGAGTAGAATTGCCATCATGCATATGAAAAAGGTTGCATTTTTCTTTATGGTTACACATACTCAGGCCCTAATTACGCATAATACGAGTTTCCTCTCCGCCACAGTTTTCATGGTGGTTCCACCTGTATGAAAACAGTGGCAGAGAGGAAACAAAGGGGGCACTACAGGGCACCCTGGCACCTCACACCATGTGGAGGCATGCAGGGGGGCACCACATGTGCCTCCCTGTATGCATGCACCCCAGTTTCTTCACGGCATGGACTTTACAGTCCATGCCGTGCAGGAACTGTTTTTTGGTGTTCCCATTGCAGTGCCCATTTTCTAAGGCACAGCCCTGGGAACGGCAAAAAACAGCCTGTCAGACAGGACGAAACTCCTAATCTGGTGAGTGGCCCGGACATGCCTTTGGTGCATTGGGAGCATGGCAGTGGTTTACCACCTGCTTCATCTGCACCAAAAGTCATAATCGGGTCCTAGGTTTTGAAAAATCAAGCATATTGGCCCACTCCAACTTTTGACCACTGTTTGATACTGATTTAATGTTGCACTAGTATTCTCTGCAATGGTGCATCATGGAACTTTGCATGACTTGTTGACATGGGTTCACGATGATGCAGGTGGGTGTTTGCGCAGCTCCCTCCACATAAAGCCGCTCCGATTACATTATCAGACACATTTTCTGCCAGGTAATGCACTGCCATTTGGCACTGCAGTCAGGGAGATTTTGTAGTAAAAAGCACAATGGCTTCTATAGCTCATGTGAATTAATTCAAATCATTCATTAGATACATTATGAGAGTTTACAGAAATTCTCTCAACAATTTATTAACAAAAAGGAAAAATTCTCAGTCTACAGCAGAGAAGTCGCATTAAACTGCTTTTGTATTTCATATAGATATCAATATGAACATAATAGGTGCTCAATAGGAAGACAGGTGAAACTGTGCAGTTCGTCAGTAGCAACAAAGTAATGAGAAGGAAAATACAGTAACAAATTATTCAGAAAGACATTTATACAGTTATTCAGAGTCTAACTGCAATTGGCAACTTAATTCTGGAATGAGACTATAATATTTACAACCTCTTCTAATAAACCAACAGATATATCACAGTCCAAGATTAACAGTGTTAACGTTTCAACCCCAAAGGATCTAATAATTTCAACTGCGTCTTCACCAGGATAGAGTTAGAAAATACACCTTCAACAAGGAAAGCAAAACCTTGAGTGGGGGGATGAGAGATTCAAATTCTTGTCATGGCAGGGAAAACTTGCAAACTTGTTCCAAACTTGCCCTACGAGGTATAGTATGCTGTGGGATCAATCTTCAAGAAAAATAATATGGGTGTGCAGAAAGTGATTATAAACCCTATACGTCTCACTCTCAAAAATGAGATTCACAGCAGTTACATCCTCTATAAAAATACGGTTAGATGTTCCCAATATTGGTGCTATAATGGGTACTTATATCCCAAAACAATGTTTGAAAGCTACAGTTGTGCATAATTCGGGCTGGACTGTTCCCATGAGGCACAGGGTCAGACTGATTTGCATATGGCCATGTCTGAACTGGGGTGGCAGAGTGGGCTAAAGAACGGTGATGGATTAAACCCAGATCAGTTGACTGGGGGTGAGTGCTTGCAATGTTCAACACTCCTTCCATCATTTCCTTTGGTTTTGCTTTGTTCGCCATAAGTTGGCAGGGTATGCTCAGACGTGAGTCCCTTGCTCCCTTTGCCACTGGATTCAAGCAAGCCTGGCTGAAGACGGTTGAAATGCCAGAAACCAGTCCTAGGAAGCTTGTTTCCGGTCCAGGGAAGACATGGCTTGGCAGTTCGGGCTGGACTATTCCCATGAGGCACAGGGTCAGACTGATTAGCATATGGCCATGTCTGAACTGGGGGGGCAGAGTGGGCTAAAGAACGGTGATGGCTTAAACCCAGATCAGTTGACTGGGGGTGAGTGCTTGCAATGTTCAACACTCCGTCCATCATTTCCTTTGGTTTTGCTTTGTTCGCCATAAGTTGGCAGGGTATGCTCAGACGTGAGTCCCTTGCTCACTTTGCCACTGGATTCAAGCAAGCCTGGCTGAAGACGGCTGAAATGCCAGAAACCGGTCCTAGGAAGCTTGTTTCCGGTCCAGGGAAAACATGGCTTGGCAGTTCGGGCTGGACTGTTCCCATGAGGCACAGGGTCAGACTGATTTGCATATGGCCATGTCTGAACTGGGGTGGCAGAGTGGGCTAAAGAACGGTGATGGATTAAACCCAGATCAGTTGACTGGGGGTGAGTGCGTGCAATACTCAACACTCCGTCCATCATTTCCTTTGGTTTTGCTTTGTTCGCCATAAGTTGGCAGGGTATGCTCAGACGTGAGTCCCTTGCTCACTTTGCCACTGGATTCAAGCAAGCCTGGCTGAAGACGGCTGAAATGCCAGAAACCGCTCCTAGGAAGCTTGTTTCCGGTCCAGGGAAAACATGGCTTGGCAGTTCGGGCTGGACTGTTCCCATGAGGAACAGGGTCAGACTGATTTGCATATGGCCATGTCTGAACTGGGGTGGCAGAGTGGGCTAAAGAACGGTGATGGATTAAACCCAGATCAGTTGACTGGGGGCGAGTGCTTGCAATGTTCAACACTCCGTCCATCATTTCCTTTGGTTTTGCTTTGTTCGCCATAAGTTGGCAGGATATGCTCAGACGTGAGTCCCTTGCTCACTTTGCCACTGGATTCAAGCAAGCCTGGCTGAAGACGGTTGAAATGCCAGAAACCGGTCCTAGGAAACTTTTTTCCGGTCCAGGGAAGACATGGCTTGGCAGTTCGGGCTGGACTGTTCCCATGAGGCACAGGGTCAGACTGATTTGCATATGGCCATGTCTGAACTGGGGTGGCAGAGTGGGCTAAAGAACGGTGATGGATTAAACCCAGATCAGTTGACTGGGGGTGAGTGCTTGCAATGTTCAACACTCCGTCCATCATTTCCTTTGGTTTTGCTTTGTTCGCCATAAGTTGGCAGGGTATGCTCAGATGTGAGTCCCTTGCTCTCTTTGCCACTGGATTCAAGCAAGCCGGGCTGAAGACGGCTGAAATGCCAGAAACCGGTCCTAGGAAGCTTGTTTCCGGTCCAGGGAAGACATGGCTTGGCAGTTCGGGCTGGACTGTTCCCATAAGGCACAGGGTCAGACTGATTTGCATATGGCCATGTCTGAACTGGGGTGGCAGAGTGGGCTAAAAAACGGTGATGCATTAAACCCAGATCAGTTGACTGGGGGTGAGTGCTTGCAATGTTCAACACTCTGTCCATCATTTCCTTTGGTTTTGCTGTGCATAATTATGGGCCATGTTTCCAGAGAAGAGGCACACAAAGGGGGAGCAAAAGGGCCTCATGAGGTCAAAGACAGTTTTTACCAAAAAAACACATCCGCAGTTAGTCTTGGAGTAATTAGGTGTTACTCTTGCATGCCTGCGTGTCTATAAATAGACAGGAGTAAACAGCAGCATAAGCTTGCATGCTAATAGCGATGGGAAAAGCCAGTGAAGAACATAAAAGGAGGTCCTCACCAAATGGTTGAAAGAGAGGTTAAAAGTAAATGAAAAACTGCAAAAATAGCAAATCAAAACCATCAAAGTTATTTTTCAATCTGCGGAAGAAACCTCATTATTAAATGTCTATGAAAAAAGCCTATTAAAATTTAAAAAAAACACTCATAAAAGTTCCACAGGAGCAGCAATGAGCTGAAGATAAAAAGTCTTAAATATGATTTCAAAAGGCAAAAGGTTATGGGGTATTTTAGGTTCAAACTGAACACTGGAGAGTCATACACCAAATCATTTGTACGGGCAAACCTTAAGCAATTCTTACTGAGCAGAAACTCTAACATTGAAAGGATCATCTATGCACAACACAATCATTTGTCTAGATTCATTCATGAGTATTCAAATAAAATACTGATAGTCACATATTGAGAGATCCTAGTGATTAGGGAACTAGGGTAACACTCTACCCCATTCCTTATGCTCATTGAGCCCATTCATAAGCGAATTCATAGTATCTATCCATTTACGTTTTCTGAGATTCAAAGTGGCCGAAATGTCTCTGCCCCCGGGTTAGGTGTTATCTTCTCAACGACCTGTCATATCACATCTTCAGAGATGTGTTTCAGCATTTTGAACTGTTCGACCCGACGTGCTCCAAGTGTTTCACATCCGCTTCCGCTCCAGCATTGCAGTAATGCGAGCCTGCACTTTTTCACTGGTCTGCCAATATAGAGTAAGTTGCATGGGCAAAAGATCATGTATATGACATTCATATTTTGTAGTTACTGAAATCTTTAAGAACAACATTTTTGCCCCGAGTTCAAATTATTTTGTTTCAATGCATAGGCCACAGGACCTACAGTTTCTGAATTTAAAGTGCCCCACTACCGTCAGTAGATTCCATTAAGCAACATTTCTGTTGGAGCACTTCAGGGCAAAAAACCTTTTGCACTCGAAAGTTGATCCATGCTATAGTTTGTGTGGCTTTGCATCATTTGGACGACTGTAAGTTGGTCCATATTTGGGGAAATCTAGAGATGGACTAAAAGTTAATCTTTGCACAATATATTTTTCATAGAGGATGTTCAGTTATCCCTCCCAGCTAGTTATGGATTTCCTCTTCGACAAAGTCAACGCTTCAGCCAGAGCTACATGCTATCAGTCTAACCTCAGAGCTTATCCTTTGCTAGGTGTTCCTCATGCATCTCATTTAACTTTAAAGGATGCAAACAAATCAGTTGAAATTGACATATGAATGATGTTCTGCTACACTGTAGTTGTACTATTTAAGTACATTTATAGGGGCTTTACGGTGCTAACGCATGCAATTTGCATTTATGCATACCTGTGCCTCCATGCGTTATCACACCATTACATTCTGGTTTATTGGCAGTGCCAGTGTTTGATGAGCTTTAAGCAGCTGGATTGTATGTCTTATTTCGTGTGTGTGTGGGGGGGGAGGTGTTAACATATATGTGTACATGTGAGTGAGTAGTATCTGATTTCTGACTAGAACATTAAAGCAAAACAAAAGATTATTTTCTCCATATAAAACATGCATGAGAAAAATAATGAATGTTGCGATGATTCAGAATGTTTTTGCGATGTGAAACAGTGCCTCATGCTTTGCAATGCAAGCACTCCATAGGAATATCAAAGGTACATTAAACACCCAATAGCATGAGACGAGAAAGTAATGCTCCTCTGGGTGGGGTCAAAGCCCACCCTCTATGTGTATTTCACAGAATTGGTATCACAGGCATGCCAACTCACACAGTGCCACAGTGAATTACAAGATATAAGCACTTTTAACATGGTCACGTGGTGAAGAGCCGACATCGCATGGTGAGCATTAGGTGAGCTTAAAGCCCTGTTGACAGACTGGGTTTTCAGGTTGCCTGTGGAGGCCCGGCAGAGTTAATCTCTGATGACTTAATTTTGGCGCTGCCTCCTATTTAGGCCACCCTTGTAAATAGGGGGCTGCGTCAAAATCAATTGGTGTTGCAGTGGAACCCTCCCCTTCCATGCTCAGTACTGCATGTAAGGGTGACTTATTTACAAGGCAGCGTTAAGCCACGTTAAGTGTTTTAACGCTGCCGTGTGACTAAGGCGAAGCCCCTATCACTAACACAGTGGCGTCGATACAGGCTTGTGTAAATATGCCCCTCAGTTTCAGCTTTCGTCAATTGATTGGTTAACTTTATGAAAATAAGACACACTCGGATAGGTCTGATGGCATTCTAGTGAGTGCCATTTAAACGTTGACCCTAAATTGAGGCTCAAGGGGTTATCATTTCAAGCAAACTGGTTAAATCAAAATATTAGCCTGGCCACATTTTTAACTACCGCCAGAGTTCAGTCTCAAGTTGATATGATTTCACTTAAAATGCCTGATTTTTCACAGAGCCTGGAATACGCATACTAATGTCACGTTTTGTTAGGGCGAATTGAGCTGTATGCTGACAGAACGAAATAAAAGCGTGTAAAACGTGAGTCAAAACATCCTATTTTACGGCTGCATATCGGTCTTTCACTGGTATTTATTTTCAGGTTCATGACCGATATTACTGCGGTTCCAAAATTAAATTAGTACACCTCGAAACCAAAGAAAATTAATTTTCCACAGGCCCTGGAGTCACACATTTTCAAAAAACTAACCTCAGATAGAGGGCGGCCAGATGTCTTCTGGTCAACTTAGAACAACAATTATGGCTTCCATTTTTGACCTGCTCCTTGATATTTTTATTGAGGACAGGATGGTCTCCTGACCTTCACCTCGAAGAGCCACCCGAGATAAACATAAACATCTCCGCAAAACAGCTAACAAGTCCAGCGCCTTGAGACCCTCATGAGTGATTTTGAGCACTTTATAAATCCTGATTGATTGATTAATTGAAACATCTGATACACTCACACAAAGAGGAAGACGTGGAATGTCTCATGAGTCACATCAAATCTGCCTGTCTCCCTACCAATACAGACACAACCCACCATACCTGTGACCAGAATAGTGACAATAAATTAATCGTCCTATAAAAAAGTAAAAACGATATCGTTAAGGAAAAAAAAACATAGGTAAGTTTAAATTTGTTTCCCTTAGTTTTACGTCTACATACCCTGAATGTTCATATATTGCCAAGGTACATGAGGGCGGATTTACCAATATTTATGACCAGGTTTGCATCACTGAAGTGCAGAATTATGCGCCTTCCTGAGTGCATGTGTACTGTATGCACAAAAACACATAAAAACTTGGAAAAGTATTAAACTATGCCTAAGCATGGTATTTTGTGCTAGAAAGGTACCTTACTGTACAAATCCTACAGAATGCATCACACTCGCTGGAATTATGGTGCAAGGGTGTGTTCGTGAAGAAATGAAGCCAAGAGGCCACCAGCAAAGGGGCAGGTAAACAGCGCCACATCTTCACAGATATATGGCTTTTTCTGCTTTCTCGCTTTCACACAACGCAGCACAGCAACGTTTGTTGCTGTGTGCCTGAGTAATTAGGGGCATATCAACAAGGGCTTTATCTCTGCTTTTTTGGCTTTAAAAGCCAAAAAAGGAGAGATAAAACTAGCGCCCTATCAACAACAGGGTGCTAACATGCAAATTTGCATGTTAGCACCCTTTTACTCTACGCTTCCCCTTGCATCTCTAATGAGATGCAAAGGGGGCGTTCCAGAGTAAAATAATAGGAGAAATGTCGGTAAGCGACATTTCTCCTATTATCAAGAAATGTCGCTAACCCTGTTAGAGACAAAAAAAGCAGCGCTAACCGCGGTTAACGCTGTTTTTTGACGTCTGGTATTTTTCTGACTTAGCCATGATATCCTATGGAAGGAGGATATCATGGCTAAGTTTGCCTGTCCCTATCAACAAGGTAACGTGAGATTATCGCTGGGTTTCCAGCGATAATCTCACGTTAGCCTGTTAGCGTGAGGATTTTTATCGCTATTGAGATAAGCGTTGCTAATAGCACGCTATCTCAGCGATAAAAATTCACGCTAGCCGGCGATAATTATCCCAGCGCTAAGTGTGCTTAGAGATAATTATCGCCGGTTGTTGTTGATATGCCCCCTGGTTACTTCGACCCATGGATGTAAAGTTAAGTATAGCACGTCTGTGCCTAACTATTTATACTTACCTTTATGATAGTAGTCCATATTGTGAATATAATATTTTTGCAGGATGATATTTAAAGCTTGACATTCTAGTAGAACACCACATGGTCCTTACCTTAACTCCGTCATTCTCAATAATGTTGCCTTCTTTGTCTGCTCTTTTAAGCTGGTGGTCATGAGCTGGACTCCTTCTGCATTAACCAGACATTCCGATACGTATCTTTTACAGAAGGCTTTATTGACTATGCTCTAAGTGTTCATCTCACAGCTTGCAATGCACTACTTTTCTATTTGTCAATTTATTAATTGTATTATTCATTTTATATGGTCCTGTAGCTCATCCAGGGAAATCAGTTGTATTTACAGAGAAGATCGAAAGAGTGGAATTAAAAGTTCTGCCCTTTACATGTGTAACAGATTAGCAGGTACCAAACTGCACAGGGTGAGAGAGAACTAGTATGGCAAGTGGAGGGTGAAAAGGATCAGTGTCACAGCCAGTGTGTCATGGACCTAGTGCAAAGAAGGAAATGGCCCCCCTTGCCTCTGCTTGGACTGTGAAATACAGCAATATTTAGGGTTCAGTGGGGCCCTCATGCCTCTGGACACCGGTGCCACTGATCCTGTTGTAACAATGGTAGCTATGCTCCAGAAAAATGATGGGGTTTATTTGGAAAAGCAATGTCAGAAAGAGTACTGTAAGCGGTGGGGAAGGAAGTACCCCATGTGGCTAACAAACTCACCACTCCACTGAGTCTCGACATACAAAATGATCAGACTGGAAACAAAGAAGTGTAAGAAATTTTTAAAAAGACGTATGGAATTCTCCATTCATGCTTCGATTATATGGATATTATCTCTGTATTCATCCTTGCAAACTCACCACTGCAGTGAGTCCCGACATACCCACCACATTATCAGACTGGAAACAAAGAAATTAAAAAGTAGGCATTGGACATTCTCCATCTCTGCCTCCAGGATATGGACATTATTTCTGTATCCATCAGGAACAGTCCAACCTTGGTCCAATTTAGGAAAGAGCTGTGATGCAGAGTTCCACCTTCAGAACTGAGCTAACCCTCCAATCAATTGCTGGCCGTATCTTTGCCTTTGATCCAGTACAACCCTCTGCTGACTTTTGGCTACATTTGTGCTATACAATACCACAAACATACATGAGTCAGGATGTGGGTTAGGGCAGTGCTTAATATGAGCCAGTGGTTTCTAGTGCTCGGCACTGGCACTTAATTTTCAACACCAGCATTTATTAAAGTCTGCCAAATGTTGGCACTGTTTGTACAATTTAGAGATGAGCACAACCAAAGTTTTTTATTAATTCAATTAACACAAAAAAATACTAATACCTGCTAGTAAAGCAATTCTTAAAGTTTTGGGGGCTGGAATAGTCTGAATTTTCACACTTGTAGGAGTTTGATGGTTAATAGTTGTGTTGGTACTGTCTTTGGCAGCGCTGGCAGGGGTAATGGATGGTGCTAGCTGTAGTGGGCTCCTGACGAGGGGCCCTGGCACTTATGTTTTTTACAGATTAAATCCTGGGTGAGGGTGGAGAGTGGGTAAACAGATTTGGAGAGGAGGAAGCAGAAAGATAGAAAGGCAGGTGGATGAGTTCTATTATGGGGGAGTGTTACCCAATAACTAGAGTGGTGGGAAGAAGCAAAACCACTATAAGAGCACAAAGAGGACAAGCAGTTATGAGGTGGCGGGGTGGAAGGGAAGGAATGTATGAGTGGGGAAGGTGGATGAAGAAGATATGGATTTCTTTGAGGAAAGGGAAAGCTTTCATCTGGAGGAACATACAGGCTGAAATGTGACTACATATTATGTCCACCGCTGTAAGGTTGAACGAGGGAGCAGGAAACTGCAGAAAAGGAAGGCATTTGTGTTCTTGCACAAGGGCATTACCGAAGCATATTGAGAGCAACTCACTCCTGAAATGACACCCTCTGGGCCTGCGTTAGAGCTTGACACCAATGGAAAAATCCTCTTATTTGTAAATGGAGTAGCATGTTTAGCGGAGAATCAAGTCATTTCAACAAACTCTATGATGGGCATAGTATGGTAGAGGATACTCCACCTGTGACAAAGGGGCTGATTACAAGTATGGCGTTCCCAAGACCGTCGTACTGTCAGTGGTGGTCCAACCGCCACCTCCTAGGCAGTCCAACTGCCCGATTATGAGAATGGTGGTCCGACCGCCACAAGGCCACCACCAGGATCTTGGATCCCACTGCAGTGGGGAAAGCAGTGGGCCATGGAGGTCACAATCTGCCTTTCCGCTGACCTATTCATTGCGGAGTTGGATTAAAAGGTGGGGAAGGGGCCCCAAACAAGGCACCAGGACGATTTTGCCCATTGGGGACTGTGCACATGGGCACATGTTGTGCCCCCCCCTCTGTTTGCTCTGTCGTGCGTGCACTGTGCGCCATGCATGACATGCTGAATGGTACACAGAGCACGCAATGTGCAAGTGGCACTAGACTGTAGCTGCATTTGCTTCAGGCTCACTCTATGAGTTGAGGCATGCCGCTGCTGTGGAACCGCCGCAGACCCACCGCCAGCCTTTCGGTCATTTGTAATGTTGAATCAGAATACCGCCGGCTTGTCAGTGTTCTCCTGACCGCTGCCTCTGCGGATTGGCAGTGGGACCGATAAGGTCGTAATCGGGCCCTGGGTTTCCACAGTTAGAACTTCCTCCACAAATTGGATGATTTTACCATCTAACGTAAAATCATGCTCTCTGCACCAGTGAACACAGAAACTGGATCCAACAAATCTTCATGGGATAACCTGAGGTCAGCAATCCTGCAGTAGCTTCCTTTCTTAAGTCTGGCTTGACAGCCAAACTCTCTGCAAAAAATGTTTCCAATACAAATAGAATATACTTTGGATTCCCCCCCCACCCTCAGCTATTGCTTTCATATATTGCCAATAACATCACGTATCAGGCCAGAGGAGAAACATCTGTCACCTCATGCTATTTACTTTTCAGTACAGCGTTCTGGCTCATAGGAAGTGGTTCCTCTGCAATGCACGTGGGATTATTTTACATCTGAAAAGTACACTCAATTATCACACTTTTTACCACATTCTTTATCTAATGCAAGGATTCAATGTAGATTTTGTTTTTACAAGTTAGGCGTTTTTTTAATATCTTTGTCAGAACAATAGCTGTGGCTCTAATGCACTAATGCATCCAACCACAAGCAACCAGTTTGAATGTACTATCACATTCGAGCAGACCTATTGGATTAGCCAATGTTTGACTAACTAGAGTATATCAAAGTAGAGTATATCAAAATCGACCCATAGAAGGATGATTCAAAACTCAAAGAGACGTGATGTGTAATTCCCAAAAAACACATGGCTATTCCCATGCCTACACAGAGAAGAGTTGTAAGACTGGAAAATCATTTTTGGACTCCTAGGTACTAGAAACATTCATAATTATGTCATTCTCTGGAAGAAACGTGACGTGGCTGACAGTCGAAGGATGGAAACAAACAAAAAATATTTATGACTTCTATAATTTATGCGGCATCCACTGCTTAGTATGGTTGGAAACACAAACGCCCAAATAATTTAGTTCTATCATAAGTTTAACGTCCAATCAATGACTAATAGTTAAAAATACTGTGGCAGATTTACATGCCCCTTGCACTCCTAGTATGTCACTTTTTGTGCTGCACCGGCAGGGCATTACACTGCTCTATATTTACAAGGACAGGAAAAGCCACCCTGCGTGGCTTTTCCTGTCCTTGTAAATACGGCCCTCTTACATGCAGCAGTTAGCATGAAAGGGGCGTTCCATGGGTGTTTCTGTGGGTGTTCCCACGCAACACCCATGGAACCAGACACATTTCCAGATATACAAGGATCCGTAAACCTGGAAATGGCGAGGCACGACGAGGAGAAATGCTTTCATTTCTCCTTGTTTTTTCCTCTTTCAATGCGTGTTGAATTATACAGCACGCATTGAAAGAGGAAAATGCCTATAAAGATTGTTTTTGTGCAGGAAGGTGCCCCTTCCTGCACTAAAACAATCTCCCCATGACGCAGGCATTCTTGCACCATGGTGCAAGGGTGCCTGCGCCCGCGCATGGCAGCAGTTTGTGCAGCGCAGGGGAGAGCTCAGGAATGATACATATCCTTGTAAATATGTCGCATTCCTGAGCTCTGAAAGTGCCGCAGCGTGGCGCAGCCAAAGGGCTTGTGGTGCGACGCTGCGGCACCTTCTTGTAAATCTACCCCACCATGTATAAAGAGTCACATAGTAACTTAAGTTTGAAACACCAACACTATTTACATTAAAATGAATACTATTATCAAGAACGACAATCATGGTAAAATCTAAGGCGGAAACCCTACATTCAGTAATATAATTTAAATCTAAAAATACTTTAATACATATATTACAAATGTATATCTAGATAAGTGGACGTAATGACAGATAATACTCCAAATGCATAAAGTAAAACATATATCTTAATAAATCTCACTGCTATCCATGGAGATTATGTTATGTTATGTTAGATTGCATTATCACCGGAAGGTCTCTAAGCGCTTCAACATAAACCAGAGGTCCAGAATCCCTACACGCTGCTATCCACAACCCACAACAGAGTGAGCTTATCTAAACGCCTCTGTAAACAGAAGGGTTTTAAGTCTCCACCTGAATGGTAGTAGCCTGGTTTCCTTACGCATACTGTCAGGTAGTTTATTCCAAATGTGGGGGACAGTGACAGAGAATGCCCAGCCCCCTAAGGTCATTCTGTTAAAACGTGGACAGGCTAACAGATGAGAATCTGATGCCCGGAGAGTGCGACCGGGCACATAGAGCCTAAGGCGGTTTTTGATGTATTTGGGTGCCTCTCCAAACTGGGACTTATACGCGATGAACAGCCCCTTGAATTTAACCCTTTGCTTGATGGGGAGCCAGTGTAACTGCTTCAACAAGGGGGCAGCATGGGCTCTTCTTGGCAACTTAAAAACCAGCCTTGCCGCATCATTCATGACCACTTGTAGCTTCCCCAGAAGTATATCGGGAAGCCCAATGTAGACTGCATTGCCATAAACTAAGCGTGACAAGATTAGTGCCGTTACTACAGTCTGCATTGGAGAAAGACAACAAGGTCACTAGTATCCGAAGCTGCTGCATTAGGCCAACACAACTCCCTACGACAGCAGATACCTGGTTCTTTAGGGTTAATCCAGTGTCCAGCTTTATGCCTAGGCTCTTTACTGCTGGCACCGGGGTTGGAGTGGTGCCTAGCTCGTGAGGCCAATAAAGACTGGACCAGGGCGAAACCCCTGTGGTCACAGCCAGTACTTCTGTTTTGTCTGGGTTTACCTTCAGGGAATTAGAGGTCATCCAGTTCATAGTGAACCGGAGGATATTTTGGACGTTACCCTGAGCGGCGGCAGCCTTGTCAATACTCACAATTAGCTGGGTGTCATCAGCGTAATTAAAAACCTGACAGTCTGTTTTAGCTAATGCGTCTATCAAGGGCTGCAAGTACATATTAAAAAGTAAAGGAGACAGCGCAGAGCCCTGAAGGACCCCCATTGTAGGCTGTCCTGCCTAGATGTACAATCTCCCACTTGGACTCTTTGGGACCGATCCTACAGGAAGGAAGTGATCCATTGGAGGACCATCCCAGAGACTCCCAGCCGCCGGATACGGGCTAACAACTGTACGTGGTTCACCATGCCAAATGCGGCTGAGAGGTCCAATAAGATTAGGGCTGAGGGGGTCTTCTTGTTAGCTGCAAGCCGCAGGTCATCCAGCACTGAGAGCATCACCAACTCAGTGCTGTTATGCGCCCTGAAGCCAGCTTGCCTAGTGTGTAGTAACTGGTGTTGTTCTACAAAGGCCGAAAGTACTCGAAGTACATGTTGTTCAAGAACTTTAGCCAAAAAGGGGAGTCTAGAAATGGGTCTAAAGTATTTAAGGTTCTTGGTGTCCGCCTCTGTCTTCTTCAGTAACGGGATCATCAAGGCTTCCTTAGACTTCTGTGGTACTCTTCCTGTCGCCAAAGATAGATTTAGTAGAGACAACACCTCAGCCTCAATCACTGGGATGATGGTTTTGAACACCTTCGACGGGCAAGGGTCCTCAGGTGACCCTGATTTTACTTTAGCCATAAAGTGAGCTAAGTCATGTGGTTCGAGTGAAGGGAATGCAGAGAGAGCAGTACCCTGAAAGACAGATGGGTCCTCCACTACCAGAGAGCAGGGGGGAAGACATGTATTGCCTATATCAGTAATAATGTCTTCAACCTTAGTTAAAAAGAAATCCTGCATCTTATCGCACTCAGCCTGACTGGTGAGTATCTTTGGCTCTTTCAGATGACTCAGTTCCCCGAGTACCTTATACGTCAATTTCTGAGTGTTTGTCGCTTCGCTGATCCTGGCTTCATAATATATAGACTTAGTTCTAATAATTGAGGCCTTATAAAGGGCCAATTTTTCTTTGTACACGTCTTTCCGCCAGAGTCGCTCACACTGGCGGAGAGCTTGTTTTTCCCCTCTCAGTTCTTGCGTGTACCATGGGGCACCCTTCGTGCCATTCATTATTCTTACCCTACGGGTGGGGGCAACCCCGTCAAAGACTGACCGCAGCTGATGTAGCAATTCCTCATACTTCAAGTCCGGATCCCCAGACTAGGACCCAGATTGAAACAACTACATCAATAGAAACAGAACATAACAGATGATGGGAATCAGTCCCACATATGTCACATGGTTGAACTCTCCCCAGAGAACCTAATTTTGAAATCTCGGATATCCACTCCTCTTACTTCAGTTTTCCTTTCTGCCCAAGGCAATTATTTTATCTCATTGTAATGCTTCTTAAACCCACATCCTTTCAATTTTTGCAATGTTATGTTTAGACAAATTATTCAAAATTATTGCTCTAGGTTATGTTTGTTCATACTTGCAAAAAAAGGACTCTTTTTCTAAAATACCAGTGCTATGCCTTAGCGACTCAGTGACTCCTTTAGAAGTGCTTTTTTTTGGGGGTGGGGGGAAAGGGGCACACGATGGTGCACATTTACTAACATTTTGTGCTAAGTTTGCATCACACAAGCTAGTAAAGTTAGTGTTTATTTTGAATTTACTTTCCAGCGCAAAACTTGTTTTATGCTGGCAAGTGGAATAAAAGAGACAAAAAGCAGAGCTTTGACCTGCTTTGCATTACTTTGCATCAAAGGGATGTCCATGTGTGGGTCATGGCTGCTCCCAAGTAACCACTCGTGGATTTTGAAACGAAATCCTATCTACTAACAACATTAGACAGGGTTTTGCACCAAAAAATATTGCCTCTTTGAAGCATGCATTAAAAAGAGAAATGCTTCTATTTCGCAAACATTTTATGACTTTGCCTTTTTACAGTATACATCCACAGTGGGAAAAGTTTTAAAGTTTGCCTGGGGATAGTATTTTGTACTGGAAGGGTACTATGGTGGAAAGGTGTGTACTTGACGCTAGGCAGCCTGATTTGTGCCAGCACTAGGAAGAGAGCAGGAAAATGCCACATCTTAGGAGATATGGTGCTTTCCTACTCTCGCCTTCTCACACAACAGAGTGCAGCAACTTTTTTTGTGCTTTGCTGCCTTCTGTGGCATCTTTGTAAATCTGAACGTATGAGTCACAGATAAAGCCGGTGGTGCCACCTATTAAGGGCCATTGTGGATATTGCAAATGTGCGCGTGCATATGTGTGTTTATATATACTGATGGTTTGTGTGTATTATATGGTATGGGCGTGCAACCTTACCATGTAATACACTTGCAAAAACCATCTTAGGTCCAGTCAGGCATATTTGAAAAACATTAAGCTCAACCCTGGGTAGCTATGGCTTGGAACAGCAAGGCTTAAACAAAGGAACTAGTGTAAAGCATTTAACAGTTCCAAACAATGATATAAAAAGCCACACAACACAAGGAAATCCAACACTAATTAATAAAAATAGATTATATTTTAGGAAGTTCAAGACGAGCAAAATCTACCTGAGGGTTCCGGAGATACAGATTTTTAAAGACAACTTAAATCTCAGTTTAACCGCAAACAAAAACTGGCAACTGTACAGCTTGTAAACTTTTGGAAAGTTAGTAAGAATTGTGTTTGACTATACCGACCTGAAGACACCTAATCACTCACTTATACAGTCAGTCACGCACCCACTGAGTCACCCATGCAGTCACTCATACATCCACTGATTTGATTCAACAATACATCTTGGTATATATATTTAACACTCATAAACTTTTAAATAACACTCACAGTCACTGGATGAGTCATCACTGATGTCATCAGTGATGTCATTTGAGATGTCATCAGTGATGTCACTGACCATGTCATCAGTGATGTAATATTTGAGGTCATAAGCAGTACATTGCGGGGCGCGAGTTATAGTTAGCTCAGCTAACTATAACGGCTTTATTTCTCTGGTTTTGTACGAATGAAATGTTAACCTAACTATACCGTCCATGTAACCTTTGTTTTTTTCACTGAATTTCTACGTTTTTTTAAATGCTTATTCCTAACTGAGCCCGGGCGGAGTTGGCCAAGTGCCACTACGTGGAGTTCCACGGAGTTGAAAAAAAACTCAGTCGAACTCCGCTCCGCTCCCCTCCACCTTCCCTAATTTAATTATAATTTAAAAAACGCACTTACCTTCTGTAGCATCTCCAGGCTGCCTCTTCCTCGCCGTGGTCTCTGTCTCCTCCTCACACTTGCCATTCACGCAAACCCATATGTTGTACGTCTTGCACGCACGCATGCTCCCTCATCTCTTTTTTAAACTGCCCCTGGGAACTGGCCCACCCAGGGGCTTCAAGGAAATGAAGCGCGGGAGCCCATGCTTTTTTTTGTTAGTTAGTCTGGATTCGCAGATCCAACGTGAATCCTGACGAAATGCCGCCCATGCCACCTGCTCCTTCCACCAGCCCACAAATAAATTCAGGTGGCATGGTCGTCCGAGAATAAAGCATGTATGGAAAAAGTTGTGTCTTGGTACAGATATATAGACGATCTGTTTTTGGTCTGGAAGGGGTCAGCGGACTCGGCATGTTTATTAAACATCTTAATCAAAACAAAGTCAATTTAAAGTTTACAGGTGAAGTAAGTTCAGTGGCAGTGAACTTTTTGGATCTTAGGGATTCCATAGTAGAAGGTAAACTGTGTACATCACTATACAGAAAACTGATGGCGGGAAACTCCACACTTCACGCCACCAGCGGTCATCCACCTAGGCTGATCCAGAGTATACCTTATGGTGAGTTCCCTAGGCTCAAAAGGGACTGTTATTTTCGGTCAGCAGCCAAAGAAAGTACTGCTAGGTTTGCCACTAGAGGGTCCAATACAAAATTGTTAGAGACAACATTGAAAAAAGTTGAGACTATCTCCAGGGAACAAATACTGAAAGGAACAAATAAAATAAATAAGATAAATGAAGAAGGTACATTTAGAATGGTCACAACATATTCAGAAGATGCCAACTTATTAAAAAAAATATTTTGAAGAACTTGGCATGTTTTTAAGACAGACATGATCATTGGAAGAGACATACCACCAGCCCCTTTGTTGACATTTAAAAAAGCTAGGTCGCTAAGGGATATGCTGGTTCACAGCCATTTGGAGAAAGACACACAAAAGAGAGGTACCATCAAGGAAGTAAAAGGTTTTTTCTCTTGTGGAAAATGTAAAGCCTGTGCTAACAGTAGAAAGGTATTAACATACGAAATACCTGGAGTAAAAAAACGCAGAGCTGTAACCAAATTTATAACATGTCATACAGCCTAATCGGTATATTGTTTAATCTGCCTGTGTGGATTAAAAAACATACGTAGCACGATCCACCCTGCGAAGATCCGCGTATTAGAACATATGCGGGCAATAGCAAAGAGAGATGTTTCCTATCCAGTGGCCAGGCATTTTGCCAACAAACATCAAAGTAACAGGGATATGTTACAAAACTTTAGCATTGATCATGTACCCAATAATATAAAGGGAGGTGACAGAATTTGAAAATTGCACAGACTCAAGTCCCATTACATTACTGATCTGCAGACAAGAGTAGCAAATGGATTAAACAGCGGGGAAGAATTGTCTGTTCACTTGGAGAATTGATTCCTGGTATTAAATTGATATTGTGATCGATGTAGATTGGTGCCGATACACGACTAAATATGTATGCTGATTCTTTTTTGATAATGATTAATGGCAACCAGTGAAATTTTGAAATGATAATGCCGATACACCGCTTGATGAAAAAATTCTGAATATTAATCATGTGAATTCAATGTACAGTTTTTCGGGGTAACAGCCATTGCCGATATACGGCTCAATATTACAAAAAAAAATTATTGTATGGATGAAATTTAACTTAATTGTGAATGCATTGTTTTTTTTATAATCGACCGTTTGAACTATAAGCAATATACGATTTGTAAACAAAACCATGCTAAAATGGCATCCCCCGTGTAAACTGGAAAGTTGTCTTTCTTCAATGTTGTTGCTTAATGAAATTGTTCTTTATTTAAAATGACTGCTTCCGGTGTGACAGTGAAACACCGATGAAGGCGCATACTGAAACGCGTCTGTTGCATTGCCAGTAAATCTGAATCAACTCCCCCGTGAGTGCTGCTTTTCTTCCGTAAAAAAGAAAAAAGGAGCTGTGATATATTTCGCAGATGCACCACTGCGATTTCAGCACCCGTCCTTGAGTGCTCCGTGTATGGTGTCTTGAACTGAATATATATATATATAGCATACATCTGCTACTTAATAATATAATAGCTCTCTGTCTTAGGGCTCTATAGGTCTTCCTTGAGGAGACATGTTGTATGGGGAAGTGGGGGTTAGGCCACTGGATTCAGTGGCAAAGCCACTGCTCTACCATGCTGCAGTGGCAGACTGAGTCATTTTGTACTTTATCACACACAGGGTGGCACAGTCAGTGCTGCAGCCCTGGGTGGACAATCTGCCTTACATGCCCTGGGTACAATATACTAGGGGTTTATAAGTAAGTCAATCTCTGCCAACTGGGGGTAGCCAATTCGACATGCACTTTGTAAGGGGTTAGAACACTGGAACTGAGGTCTGGTTAGCCGGCCGCAGTGCACTCTCAGAGTAAAAAACCCAGCACCATCAGTATATTCTCAACAACAAAGAAAAGGTTACACATAAGCTGTAGTTAGGAAAACTTTATTTAGGTTTGGTATACAAACCCAAATTAACCTCCACAAACATTAGAAATTCCACAGTTATAGTCATCTCTTAATTTTATGATTTATGCACCGCTTATGCACTTATTTCTATCTTGTTTGTGCCAAACACACCTTGAACTACACAACCATAACAAATTCATAACTTGTACTTGTCTTCCCATGCACTGTGTTCTGGCTAATAATATAATTTCTGATGTCACAAGTGTTTCATTTACCATAATATCATCACATGCTATAAATTAGATATTACCCTAGTTAATCCTTTGGGATATACTGGTTTTCACATTTACATCATGCACTTTAGATCAAGAGTACTGTGATTATCCGAATATATGCATTATGCACTTTAAATTGAGAGAACATCTTGCTAGGTGATCCATTGGGATATACTGGTTTGCACATATACATTATATATACATTATACATTATGCACTTTAGATCAGAGTACTGTGAATAGATGTACATATACATTATGCACTTTACACCAAGAGATTGAGAATATATAGTGTATGAGCATATGAATAGTCACATACAAACCTTTGAATTGTGATAGGGGTTATCTCCTCATGACATAATGTGCTTTGGAACTGGAGAGAAGGCGTTCAATATAGCATATGTGGTGCTATGTCAACATGGGGCAAAAAAAATGTAATAAATGCATGAATTGTTGAACCTTGAAATATAATGGTGTATAGGTCATATCCTGAGAAAAACATTAGCTGTTCACTGTATTTGGGGATGAATTCACCGGATAAGTAAAAAGGAGAGTGAATTGAGTTAAAATTGCAATTCGATATATGATGTTGAAGGTCTAGTGTTTGAGGGACAATGAAACTGGGGAAGGACGAAATGATATAATGTTGTCCATCGTAATTATTTGTGAGGCGCAGTTGAAGGCATGGAGCCAAAACGCGTCGGGCTTATTAATTTTATTGCTTTGTTCGCACTTATGATGTAGTTTGGTGCTTACTAATAAACTTCTACTATTCTGCACCATCTACTTGGCTACGGACGGATCTGTGGTTGTGGCACTGTATTGCAAGTCATTGAGGAGGACTCAGTGGTGACGTAGATGTAATGCACCAATTCCTCGGGTGCAAAACGGCAAGCATTGTGATGAGAGGAGTGTGGTGAAACAAGGTCAATGTTGAGTGGTTCAGAAGAAGAAACCGCTGCCCTCCACCATAACTGAGGACGAATGAGAAACCGCTGGGAGCACACGTGGCTTCATTAAGGTAAGGGGTGACTGGCACGTGCACAGCAGGTTGCACGGTGTGGTTACTTTTGCCTGCTGAATGAGCCCATAATCCTCCATAGTGGTTGGGAGTCGGAAGTGTAAATGGAGTAGTCCCATTCTCTGTACAGCATTTAAATGCAATGAAGGATAAATGCATGTCAGATAAAATAAAGGGAGCACAGAGGTCTAAGGCTGTTTGTTTGTGTACTATGAAAAAGCTAATCGAAGGGGCAAAAGGAAGGGGGCGAAGAAATAACAGAGGTCGCAAGTAGGAGTACTGTGCACAGATGATGCCCCAAGAACTAGGCCTGTTGTAGTAAATATCTCATCAATGAAACTAGACCAGAATCAAGAGAGAATTCTCAATTTGGGGTTAACTTTCTGTCCAACATCTAGCCCTGATTTCATGGACACTAGAATTTAGCCCTACAACTATACGAGGAAGTTGAAACTCCATAAGTATCTTCAAATGAAAACTAAAAGAGTGGCCACAAATACCATGACCAGATCAAGGCCCTACATTTTTAGAATTGCTGATGTTCCTGACCTAATGGCCATTCATGATCTGACGACTGAGGATACTGTGAACTCTGAACTCTGATGACATGGAGTCTGCTGACTCTATTTCGAGCTCAAATGTGGGAGTTGCAACATGTGCAGGTAAAGAAAATGGGAGAAATGATCAGGAATTACGAAGAACAGTTTCCCAAGCAGATGCTCTGAAAAAGATGGGATTCACCTTTGATGACCAGGTGGAAAGTGGGTTTAAACCAAAGATCAGGTTTTGGCCCTAATTGCATTCAGGCAACAGGATCGATCTGTTTCAAGATCTAGATGTGGAAAACCTAAATGTATTGAGGAAGAAGTGGCATGATAACCCAAAGACAAATAACTGCTCATCAAAACATTGGAAAGATATGGCTGACTTACAGAACAATCCTTTGTTGATCATCAAGCCCTCAGATAAGGAGGGTAACATTGTCCTGATGGTTCAAAATGTGTATTAATGGAGGCCAAGAGGCAATGAAGCAACACAACTCACTAGAAGTACCTCTCTGGAAATCCCATGAAGAAAACTGAAGAGAAATTCAAAACTTTGTTATGGCATGAATGTAACCTACTGGAATGGGATGTATTTCAGTATCTATGCGTACAGCATGCGAGGGTCACGGTACCACCGGGGAGAACCATTGTGAATTTGATTGGGTTCCTACTGGATAATAGTTCAAGGTATTTGGATTTGTTCTTGCAGAAGTATGTCACCACTCTTCCATCATACCTAAAGGACTCCACAGGTATTCTAAAAAAATTAGATGGGATCCCATGGAAACAGGAATACCTCATGGTCACGCTTGATGTGATCTCACTATATACATCAATTGATTATGAGGCAGGGATCCAAGCATGTGAGTACTTTTTAAGAGATAGGCCCATAGAACACTTTGGGCACACGCAAATGATAATGAAAATGATGGAGTTCTGTCTCACCCACAACGTCTTCATTTTTAATAATAAGTACTACTTGCAGCAATGGGTACAGTGATGGGCACACCCTTCACCCCCACCTATGCAAACTTGTTCATGGGGTGGTGGGAGAAGGAGGTGCCCTGGGCTGATGAGAATGGGGAATATATGAAAAGAATCGCACTATGGACACGATTTATGGACAACCTATTTATCCCTTGGGAAGGAAATGAGACAGAATTTTGCACATTATAGAAAAACTAAATTCGAACAAACTCAACATACACTGCATCATCATCAGTTCACTGGATTTGTATGAGTGAAATCTGAGCCTAACTATAATATCAGTTAACAGGGTCGGGGGCCTTTGGTAAAATGGAGGACGTTTAAACATTTAATGGAAAAGGCAATATGTGACGTCATCACCAGTGCATTGCGGGAGCACAAGTTATAGTTAGCTCAACTAACTATAACGTGCGAATTTCTCTGGTTTTATATGAGTCAAATGTCCAACTAAATATAACGTCCCTGAAACCTATGGTATTTTCAGTGAATTTCTAAGGTTTTTTAAATGCTAATTCCTAACTATAACGTCTGTAAAACCTATGGTTTTTCAGTGAATTTCTAAGGTTTTTTAAATGTTAATTTCATATTTTAATCTTTATAAAACCTATATTTGTTCTATTTTTTTTGTAATATTTTGGAACTCTATTATCCTTTTTCTTTATTTGAAAAATTATGTACTTTTTTATGTCTTCAAAAAAAAGTATGTATATCTTATTTAATTTTTTTGAGAAAATTGGACTCCCGTACCGGTAGTGTACCAAGCTCCATCAGCACGCGAATCCTATCCGCCATATTGCTAAACTCGTAAAGGATGCGCATTTCGTATCCGACGGCTTCGTAGCACCGCGTCCCGCCTAACATCATATACGTATAAGGTCGCGCCAGCTACTAGTTTGGTATGCGACGGGTGCGCGGTACCAAGCCACGCTTTACGTCATATACATATGAGGTCGCGCTGGCTGTGCATTTCGTATGCGATGAGTGCACGCTGCCAGGCCATCTTACATCATAGACTTATGTCATCGCGCCGAGTACGCCATTCCCTGTTTTTTTTATGCCTCAAAACTATATCCAAATAAGTTTAAAGTGTATATGAGAGCAAGCGATAATCTGTGGATCCAATTGGAATGGGGAAACTTCGCACTCCTTGGTGTATAATTATAATCAAATTTCTTCGAAGTTTATCAGGATAATGGGTGCAGAGTTGGTAACCCTTCCGAGCACGAGGGTAAATATAATGATCAGATGTGCGTTATTTTCCTTGGGAGTAACGTCCCCAACTTTGCACTCCTTAAGTATGTTTCAATAAAGTTTCATACAAATATTTTCAATAGTTTTTTCGCTTTATTTCATATTGTTAGTTTCTTTTCTTAGTTTTGTTCATTTGAATGGTTTCATACTATTGCATTCATAGTATAATTGTATCATTGATTCCGCCCAATGCATTTCGGGCTGAGCCCTTCTTCAGGGGGCTTACATTCTGAAAGTACAAGAGTGATAAAGTTGGAAGAAAACAATGCTCTAAAGAACAATTCACAAATGTCATTAAACAAGTTATCAAAAAACGGTGAAAAAGTGCATGAACAGATGCCCGTTTTGAATTTACAATCCTGCTGGTAAATGCTGAACATATCTTATGGTGCTTCAAACGGTATTCGTGTGAAAATCGTGCTATCATTGTAACCAATGGGTCACAATGTGAAATGTGTATGGCTGATTTTTTTTTAAATTTCAAGTGAGCGTGCTATCGTAATAGGTAACCACTCGGATGGTGTGTTAGCAGCGTGATACGTCTAGTTTATAAACGGTGGTGCTGGTGAAAAACACCCGTGGTGTTGCGAGTAACATCGTGCTTAATAAAAGTGGCAAGCGATAACCTAAAATATTTTAAACATTTATATATTTCTAACTGTAATAAACCTATATTATGGTAAATATATTTTCTCAAAATCGCGTCCAGTGCGGCCTCCTTGCGCGCTCGGTGCACGATTGCCATGTGACCTTAAGAAAAAGCATTTGATTGGTTCATAACATTTCCCACTGTAACAGTTGGAGGACCCCACCCATTTTAATCTTTCTCTCTACAGCGTTTGATGAGAGACACCTCTTCTGCTTAGAGAGCTTTTTTGAAAAGTTTTTTGCTGTGTACACATATCTTATAGTACACACAACATGCAACAATCATCTTGATCAATATTCATGCTCTATGGAGTAGCCTTCCACGTGTGATGGCCATGCATCTGAAACATTGCATCAAAAAACAAAGGTGTGTTACACGATGCCCCTGGTGTGTGTGTGTGTGTGCGCATTATTGTGCTGCCTTTCGGCCTGGGAATTGGTGGCTCGAAGGGGTATCATCAGCCACATCCTTGATCACTTGTGACAAACAGTAAAGAGTAATGTGTAGATTTGTGTTGCAGTATGCTCTATTGTCAGCCTTTATCATTATAGTAGTGTGTCATATGTGAGACTTTCAGATTCACGTTTGACATGCATTGCTTGACTGTAATGTGCGTTATCACTGTGTATGACATAACCTCACTGCTGATACTCCCTCCATCCGAGCACATTCACATGTGTGCGCTTCGCGATAGCAACACTTTCAATAATACCGCACACCATTGACATGCGTGTCTGCGCATATCCACAAGCTTGACAACGACATGTGATGTTGTCCATTCAATGTTTTCGGACAGCATCTCATTAGCGATAGTTGCCGCCCTCCCGGTACATGCTACATTAATGTAAATTGCGGAATGTGCGACGTCAAAACTGCAACAGGAACACATACATAAGTACACTTCCTGCCCAGGCAGGAGCTGAACAACGCCCAGGTCCCCGGAATAATTATTCACACCCCTACGCTGGCCTGGCATACGCTAACCCAGCCCACTTTGCGTACGTATATATAGGATAACGACGACGCCACATGTCCCAGTTCTTCCACACTGCCTCAGGTGATATGGCCACATCCACCTCGCATATCACAATGCGCAATTAAAAAAAAGGGATCCATTTGGTGTACACCATCCTCGCAATCAAAACTACATCTGAATTGTGAACCCTGCTGGCTGGCGTGTTTGGACACACACCAATGACAGCAGGTGAGCAGTGGGGCCTGGGTGCACTGGGGCAGCAATTAAGCGCGGTGCGGCGGGAGGGGTGGGGTGCATCAGCCTGAGTGCGCAGGTGTGAACAAGCGGTGTTGCCGTGCGTAATGATGTGATCTCTGACCTCATTCAGTCACATCTCTGTCTCATTTTAAGGACCTGCTGGACCGTACTGTAGGCCTGAGCCAGCAGGCAGCGTTGCCCCACAGACACGTGGTGTTGGCTTTTGGGGCACTGTAGTGAGCTGACTACTAAGTGTACATGCACACAGGCTTGCGCCACTGCATTTCAGGCGCACATTATGCTTCTAGCATGCGCTCTGTTCCTTTGTATGTGAACGTTGGCATAACATATTATTATTTAACCTTATGTATTCTCGTGCACTCCAACTCCTCTTTGAACCACGATTACCGCTAACAGTTGGTAGATCGTACTTCAAGAAGGAAGGATACACTCAACTGGTGTTCTCTATTGAGCTTGAAATAAACCTTCATTTACCTTAAGACGTTTCCACCATTATATTATTTCTCCCTTTTCAGACACTGAGTTAGTGGCACCAGATGAGGCCCTGGGAATTCAGACCCCTTCCAACGTGGTATCAAGACACAGTCCCCGACCGGAGACCTGCTGTGCCACCCTGAGAGTGGCACCCAGGAGTTGGAGCTCGCACCGGCACGTAGTTGGACACACCAGTTGTGGCAGGTGAGTAGTGAAGCCTCGGTGTGTAACAGCTGCAATTGAGCACACTGCGGGGGAAGGGGCTGGGTTGCAGCAGCCTGAGTGCACAAATGTAGGCAAGCGATGTTGCCGTAGATAATAATGTAATCTCTGGCCTCATTCATATCTCTGTTTCATTTTAAAGACTTGCTGGACTGCACTCTTTCTCGTGGAACCCAGCGTCCCAGACACATGGGTGACGGGAGGTGAACAGTGAGGACTGGGTGCAGTAGGCCGACGCTCTGTCCCCTCCTCAATCTGTTCCTTTGACTCTCCCTCCCCTTCTCCCTTTCACCCACACGCTCTCTGTCCCATTCTCACTTTCTTCCTTTCATTCTGACTACCTTTCTTTTTCTCTTGGACATGGCACACATACTTATGTTTCTTTTTTTCTTGCAGGTTTTGTACGCTGCTTCCGGAGGAGTCCCACCCACTTATTTAATGTTTTACTGTTGTGTGTTCGAATAAAGTTGCGTTTCCATTTATTTGTGTTGTTTTAATAAAAGATTTTTTTACCAATAAATAAGTGAGTGTATGGGTCTTCTTTTTCTGACAACACTTGTCTGTAGTTTGTGAAAATCGGCGGTTGATAGGAGGTTATGAGGGAAAACATTTGTAATTTTGCGGTGCACCTACCAAATATAAACCAACAGACTATTACATAAATGAAGCCTAGGTAATTCAACAACTGCAAGGCTTCTATGAGTGTATCACTTTATAACACCATGAGAACTGCCCGTGTGATTACAGAACGAATAAGGCACTGCCTAGGGCCACCGAGGCTTCAGGGACTGGCGACGCCCACCCTGCATATTTAAGTAAAGTCCCGGAGGGTGGCGATCCCCGGACTTGAGTTTGCCTCGAAGCCCCCTGAACAATTACTAAACAATACCAGGGTAGGTGGCAGATACCCCGCAATATAATAATAGGATTGGCCCCGGAACATTACCCACCAGGGGGCTCATTTAAGTGAATGGGTGAGACCCCGCTTCATTTTGTTTTTCTCAATTTTTACCATCCGGATCCGCTTTATTGAAGCAATACGAGGTTTTCCTCCTCTCGCTTCAATGAGGCAAACAAGGATTTGCTAACACAGGGTGGAAGCCATGCTCCCGCCCTGTAATAGCAAACATAAATGTCCCGCGGATGCACACCCCGGGACATTGTATGAACTGCGCCTAGGAGGTGGCGCTCCACAGGGCCATGATGCATTGGTTACTGCATTACTACATTATTAGCATAAACGCATACTAACACTACTTGCACACGTGTTGTACAGCGACCAGAGTGTAGTGAAGAGGCAGAGGAAGCCCAAAATCCAAAAATGTTAATCCTACCAGGTCGGATGACATAGTTCCATGAGCCATCTAGTTTCAGCGAGGGGTTTCAGAGAAAGCAAGACAGTGGCGCTCAAGCAGGTTACCAAATTAGTGTAAAATAGAAATAAAGAACTGATGCTTCACTGTGCCACCAGTGCAGAGGTGGACCCCAAACCTCTGAAAGAGTTTATGAGCCAAAGGCCCTAAACAGTGTAAATATAAAACAAATACTGGGCACACGTAATAGATAAACAGTTGATCCAATAATGAAAAATTATCTGGAGGTCGACACCGGTAGTTCCACTAAAGCAGTTTATCTAAGAGATATTCGTGAGAAAAGCAACAACGCCAGCCGACACGTGTTTCGTCAACAGGTCAATGCCCGTGACTCTTCAGGGCTTGAAATAATATAATGCAACACAATCATGATGTGAGAAAATAAATATAAACATCTTGAAATAGTGTGGTGACATCACACAACACCCAACTGACAGTGAAGACCCTCGAAAGACCTGTTCTAGGAGAGAACAAAACAAAAGAGAGTTGCCTAGTGAATTACAGTACTGTGTAGATACAAAACAGTAGTGGGGATCTAGAAAGAAGATTCATCTAGAGGAGAGAAGGTCACCAATGGGTAGATTACACATGTAGCGCATACAACAATATGCACAAACACCAGAGAGCAAGAGCGTTAGAAGCGAGTGTGGAAGAATGAAAAAAACAAATAATAGTGCGCGCACGATAGAGTGAAATGGCGTTTAAAGCAACAAATGCAGAGCAAATGAGTATTGAAAGTAGACAAAACTTATTATAGTATTTAGCATAAAGGAAATGAAAAACCAACACAAATGTCATTAAAGCTATGCTGTTGATGAAAAATGGCCTCCACAAGTAGCACGACATCATTAGCGATCAAAATGAAAAGGAATAGAAAGGAATACAATGAATCAATGTATTACTTCATACACAAGTAAGCTACGTGCAGGTACAATGGTAAGCTATATTTATAAATGGTTGAACATGGTGTAGCAAAATGCTACAAATAGGTGATAGCAAGAAAAAGGTGTGTGTGGAGGGCTAGCAAGGCAGGGGGCTAGACTACCAACAAGGTGGAGAAAGCATGCACGATAGTGACGGCCGTGTAGAGAGAAACACGGATAAAAGGTACCTGAAGAAAGCGTTCTGCGTATATCTAAAATGGGAGAGGAGAAATGAAAAAACGTACTCAATAAAATGATCGAAGCTGGCAAAACTATGGGCAAATAATAAAGACAAAGTAAGTAAAGGGAAATTGTAACGTGAGCAAGGTAAATTACAACTCACCGGTGATAATTCCGACCCGGTTAACTGGTATGAAAAGGAGCCGGAGGTAAGTTAAAGAAGAAGCTTGGCATACACGGGCGGGTGCATCAGTGCAATGGCGGGGCCTGTAAGGAAGCACGAGTAACCAGTTAAGTGTACTGGTATATCGAAAGGGAAACTAAAACTAAAAGAACACGTGGGTCGCATGCGTGTCATACCTGAAAGTGCAGGAACCAGCCTGTGCTCGTCTCGTCCTAGAGAATGGGAGGCGGAGTGTACACAGGAAGTGGTTTAAATCCGGTTCGGTGTGGAGCGACTAGAATGCTAACCGTGCTGCCAATTAATGTGTACAGGAAGTGATGCGAAAATGATGAAAAGTGACGGTGACGTGTAGGAAGTGGGGTGGAGAAGGCAACTGAAAAAATACAATCTAAAATGCTTACTGATACACAATGGTAATATAACATGAGTAAAAACCGACTTTACAGTTTAGTAGTCGGCACGAAAAGGAAATGTACTAGACATAGAAATTATCGTGTATGGAAAATGTGTAAATATTGAAATTGAAAACATTAACCAAATCTGTGCATAATTAGAAAGCCATAAAAATTAGGTTGTGACATGTGTCACCAAATTTAGCATGTTACAAACATAAAACGCCACAAGTAATGATTAGTTGAGGGCAATATTAAGTAAATAAACATGGATCACGAATAACGGGCAATTTTATAGTAGAATAACACGAATCACGAGTAACAAATTAAAGATGCTAGAGTTGGATCTAAGGGAGAACAGGGAGATTGTTGACATATTCATAAACAAAACAAATAATGTATCCTGTCAAGATCTGTGATCAACAAAATATAGCAAGCGGGCTATTGGAACGATAAAAGGACAAAAAACTAAAACAGGAGAGTAAGCTGCACCTAGTTGACTTGGAGGGGAGAGGGAGATGACTAAAAGCAACCCCATTTTTCAGTATCATTAGTCCTAGAGTGCAAAAAAGTGTGTGCTGTAAAGGGCCGAAGAAAGGTCCTAAGAGCCCAAGAAGTATTGTAATTCATGGTCGGTGTTCTGGCAATGTCTCACGATGTGTAGGCTCATGATCCAAATCGCCTCGAGTTGTCTCAGTCTAAGTTCATGGTTACCCCCCCTTATGTTCGGTTGGGCCACGTAGATTCCAAAAAAGGAGAATCTTTTGTGCGTGCCCTGAGATGGGCACGATGCCATATGTAGTGCCATGGGGTAGCAAGTATCCTGTTGGTGTATTGCTCTGGCATGTTCACCAATGCGGTCCTTGAGTGCCCTGATGGTGCTGCCCACATACTGACTCTGGCAGGTGCACTCAAGTACATGCACTACGAATTTGGTGTTACAGTTTATGTTTACTTTGATTTCATAGCGATGTTTGTGGTAACTATTGAATTCCTTGATTCCATTCTGTGCCCATTTGCACACTCCACAACAACCACATTTGTGAAAACCTTTGGAATGTGGTGTAAGCCAGGTGGTGGTATTCGTAAAGTGTGGAACAGTGGGACTCAGTCTATTTCTCAGAGTCCTGCCGCGTCTGTACGTAATGAGGGGCTTGGTGGTGATGTTTTCACTCAATGCTTTGTCAGCTAGTAGGATGTCCCAATGTTTCATGAGGCTCTTTCTGATCACTGTGCTGAGATAATTATAGTCTAATATGAGTCTGGTTTGCATGATTTGTGGTGCCTTGCGTGTATTGGGTCGGAGAGTGCTGTCTCTGTTCAAATTCTTTATTCTGGTTGTGGCCTTGTTGATCGTTCTTGGTTTATAGCCTTGTTTGAGGAATCTGTCCTCCATGTCTGTCATGCAGTTGATGAATTCAGTTTCCTCGCTACAGTTCCTACGTGCCCTAACGAGTTCCCCGTAGGGGATGGACTCTATCTGATGTGTGGGGTGGGAACTGTCCGCATGAAGAATAGCATTGCAGGAGGTCTCTTTACGAAACAATCTGCTATGTAAAGAATTGTCTTTGACATAGAGTTCCAAGTCAAGGAATGTAATGAGGGATGTACTCTGACTACATGTAAATTTCATATCCATGTCATTGGTGTTAAGGTGGTTACAAAAGTCATTAAGCTCTACGATAGAATTGGTCCATTGGGCACCTTTCTTACCCCAGATCCAGATTGCCTCTAATGAGCCCATATAGAGGTTGGCGAAAGAAGGTGAGAACCTAGAGCCCATGGCTACACCTTTGGTTTGTTTGTACCATTTCTTGTCGTACATAAAGCAGTTGTTCTTGAGTATGATGCTCATCATGGTAATAAGCATGTTCGTGTAATGCCACAGGGTGGCCGGTCTCATGTCAAGATATTTGGTTACGGCCTCTAGGCCTATATCAGGCCTATATCAGGTTTGATTGAGGTGTACAGAGACACCGCATCAAGTGTAGCCATAATCATACCTGGTTGCCATTGTACGTCACTGAGAATACCTAAGATGTGTTTCGTGTCTTGGATGAATGACGGGAGGTTTTTGACTATGGGATTGAGAAAAAGGTCCACGTATTCTGCCAATCTTTCTGTTGGTCCCCCTATACCCGATACAATGGGTCTCCCAGGTGGGAAGGTGGATTGTTTATGAATTTTCGGGAGGGTGTATAGCCATGGTGAGACAGGTCTGTCCACTCTCATGTAGAGGACCTCATCTTCATCTAATAGACCAGCAGAGTGCCAGTCATTCAAGTGTCTGTTAATGAGGATGACAAGGGCGCCTGTAGGGTTATTAACCAGCGGTTCATAGCAAGTGGAATCTTGAAATTGTGCAAGAATTTCATGATGATAGTCTGTTCTGTCCATAATAACGACGTTGCCACCCTTGTCGGCCTTTCTTACGATCAAGTCATGATCAGAGGAAAGGGTTTTAAGGGCCATGCGTTCGTTTCTTGAAAGATTGTCCCTGTTTCTGCGTTTGTGTTTGTCAAGTTTTCTTTCGTGTTTGTCAACGTCCTCTAAGACCAGGTAATAGAAGGTGTCATCAGGGTTACCACCTGGAAGTGTCGGGGTCCATTTGGATTTAACCCTGAGACCACTAGCAATTGTAGTGTCGGTTTCAATGTCGAGTTCGTGAAGAAGCTGTTCAAGTGTGTATGGATGATCGTCTAAGTCACTCTGTGTCATGAGCAAGTGAGTATCTTCGATGTCTTTGATGCTTTGAAGATTTGGGAGGGAGGGATTGTCAGGGTTTCTGGTGTTAGTGATATCCTTGGGGATATTGGCAAAGTGTTTCCTGAGTTTAAGACCCCTGATGAATTTAAAAAGGTCAATCTTAGTTCTACAAAGGTCGCCCGTATCATGTGGATTGAAATTAAGGCCCTTGCTCAGTAGAGAGATCATGTCCTTATTTAATGGTTTGGAGGAAAGTTTGACTACCTGAATTATCTCTTGGTGATTAGTTATTTCCTCGTGTCCCCTGATCTTAATTTTTTCTTGTATTCTTCCTTTCCCAGATCTTTTCCCTCTGCGGGTTTTCTTTCTTGCGTGACCTGTCTCTGCTGTGTTCTGTTCTCGCGTCTGATTGTTTGGACCTCACGTAAAAAATTAGAGCTGGTGGTACCTCTCTGTGGTTCAGATTCACTATCACTAGGGATGGTATTGAGTGATGAAGAGCTGGAGGAAATAGAGGACGCGTCTACTGTCTCTGGCTTGTCACTGTGTTTTGTATTGTGAACTAGTTTGACGTATTTCTTGGCGAATGTGAATACGCGCCCTTCTTTATAGTCAGCCTCGTCTCTTTTTAATTGTCTGCTCTTCCTGTCCTTGATTTCGTTTTGATGTTTGTTAAGAATCTCGTTAAGGATTATATAGTTCTTTTCTGTTGCCACTTTGAGGTTTAGATCCCTTATCTCTAGTTCTAGTTGTGCTATATCTGATTGTAGTTTGATAACTTTTCGGTCAGCGTTTTCAATTAAAATGTGGATAAGTGTGTTAGAGTTGATTGTAAGTGCCTCTTCCCATCTACCTAACAGATCGTCGTCAAGGTCATCGAATGTCAGGAACATCTGTGAGCGCAGTCCCCTTGGTACTCTGTTTAACCTAAGATACTGTTTGAGGGTGGCAGAGTCCCACCACCTAGAGTTCTCAGCTTTTTTTAGCCTCTCGAGTTTAATGAATTTCTCTTTAAGACCTTCTTTGCGTTGGGGGTTTTCGCCTGATGATGTACTCACTGTAGGGGTTCCTTTTTCAAGGTTCTCAAATAATTCCGATGCGACTTTGTCCTTATCCATAACAAGAACCGGGTCTCGGTTCAGATGAGAGTAAAGGTTCTGCGGAGGCTGCCAGTCCTGCGTGAATGAACAATCTAGTTTCAGCGAGGGGTTTCAGAGAAAGCAAGACGGTGGCGCTCAAGCAGGTTTATTTATTTATTTATTTGAAGGTTTTATATAGCGCGAACATGACCCTTGCGGGTATCAGAGTGCTTTACAAGAGAGGTAGTTAACAAAGGAGACAATATACAAGGGTAACATAGTGTTTCGGAATAAAGTCTTATGTTCCAGCTGGTTGTTCTAGGAGTCCGCATCAATATTTAAGTAAATTTCGATATGAGAAGAGATTTGACTTCTTTTTTTAAATAGACAGTTGAGGGGTTGAGTCTGATTTCTGGGCGTAGTGCATTCCAGATCCTTGGAGCAATACCAGAGAAAGCACGGTTATATGTTTTCTTCTTGGGAAACCTTTGAGGCTTCAGAAGAAGGTTACTGGCACTCCTGGATGATCTGTTTCGACACGAAAGCTCCAGTTTCTGGGCCAGATAACTCGGTGTGTTGTGATGGATGGCCTTATGCGTCATGCAGGCGATTTTTTGTTGAATTTTTGCTTCGAAGGGTAGCCAATTGAGCGCTTTGAAGTCAGGGGAGATGTGGCTATTTCTTTTAGAGCCTGTGATGAGCCTAGCCGCTGAGTTGAGTGATGCTCTTAGAGGGGCAGTTGTAGATCTAGGTAGTCCACAGAGAGTTGCACTACCATATTCTAGTCTGGGAATTACTAGTGCTTGGACTGCCATCTTGAAGTCGTTTACTGGGAGGAAGGGTTTTAATTCTCTCAGAGTGCTCATCTGAAAGTTTTCTCCTTTTGCTGCGGCACTGATGTGTTTTTGCATGTTTAAGTTACCGTCCAGAGTTACTCCCAGAGACTTTGCTGAGTCAATTATAAGAGGTTGACAGTTGAATGCTGTAAGTTGTTTAAGCCATTCGTGTATGTTGGATGGTTGATTAGGTGGGCTGATTAGTAAGAATTCAGTTTTCATGGCGTTTAGTTTGAGGTGGTTTTCAGTCAACCATGACTGAGTATTTTGTAAAGTTAGATTGAGAGATTTGATGTCAACTGGAGAATGTATCTTTAAGTATAGTTGCGTGTCGTCTGCGTACATGTGAAAGTGGATATTTGATGAGCCGAGAATCTCAGTGAGTAGCTCCATGAATTGATTAAACATTGTAGGTGAGAGGGAGGATCCCTGCGGAACTCCTAATGTGACTGGGACGGTCGTGGACAGAGATTGGTTGACCTTGAACCTTTGGGATCTATTCCGGAGGAAAGAGGTAAACCAATTTAGTACTGACCCCGATAAGCCCATTCTGCATTGCAGGAGAGCTAGAAGATATTCATGTTTGACGGTGTCGAAGGCCGAGGATAAGTCAAGCAGGATAAGTAGGCAGGTTTCGTTCTGGTCTAGGATTCTCAGTGCGTCATCTACTATGTGGGTCATAGCCGACTCAGTACTATGTCCTGCCCGGAAGCCAGATTGGAATTTATTGAGCAGGTGGAAGTTAGTGATGTGGTTATCTAACTGGCTGAGAACACATTTTTCTAGGAGATTAGCCAGAGTTGGGATGTTGGAAATTGGTCAGTAGTTATTTAGGTCCGTGGGGTCAGCTGTCATTTTTTTTAGGATGGGGGAGACTTGTCCCGCTTTGAGAATTTCAGGAATGGTTCCTTGGACTAAGGAGGCATTGATAATCTTTGTCCAAAATGGCAGTAGCACCGGTATGAGATCTTTGAGGTAGTTTGCAGGAAGAGGGTCTGAGAAGTGGTTGGAGGGGTTCAAGGACGTGAGTGTATTTAGAATAGCTTCTTCGCTATAGGTTGTGAAGGTGGCCCAGGATGCGTTATTCTTGAGGACGAGCTTAGATGAGCCAATGAGTGGGGTTGCTAGAATATGGGATAACAAATCCTTCGGAGTGGTAGATTGAGCCAAGGAGGCATTAAGGAGATCCGTTTTCAGGAGTTCGTTTTTTTTCGTGAAGAAGGAGGAAAATTCTTCAGAGCTGGGTGGCGAGCCTTGACCAACTTGAGGAGGGCGAGCTAAGCCGCTGGATTGAGATTTGACTAGTTCAAATAGTCTTTTGGGTCGGTTCTTGGCTTGGTCTAGCTGATTTTTAAAAAAGTTTGCTTTTGAGTGTCTGATCTTTCTATAGTACGAGTTTCTGGTGGAGCGGAGCAGATTGAGATGAGCCGTGGAGGGCGAAGACCTCCAGCGCCTTTCGGCTAATCTCAGGGTTTGTCTGTCCTCATTGAGTCTGCCGTCATACCAGGGTTTCGAGTCTTTTGTGGACATCCTTTTCAGTTGTAGAGGTGCGGTTGTATCTAAGATCGAGGACATGGAGTTAAGGTAGTGTTGTGTCAAAGCTTTAACATCCGTTAGGCCTTCCGGGGGGAGCAGGTTGTTGACGCTGGCGGATGTGGAAAGGTCTATATGGGGCTTTTTCAGAATCCTCTTCCATATTTTAGGTCTCGCAGGTTGTTCTGAGTGTAATTTGACTGATTCCTTGATGAAGAAGGTGATGGCATGGTGATCGGACCAATCACATGGGAGGATTGTGCTAAGCTGTATAGCTTCTGGTTTGGACATAACCAGGTCAAGGGTTGAGCCCTTGACATGTGTGGGGCTATTGCAGATTTGGGTGAGGTCAAGGGCGGAAAGGAATGTTTTGAGGCTATTTACTGCCGGGTCATTAGGGTCGTTCCAATGCAGATTGAAATCGCCAAGGTATATTTGGGTGTTATGTTGACCAGTGTGAGTGGTCACGATATCCATAAATTGCTTGATGAAGGTGATGTTATCGCCTGGCGGGTGGTAGAATGTGCGCAATGAGCAGATTGGTTTGTTATTACTTATGACCTCTAAGCAGAGGTATTCACAGGAGGATAGATCCGGTGAGGGTGAGCTGTTCACTTAAAGAGTGTTCCGGTGAATGCAGGCAATGCCGCCTCCTGGTCTATCGGGTCTATCTAGTCTGGTGATGTCATGATTGGGGGGAACCAGAATGTCTAGGATCGGCGTGGAAGACTCATTTAGCCATGTTTCAGTTAGGAATAGGAGGTCGGGATCATGAGTGAGTATTAGGTCCGCTATGTCAGCTGCGTGTTTTGAGGCTGATCTGCAGTTTAGTAGAATGCATTTGAGATGCGGCTTTGCGGTGGAAGGAGGATCCCTTGTTAATGGAACTTGCAGCAGATTCTCCAGGGTTATCCCTCTGTTGTTGTGAGTAGGGCCTCCATGTGTCGTGTGATGTATGGTTTCAATTTGGGAGGGTTTAATCAGATTGAACGGTTTAATCAGATTGAACGGGTCAGCAGTGGATTGGCTGGGTTTGGAGGGATCGTAAGAAAGGAGTAGGGAGTGTATATCATTAGCAGTTAGAGTATTTATCCTGCGGCACGGTCGGGTATTGGAATTGCGGTTAGGTACTGTTCTCCATCTTAGGGGTGGATACTTAGGGGATCGTAGATGCCTCTGGTGTTGGAGAGTGGGGCTGTTGCTGTGATGGTTCCAGGTTACCAAATTAGTGTAAAATAGAAATGAAGAACTGATGCTTCACGGTGCCACCAGTGCAGAGGTGGACCCCAAACCTCTGAAAGAGTTTATGAGCCAAAGGCCCTAAACAGTGTAAATGTAAAACAAATACTGGGCACAATTAATAAATAAACAGTTGATACAATAATGAAAAATTATCTGGAGGTCGACACCGGTAGTTCCATTAAAGCAGTTTATGTAAGAGATATTCGTGAGAAAAGCAACAACGCCAGCCGACACGTGTTTCGTCAACAGGTCAATGCCTGTGACTCTTCAGGGCTGGAAATAATATAATGCAACACAATCATGATGTGAGAAACTAAATATAAACATCTTGAAATAGTGAGGTGACATCACACAACACCCAACTGACAGTGAAAACCCTTGAAAGACCTGTTCTAGGAGAGAACAAAACAAAAGAGAGTTGCCTAGTGAATTACAGTACTGTGTAGATACAAAACAGTAGTGGGGATCTAGAAAGAAGATTCATCTAGAGGAGAGAAGGTCACCAATGGGTAGATTACACATGTAGCGCATACAACAATATGCACAAACACCAGAGAGCAAGAGCGTTAGAAGCGAGTGTGGAAGAATGAAAAAACAAATAATAGTGCACGCACGATAGAGTGAAATGGCGTTTAAAGCAACAAATGCAGAGCAAATGAGTATTGAAAGTAGACAAAACTTATTATTGTAATTAGCGTAAAGGAAATTAAAAACCAACACAACTGTCATTAAAGCTATGCTGTTGATGAAAATGGCCTCCACAAGTAGCACAACATCATTAGCGATCAAAATGAAAAGGAATAGAAATAAATACAATGAATCAATGTATTACATCATACACAAGTAAGCTACGTGCAGGTACAATGGTAAGCGATATTTATAAATGGCTGAACATGGTGTACCAAAATGCTACAAATAGGTGATAGCAAGAAAAAGGGGTGTGCGTGGAGGGCTAGCAAGGCAGGGGGCTAGACTACAAACAAGGTGGAGAAAGCATGCACGATAGTGACGGTCGTGTAGAGAGAAACGCGGATAAAAGGTACCTGAAGAAAGCGTTATGCGTATATCTAAAATGAGAGAGGAGAAATTTAAAAACGTACTCAATAAAATGATCGGAGCAGGCAAAACTATGGGCAAAGAACAAAGACAAAGTAAGTAAAGGGAAATTGTAACGTGAGCAAGGTAAATTACAACACACCGATGAACCGGTGATAATTCCGACCCGGTTAACGGGTATGAAAAGGAGCCGGAGGTAAGTTAAAGAAGAAGCTTGGCATACACGGGCGGGTGCGTCCGTGCAATGGTGGGGCCTGTAAGGAATCACGAGTAACCAGGTAAGTGTACTGGTATATCAAAAGGGAAAATAAAACTAAAAGAACGCGTGGGTCGCGTGCGTGTCATACCTGAAAGTGCAGGAACCAGCCTGTGCTCGTCTCGTCCTAGAGAATGGGAGGCTGCGTGAACACAGGAAGTGGTTTAAATCCGGTTCGGTGTGGCGCGACTAGAATGCTAACCGTGCTGCCAATTAATGTGTACAGGAAGTGATGCGAAAATGATGAAAAGTGACGGTGACGTGTAGGAAGTGGGGTGGAGAAGGCAACTGAAAAAATACAATCTAAAATGCTTAAACATACTGATACACAATGGTAATATAACATGAGTAAAAACCGACTTTACAGTCTAGTAGTTGGCACGAAAAGGAAATGTACTGGACATAGAAATTATCGTGTATGGAAAATACGTAAATATTGAACTTGAAAACATTAACCAAATCTGTGCATAATTAGAAAGCCATAAAAATGAGGTTGTGACATGTGTCACCAAAATTAGCAGGTTACAAACATAAAACGCCACAAGTAATGATTTATTGAGGGCAATATTAAGTAAATAAACATGGATCACGAATAACGGGCAATTTTATAGTAGATTAACACGAATCACGAGGAACAAATTAAAGATGCTAGAGTTGGATCTAAGGGAGAACAGGAAGATTGTTGACATATTCATAAACAAAACAAATAATGTATCCTGTCAAGATCTGTGATCAACAAAATATAGCAAGCAGGCTATTGGAACGATAAAAGGACAAAAAACTAAAACAGGAGAGTAAGCTGCACCTAGTTGACTTGGAGGGGAGAAGGAGATGACTAAAAGGAACCCCATTTATCAGTATCATTAGTCCTAGCGTGCACAAAAAAGTGTGTGCTGGAAAGGGCCGAAGAAAGGTCCTAAGAGCCTAAAAAGTATTGTAATTCATGGTTGGTGTTCTGGCCATATCTCACGGTGTGTAGGCGCATGATCCAAGTCTCATTTGCTCTGCATTTGTTGCTTTAAACGCCATTTCACTCTATCGTGCACGCACTATTATTTGTTTTTTCATTCTTCCACACTCGCTTCTAACGCTCTTGCTCTCTGGTGTTTCTGCATATTGTTGTATGCGCTACATGTGTAATCTACCCATTAGTGACCTTCTCTCCTCTAGATGAATCTTCTTTCTAGATCCCCACTACTGTTTTGTATCTACACAGTACTGTAATTCACTAGGCAACTCTCTTTTTTTTTGTTCTCTCCTAGAACAGGTCTTTCGAGGGTTTTCACTGTCAGTTGGGTGTTGTGTGATGTCACCACACTATTTCAAGATGTTTATATTTATTTTCTCACATCATGATTGTGTTGCATTATATTATTTTCAGCCCTGAAGAGTCACGGGCATTGACCTGTTGACGAAACACGTGTCGGCTGGCGTTGTTGCTTTTCTCACGAATATCTCTTACATAAACTGCTTTAATGGAACTACCGGTGTCGACCTCCAGATAATTTTTCATTATTGTATCAACTGTTTATCTATTACGTGTGCCCAGTATTTGTTTTATATAGTTCCATGAGCCGACAACCCAGAGTAGAAACAGCTTCACCAAGAAAACGGATCTTCAGCAGAACGCAAGGAAGCTCAAAATATTGGTGAGTTCTGCCTTCTTTTTACCTTCTCCCGCTCGTCGCCAAATTTATGTAGTGAAGAGGAAGACAGCAGTGGATCCGATAAGTAGATATATTGCAGGAAAAGAAGACAACTTAAATAGTCACCAACAGGAGCAGACAGCAAGGCAACCGTCTTCTCCAGCACCGTGTACAAACTCCCCAAGATTCCCCTCTTGAGAGCCCTACATTCTAACAATACATACTTATATTCCAGTAGCATTACATACTAACATTCTACTATGACTGACATTGGAATACTACACAGAGCACATGACTTTACAGCAATGAGCTCATGGTTTCATCCACGAGTCTTGAGACCGGTAGGGGTGAGTAGTTCGCTTCCCACTCCCTGTATTGTATAAACGCAAACTAACACTACTTCCACAGGTATGCTACAGCGCCCAGAGCACATCGCTTTAACAGCAATGAGCTCACAGTTTAATCCCTGAGTCTTCAGACCAGTAGGGGTGAGTAGTTTGCTTCCCACTCCCTGTATGGTATAAACACATACTAACACTACATTTTACCTTCTCCCGCTCGTCGCCAAATTTATGTAGTGAAGAGGAAGACAGCAGTGGATCCGATAAGTAGATTTATTGCAGGAAAAGAAGACAACTTAAAAAGCCACCAACAGGAGCAGACAGCAAGGCAACCGTCTTCTCCAGCACCGTGTACAAACTCCCCAAGATTCCCCTCATGACAGCCCTACATTCTAACATTACATACTTACATTCCAGTAGCATTACATACTAACATTCTACTATGACTTACATTGGAATACTACACAGAGCACATGACTTTACAGCAATGAGCTCATTGTTTTATCCACGAGTCTTGAGACCGGTAGGCGTGAGTACTTCGCCTCCCACTTTCGGTATAGCATAAACGCACGGTAGAGGTCAGTTGTTCGCTTCCCACTCCCTGTATGGTATAAACTCCTACTAACACTACTTGCACAGGTATGCTACAAAGACCAGAGCACATCACTTTACAGCAATGAGCTCACGGTTTAGGCTCTCTGTTTCATACCCGAGTGTGGCAGCATCTCATCTCAGCACCATGTCATTCTGAGCAACACCACACTTCCAGACTGGTAGGAGTGACTACTACGCTTCGCACTTCCCCGCAGAGGTTGCAGTGCTCCTATCCTCCTGTTTCCTACTCTTTTCGCCCTTTTTTCCCCTTACTCGTTTCAACGGAATCACAAAATGGCTGCCAACACGTCCTAGTTACAACAGCTCACAGCCAATAAGCAGGAAGCTTGTGCTCGTAACGCCTTAGCCAATCGGATGGCAGAATTCCCAAATATCGATATCTGCAAATTTCGATATTTCTCCAACACTACTGAACGGATTTACACCAAATAAACAAAAGCGTGCTTTCTAGACCAAGACCCTTCTCCCTGCCATATTTGGGGTAATACCGTTCACCCGTTCGACCTGTAGCCTTGTTTAAAGATTCCTATGGAAATTGCATGGAGAAAACACGTTTTGGGACCCCCCTTTTTTCTCGGCCCCCCCCTTGATGAATCACCCGCACACTTTCAACATAGGACCTGATATGAACAAAGAATTAGTTTGGCAAATTTCATGAAGATTCATCAAACTGCGCCAAAGTTATAAGCAAAACAGAAAATGATCTTCCTATGGAAACTTGGTCCTAACTATAACTACCTACTGGCGACCGCCAGTAGGTAATATATATATATAAACATCTGTTTAAATATTACATTTTCTGTATGTATATATCCATATATCATTAGGTACACAAAAGCATAGACAATTATATTTAAATATTTTAAGTAAACTTAAGCTCAAATATTGCCACAATCTCTGCTATGCAGTGAAAGGTAGCTGGACCTAACAAAGTGTGGTGTTTTTTTTTCTGTGTTGTCTTCCAGGGGATACGCCACTAAAAAGACTTGTGGAAATGAAATTAGCATTTGGAAAGAGGATCTTTTTCTCTCAAACACTTCCAACAAATGTCATTTTCGAGACATTTTTACCCAGATTTAAAGTTAGCGTGAGCTCTCAAGCGACGCGAGACAGTGCTTTGTGGCACAAACGGCAGTGCCAATCCACTTACATGCACAATAACTATGCACTGAAACTTGATGAGTGCAGCACCAATATTGCTTTGCATCACAGAGTGCCAACTGAGTTATTTTCTAAACAATACAGTGTAAAGAGGCAGTATTGGCATATAAAACCATGGGTTTTCACACAAAGTAGAGACCTTGACCTGACTTTGCATGAAAACCTAAAGCCAAATTAAATTAGGCAAAAGCTCGGGATGAGCAGAGTAGCGTGGCAAAGGTGCTATGGGCCCAAACGCAAGCAAAAAAAATCGGGTCCCATCTCATATTTTGTTCGTAAAAACAGCTATATATGTTGTGCAGTGGACCCCTCACAGCCCTAGGTCCTGGTTCAACTGCACCTGGTGCACTCTCGGTAGCCACACCCCTGAAAACAAAATATCACATGATATTCCTACATGCAACTTATATGGAATTACACATTTTACGTGGCTTCCCCGGAGAGATTTACCCTCCTGTTGAAATTTGTAATGGAAGGTGTACCTTTCGTACAAATCTCATGCAAGACAAAGCTTCTTGTCTTTGTGCTGGAGATCATTGCTTAGCATCACGGCTTTTTCAGTGCAAGCATGGCCGATGACATCATCAGCTGCTTGCAGACAACATAGTGCAGATTTTAGTAAATCTGGGCCTACATCTTGACTGGTGTTAAGGGAAGGCAAGGGAACATGTTTTGTTGGTATTAATCTTCTTGCCTTTTCAATGTACACTTTGAAGATGCTGGCTAAAATCATAGTTCATTCCAGTAATGACAACTCTGTCTAAAACACACATTCCAATCAGTTACTTTTTGGACATTTCGTTCAGAGGCCAGATACCTCGAGCTTCGTTTTGTTAACTTCTAATATTTCATCATGGTTTCCCTTTGTTTGAAACAAGTTCTGTTACATGCCATGTCAGAAAATTCTCACAAGCCTTTTTAGTTGAATAAAATACAAATGTCAGAGCAAACCACACTATATTTGCTTTACTTGATTCAGAACAGGAACAGTTTTTACCCAGAGAGTTGAGAGTTTCCGAGGGTTCCCTTGTTTGACCTGGATTTCCAGAGTACTTGTTTACATACTGCACATGATAAAATCACGTGGCACTTTTAGTTGAGAAAGTTGTCAAGCCAACCTTTATTTTAAAAAATACACATATTGGCATTTAAAATGGCAATTAAAACAATGATAAACAAAAGGCTCTGAAGTCATGTTGACTCTATCTTCTTACCCCTCTAGTTCTCTGACATCGAACATCTGCTGAACATTAAATAATCCATACCACTGTATCCGTGCATCTGGAAGTGGGTATGTAAAGGGTACACGTATGTCATCGCTTCAGTATTCCGACCAGGCTCACTACATATTTCCATATTTTTATGGGCAGGATCTACATGCTTACACAAACGTGTCTGAAAACATACTCTTCTTAGACCACCAGTGTCCCAGGGTCCAGATCCCGAGCTAGCTCATTGCCTAGCTAATTCTTGCTATGCAGTCATGAGACCTAGATTGCAAAACAATTTATTGTATTCTCAATCCAATCTTTATCTGGGGTACTTTGATTTAAGCAAGGTTCAAACCAATCTTATGGTTGTGCCTGTTACGTTAGACCATGGTGTATGAGGATCATTTTTATTTATTTTAATTTTATTTTATGTATTTATTTTATTTTGTTTTATCATGTGATCCACTGTGTCATTAGATCGAGCAGTTTGCAGGTTTGTCTTCGCAAACAGCAGAGAAAGTATTTTCTCTAAACAAGGTGCTTTGCGTTCTAGTAGTTTATGTAAAGCTTGATTGCTGTCGTGCTGGAGACTGTGTTTATAAATAAACGGGATTTTATTGCAGTGGCTGTCTAGTATTGCTGGGCAGGTTACAAAGAAACAAAGTTGGATACGTTGGGCCTTATTTATGAGAAGTGACGCATCACTGGATGAAAACAGCGACATGATGGATGCGTCATATTTACTGTATGACGCATCATGTCGCAAGGAATGACAGATACATCAGTATTACTGACGTATCTGTCGGCGCAAAACCGACGCATTGCTGGAGTTGTGTTGGAAGCGTGACGCCAACAAAGTTCCTTTCACATGGGGCAAGTCTCATGTGAAAGGGCCTGCATCAGTCTTACACCTGCCATGTGGCACAAAAAGTAATGCACCAGCGGCGTAAAAGTGACGCACGGCCTCATAAATAAGGCCCTTTGATTTAAATATGTGGGTCAAGGTTATCAGACTGAATTCAAAGGTACTGTGACATCAATTTTCCATCAGCATTTCAAATTATGCAGGTTCCCTTCAGACTTACCACTTCTAGTTAAATGATTTGTAGATAGCTTTACGAATTGGGTTGAGTTTCTTCATTCTTAAAGGATGGAGTCCCACGAAGGGGTGGTGATGTTAGCAAGTACAGTGGGCTGAGATCTAATCTCTAACTGGAGCCTACAGCTGATAAAGTTCCCAAAGTGGAGGAGAGGCTGGTGTTACAAAGGGGGTCATGCCATGATCAGGCAGGCCAGCTCAGAGGGAAATTATTATGGACTGGCCAAAAAGTTGCCAACATTCAATGGTCTCTCCAGGTCTAAGAAATCGGTGTTAGGTTTTATAAGCAAACACCATGGGTGAGAAACTAGTCCATTTAATATCCAGCCCTGTGATATGGTGCGTTTACGAGTGAAACCTAACAATTCCAGGTTCGCTGTTAATTGTATGGTTAAATCTGTTATTTATGTCCACCCAATAAATAAATCAGTCATCAGGAGAATGGTTTCGTAAGTGTGTTTTCAAAAACATAGTGCTGTTGATGGTTTGAATGCAGTGATGTATCCTGGTTTGCAGGAGATCAGGCAAGTAGGAAGGAACTGCTGTCACAGGGAAAACAGATATGAGACAAATGTTAAGATATTTAAATGCGGAAGGGGGGGATAACAGTTTCAATTTAGGTTATTGCATATGCGTCTATCACTGCTAGACCAGATCCCCTAGTACTCTAGCAATTGTTTGTATGGTCTTCTAGCTGGCTTGGAGAAGATCGTCTACAGTGGCAGCAGGGTGTACAGCAAACCACAATTCTGTCAAATACAGGATGCAGAATGTTTCTTGCTCTAGATGGTTATGGATTTTCAGAATATGCGTGCGAGTTATGTGGATGTTGCTCAGGTCAATCATGAAGCCAGTCAGTAACATTAACCCCTTAGAGTGTGAGTAATTCGGTGATCATATTGTTGGTTTGCTTGGTATTGCATGGTGTGGTTGCTACACTGCAGCACTGACTTCCTCAGAAGTGTAGTTCATATGCATTAATAGTACTGATTCTCTGAAAGCTATAATGCACCCAGATTTCTTTTGCTGAAAGCGTGTTGATAACACCACTACTCTCACACTGCTCATGCGAGTTTGTTACCTGGCCACTTGTAAAATTCAGGTCCCCCTAAAATCCATAGTCCAGTATAGTTCATGCAAAAAGATATATTTGACAAAGACCCAGGGCATCATTTATGAGGCCCCTTGCACCGCCGGTACATCACTTTTTGAGACGTTCCGTGGTGCAGGAGCCTGCCCCATATTTACGAGGCAGCACTAAGCCACTTTTGTTTCTGCAGCACACATAGAAAGAAGAAAAAGCCTTTTGTGATTGTTTTTTGTGCAGGAAGTTTTCTCTTCCTGCACAAAAATAATCATCCCCGCAACGCAGACACCCTTGGGAAAAGGACAGGAATGAGCCGTATCTGATAGATATGGCGCATTCCTGCCCTTTTCTTTTGCCATAGGGCATCGCTGGAGGAAGGCCTGCGTCGCTGCCCTAAGGCAAAACCTCATAAATGAGGCATGCAATGTTCCCAGTGTCAGAAACATGATGCTACTCTTTTGTTCACATGTAATGGGTGCTTATAGTGGTGTGGGTTACAAAACATGTCTTCCCAAACAAATCCAGGCAATAAATAGGCATTTGCTATCACACATAGAGAAAAGTCTCAAGAGTATAAAACACAGCCCAATTTTCAATGCATCCATGGAGTCCCGAGAGCAGCTACCATTCAAGATGAATTCATTATCTGGTAAAGAAAAGACTTCTTCGGCAATCAAAAAAGGTGAAGGTAGGACATTTTACTTATCCCAGATCTTTATGGATGTCGATGTTTCACCACCATTGATTACACTTGTCATGAAGAAGAGACAACCATTTATGGTAATAAGCTAATTTAAGCCATCTTAATTAATCAAAGAATAGAAACTAAACACATAAAAGTCCTCCACACCAGCACCATATAAAACTGCTCATATTACTGAATCCATAATAAAATAACAACAATATGTAATCAAACCATTGGTACTGATGTAACGTTTCTTGAATGTTATCCATGCAACTGTTTTATGTTATGTTATGTAGTTAATGTGCTGTATTTGGAAGGGTCCTTCTCATCTGTGCTGTTATATTCAATAATGCTTCTTTCGATCAACTTCGAAAGCCTGTCCAAACTATTGACTTTGTGGAAGAACTGTTTTCGGTCTGTTTACGATAGGGCAGGATGTCTTCTGCATAAGAGTGGAAAGAGAGTTTGTGGCACCAGAATCTATCCATTAGAGGAAGAAACACTCGAGGGCAGGAGGATCCCTGTGGAACACAACACGTAGAGTAAACAGATTTGGAACCAAAGTGCCGATTGTTTCTTACTTTTTCTGGTTGATCAGTAACAACTAAGACCAGTTGAGGGTGGGTCCCAGATAGATCATAACCTACTACCGCCTTCAAGGAGCATTTTGAACATGTGTTCTGCTTGGGTTTTCGGATCAGATAGAACCCGCTCATCAGAGCCTCACTAACCCAGCCAGAACGTTACCCCCTCCCTAGAACCTATTTACAATCCTGCAACCACATATATCTACCACCTAAGGACAGGGGATTCCTACTATGCATACCAAGACCTCTTATAATCGGCGGCCTCGCGATCCCATACGGATCCAGACCTCTCTGCCCATACGACAGTATCACAAGTGGCGGTCTCGCGATCCCCTACGAATCCAGACCTCTCTGCCCATACGACAGTATCACAAGTGGCGGCCTCGCGATTCCATACGAATCCAGATCTCTCTACCCAGATGGCAGTCTCAGCACAATCGGCGGCCTCACGATCCCATACGGATCCAGACCTCTCTGCCCATACGACAGTATCACAAGTGGCGGCCTCGCGGTCCCATACGAACCCAGACCTCTCTACCCAGACGGCAGTCTCAGCACAATTGGCGGCCTCGTGATCCCATACGGATCCAGACCTCTCTGCCCATACGACAGTATCACAGGTGGCGGCCTCGCGGTCCCATACGAACCCAGACCTCTCTACCCAGACGGCAGTCTCAGCACAATCGGCGGCCTCGCGATCCCATACGGATCCAGACCTCTCTGCCCATACGACAGTATCACAAGTGGCGGCCTCGCGGTCCCATACGAACCCAGACCTCTCTACCCAGACGGCAGTCTCAGCACAATCGGCGGCCTCGCGATCCCATACGGATCCAGACCTCTCTGCCCATACGACAGTATCACAAGTGGCGGCCTCGCGATCCTATACGAATCCAGACCTCTCTACCTAGACGGCAGTCTCATACGACAGTTCATCCTATGATCACCATAACATACAAAAAGGGAATCAGTCTCACTATTCATCAGATCACACAAGGATTGCCAGTTCGAGCATAGCCTGTTCTCAGGTTCGAGGGGCTCCTGTTTCCCTTATTCAGTTACCACTTACCTGATCAGGGTTAACATCTGTTCATGTAGCCGCAGCTGACTAGAAGAATAGGCTACCCTCTTACACAAGAACACGCAGCACATGTTGGTTCACTACAAACTGGATACTTTATTACTCATTACATACACAATCACATAACATTACGATATAACACATAACCTGCAAAGAAAAGTGAAAGATTAAGTTGTACACTCTAATAAGAAAGGGTCGACATCACCTTAGTAGTATGTAGCCTGCACTCAGTGGTCATCTAGGTTCCCTTCTCGTCTGTGCCTCGGCTCGCCTGGAATCACCCTTCTCCGAGTCACTGGGACCTCTTCCTTATCGGCTACTCTCTCCTCTCTGGCTATTCTGCTAGGAGAGCATCTGTCTCTCGGTTCTTCTCCGCCTTCAAGATGGCGTCTGTCTTCCCTGGAATAAGTAGTAGCTTTACTGCTAACGGCTAGATGCCGCCTACGGACTGAACATGTAACTGCCTCAGACTTTCACTAATATAGAGGTGCGTTTCCTCATGGAAAATTCCGGCCTGTAACCTGCCGCCCACCAAATTCTTGTACCTCCCCGTACCAAGGACACGTTCCCAGCCGGCCGGCCTGATGTAGTGTCTTCGGCATGAAGAAAAATACAATCCTTCGATAAGGGCCGGCCTGAACCGGTTCTCTCCAAGCGAATAACACCTCATAACTAAAACATTACGTTTGACCTAGAAGCATCCCAAGCTGCCGGAGCAGAAAGAAAGATGGAGTCTCTCCCGTTTGAGGCCTACCAGGCCTGAATTCAGCACAGCTCCGTGAAATACCCTCACTACAGGACAGGTTATCCCTAATACTAACGAATCTATCCCCTAGGCTATGTGTGCGAGCCCTGATCTATGGGGAAGAGCACAGAATCATGTCGAAGTGCCTAGTAAATAGGCTCCATTCACTACTCTAACCCTTAGACTTGAATGGTAAGAAACTGAAGTCACATTTAATCATCTTTTCCTCACAAGAAGGCCGGGAAAATCGAGCAGAACAACATGTCAGGGTGGTTGTTTAGGATGATTATGGTTATAGACTTAAGCCCACATGCATCAAAGCAAAAATCGGTCGCAAACGGGCAGATTCTCAGAATCTGCCCCTTTGCAACCGGTAATTTTGCATTTGGATGCATCATCCCAAATGCAAAAATCGAAATTTAAGTAATCTCTAAATTGCGATTACTTAAATTGCCATTGCATTTAAGTAATGGCAAATTGAGATTCCTTAAATGCAATGCATTAAAATAAAAAAACTAGCGATTTCGCTAATAGGAGGAGCAAATTACCATGAAGTTGAACTTCATGGTAATTTGCAAAAACTTTGAAAAATGCACTAAAGTGCATTTTTCAAAGTACCATTTTACACACACACATGCCCTTGGGGCATGTGTGTGTGCAAGATGTACTCATATGCAGATTTCAGGGGTGCAACAGGGTGTCCTTTTGACACCCTGGCACCCTTGAAATTGCATTCTCAATTTGCGATTCTCTAATTGAGAATCGCAAATTGAGAATGTCTTCCCATTCATTCCTATGGGCCTCTAGGCCCATAGGAATGAATGGGGAGGTATTCCTTAATTGCGACTCGCAATTTGCTAGTCGCAATTAAGGAATGTTTAGAAATCGCTATTTTTTAAGCGATTTCTACATGCATAGCCTTTTGCTATTCCTTATTAGCGAATCCTTATTTTCCGCTAATAAGGAATCGCAAATGGCATTGTTGATGCATGTGCCAGTTAGTCTTGGCCTGGGTAAGGATTTCAACCCACACTTTATTGTGGTGAGTTGTCATACCGCACATGAGATAAAAACTCGTTTGGCAGTTCCCTAAGCAGATCCAGGCTGTCAGGACAAGTCGTTGTTATGATTTGCGGGGTAACGGTATACGTTGTTACAACGCGGTCGTTGTAACAACCACATTGTAATTGCATGCGGGGTGACGGCTTCATTGTGAGGGCTGTTTACCATAAATAATAGATGTTGCACCACCTAAGGCACATCCGGCTTTTTAACCATATTTGATGGAAACAGCACAATTAAAATCCTTCCTCAAACAGAAGAATTTAACATGCTTGGAAGCACTTCAGCATATTTAGGAGCCAAGCTCTGATAACATTAACAATGAAAACCAACTAGTGTCCACTTGAGGTGGTGGGAATGTCACCATACTACACAGGCGTTGGCAAACTTTCCATGAGCCATTCCTCCTCCAAAGTGGTTCCCCCATTACGGAAATGCCTCTTGTGTCAAGAAACATCCATCACCATGTCATCAGCACAAGTGTCACAATTATCAATTATTTAAACCAGAGGTGGTATGTCTAATTGTATCAAAGGGAGACTAATAAATGGCCCTGTTTCTCTCTACCCTATGTGCTGGCGCACTTAGGGCTGCCTCAGACCAACACACACACCCTTGCACCATCGTGCTAGGGTGTGTGGGTAATGTCAAGCAAAGATTTCGTACTGGAAATGGGAACCTCCAACTACAAAATACTATGTTTTGCATAGTTTAACGCCTTTCATACTTTGTATGGTATTCATGTTTGTGTACACTGCAACACACACTAAACGTGGAAAAGGTTTTGAGGAAAAAAAACGTTCTCAAACTTTACTACTGTTTTAAGGAGGTATATATATTTGAAGCAAGTCCCTGCCTACCAATGTTAATAGATAGGGATTTGCCCCAAAACCAATTGGTGGTTTCATGGGATGGTGGATATTCCACCCAGCCTGTGCCGTCTTAATGCACGTGCACGCTGGGCAGTTGCCTAGGAGCCCCATGAAAATTGGGCCCCATACAGATGAGAATTTAACACAAATTTTCTGTTAACCATTTTGATTCCTGTTAGGGGTTCTGTAGGCAGGGCCCGGTGCACTGCTTTGCCTGGGGGCCTATAATGCTGTTTAGACGGCCCTACAATCAGGATTCACACCCTTGATGCAAAGTGTTGCATAGAAGCGTTACTGCTTTACTTTAGGCTACTTACCAACACAAATCAGGATTTACATTGGAAAGAAAATCCTAATACACCTCTTTGCAATGGGTTTGTGTCACTTCCATGAAGCAAACCTGGCACAAAGTGCTAGTAAATTTCAGTGCTTAATTTGTAAAAAAAAGAGTGCTGGTGCCCATAGCGCTGCTCAGAAGCCCATGGCCGGTGCAATGAAATGTCGGTGCACTGAATGCCAAGGCTGGTAGTCTTAAATCCAGCTCATGCCTCTTTAGTTCACTACAGTAACTCTGTGACCCTTTATATCACTTCTGCTGGTCATTGCTTTTTTTGTGATGTACAGCTGTCTTACTCTTTCTTCAGCTTTCTAATCTGTGTGCTTTTCCCTCTCTTGTGCTCGGTAAATATCTTGGGCCTTAATTACAAGAAAGTGACGCAGAGCGGCACCGCAAGCCATTTGGTGCGCTGCGCTGTGTCACATTCAAAGCACATATGCCACATCCATATGCTTTCCCCTGCACTGGCGCACAATTGGCTGCCCTGCGCCAACTCAGACACCCTTATGCCATGGTGCAAGGGTCTCTGCGTTTTAGGGGAGATTGTTTTTCTGCAGGAAGGGACACTTTCCTGCACAAAACCAATCACATGAGGTGTTTTCCTCTTTCTATGTGTGCTGCAGAATGCACCTCACATAAAAAGAGGAGAAAACAAGGAGAAATATAAGTATTTCTCCTCGTTGCTCCTCTTTATGCCTCCCCTGGGAAGGTGTAGGATTCGAAGCATTTCCAGGTTTACGAAATGATGTAAATCTGGGAATACAGCAAAATCATGGGTGTTGCATGGGAACACCCACAGCAACACCCATGGCATGCCCCTTTCACGCAAATTGCTGCATGAAAAGGGGCCTTATTTACAAGGCCACAAAAAGCCACGCAGTCGTGTTACGTGGCATTGTAAATATGGGGCACCTTACTGCGCTGCCAATGCGTAAAAAAAAAAAGTGACTCGGTGGTGGTACAAGGGGCTTGTAAATATGTCCCCTGATGCAGAAAAATGTGTTCCAGTCCCCCAAAAAAATTGCAGTTGGCTCCAACCGGAAGCCACCGGCTCTAATTAAGCACTGGTAAATTTAAAATGCAGCAGAATAGAGATGGAGAGCCAGAGTCTGCCACATTGACCAGTGGAAATTCCACCATCAAAAGTCTATCTCGGCTCCAAAGTCATGAATTCAAACTCGCCAGACAGCTCTGGTGACAAGAACACCTGCCACAAGTGGGCGCGACACTTCCATCTTCAAAGCTCCCTCACCCTAGAAATACTCACAGGCAGCTTCTGCTGTTCTAAGCTCTCCCTGCTGATCCAGCCCACCTGCCTCGGCGCCCACTGCTGTAACCCAGCTGCCTGCACCTGCTTTCCCAATCTATGTTTGTGTGCCCTCGTGGCACGCCTGTCGTTAAACTGCTATGTCTGGCTGGCTGCCCGTGATTTGTGTCTCTCTCGCGAGACCTCGAACACCTGCTTTTGCGCGTGCTACAAGATGGGTGGAATTGTTACTTGGAGGGGGGAGGAGTTTTCCACAAAATTCAGCGACAGGATGCAAGCTGAATAAAAAGTCGCAATTAATGAATTAACAGTAACTATTCTCATGTAAAGCACTCAGATATCCTTTTGATTTGTATTCATGCCATATAAATGCAATAATAAGTAAATAAATCAAACCTCTTCTGAATTCTAAGAACCGCTTTGAGTACACCCTTTCAGAATTTGACATTCTGGGTAGCAGGGTTAGAAATCAAATGCGTTTTGGAGATACTGTGCGGAAAGAGAGTCAGAAGTCAACAGTTTGCCACAGAGCATGCAATAATGATCGTCCATTCCAGTGCTTATCTTTTAGAATAGTGAATGACTTCACTGTAGGAGAATGAAATACCATGCAAAGAAGTATGCTCGTGTGCTCAGGATTTTTAAAAAAAGGCGCAACAAGGAATATTAGTTTTCTGATAATCTGATACGTGCAGGCTCACTGCGAGTAGGGTAAAAAAAAGACTTCTGTATCGGGGCCGATAGAACAGTACTTCGTTGCTAAAGAACAGTTGAAACGATCACCTATCCATATTTAAAATAAATATTCCTAAACAATTTTTATGATCAATTGTGTTGCATTACTGTGAATATTCTTTGCTATGCAAGGCTAGGCAGGCCATATAAGATGCTGAGAAAACCCAGTAGTGTGAGGGCCAGAGGTGTGCTTTCAATGCTGACTGGACCGGGGAATCTTCAGCCAACCAGCAGCAGAAATAGTTCTGAGGAAGTTGCACTCAGCTTTACAATAGTGACATGTAATTGTAATTGCATTTGTATAGCGCTTACTACCCCTGACGAGGCGTCGAAGTGCTTTTTCGGCGAGTAGCACGCTACTCCGGAACACAAAGGATTAGTGGTGAATTAGTATAGAGAAATATGAAAGTAATTTGAGAGGTGGATGTTAGTCAGTTATTTGGAGTGAAAGGATAGCGGAGGAATAGAAGAGGGGAAAAAAAGGCTTGCATTTATATAGCGCTTGATACCACTGATGGGGTGTTGAGGCGCTTTTTAAAGGCTTGCTGTGATTTGCTGTTGAGTAAAATATTCATCCTGGGTGTGCTAGGCCCAGGACTATCTGTAAAAGCTATGATTTTAGCCAATACATTTGGAAAATTGTGCTGTAAACTGAATCACATAGTCAATTTTTTTAGATTTGGCATGTATTGCGCTTGCGTCACTCATGGTGAACGTGTTGTATTCTGTACTAACCTTAACAGTCTTTTGGTCAGCCTCCCCAAACCGCTGGCTTCTTTAATCCAGAACATTTGGCCATCGGCTTGACACATTGTCAATCACACCTTGGATCAGCCTACAAGCATTTAAGGCGCACCATTTTCCTTTGGACTATTTTACATCTGAAACCATTCACTGAGTGGCTCAGTAGCACTGGGCAGCGAGGACTGACAAAATGCTCTGAAAAATGAAACATCTTGGGTTTGTTTATTCTGATTTGATCGGCTACTTTACCCTAGGCGGGCCAACCTTATTCACTCTACTCACTCCGTGCAGTATGGGAGTTTTATGAAACAGTTTCCAAGATTGCCTTTAGCTTCAAACGCTGCCCTGCAGCTGCATAATTCTGGCTTACAATAGTAACTGTCCACCAGAGTGGTTATCAACTTCTAAGCAGGAGTGCACTAATCTGAACTATATACTGTCAACTTAACACAACCATTAATTGTGTTTGATTGCTATTTTTCGTGTCTAATTAAAGAAAAGGCAAAGAGAAAAATATAGAATAACACACCTTTTAAGGTGAATTCTGTAAACTGGTGAGGGTTTTTTTTTATTAAACATTTGAATAATTATTGTAATTAAGAATAATTATGTTTTTTACATTGTGTTTACTATTACTGTTAGACTGTTACTAAAGCCCAGATTTACTAACATTTGACTCAGCGCAACACAGCAAGACAACATGCCGTGCTGCGTCAAATGTAGAGGGCAGGAATGCACCATGTTTGCTAAGATATGGTGCAACCTCTGCTGCCACTCCAGTAAGAAGAATCATCAACGATTTCTTAACTACCAGAATAATTTCAGAAGAACCCAAAATGTCCCTTTACTGAAGGAAACAAACTTGGTCCCGCTGAACCCTGACAACTAAAGACCCATTACAAATGGACCTTTCCTGGGCAAACTGATAGAAAGAGCAGCATTCGCCCAGATGTCACAATTCATTGAAGAGAATGACATACTTTCAGACTTCCAAACAGGTTTCCATCCGGGAAGGGGCACAGAATCTGCCCTCCTTGCCGTCTGGGACGACCTGAAGAACACAGTAGACCGCAACGGGGTTGCTGCGCTTTTCCTCTTGGCCCTCTCGGCTGCCTTTGACACGGTTGACCATGACACTCTGAAATAAAGACTCTATGAAGCCGGCATAGAGGGGACTGCTCTAGACTGGATCACGTCCTACCTTCGAAACAGAACTAATGTCATCCATACCCCACCTTTCACACCCAAACCATACTCCACAAAAGCAGGGGTCCCTCAAGGCTCTATCATCTTGCCCATGCTTTTCAACATCTACAAGAGGTCATTACTGGTACTGATCAATCAATTTCGCCTCATGTGCTATAACTATGCAGATGACACACAAATACTCCTTCAACTGGAATGCCCCAAGACATTGGAAACTCCCCAATTATCAGTTGTCTCAGAGCCAGGGATCAGTGGATGACTTGGAGCCACCTCAAATTGAATGCTTCCAAAATGGAAATACTCACGTGTTGCGGTTGGAAACATTATGACCCGCTTGCCGCCTGGCCTGATGAACTGGGATCACCACCTAAAGTATCGAAGGAAGTAAGAAACCTCAGAATGACCATGGACTCCGAGCTATCGATGAATGCCCAAGTGGACAAACTAGCAAGATCAAGCTTTGTCACTATAAAAACGCTGCAACAAATTTTCCATCATTTGGGATTTCCACACAAGGTCCATGCTACCATCTCCCTTGTTCTGTCCAAACTCGATTACGCCAATAGCCTCTACCACGGATCACCCTTAATGACCATGAAAAGACTACAACGGATTCAGAACTCGGCTGCCAGACTACTCTTGCATATCAAACCGCGAGATCACATCTCACCTGCCTTCAAAGCCCTGCATTGGTTGCCAGTCAAGTTGCTTTGTATCACCCACAAAGCAATACATGGAATGGGACCGTTCTTCATCAGAAATAAAATCATCAAACACATTCAACAAAGGAACCTCTGCTCTAAAATGGCATCTCGCCTCAAAATCCCAAGATACAAGAAAAAAAACATAGGTGGCACATCCTTCTCTGTTCAAGCAGCCAAACTATGGAACTCTTTACCTCCAACATAAGATCCACAGACAGCCGCCTTATCTTCAGAAAATGACTCAAGAATTGGCTCTTCCCCATATAAGCACCATACGCAAACAGAAATTTACAGCATATCCCTCTGTATATAATCATTTATTTTTACTATAGATATGTACCTATATTTGTGTTTTGCTTTGTATAAACATGTAGAATAACTATGTTAAAAAAAAATTAAAGTACAATAACGCTTGAAAACCGGAGTTTATCTGGTGCATCTTTCGGCTACATGTACTTCTTCCATTGTGCATCTATGTACCCTCCATGTACTTGGATCTGTGTGTTTGTTACTTTCCTCCTGAAAAGCATATCCAATGCATTACCCTATTTCTCATCCTGTACCTCTATCAATATCTTTAATCTACATATACCTACCTCCTTTATGCATCTATATACTTTCAATGTACTTATGGATCTATATATTTATCATTTTCTCCTAATTCAGCATATCCAATGCACTACCCTATTTCTTACCCTATACTTCTCTCAATATATCTTCTAACTCAACTTTCTGACTCATCTCAAACTTCTTTCTACTACTCTTTTCAATGCATTACCCTATTTCTCACCCTACACATCTATCAATATATCCTCTATATCCACTCTCTCATTTATCCCAAACCCCATACCACTACTATGATCCCCAAAATAACCCTTTCTAGACTCTCCCTTACTCTACCCCTCCTTGCATCATCTGACACCTCTTTTACTATACCGATCCCCAAAACAAACCTTTCTAAACTCCTCCATCTGACTTTTCCCCTCCACAACCCCTTTTTACTGATCCAAAAGCCTCCTCCTACTGCTATGACCTCCCCCCCAAAAATCTAAATCCTTTACTCTCCTATCTCTCCACTATCCTTTTCAATCAAAATAACACACTCACATGTTCACTTCTCAAATTTCATATTCCACTATACTAATTCACCACTAATCCTTTAGGGGTCCCAGAGTAGAATGCTACTTGCCAAAAAAGCGCTTCAACACCTCATCAGAGGTAAGCAAGCATTATATAAATGCAAACCTTTTTCCCTCTTCAATCCTTCTTCTACCTTTCTCTATCCAACTGTATAATACATCCACCACTCAAACTACTTTCATATTTCACTATACTAATTTTCAACACTAATCCTTTATGGGTTCCGGAGTAGCGTGCTGCTCACTAATAAAGCCCTTCAACACCCCATCAGGGTTACAAGCGCTATATAAATGTAAAACTTTTCCCTTTTCTACCCCTCCCATACCCTTCTCAAAACAAATAACTGACTAACATATCCACCACTGAAATTACTTTCATATTTCACCATACTAATCCACCACTAATCCTTTATGGGTTTCCGGAGTAGCGTGCTACTGCCCCCACAAAAAAAAGGCGCTTCAACTCCCCATCAGGGGTAACAAGCGCTATATAAATACAAACCTTTTTCCCTCTTCTATCCTTCCGAATCCAAATAACTGACTAACCTATCCACCACTTTAATTACTTTCATATTTCACTATACTAATTCAACACTAATCCTTTATGGGTCCCGGAGTAACATGCTACTCGCCGAAATAGCGCTTCAACGCCTCGTTAGGGGTATTAAGTACTATATAAATGCAATTACAATACAATACAATTGAATTCCTGCTGAGTGAACCCTAGCGGCAACACAGACACACTTGCGCCATGGGAATGGTGCCTTTCCTGTGTTACAGGCAGGATTGTTTTTGTGCTGAAAGGGATCCCTTCTTACAAAAAAAAAATCATCGCAGCCGTATTCCTCTTTCTTTGTGTGCTGCAGAATGTAGCATACACAGAGAGAGGAAATAACAAGGAGAAATTAACATGTTTCTCGTCATTATGCCTCTTTGGGATTGCGTAGCATTTTGACACAATCCCAGGTTTACTTACCTTAGTAAATCTGGGAATGATCCAAAATCCATGGATGGATGCATGGAAATGCCCACATTCCACCCATGGAACACCTTCCCAATGCAGAGTATCGCAAGGCAATGATTTGCGCTGCTTTGCTTTGCTCTGGATTTACGAAACGAGGCAAGGTGGCTCTGCATGGCTTAGTAAAACTGACTTAAGCCCTTGCATTGTCTTGCGTTGCCTTGCGTGATGTAAAGGCAACGCAACGGCTTGATAAATCTGTCCCTAATCATGTTCAAGACTGCCATATAAGATTCCAGGGCAGGCAGATTACAACGACATACCTATATATATATATAATTGCCTATTGGTGTTTGCTGGTTTCTAAACCGCAAATTGAAAGTCAAATTGACAAGCTACAATTCATTGAACCCAGGAGGATGTAGGATAAAGTCAGGCTTGTACGTGAATCTGAGCATGGAGCACTGAACTTAGAAGGCTATTTTTCCGGCTCACTCCAAGATATTGAAATGCCCAGGACAACACAATTTGTTTAAGAGAATTGACAATTACATAGCTAAGGCCTAAGTTATTAAATTAAAATACACACCACCTAGCAGTTACAAATAATCTAAACTTAATGTTGCTGCTCTGTGAAAATGTATAAACTGTGCTGGATTAACTGTGAAATTTGCTCTCTGTGTTTGTGATGTGTGTATGTGTGTGTAAGATGTTTTGTCTAATATGTTATTGTCCTTGTGATATTGATATTGATGGTGCTTGGTGAAATTAGTTCTTGGTGTATGATGTTTATGTCATTATGTTTATGTTGGAGCTGTCTCAGTTGTTGTTTACACTTTTAATGTGTCCAGTTGTGTTCTGAATTAATGTATGTGGGTTGTTGTGTCTGGTCCTGTTTTCAGAGGACTATAACTCGTGTTTCGCTTTTTTGATTTAGAAGGGCTGCCCCTTTAAAGTCTAACCACCAAATACAAAAATGCATTATAATTATCAAAAAAGGCAAGAAAGGAAAAGCACTAGAATAAATGCCCAAAGAGCACCGTAAACTGCTTTACAATGGGAATAACCTGATATATGATTGTTATGCACAAAGCACATAAATCATGCAAAATATAAGAACAATAAAATCAGGAAGCAGGTGTGAAGTCGAAAGGAAACTTATAATGGAACCTAAGATTGAGTAAAACCCTATAGAAGTGAAATTATTATGTTTTAACATTTTTCTTAGCTCACCTAGTTTAGAACATTTTCAAATACTGCTCGCTCATTGGATCACAGTATTTGCCTACATCTTGCAACAGACAAAAATGAAAAAAATCAGTTCTCACTTTGCCTAACGCTAATTTGACAAGAAACGGAGCAAGGGGACTAGGGCCGGCTTTAGCACTGGTGGCGCCCAGTGCGACAATGCTTGTTGGCGCCCCACAATGACCACTTCTGTCACGGATTACCTCACTGCCACCATTTTACAGGGCCTTAAGTCTCCAGAAGCACTCTCAGATCCATTTAATTAGCTTTATAGCACCACTCATACCAGAGGGTGTCAGAGCACTTTACATCACACACACATTACACAGAGACATTTGATCATAGGTGTGTAAATCAGTGTATAGGAAATGTTACATAAGACAGAGGGCTACAAGGTGAGTCACATGTCATCCATACTGGGAGGCATTATAGTTTAAGAGTGCTTGGTTTGGAGAAGCACAGACTCAGAATTTAAAATGTACCACCATGCTTGAGTGTTCTCTTTAATAATAAGAATTGATTTCTACCCAAATTAACCCTTTTTGCAACATTAGAATAAGGAAAGACGGGAAAAAATTCATAATGCTCTAATCTCTTTGATGACAGTTAATAGCTACTGCTCACTGCTCTATAATAGGATTTTAACTTATAAACTGCAAATAACTAAAGGATCTGTATGACAAAAGCAGTAACCTACGGACCTATTTGCACTATATGCACTTTGTGTCCTGCATGGAGTACATTCTTTGCAGCAGGTATATTAACCCTCTGCACTACCTTAGGCTGAGTCACAACTTCCACTAGAAAAAGTCCCATCTCTCTCCAGGAAGAACATGAATCACCTGAGTTATCTTGACATTTTTATTGTTGCCTGAAAATTGCTGGAGGCAAGAAACGTGGCAGCAGGCACTTTTAAAGCTAACATCTAATGCAAACAGGGCGCCCCCACCTGAAGTCAGCGCCTGTTGCGGTGGCACCGGTCGCACTGCCCTGGAGCCAGCCCTGAAGGGGACATTTGCACTGCCTATTTCTCACTGCACATGAAAAATCTGAGCAAAATCATTGTCTTGTAGACAAACTGAGGACTGATTCACAAAAGATTTTTGTGAGCACAGGAGCATGTTGTTGAGAAGTGCTCTTTAGGGAGTCATGAATGCCTTTGTTAATCAGCCCGAAACGTCTAACTCCCTATTAGTGAAAGTGCAAAGGAGGCAAAGGCATTTCAATTTGTACTAATTGTATATGACTGTTCCCATTTTAATACCAAGTTTTTATATTTGGGACAAATACACAAAGGGGTGAAAGAGTAAGCAAGACAACAGCTTTATGTACTCCAAAAGGTCTTTTGCGAATAGGCTCTGCATAGTGAGAGCACAGAAGTTATATATATATATTTTTTTTTTCTTCAGTTTTTATATAGCATGAACTCGACCAGAAGTTATTGGAGTGCTTTACATGAGCACCAGTTTTGTTACACAAGAACACATTCATCTTTGGTAGGCAAGGGGAGATTAAGTGATTTACCCAGAATCACAGGATGTTGAGCCGGCACCGATACTCAAATCTGCTTCCCCAGCTCTAAAGTCGCCAGCTCTGGTAACAGAAAAGACTGAAATGGCTTGGTTCTTATTTGCACAGCTAGGAAATACAGATCAGTTGAATTAAAAATGCAAACAAGCCGTGTACAAGAGAACAGTTGCATTGACTTCTTTATATAAATTCAATGAACAACGTAACAAAAGTAAAAACAAGACGAGGTTATCACGGAACAATAAAGTCTGTGGCAAGGCGATATGAAATAACTAAGGTAAGACATGTGAGTGGGCATTTTTACTTCCAGCATGCTGTCATGATTGTATATAGATAGGTAGATGATAACAGAGTTAGCATTATAGATGTTACAAATGGGGATCAGGGCAGTCCATAGCTTCTCAAAAACTAATACTGAGAGTGGTGCTGTTATAGCACAGATTTTGCTCTTTCATGTGAAGGGGTGCATTATAATAATGGGTAGTTCGCACCTACATATGATCCTTCATTGTGTTAACATTAGGCCATTCGAATGTGAACTGTAATAACATTGAAAGTGATGTGTTAGGGATATTCTCAATGTAAACGTGAAGAAATTAACGTTACAACTACATGTGATTAGTGGAAAACATAAATGTGCAGAATTTGTACAAGTAGCTAACAAGTATTCACACAATTGATGTGCTTATGTAACATGTTAAGTCAGATGTGCCCAGTAGCAATATTAATTTTATACATGTACTTCCATGAGGCTGCGTGCCATTTCTAATATTGACCGTTTTCCATCTTTGTTAGTTAGAATTATGTCTTTGTTTTTGGAGTTAGGCTTAGGGAGGAGAGGATTCATTGAACGTTGATAATGATAATAAAGCACTGTTGTACATTCTCATTGGCGTGAGCCTGGGAATCAAGGTCATCTAGCCAAGGCCTGGGAGCATCGCTGCCATGTGGAAAGTTACCTACAAGGAGGTAGCTTGACTGGATGGTGTGATATGATATTGCAATTCATCTTGGGACACTACCTGCAGGTTCATGTACTGAAGTTAGGGACAGTGCCCGGGGACTTATACCTTGCTTTGAGAGAGAGAGCATCTTAGAACAAGCTCTGTAGCTTTATGCTACCTGACTCATTCAACGTGAGTGGACTTTTTAGGAAGCTTTCATGTGCTGACACCTTTTACTGATCTTGCCTTGGGAAATGCTAAGTAGGGATGTCACGTTAATGGTAGATTAGAGACAGACTCATGCGTTAAACCTACGAACCTCCAATGAAGGGGAATCACGATGTAGGTGCCATCATTTTCTGTATTCTGGTCCTGGAATTAGTCATTCTGTGCATGTTGCACTGTGTATATTTCCCACGTAGGTTTGGCTTTGTATTAGTTCTAATGTATTTCTATACCCTCATCTTGAGGTGCTTGTATGTCCAACTGTTCTTGGCTTTGTAATAAACCAATTAGACATAATTGGGAGTCTGTGATTCTTCTGAGTCATAATTCATTGAAATGGTAATGACTGATTGGTTAATGACTTCCCTCCTCTTTACGCTTTAACGCTGCTAAAAAGAGACATCAGCCTGGGGTTCCAGAAAAGACCTAGAATGTGGAACCCGGCTCCTTCATATGGCAGCAGTGTAGGATCGTTAGAACATGAAGCAAGGGGAGAATCTAGAAAACTCTAGAAAAGACCTTGATCCCTAGAGCCCCAAAATTAGAACCTAAAGATTGAGAACAGAGAACAACGTATTTTGGCAGAGACCGACAGAGACTGATGGTGCAACGAGAACAGCGGTGAACAGAGGAGTGAGTATCAATAGGGATGCGCCATGTGTTAGTTTGCGAGAGTGTGTTGGTTGTATGATGTCTGGCGGAGTTTGTGTGAAAGTTCAGATGAATGTGGTTTCAGGCCGGACATGGTCCAGGAGTTTTGTTTTGAGTTTCAGGCCTCGAAGTGGCCTAAGATCCAGGGATATATTTTGTGGTGTAGAAGACACTGATTTGTTGTGATTGTCTGACCGTTGGTTTTAAGGGTTGCCATTAGACGTCATTGGCAATCCACCTGAGACAGATAAGTTTGTGTTAGTGGGATGTGTTAGAATCATATGGTAAATCTTGTATACAGAGTTAGACTATATTGATTCAGATGACCAGCGCAGGTCGAGGTTCGCCCTGTGTGGATGTTCTTGAGTGATTGATTCTACTGATCTTTTAGAAAGGCAGACAATTACAAAGTTGTGATTGTTTGTATGAGTGGAAGTGAACAGAGAAATTGTGAAGGAGGGTGAACCGCTGCGACGAGGAAAGGGTGACGTCAGGGTGTGCCACACTATGATAGGTCGGTTGACCTAATACCGCAATTGGATTGGTTGGTAGCCATCAAGAAGCTGCAGTGAGAAAATCTTGTTGATCGAAAAAGAATATTTCATTTAACCATGCAATGCTTTAGGGTGTTAAGGGATCACTGCAGGGGAGATCGGGGAGTGGTTACTCGAGTGGGTGAGAAAGCACCACCCGAGGGTACTCCATCACATTACATGACAACAAATGTGGGACTCTATACTATAGTTTGGCTTCAAAATTGGCATAAAATCACTGAAAAAGAGGGATATTTGGCTTTTCAGCATTATGGTTCATTTCGATTGGAGGTGTTGTATCAGTTGAGGGGAGTGATGTCCTTACTACAGCCTCCACCTAGATCAACACAGTTTGAGGCATTAGATGCATGGATGCGAGCAGCTCAGGCAAAGAACAGGGAAAGATGTCAGGCGAAGATGAGAAAGGCAATGAAAGCATATCAGGATGCACAATGGGATGCACAACTAAAGAGATGGAGAGTATGCACAATTGAGGGAGAGAGGTTGTACCCAATACTGGGGAAAGAGGGAGATACTCAGAATAGGAATGGGGGAGAAAAGCGAAATGATTTGGGCGACACTTATAACAGCTTATTAGACAGACTATTAGCAGAGTATCCTCGACCTTATAACCCACATTCAGAAGAAGGAAGGCGAGCACTAGCAAATGCAGCGAGTATGGAAAGATTAGTAACGGCACAGACAGGCTCTAGTGCAGGGGTGGTGGGAAGGATTTCAGCAGAAACAGAAGTAACAGGGATACAGACGTAGGAGGCGCAGAGTCGAGTGGAATCAATGCAGCTATACGGTTGCCGGAAGCTCTTACGGTACCGGTCACCAGTGGACCTGTAGTCTCTGTGTATGACCCGAGTTTAGTGGAAAACGCTGGTCAACAACAGCCAGAGTTGGGAGAAAGGGTCAGCTCAGGGGGAAATGTGACAATGAATGGAAACAACCCATTTCTGATGCCTGTAGAAGCCAGTACCCCTTTGCCAACAACTGCAGATTCTTCTAGAGTTCGTGTTGGATCTAGTACCATACCATCTGTGTCATTAGCAAACTCAAATTCGGATTTGAGAATGTGGGAAGCTCCAGTAAGGGGACCTGCGGGAAGGATACCAAAAGTAGGCGTAGGAAAGGGAACCTCTGGAAATCAGCATGTTTTGAAGACCCCAGCTTCAGAGAATCGGCAGGGAAATTGAAGTGGTGATATAGACGGAAAATTAGCATGTTGAGTCAGGGCACAATTATGGCTGCAGTTAAGTTGAAATTGCTAGATGTAGTAAGGTTGAAAGCGGAGGTGGATGCAATAATCAGTGGTAATTTGCCTTTGGAAAGGATAGAACTTTATAAACAGGATTAGCTGTTGTTTGTAGCGAAGGATGTTACCAGTAAAGCGAGACGAGCACATGAGAAATTGACAGAATTCACCTAGACATATGATGTGGACTTGTCTAAAACAAAAATATTACAGGAAAACCAACGGCTGAATTACAGTGATTAAGAATTGGAAGAGAAAAGAGTCAAAGGTTTGAAAATACCCATTCAAGAGCTTGTCATAGGGATACGTGCATGGAGCATGCTCAACAAATGGGAGGAAAGATGGTCAAAGAAAATTAGTGTTAGGAAGGTAACAGGAGATAAGACACCTCCTTGAGGTAGGATACCAGGGGTCAAGGCTTACCCATTGTGAGAGGTACCAGCGGAGGGTATGTGCATATGCCATGAAGCAGGGGTGATCTGGCAGTGTTCACAAATGATTTTCCTCAGCTGAGGGAGAAACTTGATGAATAATATAAGCAAGTCGATCGCTTTGTAAAAATTTCAAAGGTGTTGTGGAATGGCCTGAACATATTGTTCAACATAGTGGTTCCTGGCGACTCATGGTCCGCTTGTAAAATTGCTATGGATTGGCCTTCTACTGAACCAGATAGAGACCCCATAACTCATGGTCCTTCAGCCTTGGTCACGAAAATGTTTGAATAGGTATTTACGTGGCTGCAGTCCAAGATAGCCCCACAAGATATTGATTAGGTTAAATTAGATTGAACGATCCAGGAGACCAAAGAATCAGAACATGTCTACTATTAACAGCTCTTGCATGTCTTCAAGCAGTACAGTGGGTTAGATACTCTATATCTAAAACATATGGGACAGTTTGTTTCCAAATTTGTACTAGAATAGAGAACAGAGATTAGTGTTATGATCCAACAGCATTTAAACTGCTGGCAGAGCACGTCCATGGACGAGGTCCTATGGTATGCCAGATATTGCAGTGATGAGGTGGATTCCAAGCATAGGAGAATGAAGGACAAGTTGATGTTGGTCAAGATGAGAAATGCAAACAGAATGATTCAGTCGCAGACAAATGGGGGAACCTTAGGTCGGAATCAGGGAATCAACCAAGGAGGGGTTCAAAATGTTCCAAACAATACGGGACAGGGAAAAGGGAAAGGCGCAGACTCCAAGACAGGTGTAGATATTAACACGCTAAAGAAAACAACTGTTTGTCATTATTGTCACGAAATCAGGCATTGGAAGCGCGCGTTATAAGCAAATCCAGCTAATCAGTTACAGGACGGAGAGATCGCACAGGTGTCCGATGTTATAAACACGGTGACAACACCCAGATCCTTTAATGAGGGAGGTCAGAATCAGCTAGTGCAAGTTTCCTAACCTCAGGGAATCCTGCGGAGTAATCAAGTGTATCATCAAATGCCCTTCATAGAAACCTTAGACGGTCTTGATCAGGACCTGTCACAATGATGGTGCTGAGGGGGAGGAAGACTGTACCCTTGGAGCAGTCTTGGAGGTAGACCCGAGTGGGCCGTATCTGGAGGCAGATGTAGGCAGTCATCCCATTACATTCTTGATTGATACTGGTGCTACCCATTCTTCTGTGATATCTGCAGTAGTCCCAAACCTATCCCTCTTGGGACAATCGATCCAAGTTGTTGGAGTTGTTAAAAGGAGAATGACTAAACTGTTGACAGAAGAAATATCTGTGAAAATAGGAACCTTCCAGAATCTACACCGATTTGTGGTGTGCGATTTGAGTACAGTCCGTTTGTTAGGACGTGACCTCTTATGCAAGCTGAATTGTACCATCTATTTTACGCCCAAGGGAGAAGAACTACAGACTAATGATGATGACATTGCGTTCAAATTGGCGAACCAGGACCTCTGTGTCAACCTGTTTCCCGTGCTAACAGAGGATGACATTCCATGTGACTTGAGAAACACTGTCTCTCCTGTGGTGTGGGCTTTCACAGGGAAAGAAATAGGATTGATAAGAGGAGTTGAGCCAGTTCAAATACAGATCAAGCCAAATGCAGAATATCCAAGAACGCCCCAATACAACCTGACTCCGGAAACGGTGGCAGGGATTACACCTGTGATTGATTCTATGATTTTGCAGGGTATCTTGAAAGAGATAATAGGAAGCCCATGCATTTCACCTATATGGGGCTACAGAAACCAAGTGGTGAATATCGCATTTTTCAGGATTTAAGGAAAATTTATTTGATTGTGATTCCATGTTGTCCCGTGGTACCAAATCCATCTGTAATCTTGTTCCAAATTCCTTGTGAAGCTGAATGGTTTACTGTGATTGACTTGTGCCAAGCGTTCTTCTCCATCCCATTGCATGAGGAAAGCCAATTTTTATTTGTTTTCCAGCTGGAGAACTGTGTGTTAACATGTTGTAATATCCCACAAGGGTATACTGAAAGTCCATTCATCTTTAAGCAGATTTTGAAAAAGAACCTTGAGAGCTTGGTGCTGCCACAAAGTTTAGTGCTTGTGCAATATATCAATGATCTTTTGATCGCATCAGAGACAGAAGAGGCTTGTAGGGAAGATACCATTGCTCTGTTGAGCCATTTGGCAGAAAATGGACATAAGGTGTCTCTGAGCAAACTTCAGTATTGCTTGCCTGAAGTTCAGTATTTGGGTCATCGCATTGAGAAAGGCAAGAGAAAGGTGTCACCAGACCACATTGAGGCGATCATGAAAATAAATGCACCTTCCACACAAAAGGAAGTCAGAATGTTTCTGCGAATGGTTGGCTACTGCCGACAATGGATTCTGGATTTCTTGCTGAAGGCAAAGCCCTTACAGACACTGACACACAAAGATGTGAGTGATCTGGTACCCTGGGATAGCGATTGCTTGGCTGCCTTTTTGGAGCTGAGAAAAAGCTTGTGTTGTGCTCCAACTCTAGGAATGTCTAATTACAACAAAGCATTTTCATTATTCATTGGTGAGAGGGAGGGTTGTGCTCTATCTGTACTCACCCACGCACATGGGGGTGTCCGTAGACCAGTGGCCTATTTCTCAGCTACATTAGATTCTTTACCTTCAGAGTTGCCCGGATGTCTCAGATCCGTTTCGCCAACAGGTGTCAGCATTGAAAGATGTGACAGTATTGTGATGGGTCATCCTCTTACTAATTATGTTCCACACTCACTTGAGCTCCTGATGAAGTGAACTAAAACAAAGCACTTGACAAACAATAGGCTCACAAGGTATGAGCAGATCATGTTAACCTCTGAGAATGTCACCTTGAAGAGGTGTTCTGTGTTAAATCCTGCTACTTTGATGCCTGTTCCAAATGTTGATGGGGAAAATTGTGAGGACCATGACTGTTTGGATGTGACTGAACTTTGTACCAAACCGAGACCCGACATTGTCGATGAACCATTACCTGAATCTGACCAAGTCATTTTTGTTGATTGTTCATGCTTAAGAGACAATGAGGGTTACTTGAGAGCAGCGTTTGCTGTTTGTACCCTTTCTGGAGTTGTGGAAGCTACTTCTTTACAGGAAGTATACTCCACACAAGTAGATTAAATCATTGACTTGACCCGTACATGCCTTGCTTCTGATCAAATCAGTCACTATCCATACAGATAGCCAGTACGGTTTCAGTGTGGTTCATTACTTCAGACAACTATGGTCACAGAGGGGGTTCTTAACGTCATCAGGATCTTCCACCAGAAATGGAGAGTATTTTAGACAACTGTTGGAAGCATTGCAGCGACCGAGGGACGTGGCATTTGTGAAGTGCGCTGCTCATGGGAAAGGGGGGGCTTTTGTGACTGTTGGGAACCGGTATGCGGATGAAGTTGCCCGCTTTTGTGCAATGCATGCATGCATTTTTAATTGAGACTATTCGGGTGAGAGCACAAAAAGAACCGAGCTAGCAGTAGTGGATACCTGGGAGGAGTTCAGACTTCTGCAGGGAGAAGTGGCCGATCAAGAACAGACTAGTTGGATCTGACACTGACTGTACCAGATCCACCGAGACTGAGTGGCTTAAGGAGCTTGATTTTGGAAGAGCTCACGTTTCTAACCATTGGGTATTTGCCACCAGCTCAGGAGATTGCAGCATTTCGCATTGAACTTTTGCAGCGTGTCATTGAAGTGATTGGCTCTGATCTTAGAAGGGATGTAAATTGAACTGTGAACTGTAAATAAAAACCTTTTGCATAAAAGAAGATAACCTAGGCCCGAGTGGAAGAAGAATACAATTAAGGACTTTTCCGTAGAAGAAGAAAGAGGACTAGAGAAGTCTTCCAGCTGTGTAAAAAACTGTACCACAAATTGGGTGAGAACTGTTTCCAAGACTTCAAGAAACTGCATATGAATGAACTTTGGGAGGCTGAGAAAGAGACTTTGCATTGATCCTCTTACAGACACAATCCGAACTCAGTCGAAAATGAAGTCTGGACATTTGAAACGTAGGCACAAATGTATTATAGGTATACTTATTGTAGGAGTTATTTTAGTGATAGCTGTAGTCATTATTATGGCACTATAAGTTCACATGAAGCTGAAGAACAGGGAGTGGGAGTATATGGTACATTCACACCTATAACTTCTAGCACAAAAGAGGGTGCATTAGGAGCTGACAGTGCTTTTATATAACAGACTGGTTGCTTGTTGCATGTAGATTTGTCTAAGGGTGATTATACATTGAATGCTTATGCAAAGCTATTATATGAATATGTGAATACCATGGATGTGAGGGATTCTTATGTGTGTATGCAATTGCCTGCATCTGTTGAGGTGGGCATCAGGTACTATCACCTGCCTTTGACGTATGGTATTACTTGTATTTTGTTGCATAGCATGTTTTATGGAAAGTTATGAGTACTATTTCTTGAATTATGATTTGGTGCTTTCAGACATTCCAGCTTACAAGCATCTGAACAAGTATAATTATTACAAGCCAGAAGAGAGAATGGGAAAGTATTTCATACCTACTGTTACATTAGATGCAGCTTACGCACATAGACATAATTTGACATGCATGCTAACTGACATAGAAAATAAATTTGTAGATCCAGTAGAAGATAGACATAGGTCATTAGTGGTTAAGCTTATCAATAGAAAAGGAAATTTCGAATGGACCAAGGAAGAGTTAGCTCACAAGGCTACAGGAAGCTATGGTCCAATAGCTTTGGATTGGGAACAGCGAGGAAAGTTTTGCATTAGACAAGTACAGACATATTATAACAAAATATTTGTGGGACAGAGTAAGTGTGATCACATTTTCACCATTGAAGCGTCTGCAAAGAAGTTCCTACAAGATGCAGTGCAAGTGGTGCCGAATGTGTATTTTGTCTGTGAGAGAAATGTGTATGTCCCATTGCCGAGTAATTGGTATGGTACATGTTATGTGTCTATTGTGTTTCCTAAGATATACTATGTGGAGGATTTGAAAAGTTTGGAAGGGAAGTCTCTGCATAGAGAGAGACGTGGTACCAGTGCAGGAGAGATTGCAGGACACGTGTTTGGAGCAATGATACCCAGTTTGAGAGTGTTTTTTAAATGATGTCAAGATTAGAAGGTTGTCAACTATAGAGGATAAGTTGTCAGCCAATACAGCTCAGTCATTACTACTTGTAGATGGAGAGATGGTCTCAATAAGAGCTATGGTGAGGCAAAACTGTCTTGCTTTAGACGTGTTATTAGCAAAAGAAGGCAGAGTCTGGAAAATGCTGAGGGTCCAACAGTGCTGTACTTATATCCCAGACCATAGTAAGGATCTGAAGAAGTATATAGGTAACATCACTGAGATACATCATGAGATACATTATTTGGCAACTGAGGGGGTTTGGAGCAAGGTTGGAAAAGGGTTTGGAAAAGTTGGAAGTTGGTTTGCGAGCCTTGGCAAAGGTATTCTTGGTTATATTTTGACACCAATAGTAATAGTCGTGGTTTGTGCCATTTTGTTGACGGGAACAGTGAAAGCTTACCAGTGGCATCTGTCCAGACAAGCTGAAAATTCTCTTAGAGAATGAGAGGAGAATGGAGAGACTGCAGGACAGTCACTATGAAAATCTTAAGAACTTAGAGAGGTTCAGACAGGGGAGATTGGCTACAACGTCAGTTTAGGTTGGTTCTTTCTACAGGGAGTTGTAATGTGGGTGTGATGACAGTAGTCATCAGAGGGGGGAACTGTCAGAGCACAAAGTTAGCTCTTTCATTTGTAGGGGTGCATTATAATCATGGGTAGTTTGCACCTACATACAATCCTTTATTGTGTTAGCATTAGGCCATTAGAACATGACCTGTAATAACGTGGAGAGTGATGTGTTAGGGATATTCTCAATGTAAACGTGAAGATATTAACGTTGCAACTACATGTGATTAGTCAAAAATATTAATGTGCAGAATTCATACATGTAGCTAACAACTATTCACACAATTGATGTGCTAATGTAACGTGTTAAGTCAGATGTGCTCAGTAATAATGTTCATTTTATACGTGTACTTCCATGAGGCTGTGTGCCATTTCTTACCTTGACCATTTTCCTATGGGCCTGAATTGTATTTTTGTTTCCTGGAACCTCTCGCATTAGACTCGATACTGAATTTCATGTACATGTGGAATTTGTCCTTTGTCACATTTCTGTTACAGGTGGAGAAATTCAGTTAGAATAGTCAGTTAGTTAGAATTATGTGTTTGTTTTAGTAGTTAGGCTCCAGGAAGAGAGGACACATTGAACGGAGATACTGATAATAAAGAACTGTGAAACCCATCTGATGAAAGAAGAGATATCTTCCCTCCTTAAAAATAAAAGATGGGTGGATTCATATGTCTGCACGAACCAGACAACCAACATAAGAGGAGTTCTCATAATTTTTTTAAAATCCGCTAAGGCACAGGTCTTACAGCAAGTGGTGGACCCAGGTGGTAGATGGTTGATTGTTAAGGTTAGGATGGAGGGGACTTTGTATATTTTGGTCGGTTATTATGGACCAAATTTTGATTACCCTTCTAGTCTCAAGGTCATTTTCTCCCACCTACTAGACTACACTGAACCGATAATTCTAGCTGGGGATTTTAATATTGTCTTAAATCCTGTGCTGGATAAATCTCTAAATAGTAGAGCTGTGACCTCTTTGAAGCCTTTTCGAGGCTATGGAACAATTTATGTTAGTAGATATTTGGAGAGAAAGGGCGGGTTCGCAACCAGGTGTGTCGTTTAGAAACTATAAATATCAACATCAATCGAGAATAGATTATATATTAATAAATAATTCACTGAGAGAAAAAGTCAAAGATATTTCATACTTCGCTAATCATCTTTCAGATCATTCGGGAGTTCTGCTAAGTTTAATTCATCCAATGGTAGCACCCGTTCGCACCTGGTCGTTTGACCGTTCTTTACTTTCAATGGAGGATGAAAAAGCTTTCTTATTGCAGGAAACGGAATGGTTTTTTAAGATAAATTTAGGGTCAACCTTAATAACTAATGTATGGGACTCTTTTAAGGCCTTCCTACGGTGTCAGATTACCAGTAGAGCCAGTTTCAGTAATAAAAGATATAAGGCGGAGATATCATCTCTTGAGGAGAAAATAAAAGAAGTAGAGATTGGATTATCTTTTCTAGCCTCTCCCGAAACCCAGGAGGAACAAAAAACTAAATTGGACACTTTAAAGGGGAAGCTGGAGAACATTCTTCAATCCAGGCTTATACGTAGATGGGAGGCTAGTAAAATTGCCCATTTTGAATATGGGGAGGGCGCAGGTAAGCTTCTTGCTTGGAAAGCAAAGTCTGACCGAGCAAGAAATAACATTAAAGAGATTATTAGCGAAAGTGTAACCTTCTCCTCAGATGGGGAAATTAGCCAGGTCTTCCAGACCTATTTTCAGGAGATTTATCGCGAGGACCAAAGGCTAGACCCAGACAGAGTTCAGAATTGGTTGGGGAATATTCCCCTTCCCTCTTTTAGGTCGGACCAACAAAAATATCTGGACCAAGCATTTACTCAAGCGGAGGTTAGAGAAGCTATTCAACGCTGCAAAACAGGGAAAGCAGCAGGCCCTGACGGTCTTCCATCGGAGATTTATAAGTTGCTGGGAGATAAGATAGTCCCCGTTTTAACGCAGTTGTTTAACTATGTGCTGGAAATCGGTCTAGGGCTCCCAGCTTCATGGAATGATGCTTTAATAATTCTCATATTGAAACCCGGGAAACCTCCATCAAGCTGCGGGTCATATAGACCCATCTCGCTTTTAACTGTAGACTATAAGATTTTTACCTCTATTATGGCAGCGAGATTGGGTCTTATGATAGGTGATGTTCTTCACTTAGATCAGAAGGGGTTCGTCAGGAACCGACAGCTTTCTGACCTCACGTATGATCTAATTGGTGCTGTCGACCTTGCCTCTGCATATTCTCTCCCATTAGTGGCTATGACATTGGATGCCACCAAGGCTTTTGACAGAGTAAACTGGATTTACCTGTCAGAGACACTGAGGAAGTTTGGCTTGGGGGAAAAGTTCTGTCACATGGTCCAGTTGATTTATCATAGCCCTATGGCCAGGCTACTGGTTAATGGGAATGTTACAGACCCATTTAGTATCACCAGAGGCACTAGACAGGGCTGCCCACTCTCCCCGCTTTTATTTGACCTTTACATTGAGCCATTTGCTCAGCATCTTAGGTCAGATGCTAATATTCAGCCTTTTAAATATGGGAAGTGGGAGAGGAAGGTAGCCCTGTATGCCGATGATATCTTGATTCTTTCATCTGATCTACAAACAGCATTCCCAACAGTTATTGGCTTAGCTCAGGATTTTGGCTCTGTCTCTGGATATGAGATCAATGCGGCAAAAACAGAGCTTATGACTTGGAATATAACAGAGACATACCAGCATTACCAGCCCAGCTCCAAAATGAGGTATCTGGGAGTTCATGTGGTTCAGGATATTACAAAGATCGCTGAGATCAATCTGGGTATAGTGGTAAAGGAATGTAAAAGGCTGTTGAAATCTTGGGTTATACTTCCTTTGACCATTATTGGAAGAATCAATCTGATCAAGATGACAATTTTACCAAAGATTACATTTATTTTTAACTGTATTCCCCTTTACTTTGAAAAATCCATGATTGACAAACTTCAGAGGGAAATCAATTCATTTATTTGGGCATCTAAATCACCGAGAATCACTTGGAAAAAGTTGAGGCGGAGAAGAGAAAAGGGGGGCCTGGCGTTGCCGGACATCCAGTTGTATGCTTGGGCTTTCCAACTCTCACACTCACGCATGTTATTGAAAATGCCTGTGAATTTCGGTAGTGGTGGGATGTTTTTGGCCATGCTTAGGGGTGCTAAACTGGCAGAAGAGGGCTTTCTGTTTAAATTTGGGGACCCGAAGTTTGAAAAAAAAATCAAGCTGAAGGTTCTCCAAGGTGCAGCCCAAACTTGGACTATGGTGAGAAGTGCGGTAGGGCTTGATTATTTCTCCAGCCTAGCCCCTCTATGGGATTCCCCTGGTAATCCAGATTGTCTGAAGGATAAATTGGCACAACCCTTGAAAGGGACAGGGCTGGCGGCTAGGGGAGACCTCCTCGTTGGAGGCACCCTTATTTCCTGGGAACTTCTCTGGGATAAGGTTGGGGGAGGTCTCTCTCGCTTCAAATATTATCAAATCATAAGTTGGGCCCAAACCTGTTTACGCAAAATTGCCTCGGATAGTGGCAGCATTCTAGAACATAAGCTTGTAAATAAGCCCCCGGGCAGGAAAGAAGTTTCCTTCTGGTATCAAAGCCTATTGGACGAAGTAGACGGCGAATTCAAGCTAGCCGAGGAACTATGGGGGGGCTCTTTACCTAAACAAGATTGGTCTAAACTTTGGCAGAAATCATGTAAGACTCTACACGAAGTTGTGAAACCAGCTTGGTTAAAAAGGAATCATCTATTTACCATCCATAGGGCCTATTTTACTCCCCATAAGTTGTCACTAATTTCCAAAGGGCCACCAGTTAGCTGTAAAAAATGTGGTCAGGTATCAGCTTCAGACATACATATGTTCATGGAATGTCCTGCCTTGGTCAGCTTCTGGAGAGAGGTTGGCGACTTCCTGACGAGTGTTTTGGGCCGCACTATTAACATGAATTTAGCTTTGATAATATTTGGCCTTGCAGACAACATCAAGGGCCCCGCTGAACTGCTTCTCTTCTATTCCATTTTATTAGCTAGGAGGCAAATCTGCATAAAATGGACGGAATCAAGTTCTCCTACTCTGCTGGACTGGCAGTCTTCAGTATTAGCAGTCTCCAAATTGGATTTGGCCAGACAACGGAGTGACAAAAAGAAGGCCTTTTGGAATCCTTTGCAACTTAGATCATGGAGGTTCCCCCCCCCCCCAAATAATCCAATGATTATGCCATTTTTAAACTCTTCTGGCTAAGCCGTGTACCACCAGGTTTTGTGGTGGCCTTGTCGGTGAATGTCATCTTGCTCTAAGAGCTTGGGAGATGAGATCTCAGCGGTTTTCAGGTTGACCTCTATGGTGCTTCTGATACTAGTAGGCGGGCGTTCATTCCTAACAGCCTAAGTTCCTCAGTTTCTGAGAGTAAGTACAGACACCTTGAGCGCAATTTGAAGTGAGATTAATGGCAAATGAGGATAAAAATAAAAAAATAAAAAATTTTAAAAAATAAAGAACTGTTGTTCTTTCTCATCGGAGTGAGCCTGGGAATCAAGGTCATCTAGCCAATCCTAGGGGCAACGCTGCAGTGTGGAAAGTTACCTACAAGGAGGTGGCTTGACTGGATGGTGTGATGTCGCAATGCATCTTGGGATACTGCCTGCAAGTTCATGCACTGAAGTTAGGGACTGAGCCGGGGGGATTTCTGCCTTGTCTTGAGAGAGAGGGCAACTTAGAACAAGCTCTGTAGCTTTATGCTACCTGACTCATTCAACGTGGGTGGACTTCTTAGAAAGCTGTTAGATGCTGACCTTTTACTGATCTTGCCTTGGGAAATGCTAGGTAGGGATATAATGTTAGTGATAGAGTAGGGACAGGTTAATGCTTTATACCTACGAACCTCCAATGAAGGGGAATCGCGATATAGGTGCCATTATTTTCAGTACACTGATCCTGGAATTAGTCACTATGTGCATGTTGCACCTTCTAAATTTCACATGTAGGTTTGGCTTTGTATTAGTTCCAATGTATTTCTACACCCTCATCTTGATGTGCCTGTATGTCCAACTGTTTTTTGGCTTTGTAATAAACCAATTAAACATAATTGGGAGTCTGTGATTCTTCTGAGTAATAATTAATTGGAACGGTAATGATTGGTTGGTTAACGACTTTCCTACTCTCCACGCTTTCATACTGCTAAAAAGAAACATCGACCTAGAATGTGGAACCCGTCTCCTTCAGTGCCATGGGTATGAGAAGTCAGCATTTACTGTCTCTGAGGGCCAACTTAATAAAATCAATGCCTCCCTGTGTGCCAGTTCAGAGAACCTCGACCAACAGGCAACAGATTTTCCAGGCAATCCACACAGATGACATAGAAGTAAAATGTGTCTTCTTAGGGGAATTCAATTGGGCATGAGTGTTTCCTGCACCATCATAGCTCCTCTACATTCCAAAGCAGGGTGTAGCTGCCCCTATTGTGTTACTGTGGAGCTGCTCCAGAACTTCCCCACTGCCTCACCCCTGGCCATACATAAGGCGGCACCAGCACAGCTTCTCATCAAAGATGAAAATTATAGCAGATTCTTTTCTCTCCCAAGACTCCCTCGTCCGCAGGGGGTCTGAGCACCACGAAGCAGTAGGATGCCTTGCACCCAATGCATCGTCTGGCAGCAGTAAGCCACCTTCAATGCATCCTCTGGGAGCAGTAAGGCACCTTCAATGCATCCACAGGGAGCAGTAAGGCCCTTTCAATTCATCCACTGGGAGCAGTTAGGCACCTTCAATGGATCCTCCGGGAGCAGTTAGGCACCTTCCATGCATCCTCTGGGAGCAGTAAGGCACCTTCAAAGCATCCACTGGAAGCAGTTAGGCACCTTCCATGCATCCTCTGGGAGCAGTAAGGCACTTTAAATTCATCCACTGGGAGCAGTAAGGCACCTTCAATGCATCCTGTGGGAGCAGTAGGTTACCTTCAGTGCATCCACTGGGAGCAGTAAGGCAACTTTTTTTTTTTTAAACAAATGTTATTATTTCCTTTATCTTCATAATCTTATACTTTACATGAAGCATGTGGGATGATACTTTTTGAACAAAAGTGCATGAGAATCTACTTTGCATTACATAGGTAAGCAAATGTGTTCGCTGTAAACAATATATACACGCTTACAGTGTGCTACATTTCCCATAGTAATTATCACGGCACGTATTTGTAAGCCTCACATCTTCCAGTCCATATCGAAGTCCACAATTCTTCACGTTTCAGGCTACTACAAAACTGGAAAACAAACCCCCAACAAATCCCCTCCTACCCCCTCCCTGCAGCCCCTTTGTTGACATATAGGTCTACCTTGTATACATATGGCCCATAACGTTAGCTTAGCTTACAGCAGCACTATACAATGAACTATTATTGCAATTGACTTATAAGTATATGTCGAACCTGTTCATCGTACACCAACGCTTGTTTGCATGTACATCGTTCGGGGCATTACTATATATTGCTCTGCCATCGGACTCTATTGAGTGCCCTGAGGGGTGGCAATAGAGCCCAGGTGTTGTACTTTCAGGGCTTCTAACATAATATCCCAATCTTATGCTATTGGGTTCTTATGCAGGCCCCTGCCCTCCTCCCTCCGGATTTCATCACTTCTGCACTGCCCCAGCGGATCAGATCATTATACCATGCACGAGCTGAAGGGGGATTCTTGGACTTCCAATGCATTGTAATTGCCCGCGTTGCTAGTAGCAGCGACAGGTTCACAAATCTGTATTGTACTTTGTATTTGGTGTATGACTTATTAAGACCCAGAAGACACTCTTCCATAGTATTAGGTATGTTCCTATGTGTGGCTCCGTGCGTGTAACATCTAACAGTATCCCAAAACTCTTGTAGGCGCAGGTAAGACCAGACCATATGGGCTAGGTCAGCTTCCTCACAGTGGCATCTCGGGCAGTGATGTTGTGTCTGCGGGAACATCCTATCTAATCTGTGTGGGGTAAGGTATGCCCTATGTAAAATCATTGTTTGAATAAACTTAAATTTGGCATTACGGGAGGTTTTCCGGGGGTGTTCTATGATTCTCTCCCATTCCTTGTCCTCAATGGCCCTTCCTATGTCTTCTGCCCAAGCATTGCGTAATGAAAGAAGGGCGATCTCTGTATGTGCCCGAATTCCTATATACAGCCATTTTATCAGGTGTCTCCCACGGCCCATATAATATAGTGCTTTAATCAGTTTGTGGTTGGTGGGTTCCTGTCTTTGTGGAGCCCAATATGTTTTGACATAATGGGTTAGTGCTGCATGGACCATATACAAGTGTCCCGGTGCCCAGCAGTAAGGCAACTTCAATGCATCCAATGGGAGCAGTAAGGGACCTTCAAGGCATCCCCTGGGATCAGTGAGACACCTAGCAGGAGCCTCATACATCCACATGTGTACCTGCACCTACTCTCGCATTTCTGCAGAAGTCACGCTGTGAGTACCAATGAGTTCTCCTCACACTGTTTGTGTTAGACTTTGAGTCTCATACAGCTCAACCAACACCGCCTCTATAAGTTGCATCCCTTGCAACCACACTGTGAGTACCATCGAGTTCTCCACACACTATTTCTGTGAGACTTTGAGTCTCATACAACTCAACCAACACCGCCTCTATAAGTTGCATCCCTTGCAACCACACTGTGAGTACCATCGAGTTCTCCACACACTATTTGGGTTAGGCTTTGAGTCTCATACAGCTCAACTAACACCGCCTCTATAAGTTGCATCCCTTGCAACCACACTGTGAGTACCATCGAGTTCTCCACACACTATTTCTGTGAGACTTTGAGTCTCATACACCTCAACCAACACCACCTCTATAAGTTGCATCCCTTGCAACCACACTGTGAGTACCATCGAGTTCTCCACACACTGTTTCGGCGAGACTTTGAGTCTCATACACCTCAACCAACACCGCCTCCATATAGACTAAGTTGCATCCCTTGCAACTACACTCCAAGATATGATACCAAAAACCGGATATGAAATCGAGGACTTTGTGGCTTGTTGGGGGTACTATTAGGCACTATTAGACATTCTACAATACAATAACATACAGTCGCTGCATATGTAAGTACATAGTTGCAGAGAAGATGCACACATTGAATTGTGCATGAGAATATGAACCATGTGGCTATTGTTATGTTAGTTGGGGTTCAAGGAGTTAAACTTGCATTATCTATGATGTCAATCGCAACCTCGAGGTGGAACACCTCTGTTTGTTTATACTTACCCATGTATGATTTTATCTTCTATATGGGTGAACTGGTCCCTTCCACACTTCCCTCCCCGAGCTGCCCATAAGGATGAGCAAAGTGATGGGTGAGAAGCTGTACAGTGGGCCTGCTAGCAGTAGGATGGCACAACAGTTAACAACTGCAGACCGAAAATTGTGTTTTTCAGTGGCTTCTAGCGGAAGCCAAAAAAATGAGATGATCATGATGAGCAGCTAATTATGCTTGGTGTTGTATATGTCTCCTTAGAAGGATGTCAGAACTGAACAGGTCTGCACAAAGGCATTTCTAGATAATACGTGCCAGCTCTGATGATTTTTTTTATGAGCCTACCTACTTTTTGGGGGGGGGGGGGGTTTCTATAGTGCTAACTAGACCCAAAGGTATCAGAGCGCTTGACATGAGCACCAGTTTCCCAAAAGTAAGTCACCTGCCCAGAACATAAGGAAGCGGAAATATCTCGCTATACATAGAAAATGGATTTTAAAGTGGATCGAGTTTGACCTAAATGAAAAGGATTTTTTAAGTTATATATCTAAACAGTTCTTGTTTTTATCTGATTGAAATTTATTGATGTGTACACAAAATATATTATATATCTAAATACACAACATAGATATATATTTAAACTAGATAAAAGCAAACACAGTTATATTCATACTATGAATAGCAACACTACATACGTATAGGTCTCTCTTCTTCACCACTCATATCATCCATATAAACCCAGTCACACCAATGCAAATCTTCCCCACTTGCACAACCATTCACATCCCACTAACATACTTCAATATCCTAAAAATCAAGCTAAGAGACGTAGTCAGGAAAAGACAACCTAGCAATCTACCTTATAGTGCTAGATAGGTCTGTCAATTGAACATTTCTTGTGTCTTGTTCTAACAGAATTCGTCAATGGGTAATAACTTTAATCAGAAATTGCACATAGTCTGTTGATTGCACATAAACTTTGTTGTCCCAATTCTTTCAGAAATAGATATAGTATTTCTGTCACGTCATGTGCCGACGGGTGTTTTGGTTGAAGGCCAAGAAGTGAACCAAACCATCCTCAGGGCACAATTGGTAATATACTTGGTAATTCCAACCACTCACAAAACAGGGGGAGAGACCATCTGATCACCATGCATCATATCACGTAAAGGGGCAAACAAGCGTTCAAACACAGGTGAAACCTGATAATCCAAAGTTTGTTTCAGGATAAACCTATCAAGGGAGTTCTTCAGGGTGACAACAATCCAGCACATAGAGGGCAAGAATATATCCAAGCAGAATAAACTGAAGAGTTCAAGAAGTCACACAGAGTACATGTCCTTAATCCGCCAACTCCGAAAAGTAGATGCATGCAGGAGCTGTAGATACCCGATCGGCTCCGCTGGGGCAAATAAGTCCGAAGCTAGAATCTGTCTGGAGCTGTCGGCAAACACTCAGCTCCACAGAGTTGTGTTACAGACAGACACATTCCTTTTTTGGTAGGCACAGGGAAATTAAGTGATTTGCCCAGAATCAGAGAATGTTGAGCGTCCCTGCCCAGACTCGAATCCGGTTCCCCAGCTTCGAGGGTAACCGCCCTAACTGTTAGGCCACATCCTCACCCCCATCTGTGCAGCAATTTAAAATCCACATTCTTGAAATAAAGAAAAAAAGATCCAGGATGTCTGTGTATGTAAATGAAGGGAAACAATGTTTAAATACAAAACAATAACAATTGAATGTTCACGTGGAAACTGTTACGCAATCTAACTTTAGATGTATGTCCTGTTTTTTCATAACTCACAAATCCAGATAGACATGGGAGGTGTACTTTCTAAAATAATGTGACTAGGCTGCAAGATGGCTACTAAATTCAAGAGACCTGTGATTTTTATAATTCGCCTGATTGTGTTTTGCCCCCTTTGGATCGCCTTACTCTCAAAAATAGCCAACAACTTTCAAAAGCAAGATCAAAGTACCGAAATGCTCTCTTAGACTGCAGTGTGGCTAAAATATCACTTCCAGCTGTGGGGCCTCAGAAATATTCCTAAACCTGCTGGTAGATGTTTTATTACTGAGTCACCTGCTTCACTTCCTATGCCCTTAAGGGACTCTAACAAGCCCAAGAGGCAGTCTGCCATCCACTCAGATCTCAGGCGTGTAAAATGTAGAGTTGAGTGGTTGCAAGCGGCATCCTACACAGTTATTGCCTTACGCTGACTTTTATCACAACAGCTAACATTTTACACACTGAAGTCAGACTTTCAAAAACTAGATTCCCTTCCAATTTCAGTCTTAGCATTGTTCTCCCCCAAACTTTAATTAATGCCGCAACCATGTTAGAAAACAGGTACAGCCTTCAATGACATCAACGAGAAATTATTAAATGTATGGATATTCTCTCCAGGGCTACTTCAAAGGAATTCATACATGTTACTAAGTATGATGTGATCATACAGTACAGCGAAATTGCAAGGGACTGTAGTGGACGTGGTAAATGTCAAGATGTACAGGCAACATGTCACCATTAATTGGAAACCCGTGATTTTGTTTGGCAAAAAATTATGATAGTCTAGATTTTACTGTTTTAAAACTTTCTTCATGTCAGTGGAAGTTAATTTGTAAAAATACATTTCCCATCATCCCATTCTCTAAATTCACAATTCCAGATTCTGGCAAGCACAGATCACGCACAGCCTACATTTCGAGATATCAGCTTCCCCATGTCAGATGTGAGTCGTTCACGCAGACCTTGTCTTGATTTGAGTTTTAGTAGTTGTAACCCTGCACTTATAAATTTAAGATAACTAAAATTGCTTTCAAGTGTTTCAAAAGGCAAAGTGAAGTAAACAGCCTTTCCTTGGTTTTTAATGTGCCCACACATATATTGTGTTCCATTTTCCCAGTTCATTAATAAGTAACTTGAGACAGATTCAATTTGCCGAGTTGGGTCTCCTAGACATTTTAACAGAACGCGCATCGTAGTTTTGCATAATTTGCTCATGATGAGAACCAGATTTTCAAAAGAGGGGGAGCATTTGTTCATTTGTAACGAAAACTCCCAACAAAAAAACGCAGTGTCAGGGGTAGGCCGGAAGTCCTGCGAGTTCTCAAGTCTTTGCAGGTCAAGATGCGCTCTTGAGAGGAGCTCCAGAAGTTGGAATGGAGAAGTGCGCCACCAAGCGGCCAGCGACGCGTGCTGTGCTCCCTGGGGGAACCAGGGAGCGTGTGACGCTGCAGCATCAAATTGTGTCGTGCGTGGATGCACCTGGCCGGTGCAGTAAAGCGAAAGAAGAACTAATTTTACCTCATATTTTAACACTCTGGAAAATACTCTTCTTTCTATGTGGAGTACAAACAGATTCACCCTAAATTGTCATTAGAATATCCTAGCAAAATGTACGTTTTCAGTTTTTGCATATTTATATAGCGCGAACTCGACCCGAAGGTATTGGAGCGCTTTACATAGCACCGTATTTACATTACACATTCAGGAACGTGGAGATTCGTTGAATTGCCCAGAATCACGGGATGTGGACGGGACCTCGAGGATCGAACCCTGGTTTCCTGCCCCAGAGGCGGCAGCGCAGCCGATGGACCACATCCTCTCCGTATTACGAGTTTGTACAAACTAGTTGATCAGTGAGCAAATTAGATTTTTCGGCTGTGTCAAACTCTATTACCAATATATAGAGGAAACGCTTCCAATCGATGGGAAAATTTGTTCATTCTGTTCAAACAGGTTGGAGTTAATGTACACAATGCATAACTCGGTGTGCTGTTTTTAAGACTTGGGCTCCAATCCCCACGGGGCTGTCTTGGCTTTTCATTCTTCTTACAGTGATAAAATGTGTATCACTGAGTTTGGTAATCTGTAATGTAATTTTGTGGGTGCGTGAGAGATTGTGTGCTAGTTTCAACCCCCATATGACCATAAATGAGTAATAGAATAGCCCAAAGCCATAAAAGTGGTTTCCGGAAACATGAGCGCTTGTCTGAAACTGGGCCTTAACTACAGCTGCAAAGTAACGAAAATTATGTTACTGTATGGTATTACAACTGTATTAAGGTTCTTGGCAGAAACATGGAGAAAAACTCATGGCAATGGGGTTTACTGTTGATGTATTCTGCATACTTTGCAATGCAATTCATTTTAAACAGTAAAGGAATTACCGCAAAAACAGCGGTAAATCAGTTACAGCTGAAATTAATCAGAACAAGTTAAAATGTGCAGTAACAAAAATCGCTGCATATTTTTGCAGCTCCTCTAATTTACTCCTGACCTGTACAGGAGGAGTACAGAGCGATGTAGCAGACTTAAACGGTCGCACTCTTTGGCCTCTGGCCAGTGTGCGCTGCCAGAACATGAGAAAAGTGTTGAATCCATAGAATGAGATAGCCTCTCGCATCACATATTTAAAAAGTCATTATTACACAAGCACATTAGACAAGCCTGCTAGCAGGCACAGTGAACTAGGCCCAGGTTTTGTTAACTGTTGTCTCGATTTCAGTACATCAAATTCAACCATAGGATAAACACATTCACATAAAGCAGTTCTAGGCTACTGCAATGTTGTCTTTTACCAACTTCCAATATGGCAACTACATGTAAGTCCAGTTTTTAGGGCTGTGTTAGCCAACTCCTTTTGGTGTTTACTAAAGGTATACATATAATATACTTATTATTGGCACCTTCAGGCCGGTCTGTTCATCCATTGGTCTGTTGCTGTGTCATTCACATTTTGTTTCCACCCACAACAGCCTACAGCATGGGGAAGTGTTCAGCCCACTTCAGTGATTCGCTATCTTCACTGTGAGTGACGGCACGTTGCCTGATGTGCACAGCTGCTTGAAAAGGTGTGTGCTTAAGCGCTAGGGCTGGTATGCTTATTGTCAAGCCAGCTCTATTGGCTTGGTCAATGTTTTTTTTTTTTTTTTTTTTACATTGGAATGGCTTCAGGAAATACCAAAGCAGGAAGATTGTGGTTCTTGTCAGGCACCATGTTAATCTAATTCTACTGTAATACCACTGGAATTGGAACCAGACAGCAGGCAGCACAGTTAAATACTTTCTGCTGGGAGTAACAATGCATTGTCTTTCAATGCAGATTTTTGCAGAATAAAAGTCTCATGCTACAGGCATCTCCTAAAATGCTGGTAATCATGTTTGAAAGGGCTTTTACTTTTCAGAGATGGGGCCTGTTAAATTGCTAGATTCAATGATTTGCATAATAACTTCACATATGATCAGTAAGGTAAGCCAGAACTGCATGCCGTACATTTATATTTCATTGCCACCTTCCTTTTTTTTAAACTATAAATCGATAACTCACTGGATATATTTCATAAATGGAACTATAACAGCTAATTCTTGATTGACAATAATTCCTCATTATTTCAGTTCTGTGACATTATTTATATAACTCAAGCTAATTGGGTTTATGATTTTCAAATGTTTTTCTCTTCGTACTTTTCAAATGCAAAGCTCTCAGACAGCCTTTGGGATAATTTAGGCGCTATACAAAAAAAAAGAAATACAAATAAACTGGGGTCTCGAGGTTCTTCAGGCACAACTCACCGAGACCTCGCATTGTCACGACTGGTAACAACAATTTTGTTTTCTTTGCATTCTGACACCTGCAGGAATGTCAAGAAAAGCAACACCGTTCTGAAGGAGGTACAGACACAGGCCTGATAAGGGAGAACTTGAGACGGCCGCAGCCTTAAATGCCCAATTCAGATAAAAAAATGTAAACGGTTTAACAGCGCAGGAATACATGATCCGAGGTCTAGCAATTAAATGGGAAAACGACCCACTGAAATGACAGTCATCCGTCACTCACCACAGCAGAACAACACGTGCATTATGCAGCTTTCTATTACAGGAAAGCGGTTCAAGGCTTACTGGCAAATTTGGGATGGGGGAGGAGTGAAGAGGAAAAAATTCTCGAGTCTTGTTTCTGACATTTACTTCCCAAAAACGTGCTTCCTCAGGCCACAGCTAGGAATTTATCGGTGGTCTGTTTGAACTTTTGGGGGATTTTTTTTTTTAAGTTAACAAAAAAAAAACACTAAAGGTAAAAAAAATGCAGACAATTAAGAGCAGGAGCCGGTGACATTTGCAGGCCTGCTAACGAGAAGTGCACATGTCCTGAGCGGCTCTCAGCGTGGAGCTGCCGGGCGCCGAGTTCGGCCAGGCCCGCCGTAATCACTGCCAGATTCGCGCGGGAGGTCAGGGCCCGGGGGGGCGCGCCATGTCAGTTTTATAAACACTGCAGTTTTTCCAGATGGCCGCTGGCTCCAGCCTGGCTAGCAGGTTGATTGGGCCAGACCAAAATAACAACAGGTGGAGAACAGGCCGCGGGACTGGATGACGCTATCTGCCCTCCGCATCGGGGTCCCCGAAGGTTTCGGGAAAACAATTAAACTTCGAGGCCGGTGCGTGTTGGACATGGAGTGGGCGGCGGGAGTGCGACTTTGCAACACTTTTGGCAGTACTTGTGGTCTTTGCAGCAGCCGAAAGACGGAATTTTTTGATATACTTCTTTTGGGGCATATTAACACGGGCTTTATCTACGCTTTTAGAAGCCAAAAAAGCGGAGTTAAAACTATGGCCCTATTTACAAGAGGGTGCTAACATGCATAATCGCATGTTAGCACCCTTTTTCCCGACGCCTTACTTTGCATCTCTGGGCTTCACTGGGCAGTACAGCCTTGCAAATATCGCTGATGTGCACATCGCGATATTTACAAGGCTGCCCCAGCCTTTTAGCAGACGTTAGTTTTTGGAGAAACCGCTGTTTTCTCCAAAAACTAACGTCTGCTAAAATCCTGATGTACCCATCCCTAACATAGGGGGTGGATTATGCTGCTAAGACCACCGGGTCGTATCAGCAAGGTTATTGCCCTTTTGCAGGGAACATCGCTGGAAAACCAGCGATGTTCCCTGCAAAACGGCGATTTCCCCCGCTATCTCTGGAATTTTTATCCCCCTGGAGCAACGCGTTGTTGATAACGCGCTACCAGGGCGATAAATTACAGAGATAGATGGCGATGAATAACAAAGCGCCAAGCGCGCTTTCTAGCTGGTAACTTCAAAAAGCTTCTATTAATGGCATAACACAAAATGGCGGTGGCAATGGGGTCTCTGGTAGGGCCAAATTTTTTATACCATAAACCGTTACATTTTGCAAAAATAGAAGAGGGACTATAATTTTAGTTTAACCTTGGGTCACAGAATGACTTAAATGACAGCACTCATCAACATAGCAACAGACAACAAGGCACTGACCGACTAAATGAAACTCAACTTCAAATCCAGCATCATACGTGTTAATTAAATTGCTTTCTGGTATTATTGTCTAACTAATCCTGCCTTGAAACACATAATAACGTGCCTCCCATCAATCAATCAATCAATCAATCAATCAATCAATCAATCAATCAATCAATCATTTAATTTGTAAAGTGCACTACTTACCCGTAAGGGTTTCAAGGCGCTGGGGGGGGGGGTGGGGGGTGCTGCTGCTACTGGTCGAAGAGTCAGGTCTTGAGTTGTCTCCTGACGGTCAGCAGGTCTTCAGTTTGTCGTAGGTAGAGGGGGAGGGTGTTCCAGTTCTTGGCGGCGCTGTGGGAGAAGGACCTGCCTCCGGAAATGGTTCTACGGATGCGCGGGACCGTGGCCAGGGCGTGGTCAGCAGAGCGGAGTTTCCTGTTGGGTACGTAGAAGGAGAGTCGACTGTTGACATAGGCTGGTCCGGTCCTGTGGAGTGCCTTGTGTGCGTGGATCAGGAGCGTGGATCCTGTTTTCTGTGGATCCTCTCTGAAAACCAGCACATGTGCTAATTTTGCCCAAATCTTCCAGAACAACTGGTGACAAAACAGGACCCTCCCGGCAAATCTGTGGCGCTTCGTCATCCCACCTCTGGAAAATGTGGTGATAGGCCCCTGAGATTTCCGAAACTCTAAGTACTGATGTTGCCACCTATTTCCACATTGTCGTCGAGACACCATGCTCCCAGTCTGTGATTACCTGTTTCAATTCTTCATGAGATTTGTCTCCACAAACGTATTTGTGGAAGAACCAGGATTATAAGGCAGGCAGGGTGGTATTCCTGATAGTCAGAGGCAGTGGGGAATAATACATTTCTACCCAATCACAAGTGCCCCAGTGATTCCACATCGGGTATGACTGGATGCTGGTTCAGAGGACTGACTTTATGAGCCTGAAACCTGTGTCGTCAGGTCAGTCTCATCCGGGAAAGGAATGGAGGCACCAGCACAGCCCGGCCCATGTCCGGCACCCTTCCAGAGCACGTGGGAGCATGCACTGTGTCCAATCAGCCCACCTGTATCCAACAGCACAGCCTCTCACTCTGAGCTCCGTTCTCCCATTAACCACCAGCCAGAAGCAGGTGGTAATTGGTAAATATGTACAATCATGGAATACTTGTGGATATGGACCCGTTGATTCTGGGGCTACATGCTTATTCTCCATTCCAAGGAGCTTAACACGTAGTTGCAGAATTTTGTTGTAGAGACACTGTATGGAATTGAAATTTTCTGGATTCAGTGTCTCCGCATCAACATTCCAGGACACTCATAATTATCCACATTATCAGGTAATGAAATGATAATATCCTATACCTTGTGGAGAGGTGTGGTGTAGTGGCCAGGGCAGCTGACTTCGGAGCAGAGAGTTCACGGTTTGATCCCCGGCTCCAGTGGCAGCTCAGCTTAGCACAGTGTGACTCTGGGCAATAGCTCACATAATTTCCACGACGGCCCCCAGTGCCTTGAGACCCGTAAGGGTGAGTAGCTGCGCTATATAAAAACGGACTTACATTTACTATACCTTGTGGAATTAGCTTTTCTAATTGGGAAATATTTTCTCAGCCGTGCTGAGCAGGGACATTTTCTGATATCTAATTACAGTATATTTTTACCACTCCACATCGTTTCAGTTCACTCACAAAGCGACTAAGCTGCCAGAAAAAATGCCAATGACTTGAAACATGGAGTACTGACAAAATTGAGTTTGTTAATACCCCTAATAATGGTTTAATGTGATGCCGCTGAGCCAGCAGACGGATAAGCTCACAGATATACAGAAGCCTGGCTCCATGCGGGGACCTCCTGTATGGCAGCTCCCCTTTATGCTGCTAACATTACATTAGACATCATCAATCATTTATATGTGTACACAACAGGGCACATACTACACCCAGGGTGCACTGCATTGGATGCATCATGGCTAGCCATCGGTTTACCCAGTCACAATGAATTACCTGTCCACAGGGCAGCAGCAAACGTGCGCCTACCGTAGGGGCAGCACATTAGTGAAAGGTGGGCTGAGTGTTCGAAGCAGCCAGTCCGCATTTTACTGTGCAGGCGACAACCCATCCTGCATTTTAAAAGGGGTCAGAAATTGCCCTGCACGCAGGTACAGGGAGTGACTGCACCTGTCCCAAGGGTGGATGTCTGTGGTTCCATAAGATACCCTTTCCCCCTTACAATATGTGACCTCTCAGGATGGGCACTCTGATTGTGTACCACAGTCAGTATGCCTCCTAATAGCCCCTTTGCCACAATGTCCACGTCTATAATATGGCGCGGCATAAAGTCAAGAGATTCTCTCATTGGCATGTGGCCACACCTATACACATGAGAGAATGCCTCCATGAGACTGCACCAGTGTGCATGATCTCTATGACTGAAGGTGCCATGCAAGTGCCAACGGCTCCTTCTGTAATACCAAAGTGCCCCCAAGGTGCAAAAAGCATGTGCACACATCCATTGTTCCCCTGGGGAACCTTTTATATTACAGCCCCAGGCTTCCTCAAATGGATGTAATTGTTACACAGGATTTGTTGACATCTGTGGGTGAGAAAAACGCATAGCTTAATTTATTTTATTTATTAGCATTCGTGTAAAGCACACATCCCAATCTTGTGGCATAAGAATGCTTCATAAAATGTTAGAAAATAAAAGATACACATAGTACATATTACAATATAACCACAAACTGTACAGCATTGGATGGAATATAAATGAGCCACATTACAGCACAATATCACAGTTAGATAATAATAATGCTAATAATAATATTTCATTTTATAAAGTGCCTGGTTACTCCAACTGCAGCATCCCCGCACTAGTATTGCCCTCCAAGAGCCTAACAGAGAGTAGACAATCACTATCTGAAAGGATAAAAATTGCATAACGAAGAGACTTATCAGATGGGCCAGGAAAGTGCGACATCCTCGAGAAATGAAGCTTCAGGTCAGTCTAAACAACCATGTTTTGAGTTTCATCCAGAAGGTTGTTCTTGTCTCAGATGAAAGGGCAGGGTGTTCCCCATCTTAGAGGCTCAAAAACTAAAAGAACAGCCATCCCTGCGTGTTCTTTTCATGATGGGGACCACAGCAAGTGCGGTACAAGTCGGCTTGAGTCTTCGGTTCGGTTGATAACGTCTCACCAGAGGTAAGATAATGAGGACCTTTGCCATTTAACATTTTATGGCATGGGCACATGACTTTAAATGATATTCTTTTGCTCAGCGCCAGCCTGTGCAGTTTGGCAAGGGCAGGAACAGGGGAGGTCTGTCTCAGGAGGTTCAACAAAAAGCGCGCTGCTGCATTTTGTACTCTCTGAAGCTTTTTTAACCTACCCTGCGTAGCGCCAATGTAGAGTACATTGTAATAGTCCAGCCTGGACAGGACAAGAGCCTGGACTATTGTTTTCCTGGATTCTGCAGGGAGAAGGCTGATACTCCTTGTCAGAGTTTTAAGCATGCCGAAGCATTTTCCAGCTAAGCAAGCTATTTGACTGTCAGATGCTAAATTTGCGTCAAACCCTATCCCTAAGTTCTTCCCTTTTTGGCTTGGGGGCTGGAGTAGGACCTAATGCTTCCGGCCACCAGGCTGAAGACCAAACAGAGGGTTGTTTACCAAGAATAAGAACCTCTGTTTTACTGGCATTGAACTTGAGGCAGCTCTCGTTAATCCATTCTACAAGTTTACCCAGGCAGGATCTAAATTGGGTTGCAACCCCTCCCTCATCCTGAGATAGAGTAACAGTGAGCTGCGTGTCATCGGCATAAGACACAATGGTAACATTGTGTTACTCGATGAGATCTGACAGGGGGCGCATATACAGATTGAACAATGTAGGGCTCACTGCAGAGTCCTGAGGCCCCCCCTGAAGGAGAGGCAACACTTCAGATGAGAAAGGCCTTTGAGCTACCACAAAGGTGTGGTTTTGGAGGAAGGAAGCAAGCCACCTCAGAGTTGTGCCCCCACACCGTAGTACCATAGCTTTTCTAATAGGAGGCCATGGGAAACGGTGTTAAACGTTGCACTGAGGTCATGCATTATTAAGGCCGTTATTTGACCACCGTCTGCACAGAGTCTAAGAGACTCAGAGGGAAGCAGTAAAGCTGACTCTGTCCTATGCTGAACCTAAAACCTCAGATGTCAGTTTCCTTTAAAAGGGCTTGTTTTGCTTTGCTTATAACTTTGGCAGTGTTTGACAAATCAGCATGAAATCTGGCACTCAGCAAATCTGGCTAAAGTTTGGAATGTCAAGTTTCATGCAGATTCAGCTGGGCCGGCAGGAGTTACAGGAGGGAGAACCGCCCATTAATGGTGTTGCTCACCACTACAGAAAAATACAGCTAATTGGAACTTCACCAAACTTGGCATGAAACTAGTATTTTACTCAGAATATGGTCTTTTTGAGGCTTGGTGTAAATCAGTTTGGTTATGTTTGAGATATTTACATTACAGAGAGGTATCAGGTGGGCTTCAAAGAGTTAAATTAACTGTATATCTTGACTGGCAATTCGAGTACATTTCAAGGACCCAGATCAAAAGACAGCGTGAAGACCAATATTAAAAAAATAAATGAATCCAATTGAACAAGGGAGTATTTTTTTCCTTTGCCTCGGAAGGTCCATGGGCACAGATTATCTGATTTGCTGGTAGCCATTATACATTTTTGTTGGAGTAGCCACTGCTGGAGGACAAGCACCAACACTTGTCTCATGGTAAAAATTGTCAATGGAGGGTAAAAGAGTCAAAGGCGTCATCCTCTGAGACCAAAGGATGATTATCGTCCCAAAGGGGTAGCAACTTCCCTCAAATATAAAAAAAAATCCCCTTTTTTGTCAGTAGGCTTCATGGTAATGGCCCTTCTATAAGATGGTTCCCAAAAAGGAAATTGGTCAACTCCTCAAATGCCTTGTACAGCTGAATGCAGTGTAGAGTGGTGGATGGCCACGCAGAAACTTGGGCACCAATGTGTGGCATTATACCCAACACCCACTGTGCCCTGCTTGTACTGCAAGATGTTGTGCAAAAGCAAGGTTTAGTGCAGGGGTTGGCCTCAGGTCCTGCAGTCAACCCTCACTGCACACAGCCGAAAGCTATGTACAGCTGGGACTGGCCGCATACAGGGATGGACTGACCACTTATCTCATCAGCAATTTCACTGGGGCTGGAGCCATTGTAGTTTCGCTCGACAGCCACCCCTTGTGTCACTCCCTCCAGCTCTCCAGGATTATTTCAACAGGCCCGCGAGTACTTAAGAAGAGCAAGACAATAAGAGACAGTGAGAAAGAGAAAGCAAGAGAATGAGAACGAATGGAGTGATAGAGGAAAGAAGCAGACTTGTTTGGCCATTTTGCCAAGACAACTACCCTGATGACATGAAAAGTTGTGCTCAGGAACTTGTCAGGCTATAGGTCATGTGCATCAAAAAGTTGAACAAAAATACATTTGGGTAAAGACCCTAGCAATAGGCCAGACCATTCAGCCACATATCTTGCACAGCCATTGACCATGAAGAGGTGCTGTCTCTACCCCGTATGGACCTAACCCACTCTACACAGCCTATGTGCTCAGGTGTTTTGAGTATAGAACCTGTGCTTTGACAAAGCTGTGTGCCAAGCTCCAGGTGAAAATTACCAGTATGCTTTTGACTGTGCCCAGTGGGGATTGATATCAATGCCATGTCTTTGGCAAAATCCCAATCACTGTCCACATATTGGCATATTGCACCATGCACTGCATTTGACCATGCACGGCAGAGGCTGAGCATAGTGCCTGGTCAACAGTCAAACCCCCATCCAACTTTCAAAATGGGCATAACCCATTGCACATTGCCACCAATCAAAGGCACAGAGAGTTAAGCACAGGCTCCTAGCCTCTGTAGCTTTGTGTTACAACAGGACTCAGGTCACATTCCCAGTGACCAAAATGGTCTCTTATATCAGCATCCTTTTCCCTGAAGTCCAGCAGCAAGTGTAAGGCAAACTATATCTTGTTGGATTACAGGTTTCATTTGTTGTAGAGATTTACAATATCTGTGTTGTTGATAGTGATGTCATTGATGATGCCTTTGGGCTGGTGATATGTGATGTCACCAGTGATGTAATCAATGTATTATGCAATATTATCTCTATCTTGTGTGCAAAGTATTCGATGAGTTATAATTTGCGCAGCCAACCATTACCGGTACACTTCAGTGTTTCTTTACGTTCATTTTCCATAAACGCATTGGCATTTTTTAAAGTTTCCAAATGATATCATATAGATACCTAATTAAATACATTATACGTTCGTTGTATATACAACAGTTCAAAAGAACAATAGAGAAGGAACAAGTCAGATTTGAAATCAAAAGTTGAAACATGGATTTTCCCAGATTGCGGGGGAAATTGAATTGCAGATCTTAGAAGACTTCCATGAACAAGACTGAGAAAGGGACTCTGGTTGTTGCTCTAAATGACGAGTGTCAGAGATCTGAGTCTTTCCCTTAGAGGGACAAGTCATTTGGACAATACAGGCCATTTTGAAACCACTCCTCACATATAAATGCAATTACAATACAATACAATCTATTGGACTCCCTTGCAGGATGAGAAGTAGCATGGGTGTCATGCTCATAATATTTAATCTCAGAGAACTGCCTAGCTGCAATTCATGCATACATTTAGAAATGTATATATCTAAGATACATACATATTTACATATTGAATTAACTTGAAATATGTAGACGAGGGCTCAAATTGTTCATCTATCCTTACCTATATATCCTTACATTTTGGATACAATGGTAGACAGTATTCTGGTTTCAAAATGTTTGGAAGAGGATCTAAATGCTTGCTATTTTGACATACCACTTTCCAGTATCTCTTTTGTTTGCGCAACAGGAAGAACGTTTAGCCGGCTATCCTAAGCCAGCTCCATCTTAGTCATATCCCAGTCGTTAACTGCGCCCAGCCTCATGAGTGTGCATTAGCTGAGACCTCGCGGAGCATAAGCATCTTCATTTGGGGACGGACGAGCAGCTGCTGCACATCTGGCCTGGCCAGTAGAGTTTCTGGTAGTGATTACCAGAACTGTGTGAGTATTCAACAACAGAGTCCAGATGTCCAGACCACAAATCTGTAGTCCTTGAACCCACACTTGACATTGCAGGTGCGCAAAGAAGGTTTGCGTCGATACAGCGTGTGTTGCACGCGGTATTTTTGAGAAGCTATGAGATCGCCTCAATTTCAAAAGCATAAAGCTGCATTGCTCATGTATGGCCTGTTCCCATGGAGTGCCTGAGCATTTCTAATAGCCACCCACTGAAACTGAACAGACAAAATGACTGGATGCTGAGGGTCCAAGTTACCCAAAAAATCAGGAAAGTACAGGCAGGGTATTATACCTCCACCTCATTGCACCTTTCCTACTTTTTTCTCTTCACAAACATTACAGGAGTATGCCTCTAAAGCTGTACCAGGTGTAGGTTACCTGGCTTACGCCTTTGAGGGTCATGTGACTTTCAATTTGGGCACCAAGGGCGTAAGTTCACCAAAACGCCAGGGGTAGCGGATGTGACTTCACATGCCTCTTGACCTTCACTTTCACTCTCACACATAAAGATACATTCACATATACACACACTCTCTCTTCCATAAACACACTCAAAACTGCAAGCACACACACAACATACTTGCCTTTAAGAGCAATATTTTTACTTACCTCAGCTGCCACAGATAGTCATATTCCAACTATTTGTACTCCATTTTTTTTAAATTAAACTAATAGCAAACAATGTAATATTATTATCTATTAGTATTAGAAATAAATGACATAAAGCAAAGAGAGTGAAGTCTTCACCGACGTCCATAAGGATGAGTTGCTTCTGTTCCTGGCACTGATTCTGCCACTGCTGACACTAGGGGTAGCAAAGGCAGCGCGAGGGCTCACAAGAGGTGCAACCCCTAAATGACGTCCATGTTGGGTACCTATTCCCTTTGAATGGAGTTTCCTAGAGAGAATAACTCCACACAGCAGGAATAGGACCCCCTGTGCACATTCACATTTTGTTCCTCCTTGGGGAAAATACTTTTTTCACCATTGCAAAACCCTTTTCATGCAAACCCAACAAATCTGGAGGTGATCCATTTCCCTTCATACCCTGTAGGGGCACCAACAATTGGCTGGAGAAACCCAATGACCCTTTCCAGGGTGGAAAGATGATAGATTGTAGTTTGTGTATGCCTACAAATGTAAGTTTGTGGGATTTTTAAACTTCCAAGCAAGCCACGCCTTCATACCACTAACGTAATACCTCTCAAGTGGGATTTACAACTGTGGAAATCTCCGCACTCTTGGAAGAGATTTCTGCTACCGTAAAGTGCTGCACGCCCTCCTGAAACCCTTTTCCAAATTCATAGTTTGCGTAAAAAAAAGGTAAAACTTGGTTGTAAAAATGATTAAGCATTAGCTTGACATGTACTGGTACACTGCAGCATTGTGGGGCTAATTTCAGTCAGTGATGCTTGAATGTGACTACCACAGTCTATTAGTCCCCGAACGAGTGGTGAAAATGGCAGCAGGAGAAAAAGAGGACAAGTTACAAAGAGCGAATTCGTTTTCCCCACCTCTAGAGCTATAGAAAATGTATTTTATTAATTGAGAAGCAATACAATCTGATTATGCAGAAATTCACCAATGTGAACCGCCTCCTGGGTATAGGTCCATTTTATTTATTTATTTGTTGATTTATTTATTGATAGATTTATTTATCTCTTAGGGTGTTTTGTGTAACGTTAAACCATTACATAGGAGCGGAAGTCACTGCAAATATGGAGTGAGGCTAGCAACTGAGATTGATATCCCTCAGCCCCACATTCTTCAACGCATATATGACCCCACTGGCCAACATCTTAACCCCTTCCCCGCTCATGACGGAACCACTCCGTCATGAGCCACGGGTGCGCTGTGCTCATGACGGAGTGGTTCCGTCATGCTGCGGCCGTTGGCGGCCGCTCCTCCCACGCGGTGCTAATTCCCCGCCTGTGCGGGCGATTAGCGCAGTGGGTGGAGTCATGACGGAACCACGCCGTCATGAGCACAGCTCACCCGTGACTCATGACGGCGTGGTTCCGTCATGAGCACAGCGGCGCCGTCGACCCCCCCAAACCCCCCCAGCGCTGCGGCGGAATTCACGCCGCAGCGAAGGGGTTAAGATCCCATGGACTCAACATAATTTCCTATGCAGACAACACCCAACTCATCCTCTCACTCATCGAAGACCCCATCACCACCAGAACCAACTTCTACAGATGCATAACAAACATCGCCGACTTGATGAAGAATAACTGCCTGCAGCTGAACACAGACAAGACTGAAGTACTGATCTTTGGCAACAGCTCAACAGTGGAGGGAGGGTAGCCGCTGGGATTGACATTTCTGGTTTAGGGGTCTGGCCTATATGTGGGAAGGGAGCAGGGTCACTGTGGGCTGAGAGATTAGCCTTAATGGAGCACGGCCAACACAAGACCTGAAGGTGGGTAATAGCGGGCAGTGGTTTGAGGTAAGGTGTGAGGAGTAACATTGGGTTGCTCCTCTTCTGGAAAAATAAAGCTTAGAAATGAACAAGCACAAACATCACTTTCTGTGCACTCTCTAAAACAGCCATCAAGGAGGTCACTTCAGATGTTTTGTGGCAAAATGTCCTACTAGAAGCATTCTGTAGACTGCATCAACATTGCATCAAAGTATATCTGTAAAATGTAGTGAATCTTCAGAAAATTAACGAGGAAAGGATTGCTTCAAGCAGGCATAAGGATTTGACGCACTGACGTCGTAGAAGTGTCGCCGTGAAATCTCATAGATTTCACGGCGTCACTTCTACATGGTTTTCCTGCATCGGAATGCCCACCCTGCAAACATTATACCTGTCGCAGGTATAATGTTGCACAGGGGTTTACAAAGTGATGCATCTGCCTAGATGCATCACTTTGTTAATATGGAGCAGCGTGGCCCATTTATTACGATGACGCAGCGTCACAAAATGTGACGTGATGGCAGCAAGGGCATTATGAATAAAGCCCTCAGTTGGCAATCGAGCACTGTAAAGGGGCCTCAAGGTAATCTATTGGAATGCTACAAACAAAAAACATGTCCATAAATCAGGACCATAAGAATTCAAGTCATTGGCCCAGTTCTATCTCATGCTGCTTGTTTTCTCCAAGTCACATTTCACAACAGGGAAGAGTGCACTCATGTTTTAAATATTTTACTCACAAACTTCAGTTACTTGCCTTCCCCCAGAGTACAGAGTCTGCCTTCAAGCCAAGAATTAGAATTTGGACTTGTTCCTTGTTGCTTCTCCTGGCTAAATGAAGGACATTGGCAGATTACGAGGTCCTTCTTCAGCCAAAGGAGCAAGCTCGTTCACTAGTGCTTCAAGCAACATTTCACCCATTGGTAATTTCCCTATAATACGTACCCCACATAGTAATCTCCCTTTGTGCCACCTGCACTCCCTCCCTCATATCTCTCCTCCCTGTTCATCACGTCTATGCCACCTTTGACCAGGGCTCTGTTGTTTTCTAACTTGGTTCACTCTACAGACGGCCATGAGACCTGGCTACATTTCTTAAACTACATAAATAAAAAATAAATCCCCATACACATGTACAACGCTGCTCAATCAGAGCCATTTAAGTGTATACAGAGTACGTTTCCAAGAGTGGTTCTCAGCCAAACCTAGTGAAGAAGCAAAAGTGATCAAGTGTGTTGCCATGACGTTTTGCAATTTGGATCAGTAGAGGAGTTTTGGGGCGAGAAAGCAAAAGACACATGATTGATGGACAGAATGCAGACCAAATCAAAACATTCACCCCCAGATCTGGGTTAAATCCATCATTCTTTTGCTCACCATGCCACCCCAATTCAGACCAGGCCATATGCAAATCAGTCTTGACCCTGTGCCTCATGGGAACAGTCCAGACCGAACTGCCAAGCCAGGTCCTCCCTGGAGCGGAAACAAGCATCCTAGGACCGGTTTGAGGGTTTCACCCCTCATCAGCTAGGATAGCTTGTATCCAGTGGCACAATGAGCCTGGGACCCCGGTTTTGGGGCACCTGTCATACGCTGAAAATTGTAACCAGTTCTCTTGTGGATGCACAGTTGCATTACTCCACCACTACAGAACCGCTACCACTCCACGTCACTGGCAACTGTTCAGAATCTCCCACCTGGAACACATAGTGACTGTTATTGATGCAACCATGGGACAGATGTGTGAAATAATGGCTGCATGGGGTCCTCCTAGATTACAACAAATAATCCCTCCCACAAATCAATGATGTAAATTTAATTTGCTTTATTCATTTTGTGCTACTTTCAGGGCCAGACTGGTAACCAAAACCAAACTGCTCGGTCGGCCCCCATGGGGGTGCGGCCTAGCTGTTTGCTACAGACGGTTTCGCCGATTTTGTTACAGGGGGCCAATATTGCCTGGCCCCCGGTAACAAAAACGCCCCCTCCCGGGCCCTAAATCGGCCCCCACCCTGGCGGCCCACAAGGGAAACGCCCGGGGCCCACTACGGCCAGTCTGCGCCTGGCTACATTATTAACGACTAATGTTGTTACCACAATGTGCAGTATGAAAATGAAAAAACACCAATGACAGAGAAGCTAAATAGGTTTTGTGAATTCTTCCAAAAAAAAAAAAAAAAAAGATTTCCCTCTTCTATCCCCCTACTATCCTTTTCAATCCAAATAACAGACTCAATCGTCCACCAATCAAATTAATTTCATATTTCACTATACTAATTCACAATTAATACTTTATGGGTTCCAGAGTAGCTTGCTATTCACCGAAAAGGCGCTTCAACACTCCATCAGGGGTAGCAAGCGCTTTATAAATGCAAACCTTTTTCCCTCATCTATCCCTCCACTATCCTCCTCAATCCAAATAGCTGACTAACTATATAAAATGCAAACATTTTTCCCTATTCTATCCCTCCACAATCCAAATAACTGACTAACATATCCACCACTAAAATTACTTTCATATTTCACTATACTTATTCATCACTAATCCTTTATAGGTTCCGGAGTGGCGTGCTACTCGCCGAAAAAGCGCTTCGATGCCTCGTAAGGGGTAGTAAGCGCTATATAAATGCAATTACAATTCAATACAAGTTTTATAAGTTTAGTTTTGCTTTGGGATAGACTAGAATAAAACGTGGATCAAAGATTCCTGTGGGTGTAACATTGGAGACCAGATTTTGCAGGACGAGTGGCCAATTACGCCTGATGCACGGCCCACCAGACTGGAAACAGGATTGTTTTTGATTGCTGCTTTTAACATGGGTGCTTTATTCGTGGGTATCCTGGGTGCAGCACTTTCAGTGGTTCTGTGGCTCAGAGTGCCAGGTGGAAGGGGTAAAAGGACCTTGCCTGCCTTAGGGCCCATGGCACCATTGCTACACCATTGGCTTTAATATCAGTGTAATCCTATAAACTGCAATATCATTATGAAAAAAAACAATAGGCCAGGACAGAAGGAAGCAATAAAACTGAACAAAAACATAATGACATGAACACAAAGTCAGGATAAGTGATTTACCTTATATCACATTTTCTCTACAATTGTAACACTTAGTGCTAAAGAAAAAAACACACATTACTATTTAGTTTGCAGAGATGAGCCTTATTTGGAAACCATGTATGTGTGTGAAATGCATTATTGTTTAAAGACGCACACGTCCCACTGCTTTCTGTCCCCTCGAGTTACTGGGCTGGTGTCAGTCTTGCTTCCTCTCGCGCTCTCTGGCGCGCACTGATGGCCAAGTGACAGCTTCGCATTCAAGTCTAATGTATTTAGTGTCTGATTAATGGAAACGAGGCTTCCTCTGGTGACCAATAAAAGAAAGTATGTGAAGACATGAGGAGCCTTAAAAGGAGTCTCTGAATGTGCACGGCCACGTCCAGCTCCTCACAGTACCACAAAGCACTTCCTGCAAGCATGTGCCAAGCGCTCCTGGGAGACAGCAAACTCTGCCAGCGGTCTGTGTGGACCAAATATTTTCTTTCTCTTAACAAAGCCTCCACACTAACCATTTTTCTTTGTTTCTTTTTTGGGCCTTATTGTTTCTAATTGCCCCCCCATTTCGGTGAAGTACAATCCAAGCTCGGAGGGTTATTTATGAGACCCTTGCAACACTTTTGCGCCCCCGTTGTGTCACTTTTTGTAGCGTAAACAATACACCACGTTCCACCATATTTACATGGTGACGCGTATAGGCAGATGCATCACCTTGTAAAGCCCTGAGCCAAATTATCCCTGCGTCGGGTATAACGTATGCAGGGTGGGAGTTCCCACGCATCAAAGCATCGTAGGAGTGGTGCAGCGAAATCACTGCGTCAAAATCTTACGCCTGCCTCATAGCAGGCGTGAGGGTGATTCAGTGCTATGTGTGTGGGCCTGCCGCATGCGTTGCTGGAATTGCGTCATGCTTGCGACACAACTCCAGCAATGCGTGACTTTTGCACCAACAGATACGTCAGGATTCCTGATGCATCTGTCACTCCTTGAGACATGGAGCGCCGTACAGTACGGCGCATCCATTGTGTCGCAAGGAGGGCGAAGTGAAAGTTGTTGCATCGCTGTTTTCACACAGCGATGCATCAGTTTTCATAAACAAACCCCTGAGAGTTTTGTGGGAATACCACAATCCCAAATTGTTGTCCCCACCTCCACAATTTCCCAGGGATAATCTGGTGAAATAAGCTCAAGAAAAAAGTACCCTCATTTAACACGTGGGAATCATTTCCCAATCCCCCATTGCTTTGTTTCCCCCACTCCCTAAGGTAAAAGTAGTAATGGTGTGCTGATATTGCACATGGTAAATATCGCCGTATCCTATCGCTAATTTCAGGTGAGGTATTACCAAAGATTTTAACCAGAATATTTGCAATGAGCAATTTAGAGATGTGTAAAATTGATTCAGTGTCTTGCTGTCAGAAGGAAAATTCATTTTGAATCAAAAGTTAGATCGTTCGTTTAGTTTCTGCACTTTTGTACAACGTGAAGTCTCACTTCATCAACCTTTCTAAACATATTTTTTGATCCAGGGGAGGACAAACCGAGTCTAAAGGTTGGAAGTGATCTCCAGTGTGTTCTGCACCATCCAGTGCAATAAGAGCTGCAGGAGAATACATTGTGGTGGGGAGTGGGTTGAAGACGTGGTTATAGGCGCTGGAAGTAGGGGTTTGGGGGGGGGTGTTTCAGCACCCCCAATATGACCATGCTGGAGTTAAGAAAGTGAATGAGCAACAAAGATGACTTCAGTTTTGTTTTTATCTTGTCATATTTGCTGTATGTTGAAGGAGAGAGGTCAAATGGCAGGCTATATCTTCTGACAAATTGCTGCTTATTATTTTAACAATGACATTGGTCTTTACTTTCTCTAACTGCAAAGCGAGAGGGTTTTGTAAAGTGCACAATGTAACAATTTTGCCTGGGTACAGGAAGTGTGAAAGGAAAGTCTTTAGGACTTAAGGGGCATATGTATCAACATCACCATTTGCGATTCTCAAATAGCGATTTTTAAAGAATCGCTATTTGAGAATAGCAAAACGGGATGTATTTAAAAAATTGCAAACTTTTTGCGATTTCTTAAAATTCCTTAATTGCGATTAGCAAATTGCGAAATCGCAATTAACCCCTTCCATGCGGGGCGGATTCCCCTGCTGTGCTGAGCGCTGCTTGCGCGGGCGTGGTCATGACGGAACGGTTCCGTCATGAGCACAGCTCAACCGACGCTCATGACGGAACCGTTCCGTCATGAGCGTCGAAGGGGTTAAGGAATACCTGCCCATTCATTCCTATGGGCCAGGAGACCCATAGGAATGAATGGGAAGTAATTCTCAAATAGCGAATCGCAATTTGCTAATCGCAATTTGAGAATAATTTCAAAGGTGCAAGGGTGTCATGATGACACCCTGATGCACCCCTGAAATTAGCATGTGTGTGCATATGGCGTACATACATTCCCTAAGGGCATGTATGAGCGCCACGTGGCACTTTGTAAAAATCAAAAAAGTGCTTTTTGAAAGGAAATCGCAAATTACCACCAACTGGAAGTTGGTGGTAATTTGCGATTTCTTAAGGATAATTCGCACAACTTGGGTGCTTTTTACATATCATTTAAGAAATCGCAATTTGCGATTTCTTAAATGCTTACGCAAAATTAAGAAATCGCTAAATTAGCAATTCCTTAATTTTGCGATGAGATTTGCCTCATACATCCCGATTACCTATTTTTTAATCGCAAACGCTGTTATTTTGCGAATCGCAGCGTTTGCGATTAAAAAATCGTTTGATACATATGCCCCTAAATGTTTTTAAATATGCAACGAAATATAAATACTTGCACATGCCCTCTACAAATATTTCAAAATATATTGGCAGTTAGGAAAGTAAAAACGGAGGCCATTTTTTGTAACTCTGAAGTGTGATAGAAAGAAAGATTTGAACAGGATTAAAACCAATGAAGACACTTTACTTGGAGATGCTCTCTGAAACCAAATTTCCACTCATCTTTTGTGTACTATATAGTTTTATCAGTAAAATTGCATGTCTGTGCAAATTTAATTTCTATTTCAATGGAAAATGTGCTGTCCGTATATGACCGTCTGCCCAGGCTTTAGTAATGGAGTTGTGAAGTGTGCTCCATAATGCAAATCTGGCTACATACCACACCCTTGCCACTCTCCCCCTGAATGACATAGCTCATTTGCTCCTCTTGTTCTTAGTCTGAAGCTTGGATTTTTCACAATCTCTATGATTTTGGTGATGTAACATTGATGGCAGCATCACCACTCTGAAAATTGTTCCAGCACCAGTGGCCATGGTACAGTGAGGGAGCTGTACTGTGGTAGCTCACCAACGTTAAGTTGTCAAGCGCAAGCAATAAGTTGCCTCCACCTTGCACAATTTCTGGCCACTAAAAGGCCTCCGAGCGAGATTTCTCAACACAGGCGGTCGTGGTAATTTGCGATTATTCACGCTGAGAAAGCTGCCACCCGAGTAGAAAATCTACCAAGAACCATTGAGCGGATTGGGGAAAACTGCAAGGCCACAGTCGCATGTGGATCACAATGGCTTTTAGCATGATTTTCAGAGCTGGAATTGAATAAAATGTACTACAGTAATAAACAAATTAGGGGGAGGGTAGGGGTGTAGCAGAAAGGAGATGGAGTTATGGGGAGCACTCATGGCAATTGGCCAATGGTCTGCAATTGCATATGTATTGTGTTGTACTGTTGCATTCATACAGTGCTTCATAATCCATTGTAGGGTGTTGAAGCACATTATCAGAGAGGTAGCGCGCTACACAGTGGAGGAGTACATGACATGTTGTGTTTACTGTGAACCTATTAGGGAAGCATTTTAGTGTTGAGCATGAGTGACTAGAGAGGTGCTTTTATCTTAACTTGGAAAGCAACACCTAGCAGTGTGTTGGAGGAGGAAGTGTGAGAGATAGACATTATAATTGCATTATTTTTACAGACTCCTTAGCGGACACTAATAGGTCACATTTTAATATTTTTATGGGGGTAAAGGCACCAGCTGTAGACATATATGTATATGCTGTACCTGCTCTCAGCGTACAGAAGAGGTATCCTAGTTTCGTGTCGGGTGCGTTAAAAGAAAGACGCCGACACCAGCTGCGTTTCAACGCGTCTTTATTCTCCCCGTCTGCTTCCCTATCTGCCGTTTCCTCCTCCTGCCCTTTCAGGTCAGGCACAGCGAAACTACAACTCCCTCCTTTTTATTTTAAGTGTTCCAAGTTGTGCTTTCTTACAGTTCCTCGATAAGCCGGGTGGGTCTCCGGATAGTTCTCCGTGGTCGGTGAGGGAGACGCCCTTCTCTCAGCAAACTTGGACACACCATTGGTTGATATTCTTCTTGCTCTTCGCTTTCTCTGTTTTATTTGTCTGTGTCCCATTCAGGCTCGTTTGTTCGGGTGTACACCGCAGGATTGCATTTCTTGAAGTGTGACACATCTCGTGTTCTTCTCTTGGTTCCGGAGGCGGCTGTGATCATAATTTCTTTCCGCCTTGTCTCTTGCAATTGTTGGACACCATACCGACTGTCGGCCTTGGTCTTCCTCTCCTGTCTTACTAGTACTCAGTCTCCTTCTCGGATGTCGGATACCTTGGCGTGTTGACGATTGTCTGCATACTCTTTCATTTTTGCTTTCTTGGTCTTGTCAATGATCACTAGGGTTTCGTGGTCTGAGGTCGGGGATCTGGGTTGCATGGCAATGTCTGCAGTTGGTATTCTGGTGCGTGGTGTTCTTCCAAGCATCAGAGTGGCGGGGCACCTGTTGGTGGTATTGTGTGGTGTGGTCCTGTACGCTCGTAATACTTCATTCAGCGCTGGTTGGATGTCGCGTTGAGTCAGTTCGGTTTGTTGTGTCGTTTTCTTTATGGTGCCCATGAACCTTTCGTCCATCGCATTGGCCTGAGGCCACAGGGGAATGATCTTTCTGTGTCTGAAGTTCAGGTGATTCGCAAACTCTGCAAACTCGTGCCAGTTGAATGGTGGCCCATTGTCCATCTTCACTACTGCTGGGATTCCCCACGCAGCAAACGCTTCATCGATGACTGGCATGACTGCAGCTGCTCGTGTGGATGAGATTTGTTGCGCAATAGGAAATCTGGAATATTCATCCATGATGACGATGATGTACTTCCCACACTTCAATGAACCAAAGAAGTCGACAGCTACTTGTTGCCACACCTGGTCTGGGAGGTAGGACATTTGCAGTGGGGATGCGGTTCTTCATGTCCTATGAGTTGACATTGAGGGCAGTCTTGGAGTGTGGCTTCTACCATCTGGTCAAAGGATGGGAACCAGACTCGCTCCCGCAACGCTTTCTTTGTTGCCACCACACCTCGGTGTCCTTTGTGTGCTAAATTGACAGTTCCTTGTCTTAGTTGTTGAGGGATGACGATTCTCCTGTCTCTCAGTAATAGTCCATTGGTGCTGATCGTGAGATCGTCCTTGACGTGTCTGAATGATATGAGAGCTTGCATGTTGACCATGTTATTACAAGGCGAGCTCTATAGGTGCCTCCACGAGTCCGTGCGGATTCGATGCATGACGTTTTAGGGCGTGGCATCCTTGGCTGTCGCTTCTATGATGGCATTGAGTGGGACAGCAGGTGATCGTGCTTGATCGATGACGAAATGGAGATATTCTTCTGCCAGCGAGCCCCTTGTCTACGTCGAGGCCTGCGGATATCACGATATGTAATCTGCCGGGTTTTCTGCCTTCTCCGGTTTGTGAATGATGGTGTACGTGTAGTCTTAAAGGCGAATTCCCCACCTCTCGATCAGTGGTGGCATCTTCGCACTGGGATTTCCGAAGATTGTTATTAGGGCCTGATGATCAGTGATGAGCATGAAGTGTTTCTCATAGACGTACAGATGGAAATGCTCATACACCCATACGACCACCAGGCTCTCTCTCCTTTTCAGGCTGCGAGTATGCTTCTCCGTGTCGGTGAGGCTGCGACTAGCGTATGCCACGATGTGGCGTTGTTCTCCTTCATCATCATACTGGGCTAAGATAGCTCCAAGTCCAACTTGGCTCGCATCTACAGTGATCTCTGTCTTTTTCCGAGGGTTGAAGTATGCTAGGTTGATGGCAGAACTCACTGCTGTTTTGATTTGATTGAAGGCGTGCTCACGCTTGGCTGACCAGTGAAAACTCTGACCTTGTCTTGTGAGTTCATGCAGCGGATAGCTGATGGTCGCATAGACTTTAATGTAGTGTGCACAGTAGCTAGCCATGCCTAGGAAAGATTGTATGTCACTGACATCTCGGGCTGTGGGGTGTCAGCTAGCGCCGAGACTTTTTCAGGGTCCAGTCTCATTCCATCTTTGGAGAAGATGTGACCATAGAATTTTAGAGTGGACTTGTGGAACTCGCATTTGTCTTGGTTGAGTGTGAGGTTGGCATTAAGGAGGGCATGGCATACTCGATCCAGTGCTTTGTCGTGGTACTTGCGAGTTTTGCCGAATACCAGGATATCGTCCCTGTAACTGAATGAGTTCGGAATATGCTGAATGACACGCTGTACCGCCTCTTGAAAGATTTCCGCTGCCGAGGAAATTCTGAAATTGAGGCGCTTGTATCTGAAGAGTCCTTGATGTGTGGCGAAAGTGGTAATGTATCTAGACTTCTCGTGGAGCTCAAGTTGGTGGTACCCCTTGTTCAAGTCTAATTTCGAGAAGAACTTGGCTCCATTTAGGCGAGTGATCCTGTCGCTGATATGGGGACCTGGATGCCGCTCCCGCTCAATGGCTGTGTTTTGGGCTCGCATGTGCACACACAGGCGCACTTTGTTTTCTTGTCCTCGTTTGGGCACAACCACCACCGGTGATACCCAGGGAGTTCATCCAGTTGACCTCTCTATGATGTCAGCTCTTAGTAAGTCCTGTAGCTCTTCGTCCACTGCTTGCTGGAGGTGGAACGGTACTTTGCGGTGGTGCTGGGCCACAGGCGTCACTTGTTCATTGATATGTAGTCGTACTTTGAAGTGAGCTAGTTTTCTAGACTAGAGAACAGTTTGGGGAACTTGCTGATGATATCAGGCGAGTCGTCAACTTTATATAGGATTCCCACTAGTTTCAGATGTTCGGCTGTAGGTAGGCTGAGGAGACAATCAGCTGCCTCGGGGCCTTCTATCACATGGATTTGCGCATGAACTGTCCTGTCCTTGTAAGTCAGAGATGTGCGAAATTGACCCAGACACGGCAGGGGTTCTTTGGACATCCATGTGTATACACGTACAGCAGACGGTTTTAGCTTGGGCTTTGGGTTCATCTTCTTGTACTCAGTCGTGCATATGTCGTTGAGTGATGCTCCGGTGTCTAGAACGAACTTCGCTGGATGATTTCCCATTTGAATGTGTAGTCTGGATACTTCTTTAGCCGGTCGGGGTCTGCTACCATGCATACTTACTCATCACTGTCTTGTGATATGGGAGTAAGAGCTGACGATACTCTTGAGGACGATCATCGAGATCGATATGAACCTCGCGACTGAGTGCTGGATCTCGACGAGCTCGTTGAGCGATCTCCTCTCCCTTGTACTGCCCTTGCGTGGTGACGAAGCCCGGTGCTTCGCTTGGTCGACCCGGACTCTTTACTGCGGGTTTGGCACACCGCTTCGAAGTGGTTGTCTTTCCCACACCGGTGACACTGCTGTCTGATGGCTGGGCACGGATCCTTGTGGGGTAGTCCTGGCCACAGCGATAGCATTGTGGTGGTTGTTTCCGGGAGTTACTGTTCTTATTTCAACTGCGGGGTGAATTTGTGAATTGCAAGGGTTACCAACGATCCGATTGACGTCTTGAATCTGTTCGGGACTGTATTCGGAAGGCTTGTTCATGTTTCTCTGTCTTGCCAGTTTCTATCTTTTTTGCATGTTCTTCCGCTTGGTCATTTATTCGTGTGAGCTCCTCGATGTCATCAAGCGAGCAGTGCTTCTTCAGCAGGCGACAGCGCAGTGACTCTGACTAGCACCCTTCAATGATTCGTAACCGAAGTGCGTCTTCAGTGCTAAAGTTGTCGAATTCACAGTATCGAGCTAACCGCTTGAGGCGCGAGATAAAATCACCCATTGATTCATCTTTTTCTTGAGACGCGAGATTGAAGGTGTAGCGCTCATAGTCCAGGTTTCGTTTGTGGAGGAATTTCCTGTTTAGTGCTTCCCTCACATCTGCGTATGATGCAGAGTTGGCCGGCGGTAGTTCCTTAATGATCTGTCTGACGTCCTTACCCACTAGATTCCGCAACGCAATGAGTTGTTGATCGGGGTTATTGACCTGAGAGCCCTTCATGAAGTCCTCAAAGTCTTCTAGCCAGCTTTGCCACTTCGGGCCCATGCTATCAGTCAGCAGCAGGGGCTCAGGGGGACGCAGGAATGATAAACCCATCAGCATTGGTGTAATTTGCGCTGGACCAGGTCGTGCATTTTGCGAAGAATCCAGTGACGTGGACATGATGATGTGCAACTGACTCCACTCCCTTTTCCTGTCTCAGAGGGCAGTGGGACGTCTGGTAATGGAGATGTGCAGTAAATCGACGTGAGGTCGCAAGCTATCTTCTAGCTGAAACAGTGAGGCTTTTTTTTCTTTCTTTTTTTTTTGCATGACTCTAAGATGGCCACCGGATTGGTGATTAGGCCCCGTGAATGCTGTGGCTTGACTTTAAGACGGCCGCCGAACTGGTGCTATGGCTGCATGCTGCATTAGGCATCTGGCATTAAGGCTTACCCCTGCTCGAGGTGGCGTTTCATTCTTCTAAGCACCGGGGCATCTGTCAGTGCTTGAGTGGCAGACAATGTAGGGCGTGGCGGCGCACAACTCCAGCGCGACTCGCCATGTGCGTTTGCGGTGGCACACAATGACAACTGTTCACTGCACAAGCTGCAGCGCGTCGTAGGTTCTACCACTTCCTCTCCCCTACTTTCATGAATAGGAGTTGGTTTGTTTTAGGCTGTGCTAACATGTGAAATGGTCTGGAGCAAGCTGCCTCCTGACGATAGCCCCGGCACTTATTGTTTTACAAATAAACCACTGGGTAGCTGGGTGCTGGCAGGGAAGTGGAGGCATACAGGGATGCAAAGACCCCAACCCCATCCCCTCCTGAAGTCTTCTGGCCACACACTGAATGTTTTTTAATGCTTGCGTGTGCCCCATTGTCAGAACGGTACACAGCTGGCCTGGCACAGGAATCTCAGTGGTTAATACTCTTTGCAAGGTTTCGTCAGTCAAGGGGGACCTCAGTGTCAAAAAATGGGGAATATATGCACAGCATGTTTCCCAAATGTTTATGTTTATTATTATCATGTTGTTAGGTCTGGCTTCAAACACCTTTACCCGTCTTGATGTCCTCAAGCCACTATTTATTTAAAAAATACAATAAGACCTATAGAGAGAGACAGCTTTGGGTTTCCCGCCTTTAGGGGCAGATTTATGAAACTATCGTGCTGTATGGAGAGAATTCCACGTTGTTGGCTGTGATCCGCATTATGTAAGTGTGTGCTTAAAACCCCGTAAAGATGTTCTTCAAAGGGCATATTCTAAATTTGAGCCTGATAGTCCTAACCATGAATGCCTTCTCAACAGTTCACATGAAAAAATCTACCAGGGAGATGTTTCTGCCACATCAAAACACGTTGTTGTGGTATTAACAATAAGCCTTCTTGAACAACAGTTTTTTATTCATCAGTGTCGTCATTCAACGAAATGAGAGTCCTTGACATCCCATTTTATTCTCTCGCTAACTAGCAATATTGTAGGGTAAAGAATTCTTAAAGTGAATGCTACAGTTAAGTAATTCTCCCACAAATTCAGGGGCATATCAGCAAGGGCTTTTTCTCCGCTTTTTTGGCTTTAAAAGCCAGAAAAGCGGAGATAAAACCATCGCCCTATCAGCAAGAGGGTGCAAAGTGGGCGTTCCTGACATTCACAACATTTCAAAACATCCATAACGCGGCTTCGCGCTATCAGCAAGGATGCCCTAGCATTTTAGCAGACGTTAGTTTTTGGAGAAAACTACAGTTTTCTCCAAAAACTAACGTCTGCTAAAATCCTGACTTAGCCACCCCTAACATAGGGGATGGATTCTGCTGATACGACCACAGGGTCGTATCAGCAAGGTTATCGCCGTTTTGCAGGGAACATCGCTGGAAAACCAGCGATGTTCCCTGCAAAACGGCAATTTCCCCGCTATCGCTGGAATTTTTATCGCCTTGGAGATACGCGTTGCTAATAACGCGATATCTCCGCGATAAAAACCTGCGATAGCGGGCGTTAGGCAAAGGAGCGCTAATATGCCCCTCAATGAGTTTAAGAACTGGAAAGTCTTGGTTATAAAGGGATGGCAACACTGCATCGATACTCCCATATCCACAACCGCAGATACAGTGTTGTGTGGTAATGCTGAGGTGCCGCATTACTGATACAGATGTCGTATGGTAATTACTTTGTGAAGAATTTGGAGGAGGGAACCCTTCTCTCCTCACATTGACTGATCCTTAATTCAAGGTTGCCATTAATCACATGCATATGGACTATGCCATGCTAGTGATAATCAATGCACTCCAAGAAAATATACTGTTTGGAGCTAGTGTTTTAATAAATATATATTCGGACATCTATTACTACAGTGCAGAGGTAAAATACCATGTTTTCAACAAAGTAGAGGGGAGATGGGTCAGGAACGCCTACACCATCATCCTCTGGATCGTATCGGCTCTCACTATGGGGTTATGCAATGCAATTGTGCTCTAGGTTTGCTTAAATACAAGTGTCTATAACTAATGCATATGGAAACAAGCATTTGTACAGCCAACAGGGCTAGCCATGGAGACCTATTTATTTTTCTAATGGTTTTAGCAATACATTACCGTTTATTCATTGCACATTTTACAGAAGGAAAGACTTTGAATTTGTTAAAACGTGTAATATATCTGTTTTGGTGCAATTTTGTATTGTAATTGGAACTGACTTTACCAAGTATTGCCAAACCCAAGAGGTGACGGCCATGTAAAGGCTGAGCTAATGGGTTCTCCAATGCTTGTATGGTACCTGTGAGCTGAGTCATATTTAGGTGCAGGGTGAGTTCTGGTTGTTGGAGTGTGTTCATAATGGAGTACTGTCTACAGCTCTGGAGCCGAAGCTAAAGGCAGCAGGTGTCAGAGGGCTATAACACTGTTCAGATTACAAGCTCATCCAATCTTTGGCCTCTCTCCGGAGTGCGCATAGTGATGGTCACATATTTGCCATTTGTAATTACCAATTCAAATTATTTACATCAAAATCATTGTTGTTACTCAAACTGCTAACAAACACCCTCAAAGCCAAATGGTCTGAGTTGTTTTAGGCATATCCTTGTTGTTGAGTGATATGTCTGTATGCAGTAACAGAAAACTCACAAAGAGGTATCTAAGTTCTGGTCAGGCAGCATGCGATGTAAAGCACAGTATTATAGTTCACATGTTTTAAGCCACACCCTCAACCACCTAGGCCACGCTCTTTTTAGAAACCCAACCAACACTTTTTTAATCCAACTTAAAGAACTGTGGTCCACAATCGGCTTTTGCCTACAGACAGGTAAAAGCTGTCTCCTTGGTGAGACCTAAATATTGTGATGTAAAACTGTGGAATTTAGGAGCCGCATCTAAAACTTGTGAAGTCGAAAGCAGGAGAAAGTGCTTTGCTCCTCTGCAGCACTCACTCTGCAGCGTCTCTGGGCAGGCAGGAGGACGATGATGATGATGATGATGATAGAAAATTTATATTGCGCAAAACAATAACCCGCAGGTATCAAGGCGCCTAACAAAACAGAAATGGAAATGTACATGTACAGCCTTACACATAGGCTCGCAGGAAGAGGCGAGTTTTAAGGGCACTTCGGAATCTCTGTAGGGAAGGTAGGGACCTGAGATCCAAAGGAAGATCATTCCACCATTTAGGAGCCAAAGTGGAGAAGGCCCTGCCACCCCACTTAGCTCTTCGTATGCGGGGGACTGTCAGGAGCAGTTTCCTGGAGGAACGCAAGTCCCTTCCAGGGAGATAGTGGGAGATGATAGAAACAACTCCCATGTCGCTATTCCTTGCAATGGCTCTATAAGTCATACATAAGACTTTAAACCGTACTCGATGCTCTACCGGTAGCCAATGCAGCGCTTTCCTGGCTAACGTGGCCGAGGAGCGTCTGGGAACATCCAGAACAAATCTGGCTGCGGCATTCTGGACTACCTGCAAGCGCTGTAGTAGGCTCCTATTCAGCCCCGCATACAGCACATTACAGTAGTCCAGTCGTGAGCCGATGAGAGCAACAACTATTTGCTTTCTGGACTGCAGAGAAAGATATTTCCTGATTCTTCGCAGGGTGTGAATTAAGCCCCAACAGGTAGAGATGGTTCTACTAACCTGTCCGCCCATGTCCAGGGCAGGGTCTATCATCACCCCAAGATTCCTAGCAGATATCGTGGGGGAAGGGCATACTCCTAGCGAGTCAGGCCACCAGCTGGCTGACCATATGTTCTCGTTCCCTCCAAACACCATCACCTCAGTCTTCTCCCCATTCAGTTTAAGTGAATTCTGAACCATCCACTGACCAACTGCCTCCATACACGATCTGAAATTGGAGGCAGTTGGTACATCTGAATGGGAGAGAGAGACGAGGATTTGGGTGTCATCTGCATAGGAGACTACCTCCATCCCGAAAGTTCTAATTAATCTGGCTAGTGGGGTCATGTAGATGTTGAATAGGGTCGGACTAAGGGCCGACCCCTGCGGGACCCCACATAGCACCGGTCGGGATGGAGATAGGAACTCCCCCAGCTTGACTCTTTGTTCCCTTCCTTCAAGGAAGGAGGTCAGTAGATCTAGAGCTGCGTCCCTCACCCCCACTTCCCTCAGACGATATATAAGTACTGAGGGGGAGAGGGTGTCAAAGGCCGCAGTTAGATCTAACAGGACCAGGAGGGTGGTCTGGCCCCCATCCACTCTAGTGCGGATCTTATCAAGCACGATAGTGAGGGCCGACTCAGTGCTGTATTCCCTCCTAAATCCATGCTGGGAAAAGTCCAAACAGCCCGAGCCTTCCACAAAGGCAGCGAGATGCTTGTTTAGATGTGCCTCAAGCATCTTCGCAGGGGCTGGAAGCAGTGAGATCGGACGGAAGTTTTTTAGGACCTCCGGATCAAGGGAAGCTTTCTTTAGCAGGGGTTTAACTACTGCACTCTTCCACTCCAAGGGGAAGACACCATTCCTCATACCTAGATTCATGATTTCTACTAGAGGCGGTAAGAGGGTTTCCCTACACTACTTAATAATCTTCAAAGGGCAGATATCTAGGGGGGAGCCAGATTTGGTTTTATTAAGCAGGATCTCCAGATCTTGTAGGACCAGCGGGGGAAAAGAGTCCAAAGTGCTCAATGGGGAGATGTCTGAGGTGGTCCTATTCATCTCAGCCAGAGCAGAGGGCCCACTGATCGAGGCTCTTTGTATCTCAAGAGCCAGGTAGATATCCTGTATTTTGGTGTGAAAAAAGGAAGCAATTTTATCACATAGATCTTGCGAGGGTACAACAGGATCAGGCATTTATAGGTTGACTAAGGAATCAACAATTCTAAAGAGCTCCTTCGACGAGGAGAGCGAAGTTGTCATGGCCACAAAATAGTCTTGTTTGGCCTGCATAATCTCAGCCTTATATTTCCTGACCAGGAGTTTGTGAGCTTCCTTATTCTTGAGGTCCCAGCCTGAATGCCAGCGCCTCTCCATCCTCCTCACTTCTTGCCTGAGGAGTCTGAGGGATTCCGAATACCATGGGGCAGAAGGTCTCTTCCTAGCTCGACGACGGGTCTGTAGTGGGGCCAATTCATTCAGGGCCTCAGTGATAGCCTGTTCAAAATGGCCAACCGCGGTCTGAACGCTATCCAAACCCGTGGTAGAAAGGCTGACAACCCATGGCGCAAGGGAGTCATTACTGATATTCCTAAAATTTCTGCCAGTTCCCATTGTGTGTTTCCCTGTTTTACTTCCATCCATCTGAGGGCATTCCAAAAGGAATGGGACCGCAAGGTGATCAGACCAAGACAGATGTACCGGATCCTTAACGGTCAGACGATGGTCATTAGAAAAAATACCATCTAGAATGTGGCCTGCACGATGGGTAGCCCTGCGGACTCGCTGCGTGAGTCCGCAGGACGCCAGAGCATCAATAAGACACGAAGTATCTGATAGGTCAAGCCGTTCTAAATGGTAATTAAAATCCCCTAAAATGGAGAAGTTTTCCCGACCAAAGTAGGGTTCCAAATACTGAAGGATATTATGCATGAAGTCGGTCCTCGGGCCAGGAGGTCTATACAGCAGCATTCCATTGAAAAGAGGGCATTGCCCTTCCTTTACCGCAAAGTAGAGAGCCTGAACGCTATCCGGACAATCAGGTATAGGTACTGTGTGGCATTGCAGGTGATCTTTATAGAGAATAGCTATTCCCCCTCCCGCTCGTCCCTGTCTGTCCAGTCTGGCCAGGCAGTATCCTTCCGGGACCGCTTCAATCAGATCAGGGCCAGATGAGTCTTTGGCCCAGGTTTCAGTGATAAACACTAGGGCAGGCTTTCTATCCAAGACCATCTCCCTAAACATTATCTTATTTTTAACCAAGGAGCGGGCATTGATCAAGATGCCTTCTACTCCCGTTATCTTGGGTCTAATGACGGCAGGGTGATCGAATGAAGGGTGAAGGGGAAGGGGAACAGGGTTACCAGACAGACGCGTATGGTGGCAGCCACATCGTAGGGGGCAAAGAAAGTCGTCTGGTTCAAAGATATGCGAGCACCTCAAATGACGAGGTTTCAGGCGAAGCATCTCCTGATGCGTATATCTCCACGAGGAGGCAGAGGCCTCGTCTGAGTTCAGAGTCCAGCCGCCCAGCGCGTCCTCAACGCGGACGGGCGCAGACGGGCTGGACTCTGGCGTGACTCCGGCGTCACTGTGGCGTCCCCGATGCGCGTACACGCTGCGCGTCATGCCCAACCAATTAAGTAGGGCTCTAGCCAGTCCACGTGACGGCTCCAGCAAATGGCTGAGGAGTGCTTCTAAGACCCACCCAAGATGGCGCCCCAGGTAAACAGAGCGCGGGGACCGGGCCGCCCAAATGGCGGTGAATGCAGCAAACTTTTATAGTGCAGAGATGCGGTCCGGGTCTAGGAACACAGGTAGGGGCGACTATAAGATGTCTAGGCAATTCTAAACTAGTTATTAAAACCGAGGTAGAAGTGAGTAAAATTAAAAAAAGGAAAAACTAACAAAACGGGGAATTTTTAAAAATTACAACAGGCATCTACCAAATAGCGCTATGTGCAAGGCGATATCCAAACAGGAATAAGGCTCTCTCCTACCCACCTTAAGTACGCACTCCAAGTACAGCCTCTAGCCAGTCCACGTGACGGCTCCAGCAAATGGCTGAGGAGTGCTTCTAAGACCCACCCAAGATGGCGCCCCAGGTAAACAGAGCGCGGGGACCGGGCCGCCCAAATGGCGGTGAATGCAGCAAACTTTTATAGTGCAGAGATGCGGTCCGGGTCTAGGAACACAGGTAGGGGCGACTATAAGATGTCTAGGCAATTCTAAACTAGTTATTAAAACCGAGGTAGAAGTGAGTAAAATTAAAAAAAGGAAAAACGACAAAACGGGGAATTTTTAAAAATTACAACAGGCATCTACCAATTAGCGCTATGTGCAAGGCGATATCCAAACAGGAATAAGGCTCTCTCCTACCCACCTTAAGTACGCACTCCAAGTACAGCCTCTAGCCAGTCCACGTGACGGCTCCAGCAAATGGCTGAGGAGTGCTTCTAAGACCCACCCAAGATGGCGCCCCAGGTAAACAGAGCGCGGGGACCGGGCCGCCCAAATGGCGGTGAATGCAGCAAACTTTTATAGTGCAGAGATGCGGTCCGGGTCTAGGAACACAGGTAGGGGCGACTATAAGATGTCTAGGCAATTCTAAACTAGTTATTAAAACCGAGGTAGAAGTGAGTAAAATTAAAAAAAGGAAAAACGACAAAACGGGGAATTTTTAAAAATTACAACAGGCATCTACCAATTAGCGCTATGTGCAAGGCGATATCCAAACAGCTGGTCTTACACGTCAGAGGTGGGAGTTGTGCACTTCAGTGAAAGAAAGCCAAGGGCCTGACTTCCCTTGACATTGACTGACTTCCTCCACTGCCACACCCCCGGTTGTGATTGCAGGGCTCTTGGTGCCAATCTAGCTCTTTAGAAGGGGAGCTGTAGTACTTGATTCAATAGTCATGCATGTTATTTGCTTCCTGGCGAAGCAGATCCAAATATTCTCAACTTCTCTGGGAGTCAAGAACAAAAGGTGAAACATGGTCAAGAGATAACAACGTGGAGTGCACACGTGGGGGCAGGAGAACTAATAGATAGGGGACAGTGGAACTACAGAGGACGGGACAGAGGAGAAGCAACCAGAGGGCAGTGGGAAGCAATACAGATGGCGCAGCAGAAGCAACACAGGGTGTGGGGGGGAAGCCAGTTAGAAGGCATGGGGAGGAAAGCAACCTAAAGGGGAGAGAGAACATTGTGGAGGGGAAAGAAATGTAAACGTGCAATTGGGCAATGGGAGTGGGCGGGGCACATGGACAGGAGACAGAGAGATCACAACACAGAGGGTGAAAGGGAAGGAAATCACAGTAGGGAAACAGCTGGAAAACACATGAACTCTGGTGTAGTGCTTCAGCAAGAGATAAATCAGTGCCTTAAAACGTGGAAGGACATAAGTCATGCATCCATGCTCCAGACGTAAAAGGTGGGCTTACAGAGGGGACATGGAAGGCATACATGCCTCTAGGATGCATGGAGGGGTAAGGTGAAGAACAGGAGGTCGTACAAGGTGAGGGGGTGATGTGATTAAGTATTATATTAGATGGGAGAAGGGGGCAGAGAGGGATCTCTTTTGCAGTTGCTGATAACCAAGTGGTTAAATGATGATGTGATATTGTTAAAGATCTGAGGCATTTGGAGGAGTTGAAAGATATATCCTTTGACTTCTATCCACTGAGAATTTGGCACATGAGGATTAGGACAGGCATAGATCTATGCCCATAGCTATGTGAGTTGCATTAAAGAAGTACCACAGAAGTATTATTTCATTCACTCAATAAGGCCTTTTGTGAATTGGGCCCATGGAGTTGTCCACCTGTCTAAGAGAAAGTGCGCTCTGTTTTCAATTACTTTACTACATCAAATATTGTCAATTACGTCATACATTAGCAGATTTGAAAGATCATGATTTTAGTTATGTTCAGGGATTGTCTTAGACGCACACACAAATACCCTATAAAGCATTATTTATTTTTATATTTAAAGACTTAGGTCTTGATTACGATGTCGGTTGGAGTTGCCTTCAACCGACACCGTCGCAGTCTCTGGACTGACCGGCCTCTGGTTGGTGGTCCCGACATCGCAATTACAATGCAACCGCACATAGTGCAGTTCCATACTCCGATTTCTCTATGGGAGCGTGTGCTGCGGTCGTAAACTGGCCACAGCACAAGCTCCCATAGAGAAATGGGAGTTTGTGCAAATCCCTGCACCATGTGGCAGGCACCTCATGATGCCTGTCACACAGTACAGGAATTTTCAGGGGGACACCATAGGTGGTCCCTCTGGCCCGATCCGGAGGCCACATGGAGAAGGGGGCCCTGTTAGGGGCCCACAACATTGCTTTCCAAAAGGCTTTCCATGTCAGAAAGCCCGGCATGGAAAGCCTGTCTGAAATTGACATTTTAATCCCGACGGTGGAAACGCCGTCATATGGGATAGGGTTGCAGTCTCTGACTGGCCGACGGGCTCCAGGACCCAGTCGGCATCCAGCCAGATTGACTAGTCGGTTTCACTTTCAACCGCCCATATTGTAATTATGCAGTTAGAAGTGAAACCAAGATGTTAGTCGGAAAGCCTCTGACCTGACTTCGGAGGCTTTCCGACTCACATTGTTATAGGGCCCTTAGAAGACTGGTTAAGACCTGTATGCTACCTTGTGGATGTTTTGTGAATGTGCATTCTAAGGTGAAAATCTGCTGTCACAATTGTTCACAATGAAGCACAATTTGATCCCAAGCCCCATTGGAAATCAATGTGGAGGGCTGTCTATGCCATTTTGCGAACAGTCCCTTTGCTATGCAAGACATTTGAGAATCCATAGAATTACAAAGGGTTGCTAGTCACAACAAAATGGAAGCCAAACCATTGCAATCATTCTCCTTGTGCATAAGGCCCCAAGTTCAGTCTAAGGGACGTTCAACTCATCAGTTTATCCTTCAAACGTAGATGCATTGAGTACACATCATATAGGGGGAACTGGAATCTGTTAGCTTCAAGTTGTTGAAATTCACTCACTAGCATATAAAAAACGAATGTTACTACCCTATACTGAACAGTGCTAAACTAATAAAATGTGCACACTCCAAAGTTGGACCCCAATAGTCCATCAATGAGGGATAAATGGTTCACAATCCAACAGCTAAATTTAGATGGAAGGATTCCGGTATGCACAGAGAAGAAAAGTCCACATGTTTAGACTGGCTGAACTACAATTAAACTGTTACTATTTATGACTAACGTGAAATAAGAAAGTTGAAAAACAAAACGAATGAATGCATGTCAAGGAACATACATAGGTTCCGCTAAAGGGTCATACATGGTCTGAATCATTTCAAAGGAAACTTCAATTATGCAGAAATGTCTCTATGAGTAACTCCTTTTGTTCGCTTTTGGAATCTGACATACAGGCCGACCACAATTCCTTTGATTATAGTCTCCATTATGCTGATGAAGTAAAGAAAACGTATGCACTATCATCTTAGGTATTGATGTATTTGTTGCATATTAATGTGTCATTTTATTCAAATATTGTTTTAATATGATTTATATATTTTTTCATATAAGGTGGCATTGGTCTTTCACAATATATATTGTAGAATCATATCTTTTTTGTATTATACTGAGATTTGTGAGAGCTAGGCTCTCTACAGATGTGTAGACCCAGATCTATATTTGTATGCTTCTTCTAAAACCTTTTTGTTTAGAGAAAACAAACTATCAAAGCAACAGTTTCTTTTCTCTAAGCAAACATTGAAGTGGGCTTGACAGAAGTGGAGTTTTCTTCCTTTGAGTGGGGGCCATTCTGCATTTCCTTGCCCATTCCACCAAGCCCCACATGGTGGACATAATCAGGTAAAATCAGTGATGGCTGCCACACCTCAAATAGGGTGGGACGACTGTCACTGTGGCCAGGTATTACTTTTGCGGACAGACCATCAGCTCAGAAGTTTGCAAGGGGGAGTCAGGTCAGAGGTTTACGCTTGCAAAGCACAGTAAACACAGTACTTCCCAGAGTCCAAATAGAAAGGGGATCCGTGAGTTTGGTGGTTTTGGAGAACTGCCAATTTATGCCTGTGCTCCAATTCAACCAAACTCTAAATAAAGTCCTAAAGCTCTTCTGTCTTTTAGGATTCCAATTTGGTGTTGACCTATGTGGTAGAGGGGAAATATTCTCCAGATTGTGGTGACATGAATACATATTAATAAACTATGCCTCATCAGTGGTGAGATGGGTCAATTTTTCTCCTGGTCTTAAACTTGTTCTCTGTTTCTTTGCCCATGATGCAAATAATAATATACCAAGGATTATACTATCAGCGAGAATGTCCAATTCATCCTGTCTGGCATTTTTGAAAAGCATCCTTAGGAAAGTGGTCACATTGACTCTGAGATGCTTTAGAGGGTCAAGAACTGAACAAGATGCTCTAGGCTGGACCATCCGTGGACCAGACTCTGGGGTTGCCTTCTCTACAATGTTTTCAATAGAGGTGTCAACACCTTCACTCACCTCCTTTATAAACCCAAGATGCATTCTACAACCTGAAGAACATGTATGTTCATACTCCTCATCCAAGTTGTCCCCTTCCTTATTTCATTCTTCATGACAGAGTCATGTTTCTCAACACTAAAGATGGGGAAAATGCTGGTACTGCATTCCATTCTCTCCTTCAATGTGGATACGAATAGTGTGTTGCACTGGAATAATACCATAGCAATTATAAAGAAAAACATACGATGAAAAGCCCAACATACAATTTACACTAATAATATATATTAGACATCATTGCTCACACATTACATAAGTTAATTAATAACATCATTTACATCTATAAATACACATTGATGAAATTCTTTCTCAACTTTATTTTCCTAATCTCATAAACGAGCTTCATTAAACCTATTATTATTACTGGTACTATCAATAAATAGTGCATGTCTCTCAGAACCGTACAGATTAATAAAATGTGCAAAATATTTTCATAACATTCCTTGTGAAAATGAAACAGTCTCACGTTTTTAGGGGTACTAAACCAAAAACATCAACAGCTGAAAATTGTTCAAACATATCAAACATATAGTTATGCTTAGCATCATATTCCCATCTGCTTCTAGGTGAAGAAAAAAATAACTGTGCCTGAATGTGTGTCAGGATTCAGGTGGACAACAGACCTATGGGGGCTGAAGGTGCTGGAGAAGTGATGGATGGAGGCTGAGATGTACTCACTTCCTGGGTTTAGGTTATTGCTGGGTCATGGGGGAAAGACCTTGTAGCAACTTAATTCTGTTTCTCGCAACGTATTGCGTGGTTGCGTTGACTTTTTAATTCTCGCTGTAGTTCACATCTGCTTCATGCCCCTTTAGTGTCTATTATTTTTCTCTTCCTGGTTCACCTTGCTCTGCTAATTTCCTCACATATTACATCACTCATGGCATCTTCTATGATATCATTGAAAATATCACTGCAACATCTGAAATTACATAAATTATGACAGCCTTGTGCATGGCGAGGGAGCGAGTTATTTTTACCTAGGGCACAAGTTATAGTTACTTGAGATAACTAAAACTGGAGAATTTTAATGGTTTGTTAGTTTAAAACATTATGTTTTAACTGTAATCTTCACCTAACTATAACATCCCTTTAACCTTAGATTTTTTTTGTAAATTTCATAGCCTTTTTTTAATGTAAAGTAAGATATTATTACAATTCCTAAATATAACTTCACTTTCACCTATTTTTTTTCAGTGAATTTATATATTTTTTAACATAAGTAAGAATTCTATCGTCGTTCGTAGAGTGGGGTTGGACGCCCTATGTGCAGTCCACCAACTCAAGCCTTTTGAAGACTCTGGAAACCCCATACCACAAGGCGATCACTTTTTTATTGGAGAGGGGAGGAGATAGCTTCCTTATCAAGCCTTTACAAGGCCACTTGGACCCCATCCCGGGGCTGAATTCTTTTTTATAATGGAAGGGGCGTGTGTCCCCATGTCCCTCAGTATTGCTAAGGTCTCAGGGACCCCTGCGCCTGTCCTAGGCCTGGTCGCCCCCTTCTGCTCCCGCTGACGCCGACTGCCTCCAGAACGCCCCAGCCACCTCAGAGGTGGCCTCCAGAGCGCCCCAGCCACCGCAGAGCCGGCCGCTCGATCCGACTTTCCCGCCACTGCCTCCCTGCGGCACCGCCCCCCGCCGCCCATTCGCTGCCACCCAGCTGACCCACCCTCCCGGCTCCTTACTTATGTCGCCCACGCTCAGCATTGACGCGCAGCGGGCGAGCCGATTGTGCGCCGAAGGCGCGCCAAATGCAAGCCCGTCTGCGCCCGTCCACGCCTGGCCCGCGCCCCTCGCCCGACCCCCTGGTCCCCGCAGATACCAGCCCACCCGCCGGACGTACGCCGCCGCCACTCTCATCGCACTCAACACCGGCCGGATCCCCGGCTGCTGCAGAGCCACCCCAAGACGCACCCAAGGACCCTTCACCGCCACTCCTGCAACTTCTCCTGCATCCGGACCTGCACCGCACCCACCAAGCCGAGCACCAGCAGCAACCACCTGAAGTGCATCCTGCTCAACACCCGATCCGTCCACAGGCACGCCGTGGAACTCTGGAACCTGCTCGACACCACATCTCCAGACGTCGCCTTCCTCACGGAAACCTGGATGAACGCCTCCTCAGGGCCCGACATCGCTATCGCCATCCCGGACGGATACAAGATCACCCGGAGAGACCGCGTCAATCAGACCGGAGGAGGCATCGCCATCGTCCACAAGAACAGCATCCGCATCACGACCAACTCCGACGACACCCTCACAGCCGCCGAACACCTGCACTTCCAGATCCACACCGACCCCAAGACCACCCTCAGAGGCACCCTCATCTACTGACCCCCGGGACCACGCACACAATTCAGTGAAGACATTGCCGACTTCATCAGTCCGCACGCCCTCCCCTCCGCTGACTACATCCTCCTCGGGGACCTCAACTTCCACCTGGAGAACAACAACGACCGCAACACCACCACCCTGCTGGACAACCTCGCCAACCTCGGACTCAAGCAACTGGTGACCACCCCCACCCACTACGCCGGCCACACACTCGACCCCGTCTTCTCCTTCAGCAAGGACATCTCCTTCAGCCACGCCACCGGACTCCACTGGACGGCCCACAGCTGAGTCCACTTCAGCTTCAGAAGGACCACGCTCCACCACCACCAGCAACAGGTTCCCCGCAGAAGCTGGAACAATATCACAGCCGACCAGCTCGCCGCATCCCTGAGCCAGAGCCCTCCCGCCAGCTCAGCGAACCCCAACCAAGCCGCCAACAACCTCACGAGGGGGATCAACAACTGCGCAGACGACCTCGCTCCACTGAAGACCCCCCCCAGCAGACCCGGCAGCAAGAAAGCATCCTGGTTCACCGACGAACTCAAGAGCTCCAAGAAGAACTGCCGAGCCCTCGAGAAAGCCTGGCGCAGAGACCCGACACCAAACAACATGACCACCCTCAAGCTCGCCACTCGAAAACACCACCAACTGATCCACGCCACCAAGAAAACTGCATTCAAGGAACGACTGGACAACAACGCCCACAACAGCAAGGAACTCTTCAACACCGTCAAAGAGCTCTCCAACCCCAGCGCCGGAAACAACGACATCACCCCATCGCAAGACCTCTGCAACTCGCTCGCCTCATTCTTCCACAGCAAGATCGCAGACATCCACAACAGCTTCAGCACACAGCCGACGCACCCTACAACCGCACCAACGCCCCCCACCACCACCCTCCGCGACTGGACCCCGGTCAACACCGAAGACACCATCCGCACGATGAACTCCATCCACTCCGGATCACCAACCGACCCCTGCCCTCACCACGTCTTCAACAAGGCCGACTCCGTCATCACACCCCATCTACGGGACATCATCAACGCCTCCTTCGACACCGCAACCTTCCCTGAGAGCTGGAAGCACGCCGAACTCAGCGCCCTACTGATGAAACCATCAGCGGACCCCACCGACCTCAAAAACTACCGCCCCATCTCGCTCCTCCCGTTTCCTGCCAAAGTCATCGAGAAGACTGCCAACAGACAGCTGGCCGCCTTCCTCGAGATGAATGGATCCCTCGACCACTCGCAGTCCGGCTTCCGGGCCAACCACAGCACCGAGACCGCCCTCATCGCAGCCACCGACGACATCCGAACCCTGCTCGACAACGGGGAAACAGCGGCCCTCATCCTCCTGGACCTCTCCGCGGCGTTCAACACGGTCTGCCTTCGCACCCTAGTGCAGCGCCTCAACAACATCAGAATCCAGGAGAAGGCACTGGAATGGATCATCTCCTTCCTCGCCGGAAGGACACAGAGGGTCCGCCTCCCCCGTTCAGATCCGAAGCCACCGAAGTCATCTGCGGCGTACCACAAGGATCATCACTCGGCCCCACGCTGTTCAACATCTACATGAGCCCCCTCGCGGCCATCGCACGCCAACACAACCTCAACATCATCTCCTACGCCGACGACACCCAGCTGATCCTCTCCCTCACCAACGACCCCGCCACCGCCAGAACCAACCTACACGAAGGGATGAAAGACGTAGCCGAGTGGATGAAGAACAGCCGCCTGAAACTGAACTCAGATAAGACGGAAGTCCTCATCCTGGGATCGTCGCCCTCCTGGAGGCCCCCTGCCCTGGGCAGCGCACCCAAACCAACAGACCACGCACGCAACCTGGGCTTCATCCTGGACTCCTCCCTCTCCATGACCAGACAAGTCAACGCCGTCTCCTCGTCATGCTTCAACATCCTACGCATGCTACGTAAGATCTTCCGGTGGATCCCCACCGAAACCAGGAAGACGGTCACCCAGGCCCTCGTCACCAGCCGACTGGACTACGGCAACTCCCTCTACGCCGGAACCACTGCAAAACTCAAAAAAAGACTCCAGCGCATCCAGAACGCCTCAGCACGACTCATCCTGGACATCCCCCGACGCAGCCACATCTCCGCACACCTGAGAAACCTGCACTGGCTCCCCGTCAGCAAGAGAATCACGTTCTGACTCCTCACCCACGCACACAAAGCTCTCCACAACCAAGGCCCTAGATACCTCAACGATCGCCTGAACTTCTACACTCCCACCCGCCAGCTTCGATCGACCAGCCACGCCCTCGCCGCCATCCCCCGCAACCGAAGAGCCACAATGGGAGGAAGATCCTTCTCCTACCTAGCCGCCAAGACGTGGAACTCCCTCCCCACCCACCTCCGCCTGACCCAAGACCACCTCGCCTTCAGGAAGCAACTCAAGACCTGGCTGTTCGAGCAGTAGCGGACCCCCCTTCCCCAAGCGCCTTGAGACCCTCCGGGTGAGTAGCGCGCTATACAAATGCTTTGATTGATTGATTGATTGATCCCATCTCCCAGGGCTGAATTCATAATTAAATTGGGGGGGTTCCTGTACGCTCCCCTCCTCAAGCCTTGTGATGGCCCCGGAGCCCCTCATGGGCTGAGTTTATTAATTTGGGGACTCTGGGCGTGAGGCCCCTCTCCCCTAGTCGTGTGAGTCTTCAGGGTCAAAGCATTTTTTTGGAAGGGTGTGCATGGGTACCCCCTCCCTGAACAATCCAATGGCCCTGGGGACCCCATTCCCAAGTCCCGATGGCACCAGTGTTCCAAGGACCCCATTCCCTGGGACACTGCTGTTTTATGCCCTCAAGAGTGCTGGCAGGGAGAGCTTCAACTTCCTGCCTGCATTTTTTTGGACAGAGAATACAGGTTTGTTCTCACCGCATGGGAGTGAGAAAAGATGGCAGGAGCAAACAAGCCCGGTATGGGTGCAGGAAGGAGAGCTCTCAGGGGCAGCTGAGGTTCAGGGGTTCCTCTCACAGTCCCATGGGATGCAATTGCTATAGGTGTCCCAGTAGGGACTGGAGCACTCATGGTGCTTTTTTTTAAAGGTACCGTTGAGCTACAGATTCTTCAAAAAACAAAACAAATTGGGGGGTTTTGCCTACCCTGCCCCCTATATGTTTTTTATACTTTTTACTCACGCCCCACCATGCACAGTGTTGTAGTCAATGATGTCAGTTCCGTTGTTATCAGCAATGTTATCAATCATGTCCCAGAACATAAAATGAGTGTTGTAATATGTGAGGTCATAAGCAATGCATGGCGAGGGCGCAAGATATAGTTACTTGAAATAACTATGGGAGAGATTTTCAAAAAGGCGCACAACACAGCGAAGCCCCCTCGAGGCTGTGACGTGTTGCTCTACAGGGAGGGAGCAGGAGAATGCTATATTTTCAGCGATATGGCTCTCTCCTCCCCTTTCCCTTGCGATTTTAGCTGCCGTGCGCCATGCACACACCTTAGTGCCGCAGCGCTAGGGTGTGTGCATGAGTGTAGCATAGGTTTTTTACAGGAAGGGTAACCTTCCTGTACAAAACACTATGCAAGGCACGATGCAAAGCTTTTCCCACTTTGCATACGTGCTGCAGAGTGCAGCACGCATGGAAAGTCGGAAAAGCACGGAGAACTGAAAGTATTTCTCCTGCTAGCGCCTCTTTTGAAGGGGCATTAACTTTTGGCGCAAAACCATGTTTACAAATCTTTGTAAATATGGTTTTGCATCAGAAGGCATGGGTGGTTGAATGGGAACACCCATGTACCACCCATGTCATGCCCCCTCGGTGTAAAGTAACGCAAAGCAGTGCTTGGCGCGTCTTTGCGCTACTTACATGGTACTTCCCAGTGCAAAACAAGTTTTGCGCTGGAAAGAAAATAGCAAAACACAAATTTGCGCTGGTTAGCGTCACTTTCGTGGTGCTAAACCGGCGCAAAAGTTTTGAAAATCTGCCCCTATGTCTGTTGAGTTTCAGTGTCTTTTTAAGTTTGAAACACTACGTTTAAACTGACATTTTCACTGAACTAAACCATAATTTAACCTTTTTATCTTCAGTGAATTTCTGAGGGTTTTTTCAAAATACAAAGTAAGATTTTATTGTCATACCTAATTATAACGTCACTTCAACCTTTATTTTTTCAGTGAATTTCTAGTTTTTTTTAACATCAAGTAATATTTTATTACCATACCAACAAGACCAACCCCCTCCGCTGTGCACTGTGTAGGGTTGGCTGCAGGCTGCCTGTGGCCAGTCCCTGTGTCCAACCCCCTGCATGCCTGCTAAGCCCCAGAGATCCACCTTCCTTCAGAAAAACAATCATTAAAGGCATTTTGCTCTTTCTGTGCATGTAGCAGAATGCAGCATGCATAGAAAGAGGAAAAAACGAGGGGAAATAAAAGTATTTCTCCTTATTGCGCCTCCTTACACCTCCCTTGGGGAGGCGTAGGATTCTGACACATTTCCAGGTTTACAAAAAGTTGTAAATCTGGGAATGTGTCAAGTTCCATGGATGTTGTGCTGGAACGCCCATAGAACGCCCTGTTCCCACAGAGTTATGCGTGAAAGGAAAACATATTTATAAGGCCATGAAAAGTCACACCGGGTGACTTTGCATGGTCTTGTAAACATGGGGAAGCCCATTGCGCTATAGGTTCATCACTAAAAGTGATGCACTGGCGGTGCAATGGGCTTGTAAATAATCCCCTTAGACCCCTTTTTGCCTGATATCATTCTGAAACCCTCTATCTGCCTCTTACCTCATTTCTTTCATATCCAGCACCCTCTTTTCCTTCCTATATGTACTTCTTTGCATCTTCTTCCCTTCACCACCCCCACACACAACACATCCACTGACTTGTAGGCACTACATTTTCATTAACTTTCACCTGTCAATATTTTAACAGCTGTGTACTTCCTTCGCACATTTTCCCATTGAATCACAGTTACTACTACCACACTTTACAATTTCTCTGTGCGTTTTGCAGAGAGGCCATGGACTGGCTGAGCATGTATCCTGAACCCCTTTATAAGCCACTAACAGGAACTGTGAGAAATTTGCACTGCATTTGACCAGAGCCCCACAACTCTCAATCATGGGCTGTTACAAACATCCACTCACAACCTGAACTTACACAAACGCACAGAGATGGCTATTTCCACAGTAAGCACTATACAAGAGTAATATGTTGTATGAAAAACCTACAAAAACACAACCTTAGGAAAAGGAAACAGAAAGCATAAATAAGTAAAGCAGGAAGTATAAACAGGTACATCATCGCTATTGCCAGGCTAAGAAGTTAGTGTCTGTTTTTGTCAAGTGACGCTGTGCGGTCACCCAGTAGTGGGGTCCGGGGTGGTGCGAAACAGGCAAAAGAAGGGACTCTGGCCCTATAAGGGCAATGAAGACCTATTCAAGTAAGGCTTCAATTCTAAATCAGACCAATTGCTCCTGTCCCCACAGAAATAGACTGGACCCCATCATCTGGTATTCGGACCTGACATGGTCCTTTTCTCAGAGGACTAAACAAGTATAATCAGAATAAACAGGCAGCTGCCAACACCCCAACTATGGGGACAGTTGTCTAGACCAGCAACACAAAGTTACTGCGTGTACCCCGTACCCATCTGTCTAGATGCGGAGGCAGAGCTTTTCCTTACCTAGCTCTGCTTTACTTGAACAACTTACCTCTTCATATTCCACTTTGTACGAATTACTGTCAATTCAGGAAATTGCAGAAAGCTTCTTTATTTTTATTTTAAGTGATTTTTCTCTAAGTGATTTTTCTCCTGTTTGTGCTTGTTTGTACCTGTAGTTAGCGCCGAGAGGCCCTCGGGTGAGTCGTCCGTTATATTAAATTTAATTAACATAACAAAATGCTAGAAGTCCTCTTTTATATGTTGCTGCTTTACAGACGAAGTAAATGAAAAAAGAAGCGAATAAAGTGGAAAACTGAGATTTCAACCCTACATTTCCTCCCATAGCACACCACCAGACAAATACGGCGAACATGGCGGGACAGACATTATCATCGGTTTGTTTGGCATGATAATCTCGGGCAAGAAATCTAAAAGACCTGCTTTCTCAAAACTTGATTTTTTTTAGTGTGTGTGTTTTGAATTGTGCATGGCATTATTTGTCCTAACCATTTCAAATGTTTTTGGTCAATAGCATGAGAAAACTGTTTTGAACTGGAGGTTTCCATCTGGAAATCATATGGACAAACAAAGGTTATGAGATAGGCTGTCTGGAAAACCATCAAAACTGTGCTTCTTGTTATGGAGGAATCCTTGTTATACAAATAGATAAAACACATCAGAAGAACATTTGCTTTGAAAAGCAATGTGGTTGATGCTTGAATCAACCAGGGTAGACTTAGCAAAAACAATAGAACAATGGTCTTCCTGGAACTGACATTCAGGATAGGGGCATAGGAGGTACAAAGAATACATGGGAGTGGGCGGGTGGGGGCTAGGCAATAGGCCCCCATATCGTTGTGACTTGGTAGACACATTTTAGAGAAATTGGTAGCATAACACAAAATGATAGAGCCCCCACGCAAAATATGGTCCATCTGAACCTCAGAGTCTGCAAGGATGTGTGGCACACACTGCAGATAAAGTAATTAGGTAAAGCGTATTAATTGGTAAAAGTGCAGCATCTGAATTGCAGTGGGTGTGTACTGTCAAAGTCCAATTGAGTTCTGTCTTCCTTGCAATGTTATAATGTGTTCATTTTTAGGAGAACTTACTAGATAGCACAAGCTGACTGGTTTTGAAAGACCTGTTCTGGGGTTACAGCGGACTTACAGTCCACCCATTGCTTACCATTCATTTTTTTTATTGCTACTCATATTTGCTTGCTTCTTATTTGATGGCTTGCCTTCCTCTTGTTGTGTTTGTCCCTAGCATAGAGCGCATAACCTCTTTAGAATACTTTTGGTTGGCAAACTTTTATACTTTTTTTGCTAACATTTAGAGGAATACTTTTTTCTTTTTCATTCAGCTCTTCATGGAGGTGCATGTGTTTTCTAGCTCCCTGCCTCGTATGCAGCTTCACCTCCTAACTACCCACCCCACAAATGTGCTGGTGCTCTCCAGCCCTCCCAACTTGTCAGTAAAAGCATAGCAATTGTGATATTGTTGCTGATGTATGGCAGAAGAATATTCTTTAAGGATTGTTTTTGTTTCATCTCCTGCATTTCACATATTACATGCACACATTTGTATACTCAAAGGCATTCATGGCATTGGGGAGGTCTATTTGTTGCAATTGCTCAACTGGTGTCAGAGGCAGAAGGTGTACCTGGCATGACACTGCTACTGGTGGTCCATAAGTCTCTGATGTCACTGACCATGTCATGAGTGATGTAATATGTGACATCATCAGCAGTGCATTGCGGGCGCAGGAGTTATAGTTGGCTCAACTAGCTATAACAGGCGAATTTCTCTGGTTTTATATGAGTCAAATATTCAACCAACTATAACGTCCCTGAAACCTATGTTTTTTTTAGTGAATTTCAAAGGTTTTTTAAATGCTAATTCCTAACTATAACGTCTGTAAAACCTATGTTTTTATCAGTGAATTTCAAAGGTTTTTTAAATATTAATTTCATATTTTAATATTTATAAAACCTATATTTTTTCTATTATATTTTTAAAAATTTTGGAACTCTACTTCTTGTTTTTAACTTAAAAAATCACGTAATGTTTTATATCTTCCCCCAAAAATATGTATATATTTTTTTGGGGGGGAGAAAACTGCACTCCCATACCGGTAGCGTACCAAGCTCCATCACCACACAAATCCTATCCGCCATATTGCTAAACTCGTAAATGATGCGCATTTCGTATCCGACGAGTTCGTGGCACCGTGTCCCGCGTAACATCGTATACGCATGAAGTCACCCCAGGTACTACTTTGGTATCCGACGGGTACGCAGTACCAAGCCACGCGTTACGTCATGTACGTATAGTATCGCGCCGGGTACGCCATTCCCTTTTTTTTGTCTCAAAAGTATATCTAAATAACTTTAAACAGTATATGAGAGCACGCAAAAATCTAAATTATTTTAAACATTTATATATTTCTAACTGTAATAAACTTATATTATGATAAATATATTTTGTCAAAATCGCGTCGGGTGCGGCCTCCTTGCACGCTCGGTGCATGATTGCCATGTGACCTTAAAAAAAAGCATTTGATTGGTTCATAACATTTCCCATTGTAACTGTTGTAAGACCCCACCCATTTTACTCATTCTCTCTACAACGTTTGATGAGAGACACCTCTTCTGCTTAGAAAGCTTTTTTGAAAAGTGTTTTCCTGTATACACATATCTTATACTACACACAACATGCAGCGATCATCTTGATCAATATTCATGCTCTGTACATTAGCCTTCCACGTGTGATTGCCATGCATCTCATACGTTCCATCAAAAAACAAATATGTGTTAAACGATGCCCCTGGTGTGTGTGTCTGCACATTATTGTGCTGCCTTTCGGCCTGGGTATTGCTGGCTCTAAGGAGCATCATCAGCCACGGGTAGACTGCACATCCTAGATCACATGCCATCTCATTAACGATAGTTTCCGCCCTCCCGACACATGCTACCCTAATCTAAATTGCACACTCTGCGAGGTCAAAACTACAAAAGAAACACACATAAGTACACTTCCTGGCCAGGCAGGAACTGAACAACGCCCAAGTCCCCGGAATAATTATTCACACCCCTACGCTGGCCTGGCGTATGCAAGCCCAGCCCACTTTGCGTACGTATAAATAGGATAACCACGACGCCACACGTCCCTCTTCTTCCACACTACCTCAAATGATTTGCCGCATCCACCTCGCATATAACAATGCGCAATAAAAAAAGAAATGGATCCATGAGGTGTACTCCATATTGGCAATCAACACGGGCTCTAAATTGTGAGCCCTACTGCCCGTCGTCTACGAAAGGGATCCATGAGGTGTACACTCTCCTGCAATCAACACTCCATCTGAATTGTGAGCACTGCTGCCCGTAGTGTTTGCTCACACAACAATGACAGCAGGTAAGCAGAGCGGCCTGGGTGCACAGGGCCTCCAATTGAGTGCGCTGCAGCGAGAGGGGTGGGGTGCTTCAGCCTAGCTGTAATGATGTGATCTCTGACCTCATTCAGTCACATCGGTCTAATTTTAAGGACCTGCTGGACCGTACTGTAGGCCTGAGCCAGCGGGCAGCGCTGCCCTACAGACACGTGACGTTGGCTTTTAGGACTCTGTAGTGAGCTCCCTACTAAGTGTACATGCACACAGGCTCCCGCCACTGCATTACATGCGCACATTATGCTTCTAGCATGCGCTCTGTTCCTTTGTATGTGAACGTTGGCATAACATATTATTATTTAACCTTGTGTATTCTCGTACACTCCAACTCCTCTTTGAACCACGATTACCACTAACAGTTGGTTGATCGTACTTCAAAAACGTAGGATGCACTCAACTCCTATTTTCTATCAAGCTTGAAATAAACCTTCATTTACCTCCAGGCGTTTCCACCATTAAATTATTTCTCCCTTTTCCGACATTCCATTGATTGCCACAAGAAGGGCGGAGAGGGAGCTGACCCCGCAATGAGGCCCTGGCATTCTGACACCTTCCATCGTGGTATCAAGACACCGTCCCCGACCGGAGACCTGGTCTATCGGACAAACATACCCCGGACTAGGAGCTGGCACCAACACGTCGTGGGACACACCAGTGGTGGCAGGTGAGCAGCGAAGCCTCGGTGTGCAAGACCTACAATTGAGCACAGTGCGGGGAAGGGGTTGGGGTGCAGCACCCTGGGTGCACCGGTACATGCAAGCGATTTTCCCGTAGCTAATAATGTAGGACTATATCATCAAACAACGGCGATAACATTATCACCACTTTAGCGACAGGAAACTGCCGCTAAAGCGATGATAAGGGGTTGATAATATGCCCTTGTAAATTCCCATAGAAGCCCAGGTTCACACCAGAACCTGGGCTTCTAAGGGAATTCACAAGGGCATATTATCAACCCCTTATCGCCACTTTAGCGGCAGTTTCCTGCCGCTAAAGCGGCGATAATGTTATCGCCCTGCCTTCATAATATGGCCCATAATCTCTGAACTCATGTATTTAATTTTAAGAACTTGCTGAACCACACTCTTTCTCGCAGACTCCAGCGTCCTAGACAAACTGGTGACGGAGGGTAAACACTAAAGCTGAGTGCAATAGGCCAACGCTCTCTCTCCTTCTCCCTCTCTTCTTTTGACTCGTCCTTCCCTTCTCCCTTCCACCCACTCCCCCTCCCTTCCATTCTCACTATGGACCTTTCATTCGAACTACCTTTCTTTACCTCCTCCACATAGCACACATACTTATGTTTCATTTTTGTCTTGCAGGTTTCCTACGCTGCTTCCACTGGAGTCCAACCCACGTTTTTTTAATGATACTGTTCTATTAAAGTTACGTGTCTATTTATTTCTGCTTTAATAAAGGTTACTTATTTTTTCAAATAAATAACTAAGTGCATAGGTCTTCTTTTTCTGATGACACTTGTCTATTGTTTATTGTGAAAATCATCTGTTTATAGGAGATTTTAAGGACAACATTATTTAATATTGGAGTGCACCTACCAAACATAATCTAACTGACTATTAGACAAATGAAGCCTGGGTAATTGTACAACTGCAAGAGTTCTATGATTGTATCACTCTATAACACTATAAGTACTGCCCGTGTGATTACAGAACAAATAAGCACTGCCTAGGACCACCGGGGCTTCAGGGACTGCCGAGGCCCACCCTGCTATTTAAATAAAGACCCAGAGTGTGGAGATACCTGGTCTTCAGTTGACCTTGAGCCCCCCGAACAATTAGTAAACAATACCCGGGAAGGTGGCACTCCCCTAGGTTGCAAAACGTCTCTGTGCCCTTCCGTGCCGAATTTACATGTGATATTAAGATCCTCAGTCCTACAGAGACCCCGCAATATAATAATTGGATTGGCCACGGAATATTACCCACCCACCAGGGGCCTCATTTAAAAGGATGGGTGAGACCCCGCTTTTTTTTTGTTTTGTTCTTTTCTCTCCATTTTTACCATCCGCATCCCCTCTATTACAGCGATACAAGGTTTTCCTCCTCTCGCTTCAAGTAGTCGAACAAGTATTTGATATCACAGGGTGGAAGCCATGCACCACCCTCTAATAGCAAACACAAATGTCCAGCAAATGCACACCCCGGGACATTGTATGAGCTGCGTCTGAGAGGTCGCCCTCCCTACTACCATGATGCATTTGTTAGTATAAACGCATACTAACACTACTTACACACGTGTAGTACAGCGACCAGAATGTAGTGAGGAAGCGCAAAATCTAAAAATATAAATTCTACCAGAAGTCGGATGACATAGTTCAATGAGCCGACGACCCTGGCATGTGTAGAAACAGCTACATAAACAAAACGGGTCTTCAGCACAACGCAAGCAATTTTGAAATATTGCTGAGTGGTGCCTTCTTTTTGCCTTCTCCCACTCGTCACCAAATTTATGTGGTGAAGAGGCAGACAGCAGTGAATCCAATAAGTAGATTGATTACAAGAAAACAAGACACCTGAAACAACCACCAACAGAAGCAGACAGCAAAGCAACCATCTAATCCAGCACCGTGTACAAACTCCGCAAGGTTCCCCTCATGACAGCCCTACATTCTAACATTACTTACTGAGGGCCATATTATCAAGGAACGGCGTTATAATTATCGCCGCTAAGCGTCAGGAAACTGCCGCTAAAACGGCAATAATGGCCTTGATAATATGCCGTAGGGAATTCCAATAGAAGCCCATGTTCTCGTGTTAACATGGGCTTCTATTGCAATTCTCTGTGGCATATTATCAAGCCCATTATCGCCGTTTTAGCGGCAGTTTCCTGATAATTTTAACGCCGTTCCTTGATAATATGCCCCTTAGATTCTAGTAGAATTACATACTAATATTCTACTATGACTTACAATGGAATACTACACAGAGCACATGACTTTACAGCAATGAGCTCATAGTTTCATCCACGAGTCTTGAGACCGGTAGGGGTAAGACTTTCGATTCCCACTCCTTATATTGTATAAACGTAAACTAACATTTCTTCCACAAATATGCTAAAGCGCCCAGAGCACATCACTTTACAGCAATGAGCTCACAATTTAGGCTCACGGTTTAATCCACGAGTTTTCACACCAGTAGGGATGAGTAGTTCGCGTCCCACTCCCTATCTACTATAAACGCATACTAACACTACTTACACACTTATACTACAGCGGCTAGTATCCTACACCGCCCAGAGCCCATCACTTTACAGCAATCAGCTCGGTTTCATCCCCAAGTCTTCACACCGGAAGACGTAACTACTTCGCTTCCCGCTTCCTGTATACTATCAACACACAGTAGCGGTCAGTAGTTCGCTTCCCACTCCCTGTATGGTATAAACGCCTACTAACACTACTTGCACATGTATGCTACAAACACCAGACCACATCACTTTACAGCATTGACCTCACGGTTTAGACTCTCGGTTTCATACCCGAGTGTAGCACCATATCATATCACCACCATGACACTCTGAGCAAAACTGCACTTTCAGACCGTTAACAGTGATAACTACCTACTGTCGACCGCCAGTAGGTAATCCAGAACAAATTACAATAGTTCCTTGATTCTTTTAGCTTTCAAAAATTCTCTCTATTACTGTCTTTCTACTTTTCCATATAAATAGTTTTTTTAATATTCAAGTACACATCGAAGTCAGAAATGCAACGTATTCTATCAACACACTTTCTAGAACATTCTACAACACGTGGAGGTTAAAAGTTCATACATTTTTTTAAACCTAACAATATTTTTTTGCAACATTTTCTCGAACATTTAACGGCACGTGCAGGTTAAAAGTTCACAATTGTTTTAAGTTCGAACAGTGCCTTCCAAATGAAAGTAGCAGGTGTGGTTGAGTTGAGCAAATTGTATCCTATAATATGTACTATAATATGTACGTGCAAACTGCTTTTTCTTAACCAATCACCAACATACTTTTCCACAAAACGAATGTGCACCCTACTTTTAAAAAACAATGCTTTTAATCTCCCAATCAGGTACCGTATGCGAAAAGAAACTAGTTCCCCATCTTTAAACATATCTCTTATTCTACGAAGGAACTGCATGAGCTACAGACATCTTTCCATACCTTCCAGCCATACCTTCAAAATGCTAGTGTGGATCGTAGGCATAGCTATGTTTCCTGTTGCAAGAGGTATGCTGAACAGAGAGGTATTGACTTAGACCGAGGTTTACAAAATGTGAACATTAAATGGTTTGGACAGAGAGGATTGAAGTGGCACCAATTGTTGCCTTTGGTTAAAACCTGTTTGCATCTCCAACACCCTGACCTCATGATTGTGCACTGTGGTGGAAACGACCTAGGCACATTGACTGGGGTAGATTTGGAAATGCTTTTGAAGGACACCTTTGGACAATTGATGTTACTTTTGCCTCAAACTGTCTTTGTATATTCCAATATATGCCAAAGACAGAAGTGGAAATGGTCCAAACAATTTTGTCCTCATATTGAAAAATCTTGGAAAAAGTCAACAAAGCTGTCTCTGCATACTTCAGAGACCACAAAATATCCATATACAACAACAACATCCGTTTTGATATGGCAGATATATACAGAAGTGATGGAGTACACTTCACAGATCAGGGAAACCGAGTTTTCCTGAATAACTTGAAGCTGTACATTCGCACTTATATGTAGCTCCAACTAATGAACACAAGGGCTCTTTTTAGAGCCACCCTATAACTTACAACTTAGGCCCGCTATTTTAGGGCCAGATAACGCCAACTCCCGCACCCTCGCAAAAATGTATTCTCCACACAGCTGTGGCGCAGCGGCCAGACCATCTCACTTTGCAGCACAGACCTCTTGCTTTGATCCCCAGCTCTACTCACCCATAGGGGTGAGTAGTTTGCGCTCTACAAATACCATATTGATTTACCTTCGCACTCCCTATACAACATCAACTAAGCACCATACACAAGCTACAAGGTTCTAAACAAAAGTTCATCCAAGTACCTATAACTACATGCTGACACTACTTGCACAGATGTGGCACAGCGGCCAGAGCACAGGACTTCACAGCATATGACACACAGTTTGAGCTCACGCTTTAATCCCCGACTCCAGCAGCAGCTCAGCTTAGCAACATGAGACTCTAGACAATACCTCACATATATTCCGTACCCCAGGACTTTCATACCAGCACGGGTCAGTAGTTCATCCTAGTAGTTATAAACACATCCGGACACTACTTCCACAACTGTAGTGCAGAGGCCATGGCACATGACTTCACAGCATAATGAGGTTCCGTGAATTCTGAACCCGTTCAATGAAGGTTGTCGTATCGTGATGATTTTGGTATCAGCGAACCGCAAATGACAAGTGCGGTATGCATGAGTGTTTTCGTCATGCTACACCGATGGATTCACTGTGTATTTGACGATCTAGTCTGAACCCTTGGATTTCATTTTGTGCATAGCCGCCATTTTGTGGTTGCCCTCACATAGGCTAATGACTACAGGATGACTGTGGCCAAGCAAGCCTCTAGAGACGCATACACTTTAGCTTGAGTTCGTGTTGACTCCTGTTTGACCTGAGTCAACTGACCCTGTTGCCCGAGGCTAAACTTGTTGAGCCAGTTCCTTGTTAAGCAGCTGGTCAGATAGAGATCAAAGAGCAGGACATTGTTAATTCTATGACACACGCACACACCCCCCCTATCTTGCTTCTCATCTGTTTCTGTTTCTTCCTTTATGGCCTTATGGCCTAATTATTGACTTGGGTTGAGGTCTTTTATGATGGGCCCGTCCGGCCTGTTCGAGCAAGAATGCTGGATTTCGCCTAGTCATTTCTGAAGGGCTGGATAACTGAAAGTGGGTTTGTCGTTATGTGATGCCTCTGTAATGTCATCCTCTGATTGGTCAAATTTGTAAGTAATTAATGCTAGCTAGGAACGTGGTTTTTGGCATAAAAGAAGATGCTCCGCTCTATGAATTTGAGCAGTCTCCTGAGAACATACACCGTGTTGTACTTCTAGGATCTCTGTTACTGGCTGCAGCTAATAAAGTTGATCTTTGGCGTCACCGAGAAGAACCCCGTGTCTCTGTACTCTAAGACAGGTGAACCCGAAGACTTTGGGCGTGTCCCCTGTGCCGCTGGGTTTATAATCCCGGTTCTTCAGTTGGCGCCCATTGTTGGGCGACTTCAGCGGTACCGGTCCAAGCCTGAAGATTGTGAGGAGCTTCGTGTGAAAATTCTGGAGGGAGGCCTACCACTTCATCGACCCCTGTATGTCGTTGTGGTCCGAAAGTCTTTGCTGCGAAGTTCCCCGCTTTCCGACGGCTACGAAGAACTGCTGCCCTGACTGTCGCCCTGTCTTGGAGCCCTTTGATGATTTGTAAAGCGAGACGATAGACGGGTCTTCTGGCGACGTCATCGATATTTCAGTTAAGTATGAGTGGAGCGTCTCCCAGTCCTTAGTTTTTTTTGGTATCCTTCGGGATCGCTTTGATTTGGTACCTGCAGGCCCCAAAGCCGAGGGACTCGTGTATTCACGAGGCTATCGTTTTGATATTCCCTTGAAGTTTGAAGCTAGACTAGTGAGCGAAGATGCCTGGTCTTAGCAGACTTGGAAAGATATTTTGTTGTGGTGTAATAGGGATTCCCGATTGGAGGACTCGTGTCTGGTGCCTCCGATTGGAACTCCGACCTATGAGCTCTATTTAAAACACGGCGTGGGCCCCATCACGTATAATGATGTATGGATTAGGTATACTAGGAAGGATGGTGTCCTAAAATGGCCCCAATATGGTAGTTATGACACGGAGATTTTAGACAATTTAGAAGTTAGACTCTTCAAAAAGAAAGCCCGGCCGGCAATGTTTGACTCTTTCCGCCTTTGGCGAAAGGAAGCCAAACAGAAGGAAATTAAGTTAGCGAAACGAAATAAGCGTGAACAAGGTATGTCAATGGTGCAAGCTGCTATACAGTTTAGGGATAATGAGGAAGAACAAGAAAGCGAACAGATGCTTAGGCAACGTAAATTAGCTGTAGACAAATGTTATCCAGTTTTGCCGCCTCAACAGCAAGAAGAAAAGAAAGATCTTGTGAAAGATCCTTTAATGTCGCATCTATTAAGTTCGCCACCCCCTTATGCTCAGAGTGCTACCGCACCTCCGCCACTCGTAGTTGCGCAACCTCCGGTTGTTTTACCTCCAGTGGTTGCTCAACAGCCAGCTCTTCCTCCACTGGCTACTACTGCTTCGGCGCAGCCTTCCCAAGGGCCGCCGTCTTTGCTACCTCCTTCATCTGCTACTCCTATACCTGTGTCGTCTGTTCCTTCTGTTACTGTTCCGACTTCAGTTCCTTCTCATTCTGCTTTGTCTCCTGTTCTTTTGTCACCTTCTCCTTCTGCTCGACGGAGAATGACTGATGCGGTTGCTAGTCTTTTTTCTCCTCTGATGGGTTCATTGGGGATGTCTCCTGTTGTAGAGCGTAAGCAATTGCGGTGTCAATTGCCTGGTCCTGATGAACGGACAGTGCTGGATCACTTGGCGCGTAAATGGGTTACCTATCCTTCGCACTATGATCTTGAGGGTGTTATGGATGTTTTCCATCAATGGGAAGCACCGAAACAAAGATATGTTTTTGATGTGATGTGTTCTTTCCTTCGTGAACAGTGGGAAGATAGTGAGGTAGGGCAGACTCCGCCTGAGTTGTTCCGTGTGCAGTCCGAGTTTGCGAAAGGAACTATAGTGGGTTTTGATGTTGAAAGAGCAGTCGCGACATTGTTGTCGTTTAGGAGTGAGTCTCCTTCTAGGTCATTATTTGAGCCTGATTCTTCAGTTAGGAGAAAGGCGCGTCAATATCCAATGCGTGAGGTTCCTCCCGTTTGGAGACCTGGTGATGCGCAAGCTAATCCACCTGTTCTGCCACATTTCCAGCGCGTTTGGGTACATGTTCCATGGAAGCGTGCCGAAGTCCTAGCTCTAAAGCAGACTCTACCTGATCCACGTAAAAATCCTGCGGGGTTTTACAAGGAGCTATCCCAAACTACGGGTTCATGTATTATGAATTTGGCTGATATAGATATGTTATTTGGGAATGTTGTTCCACAGCCTATATGGGGTAAGATTCGTCATACGGATCATGCGCAGGAATTAGGTGATACATGGAATAATCTTAGAACTGCAGATGAAAGACAAATAGGTGGTGCTAAACCCGAGAATGTGATTGCTGACCTCCCTGGTAGAATTATTGAATATATGAAGACTTTGATGCCTGCTATGCGTGTCAATTGGGACAAGTTGTCTGCATGCAAGCAGAAGAAAGACGAAACTGTGTCCGACTTTTTCACTAGATTTGAAGAGACATTTGTAGACCACAGTGGTCAAGACATGAGTACAGAAGGTGGTCAAAGGTTGTTCGTTGACAAGTTTGTGCATAATTTGCTTCCCGAGTTGTGCAATAGGTTGAAGGATTCTGAGAGTGCTTGGGCTGTTTCTTCGTCAGCACAGATATTGGCTACTGCCCAGTACTATGAGAATAGAAATAAGGATGAGATAGAGAAAGCGGATAAAAAGACTAAAGAATTGAAGACTAGGGTTCTTTTGCAGCAAGCATACCCGCCTCGCAATACCCAGCTTGATTATCAGCAACCCCAACAGTCAGTGTGCGTATTGCAAAGAAGAGGGTCACTTCAAGAATAGTTGCCCGATTTTAGTACAGCGCACGAATGGTGTTTCTGGTGTGAGAGGTCGAGGTGCTCAACAAGCTCTGCGAGGTCGAGGACGTGGTATGTCTCAGATTGCGCGTTCCTTGCCTCCGCAGAATTCAATGAATTGTTTTGATCAACAGAATGGCACGTCTGGTAGGACGGCTCAGTATTATGCGGACGATTATTACGTTGAAGGTGAGAATATGGAAGGTAATGATTGCTAGGACAGCCACAGACAAAGAGAGGGAGTTGTTTCAGTTCCAGTAGATCAGAGTGAACCTTATGTTGAAGTGATTGCATCAGGTGTGTCAGAGCCTTTTCTGTTGGATACTGGTGCTGCGAAGAGTTCTATCATGCACTCTAGACTCCCTGGCGCACCTTTGTCTGGCTTAACGAATGTTTCAATAGGTTTTTCTGGCGCCCCGGTTAGTAATCCGATTTCTAGTCCTTTGTCTCTTTCTGTCGGACCTTGTGAATTCAAAGCACCCCTCAATCTGACGACAGGTTGTGGTGAGAACTTGTTGGGATTGGACTTGTTGAAGAGGTTGTATGCAACGCTTTATTGTTCTCCTTCAGGAGTACAGCTTACATTGGGAAAGAGAGTGATCTCTCCGATGTATTTGTCTAAAGACCGACTTCCAGCTGAATTGTCTTTTCTTCCTGATTCTCTTTGGGCTACTGGTCCTAATGATGTGGGTCTTTTGGAGATTCCGCCATATGTTGTGACATTGAAGGCGAATGCTAGATTGCCACGCATTCCACAGTATCGTATTTCAAGTGATGGTGAAAGAGCACTTTTAGCGATCATCTCTGACCTGATTGAGAAAGGTGTGATTGAGGAAACGAGAGGTAATGTGTGCAATAGTCCGGTTTTGCCTGTTCTGAAAAGAACCGATTCTTCTCAGCCTCCTGCATATAGGTTTGTGATCGATCTTTGCGAGGTGAATAAGATCGTTGTTCCACAATTCCCTGTTGTGCCTGATATCACCGCTTTACTGACTTTGATTTCGGCTACAGCCACGTGGTTTTCGGTGATTGATTTGAAGAATGCTTTCTTCAGCTTCCCGATTGCCGTGGAGAGTAGAGATTTCTTTGGTTTCTCTTTAGGGGGCCGAAGTTTCCGGTTTAAACGCGCTCCTCAAGGCTATTGTGAGAGTCCATCGATCTATAGTCAAGCTTTGAAGACGCAACTTGATTTGTTGGTTTTACCTGATGGTGCTGCCCTTATTCAGTATGTTGACGATCTTTTAGTTGCTGCTGATGACAAAGAGACTTGTAGAGAGGCTACTCTGTCGTTGTTACGTCACTTGTCTGATTTCCATCATAAGGTTTCTCTTTCGAAGTTGCAGTATTGCCGACAAGAAGTTACCTACTTAGGTCACCTCTTATCGAAGGAGGGAAGAAGATTGACCCCATAAAGAATTCAAGCGATTGCGAAAATGAGTGTGCCTACGACACAGAGAGAAGTGCGTGCGTTTCTGGGTATTACATCATACTGTAGACAGTGGATTCATAATTTTTCGTTGCTTGCAAAACCTTTGATAGCTCTTACTGTTAAGGATACTCCGAATCCTATTCCTTGGACTGACGAATGTCAGAAGAGTTTTTCAGAATGGCGTGATGCGCTGTGTTCGGCTCCTGTGTTGGGTACTCCCGATTACAGTAAACCTTTCACATTGTATGTCCACGAGAGAGAGGGATGTGCATTGTCCGTTTTGACTCAACAGTTTGGCGATAAGCAACGTCCATGTGCTTATTTTTCGTCGACTTTCGATCCGGTAGCCAGAGCGTTGCCGAGTTGTTTGAGAGCTACAGCGGCAGCGGCTGTTTCAATCCGACAGTCTGCTGGTTTGGTGATGGACAATACACTGACTGTGATGGTTCCACATGCAGTGGATACCTTGTTGAACCGTACCAAGACACAGCACTTAACTAGTGCTCGGTTGTCAGGTTACGAATTGACCTTGTTAGCAAGTCATGTGCATATAAAAAGATGCAACACGTTGAATCCAGCCACGTTGTTGCCGATCTCAACTGAGACAGATGATACCAAACAGCATGATTGTTTTCTTAGGACTGAGGAAGAAACGAAAGGGAGGATAGACCTTAGGGACACTCCTCTTGCAGAATGTGATGGTACTTTATGGGTTGATGGTTCGTGCTTCAAGCTTCCGAATGGTGATACGACTGCGGCATATGCTGTTACGACTTTGCACACGATTGTTGAAGCTGCTCGTATCCCACATAATTCAGCACAAGCGGCAGAGTTGATTGCATTGACAAGAGCGTGTGTGTTGTCGAAAGGGAAAAGAGTGACTGTGTACACTGACAGCCAGTATGCGTTCAGTGTTGCTCTTAGCTTTGGACGATTGTGGAGAGAACGTGGGTTTCTGACTTCGCATGGGACTAAGATCCAACATGGTCAATTGGTGAATGAACTTCTTGAATCTCTTACTTTGCCGTTGCAAGTTGCGATCGTGAAATGCAGTGCGCATAAGAAAGTCACGGATGATGTTGGTCGTGGTAATGCGTTTGCAGATGAAGTCGCAAAAGAGACTGCGAGAGATGTGATGAGTCGAATGTATGTTGCGGGTCCGGAGAGATGGCTTCCAGATAGAAGTATGTGTGAAGATACGATTGAGAGTGTGAAATCCATCCAAGCTGAAGCTACAGAGAAAGAGTTGAATGAATGGAGGAAAGCAAGGGTAAATTGGACTCGGATGGTTGTTGGGTTGAGTTGTCAGAGCATCAGCGATGGTTGTTGCCTGATGCGTATGTACTTCCAGTGGTTACGATGGCACACGGAATGGCTCATATCAGTGCGAAAGGGATTTGTAAGTTGTTGGCCCCAGGATGGCAAAATGCTGGAATTCCTAAGTGTGCAGAGAATTTGGTCAAGAACTGTATGGTTTGTTTGATGTACAATCCTGGTAAGGGAACTCCAACTCCAGCTGGTCATTTTGCTCCTCCCACGTATCCGTTTGAGGCTTTGCAGCTAGATTTCATCCACATGGAGAGGTGCAACAATCTAAAATATGTCTTAGTGGTTGTTTGCTCTTTTTCTAGATGGGTGGAAGCCTACCCTTTGAGGGACTATACTGCCTCGTCCACAGCTAAAGCCCGTATTAAGGAATTTTTCCCTAGGTTTGGGTTGCCGAGAATGGTCTGGAGTGACAATGGGAGTGAATTTGTGGGTCAAGTGATGAAGAGAGTGTGTGATGGGTTAGGAATCCGGCAGAAGTTCCACGCTGCCAATCATCCCCAGTCAGCTGGTCTAGTTGAGTGCTACAATGGCACGTTAAAATTGAAATTGGCCATAATTCAAGCGAGCTCTGGTCTACAATGGCCTGATGCTTTGCCGTTAGCCCTTCTGTCCACAAGAATGACTGTGCATTCGCGAATGGGTCTGAGTCCTTATGAGGTTGTGTTTGGTCGCCCGGCAAATATTTGGGGAGTGCCGCGGCCGACAAAATTTAGTGAGATAGAACACCCTGTATTGCTTGACTACCTGTACGAATTGACGGCTAAATTGCGTGTTCTGCATCAACAGGTTCATGATACTTTGCCACAGGTTTCTGAAGATCCAGGGCACGCCATTGAACCTGGCGCGTGGGTGCTCGTGAAGAATTGTCAGCGAACCAAGAACGAGCAGCCCCGCTGGACAGGACCTTACCTGGTGTTGTTATCTACCCGTTCTGCGGTACGAGTGCACGGTAAAAAGAACTGGATTCACGGCGTACATTGTAAGAGGGCCCCTTTGCCTCTGCCGTACGACCGGTGGGTCCAAAAAGGACTTCTTGATTCTGAGACTGAGACCGTGCCTCGTTTTCTGCCTTTCAGCGATGCCCGTTTGATTGGAACAAACACTGAGCCAGAAAGCGACGATCTTCTTCAAAAAGCTGTGCCTCCATCGAACCGTTTGAACACTGTTGAACCTGAGCTACTTTTCCGAGAACAGACATTGCCTGGCAAAGAGCGTTATAATTTGCGACTGAGAGTCACGGGACAAATAACAAACTAAGTTCCTTCTTTGCTATTCTTAAGATTAGCTCCCCTCCGAGAAACTATTTTGATTTTTGTTTTTCGAACCACCATCCGGGTTCAGCTGTAGGGTCGCGGTGCCAAGTCCTTGGAGTACAAGCCGAAGACGTTAGGTCGACGGTTCTGGTTGGTCTAAGGGCGTTCCCTGGACCGACAGGCGCATTCCTTAGCACGGAACACCCATCCGCCGCGAGCAGCACGATTAGAGGATGGAGTTTTTCGAGATGGAGAAACCTACTAAAAGAATGAGCTTCAAGAGCAAAATGTGTATAGTAATGAGTAGAAAACGTTTTTTAATATTATGTCTGTTTATACTGTTTAGTTTAATGATGTTTTTAATTGGATATGTGACATTCTCTTTTCAAGAGACATTCATGCCCACTACACAACCTGTGCCTCCTCCTACTGTTCCTTCGCATTCTTTTCACCCTCTGCCCGAACATGAGTCCATTAGGAGAATGGAATTCGCTAATAATTCCTTTGTTCAGCTTCTGCACCAACACCAGCTAGTAGTGAACACAACTAATTGTTGGGTGTGTGGCCTTATGCCCCATACTACCGATAAAGGTATTCCTTACCTGGTTCTGCCATTTAGCTACACTGGTTCTGTGTGGACATACAGAACAATGTTCATTTATGCCCGTGAAGTTAACCCCCTACGTTCTGTGAAGGATAATCCGAAGAATAGTGCTCTGGTCAAGGGAATAGTCGACATGATTAGAGGAATTGGTTCCTATGAGACTATCCCGAGAGATGAGACGCTAGCGTATATTGGGTGGAACGTTACTGGATATGGAGTTAGTCTGAGTGGGAACCAGCGAGCGAAGAGATCCTCTCCGATTTGGATAGTACCCCATCAGGGTCATTACTGTCTGCAAGGTAATGGCAAGAATCCTAGAGCTCAGTTAGGGAAGAGTGTTTGCACCGAGACATATGTTTTTGCGTCCCAGGCTTCCCCATCGTTTCTAGCAGCTAAGGGTACCTACTTCATTTGCCATGACAGAGCGTATACATGGTTGCCCCCTGATTTCTCGGGCACATGTTTTGTCTCGTTCTTGTTGCCTCCTACATTTACAGCTGCGGCAGATTACCACAAGATGAGAGTTGTTAGAGGTGTCTTCAGTAAGGAAGATACCGCAGGACAAGAATTGGGAGATTTCTTGAAGGGTTTTCTGCCGTTTTGGGGACCTATGGTTAACAGCAGGAACATACGGCAATTGACGAGAGTGGTTGAGTCCACCATAGTCGAAACCCTTAGTAACTTGACTGCTGAGCTCCAGTCGGATCGCCTTATGACTCTTCAGAACAGAGTTGCGTTAGATGTCATACTTGCGGATAGAGGAGGGGTCTGTAAATTGATCCAATCGAGCTGTTGTGTTTTCATTCCAGACAACACTCCGACAGTTTTCCAAGCCATTTCCAAGCTACATAAGATCTCCGAGTCCGTACATGTGGACGAAGGAGATTGGTCGTTAATGGGATGGTTCTGGGGATTGTTATCGACCTGGGGATGGAAGATCCTGATGGTCATTGGGATGATATTAGCTATCCTTTTCCTGTTCTGTCTTTATGTACAGTGTGCTCCCGCTATATGTGGCCTTTTTGCTACCTCGTGTTCGAGGAGACCTGTCCAGAGAGAGTTACTAAGTACTAGGATGATGCTACAGCAACATCTTAATGATCTGATGAATATAGACCTGGATTCAGATTGACGTGAGTTTAGGTTATTGCCTATGTAAGGGCAAAAGGAGGGTCTGAGGTTCCGTGAATTCTGAACCCGTTCAATGAAGGTTGTCGTATCGTGATGATTTTGGTATCAGCGAACCGCAAATGACAAGTGCGGTATGCATGAGTGTTTTCGTCATGCTACACCGATGGATTCACTGTGTATTTGATGATCTAGTCTGAACCCTTGGGTTTCATTTTGTGCATAGCCGCCATTTTGTGGTTGCCCTCACATAGGCTAATGACTACAGGATGACTGTGGCCAAGCAAGCCTCTAGGGACGCATACACTTTAGCTTGAGTTCGTGTTGACTCCTGTTTGACCTGAGTCAACTGACCCTGTTGCCCGAGGCTAAACTTGTTGAGCCAGTTCCTTGTTAAGCAGCTGGTCAGATAGAGATCAAAGAGCAGGACATTGTTAATTCTATGACACACGCACACAACCCCCCTATCTTGCTTCTCATCTGTTTCTGTTTCTTCCTTTATGGCCTTATGGCCTAATTATTGACTTGGGTTGAGGTCTTTTATGATGGGCCCGTCCGGCCTGTTCGAGCAAGAATACTGGATTTCGCCTAGTCATTTCTGATGGGCTGGATAACTGAAAGTGGGTTTGTCGTTATGTGATGCCTCTGTAATGTCATCCTCTGATTGGTCAAATTTGTAAGTAATTGATGCTAGCTAGGAACGTGGTTTTTGGCATAAAAGACGATGCTCCGCTCTATGATTTTGAGCAGTCTCCTGAGAACATACACCGTGTTGTACTTCTAGGATCTCTGTTACTGGCTGCAGCTAATAAAGTTGATCTTTGGCGTCACCGAGAAGAACCCCGTGTCTCTGTACTCTAAGACAAGTGGACCCGAAGACTTTGGGCGTGTCCCCTGCGCCACTGGGTTTAAAATCCCAGTTCTTCAATAAGACACACAATTCGGGCTCACGCTTTAATCCCTGAGTCCCGCACCAGCTCACCTTACCCGCATCAGATCACATGTCACTTTATTTAAATCAGTGGTTTGCAGAAACACAGTTACTCATGAGCAAGGTGCTCTAGCTCCGAAATGCGTAGGGTGTTTTGTGTCTAAGCCTGAATAAATACCACCTTGCAAAATTGTGTCCACGGCCTGCTGCTTGGTGTATGAGGAGACATTGTCGGTTTATATATAAAAAGCGAAGATGAGTACTTGCAAAGCCTATGTGTAAAGCACTCACAAGGTATCCGATTTACAAAATGCTTTATTTAGCAGAACCCCACCTCCTGACAGACGCGTTTCGCCTCACGGCTTTGTCAATGTCAGGTTTCTCGTGCAGCATTTCGACATTTCAAACCATAGCATATCACATGACTATAATGAACAACAGTGATGGACAAAAAGTGTTTTACAATTGATACGGCCATCTTAGAACATGTTCATTCTAATGCAGTTCAATTAATTGTCGATTGAAAATAAAGTGCAATTGTGAGTTCAAAAACCAATTCATTGGTAAAATAAAATGATATTTGTAGGAAGGTGGAATCTGACTATATAGTTGCCCCTAACTTTTTGCCTGGTATTTGGATGGTTTTTGACTAGTCTGGCTGATATCCTGCTATCCAGGACCCCAGCCTATCTGCTTCCTCCCTAAAACTGATGTGAGTACCCTAGGTACCTTCCAATTAGATACTGAGGACACCCTATCAGCCCCTTGTAGATGGTACCCTAGGTACCCAGGGCATGGGTCCCTCAGAGGCCTACCAGGGCCTGCAGCACTTATTGTGCCACCCCTGGGACAGCCATACCAAATTACACCACCAGACCACTACTGTAGTCTGGGTAAGGTGGTGCTTGCACTCCTTACAGGGATAAAGGTATCCTGTATCCCACTTAATACAACACATATATCCTCATAGGTCACCCCTAGAGCAGGCCTTGCTAATCCTACAAGGCAGGGTGCTGAGATATGTGTAAGGGGGGACCCCTACCTGAGTAGGGCCCCTCTGAAACCTTTGCAAAATCATTGCTGGGTTGTTTGTAGTGTAGCCATACCATATACTCTTAACCGCATTATAAGTATATCGCGATAGCGTGATAACTTGAGAATGGCTACACAGAACCATATCGTGTTTGGTGTCAAACATGTAGGAATCATACCCCCAATCCAGCCATGGGACTGAGGGCATGATTCCCCCCTGCTAGAGGGGCGATATGGGAAAAGCGGCAGAATTTAGACACCAATTTAAAAGTGCGCACGTAGTACAAAATGGATGCTACCCGCCACCCACACGACTCTAGCTGCCTGTTGCGGGGCAGAACTCCAGCCACAGCAGCTGGACAATAGGGATCCTGTTGCAGGGAGGTGTTCCCACCTCCCCAGACAGACTATGTGGATTGGACCTGGGTGGGTGCACCATAGGATGCCTTTCAGAGTTGCACGTAGGCTTCTCCAGTGCCTACATTCTGCATACACCGCCTGGAACCGGTTCAGGGGCATCCTGTCCCCTGCCCTGGCGGGAAACACACAGAGGGGAGAGGGTGTAGCCACCCTTTCCCGCCTGATCTCTCATTGGTGGGCTCTGATCTGGACACTCCCCTAATCTTTGGATAAAGGTGAATACTGGGTCCCCAGAGCCACAGATTATTCTTGAACTTCACAGACTTGAACTTCGACTTTGGGGTAAAGGAGTTACCCCCCTGCTTGGCAGGCAGGCACCTGAAACACTGCAAGTGACCCAGTTGGAACCTTGCTGCTCCTTCGGACAGCGACGACTCTTTCCTACCTTGAGGTGGGTTTCCAAGCATCCCAGAGGCCAGTAAGTGTGCACAGCAAAGCTCAGCACCGTGGACCCCGTGGGTGCCGAGATCCCCAATACCCCAGGACACCGGCCACCTCTTGCACAGCACCCGACCCCAACAAGTGGGGAAGTTGTGCTTTGGCCCATTATTGAGCCAACCTCTCAGCATCATCTGTGCCAAAGATTGACACCCTAGCCCGCTCGGGCGACCCGTGGGTGCATCTTTACGCATGCCAAATTGCTGCCTCCTGCGGTCCCTTGTCTCTCAACTTGTGGGCCCTAGCGGAGGTCAATCTTCAATTCCAAGAGTTCCCCTGGTTGCTCCAGGCCTGCTCTTCAGTCTCCTTGCTGGAGACCTTGCTCACACCTCGTGGGTCTGCACCAGTAGCAGTTTTGTGTTTCTTGCATGGGTTGCGGTTGCCAAGGCTTAGTGGATCCAATCCGGACACTAACACTGCAGCGACCCCCATCCTTTGTGGGACAGTTGTCCTCCAGAAGCTGGCCTTCCTTGACGCCTCCTGGACCCCGTGGCTTACGATCCAAGCTACACCTCTTCCACCTGGAAGCACCCGACATTGAAGGGCGCCTTCTCTTGAGCCCCCTGGTCACTGTGCCGTGACCCAGACTCTGTCCCCTCTGCTTTCAGGTCCTTCTCTACAAGATCTACATTTTCATTCTTCACGACAACGGCGACGCTTCTTGCTAGCAGCAGTTCTTCACGTTTTGCCATTGAAAATCAGCCCGCGACCCGACATCGAAAACGACCTATGCACCCGGCTTCCCTGGGGCAGGTAACAGTGGTACCTCGGTACTCTCGTGGGTGTGGGCTCTTCAAAAGCTTAACTCTAAAGTATTGAACTTGAACTCCTGCTAGAAGTGTTTTTAAACATGTAAAATTCAACCGCGACATTCTCCATAGGCTTTAATAGAGATCCCGACAGTAGCTTTAGCCACTGCACGCGTCTCCCGTGGGTCTCCTTCCTCACTACCTTGGGTGGTTTCTCAAGGGGCCGGCGACCCTAAATGCCCTAGGCATTGTCTGTAGAATTGTCGTGGTTCTTATACCACTTTTTTGATATATGGTTTGGTCCCCCCCGGGGCCCTGTGATTCCAGTGCTATTTATTGTAACTATCAATGCTTGTTTGAATTGTATCTTCACCTCTAGCCTCATAAAGAGACTAGTGGGGTCATTCCTAGAATAAATACATATATTTTATATATATACCTGTGTGGACTACTCTTTCATTTGGTTATTCAAGAGGTTATCTATGGTAAAACAATAAGCTTAACACTCCTTCAAGACTTAGCCTGAAGGCTGCTCTCCACAGCTACCACTAGGATAGCTTTCTTTAAAGGTTGCCTTTAACATATCACCATAAGAGTCGAATTGGACTGGTACAAGGTGTCCCCTATAACTAGAGGACAGCATATGCCAGGCCAACTTCTCACAATATTATTGACCACAATATGTATAAATCAAAAGAGACATGTTCATATGCATTACTATATTGGTCATTTATAATTCATTTCTTAATATCAATTATTTCGATTGCATAGAAATACTCTCCCAACATTCATTATCTGGCCCTGTATGGGCTTGTATGTCAGTTTTACTGAGAATTATTTAATCCAATCAATGAAATATGATTTCAATTGTATGGTTTCAGTTGTGGAGACGGCTAATTCCACTTAAGTTTCCAAAGACAGAAAAATATCTATTTACATATCAATATATATCAGTCTCCACTAAAGATGTACCCAAAGCTCTTCATCGTTGTTCAAACTTATCGGGGCCTTAGTTTGGAGGTCGATAATATATTTAGACTCTAATATTCTAAGTTGTTTCACTCTATCTCCTCCTCTTTCTTTCCTGTCCACCTGATTTAGACAGTAAAATTTCAAAAGGTCCCGATTGCTTTGGTGGTGTTGCTCGAAGTGTCGCGCAACTGGATATGCCTTATCCTTATTAGATATAGTGCGCATGTGTTCAAGGACATGTTTTTTGGTGGGGTGAATAGTACTTACGATGCAACGCTTGGCGCACGGGCACTCCAAGCAATATACCGTGAAGTCAGAGTTACAATTTAGAAACTTAGTTATCTGTCTGATGGGTCTGGAATCACCTGGTCTTCCTTTAAAGTTGGTCTTCTTGCTGCTATATTTGCAAGCTTTACAGCGAAGACACGGAAAGAAGCCCTGTATGTTCATCTTATTCGTATATATATATATGTTTTATTTGTACTTTTTGAAACAGTACCTTACACACAAACATTGGCAAAGGTGAAACCTACTGGCTTTGCCAATTCTTGTTTAATACAACATATAATTACACTCACCAGTGCATTAATTATGGGCAACAGCATACTGATCCCATTTTCGCACTACATCTGCATATGAGTGCAAAGTCAGGGTTTTTCGATTGACCCCTATCCGACAGCACGACTGCCTGGTGGCAAAGACATGTTGGGTACATGCTGAAAGCTTCCCTTGGAATGCATTCTGCTCATTGCTTACCATTGCCTTTGTGCTTTGCAACTCACACTTGCTTGCTTTCTATTTGCTAGCTTTATTTGTTTTAGGCTGTCCAGCATGTCTTTGTCTATCCTGTGGAGCATAGCCTGTATACCACATCTCTGGCTGGCTGTGAGTATTCTTCGAGTGGTCGCTTTCTGGGAACGTATGTTTTCTTTTTGGTGAGGCACTCCATGAGAGTAAGTTTTTTCAGTTGCCTCGCTTGCATTCTAGTTCACAGCAGTAAATGTGCTGTCTTTCTTTGAAAACGTTTCCGGCCTCCTGTCATTCGCCTTGACTGATTCTACTTATCTTTGCCGCTACTAGCTCATCAATCTCACGTGCCTGTGAGAAACAATGTTCTATCTATGAGCTTGTTTATTTTGGCCAGTGTTCTGTACTAATAGAATTACTTAAACAACCCTCTTTCTCAATTTCACGCACATGCCATAGGCGCTGGAAGTGGATTGCTGAACCACCCACAAAAAGAATCATGTGGAGATAAGAAGGGAATGAGAACTAAACAGGCCTTTAAAATCTTATTTTTGTGTTGTTATGTTTGCTGTACATTTAAAGACAAAGGTCAAATATTAGGCTCTGTCTTCCAAGGGAGGTTGGTGTTTACTTTTCTTTCTCTGACTGCAAAGTGAGAAGACGTATGTGGCAATCTTTCTGGGTACTGGGAGTGTGTAAGCAAATACTGTAGAATGTAATTTTTTCTAGCACACAACATAATTTAAACTGCAGTAAATGAATTGTACAAATATTTCAGAATATATCAAAATTCAGAAAGCACAAATGAAGCACATTTCTTGTAATTCTGAAGTGTGATAGAAACAAATATTTTAATACAATCAAAACAAATCAATAAACTCTGTGATGCCAATTTTCACACATTATTATGTGTGCACTGTATAGTTTTATCAGTAAAACTGTGCAAATGGAATGGTAATTGCAATTGGATATATGTTGCCTGTAATGGCAGTGCGCTACCACACAATACATACTCCACTCTACATCACTGCACTCTATGCCACTGCACTCCATGTCACTCCACTCTACGACACTCCACTCCACTCCACTCTATGCCCCTCCACCTTGTGCCACTCCATGTTATGACACTTTAATCTACGCCACTTCACTCTGTCACTTCACTCTATGCCCCTCTACTTCACTCTACACCACTCCTCTCCAAGACATTTTACTCCACTCTACATAACCCCACTCTATGACACTGTACTCCACTCTATGCCAGTCTATGCCACTCCACTCTACTCCACCATACGCCATTCTACTCTGACACTCTATTCCACTCTACAACACTCCACTCTATGCCACTCCACTCCAAGACACTTTACTACACTCTACATAACTCCACTCCACACTATAATCCACTCTACACCACTCTATGCCACTCCACTCTACCGTACGTCACTCCACACTGACACTCTACTCCACCCTGCGCAACTCTATTCTACATCACTACTCCACTCCACCACACTCTACCCCACACCTCTGTACAACACCCAACTCCTTTCTTTGCCACTCCGCTCTAGCCACTCTATGCTATTCCACTCCATGCCGCTCTCCTCTACGACATGCCACACTATGACACTCCACTCCACGGTATCCCACTGCCCTTTATGGCACCTCATGATTCTATACTCCACTGTACACCACACCACTCCACTCTGCACTCCTCCACTCTACGACACTGCACTCTGTGCCTCTGTATTTCATTCTATGCCACTCCAAGCCACTCCATGCCACTCTACTCTATGCCATTCCACTCCATGGCACTCCACTCAATGACACTCTACTACACTGTACGACATTCCACTCTATCCCACTCCACTCTACTCCTCTACACAACACTTTACTCCATTCTATGCCACTCCATTCTATGTCACCCCACTCTACAACACTCTACTCCACTGTACACCATGACTATCTACTCCACCCTACACCACTCTACACCACTCCAAGCTACAACACTCTACTCCACTCTGTGCAACTTTATGCTCCTCCACTGTACAACACTCCATACCACTACCCTCTACTCCACTCCATGGCACTCTTCTTGACTTTAAACTACTCCATTCTACACCACTCTACTCCACTCCACTATATGCCACTCCATGCTACACTACCCCACTCCACTCTATGCCACTCCACTCTACTCCACCCTACGTCACTCCACTCTGACACGCTGACGCATCCCTCAACTCTCCGCAAAATTTGTGTACAAAATCACGCATTTGGACCCTCTTTAAAGAGATACCACAGACCAAACTTAAGAACACAACCACCAATTAAAAAATCAAACCCTCTACACATTTTTTTAAATCAGATCCTGGTTCCCATAGAAAAACTGCTAAACATGCACCTACATCCACAAAGGACCAACCTATTTAACTTCCTTCTTTCCAAAGGGTGTTTAAGCACTCCTTAAAACGAAATTAAGTCTCTCCCTTGTTAAACAAATGATGATCCAGAAGATCTTAACAACTGCAGGCCTCCCTTTTCTCTCCAAAGCCCAAGACAGATGTGTTAACAATCAACTGAAACAATATACCAATGAAAACTACCTTGGAAGATCATTCGTCAGGTATTGCAACGCCAACCTGACAAGGAGAACGCCCTATGATGAAGCATGACACCCAACAGGGTTTGTGAGGGCCCTAACTTCTAAAGGGGAACCTCTAACTCAAGACCGACTAGTCCTCTGTCTTCCCTTTCTCTTCTTCAGGAACCGCATACCTTCTTGTATTACATGCTGTCTTATGATGTCATGATCATTTTGTTAGTTTTATGTTTTATTTTGGATTTTAGGCACGATGATACCCTTTGGTCAACCCTTTGCATATATCTTAATGTTTTTTAAATTGTTTTTGTTGTTTCTTGTGTTTTCTGAAAACGAATAAAATATGTGGGCCCAAAAAAATTTGTTGGAGGGTAAACAGGGCTACACGGCACCCTTGGCAACTCTCAGACAACCTTAAAAAAATGTCATCTTTTCTTTTTAAACACAACACAGTTTTCAATAAAGAAAATAAAATGTATGAAAGAAATTGAAGGCAATTACAGACATGATGAATTGCTGACTCCAGCAGGTCAACTTTCCTGTGCTGCCCACCAATCAGACTCTCAACTGGGGCCTACCTCATTAATTTTCATGTGTTAGTGTCGATTGCGACTCATTCCTAAACAAAACAAATTCAGCCTAACTATTAGTACATAGATTGGTTCATAAAACTCAATGCCGGTCACAAAAATACTGATCACAAATTGCAGCCAGACTTTTGCAACCAATGTTTAATATATGGGGCCCTAACTACATACATTAATAAATTACTACTTACAGACAGCTTTAGCATCACCAAAGTACTGCAAATACTTTTACCACAGAAATATTTGAACATGTCCCAGCAAACTCTCTCTGGTGTTGTGATTAAAGAAAAATCACATTCTGTACATTCTGAAACCCCTAGTCTTCCGATATTTAACACCAAATTTTAGTTGAGCACAGCAAACTGTGACGCCATCAAGAATTGCTGAAGCAGCTATTGACGCTGACTCTAAATTATGAAGCATGCACTATATGGTGAATGGTCTCCCATCCCATCCCTACGATGCATCTGACCATATTCGGCCAATCACATTGTTCAAATTTACACACCATTTCTCCACAGATTATGTGGAGACACTATTTCTGAGATTTACTTACACATAGATATACTATCCAATCTGGTCTGCTGAGATTTTATTGCTATGAAAAAGAGCTGTTAGATTATGTCGGAGCAATATGGTATGAATAACGCTAGAATTCTTCAACTCCCAGGCGCAATATGGTTTTGTGTACTGAGAACGCAAGAAAAATCAATGGGGCATATTCTCAAGGACTTATCGCCGAGTTAGCGGCACTTTGTCACAGCCAAAGTGGCGATAAATGTATCGTCCTATTCACAAGCTGGTGCTAACAGCTCATATCACCAGTTTTCCTGCGAATGCAGCTGCAAAAAACATCACCACGGATGACACGGTCAACTCACGCAAATGATATGCAGAGTAGGCGTTCCCGTGCAAAAAGCCGCGACAACACCACTTCGCAACATTCTCGACGACCAGCCAGATAGGTGATAAGATCACAAGACATGGATAAGGCACAATAGCAGCAGGGATTTAACACCTGCTCCTACCTGATATTAAGTCGGACGACCTGCAGCATGAAAGGGAGCCTAGCCCAGAGCCACACCTGAAGAACAACAGTTGCCATGGAGCTACTGATCATGCAGCTCGGACACCCAAGAGGGCCACAACACCCACCGCCACCACCCTCAGGCCCGCCACCCCCCCCAGACCCTCTGCCCCCCCCACCCCCCCCCCGGACTACCACAGAGGCAGCACAGAAAACGACAGCGGACCTTCAGAAAATGCACCAGCCTCACAGACTTAACACCAGAGGATGTCATTGCCCACTACAGGCTCAAAAGGCCAACCATCCTCCGCATCCTGACCATCATTGCCCACAGGCTGACGGTACCAACACAGCGGACAACCAACATCCCTCCGCAGACAAAGCTGCTGGCTGTGCTGCACCTGCTGACCTCTGGGACTTTCCAACCAACACCTGCCAGAGTCGGAGGAGTCTCACAGCCAGCCCTATCAAAGTCACTCACACCTGTCTTGGATGCCATCATCAGCTTGGTACCCCAGCACCTTCACTTCCCTCACACTGTGCAGGAACAGCTGGAGACCAAGCAAGGCTTCTACGCCATAGCTGGCTTCCCGCACTTGTTGGGGGCAATCGACTGCACACATGTCCTACTTGTGCCCCCTGACGACACTGCACACAATTGCCGCAACAGAAAGCACACGCATGCCATCAATGTGCAGGCAATAGTGTACCACCGGGGACTTTTCACCAATGTCGTCACCAACTATCCAGGCAGTGAGCATGATTCCTTCATCTTCCGACAGTCCATCATCAACCAGCGTTTTGAGGCTGGCACCTACGCAAATGCATTGCTCGTTGGTAAGTACCAAATGAACAAACCACACACCTCAACTCCACAATCATGCAACTCACAACTCTGGGAATGCACACGTTACAAACTCACATACAACATGCCAAACAACATGCCCACCTACCAGACACAACAGCACAACTTACAGTGGTAACCTGGGCTTGCCATGTACATAAGCCATCAACGGCATGGCACCTCAACCACACAATAGTATATTGTGGTGAGAGGTGGGAACCAGGCATGTGCGAAGGAGGCAAGTGACCCATGAATGAGAATGTGCACACTGCCAAGTGTGGCAGGGATGTGCTGGACAGACTGCAGTATGCAGACCAGAAACATATCCATGTCGACATACACTGCTGGTGTTTGGAGTGTAGTGGACAGTGGACACAACCTTGTCACCTCAGCCAGTGGGGAAGATCGCGGAAATGTAGCTTGTTACATCCCCCCCTGTAAGCGTGAGCGGAGTGGGCTGGCCAGGCGCATGCCAGGCTAGAGTAGGGATGTGAATAAAAAGCACGTACCTCTGGGCGTGGTTCTCTTCCGGAATGGCCAACGTGTCTGCCAGGGTGGCTCCTCTCACCCTGCCATGAGGCTGATGCCGTGAGCGGTGTTGCCTGTGATCCTGTGCGCCTGCTGCAGCCCAGGCTGCTGTTCCCAGACCTGTCTTGCCTGCCCCTGCGCACCCAGGCCTCACTGCTCACCTGCCGACACCGGCATGTGTCAAAGAGGGCCCACCACGTGCAGTTGCAAGCTCCAAGACCGAGGCCCACGACCTTGGCAGCCTCCTCAGACCATCGCTGGCCTCCGCGACACAGGCCCCCAGCATTCCTTTCTCGTTGACGTACTCCACCACTGCCTCCGGCCTACACTGCGGTCTAGTAGGTCACACATTTGGAACTGAGTCTTAATATCATGATGGCCGAGTTCATATGTCAATGGGACGTTTTATATCACTGTACTCCCTTAGATGTGGTGCCACCAACTCTGTGCATAGCATTCGAACAACACCTGTCTGTGGTCCCTTGCTGACTACTGCCTTCGGCCTTTACTGCGGTCGAGTAAGTCACACATTTAGAACTGAGTCTTGATTTCTTAATGGCAGAGTTCATATTATTGTATGCAAGGAGAGTAGTAAGAGGAAGACGCGGTTCAGTCCGGAGTAAAAAAGGATGATTGTTACGGAGGTGATCGAACACTACCAACAACTCCTCTGGTGCCACTAACTCTGTGCATCGCAAGCCAATGACACGTGGCTGTGGGCCCCTGATGACCGCTGCCTCCGGCCTACACTGCGGTCGAGTAAGTCACACATTTAGAACTGAGGCTTGATTTATTTATGGCAGAATTTATATCACTGTACAGGCCTGATCGAATACTGCCTCCCCTTTCAGCTCTGGTGCACTAACTCTGTGCCGCAAAATTCATGGATACTCTCTGTTTGAACTTTGATGGCGTCTGAGTATATGACCTGGGGGTTGTCTTTATCATCATGTAGCTGATACTGACTTGGTGTTAAGAATGAGTCTGTAGCATTCATCTCCTCCATATTGCCTGTTTCTGCTTGGTTCTGCCCTCTGCATCATGCCCTGGATGAACACCTTCCACTGTCCCCCGAAACACTCCGCGACATTCACCTTGGACATTGACGAGGACCCGCTCAGCTCTCATGGCCCTACCTCAGTGCACCACAAGTCACTATCCCGTGGCGGTGTGCCTGTGCCAGCCGCAATGCATCTGGGGCCAATAACTCTACATCTGTGTCCGCCCCATCCTTGCCATAGGCCTACACCCACGTGGCCGCCCACCTTCAACGCACAACATCACAGTGTCGTTTTCAGGCTTGTGGACATGTGCAGACAGGCATGACAATGGTGTGCCGTAGGAGTGTAAGGAGTGTAAGGAGTGTAAGTGATGCAACCGCGCTGCGCACAATAGTAAAGGGAATCACTAAGGAATCACTAAGTCACATATATCACACGCCAATGAACCAGTGAGCCTGCCAACACATCATGCAGAACCAACTATTGACTCATGTCTCTCTGCACTGTCACAGGAGACCAAGGATATGCACTCTGCCCTTGGATGATGACACCCCTCTGAACCCCGAACACACAGGCCCAGAGGCAGTACAATGCAGCCCACAAATGCACCAGGGGCCTCGTGGAACGCACATTTGGTGTGTTGAAGTCACGTTTCAGGTGCCTGGACATCACAGGTGGACGGCTCCTATACAGCCCAGACATCGTGTGCAAGATGATCGTTGCATGTTGTGTGTTGCACAACATATGGCAGAGGTGTATCGCCGCGGCCAGGGTGACTGACTTCGGAATCTGGGGATCACGGTTCGATCCCCAGCGCCCGTGGCAGATTAGCCCAGCACCATGTGACTCTGGGTAATAGCTTGCTTAATCTTCCCGACGGCCCCCAGCGCCTAGAGACCCTTACGGGTGATTGTTTGCGCTTTACAAATGTGGATTATTATGTGTACGCACCAATGCCCCATGGCTACAAGTGCCAGATGCACCGGACGATGATGAGGAAGATGAGGCAGTTGGACCACACCCCACTGCAGCAGGAATAGCCCGTAGGAACACCATCATTGACAATTTCTTCACATGAGCACGTCACATTGTCACAGTCCTTAGCAATCATGGGACAGTACAAAATGACCACAGGCACAGCATGTGCAAATAAATTCATTCCAACACACATTTCCTGAGTGCATGTCACTCCTCTGTACAAGCACATCACTCTGACAGGTGTAAGTGCAACATGTAGTGCTAACAATCTCGAAAATTGAGAATAGATGTTTGGTGCATCACGTATTCGAAATGCCATTTCTGTGTGTCAAAGATAGTACGGAATCCCACTCATCAGCGTTTCACATGTGTTCCAAATCATTACATATAGGCTGTCATGTGTGACCACAATTGACAACAGGGCTTCTTTTGGGGTCAGATATGTACATCCATGGTGCAGGGATGCACCCTGTGACTCAAGTCCCACAACATGAGCAACATGGACTCAAGGGGGAATCACTGCCCCTACATTCGTCCATGCTTTCATACTTTATTAATCATAGACATGACACATTTGTGTGTGTTAGAATGTATTATTCACGTTCAGTGGAGTGTTGAAGCTGCCTTAGTACTGGGCCATGCAGACAACACTTTACAATGTTGCCCCGTGGAGGGCCAGCCAGAGTCCTTGAGGGATTGACAAGTTACTCAGAAGGGGAAGAGTCCAGTCCGCATGCTGATTGCTGTGTCATTGTTTTGCAAACAATATATGGCGGTCCATGTCGAGGTGCAAGGTTAGTGTCGCAGGGCGTATCTGGGGACAGTGGAAGGTGTTATTCCAAGGGCATGATGCAGAGGGCATAACCAAGCAGAAAGGAGCCATTTGGCAGAGATGAATGCTACTGCTTCCTACTTACCACTAAGGCAGATTCATCCTCATCTTCGGCCTCTGACGTTTCATGTGTCTCACATGTGGGTGGTGGTGTTTGGTCTGCAGCACTGTGTGACACTGACACATCAGGGGCCGGATATGTGGCTGTAGAAGGAGCAGCAGCATTCATCTGCGTAACGTCTTGTGGCATCACTCCCATGATGAGGATCTGCAGGGCATGGAAGATCCCATCTACAGCTTTCTCGTGTGCAGCCGTGGTAGCAATTTTTTGCGCCTGCATCCACTCCATGTTCTCCATGACCCTCCTTATGTTTCCCAAATCACGGATGACATCGCTGTAGCCACTCTGACTACACAGTTGTTGTTGTCTCCGAGTCATGAATCCAGCGATGCCAGCCATGGATTGTTGGAGGGCATGGGGCGGACTTTGGGTGTCCGTTAGGGAGTGTAAGTGGTCCCTGATGGGACTTAGATACCCACGTATGGCATCTAGTTTGGCTGCTATGAGTTCGAACCCCACCTGCACCTGTTCAGCCAGCTCCTTCTGGCAGTCTAACACACGGCGTTGGAACACCATGTGTTCTTCGGTGAGGTGCTGGGAGCCAGACGTGGTTGTGGGTGCTTCCTGCTTTGTGGTCTGTGCAGGGGGTTGGCTCACCTCGATGGTGCTGGGCTGACCTGCTACTGGAGGTGGGGTGCGGAGGGTGTCCATGAACCGTTGGAGTTCGTCTAGGTCGATGTCCTGGGGGTCGACTCCATCACCACTGACATGATGTAGGGTCTGCTCTGCAGGAGGTGTTGATTGTCCCTCTGCAATGTAAAGGGGAGATGCAGTTTCACAGTGTGTTCCATGTATGTTGACGCATTGGGGAAGTTTACATACAGACTGCATGCCAATGTACATTGTGACTGTTTGTGAGGAAATGCCTATTTGATGCAGGACAGTAGGACATTTGTACTATATCACGGATGTGAGGTTGTACTCGTACATTGTCATCTCACAGTTTCCTGCTATGCCAGATGTGATTGGTCATTTTAGTCACACATGCGGCACCAGTTGTGTCCTGTGTTCTGTTGTGAAAGTGTTGCAGTTTGGGCCACAATCTGATTTGACTGCCCCTCATCCCTTTCAGGCAGTGTGCCTTTGACTTCTGTGCTTCTACAGTGCTGAGATGTAGCGGACCTGGGTGAATTGGGCTCTTGGTCGAGTTGTGACTCTTGGGCATGGTTTGTCCGCAGATGTGTTGTTGACATCAGGGGTTGTTTGTGCACGTGGATGTGTCAGAGTGTGACCTGCTCCTTTCCGCATGTGGTCCACTCTCAGCCACCTCAGTGTTGTGGCGTGTACAATGTCATGATACCTGGACTGTAGCCATGCTAATCGTCATGTAGTGTTAGTGTGGCTCACAAATACGCATCTTTGCTGGGTTTCGCACGTGTGCATGTGTTGGTGGTGAGATTGGTGATGTGTGGGGTGGGACCCCTTTGGGGACATGGGGTACGGGGGCCTACTTGGTGCTTGTATGTGTGCTGCAGTGTGCCACGGGGATGAGGGACATGATCCAGAGTCATTGTGGGTGTGCAGTGTGCTCTACTTAATTGTGCATGTGTGCCATCGTGCCATCGTGCCCATCTCCCCACGTCCCCCCAGTCCCTGGTCGGTACTCAACCTGTTGATGTTGTGTCAGGTCATGTTGAGCAGTGTCCGGATCCCCAACTCATGGCACCGTATCCCGACTGATGACTGTGGCAACCATTTTCTCCATGTCATCCAGCTCCTGGTGTGTCGCTGGACCCTCACCTCCAATGAGCGTTGCAGCTTTCATGTTGGCAACCAGTTTCTTCTTGGTTTTGCCCTTCACATCATCCAGGGCCTCTTGACCTCTTCCATTGTCCTCCTCAATGCTGCAACTGCATTCACATGGTCCAAGATGGTCTGCCATATTTGCATCTTTGTTGCCAATGACACATTGGAGGTGACGAACAGTTGTTGGCAGTGTTCTATCACCTCCGTAATGATGATGCTGTATTCCTGCGGACTGAACCGCGTCTTCTTCTTCTCCTTGGCCTTCCCCGACCCCGAGGTACCTTGCTGGTGGTCTGTGGGGCTTGTGGGGTTCACGTTGTCCTCTGCACTCGGTCCGGGTGCATCCATGGTGCTACGCAGTTTATTTTTTTTTGCCTTTTTTTGTTTTGCTTTTATAGTGCATTTTCCCGCATGGCGCGTGGGAATTGCGGGCCTGTCGCTGGTTATCGCTGACTTTTGTATCGCGATTGGCCACATCGCAACTTTTTTCACGTTCGTGTTTTGCGTTTTTTCAGCGCCGCGCTAATTTTAACACGGTCATTTGACGCGTTATCGTGAGACTATCACGTGGTACCGCCGTGTTGAGAATAAAATGTTGACATGGCGTTATTTTCCCGTGATAGACTGCGATATGCAAAGTTGCGTTAAGCTAATTTTGTGATAATTATCACACGTTCTTGAGAATATCCACCAATGTTTTCTGTGGGTCTTGATATCATTACAAATAAATGAGAATTGTTGGGACTGACAGAAGCCCTTTCTATCTGGAAGGTTTAGATTAAGCTGTTTTGACTCTGTTGAGACCCTGTTTTGATATCTCTCAGCGGCTAACTGATTACCCGTAAGTAAAAAAAATCTTTTCAGGCGAGGCTGCTGGCTAGCATATACTTTTCATTCATATACATTTTAAGTGCAGACATGTGTATTAGATTGTAGAACAGAGATATAGTAGAAAGCATTAATGGACAATAATAAAGTACAAATAGGCATCCAGGTTGGTCAAAAAGAAAGAAAAGAACATACAAACAACATAGACTAATGCAAAACAAAGAATTTTCTAATTACAGGACAAAAGACCCATGATGTTTTACTGTGTTAATCATTTATTGGTTAAAAACTAATCATACAAACAATACAAAATCGATAGGGAAAATTATATTAATGAGTCCATATTCATAAAATAGCAAATTTCGTTCAATGTAAAATGCCAACTCACCTAGAGAATTCAATGTTGTAAGCATCTTCTGATAACCAGTATGAGCCTCATTCACAAAAAAACAACTATTAAATTTGTGACATTTGACATTTCCTATCTGGTCTAATTATACCTCTACGTAATTTTACACACACAGGTGGAGAAGAGCCTGTGTTTTCTCTTTAGGAAATAAAGTTTTTCCCCACACATCTTGGGGTGATCCATTCCCCTTCCCATCCAGGATGGAGAGATACTTCAGCACTTTGCTACATTAACTGTCCAATAATTTCCAGATTGGGGAGAAGTCAGATTTGAGTTTGAGAGTGCCCACAAATGTACAGGAGCTATTTTCATTTGTAAACCAATATTTGTAAATAGGGTCCTGAGAAGCTAATATTGTCACATATCGTGTTCAGCATCTGCATGTGGCACATACAACACTTTTCAGTGGCGTAACGATAATTGAGGGGGCCCTCCTGCAAGGTACGTGGAGGGGCCCCCTCCGGACTCTGTCAGGAGCTCCCCGGCCGAAGTGCAGTGCTGAGGGGGCCCCCTGGAGCTTGGGGGCCCCCCGCACTACGGGGGATGCGGGGCCTGTGTTACGCCCCTGACACTTTTAAGTACACTACCAGCAGGGGCGGCTCCTCCGTTTGAGCGGAGGAGCATCATCGCAATTAGAAATCCCCAGAGACGTAAAATACAATTTTAATAAATTACCATTTTATTTTTCAGCCCCTGTCCCGAGCTGAGTGTTAGGACAGGGGCAGGCTGCTGCTGAGTGACAGCAGCAGGGAGGTGGGTGGACTGGTATGGCACTGTTTAAGGTGCGCATGTCGGTATGGCTGGCCAGCGACGGCCAGCCACACATTAGCAGTTTAAACATCTCTAACACACCAGCTGTCTTAAGATAGCTGAGTTAGAGAAAGTCAAAGACTCCAAAGCACTGTGGAGCGCCGAGTGAGGCTGCTCCCACCAATTCCAGGGCTACTCTCATGCTGATGAGAGCAGCCCTAGGATTGGCCAAGGGAATTGCTGCATCTGGTTCCTGTGCTGAAAGAAGAGGTCCAGAGTGAGGACGTTGCTGAGTTCAGGCACGTTTTATTTTTTGTTATATCTTATTTTAAGGGCTCGCCCACCCCCCTTTTCCTGTAGATGCCATCCGCCGCTGACTACAGTTTGAAATTTCAAATGTAGTGGTAGTTTATCTTTTTAGTCTGATTTATCAATTAAGACGCCTAAAAACTCTACAATTATTATTTTCAAGGGGAAATACTTTATTTTGCCTTATAAAAATATTAAACATTAAAACTGTGTCCGTCTTAGCATCACTATAAAATACCATAAAATATTTGTAGTAACTTTAAAATATTACACTGCAACTCACATTGTTCTACCATCAATTATCAAGCCACACATTGCCATATATTAGTTTCCTGCATTACTAGAGGCGTGGAGTATAGCTTTGAGTACCCAATTTTAAATATATCCACAGGTGATACCCATGTCCCCTTAGGACTGGAAATCAAAACAGGGGACCAGGCTAAGATCACTTCATGGCAAGAACATGAGTTCCACTTAATGATCAAGAGTTTCATGTGCATGGAGTCAATCAAGACAGATTCAAATGCTGAAGGAGCAGAGTTAAACTCATTGCCTTTTGATTAGCTTCTTAGATTTAGAATGCTTCGATTGGCCTCGCTGAAAGTAAGGAACTTGGGGGCATATTATCAAGAAACAACTTTAAAATTATCGCCGCTTTAGCGGCAGAAAACTGCTGCTAAAGGGGCGATAATGGGCTTGATAATATGCCCTTGAGAATTCCCATAGAAGCCCATGTTCTGGTGTGAACATGGGCTTCTATTGGAATTCTCTACGGCACATTAGCAAGCCCATTATCGCTGCTTTAGCGGCAGTTTTCTGCCGCTAAAGCGGCGATAATTTTAACGCCGTGCTTGATAATATGCCCCTTGGATTTTTATTATGTATTCCGAGATATTGTTTCCCAAGTTGGTGGCTCTTCGCCAATTTGAGAGAATCCTCCTGCTTCTCCAAACAGTTCACTAACACAATATTGAGGACATTAATATTGAACATCACAATTATTGTGTCAAAAATATTTTGGTCCTCTATTTATAATGAAAACTACAAAACATTTGTTTCGAAAATATTTTTGACAAAAATACCGTCCAGAAACAGATAAAAATATAGATTTCTTAATGCAGTTGACTTGCAGTTGACTTTAAAGTAATGTATTTAAAATAGTATATTATTTAAATGTAATATCATGTTTACCTAATAATTTAATTTTTTTAATTTTTGCAAGGCACGTGGTGGACTGGCACTATACTGAGGACGCCTATAAGGTAGGATACGGACTACCGTTTACAGTCTGGATGGTCTGTGATGTATACAGTCCACTAAGTCCCATATGGATGGAGTTGGATTTTTGATTTTTGATTTTCATTTGGATATTCGATTTATGATCTGAATTTTCTGCTTCCTTATGATTTATTCGGATCTTATTTGCCCAGACAATATGAACAAGTTTATACGTATGCACTGCACACTGACATTCTTTGTGGATTTTTGAACTTTATATGGACATTTGACTTACAATCTGAATTTTCTTTTTCCTTATGATTTATTAGGATTTTATTTGCCCAGACACTATGAGCAGGTGTACACTTATGCAAAGTACACTGACATACTTTGTGACATCTGAACTTGCCATAATCCTATTCAGATGATGTAAGAGAGTTTGATAATGTGGACAGTGTAACAACAATTTAAAATCTAATGTGTGCGAGGGCCCACTTGGGCATCTATATCCTGTGTTAATATTATGCCACTGTAACATGGCAGCCATGTTGTGCCAATATGTCATATTTATCACAAGGTCTTGTGTAGTCACTGTTCCGAAATAGCCCACTGGGGCACAATTAAACTTATTCAGGATGCTTGCACAGGATAATTACAGCAGCAGCTTTCAGCATAACAATGTACTGGCACTACCACAGTGGTTTCCAGTGTAGGGGTGTACTGGCGCTACCAGCTGTCAACATGCCACTCAGGGTACAACATTATCATGCGTTTTTTCCTGTATGCAAAGTTATTCTGTATCAATTTTGTGTTATGTGCACTATGTGCAGTGCATGTGATTTCATGTTTACTTGTACCAGTAATGTAAATGTATGGCTTACTGCTTCATTAGAAAATGGCTGCTGTGGCACAATGCAATGTTGATAGTTTTTTAGCCCTTCTTTTATGTCCAATTGCAGCCGATATGTAATCACAAAGCCTTTAAATAGTTGTAACCAAGGTGACTGGCTCACCAAAATGCTTCGGGTGCTGTTTTTGCCTTCCAGACACTCTCCGTGGTGATCCATTTGTCAATAAAACATGGTGTAAGCACTGAGGAGTGCGTGTCTTTCATACCCCATGGGAATCAGCTAAAATGAACTCTACTCCGAAAGCTTTTTCACAATAAAGCCACATTTGCATCTTTCAGCTCGGTCAGCACGCCTGTTCTTCCGGTGTGATGGAACTTACTTTATCTGTTTTGCTGTTGTAATTATCGCAAGCGTTGATGGAGATTTCCGTACGGTGCCACCTTCCTTTATGAGGCTTCGGAGCGTGTAACTGTTGTGAAATATTGGCAGTTGAATATATTGATATATCTATATCTACATCTAGGGGGATATTCACAACGACTTATCTCTGATTTATCTCGACCTTAACGCATCAAAAGTGGAGATAGATTTAACACCCCATTCACAAGCTGGTGCAAACTGCACACATCGCCAGTATTCCCGCGATAACTGCCCCAAAATGTATCTCCACGGTGGACACCAACAACTAATCCTAATGAGATGCAGAGTAGGCGTTCCCGTGCAAAAACAGACAAAAAAACCACAACACCACTTTCACAACAAACTGCCAGATCTGCGATGCGAAGCAAAAACAGGCGATAAGCTGCGGAAGCAGCAGGAAATTAACACCTGCCTTTTGCTGGTGTTAAGCAGGACGACTACCTGCAGCATAAATGGGAGCCCAGCCAAGAGCCACACCTGAAGATCCACAGATGCCATGGAGACAACAATGATCATGCAACGCGGATACCCATGAGGGCCACAACACCCACCGCAACCACCCCAGGCCCGCCACCACCCCAGAACCCGTGAAGCCCCCCCCCCGGGAACACCATAGAGGCAGCGTACACAAAAACAGCAGACCCACCTGAAACGCACCTGCTGCCCAGACCCAACGCCAGAGGAGGACATTGCCCACTACAGGCCCAAAAGGACAACCATCCCCGGCATCCTGACCCACATCCCCCACCTGCTGGCGGTACCAACCTAGCAGACAACCAACATCCTTCCGCAGACAAAGCTGCCGGCAGCACAGCACATGCCGGCCTCTGGTACCATCTAACCCACAACTGCCAGAGTCGGAGGAGTCACACAACCAGCCCCATCCAAAGTCATCACACCTGTCCTGGATGCCAACATCAGCCTGGTACCCCAGCACCCCCACATAACCCACACTGCGCAGGAGCAGCTGAAGACCAAGCAAGGCCCCTACGCTATAGCTGGATTTCCTCACGTGTCAGGGACAATCAACTGCACACATGTACCCCTCCTGCCCCCTGCCCACACTGCACACAACTACCACAACAGAAAGCACATGCATACCATGAATGTGCAGGCAATAGTGGACCGCCCGGGACTCCTCAAGAATGTTGTGACCAACTCCCCAGGCAGACTGCATGAAACTCACATCTCCCAACAGTCCATCATCACCCAGCACTCCCAGGATGGCACACATGTAAATGCAGTGCCCGTTGGTAAGTTAAAAATAAACACACTACACACCTCCAGCCCACAGTCATGCAACTCAGGACACTGCCAATGGGCATGCAGTGCAACTACATTCAACATGACACACAATATGCCAACCGACCGGACACGACAACACAACTCCATTGGGAATCCGGCCTTGCCATGCCCACAATCCAGCCACGGCATGGCACCACAGACACACAATAGCAGGATGTGAGGAGAGGCATGGAGCAGGCATGTGCGAGAGCGGAAAGTGACTAAGGAATGTGAACCTACCCAATGCCAGGTGTGGCGTGGAGGTGCCGGACATACCACAGAGTGCAAACCACGGAAATGGCCATGTGGAGATCAACTGCTGGTGCATGGAGTGTAGTGGCCAGTGGACGCTACCATGTCCCCACAGGCTGTGGGGCAGAGCGCGGAAATGTCGCATGTTACGTACGCCCCTTCATGCGCGTGCGTAGTGGGTTGGACCTTCGTACGCCAGGTCTGCGTAGGGGTGTGAACAGAAAGCCTGTCGCACTGGTCATGGTTCTCATTCGGAATGGACAACGCGTCTGCCAGGGCGGCACCTCTCAGCCTGCCACGAGTCCTGCGCCGAGCGCAGCGGGCCTGCGTCCCTGTACGCCTGCTGCACCCTGGGCCGCTGGTCCCCAGACCCATCATGCCTGCCCCAGTGCACCAATGAGGCTCCGCTCACCTGCCTACACCGGCGTGTGTCAAAGAGTGCCCACCACGTGCCGGTGCAAGCTCCGAGCACCAGTCCTGCGGCCTCCGCAGACCATCGCTGGCCCCCCCGACGCTGGCCCACATTACTCCTTTCTCATTGACATACTCCACCGGCGTCCCCTTCGGCCCAGTAGGTCCCACATGTGGAACTGTGTCCTGATTCCTGAATGGCAGTGACCCCAAGTCCGTGGCAGCGGCCACAGCACCAGACTCCCTTCGATCAGTGAGGCATTATTCCATATTGCAGGCCTGCGACAAGTGGTGCCACTAACCCTGTTTAACGCAAGCCGGCGACACGTGGTGCCACTAACCCTGTTCAACGCAAGCCGGCGACACGTGGATGAGGGCTCAGGCCTACCCTGCGGATCAGTAGGTCCCACATCCAGCACATAGTCGCGAATCATGAATGGCAGAGTCCACACCAGTGAACGCACGGAGAGGAGTAAGAGGAAGATGCGGCTCAGTCCAGACGAAAGCCGTATCAGAGTCACGGAGGTGATGGAATACTATCAACAACTGACCTGGTGCCATCAACCCTGTTCACCGCAAGTCTGCGTTCCGTGGTGCCACTGAACCTGAACTACGCAGGCCGGTGGGGCCATCCAACCTAAGCCGGCGACACTCGGTGAATGGCCCGTGCTGACCGCTGCCTCAGGCCTACACTGCGGTCCAGTCGGTCACACATGTGGAACTGTGTCTTGGGTAAGATGTGGAGGAGTCCACACCATTGGACACGCTTCATCACAGGCGGCATCCCCTAACAGCACTGGTGCCACTAACTCTGTGCTCAATGAGTCATGGGCACCATCTGGTTGGACCTTGGTGGCATCAGAGTCCATGGCCTGGTGGTTTTCTGCATCTTCATCTGGCTGGATCGGACTTGGTGTCCGACATGTGTCTGTTCCATTCATCTCCCCCATAGTGACTGTTTCAGTGTGGATCCTGCCCTCTGTATCATGCCCTCGGGGTACCTTCCACTGTCCACTGAGACACTCCGCGACAAGCCCCTTTGTCATGTACGGAAACCTGCTCTGCACTTGTGACCCTGCCCCAGTGCCCCGCAAGTCAGCAGCCCGTGGCAGTAGGCCTGTGCAGGATGCTGTGCATCCGGGGCCACTAACTCTGTGCAGCACAAGTCATGGATGAATGGTTGCGTCCTTTACGATGTGCACTGTTGTTGATTTCTGACTGCACCAGGCAACCCTTGCCGGCTGGTGTGCACACACCCCAGACACATCCAACACAGGTGCCACTCAGTATGTGTGCCTGCTAATAAATGTGGCTGTGCGCATGTGCCCGTAGCCATTCACACCATCTGAGCAAGTGTGTCTATGTGGTCATTGTGTCAGCATGATGGGCACGGGCCCTGCAACATCACAGTGTGCTGTCTTCATCCGACGTTACCATGTCACCTCAGCGTTGACAGTGACCCTGGACATGTAGCTCAGCACGCATCCCCCTACATGCACAAGTGGCATGTGCTGGTCCGGCGTACGTAGGTCAGTGCAGGGGTGTGCTGATTCAGCAGGGGGAGCAGGGCGTGGCTCGGACCTGGCCTTGGGCAGGAAGTGCGGTAAGTGTGTCTCTGTGTTGGGGTGTTGTCGCCACTAGGGCCACAGTAGTCGATGTTGCAAAGTGGCATGCACCAGGAGGGTGGGCCCGCATGTGGGGACATGTAGTAGCGCAAGACCACTCGGGGTCTTGGCACATGCATGCCAAGTGTTATGTGTATCAGTCCTGCGGATGCATGAGCCAGTTGCCTGGCCTCATTCGCAGCGCGATCACAGCCAGCCATGGGCTGTCCGGACCATTGGCCTACACTCACGTGGCCGCACACCTTCAAAGGCCAGCGTCACAGTGTTGTTGGCATGCCACTGGACATGCGCGGACAAGCTTAAAAATGGTTGCCGTAGGAGTGCACGTGATGCAACCACATAGCGCACACAAGTGTGGGGGCTTGTGGGAGGGAGGAGCAGCAGTGTGGCAATGTGACACACAGTGAGGCCGCTCATGTGCAACGTGCTGGGCATATATGATCCATGATTCCCAGGGTCGCAGACATCCCACCACACCCACGACAGGCCTCTGTACATCTCCTGTATGCATGCAGATGGTGAGGTTACTGTAGGGATTAAAGGTCCTTTGTCTCAACTATCAGGCGGTAGCACATCTGCAGCTCAGAGCAGGAACTTGCATGTGGCCAGCACCTCCTGACAGATACGATAGCATTTGCTTGAGACTCCCACACTATGCACTGCCCAACGTGAGACCAATGTGTACGCATCTCACACGCAGAAGTCCTTGGTCGTAGTTAGTGTGCGTGAAATGGCCTTCACACGTACTCCCACCCCACCCAAGGCCTGCACCAGTTGCACACAGACAATGCTCATTGCACCGATATGTGCCATTTTATCCACAGGACTGGCGCAGGGCAAGCCAGTGCCGCTTCAAGCAGAGCCACTGACGCAATGGCAGACCATCGCGGACACATGCTCGACTCCAGTCACGTGGACCTGTACCGTGCATGTCTGCTGCATGTACTGGGGGCACTGCCGTTGGTAGTGCTGCGGATCAGTTACCGGCTGAGCTTCCGCCTTGAGGACGTCATCTGCGTTCAGCCTGTGTTGAATTGTCGCTCATGCTTATTTGAGTGGTCCATGGATCTCTGCCTTTCCAACGTAACGGTAGCTGACCTGGATTATGACGTGTGTGTGTGTGCCCCCTGTTGGCCCACGACCAGGAGTGTCACCGTGATGCCCGTTTATGGCATGCATGGATGTTTGGCATGCAGGCTGGAAACTGGACCTGGGAGATTGCACGAGTCGTCGTGTGCAGTGAGCACATTGAGCCACTACCCGATTGGGCTTTGGTGCACATTGGGTCCAGTGGTTGGGGTCAGTACATCTGTCCGGGTCAGCTGATGGATTACGTCAACGACATGTCAGATGTGGTGGACTACGATCGCTCATTGGAGATGCTGGCCTACGCAGCTGCACTCGCGTTCATGGACGACTGGATGTGACCCATTGCACATGTCCCGACGCCTGGTTGCATGTTGGGAATCTGGTCACATGTCCCAAGACAACAGTTGACATGGCTGCATTGGCCTTGACTAATGATCCAGGCGCGGACAACCAATGAGGGTTAGCACTGACTTGTGTTGGTGATGGACTCCCCCGAGGTGAACATGGGCACTTTCCTACTTTCCTCATTCAGACATGCTGCTGCATTGGTCTGCATATCATGGCACTTCTCTTGGCCGTACTGACAGGTACTTGTTGATAAAGTTTCCGCACTTTCACTTGTCTCCAACTGTGTTGTGTCTTGATTTGTATGCCAATGTGTGTGTCACGGACTCTCTGGCTCTCTGCCATACGTGCATTGCAACACCATCAGTACTGTGGGTTTGTACTTGTGCATTATCATGTCCCTGTTTCGTGCTTAGCCAGATGCGTTTGGCCGTTTACCGGCCACAGGCGGGTGCACTTGTGTCCTGTGTTCGGTTGTGGTAATGTTGGTGTTTGTACCACATTGTGTTCGATGTTGGGGTACTCTGCTTCCTTTGTGTGTGTGCTGCATTGTGTGTGAGATATCCCTTCAGCTCTGATTTGGCCCATCCTTCTCCCTTTCAGGCTGTGTGTTTTTCACTTCTGTGCTTGTTCAGTGGTGTGATATTGCTGGGTTGTGTGACTTGTGCTACTGGTTGGTGTTGTTACTCTTGGTCATGGTTTGTGTGCAGTTGTGCTGTGATTAATTGTGCATGTGTGCCATTGTGCCCATCTCCCCCCGCACAATGTTTTGTTGAAAATGGGGCTTGCGGGGTTATCTGCTAGCTCTGGTTGCCTCCATTGTGCTTGGCTGTTGTTTTCTGTTTGGTTTGTCTTTCTTTTTCAGGCTTTTGTTGTGCTTATTCCCGCCTGCTGTGTGTGTCGCGGGCCTGGCGATGCTTATCCCTGCTTTCCTCATTGCGAATGGGCTCATCGCACTTTTTTTGTGTTGTGGTTTGTGTTTTTATCTCCGAGATGGTTGTATTGCGGACATTGGCCGCGGTTTCGGCAGACTATCGCATGATACCACCTTGTTGTGAATTCCACGTTGACACAGGGTTATTTTCCTGCGATAGGCTGCGATGTGTAAAGCTGCGTTAGCATTTTTTGGTGATGTTTAGCACACGTTCTTATGCATAGCCCCCCTAGAGCTATATCTATATCTACATCTGGAGCTATATATATATATATATATATATATATATATATATTCACTGAAAAAACCATAGGTTTCAGGGGCGTTATAGTTAGCTGGACTTTTCACTCGTACAAAACCATAGAAATTCCCCCGTTATAGTTAGTTCAGCTAACTATAACTCGCGTGCCCGCAATGCACTGCTGATGACGTCATATATTACATCACTCATGACATGGTCAGTGACATCACTCATGACATCACTGATGACATCTCAAATGACATCACTGATGACATCACTGATGACATCATCCAGGGAATGTGTGTTTTTCGGAAAATTACATATGTTTTATATATGTATATCTCAAGGTCGATGGAAGAATAAATGGGTATATAAGTGTATAAATGGATGATTTGTTTTTGAAAAATTGATTGTATAACTGACTGATTAAGTGTATCTTAGTGAATACATGGCTTAGTGAGTAATGTTTAAATATGTAAATATCTGTATCAGTCTCTCACTTTGTGTATAAGTGGCTGCATGGGTTGGTGAGTAGCTACATGAGTGTCTATATAGGTTATTAGTTGGTTTTTTGAGTATCAGTATAAGTGTCTGATGTCTGTATGGTTCGGTGGGGGGTATTACGTAGTGCTTAGGTGCATGAATGAGTGACTCACTGTTTGTATGTGTTGAAGACAGCATGTGTGCAGGACTGTATGGGTGGATGAGTGTGTGCATGTGTGTGTTAGTGAGTGAATGACTGTCTCAATAGTGTCTCTATGAGTAACTACATATGTTTTAAACTAGTATATGTGACTATTGGTGTATATAAGTGAGTATATGTGAGAGTGAGAGATTGAAAGAGTTCCTGTATGAATAAGTATGTGTTTCTATAAGTGATTGTTAAAAAGACTAAGTATGTGTAAGTTTCTGTAGAAGTAAGTGTGGTGGTGTGTGTATAACTGTATATGCAGGTAAACGGATGTTTGATTCTTTATTAGCATGAGTGACTATGTGTGTGAGTAACTTTATGGATGAGTGGCGTTGTGTAACAGGATGTATAGGTGTATGAGTACATATGATGAGTGAGTACATGTATGAGTGACTGTATAGGACTGTTGGTGAATGAGTGGATGTGGATGTGGATCTCACAATTACTGAATAGGTTGTTGTAACTGGTATTGGTATGTCCATTGTTTTGAAAATTTTAATTTCTATTTTTGAATGTGTGTATCAAAGGTTATATTAGGGGGAGAGGAGGTCTGCCACTCTATCACAAGGATGATGTCATCAGTGATGTCATCAGTGATGTCATGAGTGATGTCACTGACCATGTCATGAGTGATGTAATATGTGACGTCATCAGCAGTGCATTGCGGGCGCACGAGTTATAGTTAGCTGAACTAACTATAACGGGGGAATTTCTATGGTTTTGTACGAGTGAAAAGTCCAGCTAACTATAACGCCCCTGAAACCTATGGTTTTTTCTGTGAATTTCTAAGGTTTTTTAAATGCTAATTCCTAGCTATAACGTGCCTGAAACCTATGTTTTTTTCAGTGAATTTCAAAGGTTTTTTAAATGCTAATTTCTAGCTATGCCTACAGAGAAAGGATATGTGAAGAAAGAAGGAAAAACGCACAGAAAGAAAAAAAAGAAATGCAGAAAGAAGCAACAGAAGTCCTAAAAGACGAAGAAAAGTGCAGAAAGAAGTATAACGTGCAGAAAGAACAAACAGAAGAGCAGAAACAAGCCTTGTTGCAAAATCATCCTGTACCCTCAACTTTTTCAGACGGATACTGGTGGTAACTGAGTCTGACTAACCAGTCCTAGTGCCAGTGCTATGTTAAAAGACACTCAGAATACAGTGAAAACACCTACATACACTAGGGCACACTATGTGTTGGGGTCCCCCTGTGATTAGCATGACCTCCTCTGTAAGCCCCTAGTATATAATAGGGCAGGGGATTAAAACTACCTCTTAAAACGCACCACAGGGCATGTTTGAACACGTCACCTCATGCCCCGTCCCCTCCCTTCCCCACTGTGTAAATACACCCTGTAGCCGTTTTAAGTTGGGAGATTAAGTCCCCTTGAATCCTGAGGGTCCCTAGGGTCCAACTAGACCACTAGGTACCTCCAGTAAGCGCCACAGAGCTGCGTTCCAGAGAGGTGTAAAAAGTGGCACGGCCTGCACCACCTCTCTGCAACGCAGAGCAGTGGTGCTTACTGGAAGCACCTGTTGGGCTAGTTGGACCCCAGGGTCCCTCAGGATTGAAAGGGAATTATTTCCCCAACTTAAAAACGCGCCACAGGGCCTGTGGGCGTTCTGAGTTGAGAGATTAAGTCCCCTTGAATCCTAAGGATCCCTAGGGTCAAACTAGCCCACTAGGTACCTCCAGTAAACGCCACAGAGCTGTTGCATGGAGGTGTAAAAAGGGGGTGGCCTCAGAACACCTGTCTGCAACGCAGCTCCCTGGCGCATACTGGAGATACCTGTTGGGCTAGTTGGCCCTCAGGGACCCTCAGTATTGAAGGGGAATTAATTCCTCAACTTACAACTGGCCAGGGGGCGCGTTTGCAGAGTGCTGCAAGGAGGGGGCGTGGCCTCCGGCGCGATGCCGGTCTTTTATTTATTTATTTTTAAGAAGGAGGGCTGTGTGACCCCCTTTCTTTTTCTAATTTATTAGCCCTGGGGCCTGCACCCTAATTTTTTTTGTTGAAAAAAATTAATTTGGCCCTCCTAAGGCCTTAATGGGCCCTGGGACCCCAACCCCCAGGTCATGGCCTTTTAAAAAAAAATGTATTCTTTAGGAGGGGGGCTGTGTTGCCCCCCTCCTCAGGCCACTTATGGCCCCGGGGACCCCATCCCCCGGGGCCGGCCTTTGTTTTTTTGTTTTTTTTTTAAATATATATTTATAGAAACACCTAGGACATGCTGGACAAACCGTATGTACCTATCACCATGACGATTTGCGTGATATTCATTAAAAGGCGACTATGCATACAATGAATCCACGTAAAATGTATTCACACCGCTAGTGAAGCTCTGACATGTCTGACACCCTACCGTGCCTAATCCCGGCGCCCCCGCTGGTGGGTACTCTCCTAGTATACACCCTTGTCGTTTATTTATACAAACATGGGTATCTATTGACGGGCACATTTAATACACATGCACACCAAGCCATTCAAAGGGGATTCTACAAAAATTCGACCAAACTATGCAAGAAACCCCCTCACGGTTAATAAAACACACATCCACCGCCGGATGTGTAATACTTTTTATTTTACTCTCTGGAAAGGAGACAAACCTCACTTGAGAGTCACAGCGTGCTCCTGGCTGAGCCCAATGCTGTGTTACACCCACCAGTGCCCGCCGATTGCCACACACCTTTGTGTTGTATTCCACCAGCTAGTCCGTATGCTATGACACTCTTTAGCCCATGTGCACTGTAACACCACCCCGTGAATATGTCAGCCACACTTGCCTTCGCACGGGTTATATTGCCCCATCTAACGTGCCTTCCTCGATGCCTATGTTATAAAGCACAGCGCAATGCCATACATATTACAATCTGGGATCCATATCTTTGTCACAGTGTATATGCAATGTTACACTACCCAGCACATATTTTATATTACAACTTTAGAGACTACTTAGGTTACACAACACTGCCCTGTGCATATTACACTCCAAGGCGCATATCACATAGCAAGCGCTAGTGCCTGTGCTATCTCGCGCACTCCACTGAATCTGTCATTGCGCACAATGTATTGCATATTATATTTCACGCCCCGGTTCATCTTATATCACACTTTTTGGTGCATAGTTTATACCATATACTATATCTAGTTTTCATTTTCAATTGTGCTCTCAGGACTATGTTCTATATAACACTGCGTCCACCTACCCTTTTCACGGGCATTACATTTTGCGATGGGGGGTGGAGGGTCAGGGGATGTTTCTGCCAAGTGAGCCCAGAGTCACAGTCCCAAACGTCTTCTTCTTCCTGAATAAAAGTGAGATTATGCTGCATACTTGTTCATATTTTAAGTAGTTCGCACAGACACACATTTTAAAAACAATAAAGTTCCTAATACCCACCTTCTATGAACAGTTAGCTTGCTGCACCATCCACCTCCTCCCTATCCTCTGTTGTCTGAATCCATGGACTAGCCTCCTCCCTCCTGCCATACATGGTCTGATGTGCTGCCACTGCCCTGCATTTAGCATGATGTACCAGTCCACTCATCCTGCCCTCCATTGCCCAATTCTATGGCCCATCATTGACCTCCTGCTTAGCCTCTGTGCTTTGCTTGCTGCCCCTATTCTCCTTCCCCCTGCCCTCCGATGTCTTTGTGCATGCCCCTGCTCCATCCTTTTTGACCACCATGTTCCATGGACCTGCCACTCCTATCTACTCTGAGTGTTCTGTTGAGCTGCCACTCCCCTACCACCTGCCTAGCATTGTCAGATGACTGTAACCTGTCCCTGCCACCTCCACCCTGCCTGTCCACATGCCATGCCCCTATCCCCTTCCTCCTGTCCTCCATGGTCCATTTTACTGCCACACCCTTCTGCCCTCCCTGGTCTGTTGTGCTGCAACTGCTCCTCCTGCCTGCCCCGCGCGGTCTGTTGTGAGGCCCCTTCCCCTGAACTCTCTTGTCTGTGCCCAGGTCCTGACCCTCCCACCTTCCCTCCATGGTCTGTGTGTATGCCATCATAGTCGCACTGTTGCTCTCCATGGTGTGTCTTGTTTCTAGTGCCCATCCTGCCTGACCTCCATGGTCATCTTGCTGCTCCTGCCCTGCCCCCTTGCCCCCAGCCCTCTGTTTCCATGTGCAGACCCCTATTCCCGCCCTCCTGGCTTGTCGGTTCCATTGTAATGCCCCTGATCCGTCCCTCCTGCCCTTTATGGTCTGTTATGCTGCAGCTTTCTCTCCTGTCTGTCCATTATGGTCAGCTAGCTACCATTGCCTCTTTCCCCTCGGTTGTCTGTTGTCCATGTGCATGGTCCTGTCCCCTCCCTATTGCTTTCTATGGATTGTTGTGCTGCACTCCCGTCCCGCATGCCCTGTATGGTGTATTGTGCTGCTGCAAACCCTGATGCCTGCCCTGTAGGGTCAGTTTGGTGCACCTCTCAATGTCCCTCCTGTCCTCTGTTATCCGAGTCCATGTCCCTACCCCAATTCCTCCTGCCTACCATGATCCAATGTACCATACTTGCGAACATTTTGAACTTGGTAAGAGGGAGATTTTGAAATAAAACTGGGGTATTGATTTTCCCCTTTGAGTTACATTGAAAAAGAGAAGATTGTAGACAGGAAACAGATCAAGTAAAGCCCATTTGAGCTTAAAAACATTGGACGTTTCCTGGCTGAAACGGGTCTGTTGGCATGTATGGTTGTATGACCACTGCCTCTTCCTTCTGCCCACAATGGTCTATTATATTGCCACAGCCTCTCTTGCCAGTCCTGTATTGTTGGTTTGTTGCCCCTGCCCCCCTTTCCACTGCCCTCCATAGCCTGTTGTGCTGCCACTGCCCTTCCTGCCTGCCTAGTGTGGTCAAATTGTTGCCTCTGCACTCTCCTACCTGCCTTCAATTTTCAGAGTCCGTGCCCCTGGCCTCTGCCTCTCAACAGTATCCCAATAAACAACTAGATTGCTAACATTCTATATTTATTACAAAAGTGTGGAATGCCTGACGTCATCTTGATGTAATCAAAACTGTAATGCCTAGAGCATTTCCTTTAGAAATTACATATATGAGAGGGTCTTATTTGCATCAAAATTCTGGTTAGTGCTCTAAAAAACTAAAATGAGGACATATTTTCTGAGTTTTCAAATAGCGACAAAGAACTTTTAAATTATTTGTAATCTTAGTTTTTTTATCCAGTTGACCACTTGATTAAATGTTGCATCCAAGGGGAGAGGGTGTGGTGTTACTTCCAGAGCTGCAGACTTTGCAACTGGGGAACCAGGTTGGAGTTTCTGCTTCAGCTCAACATTCTGTGATTCTGGTCAAATCACTTAAACTCCCCATGTCTACAACCAAAATGAATTTGATCTTGTGTGATGTAACCAATGTTCATGTAAAGCACTCCAATACCTGACAAGTCTGCACTATATAAAACTGCAAATACACAAAAAATAAGTGTTTTGCACACTTCTGTCATTGGGCTACATTTGGGCTACATCTGGGTGATATTTGGGCTACATTTGGGCTCTTTTGTCTCTGGTGGCCATTTTAGGAGATTTATTTGTTATGAAGTTTCCTAATTTCCTCATTTACTGCAGTCTCCTCAGTAGGAAATGCTTTCAGTTTTTTACTTTGATTCCATCAAGAAGGTATTCAGATATGTCACACATTTGCCATAAATTCTGAATGTTAGCACTCTAGTTGCTCATTAGATCACTGTAGTAAAGCTACTGCTCACCACAAAAGTCTGCTGCTGGTATTAAAAGTGCATGTTTCAGTCTGCATGTCAGAATGTTTTTATGAAATAAAAGAGGATTTCAGAAGTCAAAATGTGCCCTAGTTTTTCTTTCTGCAGCACTAATCATAATTTATATGGCAAAATGAACCCCCTCATTTTGTTCCTTTGTAAATTAAATGTTTTAAGTGTTACCACTTTATTCCAATCAAGATGGCTTCAGGTGTGCCATACTTTTGTCATAATGGGAGCCTGGGGGGCAGCTGAGCACAGCGAGGTCTGCCCCCCCGGGCAGATTGGGAGGGGGGAGGGGGGGAGTGGCCGGAGCGGCCATTTTGTAAATATTGGGCTACATTTGGGGATAGCCCAAATGTAGCCCAAATTCTGAAAAGTAGCCCAAGGGGTATTTAGGGCGTTTTCGCGCTTTCCCAGCCACCATTTTAGGCTTGGTGACCTGGTGGCTGGGAGCGCTAGTCTAAAAGTTTTTTCTGTGTAGACCTTAGCTTTGTGTGGCGATCGCAATCGTACCTGAGGTGATGGCAGGCGGAGATTATAAGGTGTTGGAGGCGATACGGCTCTTGAGTGAAGCAGGGAGGTTGGATCTCCTCGTTCAGGACGTGACGTGGACGGGGCTCCCCGTGAGGCACGCGTCCGTGGGGGTGGCGGCCGCCGTCGTGGCATGTTTGCCCCCCGGGAGGACGAGGGGCGGATCGGTGAGTGGCAGGGGCTGCGCGTATATGAGGAGCGCGGCCCCTGGGATTGCGGCGTCAGCGGATGTGGGCGCGGGCGGGGTGGAGGCTGAGCGTGGGCGTGGAAGAGCGCCTCGGCGGGGGAGAGCGTCAGGTGCCCCCCTGCCGAGGCCTAAATCTTGTGATGGCCGCTCCTCAGGCAGGGGAGCGGCCGTGGTGAGGACGGCGGCGGGAGCGCGAGGACGCTCGTGTGAGGCCCGCGCCTCTGACCGGGGAGCGGCTCGGGGAGCGCTGGGGTTGGCGGAGCGGCAGGAGAGGGACGGGGTGCAAGGGGAAGAGCACGGGGCGGGATTCTTGTCGGCGGAAATATCTCGGGGCAGCGCGGGGCGGAGAAGCGCTGCCCCGCTGTCTGGGGCATGAGGGGAGGGTGCAGAGGGCAGCGGCCAGGGGCCACGTAATTCAGGGGCGAGCATACCCGAGAGGGGCTTGCGGCGGGATTATCAGAGGGGGCGTACGGCAGGCAGGGGCCACGCGCGTGGAAGTGGTGCGGGCCCCAGTGGGGAGCGGAGCACGAGCGGACAGGGGGCGCCCGCGGGAACGAGGGGGATGGTTGGGGGGATGCACGGTTCGGGTGGACTTGAACGGGAGGATGGGGGCAAGGGGTGGCCTGCACACGTCGGGGGGAGGGGACAGGCAGACGAAGGTAATGAAGGGGGTGCAGCAGGGGGGGATCCCCGGTGCTGTTTGACTCGGAGGGCAGCGAGAGGGACTGGGAAGGCCTGGACATCTTTGAGTCATGGGCGGAGGGGTTGGGGGGGCGTCCGGGGCAGGGGAAGGAGGCGAAGGGCCGGGGGGCGCGGCACCGGGGTGGGGCGGGGTGGGGAGCGGTGGGGCGATGGAGGGACGGGGGTCTGGGGTTTGGGAGGGAAACGCGGAGGGGTTGGGCCGAGCGGACAGGGGGAGGGGGGGTCCGGTGAGTGGGAGTGGAGCGACGGAGAAGACGGAGACAGTGAGGAGGGGGAAGTCGTGGATCTGAGCGTGGTGGGAAAGGCGTGGGTCGCGGGGGTGTGGGGGGCAGGTAAGCGGGGATGGGATGGTAGTAGGAAAGGAGGTAGGCCCAGCACACCAGACCATTCCTTTTCTTTTCAGGAGGTGGACTGAAAGCTTGAACGTCGCGGGGTGCCGGACTTGGTAGGGCTGGGAGCGGCTCGACAGCACCAAGGAGAAGGGAGGGTGGAGCCTTGGGCGGCGTATCCTGTACCGGCGAGGGATCCCGCCGCGGCTGGCATAAGTAGGCCCGTTACGGGCTCGCCAGCCCCAACACCCACGGGGTCACAGCGCCCCGGGGGGCATCGGCAGAGGATCACCGCAGGGGAGAATGTTGGTTTACCACTCAAGCAGTTGGCACCACCAGCGGGGAGCGCTGGGGGTGCAGGGCAGGAGGAATTGGATTATGAAGAAGATAGTATGGAAGAAGGGGAGTTGCATGATGTGGGGGACGGTAGGGACGGGGGGCCGAGTAATGTTGTGGTTAGTTTCTTGCAGGTGTCACGACGCCAGGCGCAGCCCACGGGTCGGACATCAAGGTGGGAAAGCAGCTCGGCCCCCAGGACAGGACGCCGGGAGGAGCGGCAGACGGAGACAGTGGCGCCAGGTAATAAACATTTGCTCGGGCGCCCAGTGATGGTTTCAAGAGGGGTGGGGGGGCTGGGGAGGAGGGGGGGGTCGGGGGAGGTTGCGCAAGGGAGCGTACGTGGTGGATGTGGCAGTGGGCACGGAAGGCACAGGCAAGGGGGACGACGGTAAGACCACTAAGGGTGTGACGGACGAGAAAGAGACAGTTGACGCAAAGACAGGGGAGGTGGAGACTAAATTGGAAAGTAAGGAATTGAAGATCAAACGGTTACCGTATATGGGGGTAACGAAGCCCTTGGGGGCGCATTTGATGTTGGCAACAAAAGAGAGGATTTGGAAAGGGGAATATGTGGAAATGCTCAAACTCCTGCACAGGGAGGTTAGGGCAAAGGAGGGCTCTAAGGAGGAGGAATTCGAGTTGGCTAAGAGGCCTAAGTTACCTCTGACAATAGAGAACTGGACAGCGGCTTTTCTCATTTACGCCAGTGTGTACTGTGAGAAGTTTCCGGAGAGGTCAGTGGCCATGTTTAAATACATGGACGTCATTCGGAAAGCACAAATTACAGGGGGTGGATATGCCTGGGCTCAGTATGATGAGGAATTCCGGGCGCGCATGGCGTGGGATACAGAAGCAAAGTGGGGAGAGCTGGACACAGATCTGTGGCAGCATACGATGGGGCTCGCGGGGTCGGGGAGGACGATTTTTACGGCCAGCGGGCTACTGCTCGTGTATCAGCCCTTTCGAGGGGGTCCCACCCGAGAGGGGGTGGGTGGAGCCGGCAGGGGGACGACAGGAGAGAAGGGTGCGTGCTGGGACTATAACAAAGGACTATGCACGTGGGAGTATTGCCGTTTTTGGCACGAATGCTCGGGCTGCGGCAAGCGACATTCGTTGGTCAAGTGTTGGGGGGCTCAGGGTCAGTCGCACGGCAGTCAGCAGTGGCAGGCCGGAGCCTTTAAGGCTGGGGGCCAGCAGCAGTCACAGCAGGCGGGAGGGGGGAGGGGGGCTAAGGGGCCTGGGCCAAAGGGCTCATACTCCGGTTAAGGTGGAGAATTTGGTGGGGGCTCTCGGGGGTTATCCGGACAGGGAGGCGGCGGAGCAGCTGCGGTTGCGGTTTCTGGACGGGTTCAGGTTGGGGTACGAGGGTCCTAGGGTCCGGAGGTGGGCGGACAATTTGAGATTGGCACGGGAGCACCCACAGGTGGTACAAGCGAAATTGGATAAGGAGGTACAGGAGGGCCGCATGGCGGGACCCTTTCAGGATTGGCCGTTGCCTAATTTGATTGTGTCACCCATTGGAGTGGTGCCCAAGAAAGAGTTGGGTCAGTTCCGCCTGATACAGCATTTGTCATGGCCAGAAGGTGGGTCGGTCAATGACTTTATTGCAGAAAGTGCGGCCACTGTGTCTTACTCATCTGTTGATGTGGCTATGTCACTGGTGGTGACCGCGGGCGCAACAGCGCAGATGGCAAAGTGCGATATAAAGTCGGCTTTCCAGCTGCTGCCAGTCCATCCAGATGACTGGGATCTGTTGGGCATACAATTCGGCGGTCACTGGTATGTGGACAAAGCATTGCCGATGGGCTGCTCCATGTCTTGCGCACTCTTTGAATGTTTCAGCACGTTCCTACAATGGTTGTTTATGGAACGGACCGGTCACCAAGGCGTGACACATTACTTGGATGACTTCTTTTTTGTCGGCACCTCAGACTCCGCGGACTGCCAGAAGGCTCTGGACAGTTTCCATGAGATCATGGGGAACATGGGCGTGCCACTGGCCCCGGAGAAAACACAGGGTCCCAGTACGGCATTGGCTTTTCTAGGCATTGAACTGGATTCCGTTCTGATGGAGGCGCGCCTCCCGGCGGATAAAAAGCAAAACATGTTGGAGCTGCTGACCAGTGTGTTGGCACGACAGAAGGTGACGGTCAGGGATATCCAAGTGTTGCTGGGACATCTCAATTTTGCCTGTAGGGTGGTCAGAGTAGGGCGGACTTTTTGTAGGCGACTGGGGAGAGCGTTGGAGGGGCAGAGGCCTCCACACCATCATGTGCGGCTGTCAGCCGGGGTGAGGGAGGACTTGAGGATGTGGCAGTTTTTCCTGCAGCAGTTTAACGGGGTGCCTTTGATGAGAGAGGTGGATATGGTGTGGGACGTGCAGATTTTCTCGGATGCAGCAGAGAGCAAGGGGTTTGGGCTGTATTGGCAGGGGAGGTGGTGTGCAGAGCCCTGGCCCGCGGAATGGCTGGAGGGAGACAGTAGCATTGCTTTCTTGGAATTCTTCCCCTTAGTGGTGGCGGTTACGCTGTGGGGGGTCTTGTTAGCCCACAAGAAAGTCACGTTCAGAATTGACAACATGGCGGTGGTGCAGGTTGTCAACAGGCAGTCGGCGCGGGACGCGCAGGTGCTCAAGTTGTTGAGGGTTTTTGTGCTGGGATGTTTGAGACATGATATGGCGTTTCGCGCGGTGCATGTGCCAGGAGTGCACAATGACATTGCGGATGCCTTGTCTCGTTCACAGTGGGGGAGATTCCGTGGGCTCGCCAAGGACGCGGACGTGAACCCAACCAGAATGCCGAGCCAACTATGGGAAGTAGGCAATACAGGATGCTACAATTGGTTCTAGGCTCTTTAGCGCAGTCTACGAGGCTGGCATACCGGGCGGCATGGGAAGAGTTTGTTCGTTCAGGGGCGAAGTGGCGGACGTCCGGGGTGGAGAGACGGGAGGATGTCGTGCACCTGGACCTGGTTGGAAAAGGGCTGACGAAGGTGACGATAGTTGGCAAGTTGGCGGGGGTTGCTTTTGTCGGGAAGTTGCTGTGGGGCTACGCGCCATCCGCGGGAGAGCTGGGGGCTTGGATTTTGGAAGGCTGGGCGCGGGAATGTGGGAGAATTGCACGGGTGAGGAAACCACTGTTAGACGGGGTGATGGGGGTCCTGCCCGAGGTGTGTTGGGATGAAGGGGAGGCCACACTGTTTTCCACGCTCATGTCCTGGATGTTTTTCGGGGCCTTTCGGGTGTCGGAATTGTTAGGGTCAAGAGGGGAGAGGGGCATGGCTTGGGGTGAGGTCTCTTTCGGGGAGCAGGTAGTGAGTATTTGGCTCCGGAAGGCGAAAACAGACCAAAAGTGTCGGGGGAAATGGGTTGCTCTGAAGAGAGGGCGCTCGCCGACGGTTTGTCCATTTTGGTGGGGTATGCGGTGGAAAGCATGCTCTGGAGGGCTGGGGGACCTGGTTTTTTCCCATCGGCAGGGGCGGGGCGTTAAAGCTTCGCAATTACTGGCAGTGCTGCGTAAAGCACTTAGGAGACTGGGGGTCGAGGAGAAGGGTTTTGGCACGCATTCTTTCCGAATTGGGGCGGCGTCGGAGGCACATGCGAGGGGTTGGGACAGCGGGGACATTATGAAGTTGGGGAGGTGGTCATCGAATTGCTATCAGCGTTATGTGCGCAGCGAAACAGGGGGCGGGTTACTGTAAAAAAAAAAAAAAAAAAGACACTGAACAAAATAGGTTTCAGTTGGGGTTTTAGCTTGGTTTTCATTCTTGTTTTTCTTTTCAGGTTCAGTCATGGGACCCCGCGCCAGGGAAATGTCCATTTGGATTGTGGGGCATTCGTTTGTGAGGCGGGCGCAAATCCAGGCACAGGAGAGCTATTTTGGGGAGCGTTTGGGGTTCAATAAAGATTTGTTCTCTGTGGGGTGGAGGGGTAGGGGCGGCATTCGCTGGAAGGAATTGGTGCCGGTGTTGAACGGGATTTTAAGGGCGGGTCGGTGCCCGAATGTGTTAGTGCTCCATTTGGGAGAGAATGACATGGTCAGGGAGACGGGTTTGGCGCTGAAACGGGCAATGAAAAAAGACTTGGGGTTGATTAAGGAGAGATGGGCTGGTTGTTCCATTGTTTGGACTGAATTTGTCCCCCGGAGGAGTTGGAGGGGGGCGGTAAACCCGGGTGCAGTGGATAAGGCGAGGAGAAAGCTTAATACGGAGATGGTGAGGTTCTGTCGGCATTTGGGGATAGGCCGCTTGGCACATAAGGACATCCGTTATGATGCGCAGGAGATGTTCAGGGATGACGGGGTGCACTTGTCGCGGATGGGGATGGACCTGTATCTTTTGGAGTTGAGGGAGGTGTTGGCACGATTACTAGGGGTTTACAGGCACTAAGTTTTTACCAGGTTCCGCGGGCCTTGGGGGGGGGGCAGAAAAAAGGGAGGAAGAGGCGTAGCCGCCGACACTTCCCCCTTTCTTCTGGGTGGCGGGGTGGTTGACAGTTGGCCGGGATTGGCTAGAGTTTGTTATTATAGGTTTGGTAATTTGGGTCCAGGGACAGGTAAAGGGTATCCAGGTTGGATAAGTTTAGATTAGAGGTTGGATAGTTACAGTTGCACAGAAGGCAGGTAGGGGTTACGTTCAGGGGAGTTTGAGAGTTGGAAAGGCTACATGGTGTAGGATTGGGTTATATGTTGGTTATGGAATGTTATGTTGTATTTTGGGGGATGGGGGAACTGATGTGGGGATCGTAGGGGTGGGGGAAGAAACAAGGGGTCAGGAAGTTATTGTATAGCGAGGTGTTAGTTTTGTAAGGCAGTGGCCAAGGAGTCTAAATTGTGATATGCACCTGTTTCAATAAAGCGGCCTTTTTCACACACAATAAAAGTGGTCTGGTGTCGGCTTGCCCCCCCTCCCCCCTTAATCTCCCAATGGGAGCCTGGGGGGCAGCCGAGCACAGCGAGGTCTGCCCCCCGGGCAGATTGGGAGGGGGGGAGTGGCCGGAGCGGCCATTTTGTAAATATTGGGCTACATTTGGGGATAGCCCAAATGTAGCCCAAATTCTGAAAAGTAGCCCAAGGGGTATTTAGGGCGTTTTCGCGCTTTCCCAGCCACCATTTTAGGCTTGGTGACCTGGTGGCTGGGAGCGCTAGTCTAAAAGTTTTTTCCCTCCCACCCACCCTAATATTTAGGGGATGAGGGGGCGTTAGTTGAGGGGCGTTGGATTGCGAATAGGAATTATGGCGGGCAGCATTTGTTGGAACAGGTACATAAGGGCAGTTTGATGTATTGTCGCTTGGAACAGGTGCAAGCGGGGTGGTTGACAGTTGGCCGGGATTGGCTAGAGTTTGTTGTTATAGGTTTGGTAATTTGGGTCCAGGGACAGGTAAAGGGTATCCAGGTTGGATAAGTTTAGATTAGAGGTTGGATAGTTACAGTTGCACAGAAGGCAGGTAGGGGTTACGGTCAGGGGAGTTTGGGAGTTGGAAAGGCTACATGGTGTAGGATTGGGTTATATGTTGGTTATGGAATGTTATGTTGTATTTTGGGGGATGGGGGAACTGATGTGGGGATCGTAGGGGTGGGGGAAGAAACAAGGGGTCAGGAAGTTATTGTATAGCGAGGTGTTAGTTTTGTAAGGCAGTGGCCAAGGAGTCTAAATTGTGATATGCACCTGTTTCAATAAAGCGGCCTTTTTCACACACAATAAAAGTGGTCTGGTGTCGGCTTGCCCCCCCCTCCCCCTTAATCTCCCAATGGGAGCCTGGGGGGCAGCCGAGCACAGCGAGGTCTGCCCCCCGGGCAGATTGGGAGGGGGGAGGGGGGGAGTGGCCGGAGCGGCCATTTTGTAAATATTGGGCTACATTTGGGGATAGCCCAAATGTAGCCCAAATTCTGAAAAGTAGCCCAAGGGGTATTTAGGGCGTTTTCGCGCTTTCCCAGCCACCATTTTAGGCTTGGTGACCTGGTGGCTGGGAGTGCTAGTCTAAAAGTTTTTTCCCTTCCACCCACCCTAATATTTAGGGGATGAGGGGGCGTTAGTTGAGGGGCGTTGGATTGCGAATAGGAATTATGGCGGGCAGCATTTGTTGGAACAGGTACATAGGGGCAGTTTGATGTATTGTCACTTGGAACAGGTGCAAGCGGGGTGGTTGACAGTTGGCCGGGATTGGCTAGAGTTTGTTGTTATAGGTTTGGTAATTTGGGTCCAGGGACAGGTAAAGGGTATGCAGGTTGGATAAGTTTAGATTAGAGGTTGGATAGTTACAGTTGCACAGAAGGCAGGTAGGGGTTACGGTCAGGGGAGTTTGGGAGTTGGAAAGGCTACATGGTGTAGGATTGGGTTATATGTTGGTTATGGAATGTTATGTTGTATTTTGGGGGATGGGGGAACTGATGTGGGGATCGTAGGGGTGGGGGAAGAAACAAGGGGTCAGGAAGTTATTGTATGGCGAGGTGTTAGTTTTGTAAGGCAGTGGCCAAGGAGTCTAAATTGTGATATGCACCTGTTTCAATAAAGTGGCCTTTTTCACACACAATAAAAGTGGTCTGGTGTCGGCTTGCCCCCCCTCCCCCCTTAATCTCCCAAGTAAGACTGTTAGCGCTCTAGTTGTTCTTAAGGACACTCTGGGACATTCTGTCATTGGGCTATACTTGGGCTACATCTGGGTGATATTTGGGCTACATTTGGGCTCTTTCGTCTCTGGTGGCCATCTTGGGAGATTTATTTGTTATGAAGTTTCCTAATTTCCTCATTTACTGCAGTCTCCTCAGTAGGAAATACTTTCAGTTTTTTACTTTGATTCCAACAAGAAGGCATTCAGATGTGTCACACATTTTCCATAAATTCTGAATGTTAGCACTCTAGTTGCTCATTAGATCACTGTAGTAAAGCTACTGCTCACCAGGCAAGTCTGCTGCTGGTATTCAAAGTGCATGTTTCAGTCTGCATGTCAGAATGTTTTTATGAAATAAAAGAGGATTTCAGAAGTCAAAATGTGCCCTAGTTTTTCTTTCTGCAGCACTAATCATAATTTATATGGCAAAATGAACCCCCTCATTTTGTTCCTTTGTAAATTAAATGTTTTAAGTGTTACCACTTTATTCCAATCAAGATGGCTTCAGGTGTGCCATACTTTTGTCATAAGTAAGACTGTTAACGCTCTAGTTATTCTTTAGAGCACTCTGGGAAGCTGCAGTAGAACACAAAGGAATCAACTGACAGTCTCTGCCCTTGTTGGATGTACATGTTTTACTGAGAATGTCAGACTTCATTCTTACATGACTGAGAAAGATAATGTGAATTTACAGAAAATATGCTCCCAGTTTAGCTTATAGATCACCTTCCAAACCTCTGTGGGAAAAGTATGAGAAAATAGTTTTCTCTCAAACATGGTTCGTGATATCACAGCAGAAGGCTTTTTCACATGGTAAAATCACCTTAGAACACACCACAATTCCTAAAATGAGTATGGTACCATCAACAAATGATTTATAATGTAACTAAAGTCTTAAAACCTTCTATTAACTGCAAAGCTTTTTAATGAGGTCCTATCATGTATATTGGTCCCAAGATGGCTGCCAACACTTCTTGGATGAAGTACTGACAGCCAATCAGATCTCACGATGAGATGTGTGGTTAGGCTCCGCCCAGATATGTATGTGATTTTACTTTTGATTTTCTCAGGAACTACTGAACAGATTGACACCATATATGCAAAAGGCACATGCCTGACCTGAGGACTACCTCTTTGCCAAATTTCAAGTAATTCTGTTCAGCCGTTCGGGCTGTACCTTGGACTAAAGGTCCCTATGGAAAATTGCATGGGGAAAACGCCTTTTGGGACCCCCCTTTTTCTTAGCCCCCGCTTGACGAATCCCCCTGAGACTTTCAGGGTAGGAGCGGAGCGCCCCACCTATTTTGAAAAGTTCGCGAGGATTCGTCAACCGGCGCCAAAGTTATTCCAAATAGAATGTTGCGGATTTCCTATGGAAACACGGTCCTAACTATAACTATCTACTGGCGACCGCCAGTAGATAATATATATGTAGAGATAGATAGATAGATAGATAGATAGATAGATAGATAGATAGATAGATAGATAGATAGATAGATAGATAGATAGATAGATAGATAGATAGATAGATAGATAGATAGATAGATAGATAGATAGATAGATAGATAGATAGATAGATAGATAGATAGATAGATAGATAGATAGATAGATAGATAGACATATATATATGTAGTTATGGATACAGATAGATAATTATATAAAACACATATGTATATATTATTTGTATTATATAATTATACATATATAATATTTAAAACTTTCTCCACAATAAACAAGCACTTTAAATATTAACAGTAAAATAAATTAAATCGTAACACACGTATACAATCAACTAAAATATTTAGCCTATTTAAAACATTAAAATAAACATAATAAAATTAGTTTTACTTATGCATGGTATACACTACAATTAGAAATAAAAACAATGTTATTAACATGTAATAATAATATTGTAATCGTTTTACAAATGTTAAAAACTAATAATAATCAGAAACAAAAAAATCAAGTGAAAGCTATGTATATAAAAATGATTAGCTAAACTAATCTAGCAAATATAAAAAAATTCTAAATCCAAAATATTTAGAAAAAACTAAACAATATTAAAAATATTAAAAATCCACTCTAAACAAGAGTAGGAAATGCGTTGCACTTCAGAGGGGTTACATTTACTACTAGCCCCTCCAGTCTAAGCAATAGCAGGGAAAATGTGGTGGGATTAGGTTTAATATTCCCTCTTTAGACTCAGGAACACTAGGGAAAGCGTTGGACATCGGAGGGGTTATATTTACTATTCCCACTCCAGTCTAAGCGACAAAAGGGAAAGCGTTGGACTTCAGAGGGTTTAAATGTACTATTCCCACCCCGGTCTAAGTAACAGTAGGGAAATCGTTTGACTTTGGAGGGGTTTGATTTACTATTCCCACCCCAGTCCAAACAACAGTAGAGAATAGTATTGAACTTCAGATGTGTTACATTTACTATTTCCACTCCAGTCTAAGCAATAGTAGGGAAAGCGTTGGACTTCGGAAGGGTTAGATTTACTGTGTCTACTTCAATCTAAACAGTGGTAGGAAAAGCTTTGGACTTCTGAGGGGTTAGATTAACTGTTTACCCTCCAGTCAAAGCAACATTGGATAAAATGTTGAACTTTGAAAGGGTACAAATAAGAATACAAGTGCAAATCGTTTACTAAAAGTATTTCAAGACCTAATAAAATAATATATTATAGTACAAAGAATAAATAAATATTATACTGTTTAAATGCGGAAAAATTTATAGGATATAATAAAAATATAAACAATTACAAAATAAAATTTCTTATAACAGTCACTTACCAAAGTACAAAAAAAGTACAAAATACCAAATTATTTTATTTTAATTAATGCTAAAAAGACAAAAAAAATATACAAACATCATCCACAAACAAATCATCAAAATCATTCCACAGACAAATTTTCTAAAAAAAAACTCTCACATTGAATTCATTAATAAAACACAAAATGTAACTTTAAGAATACAATGGTAAAATTATAAGTAATCAATTATAAATTAATCAGCTAGATATAAAAAATAATTAGTACTCAAAGTATTAAAACTTTAATCTTTCCAATTATTTCTGTACAAAAAATAATACAGGATTAATAAATGCATGCAAAATAAAGCAATTAAAACTAAAATATACATTAAAAACACTTCAAAAATTAAACATTTGAAAAAGAAAGTAACATAATTAATATTTAATTCAATATTTAATTAACATGAAAATTGAGTTAATATAAAATTTAAAAACATGTTCTTTTAATTAACTTCCCATACTTTTCACTTACAAACCCAACAATCCACTACTAAAATATAACTTACTATTAACAAAATGTATATAGACATACAAATTAACAAATTCAAATAAAAATTAAAACAAAAAATAACATAATTAATAATAAATTCAATACGTAATTTACGATAAAAACGAATTGCCAATGCTGAACTTTACCAGGCTGCTCCTGCCTTGTGTGGGTGAGTCCCAGGTAGCAAGCCTGTCTGCCAGTTGTTAGTTTACATAATTTTACTATGTTTTATTTCAGATTTAGTTTATTTAGCTTACCCGGAAGACAGGCCTCTGCTGCCTTTCAAAGCCCGCCGTCTTTTCCCGCCACACGCTTCCCACCACTCTCTTCCTGCCGCCCGCATCCCCAGTGCCCCTCGTAGGTCCAACTTAATAGAGCTGCAGTGCTGCCCCATTGAGCAGGTCCTCACCAGCTCCCCTTGCTACCAGTCAGCTGCCTCTTCCCTTCCATGTGGCCTCATCCAGACCGGACTTTACCAGGCTGCTCCTGCCTTGTGTGGGTGAGTCCATGGTAGCCAATCTGTCAGCCAGCTCTTAGTTTATATCTTTTTTATATTTAATTTCAGTGTAAGTTTATTTCACTTACTCCTGAAGGCAGGACCCAATGGACAGACACCCTGAAACCCACCCAGCCCAATGCCACAACCAACATGCAACAGACAATCGAGAACTTCACACCTGGATCACCAATACCGCTGACCGAGTTGCCCCCATCAAGCTGCCCAAAACCCACATATCCCCCAAACAAGCCAACGGGTACACAGTAGATCTCAGCACAACAAAACGCAGCTGCAAACAACTTGAGAGAAGATGCTGCACTTGCATAGCTGAAAGAGACTGAGCAACATTCAAGTCAGCCCTCAACAAATACTACCAAAGACTAAAAGACACGAAAAAGGATGCCCTTGTAAACCCCGAGACTAGCACCAACCACACCAAGGAACTCTGCACCATTGTCAGAGAGTTCTCCTGCCCAACAGCGACCGAGAGCATGATCCCCCCCTCACAGGAACTCTGCAACACTCTGCAAATCACTTCCACCATAAGATATCCACCATCTACAGGAACTTTGAGCCCCAACCCATCAACCTCCTCAACCTCCTCACTCCAACGGAAGCCTGCCCCAACATCTCAAAGAATTGGAACAGCTCAGCACACCCGACACCACAGCCATCATGAAATCCATCCACTCGGAAACACCCACAGACCCCTTCCCCACCATCTCTTCAACCTAGGAAGCAACGGGATCAGCCACCAACTCACTACCATCTTCAATGCATCCATCACCACAGCCACCTTTCCCGATGCATGGAAATACACAGAGGTCAGACCTCTCCTCAAGAAATCCTCCACAGACCCCAGTGAACACCGAAACTAATGCCCCATCTTGCTGCTCCCATTTCCCACCAAAGTCCTGAAGAAAGCCATCAATGGTCAGCTCACCGAACAACTCAAGAGAAACAATCTGCTAAATGCCTCCCAATCTGGTTTCTGAGCCAACCACAGCACCGAGAAGGTCGCGATCCCCGCCGCAGATGACATCCGCAGCCCACTCGACAGAGGAGAATTAGCTGCCTTGATCCTTATCGACCTCTCCACAGCCTTCAACGTCGTCTCCCTCCACACACTAATCAGGAGACTGAACCAGATACAATCAAGGGAGAGGCACTCAGATAAATTGCATCATTCCTCACAGGGCGCACGCAGAGAATCCGCCTACCCCTTTCACCATGGAACCCATGATCACCATCTGCAGTGTTCCTCAAGGCTCATGCCTCATCAGCACCTACATGACGCCTCTAGCCGACATCATCAGAACCCACGATGTCAACATCATATCCTATGCTGACGACACCCAGCTCATCCTCTCGCTCTCAGCGGACCCCACCTCCACCAAGACCAACTTCCACAACTGCATGAAGAACTTTGCAGCCTGGATGAAGGTCAACTGTCTGAAGCTCAACACGGAAAAGACCAAAGTGCTGATTTTTGGGAACCAGGCCTCCCTTTGGAACGACACCTGGTGGCCCTCTGAAGTCCGACTAACAATAAAAGACCATGCCCGCAACTTCAGCATCATCCTGGACAGCAAACTCACCATGAAATGACAGATCAAGGTAGTCTCCTCTGCCTGCTTCCACACTCTCCACATGCTCCGAAGAGTCTTCAAATGGCTCCTCATAAGCACAAGAAAAAAAGTTTCCCAAGTCCCAATCATCCGCCATCTCGTCTACGGCAACACACTGTATACAGGAACCACCACCTAATGCATGAGAAAGCTCCAGCCAATACAGAATTCAGCAGTCAGATTGATCCTCAACCTACCCAAACAGACTCATATCACCTAGCACCTGAGGAACCTCTACTGGCTCCCCATCCAGAAAAGATGCCAATTCAAACTACTGACACACGCCTATAAAGCCATCCACGACCAAGGACCAGCATACATGGCGCACTGGCTGAACTTCCACCAACCATCCAGAAACTTCACTCCGCCTCCCTCACCCTTGCATAGACACTGCGCATCCATTGCAGCCACAGCGGAGGCCGCTCCTTCTTTCACCTCACCACCAAGTCCTGGAACGAACTCCCTCTCAACCTCCAAATATCACCCTCACTGATGGACTTCGCCCAGCAACCCAGCGCATGGATGATTGGCCGTGCTATGCGAGTACTGTTTGATTTTTTGATTGATGCCGGATCGGGTAGAATGGCATAAGGAGCAGGACACCAAAGAGTACTGGACAAGGGTCCTCCGACTAACAACCAGCATTGTGGATTCAGGATCATCTCACCTGGCTTCCATACACAACTTTTGTTTACACTATTTTAGATCTCATCCCCTTCCCTTCTGCCAAAGTATGATGAAGCCGCGGTAAGGCCTTGCATGTTTTATACCAAAGCAAAAAATAAGTTTCAAAAATTGACATGGAACACAAATGCTGCAAAAGTAGCAGCATAGCAGGCTCCAGGCACTGTCTTAGCAATATGCTCAGACCAGCTTACTTCGAAGGTAAAGCCATTTCAGAGCCCCTGTTCATTCTACTCTTGGCTTCTCTGCTGAGACTTCGAACCCAGGGCACCAGCACTTAACCTTGAGTGGCCTATGCTGTCAGACTTGCCCAATGAGAACTCATTGGTTGTTTCAGACTTATTTCGCACAGGCGACAATAACTTGTAATCAGTGTTGACTGCGGGTGAATATGCCAGAAAGTCTCTTTAGTTTTGTGTATTTTGAATGTATTCTCCTGAGGTACAGGGAGAACTGAGGCATGTGGTTTATGAATTTGTCAAAACCCTGGAGTGGGTGGCACATCTGAAAAACTTGGAAACCGCTTCTCCAAACACAGACTGGGCCAAAAACATTACATTAAACATATGCTTTCCTACTCACCTTGTGGCAAGGGTCGGCACAAAGAGAACACGCTTTATCAAAATCAATCACTCCATCAGGAGTTTCAAATGTGCCTCTGAATGTCCTTCTTGGAAGCCATCAGCCGCTTGTGCGCTGACAGTCCCCAAGGAGTCGAACGTGCGGCGGCCATGTTGGAGCGTTTTGTTTTACTGTTAAGCGAGCACGTCATGCTGCTGAAGATAAGATAAGCTTCCCAGTAAAAAGACCCCAAATGAGTCAAAAATTGGAGTTAGCACAGATGCTACCAATGTGTGTTAAGTGCAAGGCGGCTCATACAAAGGCTTGGTCTGTGGTCTTATCAAAGAGGGCCAACAGTGGGTGCCCAGCTGAGCTTCTGAAACGCAGCTTTAAAGTCTGGAGATAAGGTCCCCCAAAACCAGGCCTAAGGGTTTCTTCTGAAGCTTGGGAATCCAGCCCACGACCTTAAATCAGAGTAAACCAATTGTTAGGTTAACACTCGGGCAAAAATGTTACCGTGTGGGAGATTAGGTAACATTTTGATTAGGTCCAGGTAAAATTTAAATTATGCCAGCATCATTTTTGTCATTTTGGAAATGTTGCGTCACCTTCTGTAATGACATCGCTTTTCACTGCAAAATTATAGTGTCGGAGAAACGCAAAAAACCAGAACAAGTGCGGCTGTTGCTTAAGGCAATTGTGTTTCTTGCACCAACATGTAGCGCTAAAATTACGGATTTGCCTTTAATGTAATATTCCCCAAAATATTTAGGTATAATGCAAAAGCAAATTACGTGACTTTAGCACGCTCCTAATTTTGAGCGAGTGGTGCAAATGCTCTGTTGATCAATTACATGCCAATGATCAGAAATAAATAATTCTCAATGCTGATGTGGATTAGATTTTCTTAAAAACTCACACCATTGCAAAATCAGGGTTGAGCTTTGCAAGTTGTGAAAAGGCAGCCTCTTGGCACAGCCAGTTTTATAGACAGTCTTGTTGAAACTGTTGTGTGTATGATCCTTTCAATGGAGTTCATTTAGTCCTCACCACCTCCACACTCAACTTGCCTTGAAATGGGGACAAGAGGATTCAGTATAGGAATCATAAGAGGTGGTGAAAATCCAATAACTCTGTAGAGGTTGGGGGCAAAGTAATTCTATTTTGGCGTTTGACGTGCACCTACTGTACAGCAATTCTACTAGACTTTGAGAGGCATTATCGATGTTTCAGGATATTCCCAGTGGTTACGTTGTGCCAGTGGTTGCAGGTGGTGGGCACCAGCACTCATTTTTGGTGACCGAGATGTATTTTTCATCATCAGACTTTGAACCAGACCAAGAGAGAGAAAGGCAGAAAAAAGGAAAAGAAAGAGAAAGATAGAACAAGCATTGGCATAGCCAATAGGTCTCGCCTTTGGGACCTTAGGTGTTTAGCCAGAACTTTTGGCTATGTTGTAGAGCATTGTGGCTGCTGTGCATTATGTTGAAAAGTTATAATAAAAAGTGTTAAGCATTTTTGTTACCTTTATACAAACAAAGATGACATTATATACAACTGAAAAACCTGATTAAAAAAGATTTTAACATAAAAAATGTCTTCTACTTTTTTTGTACTTGCACTGCTGGCAACTTCTTCCTGCCTGTTCTCATGCTTGTTTAATATAATTTTTTTTGTTATGGGGGAACGGCACATAAATAACGGGGGAGTGGACGTTGGAAAACAGTAATTTAATTAGAACACGATTCAATCAATCAATCAATCAAGAAATGTGTATAGCGCGCTACTCACCCGGAGGGTCTCAAGGCGCTTGGCGGGGGGGAGGTCTGCTACTGCTCGAACAGCCAGGTCTTGAGTTGCTTCCTGAAGGAGAGGTGGTCTTGCGTCAGACGGAGGTGGATGGGGAGGGAGTTCCACGTCTTGGCTGCCAGGTAGGAGAAGGATCTTCCTCCCATGGTGGCTTTTCGGATGCGTGGAACGGCGGCGAGGGCGTGGCTGGTCGATCGTAGCTGACGGGTGGGAGTGTAGAAGGTCAGGCGGTTGTTGAGGTACCTGGGGCCCAGGTCATGGAGGGCCTTGTGTGCGTGGGTGAGGAGTCGGAACGTGATTCTCTTGCTGACGGGGAGCCAGTGGAGGTCTCTCAGGTGTCCGGAGAAGTGGCTGTGTCGGGGGATGTCCAGGATGAGTCGTGCGGAAGCGTTCTGGATTTGTTGGAGTCTTTTCTGAAGTTTGGTTGTGGTTCCGGTGTAGAGGGTGTTCCCGTAGTCCAGTCGGCTGGTGACGAGGGCCTGGGTGACCGTCTTCCTGGTCTCGGTGGGGATCCAACGGAAGATCTTACGGAGCATGCGTAGGATGTTGAAACATGATGATGAGACGGCGTTGACTTGTCTGGTCATCGAGAGTGAGGAGTCCAGGATGAATCCCAGGTTGCGTGCGTGGTCAGTTGGTTTGGGTGCGCTGCCAAGGGCCGGGGGCCACCATGAGTCGTCCCATGCAGAGGGTGAGGATCCGAGGATAAGGACTTCCGTCTTGTCTGAGTTCAGTTTCAGGCGGCTGTTCATCATCCATTCGGCTACGTCTTTCATCCCTTCGTGTAGGTTGGTTCTGGCGGTGGCTGGGTCGTTGGTGAGGGAGAGGATCAGCTGGGTGTCGTCGGCGTAGGAGATGATGTTGAGGTTGTGTTGGCGTGCGATGGCCGCGAGGGGGCTCATGTAGACGTTGAAGAGGGTGGGGCTGAGTGATGATCCTTGTGGTACGCCGCAGATGACTTCGGTGGCCTCGGATCTGAATGGGGGGAGGCGGACTCTCTGGGTTCTTCCTGCGAGGAACGAGATGATCCATTCTAGAGCCTTCTCTTGGATTCCGATGTTGCTGAGGCGCTGCACTAGGGTGCGGTGGCAGACAGTGTCGAACGCTGCGGAGAGGTCCAGGAGGATGAGGGCCACTGTTTCCCCGTTGTCGAGCAGGGCTCGGATGTAGTCAGTGGCTGCGATGAGGGCGGTCTCGGTGCTGTGGTTGGCTCGGAAGCCGGACTGCGAGTGGTCGAGGGATCCGTTCGTCTCGAGGAAGGCGGCGAGCTGTCTGTTGACGGTCTTCTCGATGACTTTGGCAGGAAACGGGAGGAGCGAGATGGGGCGGTAGTTCTTGAGGTCGGTGGGGTCTGCTGATGGCTTCTTCAGGAGGGCGCTGAGTTCGGCATGCTTCCAGCTCTCCGGGAAGGTGGTGGTGTTGAAGGAGCAGTTGATGATGTCCCGGAGTTGGGGTGCGTTGACGGAGTCTGCCTTGTTGAAGACGTGGTGGGGGCATGGGTCGGTTGGTGATCCGGAGTGGATGGTGTTCATCGTGTGGATGGTGTCTTCGGTGCTGACTGGGGTCCAGGCGCGGAGGGTGGTGGTGGGGGGCGTTGGTTCGGTGGTTGGGTGCGTGGTCTGTGCGCCGAAGCTGTTGTGTATGTCGGCGATCTTGCTGTGGAAGAATGAGGCGAGCGAGTCGCAGAGTTCTTGCGAGGGGGTGATGTCGTTGGTTCCGGCGCTGGGGTTGGAGAGCTCTTTGACGATGCTGAAGAGTTCCTTGCTGTTGTGTGCGTTGTTGTCTAGTCGTTCTTTGAATGCTGTCTTTTTGGTGGTGTGGATCAGCTGGTGGTGTTTGCGGGTGGCGTGCTTGAGGGCAGTCATGTTGTCTGTAGTCGGGTCTTTGCGCCAGGCTTTCTCGAGGGTACGGCAGTTCTTCTTGGAGTTCTTGAGATCGTCATTGAACCAGGAGACTTTCTTGCTGCCGGGTCTGCTGGGATGGTTTTTCAGGGGTGCCAGGTCGTTGGCGCAGTTGGTGATCCACTGTGTGAGGTTGTTGGCTGCCCGGTTGGGGTTCGTTGAGCTGGCGGGAGGATTCTGGTTCAGGGATGTGGTGAGCTGGTCGGTGGTGATCTTGTTCCAGCTCCTGCGGGGAACCTGTTGCGGGTGGTGGTGAGTCGTGGTCCTTCTGAAGCTGAAGTGGATGCAGCTGTGGTCTGTCCAGTGGAGTCCGGTGGAGTAGTCGAAGGAGACGTACTTGCTGGAGGAGAAGACTGGGTCAAGCGTGTGGCCGGCGTAGTGGGTGGGGGTGTTCACCAGTTGCTTGAGTCCGAGGTTGGCGAGGTTGTCCAGCAGGGTGGTGGTGTTGTTGTCATTGTTGTTCTCCAGGTGGAAGTTGAGGTCCCCTAGGAGGATGTAGTCAGCGGAGGAGAGGGCGTGTGGGCTAATGAAATGTGCGATGTCTTCGCTGAATTGCGTGCGAGGTCCTGGGGGTCTGTAGATGAGGGTGCCTCTGAGGGTGGTCTTGGGGTCGGTGTGGATCTGGAAGTGAAGCTGTTCGGCGGCTGTGAGGGTGTCCTCGGAGCAGGTCGTGATGCGGATGGTGTTCTTGTGGACGATGGCGATGCCTCCTCCTGTCTGGTTGACGCGGTCCCTCCGGGTGATCTTGTATCCGTCCGGGATGGCGATGTCGGGCGCTGAGGAGGCATTCATCCAGGTTTCCGTGAGGAAGGAGACGTCTGGAGATTGTGGACGGACACTAGGGGAGAATCAACAGATGCCAGATTCCAAGGGCAGACTGACATGATGCTTAGGTGGTGCGCTGATGCAAAATGGTGGTGGTGAATGATGTTTGGTGCTCAGGTGGTGACACTATATGGTGTGGATTGGAGGTACGTTGTGGATTGTGGAGTTGTGGAGTTGAAATATGTTGTTTGGTGTGTAATTATGTGGTGTGTATTGGAAATGTGTGGAGTTGAATTGTGTGACCTGGAACTGTGGTGTTGAGTGAAACTATGCTTAGTGAAATTGTGTTATGGTGTGGAGTGCATTTTGCATTAAGTGCAGTGTAATTATGTAGCATATAATTATGTGGCACTGAGTGGTATTGTGTGGAGTGTATGTTGCATTTAGTAGAGTGTAATTATGTGACACTGAGTGGTATTTGGAGTGTATGTTACATTGAGTGCAGTGTAATTATGTAGCATATAATTATGTGGCACTGAGTGGCATTATGTGGAGTGTATTTATGTTGCATTGAGTAGAGTGTAATTATGTGGCACTGAGTGGTATTATGGGGAGTACATGTTGTATTTAGTAAAGTGTAATTGTGTGGCATGTAATTATGTGGCACTGAGTGGTATTATGGGGAGTGTATGTTGTATTCAGTAGAGTGTAATTGTGTGGCGTGTAATTATGTGGCACTGTGTGGTAATATGTGAAGTGTATTTATGTTGCATTGAGTAGAGTGTAAGTGTGTGGCGTGTAATTATATGGCACTGAGTGGTATTATGTGGAGTGTATTTATGTTGCATTGAGTAGAGTGTAATTATGTGGCGTGTAATTATGTGGCACTGAGTGGTATTATGGGGAGTGTATGTTGTTTTCAGTAGAGTGCAATTGTGTGGCATGTAATTATGTGGCACTGAGTGGTATTATGGGGAGTGTATGTTGTATTCAGTAGAGTGTAATTGTGTGGCTTGTAATTATGTGGCACTGAGTGGTATTATTTGGAGTGTATGTTGCATTGAGTGCAGTGTAATTATGTAGCATATAATGATGTGGCACTGTGTGGTATTATGTGGAGTGTATTTATGTTGCATTGAGTAGAGTGTAAGTATGTGGCATGTAATTATATGGCACTGAGTGGTATTATGTGGAGTGTATTTATGTTGCATTGAGTAGAGTGTAATTATGTGGCACTGAGTGGTATTATGCGGATTACATGTTGTATTTAGTAGAGTGTAATTGTGTGGCATGTAATTATGTGGCACTGAGAGGTATTATTTGGAGTGTATGTTGCATTGAGTGCAGTGTAGTTATGTAGCATAGAATTATGTGGCACTGAGTGGTATTATGTGGAGTGTATTTATGTTGCATTGAGTAGAGTGTAATTATGTGGCGTGTAATTATGTGGCCCTGAGTGGTATTGTGTGGAGTGTATGTTGCATTCAGTAGGGTGTAATTATGTGGCATGTAATTATGTGGCACTGAGTGGTATTTGGAGTGTATGTTGCATTGAGTGCAGTGCAATTATGTAGCATATAATTATGTGGCATTGTGTGGTATTATGTGGAGTGTATTTATGTTGCATTGAGTAAAGTGTAATTATGTGGCGTGTAATTATGGGGCACTGAGTGGTATTATGGGGAGTGTATTTATGTTGCATTGAGTAGAGTGTAAGTATGTGGCGTGTAATTATATGGCACTGAGTGGTATTATGTGGAGTGTATTTATGTTGCATTGAGTAGAGTGTAATTATGTGGCAGTGAGTGGTGTTATGGGAAGTGTATGTTGTATTCAGTAGAGTGTAATTATGTGGCATGTAATTATGTGGCACTGAGTGGTATTATTTGGAGTGTATGTTGCATTGAATGCAGTGTAATTATGTAGCATATAATTATGTGGCACTGAGTGGTATTGTGTGGAGTGTATGTTGCATTCAGTAGAGTGTAATTATGTAGTGTGTAATTATATGGCACTGAGTGGTATTTGGAGTGTATGTTACATTGAGTTCAGTGTAATTATGTAGCATAGAATTATGTGGCACTGAGTGGTATTGTGTAGAGTGTATATTGCATTCAGAAGAGTGTAATTATATGGCATGTAATTATGTGACTAAGTGCTACTATTTGGAGTGTATGTTGCATTGAGTGCAGTGTAATTATGTAGCTCACGGCAGGTGTGTCGTGTAAGGAGGCTGTGTGGAGGGAAGGAGCGTCACAGTCCCCGCGTCGGGGGTGGGGATGTGGGGGGCATGGTGAACGTAAAGTGGGGGTTCTGTGATTTTCTCAATATTTTGGGGGTTTTACTAAGCACCAATCACCACCTGTATATGGGTGGCGATTTAGATAGCGCACATCAAATGGTCTCTTGGCGCTTACCATATTGATGTCACTATCGACCATGTTACTGGTGGCAATTTTACCAAACACATGAAAATAAAAGACCGAGTATGCCCAGCTGGCACAACCAGCTGAGCAACTTAAGCATGGTAAAATGACTTACACGCACATCGGATGCATATAAGGAGCATTTATAGAATGTATTCATGTGTGATCTCCTATTGAGGGTGGGGTTTCTATGGAATGGGTGAGCTTGAAGGAGCACATGGGATGGCAGCCTGGAGCATGTGTTCAGCGTGTGTGGGGGGTGCGTGTGTATAGAGGGGCGTGGTGCGTGCTGTGTGGGGATTTACAGCTGTGTGGGGGCGTGGGGTTTCTCTGTAGAGACTAGCGAGGCAATATCTGTGTGCACTGGGGAGAGGCGGGGTGGTGTCTTTTGTCGAGGAGTGGGGGGGTGTTTGTCTGGGTGCAGGTGTGTGAAAGACATTATGTGTAGAGGTAGGAGTGATTTATGTGTTTTTGCATAAGTTAGTCTTGCAGGAGGGCAGTTGTGCGTGTTTCTGTGGGGGTATGTGAGAAGGATAGCTGTTGGGTTGGATGCAATGGCCAGGTTGTGTGTGTATTTTTGTGTGAATGCGCGTGCCCATGTCTTTGCGAGTGGCAATCAGAATACGAGGAGGGACGTGTGAAATGTGTGCAGAAGGGGGAGCGTGGGGTGGGTATCTTTCTGTGGGGATGGGGAAGTGGTTTGTTGGGTTGCAGATGTTTCAAGATCGAAGTAGCAGGATGCGAAAGTATTCGCAGTTCTACTAGCTCTGTTAAATTCTGGAATGTCTTGTCCTTGCCCTTACCTTCTTCGTGCAACAGCATCCTATTTTATGTGAACGTTGAGACATATACTCGATTTGGGGGAATCGTGCCTTCTGATTCTTCTTGACCTATCTGCAGCCTTTACACTGTTAATCACAACACCCTCCTTAACATTCTTCAACAGAGAATGGGCGTGGAAGGCACAGTGCTTAAATGGTTTGCCTCATTCCTCTCGGACAGATCCCAAATGATCAAGATTGCGAACAGTCTCTCGTCTCCACTGGTGATTGGTCAAGCCGTCCCTCAAGGTTCCATCCTTGCACCCACTCTGTTTAATCTCTATCTGGAACCTTTAGGGAACCTCCTAAGCAAATCTGGAATCCTCTACCATCTCTATGCAGATGACACCCAAATCTACCTCAAGGTGTCTTCTTCTCAAGATCTCTCACTACTCAACTCTACTCTCAACTCTATTCACAACTGAATGTTAGTTCACCAACTCATTCTCAATCCCTCCAAAACTGAATTCCTCCTCGTTTCTACATCTCTCTCCCCGCCTCCAGTTCAATCCTGGATGGATCAGCTGAATTTACTCAACAGTAAACCCATCATTGTCGACTGCGCTAAATCCCTAGGTGTCATACTTGACAAAAGACTCAACCTAATCTCACACATCAACTCCATTGCCAAGAACGCACGTTATCAGCTGCGCCTTCTGTGGGGGATTCGTCCGTTCTTCCCGGAGAAAGACCTAAAAACCTTGGCCCAATCGCTAGTTCTCTCTAGACTGTATTATTGTAATTCTCTTCTGACTGGCCTTCCCAAATCTCACCTCTCCCCCCTAAAATCCGTCCTCCATTCAGCAGCTCACTTCATTTCAGGGTCCAAACGAAGTGACCACATCAATCCTATCCTGTCTTCTCTCCGATGGCTTCCCATCGAGGCTAGAGCTATTTACAAAACGGCTTGCATCACCCACAAAGCCTTGCACTCTTCCTCCCCTTGCTATCTGGCGAATAAACTTAAATTGTCCGGAGGCTTCTGACCTTCTCGGAATGAGGAAAAGTTCCTGCTTGAGCCCCCCTCCTTCAAAAGGGAAAAATTGATGTCTCAATCGTTCTCAGGTAATGCGGTGAGAATCTGGAACTCACTTCCTCCTTTGCTCCGTGCCACCACCTCCATCCGGATCTTCAAAGCGGACATCAAATCTCTTCTATTCCAAAGACACTTTCAGAACTAATTCCTTCATTCTCAGACCCCGCCAGGAAGTTCGTTAGTCATTGTAAATTTGTTATATTTATTTATTTTTTGTACATTCCTTGCTTGCTGTGTTTGATATTGTGTTCCTCTTGCCTGCTGTGTTTGATTCTCTGTCCTGATATTTTTGTACATTTTATTTTGTAACATTTCTCTCGTGTAACGTAACTGGTTCTATTGTACAGCGCTCTGACACCTTCGGATAAAGTCCACGCTTTATAAAAATGCATAGATAAATAAATAAACCCCATGTTGACAATAGGGGGGTGGGGGTCAAAGGATTTTCGATATCATTCTGCTGTCTCTGACATTTCGGTGATTCTGACACACGTGATGACGGAAAATATAGAAAATGAGACAACACAAAACAATGATAATAGGCCTGTTGTGCTTTATTTTCAAACTTGGATCTGTGCCTAAAAATGGGCACACCGCTGTCTCAGAGACCAATATGAAAAAAGAAAATTTGCTTTGAATTTACAATATCAGTCTGACGCACAGGGTTTCCTAAACTTAGCCTTCTTATTTAATGTGAGGAGTGTGTTTTCTGCTGTTGTTGATTTTGGTAGATAATTAGACAATTTGCTCTTGGTGTCAAGTGTTATTGGGCACTGTAGAGTTCCCTTCTGTCCGCTGCAGGGCCACCAGAGAACAAACAAGTAGAAATAACTGTGGAATATAAGGCTCACCAGAAACAGCTGAGGTGGACCACACACAAACACCCACAGTACATCCATGATGCACAAAATACCAGCCACCAGCAAGTGCAGGATTGACATCAATAGGGCGCCTCACTCCTGCAGACAGGCGTTGCTAATCCGCATGTCTTCTGCAGATGAGCAAGTTGTCCATTGTCATGTGCGGATGAGACCAATGATAACCTCATGCTTCACCAGACACTGTCGGCCAAGAGCACTGGTGGATGGGAGGGGATGTGCCTGTTATATATACGTGCCAATATTCCCGATGGGTGGGAACCTCTCTTCTTTTGAATTCAAACATGGTTTTGTTTTAGCTATCTCCAGCTAACAACTTCATCCACTTCAATCTAAATTAATGGGAATTTCCACGATTCCTTTTCTAAATCTCCCTCTTATATGTCCCTTTACCTCAGGACTTGAGATAACTTTGTAAATGTCCTTGCTTCTCAAACTTGTGTTGTGGGATGTGTACAGCGCTTCATAACCTTGACGAAACAATGAAGTGCTTACTTATGGTTGGCTTTATGACAAATAGTTTGAACATCCATTTACACAAATGTCATTTCACCAAACTCAGGGGCATATCAACAACAACCGGCGATAATTATCTCTAAGCGCACTTAGCGCTAGGATAATTATCGCCGGCTAGCGTGAATTTTTATCGCTGAGATAGCGTGCTATTAGCAACGCTTATCTCAATAGCGATCAAAATCCTCACGCTAACAGGCTAACGTGAGATTATCGCTGGAAACCCAGCGATAATCGCACGTTACCTTGTTGATAGGGACAGGCAAACTTAGCCATGATATCCTCCTTCCATAGGATATCATGGCTAAGTCTGAAAAATACCAGACGTAAAAAAGCAGCGCTAACCGCGGTTAGCGCTGCTTTTTTTGTCTCTAACAGGGTTAGCGACATTCTTGATAATAGGAGAAATGTCGCTTAGCGACATTTCTCCTATTATTTTACTCTGGAACGCCCCCTTTGCATCTCATTAGAGATGCAAGGGGAAGCGTAGAGTAAAAGGGTGCTAACATGCAAATTTGCATGTTAGCACCCTGTTGTTGATAGGACGCTAGTTTTATCTCTCCTTTTTTGGCTTTTAAAGCCAAAAAAGCAGAGATAAAGCCCTTGTTGATATGCCCCTTAGTTGGTTAGCAGAAATGGCATGACTCCCCCTTTGAGCCGCCCAAATGCATTGATAGGATTACTCATCCTCCCACCCCTAGCCCTATCAAAAGCCTCGTCTTTGTTTCTAGGTGCTAGAGGCGGGACCAGGAGAGGAAGCTACAGAATATAAACAACACTCAGCACCCTCTTTACTTCCTGTGCCTGTGCCTCACGTCATAGTCTCTGATACAAGGGTTAGTTAAATCACTGCCAAGCCTACCAAATGACAGACCGAGGGGTAGGGCCTGCTACCCCTACCTGACGTTACTGCCCATGCGCAAAAGACAGTGAACTCTAAGTGTGCTCTAGCTCTGCTTCCTGGGACATACTTTCCCTGATATATTTTCCCTTAGGCAGGCGAAAAGACGTATGTAATAGAAGCAGACGTGAGAGCTCTCGAGGACAGAGGGCTGGCTGCAGCAAAGGCCCCCTCTAAGTATCACTAATTGCCTGGAAATAACAAATGTACCACAGAGACTTACATGTACATAAATCATAGGGCCAACTGAGCGTCACTTGGGCGAGGAGGTCTGGAATTCACCACATCACTTGGATGTCAGAGCTGTTCACTTGACAATATGCAGCAATAATTACAGGGCTTTTATAATTAGAGGCACTTGAAAAATCGCTGTTGAAGCAGACAAAAGCAAAGATAACACAGGGATTTTAACAATGCATCCAGTTTCATGTGAAATGTGGATGGATTATTCTGTATGGGCCTTTTTTAACTCTTCAGAGAATAAAGCGTGGATCACAGCCAATGTTTCCTCTTTTTGAAATAGCTTATCGCCTGAGTGTGGGTGGTGAGAATAAGATAAGGAAGTTATCACACCTGCTGTGGAATTGTATAACCTGCAGGTCGCAGGTTCAAATCTGGGCAACATGAAAACCACTGAGGTGGATAATACTTAAAATTGTTATCTACAGCCATCTGGAACCACAAGTCTGGGGAAACAACCTTTACAACGCAGTCATTACATCGCATGTCACTACAACACATGTCATTACAACGTATGTCACTACAACGCAGGCATTACATTGCAAGTCATTACAATGCATACCATTACAACGCATAGTACCCCTACACTATCCAACACTTACCCTACTGTTGCACTCGCTGGAGTTAGGATAGTAATTTTTGCCCCTACACTATCCAACACTTACCCTACTGTTGCACTTACTGGAGATAGAATAGTAATTATTACCCCTAAAATATCCAACACTTACCTTAAATGCAATGTAATGGTATGCATTGTAATGGTATGCGTTGTAAAGGTATAATGCGATGTAATAGAATGCGTTGTAAAGGTAGTTTTTGAAAATGCGATGTAATGGCATGCGATGTAAAAGAATGCGTTGTAAAGGATGTTGCGATGTAAAAACTGAAAAGGCATGCATTGTAAATGTATGCGTTGTAACATCATACAATCACAAGTCTATGCTAGGAAGGGCTTCAGAAAAACATGTTGATCTAATTATTATTAGTTAATGATCACAACAATCACCTATTGTTTTCTATCTTTACATATCCAACAAATCTCTGATCAAAAACAGCTCTAGGATATAAATCTATTTGTCTTTAATCCACAGTAGGCCACAGATGTCAAATTACTCTGCTACAAATCTTCTACAGGGACCTCTCCTTCTCTCCTTCAATTGCCAAGAAAACTCAGAGTGCGGCATGCTTTCATTTTTCAAGAGGAAAGATCCCAGAAGAAGGACCCTGGAAGGAGATTTCAGAAACAGAGTTCAAGCCCATGTCATATCCCACATGGATGGTGACAACGCCACCATACCCAGTGTGCCGGATCCCTTCTGGTGACACCAAAGAGCATTGTCCATCCCACTGCCAGGTTCATAAAAGAGGTGAAGGCATGCAACCATATCTCCTAATCCAGATTGACCTGCACTGGTCTCCCCTTCAGATCTGTACCATTTTCAAACCCTGCTGCATCACACACAATCAGATGAACAGTGCCCCCCTGTACCATGCCGGCAAACTCAACAACTCTGGAGGCCACTATAAAATTGTTGGCTGTACGAGCACTGGGCTCAAAAATATAAAATGCAAAAATGGAAAAAACAAGAGACGGGCCTTCTTGATATCTTTCACTCAGAATATGGAAAATCCCTCTTTGATAGCATGGCTGCTGAATAGATGGAGATGCCGCTCTGCACGAAGGAATTCCTAAAGCTTAAAGCTCGGGTAGCTTCTCCCACCGGCCCTTTGTGATTTTCATCCTACAATTTACCCAGTTTCCCAAATACGTTCTAAGGGTTAGTCCTGGATTTATGATACATCCTTTACAACAGTAGCGATCTCTGTCTGCTCCTGCCGTCTCCCTCCCATGTTTCTCCCTCTAATGTGCTAACACTGCATATGTTGGCACCTTAAACCTAGATTCAAAGGCTTTGCCAATGTTGATTTTCATTAGCAGAGGGGTTTTCAAGATGCAGATGTAGTGTCTTCGCAATATAGTATGTGGAAGTGATTGTGTCCTATAACCCCCCCTCAAAGGCATCCAGCCAATAGTTGTAATGGGCTAACCTTCTCTTCCTGTCTCGGCTACACAGGAGGAAAGAAATTATCATATTCTAGCATGCCTCCTATTTTGCATTGCATTTAAGCTTGACTTCCAAGGTTTCCTGGATTCGATGCCTCAGGTATGTTGAGATCATGTATGACAATATGAACCTGTTAGCGGACTTCAACTCGATATCTTTGCAGAAGGTTGCATACGAGACAGCTGCTGTAGGCTGGGTGTGTCTCGATGTGGCATAACTGTGGCAGGAGGTGAGCTTCAATGTGTGCGGAACAGAATAGCTCTGGCAGGCTGGGCATTCCCATGCTGGGTCCAGTCCAGCAGCAGGAAGGCTTCGCTGGGGACATGCAATCGGATCACCTCTTGCATAGTAGGCAAGCCCAGATTGGGTTCAATTCAGTAGCAGGTGGTGTGCGCTGTCGTCTTGAGCACCAATTCTCCGATGCGGACTGGATCTACCAGCGTGGTCAATTGGGCAGCAGGTGGGTTTATGGTTGAAGCAATGGTCAATTGTTTGACAATAAAAACATGTGTAGATATAGGGGCAAGTATAAAGGTATTGTGTGTGACATGTGCCAGGCTTGATTTTCAATTTGGTGGTTTTTTTTAAGAGACTCTGGGAAACTTTTTGGGGAGAATGAGGAGACGATTCAATGACTACCAAAGATTGTGCTCCTCATTTTAAATAATCAGAATACTGAGCACACAGCAATGCGCGGAGGTCCACAGTTTAGTAACACAGAAGACCATTTCTGCAGTGCCATATATGTGTCCTCTGCATCAACGGACGTGCTTTTTAGGTTTCGCCTGAGCCTGCGCATGCGCTGTTCTGGCGAGACATTTAGTGAGTGGGCTTTTAAAAGTCCAACCACAGCTTTTTCAGTGGCATCGAGCGCGTGGTTACGCGCACAGGCACGAGCGGAGGCGCCATCTGGCTTTCCTCTCTCGTCATGGTGCGCGCACATCGCATAGCTAGCGGCATCCAAAAAGCTGCGGTCCGGCTTTTTAAAGCCCACTCACAGCGCACGATCACTTTTGCGGCCGCGCAGCCACTCACTTTCCTTTTATTTGCGCGGCCGATTCACTTTTTCCTATCTTTTCTCTCCAGGTCGCCCCACTTTCTCTGCATATATATACTCTTTCTCCCTATGCCACCTCTTTCTGTATCGGTCATCTCTTCCTCGCTTGTTCTGTTTTCCACCTCTTCCCTTGTCATTATTCTGACACGAGAGCGGCGGTGAGCACTGAAATAGACAGTGCGCGCGCAGCTCCCACCTCCTGCCCCGAGGCCTGGCTCTAACCTCAGGCCACACTCACAGGAAGGCTGGCGCTGCGTCAGCAGTCTCAGATTTATTCTGAGGCACTCTGTCTGAGAGACAGTCTCATGAGGGTAAAGACACCGCAGAGGACAGTACACACAGCCTCACACACACTGATGTGCCAGAGATGGGTGCTCCAGGTCCAGGCACTTGTAGGACAATTATTGCCCAAAACCCTTCAGAAATATTTAAATGCAAGTTCCAAATACATATATAAATGTACAGTATTTTGTTTTTAAATCCCATAATCACCAACCAGTGGGATGTTGTCCTAGATGACTGAAACCTGAGCTATCAACTAAAACTGCAGAAAAAATATGTTTTTAAGAGCGGCATTGATTTGTACAGACACTCGTGTATCATTTGTGCACGTCTAGTAATAATGGACGATTCACTGGTTAGGGTGCACCTACTTCATTTAGCAACAGGCGTCTGTATTGTCCTGAGTAAACAGTGCCACTTGTTTGCAGCTCTAGCAAATATATTTTGTTTAAACGTTTCTGACACCTCTAATTATAAATGAATAGCTTCCAATGTGTGTCTTTGTCATGACGCTTGCACAGTACAGTGTCTAGCATGGTTCTAGTCCCACTTCCTTAGCTGATCACCGGTCTTGGGGCCCCCAACCAATTTGAACGCCCATTTTTTTAAAACAGTGCCGGCTCCTGCCAGCCCTCAGTATGGGTGTTGGTGGTGATCTGACAGGTACTGCGGGGTTTTGAGCTCCCCATGTAGCCACCAACAATTGGGCCAGATGTGGGTGTCCAGGTGTGCACCCACTTTTAAATAAAAACTGTCAGCTCCTGCTGGCACCCGGTTTGGGTGCTGGCTGGGGAGTCGGCAAGGGCTGCAGGGGCATTGGGGCTCCCCCTAAACCCCCAACCATTTCAGTAGTCGTGGGTGCCCCAGATGGGCACTGGGTCACCCACTTTTAAAATAAAAACAAGCATTGGCATAGCCAATAGGTCTCGCCTTTGGGACCTTATAAGTGTTTAGCCATGCAACAGTTGATGTTTATTGCACTAAGGATATAGTACTGCATAACTAAATACTTATAAGGTTCCAAAGGCGAGACCTATTGGCATGCCAATGCTTTTTTTATGGGCAGTTACTTGCTCTGCTGGGACTTTCACCTATTCAAAGCAGGTAACTCTTGCCAGGTTTTATGTGTGTTGCCATGTGGAGCATTAGGGAGATCTATCCTGATTGGTGCAAACAAGGCGGATCGAAGTGAGGATTAGATTGCTGAGATGGTGTAAGTAATCGTGTTAGCTGGGAGATCTTGCACAGTTGTTTCTGAATCGTCATTGAACCACAGATTAAACTAGGCCAATAACATAAAGTGACCGGATGCGAGGGCAGTCCCCAGCTGGATGTCCACTGATCTCAAAACCTTGTGATAAGTAGATCAATGTGTGGACTTTGATCATGATTGTCCCTAGTGTGGCACACTGGAGTGAGACTTCAAGGGCCTTCTTCCGGCCATGTTTCCATTAGAAGGAAGGGATCCATGTTGTGGATGCCTGGGAGGGCTGACTCTCTTTAAGTGACTAAGATTCTTTGACACTAAGACTATACAGAAGTACAATGATTGTGAAGTACCCCTGACTTCAGCACACAGACTGCTGTAAGCATGAACGCTGTCTGTGAGACATTTCCCATTAAAGAGTGTCCCCATCTTATGACTGGCAGGTGGATGTATCGGCCACCCCCTCACTGAACATGAAAGGGCCCTCAGCGCAGCCTCTTTCAACTGGTCCTGAACGATGACAGACTTACACCAGCTTCGGCCTCCGTTCTTGACTGACGCTGGTCTTCAGATTCTGGCAGTGCTCTTGGCCTGGCGCCTGGGCTGTGTTCACTTTCAAGGCTTCGGGCTGAAGTAAAAATGGCCAAGTGAGCGGCTGGTGCCAAAACCGCGGTTCAGAGGTTCCAGGAAGCTAACCGGAGCCTCGGGAACAGCGATAAAACGCGCGAGCGGTAAAGCGCATGCGCGCCGCCAACCACCAAGCCACTTGCGCCACCGGTGCGTCACTTTTAGCATGGGACAAAGTGACGTACCAGCTGCGCTAGGGGATTGTGTAAATAAGCCCCCGAGTGTTTACTTCAACATTCATAAATAGAGACAGACAGCTGGGCGTATGTTGGAGTTGTCGGTGCTCTTGGGCGCTTTCTGGGACTGACATCGGCTCTCTCAGCTTTTAATCAGACCCCCCCATCTCTTGTTGCAGAACAGAAACCCGGGTGACACTGATTAACAAGTGTCACGCATGCCGCAGAGAGGGCGATGCAAAGAGAAAATCTGGTGAGACACAAATAATACACCTGCGCATGTCTGGGGCCTCTCTCCATACAAGACCCTTTGTACTAAAGGATTGATGGGGCTCGGTGGGGGACGATGCCCTGCCAGGCAGCGCTCCAAAGGGGTGAATTATCTTGCCACAGAGCGAGTCTTTTACTCCGTGGGTAGCTAAGCGCCCTGAGGGGGTAACATCTTTTAGAAGAAGTGGTCTTTGTGCGCACACAGGATGCAGTCAGAACAGAGGAATGCTGTACGTGCTGAAGAGACGCAGAGGTGGACATCATTTGGATAATTGTAACATTTCTAAGCAACCTGGTGCCTGTAAGACACAGTACCGTTAGGAAAGGAACCAGATTCTTGACAGTTGGTGAATGATACTGCCCCAGCCCTACTGTTACTTCACATGATGCTGTGGCAAAATATTTCCCCTTCCCTAAAGCCCGGTCACCCTCTCGCAGTCATTCACGTTATATGCATAAGAGAGCGCTTTAAAAGAAAGTGAAACTTCAACCAAAACACATCACTGCGCATTGAAGAATATTCACTGGCGCGAGGAGCTAGGGGAAAATGCTCGACACTGTTCAAAATGAGGCTAAAACCCCCAACCCGAGCCTGGAAAGGCACAGGTTAATCTGATAATCACACGCGCCCAATACAACTGCAACTGATTTAGCGATCATCGATTCCCCACCAAGCTGAAGCCAATTGTCAGCTTTCACCCCCTGCTCTCATTCTCTCTTTTTAAATCCCCCCTTTGGTAAATAGCTCAGCAGCGCTGCTCGCTGTGGTGAAATTCGGCTGGAACAATAATAGCGACATTGTTCCCCCCGCGTTGCTGGCTCCTTTACGAGGGCCTGCTCTGCAGAGCGGTGGCCTCCCCGGCCACATGTGTTTACCTTAGGAAACGCATGCGGGCGTGGGGTGGCGCCTCCTGTCAGCAGCCCGCCTCTGTACTGCTGACCCTGACAGGGCCCTTTCTCGCTCCTGGGTACGTTTACCGCGCTCCAGATGTGCGCCGGCTCCAGCGTGGCTGCCGAGGCTGCGGAGCTGGCATCCCCGGGACCATCAATCCGTGGGGTAGAATGCCACCGCGCGCTAATGCTTCTCAGTAACACGCCGTGATTTATGCAGCCCCCGTGTTTGACAGAGCGCTCTATCAAAGCCTTTTCCAGAGAGGAAAGTTTCGTTCTTCTTTGCTGAAACTGAAAAAAAGAGTCCCTGGGTGTTTTATCGGACAATGCGGCCCTGTCTCGTTGCTCCCGTGACCCTCATTTGGAGGGTCCGGCCCTCATTTTTTTTAAAAAAAGATGACCACTTTCCAGCGGTGAAGCTCCAGAACAGTTCGTCATGTCCGGTGCAATTGTCTGTTGCAGTGCCCTCGCTACAATAGGGGCGGATTGATAGCTGTAGCGCCTATGACAGTTAATGATGCGCAGCTAGGCGCTCTTCTGTGCAGTAGGACTCAATATAGGGTTTGAAACCGAAATACTCACGGAGCATGTGAACCAAAATTGCTGCCTGAAAAGGGCAGTGCTTACTTAGTAATGGAATTCAATACGCTTTTAAGCACTCACTGTTTCTGTAAACAATTCAATCTCAGTACAGGTGAGTGGCGCAATGTTTTCATTCCAAAAACATCTGATCAAGTGCTGAAGAGGAACACTTGGATCTGCTGTGAACAGCTTGGCGACTATTCCACCTCCGCTCATGTGGCTTGTTCTTTGAATAACGATTAATTAATAAATAATAAAATCGAGTCGTTTGTTTTATTAGGGTGAGACTGGTTCAGTGGACCCTGTCTCCAGAAAGGATGCTGCCTGGGTGGAAATGGTGCAAATTATAACCCATTGAGTTATCAAATCACCTAGTTTAACCCGTTGTAGCACATGAAACAGCGCTTGTAATTGTAATTCAATTGTAATTGCATCCAAATAGCGCTTACTACCCCTGACGAGGCGTTGGAATTCACGACGAATTCGTTACATATGCCGCTTTCAAAAATGCGACTTCGTGGCTCCACTGCGACTTTTTTTCTTGCAAGTCTCTCTTTCATTTAATGTTCTCTCACGATTGAGGCAAATCCTATATCTCATTTCCGGCTGAGTTTCGCATTGTGAACATCAAAGGTATTGTGTTACATCATCAGACGTGGCCAGACGCGTATGAAACTAGTCACTGTCTGATGATGTCATGACTCGTTAGGTAAATCCAGACTTGGGTTAATCAGTAACTCAGGGCCAAAATAAGTGGTTTCAGGAGAGAGAAGGTGTCATTTGATTCAAGGTCTCTATTCGGTATCAAAAGACATACAATTGATGGACGGAATGCAGAACAAATCAAAACATTCACCCCCAGTCAAGAGATCTGGGTTAAATCCATCATTCTTTTGCTCACCATGCCCCCCCAGTTTAGACTGGGCCATATGCAAATCAGTCTTGACCATGTGCCTCATGGGAACAGTCCAGACCGAACTGCCAAGCCAGGTCCTCCCTGGACCGGAAACAAGCATCCTAGGACCAGTAGCAGTGAGCCCAGGACCCACGTCTGGGCATACCTGGCGCACTTAGGGCGTGAAAGCAAAAGACACACAATTGATGGACGGAATGCAGAACAAATCAAAACATTCACCCCCAGTCAAGAGATCTGGGTTAAATCCATCATTCTTTTGCTCACCATACCACCCCAGTTTAGACCTGGCCATATGCAAATCAGTCTTGACCCTGTGCCTCATGTGAACAGTCCAGCCTGAACTGCCAAGCAAGGTCCTCCCTGGACCGGAAACAAGCATCCTAGGGCCGGTTTCGGGGTTTCACCCCTCTTCAGCCAGGATAGCTTGATTCCAGTGGCACAGTGAGCCCAGGACCCACGTCTGGGCATACCTGGCGCACTTAGGGCGTGAAAGCAAAAGACACACAATTGATGGACGGAATGCAGAACAAATCAAAACATTCACCCCCAGTCAAGAGATCTGGGTTAAATCCATCATTCTTTTGCTCACCATGCCACCCCAGTTTAGACCTGGCCATATGCAAATCAGTCTTGACCCTGTGCCTCATGTGAACAGTCCAGCCTGAACTGCCAAGCAAGGTCCTCCCTGGACCGGAAACAAGCATCCTAGGGCCGGTTTCGGGGTTTCACCCCTCTTCAGCCAGGATAGCTTGATTCCAGTGGCACAGTGAGCCCAGGACCCACGTCTGGGCATACCTGGCGCACTTAGGGCGAGAAAGCAAAAGACACACAATTGATAGACGGTATCAGGCAGCATTACAGGTTCATCCAGAGCCGTCACAGTGTGAAGAAGGTCTTTTAAGGGAAGGTATATTTTGTATTGCCTTTGAAATTTGTCTCAGAGGTACATAGTATGGGGATTGGGAACCCCCACTACTAAATCTACACTCCTCTCTTTAACAGCGTTGATGAGTATCTACTGCGCCTCCTACGCAGAGCTCAATTGAGAGAAGGTCTGAAAGCATTACTCACATATTTCACTGGTGCATTTTCTTTGAGCACCACCATCTGAATATTACTTCTCTCTTCCTTACCACCCTACTACCTGCTGCATTTGTGTTTTGCAGCTGTGGGGGTTCACACAACTTATCCATTGCCTTCCTCCCCTGCCACCTCATAGTTGGAAGGGATTTCTGTCACCAGGAAGGACATTCCGGGACACGACTGGGCGGCACTCACCGATAGACACATTTATTGACAACTAATTGTGTTCATTCATTTTGGGCTTCACTGAAGAACACAGCCTGATCTTTCCTGCATGTACGGCACCCTAGACAGATGTCGAGTGTCCCAACCTCCCTCTGATAGCAATCAACATACGTAAGCCCAGCTCCGCCCGCACTTAAGGGGACAAGTATCCCCATCAGACCACCTCCTTCACTCTCCTGAAAGTGGCATGAATCCAACACCTCCAGGACATTGACCAAAGGTCCAGGCATCACACAGAGTGGTCATGGATAGTTAAAACTTTTCAACACCAAAGTATCAACGTATGCAATCACCTCATCCACCAGCAATGTTACCCAGCGTACCGAAGCAGTGCATAGTGATGGGAATAATTGGCCTCTAGGACATCTTCAGGCATGGTGTATTAGGAAGGGGCGGTTCTGTTTGACTTTCTGGACTTTCCTCCAGCATTTGATTCCTTGAATCACTGGATTATTGCACTCCAAGATACCGGGCATGTTTGAGCTCATGGACCCCCTGTGGCATAGATTCAATTGTTCATCAGAGACCTATAGCATTAGACGAACGTGTATCCCCGACACACGAGTTAGACCACCAGTGCTGCAGGGATCAGGGGGAGATCCAACAAGAGAATACAGTCAGTCAGTCAGTCAATGAGTCTTTATTCGATTAACATCATAAAAGACATTCTACACATGTTAAAACAGTTCATATACAATGCAGTTCATATTACAATACAGGATAAAAGTTCTAAAACCATAAAAGTATTACATAATAAACAGGTAATTTAAAAATATAATGACAAGCATAATAAAATACAATAAGAGACACGCCAGTCAACCTAATAGTCCATAATATGGTGCTAATTGAAAGCAATTAAAGCCTTATGGAACACATATCACGACTTGAGTTTCCATGCCCTAAGGATCCATGCCCAACTAATAAATTTGGCAACACCTATTACAACAGGTTTTGATGTATCTGTTTTCAAAATTCTACTAGCAACCTGTGCAGAACGAGTGCTCATTAATCTGCAAACAGGACGAAGCCAAACACGACGAGGGAGTAAATAAATTGGGCAACAGAAAAGGAAATGGTCCAATGATTCGATTTCATCTACACAGAAGGGGCACTTATCACTACCAAGAGGACTCCAGCTTTTGGTGAGACCTCGCAGTGGTAGGGCGCCCACTCTAAACTGGTGATACAGTTTGCGATCAAAATACTTCAAAATGGTATCCCAGTAACCTTCATAGACAGACTCATCCTTAAAAACTAGGAATTTGGTGGTCATCGAGGTGCCTATGAGGGAAACACATCTCCTATTCTTAAAAAAGCACCAATAGGCGTCCTTTAGGACATTTTTCGGCGGAAAGACCACAGTATCAGGGTTAGCCCAAAGGTCACCCATCCCAAGATCAATCAGCAGGGTTTTAATACCACAACAACCAGGGTATCCTATGTGAACCCTCCAGCCCTTTAACCTCCAGAAGGGCTTTAGAGTAGATCGATAGTTCAGGTGTAGTCCACAGGCGACGCCAAAACGCCAGGGGCTATACCCTGCCAAGTCCTCTAAAGGCTGGATTCCCAGATCATTTAATAGGGGAATACGCGGAGTGGATTGCGGTAGCCCTATTGCTGACCGGAGAAATTTATTCTGGGCGGTCATCAACTTGGACAAGTTACTAAAGCCCCAAATCTCAGCACCATATAAAATGGCAGGCAGAATCTTGGAGCCATAGATCTTCATTAGGGGAGCTATTGGTTTTGTTAAGGAATGTTTATGCTCTTTCAGCAAAGCTCCACCTAATTGGGCATGTTTAAGAGCGAGAAGATCCAGCTGATGAGACCAGCTGCAAGTCTCGCTAAAAGTGACCCCTAAATAGGTAAACACAGCCGTTTGATCCAAACTGACACCACCCAGACACACCTGCGCCTTAATGCGCCATGGTCCACGAAAGACCATAAACTTAGTTTTCCCAACATTTATTTCCAACTCATGCTCGCGACAAAAAATCTCAAAGCGAGACAGGGCTAATTGCAAACCCTGTCTCGTCTTTGAGATCAAAAGGGTGTCATCCGCGAACATGAGTAGGGGAATCTTCATTCCAGCCAGGGAGGGAGCATCGGTAGGGTTGTTTGAAAAATAATTTATAACCCTATTAATGAATAATGAAAACAATGTGGGAGCAAGCACACACCCTTGGCGAACTCCTTTGGACACTTTAAATCTATCCGTCACCTCCCCTGGTTTGCCCCATCGAACACGGGCATACGTATTTTCATGAATAATAACCAGGAAGGATACCAATTCTTTTGGCATGCCCATCTCCAAAAGTGCTTCCCATAACTTATTCCTCGGCACAAGGTCAAACGCGGACCTTAGGTCCACGAAAGCCGCATAAAGCTTACCACCCCCCAGGAAAACTTCCTTCCAATAAAGAAGTACTACCCTAAATACTTGGTCCAGGGTCCCAATATGTGAACGAAACCCCGCCTGAAGAGGGGACAGCACATCAAAATCAGTCATCCAGATTTGTATACGACCCAGTACAAGACGGGCTATAATTTTTTGTACTGCGTCAATAAGACTAATAGGTCTATAATTGCCTGGGGCAGAGCGATCGCCTTTCTTATAGATCGGCAATATCTCTGCCCCAAGCCACGAGTCAGGGACAGCAGCACCACCCGCAAGGGCATTTGCCAGGATAGTCAGGTACGGGATCCATACATCTTGCTCCTGAATAAATAGGTCAGCAGGGATACAATCTGGGCCCGGGGCCTTACCACTCTTAATACATTTTAACACAGACTTAACTTCACAGGGGGAGAATTCTAAAAGGTTTTCGACAGCAGGTGGACAGAAGGTGTAATTAGCCATCCTATCACCAACCTTAAACTGTTCCTCGAAATACGCTACCCACTGTTGTGGCTCAACTTGGTTAGTGGGACGAATATCCGAGGGGCAGTTACCCCATTTAAGAAGATGCCAAAATTGGACCATGTTACGGTCATGGCAAGCCTGATATAAGTCCCTCCAGCAATCCTCATCCCAATTTTGCTTAGCCTTAAGTTAGGCGGTTTTGTATCCAGATCTACAGAGAATACAGCGCGGTGCTAAAGTGGATGGGGTCAAGAAGTTTGGTATGGCACAGTTAAATTAGGCTGGTCAAACTAATGAAGGGGTTGGGCTCTGTTGCTTTGCACATTATGCAGTAAAGCTAGGAGGCATTTGCAGTGGCCTACCAGGAGCAGCGTGATTCATGAAAGTGTATGATGGATATAGCTGTCGGGTACAAGCCTGAGAGGGGGCTTTCAGCAGAGCTGTTGCGGCTTCCTCACCAGGAAAGTAAGTGCCTACAACACCTCACGATTTAGCTTCTGATACAAATTTGCCAAGGTTCTGGCTTCACATGCTGTTATTGTGGTGTTCCTTTGTAGGGCAAGCATGACTGCACTGGGTACACTATTTTGGAGGTGCGGTGTTTCAGAATATTAGCGACTATCTATTCTTTTAGTATTTGAAAATATGCGAATAGCCTTTCGATGTCTGGGAAGCCCCTCAGATACAGCTGTGTCTTTGGGAAGATCACGTTGGGGCACTCTACTGAAGGCCCAGTGGCCCCCTGAAGAGATTGAATAGGAGATAGCACACACCCCTTAGTGAACCCCACTGTTCAGTGAACTGACTGAGGTGGCAAGGTGATAGTAACAAGGTATTCCGGTCCTGCTCCAGGTCCCCTCTGAAGATGAGTACAGACAGACATGCATTAGCAGCTATGATCAACGGTATCTGTCCCCCCATCTGAGAAATCTAGAAGGAGTTGGCCAAGAAGTCTCGCTTCTTGCACTCTGATCTCCAGGAATCTCCCACTTTGGCAATGGCTGCACCTCTGCTCAGCATGCAGGCTTAGTTAGCTGCACTCAGCAAGCAATTTAAGTTACATTGATAACGCTACATTTAATTTCACCGCACAATTAGAACAAAAATACCAATTGAGACCACAATGCTTCTTTTTAGTCCATTTTCTATGTTAGTGAGGGCTTTTTTTTTAGACAATTATGTGCCCCTCTAACAGTTGAATTGTAGTTTTAATTCTATGTCAGTAGTGCATCCCTGTTTTTTGGATATAACATAACATGTGTAGTTGTAAAGCACACGTTCAGCCCCAAAGGGGCATCTTGGCGCTGAAGAACAGATGTTTATTGTTACCCAACTCAATGGGGCTTCTTTTATCGACCTCAGGAAGGATGAGAGGCTGAGTGGACCCATTAGTCCACTGAGCCACCAGACCTGGCTAGGATAACTTATCACCCTTTATAAACGGTGGGAATGGTAACTACTTCATGTATTTCATTGTTTAGTGTGAACAATATGACATACAGAAATGTAATGCTTTTAAGAATTTGCCAGAAAATAAACATTTCAGAGGAGAACAAAATTAACCTTTACTAGTCGAGTAACGCATTTTTACTTGCATGTTCTACATCTAAGCCAGGGGCGTCCACGATGGTTTATTTCTGTTGTGCAACACAACCTGGTTAAATTACCGCAGTCTTTCCCCCAATAATCAGTTGTAGTTTCCAGTCATGCCGCAGCCATCTTAATTAAGGCACCGTTTGCCTGCATGTAACCTTTAGGTATCAAGTGCCTGCGTTCAGCACAGCGAGAGGTCAGCGATGCTGATAAACGCAGCAGTGAGAGGCATAAAATGCAAATTTTTGTGTGCTCTGGACTTGCTATCAAGATGCATATCTGCTAATGACAAAAACGCAGGACCTTGGGTGGCAATCGAGGAGTGTGAAACGTTCCTTTTGTAGCTCAGGGGAAGGATTAACCCGTGGGCTGCCAGTTCCAGTTCGTTGGTAATGAGATGCCAGGCAGCCAGCCAGCATGTTTTGTTAACTTCTCCATAACGACTATAGGGGGTTTAATGCAGTCAATCAACATGCCACACAAGTATCCCCGGTAGGCGACATTGGAGCCACGCGGGGAAGACATTTTATGCAGCCATCTTGAAAATGGTGCATCCATCAAGAAGGTGACAAAGTCAATACAGACTCATTTTGTTCTATAGTTGGGTAACAGTAAAACAAGTCTCTGGATTAGTGTCAATATGGGTTCTCAAACAGTCGTTTCAGACTTCTAGGCAAGCCGAGTCTCACCACTACGCCAGGCATGCCATTAAGTTAAAAAAAAAAGCAGAAAAAAGAATACAAAATAACACAAAAACTTCCCATTGGAGAAAAAGAATGTGCCAACTTACATTAAATAAGACGTGCAAAATTAAAACATTTGAGAAATATATAGAGATCTTATTTACGCTCAACTTAGTTCATTGTGGCCCAAGGGAACATGTTTCCTGATTTTGGGTCCTGTTTTTTTTTTGTAAAACGAGAAAAAAAAAAATCAATGTTTTGTTTGTGTTTGAAAGTAAGACTCAAATACCTGGATTTTGGAAAAAAGATTATCTACTCAGCAGTTTGGAAGGCATCTGGGGTTTGTGAAGCAAGTACCGCAGCATTCAGCTAGCCATCATTGGTCTAAACCCCAAACACTCTGAGATGTTGTGCATTCAGCCACCACTTTTATAGTGCACTGATTGAACTCGATTCTGAATAGCACACCCAAATTTGGACTTCCACTCGATACTGTCTTGATTGTGCAAAACCCAAATGGATGGGAATTGGTGCATATTGGCTTAATTCTAACTATTAACTGTCATGGACATCAATTCACCAATATGTCAGGGGTAGCAGAAGTGACATCACACAACATTTGACCTTTACTTTTCACTAAAACATACACACACGCTTACACATACACACAAATTCCCTCGTGCACACATTGTCGCTTACATATGCACACTGCCACCAACAAGCATACACAGAATATACATTTAAAAGCATTTTTTACCTACCTCAGCTGCCTGATGGGGTCATATTCCAGCTAACTGTGCTCTATTCTTATACTACACTAATAGTGAATAATTGCCTTATTTACAAGGCAGTGTTAGGCCACCTTACATGGCTTAATGCTGCCTTGTAAATAAGGCACCCTTTCACACTACACTTAGAGTGAAAGTGGAGGGCAATGGGTGTTGCGATGGGCGGTCCACCGCAACACCCATTGATTTTGACGCTGCCCCCTATTTAAAGGTGGCGTAAATAGGAGGCATATGCAAAAGAAACAATTGATGGACGGAATGCTGGACAATGTAAACATTCACCCCCAGTAGCAAGGAGTGGTGAAACCCTGAAACCGGTTCTAGTATGCTTGTTTCCGGTCCAGGGAGGACCGGGCTTGGCAGTTCGGACTGGACTGTTCCCATTGGGTGCAAGGTCAAGACTGATTTGAATATGACTGGATTCAAACTGGAATGGTATGGTGAGCAAAAATACGATGGATTTAGGCTCAGATCTCTGTACTGGAGTGAATGTATGACATTGTTCTGCATTCTGCCCATTAATTGTTCTTTTTGCATTTGTCACCCCGAGTGGGACGAGTATGCCCAGACGTGGGTCCCGTGCTCTCCATGCCACTGGAGTCAAGCTATTCTGTCTGATGAGGGGTGATACCCTGAAACCGGCCCTAGGATTCTTGTTTACGGTCCAGGGAGGACCAGGCTTGGCAGTTCGGGCTAGACTGTTCCCATTGGGTACAGTGTCAAGACTGATTTGCATATGGCTGGGTTCAAACTGGAATGGTATGGTGAGCAAAAAACTATGGATTTAGGCCCAGATCTCTGTACTGGGATGAATGTATGACATTGTTCTGCATTCTGTCCATCAATTGTTCTTTTTGTAAATAGGAGGAAGCACCAAAATTGAGACCAGGAAAAACCTGGTCTTAAACCGGCAAAATGAGGAGAAATGCTTTATTTCTCCTCATTGTTGCTGTTTCCATGCGTGCTGCCTTGTGCAGGACACATCAAAACACCATTGATTGTTTAGGTGTCCCTTCCTGCACATAAACAATCATTGAAAAAAATGGATGTTTTGCAGCTTCTACGTGTGCTGCTTAATGCATACACACAGAAGTTACAAAGCGCCATTACTGATTGTTTATGTGCAGGAAGGGACACCATCCTGCACATAAACAATCATTCCCCTGCAATTCAGATACCTTTGCACTATGGTGCAAAGGTGCCTGCGTTGGCGTTAGGTAGCTTAATTAGTGCCAGAGCAGGGGGAAACATGGGGCTGTACTGTATTCTTGTAAATATGGTGCAGGCCTGCGTTTCAGAAGTGGCGGAGTGTAGCATTAAGCCAAGGAGGCTAACGCCTCACTCTGCCACTTCTTTGTAAATATCCTCCTTAGTGTAATAAAAAAAACTGACTGAAAACAAGGGAAGTGGTGCCTCAAACAACATCCATAAGGATGAGTTTCCCCTGTGTTCCTTGCACTGACTTTGCCATCTCTGAGGTCAGGGGTCACAAAGGCAGGGCCAGCGGTCGCAGCTGTGATCCTAGCGACCCCAAAATGACGTCAATCTTAACTGTACATGTGCATTATTTTTGTGATTACTCCATGGTGGAGCTGAATAGAACTGCTCCTTTCTATATATGTATTGAGCTTTGCAGATGCATTCCGTGGCCAGAGCACACAGTAGCACTGCTAATGCCTCAAATTAGAGATTTCTAAAGTAACATAATATTCTGTGTTCAAGATTCCCATTTAGATTAAACAAAGTAAAGCTTTAAGCAGTGTGAATTTGTCATGTTCCCTATTTCTCACCCTATACCTCTATCAATATATCCTCTACCTCCACTCCCTCATTCATCCCAAACCCCATACCACAATTATGAATCCCCAAATAACCCTTTTGAGGATATCCCTGCTCCACCCCTCCTTGCATCATCTCATACCTCTTTTTACTATTCCAATCCCCCAAAACAAGCCTTTCTAAACCCTCCCTCTGACTCTTCCCCCTGCAACTCCCTTTTACTCATCCCCCTCCACCTCCCTTTTACTCATCCCAAGCCTCCTCCTACTGCTATGAGCCCAAAAACAAACAAAAAATAATAGATTTTCTAAATCCTTCCCTCTTTTCTCCCTCCACTATCCTTTTCAATCAAAATAACAGACTAATATACCCACCACTCAAATTAATTTAATATTTCACTATACTGATTCATCACTAATCCTTTATGGGTTCCGGAGTAGTGTGCTGCTCCCCGAAAAAGCATTATAATGCCTCATCAGCTACATAAATGCAAACCTTTTCCCTCTTCTATCCCTCCACTATCCGTCTCAATTCAAGTAACTGACTAACATATCCACCACTCAAATCACTTTCATATTTCACTATACTAATTCGCCACTAATTCTTTATAGGATCCGTGGTAGCGTGCTACTTGTCGAAAAAGTGCTGAGATGCCTCATCAGGGGTAGTAAGAGCTATACAAAATGCAATTACATTACAATACAATACAATCATCCGGTTTATCAAAAAGACATATTCACCTCTGACACAGAATTCTGCTGGGACTATCAAAGTGACACAGAGAAATGCTCTCACACATGACATTTGAATCTAACAAAGGCGTGCTTTTGGACGTGGGGCATGGATCTATAAAAGTAACATATTTTGCTTGCATTGAGATTGTGGTAATTTGAGTATGGTATTGGGTTGTGCAAAAATGTAGGAAATTTTGATTATTATTTTGGGTGGTTGAATACTCCCCTCGAACAGTAATCTTTTTTGCTTGTCAGGATGAACCCTAAAAGTCACTAAATTAACCTGAGCTCAACCTCCGGGTAGCTCTGGCACAGTGCAGGCCGGCTTAACTTAGGGTCATGTGTAAAGTATTTGTGCAGTACCAAATGATAATAAAGTCAAAATGTAAAATAATAAAAATCCCAAACCAAATCAGAAATATATGAGTAAAATTCAATGCACAAAATGACACTAAAATGACAAAAACTCAATTTGGGGAACCCGGAGATATGAATTTTTATAGTTTTATGTACAAATACCGCCAAAATGAACAAAGCGCCAATGTTAGTCAATGGCTGCGGTAGACCACGACCTAGGCACAATGTGAGGCTGACCGAGATGAAGCTCAGGACAGAAACAACAACCAGGTTCATCCTGGTCAAAGAATTAACCTTCTGACTTAGGGCCAAATTGATATATTGGCGTTATGTATACTCCATCACAATGGCGACAGAGTATACATACCACCTATTATGAAGGTCCACTCGCATTCAGTTTGGCCATGGCGGAGACTGCTCTGTCTCCGCTTTGGCCACATTTCTCCAACAGCCCTGGGGAGTAAGGGCCGTCGGAGAAATATCTACAATCTGGACGAGCAGACATGTAGCCATTTTTTACTATTTCTTATAGCCAGGGAAAACCGGGCAGTAAGCAAAAGTAAAATTCTTATAAATCTCCCCCGCCATGGGAGAAGACTTGCATAGTGAGGGAATCATTACATTATTTTTCCTGTTTCGGGATTTCCTTAACGAAAAGTAAAAAGGATTACTCTGTGCTGCTGGGATGCATCTTGCTGTGGCAGCCTTGTAGCACAGAGTAATATGCATGGCCAAGAACCACCATCAAGGCGGTACCTGCAATGCTTGCTTTTATAAATGACTTGGCAGTCATTTATAAATTAGGTGGACGGCCACTCCACCATGGAGACAGTTTAGTTTACTCCATCTCCATGGCTGAATGGCAGGCCCGCCGCCGTGAAATAAATCGGGCCCTTAGTCTTTTAATTCCAAATCCACCACAGGAGTACATTTCGAAAGCCTCCCAGGAACTCACAAGAGGCACATAAAGACACAGAGGCCAACAGCAGGGTACAGTCCAAGTCTAATTGCCACTGATCAGCTGGGTACTTCCTGGAAAATACTTCTTGCAGATTGCTTTCTCTCTGTAGCCACACAGGAGGTCAGGTCAGGTAACTGACCCTTGGAGTTAACTTCTTTGTGTTGGCATCCTGGGGAAGCAAGCCCAGTCCTGCAGGGCTCCTCTAAAGTTATAGACAACAAGTCCAGTCCTCTTCTGATCTTCCGCAGGTCCAGAAAGTGATTTCCAAGTGTGAAATGTGTCCCAACAGACCTTCAAAGCAGAATTTGACACAGTAGTGTAAAAAAGGATGCCCAGTTCCTTTACCTTGAATATTCTGTGGAATTTAGATGACTCAAATCTGCCCGTTCAGGTCAGCCCATCGTTTGCTCCTGTGAGGCATTTTACACCTGTTTCACACCTATTCAAAGCTGAGCACCAGCTGAGGGCTGGCAGAGACTTTTGCTGATTAGTTTACTGATAGTTCAGGCCCATAGTTATTATTACAATTAGTTACGTATTATTAAGTATGTGAGTTGAATTAAATAACAAAGGTACAAACCCATGACACCAAATAATACAAAACATTGTGTTACCATACCATGATAATGTCTTGCTATTTCTGAGACAGATTGATGGGTTGCAGTCATCATCAGATGGGTATAGTAGCGCAGTATGCTATTTACAAAGAGTTTAAGGGATTACAAACCACTGGCACTTATATTGTGAAAGCAAGCATCATGTAGACAGGAAAAAAAAGAACAAGCATTGGCATAGCCAATAGTTCTCGCTTTTGGGACCTTATAAGTATTAAGTTATGCAGCACAATATCCTTGGTGCAACACAACTGTTGCATGGCAAAACACTTATAAGGTCCCAAAGGCGCGACCTATTGGCTATGCCAATGCTTGTTGCTGTTTTTGTGGTACTGTAATGTATAGGGATGATATTTGTCACAGTTTACAGTTTGGATTAGATCATTGATGACACTATTGTTCATAGGATCACTATGTCTCCAATGACAACTTCTTGCTGCCCAGGTTGTGCCGAGGGGTTCCCTTTCCGGTGGTTCTGCTGTCCCGATCGAGCCGAAGGTCCTGCTGCAGTTGTCTCCTCCCTTTGTGTGTGTGGTTGTGGGTGTGGTTGTGTGTGGTTGTGTGTGTGGTTGTGTGTGGTTGTGGGTGTGGTTGTGTGTGGTTGTGTGTGTGGTTGTGGGTGTGGTTGTGGGTGTGTGTGTGGTTGTGTGTGTGGTTGTGTGTGTTTGTGTTTAGTGGGTGTTGTTGTGTGTGTGGTTGTGTGTGGTTGTGTGTGTGGTTGTGTGTGTGTGGTTGTGGTTGTGTGTGGTTGTGTGTGTGTGTGTGTGTGGTTGTGTGTGTGTGTGGTGTGTGTGTGTGTGGTTGTGTGGGTGTGTGGTTGTGTGTGTGTGTGTGGTTGTGTGTGGGGTTGTGTGTGGGGTTGTGTGTGTGGTTGTGTGTGGTTGTGTGTGTATGTGTTGTTGTGTGTGTGTGAGTGTGTGTGGTTGTGTGTGTGTGTGGTTGTGTGTGTGTGTGGGTGAGTGTGTGTGTGGTTGTGTGTGTGTGGTTGTGTGTGTTTATGTGTGTGTGGTTGTGTGTGTGGTTGTGTGTGTGGTTGTGTGTGTGGTTTTGTGTGTGATTGTGTGTGTAGTTGTGTGTGGTTGTGTGTGTGGTTGTGTGTGTGGTTGTGTGTGTGTGTGGTTGTGTGTGTTGTTGTGTGTGTGGGTGTGTGGTTGTGGTTGTGTGTGCTTGTGGTTTTGTGTGTGGTTGTGTGTGTGTGGTTGGGTGTGGTTGTATGTGTATGTGGTTGTGTGTGTGTGCTTGTGTGTGTGGTTGTGTGTGTGTTGTTGGGTTTGTGGTTGTGTGTGTGGTTGTGTGTGTGGTTGTGGTTGTGTGTGTGTGGTTGTGTGGTTGGGTTTGGTTGGGTGTGGTTGTGTGTGTATGTGTGTGTGGTTGTGGTTGTGTGTGTGTGATTGTGTGTGTGTGGTTGGGTGGTTGTGTGTGGTTGTGTGTGTGTGTGGTTGTATGTGTGGTTGTGTGTGTGGTTGCGGTTGTGTGGTTGTGTGTGTGTGGTTGTAGTTGTGTGTGTGTGGTTGTAGCTGTGTGTGTGTGTGGTTGTGTGTGTGTGTGTGTGTGTGGTTGTGTGTGTGGTTGGGGTGGTCCCAAAATGATGCCGGTAAGAGCCTGACCCTGGGTCATGATGGGGGAGGGGCTGGCGGTCAGGATATGATTCCTCACAGGGAAGCAGTGCACATACAGTATTAGGATTTTGTACACAACCTTGATCTTTTATTTGGATCATTGTTCGTAGAGATAGAGGTATGTTGTGAAACGGACTGTTACAGACAAATGCTATGTGATTTTTTCATTTTCATTTGATGCATGTAAAACGTATGTATTTTGTTTCGGTGGTACCAACCTTTTTGTGAGCATTTCTCTAATTTACTGACTGTGCTTGAAACAGAATTACCATGTTGTGTAGCGGTCTCTCACTAGCAGCATATCACACATTCCTAATATTCCGTACATGCAGCAGCATTTTTCCCTGTGGCTACAGCACCAGAGACCTTCGGTCTGAACTGCATTTTCCTGGATTGCTATAACAAACATATTTTTTATGTACAGCGGGTTGGTTTAAGCCACGAATACCGATTATCATGATCTACAGCGCCGGAAATGTGTGTACTCACTAGTCAAGGAAACATGGATCTTTTAAGTGCCATAACTGTACAATTATCGTGTGTTATTTTTGAGAAATGTTTTGTACACCCCAGGTCATTTTGTAGGTGAGTTCACTATGCACATGTCTACAAAATGACATGGACACTCTTTTTGTCTTTTTAGTTGCTGATGTGAGTTGAATTGGTAACTAAAACAAAAACAAGAAAAAGTTCAAAAGTGTTTTTGAAGGGGTTAAAGTAAGATGGATGCTGGAGGGAGAAAGGTGGGAGGTTATGGATATGAAAGCAACATGGAGAGGTTGGGAGAGATGCCCTGCCAACATGAGGGAAGGTTTGAAGGATGGGAAAGAAACACAAGTGAGGGTACGGGATGGGGGAGTTAGCAGAGAGAAGCACACGGATGAGAGTAACAGAGAGGGTGGCAGGTGACAAAGAGCACCAAAGTGGGAGAGAAGTACATGAGGGAGATGGCTGAAAAACACAAGCGCTCTCATAGAGTACTCAACACAAAAGAAAAAAGTAGTGCTTGAAAAGCAAGCTATGGAAGAAGAGATTCCAGCCAATCAAAGCAGTGGTAAGGAGGCAATGGTCCATGGGAGGGACAAACAGAAGATTAAGAATCTGGGTCATGAATAGGCAGCAGAGAAATGAAATTGACAAGGAAAACCAACCAAAGATAAACAATGGACAGGCTCCAAGCTCCTCTATGTTCTTGGTAAGCCAAAACATGCCTCGCAACAGACAGCACATACATTGTCTAGTAAGTTCAACCTAAAAATTATGTCTGGAGATCTCAACAGTCAGCAGTTAAAAATTCCTTGTGTGAGTCGCCAATATGCAATAAGAAATGGAACAGTTCTTCTAATTCCAAAGTAAGCCTTTTTTTCTGTGCGATTCATTTGCCTCTGTCCCCAACTCTTGCTGTGCTACTCTCCCGGAATTATCCCGCCATACTGAGACCTGCATTGATTCTACAGCTGCAGCCTTGGCTGGCTTTCTCCCCCGATTTGCTGGACTCGTCCTGCACTGACCTGACCTACCATTGGCCTCTCAATATGCACGCAGGCCTTCACACTTACACACATTCTTTGCATTTCACATGGACCTCCATTGTCCAATATGACCGCGTCCGAAAGCCTTTTGATTCACCTCAATTATACAAGGCTCCTCGCAACCTCCACAGCACTCATCTTAATCGTGTAACTCGGTCCTGATGAGGACCTGAAACCATGCAGGTCGAAACGCCGTCGCCCACTCAACACATTTGTGGGTGTTAGTGTAGTGCACTTAAACAGCCGAATTGTATCTTGATAAATTACCTGCTGACTGTTTTCGTGACCAATAACCATTGTTTTTTTGCGCCTTCCCCTCTGTTTTTTCCACCATTGTCACATGCCACTTACGCCGTTCACCTGTTCACATGCACCTATGTGCACACTGCTTATTGGGTTACTTTTGCATACACTGTAATGTAGTGCAGATATAACTACTTTCATTCTGAATACACCATCTGTGTTTTACTAAGTACTGTGGTCTCCCTTATTACCCCAATCTTAAAATTTATTGTTTTCTCAAATGTACTTGTCTAACTCAATGATTACCGGTTGAGACATTGTTTTTTCGTTAAACATTTTTCCTGTCGCGTATCGCAGAATCACAAGTAAAATAGATTTTGGTATTATATTATATTATATTATATTGTAGTATATTATATTATATTGTAATGTATTATATCACATTACATTATATTATGTTATATTATTTCATATTATATTATATTATATTATAGTTGTTCACTAGAAGTAATGATACTTGAATAATCACTCCCATTAGAAAGTGTGGCTAGTGCTATAAATTATGAGAAAAATAACATGCATAAATGCCACAAGTTCAGTATTTCAAAGAGGATATTTTTATGGAACCATAATGGGTGCAGGAGTAAGATAAGAATCTGCTCATAGGCACCTCAGAGGGGCACCTTCCCTGTATTTTAAAGTATTTCAAAGCGTTGTCAGCTTGCAAGCTTTTATAGACTTGCAAGATCTGAGATTTCTTCTTCTAACCTATGAACCCTGAATCTCGAAAGGAAACCCCAATTTTCTCTTATGGAAGCTGTTTTATCATATTCTTTCTTCTCCTTCATTGGGATAAAAGACAATATTTCAATTATAATTACTTTCAATAACAAGATATTTAAGTTTAATTTGTCCTCAAGGTTGAGCCTTCGTTTGCTCAGACTTGAGCAGTCTCAAGTGGACACAACAAAGAATCAGATCATCGATGATCTATCTTAAAGGGATCTTTAATGATTACAAATTCTCTCTTCTATTGTCAGTTCCACTCTAGTCACTTGCTCATGTGTTGCTTCTGAAACATAGAAACACATGTGACTAACTATGTTATGAGAGTATGCTGTTCCTTCCCATAAGCTGGAAAGTTTCTAGAGTGGGTTTGGATTCAGACTACGAGCGATTCAGTTTCTCCTTGTTGGATGTCCTTTCAGTTACTATGCTACTCCGGGAAGAGGCAAGATGGCATTATATTCTAATCTCTTAGTAACAACAGCCCAAACCTCCTCTGCAAAGGGATTGATCTGAGAATGTGCCAGCAGCGGCCCATGCAGGTAAGAGCGGTGGGGCAATGGGTCAGGGTGGGGCGAGATTTCGAAAGACGATGATGAGGGAAATTAATTATTTATTTATTTTTCCCTGGTGTTCGTCTGTTGAACACCCCCCCTACCCGGCCCCTGCATGGGCCACACCTGGACAGACCAAAGAACTGCCTCTGCTACTTGCTGTTTTTCCCGTTTTTTTAATGTTGAAAAACACTTTACTCCATCAAAATTCTTCCATTTGTCATTGTTATGGTTTAAAGAGCGGTTTAAAAATCCTGTTCCCTAGTGGTAGATATATGTAATAGCAGGCAGCCTAGAAACCGAACTAACCCTGTGAGTAAGTGCCTCATGGGCATTCTACAGTATATAAAGAGACATAAATATGCAGCCAATGGCAAATATTTCAGAATCATACATTTCTAAGCTATCGTAACGGAAAGTTTAAATTCTCTTAAGGACATGGAGGCGAGGATTAGGCTGTTACTTCTTCGTTTATTTTGCACAAGCAGCCATTAAAAAATGTATTATTCAAAGAACACAAACTTCATTTCCCATGAAACATCAGCAAATAAAGTAGAAACAGTTCATCTAATCATGAGTCGATGTTATCCCTGAAGACCCCGTGCAGCCGCTCGATCCCCCTCTCTCTTCCTGCGAACACAGTCCAGGATATCAGACTTCATTTCTGCTTGGAAGAATCCACCCCTGGAACAGAGAGACATGAATGTAACCACTGCTTCCAGAGGATCGACAAGCTTACAAAAGCGACATTGTAAATCAACGTTGAAGCAATTCAGGTAGATTAGACCATATGAATTGTAAACATTGAGAGTTCCCAAAGAGCAAGTATTATAATCTGGGTGGAAATAATCTGAAGGTAACAGTACAGGTGGGTTAATCCTCTCCTCCAGGTCCTTAATAGAGTTGAAACTTTCCGTTACAATATGTAGGAAAGTTTTCATTTTATATCAGGACATGGAGGCGAGGATTAGGCTTGTTCAAAGCTTTTCCACCACCAACGATGCCAGATGTGTCACCAGCTTAAAGTAAAACCTCTTAAAGGTGGAGTCTGACGACCAATCTGCTCAGTGCTTGAAATGGAAAAATAGAAGTGCAGGTACTCTGTAGTAGAGTACTTGGTTGTTTCTGAGAAGTGCCGGTACTCTCCAATTAAAAGTATAGCATTTCTCTTGAGAAGTGCCGGTACTCTCCCTCTCAAAATAAAAAAGTGCCGGTACTCTGTACTGGACAGTACCGGCCCATTTGAAGCACTGAATCTGCTGCATTAAAGATGTCCTCCAAGCGAGGTCCCAGAGAAAAAGCTTTAGAAGCCATGGTTCTACTTATGGAATGAGCTCCAAATTTGGATATGTCAGTGCCAGCTTCTTGCATTGCTCATCATACCCATATGACAATGATAGGGGAGGAAACAGCTCTGTGCTGTTTTGTAAGAGCAATAAGTAACTGTTGTTCCCCATGACGATGGATATCTGCTGTCATGGACACATAAGCCTTGATAGCCCATACCACACACAACTTTGGAACATCTGGAAAGTAGGGATATGACACCACTTTCGAATTGCATTTTATTTGTCTGGAGATAAAAAAATGTAACTCCTTCCAGTGTAAACACTACCTGCTAAATCAAGTGCTCGCACGTCAGACACTCTGCGACAGGACACCAGACACAGTAAAGTAGCCAGCTTAGCTGATAGTTGTTTCCTGGAGAAGTATTTATTAGAGGGCCAGGATTTAAAGAGGCCCAGAACTTTGCTAACATTCCATAAGTTTGAATACCTGGCCTCAGGAGGGACGAATAACCTGATACACCTTAGGAGTTTGCAAACTAAGGGGTGCTCCCCCACAGGCTGTCTCTCTACTGGAATATGACCGGCTGAGATAGCTGACCCAAAAGTGTTAATAGACCTATAAGCTAGCCCTTCTGAAGGCAAGGAGGCTAGGAAATTCAGAATGTGTACAACTTCTGCCCCCATGGGAACCACTTCCCATTGATGACATCAAACTCAATCATCGGGACCAGGCTGAGCGGTATCGTTTATTCGTCCTGTCCGCCCGAGATTTGGCAAGTAAGGTGGCAGCCTCTTATGAAATTACCACGACTTGCCAATGCTCCCTGTAATTCTCTAAGCCATGAGACAAAGGGGGCCTGCTTGGACCAGGTGATGGGGATTCCCGCTGGGATCCCAGAGGAGATCAGGAAACAGGGGTAGAGGAATTGGAGAATCCCAGGAAAGTGCCATCAGAACTGGAAACCATGCTTGAGATCTCCATATCGGTGTGATCATACCAGATCCATCTGTTGCCTTTGAATCTGCATTGATATTCGCATTATGATGGAAGAGCATAGCCAATCTCCTTTCTCCAGTCCTGGAGGAAGGCATTGGTCATTACTGCTTCCGGGTCTGGGTACCAGCTGCAATATCTGTCCAGTTGGTGATCCCACCTGGACTGTAGGACCTGAAATACTCTTGAAACCAGAGACTGGCACTCTCACCACTGTAAGGATGCCAATCTGCCACCTGGTTGGATGCCCTGGTAAGGTGGTTTGCCGAGACAGAGATTTGGCGGTCCAGACAATACGTCCAAAAGGTTCTCATCAGGTCTGCCAGAGCTTTCGAGCAGGTTCCCCCAAAATGGTTGACATAGCGGACCGCAGTCACATTGTCCATTTTGATCAGGATGCACCATTGGACTTTGTACTTAGTCCAACACTTCACTGCGAAAGAACCCGCAATGAGCTCTAGACAATTTATGTGGAGGGGCCTTACGGCTGATGACCATTTTCCTCCTGTGGAGAATTCCCTGCATCAGGCTCCCCACCTCGAACCGCTGGCATCTGATTCCAATATCAGGCCAGGTTGGAAGCCGGATATGGCCTGGCCATTATATGCTTCCATGTGTGTGATCCACCACTGTAATTACTCCTTTGCCTCCTCTTAAAAGGGGATCAATTTTGAATACTTCAGAACTTGCTGGAGGTGCGAGATCTTGAGGTGCCCGATAGTGGAGGAGGCCTGGGAAGAGGCCTGTATGGATGAGGAAAGGAGGCCCACTATGCGGGTGAAGTGTTGAAGACAAACAAGGGTTTGGACAGAGTTTTCAGCAACTTGTGCTTGATTTTGGTCAATTTTCGAGATGGAAGACTCAACGTGGCTTTTGCAGAATCCACCACGAAGCCTAGAAACTGCAGGGAGCTGAAAGGGATCAGGACCGACTTTGATTTGTTGATCACAATGTCTAGGAACTCCAGTAGATCAAAGGCCTGTTGTAGGTGGCAGGAAAGTCAACTCGGACACTGATCCATGCTGAGAATATCACCCAGATAAATTATTAGACAGATTCTCTGGGCCCGAAGATGCTTCACTACTGTTTTCAGTACCTTGATGAAACACTGAGGAGCAGAAGATAGATGAAAGGAAGGGAGGCGAACTCGAAGATCTGGTCGTCCCATTGAAACTGCAGGAATAGTCTGTGAGGAAGGAAAATGAGGATGGTGAGATAAGCATCCTTTAAATCCAGACGAACCAGCCAATCATTCACCTGCAGTACATCCTGCAAAAGATTGATGCCCTGCATCTTTAAGTGGCGAAAGACCAGCCACTCATTGAATTCCTTCAGGTTGATCACGGGACACTGACCGCCATCCCTCTTGTTCACCAGGAAAAGGTTGCCGAGGAAACCACAAGGGTGTAGGGATGTCCTTGTAATAGCAGCTTTGTTTAGAAGTTGACCAATCTCCTTCTCTACCATATGCCTTTGGATTGGGGAAAAGGAAAGAGGGGTGGGGAGAATGGGTTGGAAGGCAGAATCGTAAAATTCTATATGAAAACCCCTTACGGCCTGAAGAACCCATGCATCGGACGTAAAGGTCTCCCAACTGTGAAAAAAGTCTCCCAATCTGCCCCGAAGCCTGACCCCTTCAGTAGGAAGCACTCTCACCTTGAGAACTGTTGTAGGAGCCGTTGCCCCTGGTGTTTCCTCCGAAACTTCTGTGACAAGGGTACTGTCTGGTTGGGTAAAAGTTACCAAACCTTCGGGAGTTTTGCCACTGTCCTCTCTGGACTTCAGAATCCTTGGTGGAGGCTTGCTGGAAGGGACGAGCCGGTCGTGCACTCCCAACTACAACCAGTGCTGGCAAAAATCCAGCGGGCAACAATACGCTTGATGGAGAACTGAGCCTTGTCAAGGGAAGTAAAAGTATGGACAAACTTACCCAACTCACGGATAAAGGGGTCTTTGAAGAGATTCCCTTGGGTGTTGGGGTCCATTACGGAGGTCACCAGCTCCCCCAGCTTTGGGTCAATTTTTATCAACAGGGATCTGCGCCTCTCCATGGAGAGCGTACAGTAGGTGTTCCCTAAGAATATGATTGCTCTCTGTGTCCAACTTGACAGTGCCTCAGGTTGTATAAGGGTGCTGGACGATTTGGCGTCTTCCTCCAAGTCCAAGATTTTGGAAAGAGGGTCACCCATGTCCAACAACTCATCCTGGCATGATCACCAGGAGCAGTCTAGCCCTTTTTAGGGTTCTTCACAAATTTCCCTAGAAAAGTAGCCATCTTGGCATCAATTTCTGAGGTGAGAGAGACCTTGCCCTTGAGGGAAGGTGTTCTGCTTTGGTTTTTGGATTGGGTAGAACCTGCTCTACAGAGCCCTTCTGACCCAAAACAGAACGTTACCCCCTCCCTAGGGCCTTTTTACACCTAAATAAGCACATATATATGTACCACCTAAGGACAGGGAATTCCTATTATATATATATATCAAGACCTCACAGCCTCGCAATCTCAGCACCCACAGTCTCGCGACCTCAGTCAGGTCCAGAATCTCCTACCCATCCGGTAGCAACACACACAGTCTCGCGACCTCAGTCAGGTCCAGAATCTCCTACCCATCCGGTAGCAACACACACAGTCTCGCGACCTCAGTCAGGTCCAGAATCTCCTACCCATTCGGCAGCAACACACACAGTCTCGCGACCTCAGTCAGGTCCAGAATCTCCTACCCATTCGGCAGCAACACACACAGTCTCGCGACCTCAGTCAGGTCCAGAATCTCCTACCCATTCGGCAGCAACACACACAGTCTCGCGACCTCAGTCAGGTCCAGAATCTCCTACCCATTCGGCAGCAACACACACAGTCTCGCGACCTCAGTCAGGTCCAGAATCTCCTACCCATTCGGCAGCAACACACACAGTCTCGCGACCTCAGTCAGGTCCAGAATCTCCTACCCATTCGGCAGCAACACACACAGTCTCGCGACCTCAGTCAGGTCCAGAATCTCCTACCCATTCGGCAGCAACACACACAGTCTCGCGACCTCAGTCAGGTCCAGAATCTCCTACCCATTCGGCAGCGACACACACGATCTCGCGGCCTCAATCAGACCCAGAATCTCCTACCTATCTGGCAGCAACACACACAGTCTCGCGGCCTCATTCAGACCCAGAATCTCCTACCTAAACGGCAGCCTTAGCACGAGCTCATCCTATTATTACTGTGGTACACAACAGGGGAATCGGGATTACCATATATCAGGTCACACAAAGACTATTAGTTGAGCACAACCTGTTCTCTAGGTCGAGGGGCTTGTTTTCCCCCTCATCCAGTTACCGCTTACCTGACCAGGATTAACCTCTGTTCATTTTGGGGCAACTCTGACTAAAAGAATAGACTATCCTCCTATACAAAAGTACACAACACATGCTAACGTACAATAAGCTAAATACTTTATTTAAATGCCACATGCACATTCGCAGAACACATTATATATATATATATATATAGACAACCTGCAAGGAAAGTGAAAGGTTAGGTTGTACACTCTAAAGAAAAAGGGGTCGACTTCACCTTTATGGTACGTAGCCCGGGCTCAATGGTCATCTAGGTTCCCTTCTCGTCTATGCCTCGGCTTCGCCTGGAAGTCACCCCTCTACAGTTGTGGGTCTGCTCCCTTCTCCCTCTCCGAGTCACTGGAACCTCTTCCCTGTCGGCTACTCTGTCCTCTTTAGATTCGAGTTCGTCATCTGTCTTCCCTGGAATAAGTAATAGCTTTTCTGCTAACGGCCAGATGCCGCCTATGGTCTAGAAGCAAGTGCCAGTGCCTGCCTCAGACTTTCACTAATATAGATGTGCATTCTCTCATGGAAATTTCCAGCTCGAAACCTGCCGCCCACCAAATTCCTGTACCTCCCCGCACCAAGGACACTTTCCCAGCCGGCCGGCCTGATGTAGTGTCTTCGGCATGAAGAAAAATACAATCCTTCGATAAGGGCCGGCCTGAACCGGTTCTCTCCGAGCGAATAACACCTCATAACTAAAACACTGCCTATGACCTAGAAACTTCCCAAGCTGCCAGAGCAGGAGGAAAGATGGAGTCTCTCCCGTTTAAGGCCTACCAGGCCTGAATTCAACACAGCTCTATGAAATACCCTCACTATAGGGCAAGTTATCCTCAAGGCTACCGAATCTATCCCCTAGGCTATGTGTGTAGGCCCTGAGCTATGGGTAGGAGCACGGGATTGTGTCAAAAGTGTCTAATAGACAGGCCCTATTCACTACTCCAGTCCTTAGACTTGGATGGAAAGAGACTGAAGTCATATGGATCGCTCTACAACACCGGAAGGCCGGGAAAATCGAGCAGTACATTCCACCCTTGACTTCAGTCTATTATATATACTAAATAGAACTAACATCTGTGGAAGAATAATATGAAACAAAACTAACCGATCTATGTCTAGTACCAGATGTGCAGAATTGAAGCAGTGAAGGGATACACTGAATAAAACAACAGATAGAAATTAAAACAGCAAGAGCAATCAAAATGCCACCTAATGTGTGGCGTAGCATATGCATGTCCGGCAACCAATTAAAGAGCCAGTCAAACCAGCCCTGATCAATGTGTTTCCTAACTTCATTAGTTAAATCATGCAATTTATCTATATGTGCACGAATGGATTGTGTATGATCAGATAAGTTAAAACAACAGAGACCTTCAAAGTCAGAGCAGCCATGTCCATGTTTAAGCAGAAGATAATCAATGGCTGCTCTATTTTGCAAGATGGCTCTACGTTCACCCTGGGCGTCTAATAGCAAGTCAGATAAGACTGTAGAAGTATGATTAATAGATTTGACCATCCAGCAAGCCATTTTCCCAATGGATTTGGCATTGTAAACCGCCAAGGCAGGGACACCAATAATTGAAACAGCTAGACTAAGATATTCAGACTTGGAATATAAATGCAAAGATGAGTCACAATCCTCCTGTAACAGTACTGTATCTCGGAGCACACGAGAGTTGGCATTTGGATGTGAAGAAAACATCAACAAACTTAACCTAGTAATGGCACACGGGCCGCCGGAAATGTTTGCGGGGACATAGGGCCAGGAAGTATTACCACATGAGAAAAGCCATCCGGCAGGTAGCAACATCGCACGATAGTGACTGGGGGTAACTACTAAACTATTGCAAGTCATATTGTTCTGGACTGAGATACATTTCGTCGGTGTCCTCTGGAAACACAAAGTCCGTTCATGAGATGTGAAAGAGGTGGCGCCTCTTAACTTGAGACGTAGACATTCAGAAATTGCATTAGGATTACATGTGAGGAAAAAACATAGGTCGCCTTGTGTAATATTATACGTAGTTATTTGGGATTGGATGGGGAGTTGCTCATTCGGCAGTTCAGTACACAAAGGACAATATGCATGGGTAGCAAAATCACCCAGAATAATATTCGGACGAGCCTTTGAAATGTTGAAGATGCTTATTAAAGTATCCAGCGAGGCGGGGACAGCAACTAGGCAGGTCGCCAGGATATCGTGCACCGATCTCATCGGTGTCAAACAGAAGTGAGGGGCATCAGTCACTCTTTTCGCCAGGAGCGTCCAAAAGTTCGATGACGAGTCCCACGCATTGAAGGAATGCAACACTCTAGTTCCCAATTCATCCCGGGTTGATGGGATCCCTTCTCTCTCTCCGAAGTAGTCCGAACGGTGTCCAGTACCGACACATCCTGCAGCAACAATCCAAAGAATGATCTGAAAAAGAACCAAATACAGGCATTAATCATTCTCGTAAATAACATTTATCAGCTGGGACAGCTTCCCAGCTATCTTTCCCTGGCCTCATAACCAAAATGGTATTATCCTGACCGGTGGCAATAACCTCTGCTTGTTCAGGGGGATTCTTAGGCGATTGCACCCAAACCTTGGCCCCAGGGTTATCCGTAGAGCCAAAGCCTTTCTGGCCTCGTACAGTTAGCAAAATTGGGGCAGTGCCTTTCATTATTTCACCACTGAAAACAGGCATAATGAGTAATTGAGCCACCCGGTCGGTGCGGTGTATCAGCAAGTCATTCTCACTGCTATTTAGCAGAAGTACCTTAATCTCTCCCTGATAGTCGCTGTCAATGACCCCTCCAAGTACCTGGATGCCTTTTACAGCCAGCCCCGATCTAGGGGCGATCAATCCAAAATTCCCCGGTGGTATATGAATACCAACACCGGTAGCAATGATGACCCGATTTTTACTTTCCAGAACGGTGTCATCCATAGCATGCAAATCTAAGCCTGCCGACCCTGGGGTCGCTCTGCATGGAGCCAGAGCTCCGGAAGTAATCTCCCAATACATCACAGTTTCATTGATTACATTAGGCATAGTCTCAACCTTTGGGGGAAACAAACGCATAAGTGGAGATTCAGCATTTAAAAAAGGACGATTATTCTGAATCAATAGGGCTTGGGGTAAAAAGTCTCGCCAATTTTTATACTTGTCATCTGTTAATTTACGCAATTGATCCTTTAGCAGGCCATTCAATCTCTCCACCAGGCCTGAGGCCTGCGGGTAGTAAGGTATATGAAATATCCATTCAATATTATTTTCCACACAGAATTCCTGTACCAATCTTCCACGGAAATGGGATGCGTTATCAGATTGAATTTGGAATGGCACACCATAATACATCATAATCAATTCTAATGTCTTTATGGTATTCAACTGGGTGGCTTGCTTACATGGAAAAGCTACCAGCAAACCACTATATGTATCGACAATTGTACAAACATATTGACAATTTCTACTCATGGGAAGAGGTCCAATGTAATCAATCTGCCAAATTTGAGCGGGCAGTTTCCCACGATGTAAATGACCTCTAACAATTTGAGGTACTTTACGCTGTCTGATATGCTGACAGACGGGACAATGTAGAATAACATTTTTGATTAGATCCAGGGGAATATAAATTCCTCTATCAGCAGCCCACCTGCTAGTGGCCTTCTCTCCAAAGTGTCCTGCCTTCTGGTGTGCCCATTTCGCCAATCCCGCAATATCAGGATCTTGTCTGTCCACCACTGCCTCAGCAATTTTAGATTTCTCATCTGCAATATTATGAAAAAATTTGTCAAGAGAGTCTATTGGGGTGTGAGCATCCACATGGAAGATGGTAACAGTACTCTGTGGGAGCATTTCCCAAATCTCTTGCCATAACTCTTTTCCCCATAACTCTTTGGAGTGTAACCTCCAATTATGGGAATGCCAGGTCGGCAACCAAACAGCCAGTCCATTGGCAGTGGACCAGGAATCGGTGAAAATGTGGCATACGCCAGGTAACTCCTGTTTCAAAACTTGGTAAACGGCATAGAGCTCGGCAAACTGACTACTCTTCCCTTCACCAGTTGTGCTCAACAGTTTTTGTGTGATCGGATTATAAGACACCGCCTTCCAGTGCCGTGTCGTTCCAATAAACTTTGCAGACCCATCTGTGAACCACACATGGTTCCTGTCCTCGACGGATAAATCATCAAAAGGTCTACCCCACTTGACAGGAGACTCCTGTTCTAAAGGTACGGAACACTCACTCTCAGTCTCAGTCGATGGTGCTTGTGCCACTTGCTCATGTAAAGACGCAACTCCTTTCGGACCCACACGTGCCCTGTCTTGTATGTACCATTTCCATTTAATCACACTCGCCTCCTGAGCATGCCCAATTCGATGAGTTTTTGGTGAACTCAAAACCCACTGCATAATAGGAATTTCAGGACGCAAGAATATGTCATGTCCCAAAGTCAATTGCTCGGTATCCACTAAAGCCCAATAACAAGCAAGTAGCTGCTTCTCAAAGGGTGTATAACGCTCACCAGCATCAGGTAGCTTTTTGGTCCAAAACCCTAATGGTACTTTACACCTGCCTTGTTTCTGCCACAGACTCCAGTTTGCATAAGGGCCTTGCACAGACACATTCAAATCCACATCACCATCACGTACAGGCCAGAGATCCATAGCATGTTGAATTGCCTCTTTTGCCAGACTAAATGCATCTTGCTGTTGCTTACCCCATTCAAATGCATTCTTTTTACGTGTAACTCGGTACAAAGGGGCCAATATTTGACTCAAATGAGGAATATGCTGGCGCCAAAAACCGAATAAACCAATGAATCTCTGGGCTTCCTTCCTATTCCTCGGAACCGAAAAATCAAGAATTTTCTGTTTAACTTGAGGGATCACCTCGCGGTGTCCCTCATGCCAATTAATACCTAAAAATTTTACAGCTTGAGACGGACCTTGTAATTTGTCCGGGTTGATCTCCCAACCTTTCCCACGCAGACACTCAATGACTCTATCTAATTGTGTCTGAACATCCTCTTGTGTTTCGCCTTGGATCAAAACATCATCAATATAATGACATATCTGGATTTTGGGATGAACTGGTACCTCAATCAAGTGTTCTGCCACCAGCCGGTGACAAATCGTAGGACTATGCACATAGCCCTGAGGAAGACTTCTGAACGTCATCTGACGCCCATTCCACGTAAAACTGAACTGTTCCTGACACTCAGGGGCAATTGGAATAGAAAAGAAAGCATTAGCAATATCAATGGACGCATACCATGTACCTGGATGTGTTTGGATTCTTTCAATCAGGGTGATAACATCCGGTACTGCAGCAGTCAAAGAGGGCGTGTGTTTGTTCAATTCTCGATAATCAACAGTCATGCGCCAAGAATTATCACTTTTACGCACCGGCCAAACAGGATTATTCCAAGCAGAAGTAACTGGAGTTATAACGCCTGCATCAACCAACTCCTGAATGGTGGTAATCTCTTCATGACCACCCGGAATACGATACTGCTTCTGACAAACCACTTTGGTCGCCTGGGGAACTTGTATGGGGGGCATCCTTAAACGACCAACCCGTATAGGTCTGGACGAGATATAATGCGTCGTTCCAAATTGGTAACACCCATCATCAAGATGCAATGTCATTCCCTTCAAAATATCAATTCCAATTATGAATTCTAGAAGTGGCACCACTAATACAGAATATTCCTTTCTAGGGATTCTACCTATTCTCATTTCAAGCAAAGTTTGAACTGCAGGGGTTTCCTTTCCTCCTAATCCGGTAATAGTAAAAGGCTGCCCTGTAAATTTCTTTGATTTTCCATGAATAAGAGTGGCCTCCGCTCCTGTATCAACTAATGCTCGGGCCCTTTGGATATTACGATGTCTCCAAAAAATATCAATATCTACATAGGGTCTATTATCTCTGTGAGCCCATCTGTGTACCGGAGCTTGACCTATTTCCTAGTCATTCTTACTGCATTCTGTGTACCAGGACAAATCAGGATAAAGACTCTCACGTTTCTTAGGTATCGGTACCTCCTGTTCATAGCCATCTCTATTACGAAATGGATTCCTGTCCTCTACATTGCACTGCGAGTTTCGATCGGCCAAACTGTATCGATCCTCCCTCCTTCTCAATTCAGGGGATTGATCCCTATCATCTCTACGTCTGCTGTAAGCATGATCATTTCTCCCCCTTTCCTTTTCCCCCTCTCTCTCCCTGTCCCGCTCTCGACGAGGGGACAGATCACGTACAGGACGCCGATCATCACGACGATCAAAGCGCCCACGGCGATCATCATCACCGCTACCATCAGAACAACCACGATCACACTCAGTCGTCCGAACACGCCGGGCACCCTCCTTCCGGTCCAAGCCCCGTTTGCGAAACATTTCCCACAAACGAGCAGTAGTCTCACCATCAATATCCTCCCGACGCACACCATCAGCCAAAAGACCAGTAAAGATATCACGTCTAGTAAATTTATATTCACCAGGAGTACGAGTGTCAGACCGGGACTGACGTTCAGGTTTAAACCACTCACCCAACTCACCGAGTTGGCGTACCGACTCCAACACCGTAGATAGTACATTACCAGTCTGGTTAATCAACAAAGTCATCATGACCTGCTTGTAGGCAACAGGAGAAGAGCGAATGATACGATTCCGCACCGAAGAAGTCAACAACCCATCAAGCAACCTGTCAGCAGTGCCCAGAAAAATAGCCGTTTTCATCACTTCCTCCTTAAGACGTTGCGCAGCATCACGCAAGGTATACCACGGCTTGTCATTGACAGGCCAGTCAGATTCAGTAGGATACTTCAAATTGCAACCTTCAGTCGCCAATTGGAGCAAAGAAATTTGACCACCACCATTATAGTTACGAAAATGATCTTGCACAGTAGAATCCAAACTCAAAGAACAAAACTTCAAACAATCGCCAGTATCCAGCATAATACCAGCAGCGCCTAGTTCATAAAGGCGCACCATCCACGTGAGCAAAGCCTCACCAGTCCGCTGCCGAAAGCGTTGCAAAATATCACTAATTTCTTGCTGGGTAAAATCTTCCAAACAGTCCAAAGAAACACCCTGCGGAGCATTGGGAGACTGCTGCAACTTCCGACGAAAAACCGGGTGCGCAGAAACAACGGGACGAGCATCACAAGGAGCCCGAGCAGTACGAGTAGAGGGACAGTCAGTGTGAAAAGTATCAATCCCGCCCGAAGAACGAGCGCAATCACGGGGTGCACCATCAGAGGTGCGAGAAGTAGACTTACTTTCAGGACGGGAACGAGAAAGCTCATGCATAGCACATTCCTCACCCGAGGAACAAGACGTAGTCGAGTCCCAGATATTACCATCCCATTCATCAGGATTCCAATCCAGTCCAGCTTTCGCCACGACCAGACGCACTTTACGCGACGAAACACGACCACGCCTGTTCTTGTACTTATAACGAGCAATCCGCACAGCCGCCCTTTCGGCAACCGTTTGGTAAGTGTCAAGTTTGTCGGAAAGCAACTTATTTTGACACCGCAATAAAGTGTTAGAATTCTGAATCTCAACAAGGTGTGATTCCGCATCCTTAAAAGAGACCTGCAATTTCAGCAACCTCTCATGCAGAATCCGATACGCAGACAGAACAACCCAACCTCTGCGCCCCAAAGCGGGAACCTCCTCACCCTTCAAGACAGGTGCCGTCTGCAAACAAGTAATCACGTCAGCCGGTTCCGCCGACTCCAAAGAAGAATTCCAATTTTCACTCAGACCAGTAGAATCAGCCCACTCTCGGGCCAAGGCACCATAAGGCGTTGAATCCCATCCGGGAATATCAACGGACAATTTAAGAGTAGATTTCGATTTCCTAGAAAACATCGCGAAAAAGAAAGAAAAAGAAACGCAGAGAAAAGAAAGGAAGAGAGAAAGAAAGAGAAAGAAAAAGTATACACGCAAATATACAAAAAAGAAAATCACGCACACGCCGAAAGCAAACACAAGACAACCACAACGCACACAGGTTACGTAAACAGTTCGTGACGCCAAATGTTCTGCTTTGGTTTTTGGATTGGGTAGAACCTGCTCTACAGAGCCCTTCTGACCCAAAACAGAACGTTACCCCCTCCCTAGGGCCTTTTTACACCTAAATAAGCACATATATATGTACCACCTAAGGACAGGGAATTCCTATTATATATATATATCAAGACCTCACAGCCTCGCAATCTCAGCACCCACAGTCTCGCGACCTCAGTCAGGTCCAGAATCTCCTACCCATCCGGTAGCAACACACACAGTCTCGCGACCTCAGTCAGGTCCAGAATCTCCTACCCATCCGGTAGCAACACACACAGTCTCGCGACCTCAGTCAGGTCCAGAATCTCCTACCCATTCGGCAGCAACACACACAGTCTCGCGACCTCAGTCAGGTCCAGAATCTCCTACCCATTCGGCAGCAACACACACAGTCTCGCGACCTCAGTCAGGTCCAGAATCTCCTACCCATTCGGCAGCAACACACACAGTCTCGCGACCTCAGTCAGGTCCAGAATCTCCTACCCATTCGGCAGCAACACACACAGTCTCGCGACCTCAGTCAGGTCCAGAATCTCCTACCCATTCGGCAGCAACACACACAGTCTCGCGACCTCAGTCAGGTCCAGAATCTCCTACCCATTCGGCAGCAACACACACAGTCTCGCGACCTCAGTCAGGTCCAGAATCTCCTACCCATTCGGCAGCAACACACACAGTCTCGCGACCTCAGTCAGGTCCAGAATCTCCTACCCATTCGGCAGCGACACACACGATCTCGCGGCCTCAATCAGACCCAGAATCTCCTACCTATCTGGCAGCAACACACACAGTCTCGCGGCCTCATTCAGACCCAGAATCTCCTACCTAAACGGCAGCCTTAGCACGAGCTCATCCTATTATTACTGTGGTACACAACAGGGGAATCGGGATTACCATATATCAGGTCACACAAAGACTATTAGTTGAGCACAACCTGTTCTCTAGGTCGAGGGGCTTGTTTTCCCCCTCATCCAGTTACCGCTTACCTGACCAGGATTAACCTCTGTTCATTTTGGGGCAACTCTGACTAAAAGAATAGACTATCCTCCTATACAAAAGTACACAACACATGCTAACGTACAATAAGCTAAATACTTTATTTAAATGCCACATGCACATTCGCAGAACACATTATATATATATATATATATAGACAACCTGCAAGGAAAGTGAAAGGTTAGGTTGTACACTCTAAAGAAAAAGGGGTCGACTTCACCTTTATGGTACGTAGCCCGGGCTCAATGGTCATCTAGGTTCCCTTCTCGTCTATGCCTCGGCTTCGCCTGGAAGTCACCCCTCTACAGTTGTGGGTCTGCTCCCTTCTCCCTCTCCGAGTCACTGGAACCTCTTCCCTGTCGGCTACTCTGTCCTCTTTAGATTCGAGTTCGTCATCTGTCTTCCCTGGAATAAGTAATAGCTTTTCTGCTAACGGCCAGATGCCGCCTATGGTCTAGAAGCAAGTGCCAGTGCCTGCCTCAGACTTTCACTAATATAGATGTGCATTCTCTCATGGAAATTTCCAGCTCGAAACCTGCCGCCCACCAAATTCCTGTACCTCCCCGCACCAAGGACACTTTCCCAGCCGGCCGGCCTGATGTAGTGTCTTCGGCATGAAGAAAAATACAATCCTTCGATAAGGGCCGGCCTGAACCGGTTCTCTCCGAGCGAATAACACCTCATAACTAAAACACTGCCTATGACCTAGAAACTTCCCAAGCTGCCAGAGCAGGAGGAAAGATGGAGTCTCTCCCGTTTAAGGCCTACCAGGCCTGAATTCAACACAGCTCTATGAAATACCCTCACTATAGGGCAAGTTATCCTCAAGGCTACCGAATCTATCCCCTAGGCTATGTGTGTAGGCCCTGAGCTATGGGTAGGAGCACGGGATTGTGTCAAAAGTGTCTAATAGACAGGCCCTATTCACTACTCCAGTCCTTAGACTTGGATGGAAAGAGACTGAAGTCATATGGATCGCTCTACAACACCGGAAGGCCGGGAAAATCGAGCAGTACAGAAGGGAACAGACATTCCGCTCTGAGGCAACTGCATACCTCTTTATTGAGTGGCTTCCGCAAGCAGGACGCCACATATGACACCACCTTGAGTGCTGGGGTCCATTCAGAGGAGCACGGGTGAAGCACGTCATCGGGGTCCAGCATCTCACACTCAGGGGCCTGGACTGGAGAATCACAAACCCAGGATATAAAACTTAACACAATGGTTGGTGCCGACTTTACTAATAAGAATTAATTTCTACCCAAACTAACACTTTTTAGCAATGTTAGGATATCGAAAAACTGGGGGGGGGAATGTAAAGTTCTAAAACTATGCCTTGCAGTTGCATGCAGCTCTTTTACGCCAGTTCATAACTCACTGTGCTAGATTAGAAGGCTTGTAACTTATGAACTGCAAATAACAAAGGGATCTCTGTAACAAAAGAAGATTTCCACTGAGCTATCTCCATAAGATACAATTCTGTGATCTGCATATTACTTAAACGTGCTTTACAGCAGGCAAATTAACTATCTGCAATACTTCAGGATGAGTCAAAACATTGATTAGATAAACCTCTGATCTCTCGAGCAGGTACATTAATCACCAGAGTTATTGTGACATATGTATTATTGCTTGACATTTGCTGGGCACACAAGGAACTCTGTAGCAGAGATTTTATTCCTATAAGATATTTCACAGGGCAGCACCCCACCCTGGCACAGGTCACATCCCACCAGAGCTCATGTCTGCGGGGTCAGCTTTAGGGCGGTGCGGTCTCTACTCGCACTGACTTGAGGAGGTGGGGCTGCAGTGGGGCTGCAGTTTTTTGTGTTTAGAAATAACTTATGGCTTTAAAAGTACCTGCTGCAGAGTTTCTTGTGTGTCCAGCGGTTTTCATGCAAAAATAAAAATGTCAAGATAACTCTAGTGATTAACATTTCTGCTGGAGAGAGATTGGAGTTTTGTCTAATGGCAGTTGGACTCTTCCTAAAGAACAGCACAGGGTTAATATGCCTGTTGTGCGTACCATGTAGATCGCAATACTGTATTTTTTGTGGATAGCTCAGTTCATAAGTTGCAATCCTAATATAGAACAGTGACTTATGAAAAGGCATCAAAGAGCTGCATGCAAACTGCATAATATTGGTTAGGATGTTATGTTTATTTCCTCCGTCTTTCATTATCTAATCCTGATGTTGCTAAAAAGGGTTAATTTGGGTATTTATAAATTCTTATTAGCAAGCCAGCCTCAACCAGTACTTTAAATAAATAAAATGTATTTGACAGAGGGGTTGTGAAGAGATATGGGGCACTATTGGAAGGCGGTAGTGAGGGATTCCTTGGAGGAGATCATTGGTGTGGGGGCGTAAAGAAAAAAGATTGTCACAACGGGTGCCACTAGCGCTAAAGCCGGCCCAGTGAAATGTGCATGCTACACATTCAGGGCCCGAATTTATCATGGTTTTGCATCTCCCTTTTGCCTCGCAAGGGGCACAAGGGTTACTGAAAACCTAAGTGAGAATTATCAAGCCACACAAGGCTACCTTGCATGGCCTTATGTGGCTTGATAAATCTAAAGTAGCACAAATCGCTACATTGCATTACTCTGTGGCAAGGAGGCATTCCATGGGCGGATTGTAGGTGTTCCCAAGCCTCCACCCTTGGATTTTGACACATTCCCAGATTCAGCATCAGTGGTAGCCCTTGGAATGCGTAAAAAATGCTACGACTTCCCTAGTGAGGCTTAACGAGTAGAAATATCTTTATTTCTCCTCATTCATTCCTCTTTCTATGTGTGCTGCATTCTGCAGCATGCATAGAAAGAGGAAAATGCCTCTCAGGGTTGTTTTTGTGCAGAAAGGTGTCCCTTCCTGCACAAAACCAATTCTGCCTACAACGCAGACACCCTTGCACCATGACACAAGGGTGTCTGCTTTGGCGCTAGGCAGTCAAAAGTGTGCCAGCACTAGGAAAGGACAGGAATGTGCTGTGTAATGGTACATAGGTGCATCCCTACTCTTTTCCTTTCACAAGTGCAGTACAGCAAGGTGGCTTGCTACGTTGTGCCGCGTGAAAAAAATAATTGCCCCTCAAATTATTTGCCTGGAGTCTGACATCAGGGTCCTTCCACATGAGTTTTTTTTAGGTCTGACCTTCAACAGCACATGCTCTGCATGTGCTCTCACCTACAAAGGGTATTGATAACAAAGAAGGACTTGGAGCCTCCCATTGCTTACCTTTTATTGGCTTCATTGCGACTCTTCTTGGTTGCCTCCTAGTTGTCCAGGGCATACCGGGTGTTACTTCCTTTTTTCTTCTGTGGAGCATGGACCAGGCACAGATTGCTTCCTCTTGATTAGTCTCCATTCTCTGATCACGCTGCGATTGGGGTACACATTTTAGGACACTTCCTCTGTACACCGCTCTACTGTATCCCTCTCCACTCCACGCCACTTCACTCTACTCCATGCAGTTCTATGCAATGTCACTCCATGCCACTTCACACACTCTACTCTTTGCCTCTCTGCTCTACTCTACTCCACTCAATTTGACTCCACTCTACATCACTCTACTCTATGACACTCCACTCTGCACCACTCCACTTCACAATATGCCCCTCCAATCTTCTCAATGGTAATCCTCTCTACTCCCCTCGGTAACACCCACTCCACGTCACTTTACACCACTGTACTCTACGCCACCCCACTCCTCGTCCCTCCACTCTACACAACTGTACTCTATACCACTGTACTGTACTATACGCCATTCCACTCTAAGCCGCTCCATTTTACGCCACTCCACTCTATGCCACGGCACTGTACGACACTTCAGTCCACGACAATCTACCCTACTCCACGCCACCCAATTCCGCTCTATGCCACTCTATATCACTCTACTCCATACCACTCTACACCAATCTATGTCACTCCATGCCATTCCACACAACTCTACACAACTCTAAACCACTCAACTACTCTCTATAATACTCCACCCTACGCCACTCCATTCTATGCCACTCCATTTCACTCTATGCCATTGTACTCTACTCCGCTCTACGCCACTCCACTCCCCTCACCACCCTTCTACACCACTCCACTCTGTGATCCTCCACTCTATGCCACTATCCTCTACACCACTGCACTCTACTCTATGCCATTCCACTATACGCCACTCCACTGTCTGCCACTCCACTCTACGCCACATGACAGTACGTCACTTCTCTCTAGGACACTTTACTCTATGGCACTCCAAGCCACTCTATGATATCCTACTCTACACCACTCAACTCCTCTCTACTCCATACTATGCCACTCTACTCTACACCACTCTACCCTATGGTAACCCACTCTACTCTACTCCAAACCATGCCACTCTACTCTATCCTAGCTACTCTTCTGCACTCTATGCCAATACCATATTTCTCTGAACAACTCTTCACCACTCCACTCTATGTTACTCCAATTTACACACGTCTCTCCACTCTACGCCACTGTACTTTACTCCACTCTAAGCCATTCCACTCCACCCTATGCCACTCCATGCCACTCCACACCATTCCACTCCACACCTCTCTATGCCACTCCACACCATGCATGCCATGCCACTCTACTCTGTGTCACTCTAGTGTATGCTACTCTATGCCACTCCACTCTAAAAAACTTCTGAAGACATGGCTGTTCTAAGTAGTCTGCCAGCGCTGAGTTAGTGAAGCACCAAGATACACCTTCAGGTGTGAGTTGCCGTAGTATAACAAGTGACAATAACATAACATACTCCACACCACTCCACTCTATGCCACTCTACTGTACGCCACTCCACTCTGTGCCACTCCACTCTATGCCACTTCACTCTATGCCACTCTACTCAACATCATTCCAATCTATGCCATTCTTTTCTACGCCACTCCACTCCATGCCACACTACACCACTTTACACAACTCCCCTCTATGCAATTCTACACCACTATACTAATTTCCACTCCACCCTTCTCCACGTCACTCTCCTGTACTCCACTTTATGGCACTCCACGGCACACCACGTCATGCGCTCTATTCTAATCCACTCTATGGCACTCTTCTCTAGCCCACTCTACTCCACTCTACTCTATGTCCCTTCATGCCACACCACTCCACTCTACATCACTCTATGCTACTCCAAACCACTCTGCTCTAGGCCACTCTACTGCACGTCACTCCAGTCTACTCTACACCACTATATGCCACTCCACACCGCTCTACGTCACTCTAAGCCACTCCTCTCCTTTCCACTCCACTCTACTCTACACCACTCCACCCTATGCCACACTCCTCTATGTCACTCCACTCTACTTTACAACACTCCACCCTACACCATTCTATGCCACTCTACTCTACGCCACTCCACTCTATGCCACTCTACTCTGTGCCACTCTATTCAACATGACTATAACCTCTCTATTCCACTCCAATCTATGCTACTCCACTTATGACACACCACTCTTGGTCATTCCACTCTATGCCACTGCACTCCACCCCATTCCACTCTACGACAGTCCACAAAACTCTACTCTACGACACTCTACTCTGAATCCACTGTACACTACGCACTTCCACTCTATGCCATTACACTCTACACTACTTCATTATATGGCTCTCTACTCTACGCCTCTCTACTCTACGCCACTCTACTCTATGCCACTCCATTACACTCTACTCTACACCATTCTATGTCACTCTACTCTACAACACACAATGCCACTCTACTTTACTCTACGCCACTCCATTTCACTCTAGTCCACTCCATTTCACTCTACACCACTCTATGCCGCTCCACTCTACTCTACTCTACACCACTCCAACATACTTTATGCCACTTCACCCCACTCCAGTCTACGCCACTCCTCTCCATTCTACTTCACTTTATGCCACTCCACTCTATGCCACTCCACTCTACAGCACTCCATGCCATTATTTGCCACTCCATGCCACTCTATTCCACTTTAGACTATGCCATGCCACCCCTCTCCCCTTCACTCCACTCTATGGTACTGCACTCTACTCCACTCTATGCCACTCCACTCACTCTATGTCACTGTACACCACTTTGCTCCATGTCATTTGACCCCACTCTATGCCACTCCACTTTACATCAGTTCACTCCATGCCACTCTATGCCTCTCCACACTGTGTCATAACACTCTGCTCTATACCACGCTGCTGTACTCTACGTCACTCTATTCTACAGCACTCTACACTACGCCACTCTGTGCTAGACCACTCCACTCTACTCCATGCCACTCCATGACATTCCACACCACAATATGCCACCCCACTCAACGCCACTTTACACCACTCCACTCTACACCATTTCAGTCTACTCTATGCCACTCTAATCTATGCCAATCCGTTCTACTGTGTGCCACTCCACTCTAAGCCACTCTACTTCACTGTATGCCACTCTACTTCACTCCACGCTATGCCACTCCATGCCACTTCACGCCACTCATTCTACTAAATGCAACTCCACTCTATGCCACTCTCCTTTATGCCACTCTACTCTATGATACTCAAGTCCACCCTGCGACACTCCACAACACCCTATACCATTTCACAACACTCTATGTTTCTACTCTATGGGACTCTATTCCACACTATGCCACTCCTCTTTACGCCACTCCACTCTATACCACTCAACTCTTTGCCACTCTACTATATACCACTCTATGCTACTAAACTCAATGTATGTCATTCCACTCTACACTACGCCATATAATTCTTCCCCACTTCAATCTACGCCACTCCACATCACTCCACTCTATGCCAAGCCACTCTATGCCACTTCACTCCATTCTACACCACTTCACTCCAATCTATGCCAATCCACTCTACACCATTCTATGCTACTACTCTCTATGACGCGATGCTCCCTGCCACTCCCCACAGATCCACTCAATGTCACTCTAATCAACTCTACTCTACGTCACTCCACTCTATGACCTCTATTCTACACCACTCCACTCTACTCCACTTCTCTCTACACCACTCCACTCTACTCTAGGCCACTATATACTACTACAGGCCACTGTATGCCAATCCACTCTGCTCCACTCCATGCTGCTCCACTCTACACCACTCCACTCTACCCTACAACACTCAACTTTATGCCACTCAACACCACTCCACTCTACTCTATGCCACTTCACTCCACTCAACACCATTCTATAGCACTCTACTCTGCACCATCCCACTTCATTCTGCACCACTGTATTCTATGCCACTCTACTCTATGCCACGCCACTATATTCCACTCAACTCTGTGACACTCTACTGTATGCCACTCCACTCACCTCTACCCAGTCGACTCCACTTTACTACACTCTATTCTACACGACGTCCGTGCAAGCCACTATATATTCCACTCTACACCAATGCACTCTCTGCCACTTCACTCCATGTCAGTCTACTCTATGCCACTCAACTCTGCATCACTCTACTCGACTCCACTCTACTAAATGCTACACCACTGTACTTTATGCAATTCTACCTCTCTCTACTCTATGCTACTTCATGCTACTCAATGCCATTGCACTCTATTCTATACCACTCTACTCTGCGCCACTCTTATCAATGCAACTCCATTCTATGACACTCCAGTCTACTCTATGCCACTCCAGAATGCTCTGTGCCATTTCACCACACTCTGTGCCATTTTACTTTATGCCACTCTATGCCACTCCATGCCACTCTGTGCCACTCTACGCCACTCCACATCATTGCACTCCACTCCACTTCACTCTACGCCACTCTGCTCTACCGTATGCCACTCCACTCTGTTCTGTGCCACTCCACGCTACTCTACTCCACTCTACTCTATGCCACTCCACTCCATGCTACTCTATGGCACTCCTCTTCACTCCGGTCTACGCTACTCCATTCGATGCCAGTCTTCTCCACTGTCCTCTACTTCACTCTTCTCTACACCACTCTACTCTACCTACTCTATGCTACAACACTCCACTCTACACTACACATTGCCACTCTACTGTGTGCCTTGCCACTCTATGCCACTCTACACCACTCCACTCTATGCCACTCTGCTCTACCCTATGCCACTCAACTCTGTTCTGTGCCACTCCACGCTACTCTACTCCACTCTACTCTATGCCACTCCACTCCATGCTACTCTATGGCACTCCTCTTCACTCCGGTCTACGCTACTCCATTCGATGCCAGTCTTCTCCACTGTCCTCTACTCCACTCTTCTCTACACCACTCTCCTTTACGCCCCTCTCCTCCACGTCACTCTCCTTTATGTCATTCTACTCTATGCCACAGTACACCACGCCACTCTACTTCTCACAAACTATTTTCAACAAGCCTGAAATTGATAGAGTCCGGAACATAGAAGAAGGGTGAGACTCTCTTCTGGACTCGGGTTTTTTCTCGTTCATATCAGAGCACCGGGCACACACAGTTTGTTGCCTCCTTCGATCCTAGTACTTGGACCATTCCAGCCAGAGTTCATTTGCCAATCGGAGCCTTGGAGCTTCAATGGCCGATCTCAAATGCTCATGCAGTATTCGAGTGGGTCTGCACAAAGGATCTACCTCTCACCTGAAGTAAGATACACTGTTAATTATTAACCTTTTCGCTCCTGTAGACCAGAGGTCACAGGTGTCGGTGCTGGTTGGTTTGTAGTGATGGCTGCTTCTAGCACTTAGTTTGTCAAAACATCTGTAGCCCATAATGAGTAGGGATGTATGTGCCAAAAACTTTGCCATTTGTTCTCTTCTGCTCTGGTGCACAGTTGTCCATTTCCCTGCTTGAGGTCTCTGTTAAGTTGGCTTTGATTCAAGGTTATATGCCTGGGAGCATGCACAATTTAAAAGTTAACTTGTTCTTAATGATTCTGAAACTTAAGCTGCTTGGAGGCATTAGATGTGCTTCGGAGAAGACATTGATAAGCCAACTGTCTATTGTGGACACTTGGAGCTGGGTGGAGAAGTGATAAGTCCGGGTTTGATATATAGTTCTCACTGATCAACGTAACAGTGAACTGAGCTCTATGCATTTGGTTAGTGAACACGTCTATAAGAAACTAAATATGTGGGGTGCTGTTTAATTCAATGATTGCTCAGGCTCAAATCCTGCTGCCCTTCTCTTTACGAAGCAAGCGGTCAAATACAAAATATTTCAACTGTATCAATCACTTCATAAGCATGCTTATGTAAGCCTTAATTAAAGACACAGGGCCATATTTATGAGTCCCTGCATCACTTTTGCACCGCCGTTGCGTCACTTTTTGTGACACAGTGGTGGCATAAAATATGCGCTACCATGCACCCTATTTACAAAGTGACACATCTAGGCAAATGCGTCACTTTGTAAAGTCCTGTGCCACATTATACCTGCGTCAGGTATAATGTATGTAGGGTGGGCGTTCCGATGCAAGAAAGCCTCGTAGAAGTGGTGCACTGAAATATATGAGATTTCAGTACGTTACTTCTAAGACGCCATTGCCCCACTATCTTACGCCTGCTTCACAACAGGCCTAAGACTGACGCAGTGCTATGATCATAGAACTCCCCACTGCATTGCTGGAGGTGAGTCACGCTTCTGACACAACTCCGGCAATGCATCAGTTTTGCGCCGACAGATACATCAGAAGTACTGACGTATCTGTCATTCTTTGCGACATGATGCGTCATACAGTCAATATGACACATCCATCATGTCGAAATGAAAACTGTCGCATCCCTGTTTTCACGCAGCGATGCGACAGTTTTTATAAATAAGTCGCACAATGGATCACAAACATAATTTGCAATTATATTTCATTTTATCCTTGATGAATTGTCAATAGCATGAAGCACATTCTGGTTGAAGACGATTGTGACTACTTTTTATTATTTTTAAAATAGGAGCGCTTCACTTGCCTGCCGCTAAGTGTATCGCTCTTCACTTCAATACAGCACTCAGTAATCAGCAGTGTTGCATGCGTAAAATAGGTCTTTCAACTAGCTTTTTACAGATTTTTGAAAATACCATGCTAATACATTGGAACCATAATTTCAACAGGTCTCCTAGTTAGCCAATCAGAAACAAAAATGTTCTCAATCATAAAATATTTAAATGTGGTTTACCTTTGGTTACAGGTCTGTGTTTTTTCACAAAAAAAGGACTGGGAACTTTATGGTACATGAAAAAAATCTGGGCAGTTGCACTATTTAAGGATAGGTGGAGGCAATACCCCATATATATCCTATACGCGTGCAGCATAATTGCATTCAGGAGACACCAGGAAATAACAAAATATGTGGACTTGCCTAACTTGCTAACAAGTTATGTCAGTCTAGCCCACTGCTGATGGACTTAACTATACCGTGGTCTAGTATGGTCTACTAAACTATTACAAACAAGCCTCGAATTGATAGAGCCCAGAACTTAGAGAAAGGGTGAGGTCCTCTTCTGGACTCTGGGTTTTTCTCATTCACATCAAAGCTCCGGGCACACACAGTTTGTTGCCTCCTTAGATCCTGGTATTTGTACCATTCCATCCAGAGTAAGGGACATATCAGCAAGGGCCGGCGATAATTATTGCTAAGCGCACTTAGCGCTAGGATAATTATCGCCGGCTATCATGCAATTTTATCGCTGAGATAGCGTGCTATCAGCAACGCATATCTCAAAAGCGATAAAATTCCTTGTGCTAACATCCAAAAGTGAGATTATCGCTGGAAATCCAGTGATAATCTCACACATTTTGGCGTTAGCTTGCTGATAAGGCAGGGCATACTTAGCCATTATATCCACCTTACATTGCATATAATGGCTAAGTCAGGGTGAAAGCAGGCGTAAGGAAAGTAGCGTTAACCGTGGTTAGCGCTACTTTTCTTATCGCTATGCCTGTTAGCGATTCCCTTGATAATTGGAGAAATGTCGGTTAACGACATTTCTCCAGTTTTTTTGGGACTGAACGCCCACTTTGCATCTCATTAGAGATGCAAAGGTGGGCGTTATGGGAAAGGGAGCTAAAGCAAGGAATCACGCGTTAGCGTGACCTTGCTGATTAAGCGATAATTTTTCATCGCCAGCTTGCTGATATGCCCCTTAATTTGCCAATCTGAGCCCTGGAGCTTCAAAGGCCGATCTCAAGGTAAACAGCCTTTACAACGAGGTTTTTACCTCGTTGTGCCTTTACCACGCATTTGTTAGCATGCATGTTTTTACCGCCAATATGCATTTACAATGCATGCCAATACCATCCATTTACGGTAAGATGGGGGTGGGTGGTCTCCCCCCACAAATACATTGTTTTTAAATCTAAAAATAATGTGTGGTATTGGCATGCGTTGTAAATGCATATTCGCTGTAAAAACATGTGTGCTAACAAATGTGTGGCAAAGGCATACAATGCATTTACCTGCGTTGTACCGTCGTACAACCGATCTCAAGTGCTTGTGCAGTCTCCGAGTGGGTCTGCACAAAAAATTTACAGCTCACCTGAAGTAAGATACACTGTCAGTTATTAACCTATTCGCTCCTGTAGACCAGAGGTCACAGGTGTCGGTGCTGGTCAGTTTGTAGTGATGGCTGCTTCTTGCGCTTAGTTTGTCAAAACAGAAGTTCAGGGGGCCAAAGTTTCTCTTAGGCACCCACTGCCACTCGTGGTAAATGTGGGTTGCTGAATACAATGGCCTGCTAGCCTTTATTTACCCTCAACCCTCTTGTTTCAGTCTGCCTGCATTTCCTGTCTATTAATCTCACTTTTACAGGTGTTTCATCCCTCCTTTTATCCTTTTATAACTGTTTTCCTTTGTTTGTCTGTCAAACTCTGAGGATGTCAAATCCGTCTTTGTCCCCAAAAATGAGTGCTGGTTTCCACTACCTGCAGACACCTGCAAAAATTAAGTACTAGGCTGCGTTTCATAATGATAAAATCAAAGTCCCATTTTTGGACTATGAAAGATTAAAAGTATTTTGAAAAATGCATGAAATTATGCAGAAAGGCAGATAGGTATATTTGGTTATTATAAACGCCCTTCAGGATTTAATTTACTTGGGGTTTTACTAGCTGATCGTTTTAGCCCTTTTAATGCTGTTTTTATATTTCTAGCTTGAAAATGCTATTATCAACAAATTCCAAGAGGGCTGTCTTATCCCTAGCAAGGGTAAGAAAAGAGACCCGTGCACTTGTCCCCCTTCATCAGGCCCAGAGACAGGAAAGTAGAAGCCGCAGATTCAGCACTACAGCGCCTCGGGTCAGGGTCTCACGCTACCCAGTCCACTTTCTGGTTTAAGTAAATATTTCCCATCCCCAGAAAGCTTCAGGGTCACATAAACGCGCCTCGGTGCAGGAAGGAGATATTTGGATAGAAGCTGGGTGCCTGGTGAATCTATAACATTCCCAAACCCGTGGGTGTCTAGAAATGCGGCCTAGTTGCTCAACTCACAGCGCGATATTAACGGCCCTCATTTCATCTCGCTTTAATTGCACCTCTGGGGCAAGATTACGACGTGACTCCGGCAAGGGGGCCTATTACTTCCAATTGTTTTATAAGTGCTTTCCCCTACAGACAGGCCTGTATTACGAGAGGAAAAATGCACCCCTGTTTTATAGAGTGAGCTCTTCTCCCTTTCAGATTTGTCACATATTAGGCTGTTCCATCTCTTCTCATTGAGGGGGGATGCCCGGGTGAGGAAACGCGAGAGCGGCAGTCAGGAACTTCCTCCGCTATGATCTTATTTGCAGCGGAAGGCTCATTGACTCAATTACTATTCGCTGAACGCCTTCCAAAAAACCCTTTTCCCACAAGCAATCCTTCCTAATTTCGCACAGGTTCTCTGAGCTAGCATTTCCCGAGAGCCCGGGGATTTCTTAAGACTACATTCATTTAGCTCACAATGGCTTTCACATGTACTGGCTTGCGGCATCCGAAACCAGATCAAAGGTAGGCACCGTATGTGGTGGAAATCTAGAGGGCTGGTCCTGTGATGGGGAGCAGGACTGGTTCACGTGAGAGAGGGTGCCATTAATTAATCATTGATAGCTATAATTAGTAAAAACCGTAAATCCTCATGGCGAGTTGGCCGTTTGTGGCGACTCTTTTTTCCCCCCAGAGTTTTATATAGCACAAACTTGACCCGAAGGTATTTGAGCGCTTTACATGAGCACCCGTTGCGTTACAGATGGACACATTCATTTTTTGTTTGGCATTGAGAGATTAAGGGGCATATTATCAAGACACAGTGTTAAAATTATCGCCGCTTTAGCGGCAGAAAACTGCTGCTAAAGCAGCGATAATGGGCTTGATAATATGCCCTTGAGAATTCCCATAGAAGCCCATGTTCTGGTGTCAACATGGGCTTCTATTGGAATTCTCTACAGCATATTATCAAGCCCATTTACTGCCGCTAAAGCGGCAATAATTTTAACACCGTGCTTGATAATATGCCCCCAAATGATTTGCCCAGGGGAGCGACCACTGCGCCTCTGGCCTGGTTGCCCCCTCGCTCCTCTACGCTCCTGCTCCAGAGCTCCTTGCTGAGTGTGATCTTCACCGCCGCTGATAGCAGCGCCCCAGCCGCCGCAGGGCCGCCCGCTCAGCCTGATCTCGTTTTCCCGCCGCTTCCTGCCTGCGGCCCCGCCCCCTCGCCAGACGATTGGTGGACGCGACCCCGCCTCCCAGCTGACCCGCCCTCCCGGATCCCTTCTTATGTCGCCCCCTCAGCGACCGCGCAGCGGACGCGCGCAGCGGGAGCACCGACTGAGCGCCGAAGGTGCGCCAAAGGTAAGCCCGTCTGCGCCCGTCAGCGCCTGGACCACGCCCAGTGCCAGGACCCCTGGCCCCCGCAGACCCCAGCCCACCCGCCGGACCTACGACGCCACCGAACTCTACGCACTCAACGCCGGAAGAATCCCGGGGTGCTACCGAGCCACCCCAAGACGCACCCACGGACCCTTCTGCTGCAACACCTGCAAGTTCACCTGCATACGGACCTGCACCACTCCAGCAGTGCTCAAGACCTCGACGAGCAACAGCAGCAGCCACCTAAAGTGCATCCTGCTCAACACCTGCTCCGTCCACAGACACGCCGTCGAGCTCTGGAACCTGCTCGACACTACTTCACCAGACGTCGCCTTCCTCACGGAAACCTGGATGAACGCCTCTTCAGCGCCCGACATCGCCATCGCCATCCCAGACGGCTACAAGATCATCCGAAAGGACCGCATCAACCACACCGGAGGAGGCATCGCCATCGTCCACAGGAACACCATCCGCATCACGACGACCAACACCGACGACACCCTCGCAACCGCCGAGCACCTGCACTTTCAGGTCCACATCAACCCCAAGACCACCCTCAGAGGCACCCTCATCTACAGACCCCCAGGGACAACGCACACAATTCAGCGAAGACATCGCCGAATTCATCAGCCCGCACGCCCTCTGCTCCGCTGACTACATCCTCCTAGGGGACCTCAACTTCCACCTGGAGAACAACAACGACCGCAACACCACCACCCTGCTGGACAACCTCGCCAACCTGGGACTCAAGCAGCTGGTGACAACCCCCACCCACTACGCCGGACACACACTCGACCCCGTCTTCTCATCCAGCAAGGACATCGCCTTCAAACACGCCACCGGACTCCACTGGACGGACCACAGCTGCGTCCACTTCAGCTTCGGAAGGACCACGACCCACCACCACCAGCAACAGGTTGCACGCAGGAGCTGGAACAAGATCACAGCCGACCAGCTCACGACCTCCCTGAACATGAACCCTCCCACCAGCACAACGAACCCTAGCCAGGCGGCCACCAACCTCACGAAGTGGATCAGCGACTGCGCAGACGAGCTCGCCCCCCTGAGGACCCCGCCTAGCAGACCCGGCAGCAAGAAAGCCCCATGGTTCACCGACGAACTCAAGAGCTCCAAGAAGAACTGCCGAGCCCTCGAGAGAACCTGGCACAGAGACCCAACACCGGACAACATGACTGCCCTCAAGCTCGCCACCCGAAAACACCACCAACTGATCCACGCCACCAAGAAAACTGCCTTCAAGTAACGACTGGACAACAACGCCCACAACAGCAAGGAACTCTTCAACATCGTTAAAGAGCTCTCCAACCCCAACGCCGGAAACAACGACATCACCCCTTCGCAAGACCTCTGCAACTCCCTCGCCTCCTACTTCCACAACAAGATCGCGGACATTCACAACAGCTTCAGCACTCAACCGACGAACGCCACGACCGAACCACCGCCCCCCACCACCACCCTCCGCGCCTGGACTCCGATCAGCACCGAAGACACCGTCCGCACGATGAACTCCATCCACTCCGGATCTCCGACCGACCCCTGCCCTCACCACGTCTTCAACAAGGCCGACGCTGTCTTCGCACCCCACCTGCGGGACATCATCAACACCTCCTTCGACACCGCCACCTTCCCGGAGAGCTGGAAGCACGCCGAACTCAGCGCCCTACTCAAGAAGCCATGGGCCGACCCGACCGACCTCAAGAACTACCGCCCCATCTCGCTGCTCCCGTTTCCTGCAAAAGTCATCGAGAAGACCATCAACAAGCAGCTGGCCGCCTTCCTCGAGACGAACGGATCCCTCGACCCCTCGCAGTCTGGCTTCCGGGCCAACCACAGCACCGAGACCGCCCTGATCGCAGCCACCGATGACATCCGAGCGCTGCTCGACAACGGAGAAACAGCGGCCCTCATCCTCCTCGACCTCTCCGCGGCCTTCAACACTGTCTGCCACCGTACCCTAGCACAACGCCTCAGCAACGTCGGAGTCCAGGAGAAGGCACTGGAGTGGATCATCTCCTTCCTCGCCGGAAGGACACAGAGAGTCCGTCTCCCTCCATTCAGATCTGAAGCCACTGAAGTCATCTGCGGCGTCCCTCAAGGCTCCTCGCTCAGTCCAACCCTCTTCAACGTCTACATGAGCCCCCTCGCAGACATCGCACGCCAGCACAACCTCAACATCATCTCATACGCCGACGACACCCAGCTGATCCTCTCCCTCACCAACGACCCCGCCACCGCCAGAGCCAACCTTCACGAAGGGATGAAAGAGGTAGCCGAATGGATGAAGAACAGCCGCCTGAAACTGAACTCAGACAAGACGGAAGTCCTCATCCTGGGATCCTCACCCGCCGCTTGGGACGACTCCTGGTGGCCCCCCGCCCTAGGCAGCGTACCCAAACCAACAGACCACGCACGCAACCTGGGCTTCATCCTGGACTCCTCCCTCTCCATGACCAGACAAGTCAACGCCGTCTCCTCGTCGTGCTTCAACATCCTGCGCATGCTACGTAAGATCTTCCGGTGGATCCCCACCGAGACCAGGAAGACGGTCACCCAGGCCCTCGTCACCAGCCGTCTGGACTACGGCAACTCCCTCTACGCCGGAACCACCGCCAAACTCCAGAAGAGACTCCAGCGGATCCAGAACGCCTCAGCACGACTCATCCTGGACATCCCCCGTCGCAGCCACATCTCCGGACACCTGAGAGACCTGCACTGGCTCCCGGTCAACAAGAGAATCACCTTCCGCCTCCTCACCCACGCACACAAAGCCCTACACAACCAAGGCCCAGGATACCTCAACAGCCGCCTCAACTTCTACGCTCCCAAACGCCAGCTTCGATCGACCAGCCACGCCCTCGCCGCCGTCCCCCGCATCCGAAGAGCCACCACAGGGGGACGGTCCTTCTCCTACCTCGCCGCCAAGACATGGAACTCCCTCCCCACCCACCTCCGCCTGACCCAGGACCACCTCGCCTTCAGGAAGCAACTCAAGACCTGGCTGTTCGAGCAGTAGCGGACCCCCCTCCCCCAGCGCCTTGAGACCATCTGGGTGAGTAGCGCGCTATATAAATGCGATGATTGATTGATTGAATGATTTGCCCAGAATTACAGGATATTGAGAGTCCCAGCTGAGACTCGAACCTAGTTCTCCAGCATCATGGAGGTCGACCACTCTAGCCCTAAGGCCACATCCTCTACCCGAGGACTCGGGCACAAATAGGTATTTGCGCCTGAGTTGGCACCACAAGCCATGGGCACATTTTGCTTTGACCAGGCAGTTTTTCCTGGCCCGGAGTTCTGCTGGTTAGGGGCAGCTCTTCCGTTATGGCGGAGGAGCGTCGCCTCCCCTGCTGAAAGACAGCAGAGGCAATGGACAAAAATAAATGATGATAAAACAATCCTATTATCATTTTATTTTTAGTCCTGCAGGCTGCAAGCCAAGGGAGGGGCGTGGCTACCCATACTGACGCTGTAGCACCAGGGAAGAGAGGGGAGTGGTGGGCACTGCCAAGTGTGCGTGATGGTTTGGCCAGCCCTCTGGGGCCGGCCAAACCATCATGCACACTTGGCCTTTCTCCACCTGACTGTGTTGTACGCTGGATCGAAAAACCAACACAGGCTCCCAGTCTATGTCTGAGCGCCGAACCGAGGTGCTCAGACAAATCCCAGCCCTGCTCACATGCTGGGAATAGTATGCCCAGCATGTGACAAGAACTGGGATTGGGAGCTGGGAGTCTGCGCAGTGTGCAGCAGTTCCTGGATGGGACACGAGGATCGAGAGTAAGACGGCAGCTGTCGGAGCAGGTAAGTTGTATTTTCTTTATTTAAAACGCAGTTCTTTTTTTTGTTTTTGTTCCCCCTTCCCCCGCCCCACCACTTCGCAATACAAGTGGCTGCTACTGGGTAACACCGGACGGAATTGTACGAGAAAACCATGAGATTATGGAGTAGATTTACTAACATTTTACACTGGGTTTCTGTCATAAAAGTGACGCCAACCAGCACTAAATGTTTTTTTGTTATTTACTTTCCAGCGCAAAACTTGTTTTGCACTGGAAAGTTGCCTAAAAGTAATGCAAAACAGCACAAGATGCTGGTATGCATTCCTTAGTGCCATGGGAGTGTTCCATTGGTGGTACATGGGCATTTTCTTGCAACCACCCATGGGTTTTATTGCTAAACACTATCTACCAAAAATTTGAGATAGGGCTTTGCATAAAAAAATAACGCCTTTTGAAACGAGACGTGAAAAGGAGACATTTTAATTTCTCCTTTCTTTTCTAACTCTGCATGTGTGCTGCACTGTGCAGCACACATACAAAGTGGGAGAAGTGTTATAAGTTGTCGAGGCATAGTATTTTGTACTGGGAGGGTACCCTTCCAATGCAAAACCTATGCTAGAGTCAGGCACACACCCTTGCACTATGGCGCAAAGGTGTGTGCGTGGCACTCAGCAGCAAAACTCTGCACCGCCGCTAGGGAGAGGGGAGGAGGGAGGAGCGTGCCATATCTCTGTAGATATGGCACTCTCCTGCTCTCTCCTTCTCATGCAAAGCTGCGCAGCACATTTGGCTGCTGCACTGCGTTACATGAGAATGTGGTAAATCTGGCTCTATGAATATTGCAGCCCAAAATGTGGAAAAGTCAGAAGGAGGGTTCAGTGAGCTGAACTTTCACTGCTGAGAAATTCAGTGATATCAAGTTTAGAAGTTTGAATCCCAACAAGCCCAACTCACTGGTCGATCCTTCTGAGGTTGGTAAATTGAGTATCATAAAATGGATAATAGTGACATTTTATTTACAGTGCTTAGTGACTCAAAAACTGCAGCATAAAGCACTAAATATAAAAAGCTATTATTATTAAAGCATGCAGTATTACCACATTACCAGATTCGGCCCTGCAGAACTCTTAATTGGGAGGTAGAAGCGTTGTGGAGGACTATTGATACTCTGGGGCCTGGATTTTAACCCTTTACGAGTTATGTTGGCCAAAATACCAGCTAATGTAGTACTACAGCACATTTTAATAATAACACACTGTGGTATTGGTATTTCTTGATGGTATTACCACACCCAGGTACCCATGAACGCGGAATGGGGAAGTTAGTGGTGTACAAGAGTTATACCTTTATAATACTAAGCAATGACGTAAGCAGGAAGTACAGTGCCGTGCACCTAGGTGCTGCATGGTTGCTTGCCTCCGAAGCCAATTAGTATTCTTGAGTACATAGACACATAACTGGGTGGAATGGGGAACTGGGTGTAACCAGAGCATCATAGGCAGAGTGACATTTTGCTGCCCCTCACCTGGCAGAGAACATACTCTGAGGCTGTATTCAATGCTTCTGGTACCCTCTTCTGGTGGTGACCTGTTTTCCTAATATTGCAGTGGTATTATTGCAGTCCTGGGTGTATAAGAAGGAGAATTGGGCACAAAGAGAAGATGGAGGCTGGGAAAGAGGCAAAAATGCTTGTAGAGCATGTATTATCATGCAATATAAGTTTTAGTGGTAACACTTGAACCCAAACCCGACCAAAAGCCATAAGAGGGGAATGAAAGATTGAATTGGGCTCAGGCGGAAATACTTGAGAACAGATTGTGGAAGATGGCTGTGAATTAAGAAGCCCCTTAAAACATCCTTTCACCGCTGATGTTTCCAACTGGAGAGCATGGACATCTATGGATGGAATGCTTGAAATAATCTCAGCCGCTGGTGGTTACCTGGGTCTGCATTCCATTCCATCTTTTTTGGCTCATTCTGCTATTGTAGACAAGGACCAACCAAACATATATTAGTCTTGCCGCACCACAAAAGGGTTGGTCCAGTCAAACACAATCAGGCCAAACTTCCTTTTCATGAGAACATAGGCTTCCCACACCACTTTCAGCATGGAAGTCACACCTGCACATACATCTAGACATCACTAACAGCGATGAACAAAATGCTTGACTTAATCTCAGCTACTGGTAGCTACTCTGAGCCTCATTCCAGTTAATCATTTTAGCTCATATCTGCCATTACTGAGAGGGACCAACTATATTCAAATCAGTTTTAACTCCACTCAAGAAAGAATCATTAGACTGGCCACCGAGCCAGGTCCCTGTTAAATGGAAAAACAAGCACATGTCTTGTCAATTCTCATCAATGAAGTGCAACTTGAATCGTAGGTCACAGCGAGCTCGGGAATCATGTCTGGGCATTCCACTCTCATTCAGGGAAACTCATTGAGACATTACAGGCAGTGGTGGAAGGAATACGTGAATTAATCTCAGTCACTGGTAAATGCTCTGGGCCACATTCTGTTGCATTGTTTTTAGATTTTGGGCTCCATTACAGAGAGGAACTAAACATGTGCAAATCTGTCTTGGCCCTGCTGAACAATTGTAATTGTAATTATATTTATATAGTCCTTACTATCTCTGACAAGGTTTTGGGAGACAAGGGTACCCCAATATGTGAACCTGGGGCGATAAGGAATATTTAAAGAACAGAAGTTCAAGCGTGGCCTAAAAGACCCAAAAAGCAAGAGGGGTGGCCCAGAGAGGCACACTATTTGTTTTAAAAGATGCCCAGGCGGATCTATGCTCTGCCTAGCCGCTCGTAGTAATTCCATGATTTAATTCCTTAAACTAACTCACCTGGCTCTCAATTAATCCAGCCTTCGTGGAGCTCCCGACTCCCGCCTGGGTGCTCGGCCAATAATATATACCCATCTGTTTTGGACTGTTCTTTGCCACGTAAAAAATCACTTTGGAAATAATTCTTCGTCATTTACCCTTCTCTGATGATCAGCGCCCTCGCAACCCAACTTGCTCACTATTGTCCTGAAGATGAACCCAAATAACTGGGTTTGAAACGTCGTCAACCACCCCTCAACATGAATTCCTCATAATCTGGATAAAATATTTATGGAATTCTACTGTATTGTTGTCAATGCGATGCCTTTTTAAAACCCACTATCACTATTTCACACCACGCTTTTTAATACGTGAGCACTCTAGAATCGATTTTGTTTAAATACATTTCTGTCATATTTTTTGACCTACATGACCCTCTTCAGACTCTGTCTTTTGCTCCCTACTGAATTGATTTAATCTTTTAAAACAAATAGTGTGCCTCTCTGGGCCACCCCTCTTGCTCTTTGGACCTTTTAGGCCACGCTTGAACCTCTGTTCTTTAAATATTACTATCTCTGACAAGGCATTGAACCGCTTTTTGATAAGTAGGTCGCTACTTCGGAACACAAACGTGGATTAGTGGTGGATTAGAAGAGGGGAATATAAATTGTAGCCCTTTAAGTATGATCCAGCCTATGTGTGTAGGAACAGGGCCAAGACTGATTTGCTTATGGCTGTGTCTAAACTGGGGTGGCAAAGTGAGCTAAAGAATGATGATGGATTCTACCCAGCTCTGTGACTGGGGGTGAGTGTCCTTGTGTTTGCTTTGTTCACACTAAGTTGGCAGGGTATGCCCAGACGTGGGTCCCTTGCAAACTTTGCCACTGGATTCAAGCTAGCCTGGCTGATGAGGGGTGTTACCCCAAAACCGCTCCCAGGATGCTTGTTTCCGGTCCAGGGAGGACATGGCTTGGCAGTTCGGCCTGTACTGTTCCCATGGGGCACAGGGTCAAGACTGGGGGTCCCTTGCTCACTTTGCTACTGGATTCAAGCTAGCCTGGCTGATGAGGGGGATTGCCCTGAAACTGGTCCCAGGATGCTTGTTTCCGGTCCAGGGAAGACCTGGCTTGGCAGTTCGGGCTGGACTGTTCCCATGAGGCACAGGGTCAAGACTGATATGCATATGGCTGGGTCTGAATTGGGGTGGCGAAGTGAGCTAAAGAACGATGATGGATTCGACCCAGATTTGTGACTGGGGGTGAGTGTCTGAAAAGTTTCAGCGCTCCGTCGATCCTCTCCTTGTTTTTGCTTAGTATCCCACAATGTTCATAGTGCCTCAAAATCCATGGTGATGCAATCATACCATTATAGTCATTGGAGAGGTGCTCATCAGAGATGTGGATAGGCTCCAGAAGGACCACAGCCAATCAGGAGTCAATGTTGAGGCCAGACCTGGACACAAGATATAGCTAATGGGCACAAAGCACATCTTTTCATCTCAGGGGAGCACGCCAGTGGTGTGTGTGTGTGGAATTCGGAATGTTAGCATGTGTAGCATGATAATGATGATGATATGAGATTTGTAAAGCGCACGACTGCTCAAATGAATGTCTCTGCCCTGACTTCATGGCAATCTGCACCGGCGAACGATCCCAATTATTCCTGTTGAAACCGCGATTACTTTCACTTTCGCGGCCGTTTGATGTGTGATCGCGACCACTTTCACTTTCGCGGCTTTGCATAGCCAATAGGTCTCGCTTTTGGGACCTTTAAGTATTTAGTTATGCAAGGTCCCAAAAGCGAGACCTATTGGCTATGCCAATGCTCATTTTAATGGTGCGTGAGTAGCCTGCGTGGAGTTAGAATGTATGTTGAATGGATGTTGAATGTGTGCAGTTTATGCCTGGACCTGTTTGAACTGGTTGCTGTCTGAGGTTGCTCTCTTGCTGTGGCTTTCTCTTATGTACATAAAGATGTTGAACTTGTAGTTGAAGATACTTGTTTCTGTATTCCAACACTGGGTCTTTTTTAGGTCAAAGCCTCCCAGACTGTGCTGTCTAGTTTGCTAAAGACACCTTAGGGACATTCAGAAACCTTCCTTGGAAATGCATTCCACCCATTGCTTACCATTGGCTTTGCGATTGGTAACTCACATTTTCTGGCTTTCTGTTTTCTGCCTTTATTTGTTTTAGGCTGTCCAGGTTCTTTTCGTCCCTCCCTAGGAGCAAAGCCTTTTCACACTATCTCTCCATGTATTACTCCGCTTGTGCTCATTTATGTAAACAGGCCTGTACATCTTGCTCTTATCTTGTCACATTTGCTGTGCATTCAAAGACAAAGCTCAAATGCTAGTCTCTGTTTTCTGAGGAAGCATGGTGTTTACTTTTCTTTCTTTGACTTCAAAGTGAGAGAATTTATGTAACAATCTTGCTGGATACTGGGGGTAGGAAAGGAATTTTGCTAGCACACAACAACATATAAATGGACTGTTAAAGTATTTCAGAATATATCAGAATTGACAAAGCACAAATGAGCACATTTATTGTTAATTCAGAAGTGTGTTTAAAACAAATACTTTAATATGATTAAAAGAAAATCAGTACACTACTTGATGTGATTTCCACACATTATCATTTGTGAGCTGTATGGTTCTATTATTAAAACTGTATGTCTGTAGAAATGTAATGGTCATTTCAATTGAAAATGCGTTGTCTGTAATAGTAGTGTGCTACCACACTGTGCATACTCCACTATGCCACTCTACTCTACTCTGCACCACTCCATGTCACTGCACTGTACTCTGCACTACTGCACTTTAAAATATGCCACTGCATTCTGAACCACTGCACTCTACTTCACTTTGCGCCACTCCACTTTACGACACTGCACTTGATGCCTCTCTAATCTACTCTGCATCACTTTACTCTATGCCATAGGCACTCTATGCCACTCTACTCTACGCCAGTCCAGTCTAGGCCACTCCACTCTACTCTTCACAAATCCACTCTATGCCATTCCACTCTATGCCACTGTGCAACACTGCAGTCTATACCGCTGCACCGTATGCCAATACACTCTAGGCCAATGCACTCTACTCTGTACCACTCCACTCTATGCCCCTGCATTGTATGCCAATCCACTGTACTCTAATCTACTGTGCACCGCTGCATTCTATGCTCCTACACTCTACACTACTTTATGCCATTACTCTCTGCCACGCTTCTCAATGGCACTGTACTCTATCCTGTACCGCTCCACTCCACTCTATGCCACTTCATACCAACTTGCACCACTCCACCCTAAGCCACTTCGCTCTACTCTGAAACAAACTACTGTGTGTCTCTGCACTCTATGCCATTCTACTCTAAACCACTGCACTCTACACTACTGCACTCTACACCAATGCACTGTACGCCACTGCGCTCTGCAACACTATAGTCTATGCCACTGCTCTTCATGCCACGCTACTCTATGCCACTGCACTCTACGGCAATGCACTCTGGACCACTGCACTCTACTACACTCTGCTCAACAACACTGTACTCACCACCCCTGAACTCTATGCAACTCTACTCTGCATTACTGCACTCTATGCCACTACACTCTGTAGCACTCCACTCAGCGGCACTGCACTCTAAGCCACTCCAATCTATGCCACTCTACTCAGCACCACTCTATGCTACTGCACTCTATGCCACTCTACGCCACTATACTCTACTCTGCACCCCTTCACTCTACGCCACCATATTCTACGCCACGTAACTCTATGTCACTCTACTCTGCACCACTGCAATGTATGCCACTGAACTCTGTTATGTACTACTCTAATCTATGTCACTGCATGCTACGACACTACATTGTATGCCACTGAATTCTTTGCTGCTGTACTCTATGCCACTGCACTCTATGCCACTATACTCTGCAACACTCTACGGTAATGCACTCTACACCAGTCTACTCTACTTTACACCACTGCACTCTACTCTACTCTGCACCACTCCATTCTGCGCCACTGCACTCTATGCCACTGCACTCTACTCTGCACCACTGGACTCAATGCCAATACACTCTATGCCACTCTGCTCTATACCACTCTACTCCAAGCGACTGTATTCTACACCAATTCACCCTCCTCCACTCTAGACCATTGCCCTCTAAGGCACTCTACTCTGCAACACTGCACTCCACACCACTGAACTCTACCCCGTTCTACTCTGCACTACTGCATTCTATGTCAATCCACTCTATGCCACTGCACTGTACACCACTTTACTATGCCACTGCAGTCTGCAGCATTCCACTCTTAGCCACTGCACTGTACTGCACTGTACTCCACTCTGCACTTTTCTACACCACTCTACTCTGCACCAGTCTACGCCATTGCACTCTATGCCACTGTACTCTACTCTTAATCACTGCACTCCGCCACTGTACGGTACACCACTCTACTTTACTCTGCACCAGTGCAATCTATGCCACTGCACTCTACTATACAACACTTTAATCTATGCCACTGCATTCTACTACGCTGTGTTGTACGCCACTGAATTCTATGCTGCTGTATTATACACCACTATACTCTGCAACACTCCACACCAGTGCACTCTACACTAGTCCCTCTACTGTATGCCACTCCACTGTACGACACTCTAGCCGATTCTACTCTATGCCTTTCCAATACACAACTCTCCATGTCACTCCACTCTATAGCGCTCTGCTCCATTTTTTACCATTTAGCTCTATGACACTGCACACCACTCTCCTCTATGCCACTAAAATTTACCCATGCTAAACATCAGCCACACTGGTGTACAACATGGCTAAAACACACTGGCAAAGCCAATAGCTCTTGCACAGGTGAGACCTATTGGCTTTGCCAATGCTTGTTTCTCAAGTTTTCGTTTTTTGACACAAATGTCAATGGTCTCGGTTTCTTCTCTTGCTAAGGTGTTGAAGGCCATAGTTCGTCCTGCTAGAAGTTGCTGAAACCAATTGTGCAATCACAAAAAGCCCTGATCTGCTCCTTTGTAGGATTTGTTGATCCAAAGTATACATGCGGCCTTGGCGGAACGGTGGGGGCAGGAGGTTGAGCAGTACTTGGATATGCAGCAGAACAAAGGAAGAACGTAACCAGATTGGCCTATAACTCTCTGACATACGAACCCAGTTTCAAGGGGCTACATACCATTTTGGAGACCGCCCCTATCAGGGATTCTCCAATTACCTTGTATCAGTGCCAATCATGTTGTTTCATGAATCTTCCGCTCTGTGAGAAGTGATGGCTTCCAGCCATGACATACTGTATGGACTCATCTGGAGGCCACTTCATATACCTGGGGAGCAGGTAAAAATCATTGTACCACAAAACAAAGGATCAGCTTACTCCATCCACCATTGTTGTCATGGCTTGGAAACAGTAGTCACTCATGTTGAAAGTGGCACCTGCTTGGGATGATTCCCATTTCAATATAAGTTGAGTACCCTGTATGGAAGCAGTATGATAAAATCACAGTTGAGCACCTCTAAGGGAATCCATTATGCGTGTCTCCTGAGCAGGAAAACATGATAAGAACATCAGATCTGGAGAAGTCTGGAGCGGGGTAGCTGATGATTACTGTGCCAGGTACTTTTGTTTCTATAGTCTTTCATCAAGAAGACATAGATATGTCAGAAGTAATACATCATTTATCACACTTTCAACTTAACTGCATTATCTGAGGGCATTAGGGATTGATACATTTGCACTAATAGTGATATGTGTTCTACATGGACAAGTTAGGTGATGTATATTGATAGTGACTTCAGGAGCAGCCCAAGCTGCTCACCGGTCCATCTGAGTCACACTGCTGATAACATGGATGCAGCTCTGTATGGGAAGGGGTGCTTTTGCTCATGGGGCTCAATCAGAAATGTAGGGATGGTAACAGGATTCTACACCTGGAATATTGGTCAAAATGCCAGTGTGGCGGTGGTCCTTCATGGCAGGCTGCAGAAATAAGGAGGAGTACTTTGTTCTCAGGGGCCATTGTAGCGTGCAGCTCCAGCTTTCAGGGTTCAAACTTCTCTCTCTTCACTCTTTAAAATGCACATGCAGCCAGAGAACCTTTTCTCACACTCATGGTGGTCAGTCCTATGCCCCACCCAAGCAGGTGGCATCCATATCATTCCATGAGGCTTTCCAGATCCACTCTCTAGAGGTGGAATCCTCCTCTTCTCTGATCCCTGCATAGAGTCCTGAGGATGTCCTTATTTACTTGACCTTCGCCTTGGGCTCCTTTATGGCTACTAAATTGGCACCATGCTGACTCCAGAGTGGGCAAAACTGAACTGCTCACCTTACTTTGAAATAGGAGCTGTTCCAGGAACTGTTTCTGGCTTTGATGCCTTTCTTTTGGCTGTCAGTGCAGTGCTTGAAATGCTTAGCCAGGTTTATGGTTCTAGGTCATACCTCACCACCATTAGCCTTTCCTTCAACCACCTAGCACATATAATTCACCACAAAAACTTCAATGGGGATCTGCTCCAGTGCTTAATCTGTAACAACAATAAGTGCCAGGACCCTTGTCAGAAGGCCACTGCTGTTTGCACCACCCATTGCCCCTACCAGCATTCCTAATGACAGTACCAACACAACTACTAACCATCACAATCCTACAAGTATGACAATTCAGACTACCCCAGGCCCCAAAAGCTATAAGAATAGCTTGGGCGGCAGGTAGTAGTCATTTTTAAAGTATATTGAATCAATAAACAACTGTTGTGATGCTTATCTCAAAATTAGACAAACAGCGCCACCACGTGGCTGACTTTCATAAGTGCCAGTGTTACCAATTAAGTGCCGGTGCGGAGCACCAGAAATCACCAGCTCAAATTAAGTATTGATCTGCTCCCGCACTGCCCAGAAAGCTTTCCACAGCGGCATTAAACATTTTTCAACTGCATCGATATTATTGTGGCCACCCTCAAAACTCAAACTTTCTCACCCTCCAAACTCACTTGTTCTCACCCTCCCTGGAGACTCAAAAGGTTAGGAAACATGCAAGGTAGTCCTGGGCCTCTTTGATTCAATTCTACAAGCCCCTCTTGGAGTTTGGGACCAGCATTGCAATCTTGCATGATGACTCCCAAAGTTCCCCAGCCATGCAGGGAGGTAGGAAGGGGAGGGTCGTGCCTTTTCAGTAGGGTGACCAAAACTGCAAACAGTTATTTTCCTCTCCTCCAGATCTGAAAATTTAAGAGTTAGAAAGCAATAAACCATTGCTGTTTTCCATCCCCAACTAGCTTTATTCGAAGAGTCTTGCATTAGTTGCCAGCTGATAAGAAAGTTCAATGAGTTAATGAGCCTGGTGCTGAGATCTCTGTAATCTGCACGTCATAAGTTGGATCCCTGGTAGTTGAGACTGACCCTTTTGATATTCTCTCTTCAATAAACGAGTCAAACTAAAATTGGTCCTGAAATTGTCTTTTAGTTTACTGTTCTTGGATGCCACAGTGGGGTTTTATAACTCTTTAATCGCAAGCCAATATCACCACTCTTTTCTTATTCTTATTCCAAATGTCTGGAAGAAGTACTATGGCACATGTTACAGGCTAAATAAAAAAATATGTGTACACTCCCTCTCTTCAGAAACTTTTTTGGATAAGTTCATGTATGGATTGAGGCCCCTTTTTAGTATCAGAATACGGGAGAGTGCAAGGTGTCTAGTTGAAAAAGACCTATTGTCAGCTTACCCAGAACTTACAGTGGTCTTAAAACCCACCTTTTACTTTTCGTTGGTTGACTTTATAGTCACTATGATTTTTGTGCCTCTTAATGGATGGCTTATCTTGTCCATCTTTTGTCCCTCCACTGGAGCATAGCTTCTTTACTTGAGTTCTTTCACTGCTCATTGTTAGGGAACTTCTTTTCTCTTTTTGTTTAACCACGCCATGAGAGTGCATGTGTTTTCCAGTTGTCTGCCTCATGTGGTGCACTCTCGTGCATGTGCTTGTCTACCCTCCACAAAGGTGCTTTCACACACAGTTTCTTTTTTTATCACCATTCTATGTGGTACCCACTATCTTATTCATCTCCTTGTGTTTGCTTTGTTCGCCCTAAGTTGGCAGGGTATGCCCAGTAGTGGGTCCCTTGCTCACTTTGCCACTGGATTCAAGCTAGCCTGGCTGATGAGGGGTGTTTCCCCAAAACCAGTCCCAGGATGCTTGATTCCGGTCCAGGGAAGACCTGGCTTGGCAGTTCGGGCTGGACTGTTCCCATAAGGAACAGGGTCAGGACTGATTTTCATATGGCTGGGTCTGAACGGGGAACAACCTTTACAACGCAACTATTACAACGCACTACACTTACAACGCAATTTTTACAACGCAACATCCACTACAACGCATTCCATTACATCGCATGACACTACAACGCATTTTTAAAAACTACCTTTACAACGCATTCCATTACATCGCATACTACCTTTACAATGCATACCATTACAACGCATAATATTACATTAAAACCCCTACACTATCCAACACTTACCCTACTGTTGCACCCCCTGGAGTTAGAATAGTAATTTTTACCCCTATACTATCCAATACTTACCTTAAATGCAATGTAATATTATGCATTGTAATGGTATGCGTTGTAAAGGTAGTATGCGATGTAATGGAATGCGTTGTAAAGGTAGTTTTTAAAAATGCGTTGTAGTGTCATGCGATGTAATGGAATGCGTTGTAGTGGATGTTGCGTTGTAAAAAATGCGTTGTAAGTGCATGCGTTGTAAAAGTGTGCGTTGTAACGACATACATCCGTCTGTACTGGGGTGGCGAAGTGAGCTAAAGAACGATGATGATTCAACCCAGACCTCTGACTGGGGGTGAGTGTCTGAAAAGTTTCAGCGCTCCGTCCATCATCTCCTTGTGTTTGCTTTGTTCACCCTCTATCTTAGACCAGTCCATCAAAGGAAAAAAGTAAATGGCGGATGCGCCAATTTGTAGGCGTGTGCATGCATCATTCTGCATGTACGCGCCTACAGAATGAGATGCCTGCCAGTGGTAGCAGCGTCATTACATGATTTTGTTTGCCTGATACTAAACAACACTGCCAAAGGGCATTGCTTTATAACTGATGCTGTTCAGCCCCATACTGTATGTTGTTGTAAGCAGAAGAAAAATAAGAATAATGACGCGCGCTGGCTGATAGCTCCTATAAGTAAGCAGATTATAAATATAATTTTACCAATGTCAAAAGGTCTCAGCTAGAGCAAAGACAGAAAAAAACATAGATAAAGAAGAGATATTAGCATTGTTAAAATGTTGTAATTTATATTCAACATTTTTCTCTTGGGGTGTCATTGCCTGGATTTACTCACATAGAACCAGATTCTTGACTGTTCTGGCTTTGTGGTTGTGGTGAGTTTCAAAGTTCCTTTCATCATTTACTCCACGTCTTGATGTCGACATGTTTCAGCCAGATCTGTTCAAAGCTGATACCACTGGTCACTTAATCTGATTGCAACTCTATTTAAGGGTAAATAGCCAAAAATGTTCATACAAGTCAGGTCCAGCATTTTATATGTCATATTTTATATCGAATCAATCAAATTATTTTGAATTATGTTGTGTAATGTTATGTTACGCTACGTTAGCCTTTAACATATAGAGGCAGTTAAGTCCTCAAGGAAAAGGCCAGAGTTCTTAGGGCTACCTGACAAGCCTGCGAATAGCTCTTGCTGAGGGATGGGCCATCCTTGTCTTCTGCAGAATTCTTTAACAAACACCACTATGAGCAACACTGCCTCGGAAGTAGGACACGTGCTTTCACCTGCCAGATCTCTCTTTAACCCCTTGGCTGCGGCAGGAATTCCGCCGCAGCGCTGGGGGGGGTTTGGGGGCAGTGCGGTGGCGCTGTGCTCATGACGGAGCCACTCCGTCATGAGTCACGGTTGAGCTGTGCTCATGACGGAGTGGTTCCGTCATGACTCCACCCACTGCGCTAATCGCCCGCACAGGCGGGGAATTAGCGCCGCGTGGGCGGAGCGGCCGCCAACGGCCGCAGCATGACGGAACCACTCCGTCATGCGCACACGGCGCCCGTGGCTCATGACGGCGTGGTTCCGTCATGAGCACGGAACGGGTTAAAGCGATTGCTGAGGCAAAACCATGCAAGATATCCTGGCAGTGAGTGCACACAGCACCACCAGGCTTCATGCACTAACGGAGGAGTAGAGGTGGGCCAGCCAAAAAATGAACAGGGAGAGCCATGCTAAGGGGTTGTGCGCAAGCCGTGCCTGACATTTTGGCATGTAAATCATGCAACAACCATCTGATAAATTATTATCTGGAATCAAAAAATTGTCTTTCTTTTAACATCCAGAAGCTCTTCGTCTTAGTACATTGATTAGATCACTGCGCTGTGAGTCATTTACTTAGAAATGTTCCTGCCTCAGACTTGACGACAATAATATTAGAGAACTAAGAAGGAAGTCAGATTCGAAGGTGGTCTCAGATGTAAGTAAAAAACAGGAGGCTTGTGAAATGAAGTATTTGCCTAGAATCACAAATTTGAACAAGCTGGGGGAGGTGTGAGCCGGGATGATCCCACCAGCCAGGGTCCGTGCAGGTAACAGTGGTGGGGCTGTGGGGCCGTGTAAGTGGGGATTTCGAGGGATGATGCTGGGGGAAAATTAGGTATTTATTTAATTTTCCCTTGGCATCGTCCCTCGAAATACCCCCTTACATGGCCCCACCGCCCGACTGCTGTTGCCTGCACGGCCCGCTGCTGGATCTCACGTTTTCAGATTTTAAATTGTTTGGCATAAGTGTCTGAGTCCAGCACCCTTTTCGTCAGGCCTCTCATATTCCCTTTGCAGCCTATAGCCTGCTTATTTTATGAATGTCCTCGACTGATTTCACTTGCTCTAGACAGACTCTGCTCTGCTTCAAAGCAGTAGTCATACCTTCCAAATTGTCCTCCTCACAGCGCACACTCTCAGCACTTGATCTGTTGCGTGCATTGAGACAGTCCAGCATGGAGCGGTGAACAGGACCACGCCTCTCTGAGTTTAATAACTCTTGTGTCAGTACCCCCTGTGCTTAATTTGAACCAGTGGTTTCTGGGACTCGGCACTGGTACTTAATTGTCATCACCACACAAATGACTCCCTGCCACATGGTGGCGCTTCTCATCTAATTTCGAGATGAGCAGAACAACGGTTGTTTATGAATACAATATACATCAAAAATACTAATACCTGCCTCCCCAGCCAGCCATTATTCCAGTCCTTTAGCTTTGGAGACCTGGAATAATGTGAAATGTCGCACTCGCAGGCGAGAGAGATGGTTAGTACTTGTTTAGCTACAGTCATTGCCACTGATGTCGGGCCAATGGTTGGTGCAAGCTAAAGTGGCCTCCTGGCCAGGGCCCTGGCACTTACTATTTTACAAATTAAGCACTGAGTACCCCAAACCTGAGGTTGATTTTACCCATCCCGCCCTGATTTACTAACGCTTTGCTCCAGGTTTGCATTGCTTTTTTACCATAAACGTGATACAATTTCTTATGCTGGGATTTACTATCCATCACAAAGGAGGATTTGCTAGTTTCCCGAAGTAATGCAAAGTTGCTCTATGTGCTGCTTTGCAGTACTGTGCGCCAAGGGTATTATGTCTCCACGAGGCAGGCTTAACAAGAAATTAAAAAATGACTTTCTCCCCATGTTTACTACTTCGTCGAGCCTGGGCAGCGTACGCCCTGCTTTGTAAGGAATGCTGTATTTTGGCATGCACTGGAAGCTCCGCCCAATTTCCGCCCATCTTTTCAATTGGCTCCTGTTACTGTCCTTTCTATATTGTTGCTTTTGATTCATGAATAGGGTTAGTAGTCCCTCCTTAGTACCGCCTTGTCTGAGTTTGTACCCTCCCATGAGGACTGGACTTTTTACTTGTGTTGTTGCATGGTCTGTTTTATCTACAGTCTGTTAGCACTATTTTCAATAATGATTTTCCCCCATTCCACACTTGACGTGCTTTCCTACAACGCAGCACGCTGCCTGCTTTTATATTTTTATTAGTAATGGCAGCCGCTCCGCATTAACTATAACAGCCGTTTTTCTTTCTTATTTTATTTGCCAGCGCAGCCAGGTTTACCGTGCTTTCACTTTAATGGTGGCCACGCCCCTTTCTTTAGATGCTGCTCGCTGTATTCAGCATACAGCAAGCCGCGAAAGGGTTGCGACCAACATTAAAGTGAAAGCGCGGCATGACGCACTTATACAAAAAAAAATGTTGTTCTTGAACACACTAACTCTTGTTCTATAGCGCTAGGGTGTGTGCATTGGCACATGGAAGCCTAAAGTGCACCCGTGCAGGGAGAGTGGAAAACAATACCATATCTTAGTAGATATGGCACCGATCTGCTCTACCCCTTTCATGCAACACAGCGCAGAAACTGTATTTCTTGTGCTGCATTGTATGAATTTTTTGTAAATCTGGGCTCTTGTGTCTACTTCCCTCTTAATTGTAAAATGCCAGCATCACCTAGATACCTGCTATAACGACAAATTGCTGCTTGGCCCAGAATAATATCATTTTTTAACCCAACAGCTGCATTAAATGGCCTTCCAGAAACACTCTGTGGCTGGCACAGCTGTTTCAATGCAATGTCTAGAATTTCTCTCTGTGCCGTTCCGGTTACTTTTTGATATTTATTTGATTTCATGGATTTCATTGCTTGGTTTTGCTTGCGATAAAGTGTGCCTTAAAGTACCACACATAGGCAGTGGACTATCACACATAAGCAGGCTGGGGCCCTTAAAATGTCACACATAAGCAATCTGAAAGGGAAATAGTCTTTACAACGCAAATTTTACATCGCAGTGCCTTTAGCACACATTTATTACCACACAAGTTTTGACCATGTATAAACCTTTAACGACACACACCTTTACCACACATTTAAGGTAAGCATGGAAGTCCCCCACCAAAAGATAAATATTAAATATAAAAAAATACATGTATATATATGACGCATTGCACTTTGCTTGAAAAAGAAAAAAGAATAAAATTGCTGTTGAACATGTTCGAACCCAAAAGCTATCTTTGTGTGTCACCCGGATATGCTTGAATGGTAATTCAGAGGTGTAATCAGAAACAAGAATCATATATATATATATATATATATATATATATATATATATATATATATATATATATATATATATATATATATATTCACTGAAAAAAACATAGGTTTCAGGGGCGTTATAGTTAGCTGGACTTTTCACTTGTACAAAACCATTGAAATTCCCCTGTTATAGTTAGTTCAGCTAACTATAACTCGCGCGCCCGAAATGCACTGCTGATGACGTCACATATTACATCACTCATGACATGGTCAGTGACATCACTCATGACATCACTGATGACATCTCAAATGACATCACTGATGACATCACTGATGACATCATCCTTGTGATAGAGTGGCAGACCTCCTCTCACCCTAATATAACCTTTGATACACACATTCAAAAATAGAGACTAAAATTTTCAAAACAATGGACATACCAATACCAGTTACAACAACCTCTTCAGTCAGTAATTCTAAGATCCACATACACATCCACTCATTCACCAACAGTCCTATACATTCACTCATACATGTACTCACTCATCATATGTACTCATACACCTATACATCCTGTTACACAATGCCACTCATCCATAGAGTTACTCACACACATAGTCACTCATGCTAATAAAGAATCAAACATAAATTTTTCTTGCATATACAGTTATACACACACCACCACACTTACTTCTACGGAAACTTACACATACTTAGTCTTTTAAACAATCACTAATAGAAACACATACTTATTCATACAGGAACTCTTTCAATCTCTCACTCTCACATATAATCACTTATATACACCAATAGTCACATATACTAGTTTAAAACATATGTAGTTACTCATAAAGACACTATTGAGACAGTCATTAACTCACTAACACACCCATACACACACTCATCCACCCATACAGTCCTGCACACATGTTGTCTTCAACACATACAAACAGTGAGTCACTCATTCATGCACCTATGCACTATGTAATACCCCCCACCGAACCATGCAGACACTCAGACTGATACTCAAAAAACCAACTAATAACCTATATAGACACCCATGTAGCTACTCACCAACCCATGCAGCCACTTATACACAAAGTGAGAGACTGATACAGATATTTACATATTTAAACATTACTCACTAAGCCATGTATTCACTATGATACACTTAATCAGTCAGTTACACAATCAATTTTTCAAAAACAAATCATCCATTTAGACACTTATATACCCATTTATTCTTCCATCGACCTTGAGATATACATATATAAAACAAATTTAATTTTCAGAAAAACACACATTCACTGGATGATGTCATTTGAGATGTCATCAGTGATGTCATGAGTGATGTCACTGACCATGTCATGAGTGATGTAATATGTGACGTCATCAGCAGTGCATTGCGGGCGCGCGAGTTATAGTTAGCTGAACTAACTATAACGGGGGAATTTCAATGGTTTTGTACAAGTGAAAAGTCCAGCTAACTATAACGCCCCTGAAACCTATGGTTTTTTCAGTGAATTTCAAAGGTTTTTTAAATGCTAATTTCTAACTATGCCTACAGAGATAGGACATGTGAAGAAAGAAGAAAAAATGCACAGAAAGAAAAAAAAGAAGTGCAGAAAGAAGCAACAGAAGTCCTCAAAGACGAAGAAAAGTGCAGGAAGAAGGATAACATGCAGAAAGAACAAACAGAAGAGCAGAAAGAAGCCGTGTTGCAAAATCATCCTGTACCCTCAACTTTTTCAGACGGATACTGGTGGTAACTGAGTCTGACTAACCAGTCCTAGAGCCAGTGCTATGTTTAAAGACACTCAGAATACAGTGAAAACACCTACATACACTAGGGAACACTATGCGTTGGGGTCCCCCTGTGATTAGCATGACCTCCTCTGTAAGCCCCTAGTATATAATAGGGCAGGGGATTAAAACTACCTCTTAAAACGACGCGCCACAGGGCGTGTTTGCACACGTCACCTCAGGCCCCGTCCCCTCCCTTCCCCACTGTGTAAACACGCCCTGTGGCCGTTTTAAGTTGGGAGATTAAGTCCCCTTGAATCCTGAGGGTCCCTAGGGTCCAACTAGACCACTAGGTACCTCCAGTAAGCGCCACAGAGATGTGTTGCAGAGAGATGTAAAAAGGGGCACAGCCTAGACCACCTCTCTGCAACGCAGCGCAGTGGCGCTTACTGGAAGCACCTGGTGGGCTAGTTGGCCCCCAGGGTTCCTCAGGATTGAAGGGGAATTATTTCCCCAACTTAAAACGTGCCACAGGGCGTGTTTGCACATGTTAACTCAGGCCCCGTCCCCTCCCTTCACCACTGTGTAAACACGCCCTGTGACCGTTTTTAGTTGGGAGATTAAGTTCATTTGAATCCTGAGGGTTCCTAGGGTCCAACTAACCCACTAGGTACCTCCAGTAAGCGCCACAGAGCTGCGTTGCAGAGAGGTGTAAAAAGTGGCACGGCCTGCACCACCTCTCTGCAACGCAGCTCAGTGGCGCTTACTGGAAGCACCTGGTGGGCTCCTTAGCCCCCAGGGGCCCTCAGGATTGAAGGGGAATTATTTCCCCAACTTAAAATGCGCCATAGGGCGTGTTTGCACACGTCACCTCAGGCCCCGTCCCCTTCCTTCCCCACTGTGTAAACACGCCCTGTGGCCGTTTTTTAAGTTGGGAGATTAAGTCCCCTTGAATCCTGAGGGTCCCTAGGGGCAAAATAGCCCACTAGGTACGTCCAGTAAGCGCCATTGCAGGGAGGTGTAAAAAGGGGCACGGCCTGCACCACCTCTCTGCAACGCAGAGCAGTGGCGCTTACTGGAAGCACCTGGTGGGCTAGTTGGCCCTCAGGATTGAAAGGGAATTATTTCCCCAACTTAAAACGCGCCACAGGCCATGTTTGCACACGTCACCTCAGCCCCTGTCCCCTCCCTTCACCACTGTGTAAACGTGCCCTGTGGCTGTTCTAAATTGAGAGATTAAGTCCCCTTGAATCCTAAGGGTCCCTAGGGTCAAACAAGCCCACTAGGTACCTCCAGTAAGCGCCACAGAGCTGCGTTGCATAGAAGTGTAAAAAGGGGCGTGGCCTCAGAACACCTGTCTGCAACGCAGCTCCCTGGCGCATACTGGAGATACCTGTTGGGCTAGATGGCCCTCAAGGACCCTCAGTATTGAAGGGGAATTAATTCCCCAACTTACAACTGTCCAGGGGGCGCGTTTGCAGAGTGCTGCAAGGAGGGGGCTTGGCCTCCGGCGCGATGCCGGTCTTTTATTTATTTTATTTTTTTAAGAAGGAGGGCTGTCTGGCCCCCCTTCTTTTTCTAATTTATTGGCCCTGGGGACCCCATGCCCCAGGGCCTGCACCCTAATTTTTTTGTTGGAAAAAATTTATTTGGCCCTCCCAAGGCCTTATTCGGCCCCGGGGACCCCAACCCCCGGGTCATGGCCTTTTTAAAAAAAACAATTCTTTAGGAGGGGGGCTGCGTTGCCCCCCTCCTCAGGCCACTTATGGCCCCGGGGACCCCATCCCCCGGGGCCGGCCTTTGTTTTTTATTATTTTTAAAATATATATATTTATAGAAACACCTAGGACATGCTGGACAAACCGTATGTACCTATCACCATGACGATTTGCGTGATATTCATTAAAAGGTGACTATGCATATAATAAATCCACGTGGAATGTATTTACACCACTAGTGAAGCTCTGACGTGTCTGACGCCCTACCGTGCCTAATCCCGGCGCCCCCGCCGGTGGGTACTCTCCAAGTAGACACCCTTGTTGTTTCTTTATACAAACATAGGTAGCTATTGACGGGCACATTTAATACACACGCACACCAAGCCATTCAAAGGGGATTCGAAAAAATTCGACCAAACTATGCAAGAAACCCCCCTCACGGTTAATAAAACACACATCCATCGCCGGATGTGTAATACTTTTTATTTTACTCTCTGGAAAGGAGACGAACCTCACTTGAGAGTCACAGCGTGCTCCTGGCTGAGCCCAATGCTGTGCTACACCCACCAGTGCCCGCCGAGTGCCACACACCTCTGTGCTAGTGCGTATGCTATGACTCTCTAGCCCATGTGCACTGTAAAACCATCCCGTGAATATTTCATGCCACACTTGCCTTCGCACGGGTTATATTGCCCCATCTAACGTGCCTTCCTCAATGCCTATGTTATAACGCACAGCGCTGTGCCATACATATTACAATCTAGGATCCATATCTTTGTCACAGTGCTTATGCAACGTTACACTCCCCAGCACATAATTTAAATTACAACTTTAGAGACTAGTTAGGTTACACAACACTGCCCTGTGCATATTACACTCCAAGGCGCATATCGCATAGCACGCGCTAGTGCCTGTGCTATCTCGCGCTCTCCAATGAATCTGTCATTGCGCACAATGTAGTGCATATTATATTTCACGCCCCGGTTCATCTTATATCACACTTTTTGGTGCATAATTTATACCATATACTATATCTAGTTTTCATGTTCAATCGTGCTCTCAGGACTATGTTCTATATAACACTGCGTCCACCTACCCTTTTCACGGGCATTACATTTTGCGATGGGGGGTGGAGGGTCAGGGGGTGTTTCTGCCAAGTGAGCCCAGAGTCACAGTCACAAACGTCCTCTTCTTCCTGAATAAAAGTGAGATTATGCTGCATACTTGTTCATATTTTAAGTAGTTGGCACAGACACACATTTTAAAAACAATAAAGTTCCTAATACCCACCTTCTCTGAACAGTTAGCTTGCTGCCCCATCCACCTCCTCCCTATCCTCTGTTGTCTGAATCCATGGACTAGCCTCCTCCCTCCTGCCATGCATGGTCTGCTGTGCTGCCACTGCTCTCCATTTAGCATGATGTACCAGTCCACTCCTCCTGCCCTCCATTGCCCAATTCTATGGCCCATCATTGACCTCCTGCTTAGCCTCTGTGCTTAGCTTGCTGCCCCTATTCTCCTTCCCCCTGCCCTCCGATATCTTTGTGCATGCCCCTGCTCCATCCTTTTTGCCCACCATGTTCCATGGACCTGCCACTCCTATCTACTCTGAGTGTTCTGTTGAGCTGCCACTCCCCTCCCACCTGCCTAACATTGTCAGATGACTGTAACTTTCCAAACTTTTGGCCAGCTCCGCTCCGCTCCAACCCTGAAAGTTTCGTTGTGATTCGTCAAGCGGGGGCCGAGAAAAAAGGGGGTCCCAAAACGCGTTTTCCCCATGCAATTTCCCATAGGATCTGTTGTCGCAGCTACAGCCCGAACCGCTGAACGGAATGACACCAAATTTGGCAAAGAGGTAGTCCTCTATTCAGACTCATGCCTTTTGCATAAATGGTGTGAATCTGTTCAATAGTTCCTGAGAAATTAGAGTTAAAAGTACATAAATATCTATGGCCGGGGAGGATCCGTGGACCCTACCCGCACCGTGAGCGCACCCTCCCCGAACCAAGCGCGCACCCTCCCGATCGCGTGCTGAATGCTAATTGGCTGTCGAGTGTCTGTCTACATTCGAAACAAGGAACTGTTGGCGGCCATTTTCTGCCTCGGTAGAAGCGAGGCTGAAGAAGCAAGGGGAATAAGTGTGTAAAACATATAAAGGGGGCAGAGTGGAAATACTCTGACCCTCTAGAGGTGCTTAGGGGGTCCTAGAAGGACCCCCTGGGGTCCCCCCCTTTTTTTTTTTAAACGGCGGAATGCGCGCACGGTGTGCGCATCCTATCGCGTTGGGTGCACGGATTCTCTTGCGTTGGGTGCGCGGATCCACGGAACTTTTTTGGGGAAAAAAGACAAGAAATCATTGGTTTATGACTACTTTCTACACTGAAAGGTAGGGTGTATATTTCTGTTTTTTAAAGGTATGATTCTTATTGGTTGACAAAAACAGATTGTAAGGAACAATATATATGATAAGCTAATATGTTGAAAAGTCAAGCACACTTCCTGTCTTGTTAAGCAACATTGTGTGCTGAACTTGTGACCTGTGTGCTCAGTGCAGTGTTCCATGAGCTGTTTCTATGGTAACAGGTAGAAGGCAGATTGGGGGAAGGGTTGAAATGTATTTCAGTTGGAAAGGGTTGAAATGTTTAACCAATAGAAATGTGTGTTTGCTTTTGAGTTTATGTGTGAAGGATTGTGATTTGATGTTTACATGTATATGTGTGGAAAATGAAAGGGAAACTTTTTCATTCTTTGTTTTTGCTGAGAGGTGCACAGTGCAGAGATTCTGTAAAAGAAAATATGGTGAGTGACTGAGATACTTCTTAATCTACAAAACAACTTGAAAGGTGACTTATTTAATTGTGAGGGGATGTATGTAGACTATTTTGATTTTAATCAGACTAATGTATTTCTCCTGCTAAAGTGTAGGGAGTACTTTTTTTCTCTACAATCTTATTGACAATGTGTGTGCATGTAGAAACCATTCTGTGATAATCATTTGTGTTTTTCATGTGTTTGCAGACAGATAACTGTGCTGTTTTTATATTTTGGTAGAATTAGAAACCTGTCATTGTTTATGAATTTGTGAAATGAGTTATGTTATGTATCTATACTAAAATGTGGTACTTCTTCTAGATGAAGAAATGTGTTTTGGTATAGTGCAAGGGATAGTGTTGTTTGTCTAGAATCACACAGTTAGTATGTGTGCATTTGGGAACCACTGTGAGAGAAGCATTTGGTAACATCGTGTATTTGCTGACAGATAACTGTTTTAAAACCTGTCATGTTGTCAAGTTTCAGTAGCATTAGAAGCCAGTGTTTGCTTATGCATTGATAAAATAAGTTATGCTTTGAGACTAATGTGCTGTACTTTAATATGTAGATTGTGTGTAGTCTCCTTACCCCTTGCACAGTAGTGAATGAGTTTTGGTAAGCTGCTAGGGATAGTGTTGCTTGTCTAGAATCACACTGTGAGTCTGTGTGCATTTGGGAACCACTGTGAGAGAAGTATGTGGTAACATCGTGTATTTGCTGACAGATAACTGTTTTAAAATCTGTCTTGTTGTCAAGTTTTAGTAGCATTAGAAGGCAGTTTTTGCTTATGCTTTGATTAAATGAGTCAGGCTTTGACACAAAAGTGCAGTCCTGACATATGTAGATTGTGTGCAGTTCCCTTACCACTTGCACTGTAGTGAATGAGTTTTGGTAAACTCCTAGGGATAGTGGTGCTTGTCTAGAATCACACTGTGAGTTAGTGTGTATTTGGGAACCACTGTGAGAGAAGCATTTGGTAACATCGTGTATTTTCTAACAGATAACTTTTTTAAAACCTGTCATGTTGTCAAGGTTTAGTAGAATTAGAAGCCAGTTTTTGATTATGCTTTTATTAAATGAGTCAGGCTTTGACAGAAAAGTGCAGTCCTGAAATATGATTGTGTGCAGTTCCCTTATCAGTTCCACAGTAGTGAATGATTTTTGGTAAAGTGCTAGGTATAGTGGTTGTTGTCTAGAATCACACTGTGAGTCTGTGTGCATTTGGGAACCACTGTGAGAGAAGCATTTGGTAACATCGTGTATTTTTTAGCAGATAACACTTTTAAAACCTGTCATGTTGTCAAGTTTTAGTAGCATTAGAAGCCAGTCTTTGCTTATGCGTTGATTAAATGAGTCATGCTTTGACACTAATGTGCTGTACTTAAATATGTAGATTGTGTGCAGTACCATCACCTCTTCTAGACTAGTGAATGAGTTTTGGTAAACTGCTAGGGATAGTGTTGCTTGTCTAAAATCATACCGTGAGTCTGTGTACATTTGGGTAAGGATTGTGAGAGAAGCATTTGGTAACATAGTGTATTTGATGACAGATAACTGTTTTAAAATCGGTCATGTCAAGTTTTAGTAGCTTTAGAAGCTATTCTTTGCTTATGCATTGATAAAAATGAGTCAGGGTTTGACACTAAAGTGCAGTACCATGTACTATTCTCTTCACTGTGCCAGAACTGAAAATGTAAAAGTTTTACCCAGCCACTAAGCTAGCAGTAGTCTGATTTAGTCAGTTTCCAAGTACTCATGTTGTGAACCATACATTACCACATAGATTGTTTGAAATGTCTATGTAGTATGCATGCAGTCTTCTAACATACTATACACCTGTCTTTCACATTTTCAATTCACTAGTCAGTATCCATACACTTCTAGGAAACACCCTGTAACTCCCTTTGCAGTCCTCTAGTGACCCATTCAGCATCATGTACTAATCCATTCACTGTGCCAAAACCCAAACGCTTATAAATTCACCAAGATACTATCTTTGGAGTACTCTAATCATTCAGTCAGTGCCTAAGTATTCATGCACTGAGCCAGGCCTTAGCACATGGACTGCTTCAAACCCCTATCCACTATGTATGCAGTCTTCTAACCACCTAGACACTTGTCTTTCACACTTTCAATTCCCTAGTCAGTATCCATACAGTCCAGCAAATATCCTGTCACTCCCTTTGCACTCCTCTAGTGACCCATTCAGTACCAAGTACTAATCCATTCACTGTGCGAAAAGCCTACCACTTATAAATTCACCTAGGCATTCTCCTTGCTGTACTCTAATCATCCAGTCAGTACCCAAGTAGTCATGCAGTGAGCCAGGTCTTAGCACATGGACTGCTTTAAATGCCTATGCAGTATGGATGCAGTCCTCTAATCACCTACACAGTTGTCTTTCACACCTTCAATTCCCTAGTTAGTATTCATACACTTCTAGCAAACACCCTGTCACTCACCCAGTGTGTCTCCTTATAGTACTGTAATCATTTAGTCAGTTAGCATGTAGTCTTTTAGTGAGGTAGGCTTTAGGGCATGTGCTGAGAGAAGTATGTGGTAATATCGTGTATTTGCTGACAGATAGCTGTTTTAAAACCTGTCTTGTTGTCAAGTTTTAGTAGCATTAGAAGGCAGTTTTTGCTTATGCTTTGATTAAATGAGTCAGGCTTTGACAGAAAAGTGCAGTCCTGAAATATGTAGATTTTGTGCAGTTCCCTTATCAGTTCCACAGTAGTGAATGATTTTTGGTAAAGTCCTAGGTATAGTGGTTGTTGTCTAGAATCACACTGTGAGTTTGTGTGCATTTGGGAACCACTGTGAGAGAAGCATTTGGTAACATTGTGTATTTTTTAGCAGATAACTCTTTTAAAACCTGTCATGTTGTCAAGTTTTAGTAGCATTAGAAGCCAGTCTTTGCTTATGCGTTGATTAAATGAGTCATGCTTTGACACTAATGTGCTGTACTTAAATATGTAGATTGTGTGCAGCACCATTACCTCTTCTAGACTAGTGAATGAGTTTTGGTAAACTGCTAGGGATAGTGTTGCTTGTCTAAAATCACATTGTGAGTCTGTGTACATTTGGGTAAGGATTGTGAGAGAAGCATTTGGTAACATAGTGTATTTGATGACAGATAACTGTTTTAAAATCGGTCATGTTGTCAAGTTTTAGTAACTTTAGAAGCTATTCTTTGCTTATGCATTGATAAAATGAGTCAGGGTTTGACACTAAAGTGCAGTACCATGTATTATTCTCTTCACTGTGCCCGAACTGAAAATTTTAAAGTTTTACCCAGGCACTAAGCTAGCAGTAGTCTGATGATTTAGTCAGTTTCCAAGTACTCATGTTGTGAACCATAAATTACCACATAGATTGTTTGAAATGTCTATATAGTATGCATGCAGTCTTCTAACATACTATACACTTGTCTTTCACATTTTCAATTCGCTAGTCAGTTTCCATACACTTCCAGGAAACACCCTGTAACTCCCTTTGCAGACCTCTAGTGACCCATTCAGCATCATGTACTAATCCATTCACTGTGCCAAAACCCAAACATTTATAAATTCACCAAGATACTATCTTTGGAGTACTCTAATCATTCAGTCAGTGCCTAAGTATTCATGCACTGAGCCAGGCCTTAGCACATGGACTGCTTCAAACCCCTATCCACTATGTATGCAGTCTTCTAACCACCTAGACACTTGTCTTTCACACTTTCAATTCCCTAGTCAGTATCCATACAGTCCAGCAAACACCCTGTCACTCCCTTTGCACTCCTCTAGTGACCCATTCAGTACCAAGTACTAATCCATTCCCTGTGCGAAAAGCCTACCACTTATAAATTCACCTAGGCACTCTCCTTGCTGTACTCTAATCATTCAGTCAGTACCCAAGTAGTCATGCAGTGAGCCAGGCCTTGGCACATGGACTGCTTTAAATGCCTATGCAGTATGGATGCAGTCCTCTAATCACCTACACAGTTGTCTTTCACACCTTCAGTTCCCTAGTTAGTATTCTTACACTTCTAGCAAACACCCTGTCACTCACCCAGTGTGTCTCCTTATAGTACTGTAATCATTTAGTCAGTTAAGCATGTAGTCTTTTAGTGAGGTAGGCTTTAGGACATGAACTGCTTCAAAGTAGTATGCACTATGCTTGTAGTGTTTTAACCATCGTCACACTTGTCGTTCAGGGCTAAAGTTTCTTAGTCAGTTTTTATATAAAATGTGTTTGTACAGTAATGGAATAGTATAAATTTGAAAGTTATTAATATACATTTATTTGTGATTCTTTTTTACAGATACAGAACAGGAGTGTTTCTCATCTGTTTGCACTCTTCTCGTGCAAGATTGTTTGGATGAAGGGTCCTTAGGTGTTACATCATACTTGCTGTGCCGCACGAGTATTTTTTGTTAGGATCCCCTCATAACAGAACTCTTTTTCAAATCTTGCGCGTGATGAAGGTGGCATTGGTCTTTGTTTGCCCCTCGAGAAAAGTAGAAAATTTCCACATCACCGAAGGAAAACGTTGTGGGCGTGGTGCATGCTCCACAAATTCATCCTTAGATTCGGTGAATATTTTAAAGTGACAACATTTACAGTTTTTGTAAGTTAAACTTATAAAATTTTGTTAGCTGTATGCATTTGATATATCTGTGATTTGTATCTTGTTTTTTTTTTGAGAATAGCATGTTGGTTTTTTTTTAACAATCTTTGAGATTGTCTTTTTTTTGCCCGCTGTTAAGTGATGAGTACGATTGAAATCACTATTTTTAGTGAAATTTAATATATTCTGAGAACAGCAAAAAAGGCAAAAAAATTACTTTGTGGAAATTATGCTGTGTTGTAAAAAATGTATTATTACATGTTATAATTTTTTTTTCGTTTTCTTTCACAGATCCAAATTTTAAAATAAACAATTTTTATGAATTTAGATTGGAATGAAAATGTGAAAAAAATGTGTACCATTTTTTATTCCTATTACTGTGAAGGTAAGTTTAACTAAGTCTCAATATGCAGAATGAGGAGGTCTGCAAGAAGCTACAAAGTTGAAACATGTTTCTAAAAACACTCTGTTTATACCTTTGTAGTTTTGAAATCTGACAATAATCAGATATCATGTGACCTGCAAAAAAAGAGATTTGAGGGGTTCATAATATTTCCTATTTTAGCTATTGTAGGACCGCAATTATTTCAATCATTCTTCTTTGAACATCTTTGCAGACAAAACTCTGTGCTTACCTTTTATCATTCGCAAGGAATTTTAAAAATGGAAATATGTCACTTTTTGTAACATAGTTATTGTGTAAGATACTCTTTCATGTTTACAAAGAGAGGAAAAGGCACTCTGTGCACTTTTTATACTCCATGTAACTTCAACCTCATCATGCAGACCACTTTGTGTTGAAAGGGTGTTCTATAAGTGTCGTTGTGCATGATTGCACTTAATACTCATAGAACAAGACACATGTCTAGATTTATCAGAAATCAGAAATCTCGATATGTGTGTGAATGGTGCACCATTCTAAAATTGGTGTAGAGAAGCACAACAAGGAGAATTGTTTTAATTTCTCCACATTTTTATATCTTCAATGCATGCTGAAATGTTCAGCATACATTGAAGGAGAAACATGAATTTTCTCATTGTTTTTGTGCAGGAAGGTGTGTCTTCCTGTAGAAAAGAAAAAAGCACATGACACAGATATCCTTGCACTATGGTGCAAGGGTGCCTTTGTCACCACATGGCTGCAGTTTAAGCAGCCATGCAGACAGAAGCATAGATTTGCAACATATTTATGTACATATGTTGCATCCCTGTGCTTCGGAAGTACTACAGCACACTGCAGTTAAAGAGGTTACTGTGTGATGCTGCAGCACTTCCTCATAGTTCTGCACTTATACATTCACCATACGCTACTAATGCATTCATTCAGTCAATTACGTACTACACATACATTCATCTAAACTAACACTAACAAAGAAATTTAGCTCTTTTTTTAAACCAGGAAAGTTAGTTCTTACAAGAACTTTTTTTTTTCTTCTTTCTTCTTTTATAATTTTTTTTGAGTTTTCTGAACAATTTTGAATTTTTTTTGGTTTTCCTGCAAAAAAAAAACAAAAAAACAGGAGAAACCAAACAATGAACTTCAGGGAACAATAAAAAAAACAAAAAAAAAATTAGCAAATGTGACTTTCTTGCCGGTGGCAGATCAGATAGATCGACTGCTCACCATAGCACAAAGTCGCATTGCTCTTAGTGCAGAGCACTTTTAAAAATTGAAATTGAGGACAGATGTCCAAGGTTTGGGCTGATGGCACTCTTGAGGTGCTCGGCTGCGATGAGGTGGATGGCGCAGGAGCAGGAGTGTTTCTCATCCGTCGGCACTCTTCTCGTGCAAGATTGTTTGGATGAAGGTTCCTCATGTGCTTCATCATACTTGCCATGCCGCACGAGTATTTCTTGTTAGGATCCCCTCGCGACAGGACTCTCTTGCAAATCTTGCACGTGACCAAGGTGGCATTGGTCTTATTCTGCCCCTCGGGAAAAGTAAAAAATTTCCACACCACTGAAGAAAAACGTTCTTTGGGTGGTACCTCCGCCAAAAATGCATCCTCAGAAGTATGAGGTGATGCAGGTGATGCCTGCTGCCCTGAAGCCATTTTTGGTTGAAAAAAGTTAGAGCTAAGTGTAAACTTAGTCTAAAAAATCTTCTTCTCTCCAAAGAGATGGTGCTCTAAAGAAGATCAAAGAAGAATGATTGAAATGAGTGGGGTCTTTCAATAGTTAGAAGAGGAAGTGTAATGAACCAATCAAATCTCTTTTTTTGCAGGTCACATGGGATCCGCGCACCCTTCGCTTACGCAGCATGCACCCAGCACACACACCCGGGAAATTGAATTAAAAAAAATTATAGGATTAGATGTGAAAATATATTAGTTTAAAAACTAGTTTAGAGTTTGTCTTCAATTAATATTCACATGAAATACATATATATATATGTTTTTTTAATGTTAAATATTTCGCGGGATCCGCGCACCTACCGCGTCATAGACGCAGATGACGCATTGCGGAAGCACGTAAACGTCACGTTACGTACATCGAACATGTCGCGTATAGGCTGGGAGTCGGGTACCGGTCGCATTGCAATCGCACACTAAACACGTACCCAACGCTTACCATGCGCGGATGCTATCGCGTAGGGATCGAGAACGGTGCACATAGGGTGCGCGGATCCAAAAACATTGCAAAAAATATATATAAAATAAAGTTTTGAACATATAGTTAAAAAAACATGTTTGAAAAACCCATTAAGTTCAAATAATATTTTTTAATTTTTAAAAGAATTAATTGAAAAAATAAGTTTAAAAAATGGTGATAAAAAAGTATTTTAAAAAAAACGTAATTAATGAAATTGACACACTGAATTTGAAAAATATACAAATCCAATGAAAATCATTAAACATGATATCTTCAGAGATAAGTTATAGATAGGAATTAGCATTTAAAAAACCTTTGAAATTCACTGAAAAAACCATAGGTTTCAGGGGCGTTATAGTTAGGAATTGGCATTTAAAAAACCTTAGAAATTCACTTAAAAAACCATAGGTTTCAGGGGTGTTATAGTTAGCTGGACATTTCCCTTGTACAAAACCCTAGAAATTCCCCTGTTATAGTTAGTTCAGCTAACTATAACTCGCGCCCCCGCAATGCACTGCTGATGATGTCACATATTACATCACTCATGACATGGTCAGTGACATCACTGATGACATCACTCATGACATCTGAAATGACATCACTGATGACATCATCCATGTGATAAATTACTGCATCTTCTCACACCCTAATTTAACTGTTGATACACCAACTCAAAATTTCAGACGTCCATTCTGAAAAACATAGATACTCCAATACCAATAACTACATACCCACTCATTAACTCTTAGGTCTACATACACCTCCACTCACTCACCTGTACAGTCACTCATACTTACATTCACTCCATACAAGACTATCATATGCATTTATACACCTACATAGACACTCACACACCACCAATCATCCATAGAGGTACTCTCTTACCTAGTCAGTCATGCAAATAATTAATCACACTCCCATTTACTCACCTATGCAGTTATACACACTCAAGTTCACTTTCTCATAAAAATAGTACCACCTTCTTACGCTCTTATACAATCATTGATACAAGCACACACTCATCCATACAGCCACTCTCACAATCACACACTCTCACATATACCCACTTATATACTCTTACACGTATATATACTGCCTTTCACATATGTAGTTACTGACACATGTACAACTGAGATATACATTCAATCCCTAACACACCCATACATACACTCACTCAACCATACAGTTCATCACAGATGCACTCTTAAAACCATGCACCCATAGAATCACCCAGTCACACATCTATGCACATCCACCCTAGCCACACAAACACTCAGGCACCCATACAGATACTCAGACAACCAATCAGTAACCCATATAGACACTCATATAGCTATTCACAAAACCATGCAGCCACTTATACACCAACAGACAGAGACATACAGACCTTCACACAGTTTAGTCACTAGTCTGCAGTAAGATACATTTAATGACTCACTTATAGAGTCAGTTACGCACCTAGAAAATCATCCATTCACACACTTGTACACCCACTCATTCTTCCACAGGCCTTTTACTATAAATATATAAAACATATTTAAACTTTTCAGAAAAACACACATTCACTGGATGACATCATCAGTGATGTCATCAGTGATGTCATTTCAGATGTCATCAGTGATGTCATCAGTGATGTCACTGACCATGTCATGAGTGATGTAATATGTGACGTCATCAGCAGTGCATTGCGGGGGCGCGAGTTATAGTTAGCTGAACTAACTATAACAGGGGAATTTCTAGGGTTTGGTACGAGGGAAATGTCCAGCTAAGTATAACACCCCTGAAACCTATGGTTTTGTCACTGAATTTCTAAGGTTTTTTAAATGCCAATTCCTAACTATAACGCCCCTGAAACCTTTGGTTTTTTCAGTGAATATGTATATATATATATATATATATATATAAATATATATATATAAACCTACCTTACTAATACTTACCTTAGTTAGACTAATAACCGTGGTAATGGCATGCAAAGTAAAAGCATATGTGTGCTAAAAAATGCGTTCTAAAGTTATGCAATGTTTTGACCTGCAAGAAACACAAATATAACGGTTATGGTTCACTAATACCACACACCGTTTAGTTCCCAGAGTAACAAGGTGCTCACTCCTAGGGCCAACCGATTAAAAGCCCTAATACTTGGAATATTTTCAAAAAGACAATAGGAGCACTTTAGTTAAATAATGAGTCTATAGAGTATGCATTGCATACCCGGTCTGATAGCTTGGAATAAAGGCAACATGCAAAGTTACACAAAACTATAATTCATCATGTGTTCCAAAGGAAGGCATTTCTAGGCACATCTTTTTAGGTCTCCGCTAGGCAGTGCACATGCGCTGTCTCTCCGAGACATCTAGTAGTCTATATGGATGGTGAAACTCCGCCTATTGCTTGGTTATTTCTCGCCGCTTGCCATTGGTTAACTTTGGCATTTTATTTGTTAGCGGGCTTATTATTGGCACTTCAGCCGATAGGTAACTTCCGGTTATTCTGGAAACAGCACTGCCTAAGTACAATATCCTTACGCTTACACAGCGTATTTGTCTTTTTAAAAAAATAGTGCGCAGTAATTTCCTTTTAACTTGCACCAGAAAAGAACCCTCGATTGCTCCAGAAGCAGCACGCTAGCTCTGCTCTGTTAACTTTCCTGTTCCCACCCCCTCCCGATGTCCGCGTTCCTTTTGTTCCTGCCCCCTCCCGCTGACCGTTGTCTCCCAGCTTATGGGCCATGGAGGTGCTTTTGGTGACCGCGGGTCACAACCCTCCCTCTTCTGCAACAGATTGCAGTGCCTCCCGCAGCGTCGCAAGGGAGTGCCCAGCGGACTCACTCTGGCATCACACACCCCCTCGGATCCCGACCTGCACCAAGGGATAACTAATACGATTACATTTTAATTTTCTCCGAGCGCCGTTTCTTTTCTTTTTTTTATTTAGTACTTCGTCCCGCTTTTCAGTCGCTCCGTTCATTATTGGCTGCACATGGGGAAGGGTGGGGGCCATGGGTCATGGTGGTGGCGGGGCTTTTGTTGTGGAAGTGTGTCACACAATTACAACAACTTTTTGCTGGTGGCGTACGTTGTTTCATCGCACACCGCATGGCTGCACTACCATGAAGTTCTGTGGGGTGTCGCATTCCGCTGCTTTCCAAGGTACTTTTTTAAAATGTTCTTTCTTTTTCCCATAGTCATTGCTTGATTTGTTGATGCTGCCACTCACTCTCACAACCAATGTCCGCTCCCTGCCCTGGCAAGCTGTACTGCGGGCTCCCTGCGCCATGCTACAACCTGAACAGCCTCTAACGGCATCTCTTGTTTGACATTTTATCTCCATGGTTTTGTTACTGGCTTCACTTTTCACATGAATGTTATGTTCCATATCTGTACTATTTAAGTTCGGCTTACACTCGCTGCCCCTATCAGCTAAATGCAGTGTTCAGGAGCTGCTGCAGGTAAACATAGCAGTGACATGGATGAATGCCTGCTTTGTGGCGCTGTGTGTAAAGTGAGAAGCGGCAGAACCTCAATGCATTAGAACACGTGTGAGTGTTATGTAGGTAATGTTCTTTGTGGCTGTACAATGGTGTTGGCTCCTTCTGTTACTCATTAAGGTGATGCTGTTTGTGTCCGTAAAAAGGGGTTCACTGCTTCTGTTACTCATTCAGTGTTGGCAGTGTTCACATCCACATACCTCCTGCTGAAAAAGAGGGTACTTTGGTTTCTGGTAGTTCACTTGCGGTTGGCAGTTGTTTTTTTCCCCCACCTCCCTTCTCCCAGTAGCTCCCCCCTCCCTCCCATGGGCACTTTATTCCTGCGTCTTCTTCTTTACAATTTCAAATAAAAATGTTTTAAAGGTTTCAAGTTTAATAGCAGTCCCACATTTTTTAAAAACACAGCGCTCATCTGTTGCAGCATGCAACATTATTTTAATAATTTTAACATATTTGCTAGCCTTTGACCACAGCCTACAAGTTAATTTGCTGATTCCCCACTGCAACACCCCATTCGTATTCTCTATAATGAAACACTCCCATTGCCGAGACCGATTGGCTATGCCAATGCTTGTTTTAGTGTTCTTCACTTTTTCCTTTTCAAAAGGAGCAAGGACACAGTCAATGCGTTTCATCCTGGAACATGGGAACTTCTTCAGGGCTGTTAAAAAACATATAAGACAGTAACTTATAAGCAAGCAGACAAAACTAACATTTAGCAAAAAATAAATTATAAATCATATGTGCACATATAAACAACAAAAAACACTTAACATTAAAAAATAACATGAAACGCGTATCATAAAATGACATTAAAACTGCTCCTATGAAATTTGAGCAAGCTACGCATACATGTTTTTACCTGCGTTGCTCCGTCATTCAACCAATCTGAAAACTTGGCAGCCATGGTATGGACTGAAGCAAACGGGAATAACAGGTGCACCATGCAATCGTATTCTGTGTACTTGTTCATCTACTTGTGTATGGCCAAACACTTGATTGCAGCGATCGCGAGGGCGAGAAGACATCTTGGGTGAGGTTCAGAGAGGTGCTCCACACATGCCAGGTCAAGCAGGAGACGGTGTGGTGGTGGATCCGCTGTGCTATATTTGGTAACTTACGTGAAGTTTCCCGCATTTTCTACTTGCCCTAATAAAAAGTGAGTACATTTCTTTAGCTTCGCTGCAAACCTGATTCCTGAATTCAACAAGTAATTGCTGTTCTAGAGGAAACGGTTTGGGAAACCCCCAAACACATCACAGGGTGTTCAGGCTCTACAAGCTCCCATGACATAATCTTTTGAAAGGATAATAGTCGAAGAACCGTTATTTTTTGTCCTTCATTGCCTTCAAGAAATAATTTCAACAAAAGTCTAATTTAACATTCTGTACACACGATGTCCTCTTGGTTAGGAGGTTAGCTCGAATAAATATACCCTTTTCATCCTTCTGGGGTCGGTCAAATGAGGGAAGAGATTCAGCAGTCTGCATAAAGATGCCTGGTGTGGTCATTGGAAGGTGCTGAAATTGAGCCGTGCCAATGAGGACTTCCTGGTCTGTGAGCACAAGAATGAAGTGGGGGGTTGCAACCCGCAATCCTGAGCGGAGGGTGAGCGGATTATTCATTCATATAGTGGTACTCTGCAGACCCAGTGGAGCGTCACGTCTGCAGTGCTCCTGTGGGGCAGAGAGATGGTGTGTGCATTACAGGCCTGCAGCGCTCCTGTGGGACAGTGGGATAGTGTGTGCATTACAGGCTTGTAGTGCCCCTGTGGGCAGAGAGATGGTGTGTGCATTACAGTCCAGCAGTGTTAGTGTGGAACAGAGGGATGGTGTGTGCATTACAGGCCTGCAGTGCTCCTGTGGGGCAGTGGGATAGTGTGTGCATTACAGGCCTGTAGTGCCCCTGTGAGGCAGAGAGATGGTGTGTGAATTACAGTCCAGCAGTGCTAGCTTGGGGCAGAGTGCTGATGTGTGCATTACAGTCCAGCAGTGCTAGCGTGGGGCAGGGGGGTGGTGGGTGCATTACAGACCAGCAGTGCTAGTGTGGGGCAGAATGATGGTGGGGGCAGGAGAGAGTTCATCCGTGGTATTATGGGGGCTTAGTTGTGGTGCTCGGGTAAAAGTTCAGCAGTGCCAGTTTAGGATTGTTTGGCGCTGAGTGATGGTGTGTGCATTGGAGTCCAGCCGTAGTAGTGCACGGCACACTGAAGGTCCATGTAATATAAAGAATAATGGTACTAGTGCACGGCCCAGCGTCCCGCGCATTACAGGTCCGATGTTTGGGACACTTTGAGGCTGAGTGACGATGTGTATAAGAGACAGATAGGACTAGCAGCGGTGTGTACATGTAAGTCCGGCACTGCTAGAGTTGGCTGCAGTGTTGCATGCACTGCTCTGCACCTTGTCCAGTGATTTTGGTGTGTGGCAGATTTATTGTAGGTAGACAGGAGTCCAGCACTGCGGGGCTTCGTGACTGCACATGTGGGAGAGAGTCCAGCAGCGCCAGTGTGTGCCCAGTGATGACTGTTGCACTAGAGTTCAGCAGTGCTGGTGTGCGCGAGGGAGCCCAGCAGTGCCCGTGTGTGCCCAGTGATGGCTCTTCCACTAGAGTTCAGCAGTGCTGGTGTGCGCGAGGGAGCCCAGCAGTGCCCGTGTGTGCCCAGTGATGGTTCATGCAATAGTGTTCAGCAGTGCTGGTGTGCGCGAGGGAGCCCAGCAGTGCCAGTGTGTGCCCAGTGATGGCTCATGCACTAGAGTTCAGCACTGCTGGTGTGCGCGAGGGAGCCCAGCAGTGCCCGTGTGTGCCCAGTGATGGCTCTTCCACTAGAGTTCAGCAGTGCTGGTGTGCGCGAGGGAGCCCAGCAGTGCCCGTGTGTGCCCAGTGATGGTTCATGCACTAGTGTTCAGCAGTGCTGGTGTGCGTGAGGGAGCCCAGCAGTGCCAGTGTGTGCCCAGTGATGGCTCATGCACTAGAGTTCAGCAGTGCTGGTGTGCGCGAGGGAGCCCAGCAGTGCCCGTGTGTGCCCAGTGATGGCTCTTCCACTAGAGTTCAGCAGTGCTGGTGTGCGCGAGGGAGCCCAGCAGTGCCCGTGTGTGCCCAGTGATGGTTCATGCACTAGTGTTCAGCAGTGCTGGTGTGCGCGAGGGAGCCCAGCAGTGCCCGTGTGTGCCCAGTGATGGTTCATGCACTAGTGTTCAGCAGTGCTGGTGTGCGCGAGGGAGCCCAGCAGTGCCAGTGTGTGCCCAGTGATGGCTCATGCACTAGAGTTCAGCAGTGCTGGTGTGCCCGAGGGAGCCCAGCAGTGCCCGTGTGTGCCCAGTGATGGTTCATGCACTAGAGATCAGCAGTGCTGGTGTGCGCGAGGGAGACCAGCAGTGCCAATGTGTGCCCAGTGATGGCTCATGCACTAGAGTTCAGCAGTGCTGGTGTGCGCGAGGGAGCCCAGCAGTGCCCGTGTGTGCCCAGTGATGGTTCATGCACTAGTGTTCAGCAGTGCTGGTGTGCGCGAGGGAGCCCAGCAGTGCCCGTGTGTGCCCAGTGATGGTTCATGCACTAGTGTTCAGCAGTGCTGGTGTGCGCGAGGGAGCCCAGCAGTGCCAGTGTGTGCCCAGTGATGGCTCATGCACTAGAGTTCAGCAGTGCTGGTGTGCGCGAGGGAGCCCAGCAGTGCCCGTGTGTGCCCAGTGATGGTTCATGCACTAGTGTTCAGCAGAGCTGGTGTGCCCGAGGGAGCCCAGCAGTGCCAGTGTGTGCCCAGTGATTGCTCATGCACTAGAGTTCAGCTGTCCTTGTGTGCAGGAGAAATCCCAGCAGTGCCAGTGTGTGCCCAGTGATGGCTCTTCCACTAGAGTTCAGCAGTGCTGGTGTGCGCGAGGGAGCCCAGCAGTGCCAATGTGTGCCCAGTGATGACTGTTGCACTAGGGTTCAGCAGTGCTGGTGTGCGCGAGGAAGCCGAGCAGTGCCAGTGTGTGCCCAGTGATGGCTACGCATTACAGTTCAGCAGTGCTAGTGTGTGTCAGGGAGCCCAGCAGTGCCCATGTGTGCCCAGTGATTGTTCATGCACTAGAGTTCAGCCGTCCTTGTGTGCAGGAGAGATTCCAGCAGTGCCAGTGTGTGCCCAGTGATGGCTCATGCACTAGAGTTCAGCAGTGCTGGTGTGCCCGAGGGAGCCCAGCAGTGCCCGTGTGTGCCCAGTGATGGTTCATGCACTAAAGATCAGCAGTGCTGGTGTGCGCGAGGGAGCCCAGCAGTGCCAATGTGTGCCCAGTGATGACTGTTGCACTAGAGTTCAGCAGTGCTGGTGTGCGCGAGGAAGCCGAGCAGTGCCAGTGTGTGCCCAGTGATGGCTACGCATTACAGTTCAGCAGTGCTAGTGTGTGTCAGGGAGCCCAGCGGTGCCAATGTGTGCCCAGTGATTGGTAATGCACTAGAGTTTAGCTGTCCTTGTGTGCAGGGGAGAACCCAGCAGTGCCCGTGTGTGCCCAGTGATGGTTCATGCACTAGTGTTCAGCAGTGCTGGTGTGCCCGAGGGAGCCCAGCAGTGCCAGTGTGTGCCCAGTGATTGCCCATGCACTAGAGTTCAGCTGTCCTTGTGTGCAGGAGAGATCCCAGCAGTGCCAGTGTGTGCCCAGTGATGGCTCTTGCACTAGAGTTCAGCAGTGCTGGTGTGCGCGAGGGAGCCCAGCAGTGCCAATGTGTGCCCAGTGATGGCTCTTGCACTAGAGTTCAGCAGTGCTGGTGTGCGCGAGGGAGCCCAGCAGTGCCAGTGTGTGCCCAGTGATGGCTACGCATTACAGTTCAGCAGTGCTAGTGTGTGTCAGGGAGCCCAGCAGTGCCAATGTGTGCCCAGTGATTGGTAATGCACTAGAGTGCCGCAGTTCTAATTTAGACCCCCGTAATCCCGCTTGCAGAAAAGTGCCACAGTGCTAGCATGTGGGAGAGAGTCCAGCAGTGCCAGTGTGTGCCCAGTGATGGTTCATGCACTAGTGTTCAGCAGTGCTGGTGTGCGCGAGGGAGCCCAGCAGTGCCAGTGTGTGCCCAGTGATGGTTCATGCACTAGTGTTCAGCAGTGCTGGTGTGCGCGAGGGAGCCCAGCAGTGCCAGTGTGTGCCCAGTGATGGTTCATGCACTAGTGTTCAGCAGTACTGGTGTGCCCGAGGGAGCCCAGCAGTGCCAGTGAGCGCCCTGTGATTGCTTACGCACTAGAGTTCAGCAGTGCTGGTGTGCGCGAGGGAGCCCAGCAGTGCCAGTGTGTGCCCAGTGATGGTTCATGCACTAGTGTTCAGCAGTGCTGGTGTGCGCGAGGGAGCCCAGCAGTGCCAGTGTGTGCCCAATGATGGTTCATGCACTAGTGTTCAGCAGTGCTGCTGTGCGCGAGGAAGCCCAGCAGTGTCAGTGTGTGCCCAGTGATGGTTCATGGACTAGTGTTCAGCAGTGCTGGTGTGCCCGAGGGAGCCCAGCAGTGCCAGTGAGCGCCCTGTGATTGCTTACGCACTAGAGTTCAGCAGTGCACGTGCAGTACTGACTAGAGTTGAGCACTGCTCGTTTGGGAGAGTTTGAAGGTGAGTTTGGGTGAATATAGCAGAGTTCATCAGAGACAGCGCCCGGCCCAACAATGCTGTGAGCAACACGACGGAGCATCAGTGGACAAAGCCTCAGTTCATCGCTTTTATCCATGGTGAGTCATTATGTCTGGCTGAGGAGGGCAGCAGTGCGGCTAGACGCTGCTCGTCACCTTCTATGAATGAAGGAGGGCGCCCCACCCGCCCCACCCACCAGCCTTATGAATGAAGAGACAGAGTACAGCGATGACTGGCAGAGCGTGGCCCTGGCGGCGGTATGAATGACTAGTGTAACATACCGACTGGCTGGCACAGTTTCATCATCTCTCCAAGCTGAGCATTGGGGCTTCAGATGCTTGGAGGGCACATGCAGCCAAAGAGTGCCCTTTCGAAGAGACTTACACAATCTAATTCGAGAAGCTTCTTTCCCGAGAGAGGGAGTTCCAGATGTACATGCCCTAAATGTAAAATAGACTGCCTCCGACTGGTTTGTTCTTATCGGTTGGTCAAACAATATGGTTACCCAGCCTTGGCCCGTCCAGGTAAGAGCGGTGAAGCGTGAGGCCGGATTGTGGGGGAGGGGCGGGGGGGGGGGGCACTTTGATCGACGACAACGAGGGAAAATTAATTATTTATTTAATTATCCCTCCTGGTCGTCTGTCGAATCCCCACAACCCGCCCACACCACCCCGCCACTCTCACGTGCACGGCCCACGGCTGCTTAATTTTTGAAAGAGAGAGTGCCGGTTCCTGAAGCTCTGCTCAGATGCCTGCGAAAGGTGCAACTAAGCGTCGGTGCGCCGAATACTAAGGCTGGTAGGGGCAGATTTATGACGTCTGGCGCATCTCTGCTAATCAGCAGAGATGCGCCAGAAGAGTTGCGACGCATCTGCCCACCCGTGCGCCACCATTGATGCGCCGCATTTACAATGTGGCGCACCGTGGCACTCGGATGGGCAAATGCGTGACGCATCGCCTGTCGGAAAGGCGGCGCATTGCTGGAGTTGCGTCGCAAGCGCGACGCAGCTCCAGCAAGGCTCGGGGGTGCCCTATCCCTTACATGCTGCGTCAATCCTTACGCCTGCTTCAAGCAGGCGCAGGGTTTTGACGCAGCATGGCCTTAAAAGTGACTGAGTGTAATCTTGTAGATTTCACTCAGCCACTTTTAGGAGGCATTCCTGCGCCGGAACGCCTCCCCTGCTCCAGAACGCCTACATGTGGCGCAGGGCTTTACAACGTGACGCATCTGCCAGATGCGTCACGTTGTAAATACCCCGCAGCATGGCGCAGGATTTGTGCCGCCGCTGCGTCACAAAAGTGACGCAACGGCAGCATAAATGAGGCGCAATGGGCTCATAAATCTTCCCCGTAGTCTTTAATCCTCTACCACATACTCCCAGCCCCGGTGTGTCACCCTTACAGGTTCCTACTTCCTCCCTATTTAATGTTTTTTTTTTACCATCTTTCTTTTCCTCGGTCTTTCCAATCTCCGTGTTTTTCCCTCTAACTCGTTAAATATCTGATGTGGGACATACGTGCCGGTCCCCAAAAATAAGTGTCCGGCCCCCCACGGCAACCACCGGCTCAAGTTAAGCACTTTCATGCCGGAAGGGGAGAAGGACCTGTTGGGGCGGTATGGACAGATATGGTTGTATAAAAGTATATAGAGGATATTAATATCGACCTCCAATAATATTGCATCCACTGCATTGCCTCCCTCTATATCAGACGGCAACACAAAGAAATCACACGTCCTGACAGGAGGAAACTGGGCAGAGTTCTATATGCTGCTAATATATGGCTTATTTCCTTGAAAGGTGCTGGAGATAATTGGAGGCATAGTTTGCAGCATAAAAGAGGGTACATTCGCTGCAGTTAAGAAAGGGGGTGTTAGACCACAGTATAAGGGGAGAGTGCTTCCGTCAAGGTAAAAAGATCTTTTGTATATTATATACACTTTCCGTTTATGTTATGAAACATACTTGTGGTTTAATATTTGTCTTTTTTCTTTCTTGAATAATCAATAAAGATAAAGTAATTGAGATTAAAAAGAAGTAATGGCTTTTCTGCACGTGAAAAGTGATACCTTAGAAGTCACTAGAGGTGGGCAAGCTGCTGAAAACTCGAGCCAGGCTCGAGCCTAAAGCCTGGCTCTGGTTCAGCTCGAGAACCTGTTGGAACCTCAAGCCCAAATTCTGCCTGCCTGCCTGCCTCCCACCACCCAGGATGTGGCATAACTGCCAAAGCTGCTGATTGGGGAACTGGTGAAACAGGTTTGAGTTTCAGCGTCGACTCAACAACCTGTGATTTTGGGCAAATGACTTAATCTCCCCATGCCTATAAACAACGCACGTGTCCCAGTGTAATGTAATGGTGCCGATCTAAAGCGCTCCAATAGCTTCGGACCAAGTTTGCGCTATATTTTAAAAACTGCAGAAAAGTGCACCAAGAGGTCAAAACAAAGCCTTAACATAAGAAAAACAAAAATATACCCATTTACCAGCTGGTTTTTACAAAGTAGAACCTGAAAACCTGGGTAAAATGTGGATTCCCTGCTTAAATTGTGTGATTTTAGGCAAATATTTTATTACACCAGAACTCTTTTTTCTTCATTATCGTGTATGGAAGTACTTTCAAATATGTGAGTTCAGATTACCAAATGTACAAAACTATCACTTTTAATAAGTATGCATCAATGCAGTGCTATAATGTGATCTAGTAATGTCAAAGCTTCCATATGTTAAAGAAATACACATTTTATAAATTATGAATAGACTTTATTATATTTTACGTGATTTGTTGCATGATTCACACAGTAAAAATTTTCAGGACTTGGCGCGTACATGGGCTCCAAGATCCGATCCAGACTCTTGACTTGGCACTCCCTGCTAATTTGGTGGCTCGCCCATCTCTGGAAGTCACTATAATAAAAGATGGTGATTTAGTTACAATTTAATAAAACAGTGCTTAAGATTCAATTTATGTTTATTATTTTATAGATGACAAGCACTATGGCATCCCTAAGACTGCTTCGGGCACCTGGTCCAAGGCTTGGTGAGAGGAAGCGCAAGGCAGTACTTAGCTCAACAACACGATGAACTCTCGAAATATGTGGATATTAATCGGTCTTCACAAGTGAATCTTATTTCCAGTACTTCTGAGATACTCTAGACCATCATGGTCTGATCACCATGTCACTCCGCCAAGAATCTTTGTCCTATCTGAGAAACCCCACCATCTGAGGTGTGGCTAAGCTGAAGCAACGCGTAGCCTCATACGAATGTATGTTGCTATCCCACAGTCTTTTTTCCCGCAGGGAATCACAACGCGGTCGTTACAACAACCGCATTGTGATTCCGCATACCATTACTCCGCAAGTCGGAACAACAACTTGCGGAGGGGAGGCACTGGATGTTGGAATAGTATAATTTACTATTCCAACTCCAGTCTGTGTGGACAATAGGGAAGGTGTTGGATTTCAAATCTAACACCTCCCCCCCCCCCCCCCCCCGCAAGTCGTTGTTCCGACTTGCAGAGTAATGGTATGCGGAATCACAACGCGGTCGTTGTAACAACCACGTTGTGATTGCCTGCGGGGAAAAAGATTTGTGGTAAATTTTGTCTACCCCTCATGCACATGGCCTCTCCCACAGATATTGAAGGCTGAAGGAATTATGGGATTCTACAGCTGTCGTGCTCTTTGCATAGTTATAGATTCACTGCACCTGCCAGACAATTCACTGTTTGCTGCATAATTTGCAGATTGCCATATACAAATTCTCGTTCAAGCAGATCAAAATTTACAAAACAAAAGTAGCAGTTATGGTGCCATGGACTGGCAGACACTGTAAATGTGAAATGATCACCTTTCAGTTAGCGATTGTTGTACTCAGGTGTTAAACAGGTATAAATAAGGTGAACCTTTTGACCGTACGGTATTAATATGTGTTAAAACAGAAACATCATTTACCCTGCATACGAAACCACACATGTCATTACAACGCGGGCATTTCAATGACTGCATTGTTACATCACATGCCATTACAACTCAAGCCGTTACAGCAACTTGCTGTAGGGGGCAGAAGGTGTTGGATTTTAAATCCAACACCTTCCCTACTGTTGCCCAGACTGGAGTTGGAATAGTAAATTACACTATTCCAACATCCAGCGCCACCTACAGCAAGTCGTTGTAATGACTTGCATTGTAATGCTATGCTATGTAACAACGCGGTCGTTGTAATTACCGCGTTGTAATGGCATGCGTTCTAAACATATACGTTATAACGTGGCCTATTTGTGTCAATTTGACAAAATAAAACTGCAACAGAAGGTGCCACATTTGCTTCCGTTGCCTGTTTTTCTTTTAATTTACTTAATCAAGTCGCATGATTTGTACAGCCTTTGCCGCATAATTCCAGTGGCCATGCTCATTATTTGCCTTATGGGTCATGGTGAGGGCCTTAAACATTTCCCTGAAGGAGACAAGTAGCTAGTGTATCGGAGCCTTGTTCTGAAAGCTATGGTCCAATGATTTGAATCTACATGTAGTACAAACTGCTTAGTTCTGAACTTGTTCAACTTTACCTACGTACTGATTCCTACTACCCCCTCCAGGGGTAAAGGCTGTCAACCAGGACTCTCTGCTATCTCTGTCCTGGGCCTTTCTTTCAACCTGACTCCAGGTATAGCTCATCTCTTTGCAGTCAGTCATGAGGCCTCAGTGCCAGGTGTTTCTTTGCCTTCTTCTTTCCTTTCCCCCCAGCTCAGGGCTTGCCAGGTGGTGTTTGTTGGGGGCTTGTGGGGGGTGTGACCTATCCAGCCCCAGCATCTTTTAATGATTTCTTCATGAGCAGGGAGTTGGAAAGTCTGTTGCAATAGGTCATTGTTGCTGATGGTGTTTGGCCAGTGGATTTGGAAGATTGTTCTCAGACAGATGTTGAAGAAGCTCAGGACTTTGCTGGTGGTGGTCACTGTTGTCCTCCAAGTTTCTGCTCCATACAGAAGAGCCGATTTTATGATGGTGTTAGAAAGCCTGATCTTGGTTTGCAGTATTACATCCTTGGAGCTCCCGATCTTCTTTAGCTGATTGAAGGCAGCCCTTGCTTTGCCAATTCTTGCCTTGATGTTGGTATCTGTGCCACCATGCTTGTCTCTGACACTGCCCAGGTAGGTGAAGGCCTCAACCTCTAACAGTGCTGTAAGAGTGACTGCAGATGTGCTGGCCCTGTTTATTTTACAGAGTTTTATATAGCGCGAACTTGACCCGAATCGGGTATCAGAGCGCTTTACATAGCGCCAGTTACATTACATGAGGACATATTCATTTTTATTTTTGTTAGGCAGGGGGAGATTATGTGATTTGCCCACAATCACAGGATGTTCAGTGTTATTGCCGAGACTCGAACCAAGTTCCCCAGATTCAAGGTCGACCACCCTAGCCGTTAGGCCAACTCCTCTCCCCCTGTTAGCCTTCAAGATCTTGGTTTTTCCCCTGTGGATGTTAAGGCCAAATTTTGCTGATGTGGCTGCACATTGTTGGTCTTCTCTTGCATCTACTGGCGGGTATTGTAGAGTAGGGCCAGGTCGTCTGCAAAGTCCAGGTCGTCAAACTGTCCAAGGTGTCCACTGGATCCCATTTCTTCTCCCTGCTATGGGTGTCTTCATGATCCAGTCTATGGCCGGAATGAAGAGAAAAGGCGAGAGCAGACAACCCTGGTGGACTCCGGTCCTCACATGGAAGGCTTTCGTGAGTTGTCCTTCATGGACTATCTTGCAGGTCATTCCCTCGTTAGAGGTCCTGATGACTCCTATGAGTTTTGTCTGGCACACCATAGTGGTGTTGGAGATTCCAAAGGGTCTTCTGTCCACACTGTCAAATTCTTTCTCATAGTTGAAGAAGTTGACATAGAGGGTGAGTTCCATTCTATTGACTGCTCGTTATGACGTGCAGTCTTCAAATCTGGTCTGTGCAGGATCTATCTTTGTTGAACTTGCTGAAGATGGACTATAACATAAGAAGGTAACCTACATAAGTGAGATACAGTAATCCATCTAATTTAGAACCAGACCTGCCAACTGTGGAATTAATTTTACTGCGTAAGGAGGGGGGCTTGAAGGAGCGAGTCTGTTGTAGAGAGAGTAGTTTTGAACCCATCACCACTGGCAAACAATGGAAAGGGTGGGATGGCAAGGAGACAGGAAGGGGTTTAGAGTCCAGCACTCTCTGAGCAGACTACTGCCCCCCTCCACCCAAAAATATAAAAGAGAGAAACTTCTGAGGCTTCCACCGGCATCCAGGGGAGGTTGTAAAGCCCTCATGGACATTGGCTGCCCAAGCCTCTTCACAATGAGCTGGGAACCTGCTCTCTGCACGGGTTTCTGGCTTACTGTATGCACGCTGCGTGACATTGGTTCTTCACTGGGAGACCATCTTAAGAGAGCCGATATTGTGTGACACATTGGCGCCATTTGTGCGTTCGCAGGTCTCTAGGACCTTTGCTGTAATCACAAGGCCTCGTGGCCGGCCATTCAGACATGGCTGGATTAATATGGGAGATGATGCTGTTTAGTCTGGACTAGGAAAACTGTTCTTACGGCCAGTGAAGCTGAACAAATCATTGGAGCCTGTTGCCACATCCAGGTCACCATACTAACTTTGAGGCTTGCAGAACAGGTAGGAAGTAGAGCAGATTGGTCCCAGGAAGCCCTTCTCTGCCTGGCAATATTTGTATGAATTGGTCCCATAGAAGGCGGCCCTACTGCAGGGAGGAAATCTCTTCACAAACACGGTGCAGAGGCCTGACTCAGCATGGACTCTGAGTTTTTTCATGCATGTGTTTGGCAGGTGTTCTCTGCTGATGACATCAGGGGAAACAGGATCCTGCTTGTTTGAAGTGGTGGGGGGTGTTGTTTCTTCTGTGTGGCTTATGTTAGCACATCAAAGCACAGGGGCAGCCCCGCTGTAGCCTTTTTAAATGCATAGCGATGCGGTCTGCAGCAACAAAAAAACAGACAAAAATAAGTAGCTCTAAGTTGGTTTATTTCACATTTAATGGGCTCGCCTTACTTTTGTTTTTATTTTATCTTTACTTTCAGTTACTTGTAATGTTCGTTTCACACGATGTGTATAGTGCAGATAGAAAAATAATAGATAGGAAAATAAGCATTGGTGCAGCACACATACTAAGATCAGAAGAGCAGAATAATGCTGTTTCCATTTGTTGCATGAATCAGTGCGGGTTTTCACTTTACACCTACTCCGTTGTTATTACTGGATAAAAGTTGCAAAAAAGAACTGCTTTCTGTACATATTGCATATAGGAGATAAAGATCTGAGTGTGATAACGTGATGATTGATTTCATTTTTTAGATGTAAAATAGTCCCTCGGACATTACAGTGAATGTGCTTACTGGAAGGAGGCATGATACACCAAAAAGGCAATAGCATGAGGTGAGATGGTATTACTGCTTTCAACTGAGCCAAAGTCCACTCTGTATATCCTTTAATAATACATCTTGTAGAGAACTGTGCTTTCAAATCAAACATAAAAAGGAAGAGGCCTAGAAGAACTACCCACACATCGCAATGGCACGATTTAAGATGAATAGAGAACCAGATTACTGTATCTTTTGCTTTTTTTGTGGACATGGGCCAGATGTACAAAATCGCATGTTTGCGATTTCCAGATAGCACATTTTAGTGATTTGCTATTAAAACAAGCATTTGCAATGCAATAGGTCTCGCATTTGCAAGAGTTTAACCTCTTGAGTGCCCATGACGAGATGGTCTCGTCATGGGCCGCGGCTGCGCTGTGCCCATGACGAGACTATCTCGTCATGAACCCCGCCCGCTAATGAAAGGGCCGGCACAGGGCGGGGAAAGGGCGGGGCACTCAAGGGGTTAAGCTATGGGCATTGTAAATGGCAATGTCTTTTATTTATCTGTTTTGATAATTAACACTTAAACAAAAGGCATTGTCATTTACAATGCCTATAGCTCAAACTCTATTTCTAAGAAGCAGCCACCATTGTCCTGGGCTGCTTGGAACGTGAAAGCGTGCATGGCACACTGAATGTTGCAGGAAAGCATATCGTGCCTGCATTAATCTCATTAAAGAAAATAGTGCTTACAGACTAAATAAGACATACCGTGTAACAAAGAAGTAAAAGGGCCAGTCCTCATGGGAGGTTACAAATGAAGAAAAGGCAGTACTAAGGAGGGACTAACAATCCTAGTTACGAATCAGAAGCCAGCATTGATAAAGGACAATGACACAAGCCTATAAAAAATATGAGCGGAGAGTGGGCGGAGCTTCAAGTAAATACTCGAATCCAGCATGCCTCTCAGAGCAGCGCATGCGCAGCCCAGGATCGACCTAAAAATGCATGATGATAGATGCGGAGCTGTGAACTGCCCTTTTGCTGACAGGTCCAGATCAGCCATTGTAGATTTTAAAGGACAGAAAGGGAAACAGTACAATGCAGGTTGTTTTCATCACAGAAGCTCTCTGCAGTGATTATGAATGCGTTATAATACTGACTGGTGTTTTGATGAGGGAGAGAAGAAGTAGTTAAGTAAAAGGTAGAAAATTTCAATAAAGTTTAAAATATAAATTAAATATATTATTTTATCGGCATATTATAGTTAATAATTTTAGAAGATGCTTGGTGAGGCCCTTAATGATTATGAAAGGTACAATGAAAAATCTAGGATGTATGACGTTACAACGCATGCTGTTACAATGCATGCTGTTACAACGAAAGTTTTACAACGCGAGTGCATTGACAACGCAGGACATTACAACGCAAGTCTTTACATCGACTTGCACTAGATGGCGTGCTTACATTAAAAAAGTGTAATTTACTATTCCAACTCCAGTCCACGTAACAGTAGGGAAGGTGTTGGGATAGTAAACTACACTATTTTTAATGTTAGCACGCCATCTAGTGCAAGTCGATGTAAAGACTTGCGTTGTAATGTCCTGTGTTGTCAATGCACTTTCGCGTTGTAACAGTTTCGTTGTAATGGTAGTGCGTTGTAAAAGTTGCGTTGTAAAGGTTGTTCCCCAAAAATCTACCATGGGAAATGGCTACATTTCAGCTGCCTCTCGCACAGCCAGTGGGGAATTTGTCTTACTTGTTATCTAATATAATTGCCTCACTTGTACTTGATAGCACCCAGGCCTCTCGGTGCTCAGTGGAACAGGCTGCATGATGTACATGGACAAAGCAATTAGCGGCTCAAAGGATGCCAAGGAAAGGCTGGAATAAAAGAAGTGATAATGTAATCAGAAGCGGTGTGGATCAATGAAGAGAGGCGTTAATACCATGCAGCCCCAGGGACCGAAGGATGAATAGATCCGAATTGACAATGAGGGAAACGAAGGGTGAAAGTGAGAAGGAATCACACTTGGGCGGGAAAAGTGAGAACCAAAAGATGCTGATTGAAATAAAAAAACAAAAGAGAAGAAGTGAGCCTTGGACACATGATGCCTGCGATGAGAGATTTCCTTCCGGCTTCCCAGGCAAATAATGTATTCGTTCAGTTATACTGTATGACGCACACAAGGTTCAACAGATATGCTTGGTGCCTGGATATAAAAATACTGAAATACTAACTACCGCCTCTCAAAAAGTAGTCTGTATTAACATAATATGGTGTTTCCCTCCTTGGAATTAACAATTTTGTCAAATTCATTGCACAAAGCACTATAGCATCCTTTGGTGAAGAGGTAAACAAGATAAACCCGGCGGAGCGTGGCGCGCGCGCTTGGTGGGGGGCGGGGGAGCGCATTCCAGGCAGGGGAGCGGACCCTTTGAAGTGCGATGCCAAACGGATTGCATGGCGGCACGATGCGCGTGATTGTGCGCATGCTCGCCATGCAATCCGCTTTTCGGAGCACTTTTAAATGCCCCTTACAATAGTCTCGCTTTGCGATCGCTTACGCGATAGCAAGGCGAGACCTAAAAACGCCAACTGCAATGTACAACAGTGTGTTTGAAAAGTGTTAGCGATATGTAGAGGGTCGCAAATGGACCTGTCCCATCATTGTTTATGAGATAGGACGCAATTTGCGACCCAGTGTGAACGGCTACAATCACAGAGATGGTGGCCTGCTGAGGTCAGAAGACCACCATGTTTGTTATTGCTTTTTAAATAAAGCAATTTTCTATTGTAATACTACCTATTTTCCTTAAAGGTAAATGGGATATATTTAAAAAATAAAAATGAAAAGCAACCTTTTCATTTTTATTAAGAGTTGGCAGTGATCAGTGAGACAACTACCCGCTCTTAGAAAATGTTGGCTCCCACATTAAACAACAAACAAATGATGGACGGAATGCTGACAATGCAGACATTCTCCCCCAGTCAAGAGATCTGGGATAAATCCATCGTTCTTTTGCCCACTACGCCACCCCAGTTCAGTCATGGCCATATGCAAATCAGTCTTGACCCTGTGCCTCATGGGAACAGTCCAGCCCGAACTGCCAAGCCATGTCTTCCCTGGACCGGAATCAAGCATCCTAGGACCGGTTTCTGGCTATCAGCCGTCATCAGCCAGGATAGCTTGACTCCAGTGTCGTAGTGAGCATGGGACCCACGTCTGGGCATATCCATCCCACTTAGGGCGAAAAGCGTTACAACAAACAATTGATGGACGGAATGCTGACAATGCAGACATTCTCCCCCAGTCAAGAGATCTGGGATAAATCCATCGTTCTTTTGCCCACTACTTCCAGTCCAGGGAAGACATGGCTTGGCAGTTCGGGCTGGACTGTTCCCATGAGGCACAGGGTCAAGACTGATTTGCATATGGCCATGTCTGAACTGGGGTGGCGTAGTGGGCAAAAGAACGATGGATTCAACTCAGATCTCTTGACTGGGGGAGAATGTCTGCATTGTCAGCATTCCGTCCATCATTTGTTTGTTGTAACATTAAACAAGCATTTGCAATGCAATAGGTCTCACATTTGCGAGAGTTTGAACTATTACTATTGTAAATGACAATGCCTTTTATTTATGTCTTATGAAAACCTGCGCCTGTTCTACTGCCAGCCTTGCTTCTTGTAAGCAAGGACTAAAGTACAAGGAGCATGTTTAAGCACCGCTTGCAGGTTTTCAAAACACATAAATAAAAGGCATTGTTCTTTACAATGCCAATAGCTCAAACTCTCGCAAATGAGAGGCCAATTGTATTGCAAATGCTGGTCCATTGCAGCATCAATGGGTTTAATTTGCAGCTCCTACAATGGCAAGAATCTGTAGGCTGTGGATTCACCACAAAATAATCCCAAGTAAGCAGGGTCAGCTAGTGTGATGAATCAGAACATGGCAGGTCAGGTTGCGTGTGATCCTGCATGCCCCAAGAGGCCGGAATAAATAAATCTGGATGTCGAATCGTGGGCATTAGATAGGGCGGCATAGTGCTAGTGACCTGCAGTGAGGTGACCTTTTCACACTCACGTCCGACGCGCAGTGGGAGGCTAGTGTTAACTCCAGGGCAGGGTAAAATTTAAAACAAACCACTATGCACACTCGCGAAGGACGAAACCGCGGCTGTGCAGTCGGTGAGGCGGCTTCAACAGTACACAATACAACACAACACTGCAATATAGGAGCTGGGGAATCTGGCGCAAGCACAAGTGAGCACGGTGCTGTGCACACAGAATTCTACTACTTCATACACTGAACACCGCTCACCAGAGAGCTACTGCACTGCACGTACTGAAAGGCACTTGAAACACCGAAGAGCACTGCACGGCAAGGCACGCACATAGCCGTGCCTACAACCTGAAGCGCGACATCCCTGAAGCGGGCACCGCGCTGATAAAATATGGGCCCCACAGCCTCCTAAATTTTACAAAATAAAGTTACGTCTGTGCAAATAAAGCATGCCACACACGCTGCCTGCTCTTTCAGACATTAGGTGAAATAGCAGTAGCAACCTGGGCCGACACAAGCAGAAAACGCAGGACGGCAGGAAATAGTGGAGGAGGGCACAGCGAGCCAAGTCAAAACAAAATAAGTAGTGCGCCAAACTACCTAAATGGTCAAAAGTGAACTGATCCTTGTAATAGGGTCAGTCTCCAGGGAGGAAACAAATAGCCAAAAGGCGAGACGAAGACACCTAAGGCACCATAGAAAAGCAAGATTTTAGGAGGGGCACTACAAGTAACCAATTAAGAGCGAGGGGTGTGGCCAAAGTCAATACACTGATTACGGCATGTCTCCTGACAGCACATGCACGGTCTAAGCTCGACCTAAAAATGAGAAGGGATCCTTTCGGGACCCCTTCCCTTTTGCAAATGGCTTACCACCAACTTGATCCCCAGTCGCAAAACATTCCTACATACCAGTGCGACTTACTATTAGGAAGGGACGCCCTTAACACGCCCCTTCCTAATAGTGACTCGCAAACCCTATTTTGCGAGTCGGTAACAGGTTACCAACTCACCAAATAGGGTCTGTACATGCCAAAAAGCATTTTACCAGTTCCAAACGGCCAATGGGCCGTTTGCGAGCAGTAAATTGCTTCGTACATCTGGGCCATGGTGTTGTAGACTGCCGGCTGACTCCAGGTAATGTGAGACACTGCAGGCAGGACTTCCTTTTGATCAAACCACATGTTGCATTCTGGAACTTGTAGTTCTCTTACAAGATTGTATGTATGGGCTTAAAACTCCTAGCCTGGAAAATGCTGTTGGATAAAAAAAACGGTGCTTTCCTAATGGGTGTCACAAAACAAAGGGCCCCTAAATAGCTGTACAATACCTCTCACTACCCCATGGCATGTTATGAGGCCTGCTTGTAGAGCGCTTTCTGCTGCTGTAAGCACCAGCCCCCAGAGGAAGGTTACCATGAGGTGTAATGCTAGCATGGAACGGGGCCCTGTCCCTCGGCTGGGAACTAAAACAAGCATAGCCATAATCGGGGAACTGCACCCTTCACACCCATGTGTCCAGGTACCACTGAACCTGCTGCACTCATGATTACCACATCCCTGATGTTTGTCATGGGCATATTTGGTGTGAAAATCTACAGTTTGTAGTTGTTGCTCGGGAGGAGCCTAAAATAATCCACCTGTTGAAAAAGTCATTCAATGTAACATTTCTCTGACCAGACAATTCTAACGAGGGGGGGAAACGGCGCATCTCTCTCGTGCGTAATTTTTTCCATACCGAAAGTACCTTTTTTTTGCACTTCGCACACCTGAGATTGTGGAAGTTGTCCAGCATTAAAATACAGATTTATAGCCATCTGAGTGGATGTGTCGAGTGCGTTGAAAAGTAAACAATCACGTCTTGACTCTTCTGTAATTCAGGTTATTTTATTTATTTATTTGTGCATTTTATAAAGCGCTATGAAACCTGTAAGATTACTTCAGAGCGCTAAACAGTTAGCTTCCCATACTACTGTTGATATACAATTCGTACAGACACTAAACGGAATGTTGGCGTTCCTTGTCTCAGGTAGGCTTAACTTGTTCCATAGTTCCTGTGCTCACGCATCCCGCGGGCCTGGGCTGCGAGTGCCTTGTTTTGTATATCCCCAGCGACTCGGCTTACCCTTGCATGATTATTTCCACACCGATTGTACCCCTTTTTTTATCACTTTGCATACCTAGAATTGTCAAAGTTATCCAGCATTAAAACACAGATTTATAGCCATCTAAGTGGACGTGTTGAGTGCTTTGAACAGTACACAATCACAATGTACTGTCTCTTCTGTAATATTGTCTGTAATTCGGTGTATTCATTCATGTGTACGTTTTATAACGCGCTACGAGCTACTTGTAGGATTACTTCAGAGCGCTAAACAGTTAATATTTTACCGCTTGATTTCCAAACTACTGTTGCTATATAATTTGTGCAAACAGGCTGTAAACGGTATTTGGTGTTTCTTGTCTCCGACAGTTCCCTGCATCCCACCAGCACGCCCAGTGCTTGCATAGTTTCCCCCGATAACGCGAGGCCTGCCTTTGGAAGGGCAGCGGTGTGCAATGGCCCGAGGAGCCTTATCTCGGGGAGGGTCACACAGGGACATGCCTGGTAACTGGTGACCTCGGGTCGCCATCTCATCAGAGGTCATCCCTCATTCCCAGAGCGTGCTGTGGGCCTGCTAACCTTCCAGAGGCGGCCTGCTGCTGACAGACGCGGCAGCAATCACGTGCGAGCGCGCGCTGACCACTTGAAGCTCTCCACAGCCGCAGTGTCTTAAAGATACCCTATCTACCTATCGAGAATCCACTTCTCGGTTTATGGCTGTGAATTCCGGCCAAGAGGTTGCAGTGCGTACCCATTACTTCCGGGTTGGGGGTTTGAATCAACAAAAGGTTGCTCTCAGTTAAGACCATACCTCCTTTGAACCAGGATGAAATGTGGGCATTTCGAGACTAATCCTGGATCTCTCCTACTAGGGTCCTCCAGCTGTGATCTCAAAGAGCAGATTTACTAAGTTACAGCACAAATCACCAGATCAGCTGTTCACTAGGGCGGAGGAGCGTAGCCCCACTGCTTTCTCGCAGTGCGAAAAAGCCAAAACATAAAATGGAAATAACTAAAAGTTATTATCTGTTTCCTTTGCGCATTACGGGTGGGCGGGTGAGCGGGGCTGCTCTTCTCTTTGAGCAAGGCAGGGGAGGAGTGGTTTGCCCACTCCTGAGTGCACAAAGTCCGTTTGGTCGGCCCTCTTGGGCCTCCGAAACCAGTCATGTGCACTCTGCCCTTCTCCGTTCAGGCTGCGGCGGCGGCCTGGCCAATAACAACGCTCCTTGCAGTGTTGTGGTGGGCTTCGGGGAGGGAGCCTGGCTGCCTGCTTCCTGTCCCTGACGGAGGCAGGAGAGCAGGAGCCGAGAAGACACAGGACCCGACGCGGCGGAAAGGTACGTTTATTTTAATTAATATTATTTTTTTAATTTTCCCGCGCCCCCCCCACAACTCCCCCACAAATTCTACTGTGCACCCTCGCGCCCACCCTCCCACCCGTGAGCAATGCCTGCCACTACTGGAAGCTGTGCTGCATGGTGCTAGGGCTTAAGAGCAGTGCAGGGATATATTTACTGATAATGGCCTGTCCAGGGCTTTAAGTGGGATGAAAAAACTGGGGGGTCTCTCAAAGGGTTGTGGTCGATGTAATTAAGGGTGTGGCTTAAAAACATCTACGCTAAAAATCTGTGTTTAGCATAGTGTGCCGCCCGACTGGTATTTAGCTGTTTCTATCATTGCATCCAGATATCCAGATACAACAAGTAACAATACACATCCAACAAGCCAGGACTATTGGCTTTGCCATTGTTAGTTGCATAAAATAAAATTAGCATCAACTATGGCTTCGTTGTATACAGTATTGAAATAATTTCCATTCTGAAATGATGAGGCTGTAAAAAGAACTAAATCGAGTTACTTTGATGTTACCTCAAAGACTGCAAAGAGTGGTCTTGCTACAGAATTAATATAATTTTTTTCACCCTGAGAGTGAGTCAAAAATAAAGAGCCCGATAGGGCCCCCCGTCTCAGCACCTGCTTTTTAGAACTGCCTGGGTTGAGCACCCGCAGGACCCGGCCCGCTTAAAGCCCTGCTGGGCCTGTCGATACTCTCTTCCTCTGCGCTATTGCCCCACCATGCGGCCACACATATCTGCGTGTCTGCTGTCTGGCATAGGGTTTTGTACTAGAAGTGCACCCTTTCAGCACAAAATACTATGCCCTGACAAATTACAAAAGAGTGCGCACATTGGATGTGTGCTGTACAGTACAGCATGCATGGATGGACAAATCTACTAAGGGGCCGATTCACAGAACTAACAAGACAAAATCCTAAACTTACTACTTTTGGTATTCACAGAAGGGATTTAGTAGTAGTAAAGTTAGGATTTTGTCTTAAGTTTGACTTAAGACAAACTTAAGACAAACTTAAGACAAACTTAAGACAAACTTAAGACAGACTTAAGACAGACTTAAGACAAACATAAGACAACATCCTAACTTAAGTCTGTCTTAAGTCTGTCTAAAGTTTGTCAAGTCAAATTTAAGACAAAATCCTAACTTTACTACTACTAAATGCCTTCTGTGAATACCAAAAGTAGTAAGTTTAGGATCTTGTCTTAAGTTAGTTCTGTGAATCGGGCCCTAAGTTTTGACGCAACACAGCACAGTAACTTAAGTCTCTGCACTGGGATGTATGACGTTACAACGCATACATTTACATCGCGGTACACTACATCGCGGTTTTAACAACGCAAGTCGTTACAACGACTTGCGCTAGATGGCGCTCTAGGACAAGAAATAGGACTTAGGAGTAGTATAATTTACTATTCCAACTCCAGTCTACGTACAGTAGGGAAGGTGTTGGATAGTAAATTATACTATTCCTTGTCCTAGAGCGCCATCTAGCGCAAGTCGTTGTAACGACTTGCGTTGTAAAAACCGCGATGTAATGGCATCGCGATGTAATCCCCGCGTTGTAAACGATGTTTCCCCTCTGCACTGCATTGTGTCACGGGGAGAGAGAAAAACATCACCATATCTAATAAGCAATTACACTATTTTTCTTTCCCCCAGTGCAGGTGCATTTTAGACTGGCATACGCCAAACACACATGCACACACTAGAGGTGAGCGAGCCCACAAATTACCAGGGAGAGCTGAGTCAGAGCCGAGCCCATGCACGAGCAGAGCCCTGAAAATGTTCAAAATGTAAATCATACAACAAACATTGCGAAAAATATGATACTGTCTTGTCAATTTTTTTTTTTTTTACATTTCTTTAGCTTGGCGATGCTTTGACATTAATATGACACATTATGACACTACACTGAGAAGTACATATTAAAAGTTAATGTAGAACCTGTACGTGGCCCGATTATGATAGAAAAACATTATAGGCTAATAAATCAAACAGAATAGGTTTTTGTACAACTGGTAATCTGAACTCATATATTTAAAAGGGCTTTCATATCAGATAATAAAAATGTTAGTGAAATAAACAATTGTCTACGGTAACACAATTCAAGTGGAGAAGGCGCAATTCATCCTGTTTTTTCTTTGTACCAAGCAGCCGATATATGGGAATATATCTGCCATTCCTTATTATGATGCTTTCCTTTGACCTCTTTGCACATTTTTGTAGTTTTTATATAGAGCAAACTTGACCCCATGGTGTTGAAGTGCTTTGCATGAGGACTAGTTAGATTACGGAATGTTATATTCATTATTTATAGGCAGGGGTAGATTAAATGATTTACACACATACACACACACACGCACGCACGCACGCATGCACACTCATACCCCATAGGGTTTTTTTTTACTGGAAGGATACCCTTTCATTACAAAACCTATGCTTTGACATAATTTAATACTTTCCCCACTTTTTTATGTGTGCTGTAGAGTTCAGTACAAATGAAAGGTTTGAAAAGTGCGGAGACTTTCAAAACTTGCTCCACTCTTACATATGCCTTAAGGAGGTATCAGTTTTTGGTACATACCCCTGTCTAAAAATGTTAGTATATAGGGATCTGTGTCAAAATCCATAGAGGTTGCTTGGGAACGACCACGTACCACCCATGGGATGCTCCCTCAATGCACAGTAGTACGTAGGGCTACTTTATCTTACTTTAGGCAAGTTTCCAATACAAATCATTATTTGTATTGGAAAGTAAGTACCCTTTCAAGAATTTGCTTCACATTGCTTGACTTTGCAGCAATGCAAAGTACTAATAAATATTCCCCAATTGTCAGTGTGTACTCGACAGCAGAAACGTGAGCCTTCAAATTGGGAGAGATCACAGCCTTTATTTGTTCAATATAAACATGAAGGGGCTTATTTACAAGCCCCTTGTGCCACCCCTATGTCACTTTTCCAATGTTAAAAATGACGCAAAAGTGGCGCAAGGGGCTTGTAAATAATCCCCGAAGTGCTTTTTTGTCATAACGGGAAGGCATAACAAGGGAGCTGTGAATGAGAGTGGGCTACATGCCATTTGGGCCTAAGCCGAACGGAAGACAAGAGTGCGGCGGTAGCATCTGCATAATAATGTCATTGCGCTGCAGCAGCACCACGTGCAGTGCCACTGGGTCTTCTTCCATCCTAATAAAGGCAACGCTGCTCCATACCACACTTTAAATTGTGCTGCGGCTCTGTGGAACTATTTCTGCAACCATTTATACAGTAGGGCATACATTTAGCAAGCAGGTCACCTGGTTGTACCAACTAACCTAATATGTGGGGGGATCCCGGTAAAACCACGAAAATGGCTAACGCTTACTACAATGTGTTTACTGGTCAGACAGCGAAATGGGAGCCGCGAAGAGCTCAGAAGGGAAGGGTTGATCCCCATCCAAGTCATAAGAACAGGTCAGAGCCACCAGGGACCAAACATTTCAGGTCAAATTCTTGGCAGGCCAGATCCTTGTTTGAACATATTAAATTCCCAGGATGCAAGTTGTGGCCACTTTAAACGGAAGTTGCAGCATCTTCATTGTCTCCTGACTCAAGTTGTGGGAGCAAGTTATTCTGTGCACATGAGGTATTATGCATGCTCATGAGTTGACAGCTGCTTGGCTTCCCCTGCACCATTGATGTGGATCCCTTTCGGTCCCTCTCATTTCCAAACAGCAAGGCAGGTTTACACTCTTTCCTCTACCACATCTAAATGTTGTTACTGTTTTTCCTGAACACTACACTCGTCTTTCATATGAACCTAGCCATCATATAGACTTTTTTCCACCAAGTAGTGCAGGAATAGGCCACCTCCCCTGGAGTTTTCAGACCTTTCGTTACCGGGGTGTGACGTTCACCATAAGGATAGGGACCTACTTGATGAAAATGTGGAGTAACAGCCAGAGCTGATGACTTTGGAGCTGGGGAGCCAGGTTCAAGTCTCGGCGTCGGCTCAACAGCCTGTGATTCTGGGCAAAACACTTAATCTCCCCGTGCCTACCAAAATTGAATGTGTCCTTGTGCAATGTAACTGATGCTCATGTAAAGCGCTCCAAGACCTTCAGGTCAAGTTTGCGAGGTATAAAACGTAAAAAAAAAAAATATGGCAAGACCCTGACTTTGATTTGGCAATTCATTCACTTTTGGATACAACTACCCCTATAGCCAATGGGCAGGGTATCGATCGCAAAGATGCTAGTTCTCCTGAGGCTTTTATATCTTTTTGCAGCTTTGCCAGTGATTCCCACTAGATCCTTCTTTAGAAGCCTGAGAAGTCTGGAATCCGAGCTTATATGTGGACCCGCCAGTAAACAGGTCTTGGTTCCCATGCTTCAGGGCCCTATGCTCGAGGGGGCACTTGGGGTGCTGGACCTGGAGCTATATGTTGCAGTAGCTCAGCTGCAGTGGCTTATGCAATGGATGGCCGGAGACAGGACTGAGGAGAGTAGATTGGTTCAGGCGGACTTTGGAGGCATGGAAGCGATGGAGTGGCTGCTTACACCAGGAGGCCCAGCTAGAGGACTTGGTAAGCTTGCGCGTATTGCTAAGCTCATCTGGGTCCGATATGTACAACCCAGACATACACTCCTCCCCTGTGAGCCGCAGCTGCCCCTCTGGAGCGTGATTACCATGAGGAAATTGCTTAGGGTTCATGATTCTTCTCCATGGCGAGAAGCGGAGATAACACAAATGGGTGACTTATACAGTGACAGTCTCTACTCCCCTTCCAGGGCCTGCAGGACCGTCACGGACTTGGGGCTGGCCTCTTTGTTCCGTACAACGCACTTGTGGCAGTAATTGGCGATATGTGGTCGATGGCACAGGCTGAACCAACACTGCACCTAGGCTGGCAGTGTTTCTTAATGCAAGGGTTAGGCCGTAGGGCGATATCGGTGCCTTTACTCTGAGCTACCGGCAGGAAACACAGAATATATGACGCAAGACAAATCCAAATGGGATGACTGCCTAGGCATGACATTGACCACCAAGCAATGGACCATGGCCTTGGAGCACGTAAAACTATTTTCACGCAAAGCTCGTCTGAAATTCATGCAATTTAATTATTTGCATCAAACCTATCTCACTCAACACCACCTCCATAGAATGTTTCCAACAGTATCCCCAGCCTGCCAGAGATGTGGCGATGCAGATGCCACATTCCTGCACGTGGTCTGGATGTGCCTGCCATTGACATGAACATGGACCCAGGTTATGGAACACATATCGACAGTGATAGATCCCATCTGTTATGGCTCTGAGGGATCAAAAAAGGCAACAATCATTATCTCAAGCTGGTTGGTCTTGCACTGATCCTCTTCAAGCGCTTCATTGCCATGGCTTGGTAAGCGCCACACCCACCTATGATCAACTGCTGGCTACAGGTGACTCGCAAATGGGCTCTGGTGGAGGTGGACGCCATGACACATGACCAACGATTGCGGGGGGAGGGGAGGTGACGGCACAGCTACACTTTGGGACACCTATGTACTCAAATTGTTTGACAAACTGAATGCACCCTCCCCTTAGATTGCAGAACCTGCTACAGTGTGCCTGCTGGGCGACCAGATTGAGTTGACGAGCGCCCCCCCACACACACATGCTCATTCTGACTCACTGTGGACCCAGCGTGTTCAGGGGTGACTTCTGTGGAACTCTGCCCCTTGCCCACCCAGTGCGGCTCCTCACCTACGCCCCATGTGTGCAGCGTACTCCTTATACACACTATACCGCACTCTGTGTTCGCTGCATAGAGCAGCTTGAGCCAGAGATTTTAAATGGACTTGTTATGCATACATTGGCTACTCCTCTTCGAGACAGGGTGCCATAAACTAATCTGTGTTATATTCTTATTCCCCTTATGTGCCCTGATACCCTATGCGCTATTGTATGTTGTGCTGTCAAAGATACTGTTCCTATGGGCACAATGTGACGTGCATGATTACTGAACTGCTGACAATAATTATTGCCGTATTCTGTACAATTTGCAGTGATTTTGATTAAATGCGAAAAAATAAATAAAAAATAATAATCATAAAGACCTTTTCTTTTGCACCTACATTTGTAGTGTCCACGAAAGAAAGAAGGCATTTTTATCAACCCTTTGTCTTTTTCTGTTGAGTGCTTACAAAATATTCTCCCCGTACAGTGTCGCCAACTGGAGCATGTCAGCAGAAGTGAAATGGCTCAGAGTTTTCAAAGCCCAGCTCTACTACAGATGTACTGTTTGATCTTATGCCTATCATTGTATAGTCCCTGTCTCTGCTTTACTCTCTTACTCATTTACCTGTTTTTTTAGCAATTTATCAACAGACGACTGTGATCAAGGGAGCTCCCCCTTTCCTAGCCGAAGATGCCCTGTGTCTTACTGTACATTGACACAGTATTCGTCAAGACCTCATGTGCATGGGCAGCAGCACATATTTGGACCAGAAACCTCAAAACCTCACGCATTTCACCCAGATTCCCCCAAGCAGGCGCAACAAAAAACCAACGTGTTTTTAAGTTTTGAGTATTTGCTCCTCTTTACGTATTGTAAATATAATGAAACCAATATTTCTTTAATTCAATATTTTCTGAGGAAGACAGTTGTCCAATATTAATTTTGAATAAAGTCTTTATTAATTTCATAAAATATGGTTCTTATGATGGTACAGTAACCAAACAGTCGACACATGTTTAGCACTCTGGTCAGTACGACCTGGGCTTTCTCAAGGCTTTCTTAGTCTCAATTGAAAATGTGTGCTCGAAAATGACTTTGTGAGGGATTCAACCCGGGATTTCTCTTCCGACTAAAAAACGACATATACTTGCTTTTAAATTCTTTGAAGAATTCTATGCTGTAATGCACAAGATTTTCAATTGAGACTAAGAAAGCCTTGAGAAAGCCCAGACAACTGTCTTCCTCAAAAAATATTGAATTAAAGAAATATTGGTTTAATTATATTTACAATACGTAAAGAGGAGCAAATACTCAAAACTTAAAAACTCGTTGTTGAATATGAGGCTGGAGTGGTCTAGGTCCTCGAGTATAAACTCCCCATAAGAAGATTCAATTGAATAAAGGCAATATAATATCCAGCTGAAGGATTCTTGGACCTCGCTCCATTTCTTCTTCGCAACAAAAAACCAACACCCTATTCAACCATGCAATCTGAAAGGACAACCAAGAAACCAGTGCTAATCAGAGTGCTTCGCAGCACTCTCCATGAAATGAAGCTCTGTGTATAGGATACAATGAAATGCAACACAATAACTACACGGGTGCACAAATGCATCAGTAAGAAAGTATCAATAAGAAACGTTTGCCCCAGTGGCGGCTGCCTCGGAACGAGGGTGGTAGGGCTGTCGGGGGGGGGGGGGGGTGGAAATGGATATAAAAAAAGAAGAATACAAAATAAACGTACCTTTTCCTTCGCCGCCACTGCCGCCGCTCCTCCATACTCTTCACTTCTGCTACAGCACCGGAAGCACTCAGGCTTACAGGTTCTCCCAGCTAATCACAACACTGCAGAAGCAGCTTCCTGATTGGTCTGAGCGTTCAGGCACTGCCTGGGAAGGCTGGTCATGTTCTCCACGAGGCTGTCCAACACAGCCCAATAGAGAACATGCCAAGTGCGCATGACGGTTTGGCCAGCCCCAGAGGCCAGCCAAACTATCATGTGCACTTAGAGGAGTGCAAACAACTCCTCACTCTGCTTGGCGTCACGGAGCCCAGCCCCGCCCCCACCTGGCTCCGAGTGCTGCATAGCAAAATAAAATGATAATAACGTCCTATTATCATTTTCTTTTTCTTTTGTGCACTGCTTAAATAGCAGTGGGGCAACGCTCCTCCACCTTAGCGGAGGAGCCGCCACTGGTTTACCCCCCCCCCCCCACCCCCCAAGGGTAGCTCTGTGACAAACCCTTGCCAGCCAATGGAGATGTCCCCACGGGATCACTAGTCACAATCAGCTATCTCAATTATCAATCCTGAGGCAACAATCATTGGGAAGGAACCGCCTTTTCCACCGCCCAACATGTCAAAGCTAAAACCCTTGAAAAACCAAGACAAACATCCTGAGGTTTTGTAAGGTGGAGCAACAATATGCACCGAATCTTCTCGCAAGAGAGCATGCTCCCCCTCTAACAGCAAATATACAGGTAGAATTCGTTTAAAACTTTCTCTGAATAGAATCCCATTCAGAAATATTTTTACAAAGGAGAGTATAGTAACTTTTTATATTAGGTTTTACCTAGTTATGAATGATGAGATGAAATCGCAATATTTTGGGGATTTTTCAACTAGATTACTTGAAAATTGAGCAAAATTGGTAACAGTCTGAACCGCTTCTAGATTAAACATTTTTAGATGTATGTGCTCTTACAGCACTTTTGGAAAACATAACTACTGAAAACAGTTATTAGATGCTCCCCACCATCACGGTGTAGTGTCTCTCAAAATCCTTTAAGAATCCTCGTAAATAACCATTACGAGAAGCCCCTTTATAACCGCCATATGTCGGTAAAACACTATAGACATGCCACATAGCCAATCTAAAACATCCCCAGTTCACTATGAATTAGCTACATACAAAAGTCTCTAAAGGTCATTTCTCCTAAAGTTGTCATGAACGCGCCCACCATATAAATAAAACTATACACAGGGCCACGGGAATTATGCAGCAGGAGAGGGCCAAAGTATGTGGTAGGATTGAGTAAATCATGTGGCAAGAAAAGGCAAATTATGCAGCATAATGCAGCACATTTTGTAATAGTATTACTTCGTTATTTAGTCATTTTTAGGTCGAGCCTGGGCAGCGCATGCGCTGCAATGCGAGGCTTGCTGTATTCAGGTAGGAACTTGAAGTTCCGCCCAAGTCCCCTCATCTTCTCAATTGGCTCCTGTTACTGTCCTTCTACATCGTTGCTTTTCATTCATGAATAGGCATAGTAGTTCCTCCTTGGTACTGCCTTGTCTGCATTTGTAACCTCCCATGAGCAGGACTTTTTGCTTGTGTTGTTACACGGTCTGATTTAGCTAGGCTGTGAGCACTATTTTCTTCAATGATTTACCCCTATTCCACCCACTATGTGCTTCCCTACAAGCAGCATGCCGCAGGCTTTCATTTAAATGACTAATGGCGGTCCGCTTTAACTAAAGCAGGTGCGTTTCTTTATTTATTTACTTTAGCAGCGCATTTTTTTAAGTATAGTGGCCGCGCTTATTTATTTATTTAATTTGGCAGCGCGTGCCACTTTAACTTTAGCGGCAATGCTACAAAACATTTATTTTTTCAGTGAAAGCCCCCATACCATGGTTTCACTTACATAGTGGCTGTGCCCCTTTCTTTTGATGCTGTTGCCCTATTGAGGTTACAGTGAGCCACATCTAAAGAAAGGGGTGTGCACACCATTAAAGTAAAAGCACGGTATGGGGTGCTTTTACCCCCCCCAAAAACATTTGTTTGCGAGCAAATTTTTTGGGGGGGTAAAAGTAACCCATGATGTGCTTTCACTTTAACGGTGGCCAAGCCCCTTTCTTTAGTCGTGGCTCACTGTAACCTGAATACGGCGAGCAGCGTCTAAAGAAAGGGGCGCGACCACTATGAAAGTGGTCTCACATTTGCAAGAGTTTGAGCTATTGGCATTAGAAATGACAATGCCTTTTATATGTGTTGATTTTGAAAACACATAAATAAAAGGCATTGTCATTTACAATGACAATAGCTTACACTCTCGCAAATGCGAGACCTATTGCATTACAAATGCTTGTTAAACTTGGTAACATTGTATGGGCATTGGTTGCATCTCATTAGTACCAGTTTCACCTCCAAATATATCAATAGGTACAGAAAGGTGACCAGTCCAGCTTGGCAAAGGGCTTTCGACTGCGTGGCAACACGTCTCACTGTATTTATAGTAACTTTTGAACCATTTTAGCTAGAAACTATTTTTTTATGTTAAAATCAGCAGATTATGAGGCAGATAATGATTTATTTGGTAAATGCGGCAAATCTATAACTATGCAAAAATTGCCACGACCGCACAATCACATTATTCCAGTGGCCCTGACTATACTCCTCAAAAGTCACAGAAAATCTATGCAGTGCCGAGTTTATAAATACCTACATAACAGTAGCGGTCCGTAGAGGGAGTTCGGTGGGGCAGTGAGGCGGGGCGGGGAAATGTAAACACCGGAATATGGATGAACGGAGATAAGTACACATTTAAACAAATAAAACGAATTCCTTTGCGCATGCAACGAAATTCGTTTTATTTATTGCTTGGCACTTTCCCACTGTCTCACTGATATAGCAAGTACGTAATATAGCAGAGGATCACAAGAACCCCTGCACAGCATCCATTTTCATATGTTGCCATCATGGTGCCAGCATGCTTTGCCCTTTGTTTTTTATAAATGTGGGATTAAAGAGGGCGGTTGAGGGAACCATGAGGGAATCACGGGATACCACTTCCCAATATTCATGAATTACAGAGAAGATATCAGGGAGCCCAACTAAAAGAGTGTGAGGTTGCCACAGTATTCTCTTCCCATCAAAGGAAAACACATACAAAGCAATTACAAGATAATGACACTCATGCTTCAAATCCATGTGAAGATATTTCTTTAAAAAGGATGGAGACCCACACATACTTCCAGTGGCGTCCTCCATCATCGGATACCTGTCTGCTACTACAAATGATGGTTTATGCCACTGGCGGCTCCCCTGAGGGCACTTAGTGTTGGGGGCCGGTCCTTCGCTAAGGCAGAGCAGTGAAAAAGGGAAAATTAAAATGATAACAAGGTTATTATTATTTTATTTTTCGTTTCTGCAGAGCTGGGTTAGGGCGGGCGGGGCTGGGCTGGTGGTTCTGTGAGGAGGAGTTTACTGTGCACACTAAGTACGCACAGTCCTCCGTACTTTGCATGTTTCCCCACCAAGGCTGCATTACTGCCTGGGTAGGGAATATGCACAGGCTCCCTTTCCCAGTCTGAAAGCCGAACTTGCAGCATTGTGATTGGCTATGGGGAACCTGTGAGCTTCCGGACTCTTCAACGACGAGGGAGAAGAAACGGAGGTGGCCACTGCGCGAGGATGTAAGTGATTTCTTTTTTGTTTTTGAATATTTTGTTTCCCCGCCTGCCCCCCTGCCCCTGTTCCCTGCCAGCCGCCACTGCTTAGTGTGGTGGAGCACATTTTATATTCTTTTTGGTGACACATCACAGTGCATTATGATATTCACCTAGTGTGGTTGTATTAGTATATATATATTTAAATATATATATACATATTGATATTAATATCAAAGTATACAGTTATTGAAACCAAAACATCAACACCCATAATATTGTTAAGCCTGTAGTTAAAATTAAATTACCCAAAATATTGATTCCATAATATAGGTATACAAAAATCTCTAAAGTTTTTTGCATCTGTAGGGGGTTGTGATATATCAAAATTGTGTTTTTTGAAGTCCTTATTTCAAGCATGAGGACCGAGGGGAGCTCTAAGTACGTAGATGAGACCTCCGACAGACAGTTGGCAATAAGTACTAAATGTGAAAGTGTCATTGAGTCTGTTCAATAGTGCTGGATAGCCAGTGCCTGCAAACAGGTCTGAGACAACCCAACTCAATGCACAGTGTCCACCCTGGAGGCACATGGGGAAAAAACCTTAGAACGTCCCTGCTCTAGAAATGAAAGGATCTTGGACTAGACCATCCGTAATGCGATGAGGCATCAATACTTTATCCGGGAGACACAGGTAAAGGTTCTGCCATCTCACTGGATATAAGAAGGAGTCTGCATATTTAAGATTGCTGAATTGCCACTGATGAAACAGCAATGCTAGCACTGCTTCCTTTTTTCTCACCTTGACCAGGGCCAGGGAAGAGTGGGTGCGCTATACAGGCACTGAGGCCACTCCTTAATGCGGCAACTCTCCCCCGTGCTCCTGGATCCAGACACCAGCAAACTGTCTGGAATTGCATAAAGGTTTACAACCAAAGTCCCAAAATTATGGTATACCAGTTTGATTACCTCTCAAACTCACTTAACCTCTGGGTCCTAAAACATTGGAACGGTCTGGTTTAAAGTGCTGGCAAAGTGCCTGCTCACAATCAACAAATTGGAAGCAAGAGGTGAAAAAATGTGTCTTTACATATAGACACAATGTGAATGGGAGGGTTGCTTGAGATCAGACCATGGTGGTCCTGCAAATTTACAAAATCAGTTGTCTGCATACTGAAAGGGTAGGCAAAATAGTGTATTTTTCCCCGAGTAATAACAGTAGTTATCATGAAAATTGCATGCATTACTATTGGTCAACATTGTGTCTTATACTGTCTAAACTTGATTACGCCAATGGCCTCTACCACCAGTGACGGCCCGTGTAGGGCGTTTTACCGGGGCAGTGACGTGGCGCAGAGCAGGGGCAGGGTAGGGGGTTGCAAAATGCGGCAAACGGCCGAGTTCAGGTAAGTTACGAAAAAAATTAATAAAACGAATTTCGTTGCGCGCGCTGCATCGCATTTGGCGATGCAGCGCGCGCAACGAAATTTGTTTTATTAATTTTTTTCGTAACTTACCTGAACTCGGCCGTATGCTGCATTTTGCAACCCCCCACCCTGCCCCTCCTCTGCGCCACGTCACCGCCCCGGTAAAACACCCTACACGGGCCGTCACTGTCTACCACGTTCATCTTTATCAACAATTAAAGGACTTGAACGGATTCAGAACTCTGCTGCTAGACTACTCCGACATGTAAAGTCACAAGCCCACATCTCCCCTGCCTTGAAGGCCCCACATTGGTTGCTGGTTGCCAGAAGGTCCACTTTCAAGCTGCTTAGTATCACCGTCAAAGCAATACATGGAACAGGACCACTCTTCATCAGGAATAGAATCACCACATACATTCAACAAAGGAACCTCCACTCAAGATTGGCATCTCGCCTCAAAACCCCACCACACAAGACAAAACAAGCATTGAAAATGCAATAGGTCTCGCCCTTGATTAAGTTAAAGCCATTTGCTTTGCTAATGGTATTGTATAGCAAAGCAAATGGCTTTAACTTAATGAAAGGCGAGGCCTATTGCATTTTTAATGCTTGTGTTTTTTAACTTTGCTCTCTTTAGTGAGTTTAGTGTGCAGGGAAAAAAAAGATGAACCCCTGGGGCCTTGCTTGTGTGGCTCTCCAGCTGATATCGAGCAGCACCCAATGTTTTTATAAGTGCAAATAATTTGCAATGCGTTGGACGGTGCCAGATCCTGCGACCACGGAAAGATTGTCTCCAGACATGGTGGGAAAAAAGATGGCCTTTATCCAAAGCCGAGGACGTCGCTTCCAATAGTGTACCGGGTGCAGTGGCACCTGGACTGGTTGGTGGGTGGGGGGAGAGGGTACATTCAACCGTGATCATCGCTATTTTTCACCATTCAAACAGCTGCCAGGGGGGTCCTTTCCTTCCTTGCACTTTAATAATAATAATAATCCACATTTGTAAAGCGCGAACAATCACCCGTAAGGCTCTCTAGGTGTTGGGGGCCGTAGGGAAGATTAAACAAGCTATTGCCCAGAGTAACATGGTGCAGGGCTAATCTGCCGCCTGCGCCGGGGATCAGACCGTGATCCCCAGATTCCGTAGTCAGTCACCCTGGCCGCGGCCCACACCTCTTCCACTGGGGACCACGACACACTGGGTACTACGCTATTTTCCAAAACTTTTAAAAACACGGTGCCCAAAAATTGTCTGTTGTCTTGCACAAGTCACCTGGTGGCTGAACTTTCACAGCGAAATTAACCTGACTGCCAAGCCGTCTTGTCCCGTTGGTTTTCGTAAGTACTGTGTGCTACCTCAACTTTCACCGTGAAACATAGTAAATTAGGAGCAAAGATTTACAGTCTTGTCAGAAATATGGGCTTGAGGTATGGATCTGGTAATAAGACACATAGTGCGTAACCTGAACCAGCTCCGCATTTCAACTGACTGTGCATTTTTGCTCAGTGGACGACCGTGGTGCCATAGTGGCCATATGCTACTCACCCGATGTGCTTCTTCTTCAGGGCTAGGGTCTCATTCTTGCTCATGGGCTCACACATGGCGGCACCTGTGATGCTGGCCGCCGCTGGTGAAGTTTGCTGATGTACTCTCGCAAATGGAGAGACTGGGCTGGGAGATGGTGGGGGTCGGGGAGCTGAGCTCGGCTCTTGCCGGGTGTCTGTCTGTCTCTGGGGACAGTCGCCTCCTCTGCCCTCACCGTCTCTGCTGGAGTGCTTTTTCAATGCTCTCACTCTCTCTTTATACACTACCCACTTTACAGAACCACTCATCTCACCCCAGTTTTGTAGGCTGGCCTCACGGGTCCATTCATTCACACATTTTTTTTTGTGCATTGTCTGGCCCGCCTCGCCTTATGTAAGGTCAGCAGGTGAATATCGTATATGTACCCCTTTGGAACTGTGTTTACAGTTCAGCTTGCCTAGCCTCACTATAGGCACCGTTTGAGTGATACGAAGCAGGGCGTTGTTTCCCCAATGCGTGCAGGCTCTCGGTATTGCAAATACTTGAGGTGGAACAGTCAAACGCAAAGGAGCAATGGATGAAAACACTATCCCAAAGTGTCAACTGTCCCAAACGCGACACCCTGTGTTTATTAGCTGCCTGCGTCTTTTCATTTTTGAAACTTTTATAGCTGCAATTCATTAACCCAGAATACTTCATTCACCACAAGCAACTCTCAGGTCGGTGAGCACAGCTGTGACAGCACGAGGACTCAATTGACGGTGGCTCGCAGGCGGACACGCGTGTTAACGGGCACCGCATGTGTTCTCTTTAAAGGCTGCAGGGGGGAGGCGCTGTCCGCACACTGAACCGGCAGGGAGAGTTCGAGCACCGGAAGAACGGCTCCCTGATCGAAAGAGCGCGGGAACAAAAACAAATACATCAGAGGATGCAGTTTACGTGGACGGGCACCAATAAAAATAGATTAAAGTAACCATCCTGCAAGAAATATTCAACGGTAGGACTGGACTCCGATATCATAACACACCCAATGGATGTATTCTCAGTCAGTCACAAATGCTGCTTTTGAAACCTCGTGCTCCTACATCCTGTCTGTGGGAAGTGCACAGCGCCAGAGATAGACGTCAGTCAATAAATGAACAACAATAATTACACGGATGGACGCGAAAAAACAGATGGCCCTGCGCAAACGCTGCTTTTGAAACGTCACACTCCTATGTCCTGTCTGCGGGAAGTGCACAACGCTGGAGATGGGCGCCAGTCAATTAATGAACAACAAGCATTAAATGGACGGACGCGAAAAAACAGATGTCCCTGCGCACGCAGACTCGAAACACAGACTAATACAACACGCCCACTAAAGATAAGAAATAGCGTTACGACAGAAGGAAAGCAGGAGAGCCAGTCGGGTGGGCCGGACAAAAAAGCAAAAAGGAGGCAACCCAGATAGCTCATTTCCAATGGCAGCCCACCGTTTACCATAAACGGTGACGCAAGCCAATGGAAATAAGGGGCGGGGCTTCAAGGCCTTTTCTCAAACTCCTCATTTACAATAAATCTCACCGAGTGAGCTGTGCATGTGTGCAGCAACGCTAGGCGAGACCCGAAAACATAGGTGGTACATCTTTCTCTGCTCAAACAAAAAACTATGGAATTCATTACCCCCAAACATAGGATCCATGGATAATTCACCTTCACAAGACTACTCAGGAGTTGGTTCTTTTCTACATAACCACCATACTCTCACTTAATGTACATCCTATCCCTGTGTTTGTAAACATTTATAATTTGATTGTATGTATGTATCTAGATATGTGTGTCTCTTTGTACAAATATGTATTATAACTATGGGTATAAAATGTATAGATATTCTTTAGGTCTGTTTAAGAAATGTATATATTACTTATAGTTATTATATATGTTGTTATTATATGCTTAACATGTTTATAGGTCACTGCATTTTTTTCATATAAGTTATTTGATTAGATACTTATGGGTCCCTGTTTAATTCAGCTATCACAATATGTCAATATTATCATGAATATGTTATCTACAAGTGTTTCACTATTGACATATTGAGGAAAATATGAATTAAAATAAAAATGTAAACCAAATAAATCAGCTTTTTAAGTTCAAGTTCTGCAACACTTGAAAGTCTGAGTTGATTCAATATGACTTTAAATCTCAATATATTATCTTCTTATACATGTATACCCTTTCTATGTAGTTATGTATCTATATATTTATTAGTTTACTCCAACTGCAGAAGAGGAAAAAATGTACAAATATACCCTTTCTATGTAGATATGTATCTCTATATATATTTATTACTTTACTCCTACTGCAGAAGAAGAAGAAAAAACAAGCATTGAAAATGCAACAGGCCTCGCCTTTTATTAAGTTAAAGCCATTTGCTTTGCTATATAATACCATTAGCAAAGCAAATGGCTTACGCTTTTGGGATCTTCTAAGTATTTAGTTATGCAACTGTTGAATGGCTAAACACTTATAAGGTCCCAAAGGCGAGACCTTTTGGCCATGCCAATGCTTGTTTTCTTTCTAATCGCGGCACCGGTGCTTTACTTTTAACATTAAAAGTAAAGCACGGGTGCCGCGATTATAGCAAAAGTAAAGAAATAGATGTTTGTTTCTATTTCTTTACTTTTGCTATAATCGCGGCACCGGCGCTTTACTTTTAATGTTACAAGTAAAGCACCGGTGCCGAGATTAGCAAGCTAAAAATGCTACCGCCGGCCACAGCTTGCAGTGCATGTGCGTGAGTGGTGCACGCCATATGGCACCTCTGCTGAAGCGCGCCTGCGCACATGCACTGCAAGCTGTAGCCGGCGGTAGCATTTTTCAAAGCCCCTCCGAGCAGCGCATGCGTGCTGACTCAGTGAGACCTAAAAAAAGCCTGTCAAGATTGTCATATTATATTCAACAAAGTCATATTTGTTGTTTATGCAACTAGCAACCATTGGCAAAGCCAATAGCTTTGGCTTGCTGTAGGTGTAATGTTACTTGTTGTGCTATGTATCTGGATGCAGACAGAAGCAGCAAAATACCAGTCGGGCGGCACACTATGCTAAGCACAGATTTTTCGCTTTTGTGTTTTAAGCCACGCTCTTAATTACATTGGACACGACCCTTCGAGAGACACCCCAGTTTTTTCATCCCACTTAAAACCCTGCGTATGCCAATAAACATCCTTCAACATTGGCATCACTGTAATTCAACAGTCTGCTAGCTAAGCGTTTCCAAAATGGGACAGCCTGCTTCTTTGTCTAAGCAGCGGAGCCTCGTCAGGAGTATAAAGCACTATATAAATACAATATAATGATAAAGGTAGCCAGCACTCTATAAAAATCAATACAAATAATCGATTAAGAGGACCATGTGGGGCGGCCATGAGCAACACAGACATATGAAATATCTGGGTGAGGGGACAGTGGTTTCCCTGTCAGAGTAGTGCACGTGGTCCCAGTTCTCGTCAGTACGCTCCCGAACCTATTTCCCCTTTTCTGAACACACACAGCTGGCAGGAAGCGAAGGCAAAGCCACGTCACCCATTTTAGGATTCGATGAGCACTACTCCCTCGGGTCCTTGCTACCATTGTGCCGATTCACGCACGCTCCTTGAAGAACTCACCGAGCAAACCCTTCCGTTCCCTAAACACTTACCGCCTGTAAGAGTGCGAGCAGCCAAACCAACCACCGCTCTACCACCACGGCCGCCATCTTCCAGGAACTCTGCCGGCTGGACCGCCAACTCATCGAGAGGACCCCTGAGTGGTTGTCCTTGGCCCGCCAGAATCTGGAAGCGAAATATTAATTTGCATACCTGGTGGACCTATATAAAATTAAAAATAAGCACATGATGTTGCTCTTTGATTTGTAACTAGTTATCCTCCCCGTTACAAGATTTCAAAGTAGTCCCCAGGCAACGTGCTCCATTTACAGTAACAACAATGCAAACTTTCATTTCTCAGAGCGAAAATAAAAATGCAGATAGAAGAATAAAATACTTTAAATGTTTTAATGGTCAAAAGGCGCTTTAAATCGTAAGCGCTTTCAGCAATCACATAAGTCAGTCTACACAGCACATGAAATGTCTCCGACCCTTTCTCCCTCCCTTCTCAAAATACCTTAAAACAAAAAAATGTAATCCTCTTCCCCGTGAGGTGGCCCCTTCTCTTCCCTTCCAATGTGCCTCTCCCACATTCTCAGACAGTTTTTTATTAACATTTGCAGACAAAAGAAAAACAAAAATGGCAGCCTGAGCTTATTTTTGAAACGGGGCACAGCAACGAGACGCCATATTCTGCAGATCTGCACAAAAAGGACGAGCGAAATCCAAAAAGTGGGAGGGGAGGCGACAGAGGGGAAATGTATACAATTGTACAAAAACAAAATACGAAAAATAACACGGATGACACTACGCGGCGCGATTCATTTGCAAAACAAATATAGAAAAAAGATTTTGCAGAAGTTCCGTAGAAAGAGATCGACGCCGGTTCAATAATACCACTGCTCTGGGCTAAATAAATGCAGAAAAATAAGCATTCACATCGTTGGCTTATTCTACGAAAATGGAGCAGCTCTGCTTGCAAATCTTCCCTCCGTCGCCCAGGCTGCTAGACTGGAATTGCAGCAGCTAGAAGTGAGGAAGAAAAAAAAAGCGAGGGCGAAAGGGAAAAAAAAGGGCATTTTGTTTTTCTTTTCAGCATCGAAACCCGAAGCGTGCGATCTGCAGTTTTAGGACAGGAGGTGGCTGGAAGGGACAGTGAGCCATAAAAACAATAATACAGAAAGAAATGCACTGCAGACATTGATAAACATGCACCGCACTGCATCTGAAGGTTGTGCGCGGAAAACAAATTAAAACGAACAGAGAGAAAGTAAACGCAACTTTAGCAAAGGAAGACAAAAGAAAAGATTTTGCATATACAGACCTTGTTTGTGCAATTGCAGCGTTTTGGGGGGAATGTGCATATACAACTCCAGCTAAAAAAACAAGCCAGCGGAGCAGTCGCCGGACCGGGAGGAGTGAGCCCGGGTCCCCGACACTGCAGGGGCGCGCTGCAACGCCAACAACAACTCTCTTTTAGAGCGTCACAGTTGGACTGGCTCACATGACTGGTTCCTTATCTTTATGGGGCCATGTGTTTGGCCCCATAAAGATAAAAAAACTATACGCCAGCAGTAATTCGGGGCAGCCAGTCCAACTGGGACGGCTCTAAAAGAGAAAAGTGTACGTCACGAGACGCTCCTTTCCAATGGCTGGCCACCGTTTAGCATAAACGGTGACGCCAGCAAATGGAAAGGAGGGGCAGGGCTTAAAGCCCACAGGAGAAATCTAACCTAAAACATTAAATCTTGCCAGCGAGACTGCGCATGTCTGCGCAGTCTTACGCCAGGTGAGACTTAAAAAAGGAAAAACACCTTTAACTATTTCCAAAGCACTACTCTGCCTCACCCTATACCTCTTTCAATAGATCTACTACCTCCACTCTCTGACTCATCTCAAACCTCACTCTACTACTATGATCTAAAAAATAAACCTTTCTAGATTCTTTCCCCCCCTATCCCTCCTTGGCTCACCCAAAATCTAATTTTACTACTATGTTTTCCCTAATCCCTTTCTAGATACTCTTCCCTCCTCCATCTCTCCTTTTAGTCATCCCAACCCTCATCTTATTACTATGATCTCTTAAATGACATTTTCTAGACTCTTCCCTCTTCTATCCCTCCATTATCCTATTGAATCCAACAGACTCGCATGTCCACCGCTGAAATTAACACTTATTTTCCTATACTAATCCGCCACTAATTCTTTTGGGTTCCGCAATAGCGTGCTACATGCCAAAATGTGCTTTGATGCCTCGTCAGGGGTAGTAAACGCTAACTAAATATAATTACAATTACAATTGTGAATGAAATATACACCAGTTGTGTGGGCCCTAGGTGTCACACCAGTGCATCTGGTGCAGATTGGGGTGTACAAATCCTCCCTGCTTCCACGGATAGAGTAATTTCACAGTTACACGCACATACACTCATCATACGCTTGGGCCCATTTCACTAACATACGCTCAAATACTCTACCATCACCGAACCTGTGGAAGGAAAACTCCTAAACACCCTGCATCTACACTGAGGTCGATAGGACCTAGTTATTGTAACTGTCTTATATCATGATCTAAACAATCTATACAACAATATTCAAAATAGAGTACTCAATAATTGACAAGAAATAACCACCGACACTGTAATTAAAATTATGGTACTTTATCTAAAATTAGTCAAAGTAAATCAATCAGAATAAATCATCATTCTCATAATTACCTATTCTAGCTAAATGTCAGAATGGGTCAGGACAGGTCTCTCAGTAAAAGTCTCCCGAATCACCGTCCTCTCAGCATCGATCCTCACCAACGCAGGTTTGGGAAGAAGTGGCGAAGTGGCAAGTGGCAAAGTCCCTCCCTAAGCTAACAATATTTATAGTATTTTAAACAAAAGAAAGCAACATTAAATGTTCCAAACGTCCGCTGAACCGCTGAGCAGAGCGAGCAGGAAAGGATGTAGCATCGCTACATTTGGAAAATCTCCGCTCAGAGAAATCACAAAAATAAAAAGACAGAACAGGAACCAAAAAATAAAAAGTAACTTTCGACATCCACATTTCCTCGGAACTAACATGATGAGCTCAGAGTTCATTCATTACGGCTCCTTTGTCCTCCAAGGTTATTCGAATGCATCTGGAGGCTTGCCCAGAACCGCTGCTGTCCTCACGGAAAATTTTAACCAAGCGATAACTGTGGTCAGATGACTTTCAACCATATTCAGCAAGGCCTTCTCATCACAAATCTCTCACTCGAGGCCAGGCTGCAAACGGCGGCCATTTTATTTTAGGCCAAAATAGACCATCTTAATTAAAAGAGACAAAAACAACGTTACCACAGCATAGTGATTAAACAGTGTTAACCCCACTAATACCCTTATGTGTATGTAATTACCTAGCCTTTGCAACACAGAAAAGCATTAATTCGAAAGCGTTTTGTGCTTTAAAATAAACAGCACACAGCAACGTTTATTTAATAAACATGCACATTATTAAAGCAATACGAAAGCATTCCCACGTGTCGTTTTTCTTCTCATTAGTACATGTTGGTAAGTTCAAACATTCACACAAAACAAATAATTAGTAATTAATAATTAATATTTTTAATTATGACAAATAGACAAACCGGAGCTTAAAAACCCAATAGATTTTCATCAGAAAACTCTGCTCCAGCAATCCCCCCTTTGGTGATTTTATCACCAAATAACCCCAAAAAAAAAAAAATTAGTGAAATTTAGTCCCATTTTAGGAGAAATTGGAAATGTCTTTTTCTCCTTACACAACACTACACACCAGACACTCTTTCATCATCCCTCTTTGTCTCCAAATAAACACTCTCCCTCAATTCTTCTAATTCAATTTCTTGTGGTTCTCTTTTCAACCTTTTATTTCTCTTTTCATTATTTCTCTTGATTAATTTCTTTTCCCCTCCCCTGTTTTTACAACACAAACACATCAATCTTAGTATCAACAAAGCAACAATTATACAGGTTAAAGGAAACAATATCCTACCTATAATAGTACTACCTATTTTTGCAATAAAACTCTTAACAGCTATCACCTTATTAACTAATTTAGTCCAAATACTCTCAGCTTCAAGTGGTACTAATTCTTCATGTAAATCAGTAATATTTTTGATATAGACCTTCAAGTCTTTGCTTTCGTCTGGAATGTAAGTGCAACAATGTTGAACTTTCAGCATTCCACAAACTCCACCCTCCTTGGCTAATAGAATATCAAGGGCAAGTCGATTTTGCATTGACATGGCACGTACGGCAATCAATTCCGTATTCACCAAAAGAAACCCTCCAGCGGTATTTGTCGATAAGCGATCCACCACTGTTGACAGTTTCCGAATCCCATAAGCATTCAAAGAAATTCCCACTGCAGGAATTAAAGCTCCAAAAATGTCACCTACTATTTCAGACCAAGTTTCTCTCTTAAAACGCGTTAGTAAATTAATATGTTCTACATCTTCTATTCTATCTGTATGAAAGATCTTTGGAAAGACCAGGCCCACATAACACGTGCCATACCAATGGTCAGGCAACCTGTAATAAGCCTTGTTCCCACAAACATAATACACTCCTGGAAAAATTGTATCCTCTCCTCCCTTGAAACCCCATCCTGTTGCAATGAAGTATGTATCATGACACTCACTAGTCCCAACAAAATATGTATCATATTGGGATTTCCTTCTTGTAATGCACAGCTTACCCTTCTGTGGTGCATCTAAAGCTAAAGTTGGACTAGCCCCATTTCTCAACTCTTTTCCCATCTCAATGTCCCAAATTGTCTCACTCACTTTATATTTCCCTGCTTTCTCATGCATGCTCAATCTCCTTTCCTCCACCATATTTAGGAAAGCTTTCTCCTCTTCTTTCAGACTGCAAGTTAAATTATTCTTAAAAATGTAATCTAATGTTAATTCTTCTTTTTCAATAAAAATTTCACCAAAAATGTTAGCTTCTTTAGCTGGATTCAGCTCTTTGTTCATTGGCAATTGCCCAAAAATGTTATCTTTGTTAGACATCTCATAATCTATTTTCCCTAGCAAATAAAAAACACTACTTAACACACTACAAGAAATTCCATACGTAGCTGGTAAATGATGATAAGTAACACCCTCTGAAACGGATGCAGGTAATTGCATACAAACGTAGCAATCCCTAACTTCCATTGTCTTCACATATTCGTATAACAGTTTTGAAAAAACATTACTAGAAAAATCATTAATTGACCTATCTTTATGTACGTAAGTATTACTAATTCTAGTTGGGACCACTTTTTGTGAACTCTTCTCTGCAAAAGTCACATTCTCAGTGTGTATTCCTAAAGTGTCTAATGTAACCCTAAAGGTAACTAATAAAGCTAAAACACCCCATAATAGCATTAATAATCCAGTACAGCAGCAGCACATTTTACACCATCTTCTTAAGAAGGCACATCTACTTTGGTTATTCTCTATGTTAGCCATTTTACTACTTTGACCGTGTCTTTTGACTTAGCCTCTACTACTCCACTACTTGAGTTTCTGGAACTCTAAGTTACTTCAAACAACTAATTTTCAGGTTTTCTTCTTTTCACTTTCCCCAAGTGATTTCTTCTGTTCACTCAGTTTGGATATTCATCATTCTTCACTCCAACTTCTTCGACATCAAATTGTATTAGATCTCCAACAATATCCTCAGTATCCGACTTTTCATCAATGTCAGTCAAGATTACTTTCAGGATTTCACCTGTATCTTCTTCAACCACTTCTCGTACGGTCTCCTCTGGATTTCCTTGACTTTCTGCCTCTTCACCTTCAGACAGTGCCACGTACGTCCATTCCGGCGACCTATACTTCTGGTTAGGTTTTCTTATTCTCTTGATCCCCTCTGGTTCTTGTTCTTTTGACTCTTTTCTCTTTTCACCTTTTACTGGATTTTGACTCGATACTTCATTCACTTGTTCAGCTTTTGAGGTACTCGCTCGTATCAGTCTATATCTCAGCCTCTTTATTCTGTTGTTAGGCCAAAGATCTCCTCTCACAACCTTTTTCGGTCTTGTTTCTGTATTATTTCTCTCTCCAATCCAAGTTCTCTTTCTCAGAACTCGACCCTCTGATTTCTCATTCTCACTTTCATCCGATTCTGTTTCAAATGCCTCTTGTTCTTCAGCAGCTTTCTTTTGCTCCACAGTCTTTTTCACCACTGTTTGAGACTTCCCTAACTCTTTCCCTCCTCGGGTCTCCGACACGCAATCTTCTTGCTGTCTATTTGTCCCTTTACCTAGCTTATCAGGAATGTTCCCTACGCCTTCTCGGGGGTCTTCCGCAATCTTTCCCTCTCTATCTTCTTCTGACCCTGCTTCTTCAGGTGTAATCTCAAGTGGTTCTTCAATCTCCTCTTCTGATTCAGGAGTCTCTGTGGAATTGCTCTTTTCTCTTCTTTTCTCTTCACTGCTTTTCGGAACTTCAGGCTCTTTCGCAGAATCTAACCATCCTCTGCTACCAGGAAATTGGTGCAGATTGGGGTGTACAAATCCTCCCTGCTTCCACGGATAGAGTAATTTCACAGTTACACGCACATACACTCATCATACGCTTGGGCCCATTTCACTAACATACGCTCAAATACTCTACCATCACCGAACCTGTGGAAGGAAAACTCCTAAACACCCTGCATCTACACTGAGGTCGATAGGACCTAGTTATTGTAACTGTCTTATATCATGATCTAAACAATCTATACAACAATATTCAAAATAGAGTACTCAATAATTGACAAGAAATAACCACCGACACTGTAATTAAAATGATGGTACTTTATCTAAAATTAGTCAAAGTAAATCAATCAGAATAAATCATCATTCTCATAATTACCTATTCTAGCTAAATGTCAGAATGGGTCAGGACAGGTCTCTCAGTAAAAGTCTCCCGAATCACCGTCCTCTCAGCATCGATCCTCACCAACGCAGGTTTGGGAAGAAGTGGCGAAGTGGCAAGTGGCAAAGTCCCTCCCTAAGCTAACAATATTTATAGTATTTTAAACAAAAGAAAGCCACATTAAATGTTCCAAACGTCCGCTGAACCGCTGAGCAGAGCGAGCAGGAAAGGATGTAGCATCGCTACATTTGGAAAATCTCCGCTCAGAGAAATCACAAAAATAAAAAGACAGAACAGGAACCAAAAAATAAAAAGTAACTTTCGACATCCACATTTCCTCGGAACTAACATGATGAGCTCAGAGTTCATTCATTACGGCTCCTTTGTCCTCCAAGGTTATTCGAATGCATCTGGAGGCTTGCCCAGAACCGCTGCTGTCCTCACGGAAAATTTTAACCAAGTGATAACTGTGGTCAGATGACTTTCAACCATATTCAGCAAGGCCTTCTCATCACAAATCTCTCACTCGAGGCCAGGCTGCAAACGGCGGCCATTTTATTTTAGGCCAAAATAGACCATCTTAATTAAAAGAGACAAAAACAACGTTACCACAGCATAGTGATTAAACAGTGTTAACCCCACTAATACCCTTATGTGTATGTAATTACCTAGCCTTTGCAACACAGAAAAGCATTAATTCGAAAGCGTTTTGTGCTTTAAAATAAACAGCACACAGCAACGTTTATTTAATAAACATGCACATTATTAAAGCAATACGAAAGCATTCCCACGTGTCGTTTTTCTTCTCATTAGTACATGTTGGTAAGTTCAAACATTCACACAAAACAAATAATTAGTAATTAATAATTAATATTTTTAATTATGACAAATAGACAAACCGGAGCTTAAAAACCCAATAGATTTTCATCAGAAAACTCTGCTCCAGCACATCTTACTAAAAATGTGAATTTGTACACTCTACTTTTCGTGACCCCACTGCTTAGAGATCACAACTATTCAACATCCAAACAAAAAACAATTGGAAAGCAGCGTATATTTTATAAATCCTTTTTTCAGCTGAAATTGAAGCCATCAAAAATGTCCAGAAACATATCCGATATGATCCAATTCAGTAATATTCAATTCTCAGGAGTCTTGCGATTGTATTTCAGAATCCAGCTTTTATTAATTTTTCCCCCAAAAAATGTCAATCAGCCCAGCCAACGTGTTTTATCCAATAGGACTTCATTAGGGTTTAGCATTCCAATGTTTACATTTTGAATGGCATGTGACCTCTGGATTAAATTATCTTCCTGGGGAATCAATCTCTTTCCTGGGAGGTAAAATTACCCCCAGTTTATCCCTCTCTTCCATTTGCCAAGGCATAAGGTCACGATTTACACATTAATTGTGATATTCTGTCTTGACACACGGAAGTCGTATTGGACGAAATGCGTTGGCTGGGCTGATTAAAAAGTTTTGTTTGGAAAATGAATCAGATATCCTCTCTGTAGGAGTTTCCAGCCCACCTGTCTGTCTGCCCAGCTGTCTGGTTTGCTAAAGACATCTTGGGGACATTCTGAAAGCTTCTACGGGAAGGCATTCCGCCCATTGGTTTCTATTTCCTTTTTAGTTTGTAACTTATATTTTCTTGCCTTCTATTTGCTGGCTTTATTTGTTTTAGGTGGACAAGCTTGAGTTTGTCCCTTCCATGGAGAATAGACTGTTTACAAGGGCCCCTTGCATTCTTCCACCAGTGCTCCTTTTTGTAAACAGGCCTCTAAATCTTTTTCTTATCTTACCACATTTGCTGTGCATTCAGAGACAGAGGTCAAACGTCAAGCTCTGCCTTCTTTTTCTAGTTTCAAGGTAAGAGGATTTTTGTGACAATCATGCTGGGTACTGGCGGTGTGCTGGAGGAAGGCTGAACCTGTTATTTATTTCTAGCACATGACAACATGTAAATGAACTGTGCAGATGTTTCAGAACATATCCAAATTAGGGAAGCACAAATGAAGCACATTTTTTTATATATCTGAAGTGCGGTGGAAACAAATATTTTAATATGATTAAAAAAAATCAATACACTAGGTGATGACATTTCCACACTTTATCATTTGAGCGCTGTATAGTTTTATCAGTAAACTGTATGCCTGTGCAAATGTAATGGTCATTTCAATTCAAAATGTGTTGTCTGTAATGGCAGTGCACTACCACACCATGCAAACTCCACTTTATGCCACTCCACTCTGCTCTGCACCACTTCCCTCCACCCCACTGCACTCTACTCTGCACCCCTTCCCTCTATGCCACTCCATTCTGCATCACTACACTCTACTCTGCACATCTCCACTCTATGCCATTACACTCTACACCTCTGTTCTCTACACCACTCGACTCCAACAGTCTACGTCGCCCCACTCTACTCTGCTCCACTCCACTCTTTGCCACCGCACTCTACACCACTCCAGTCTAGGCCACTCCACTCTACTCTGTACCGCTCCATCCTAACCACTCCACTCTAAGAAACTCTACTCTGCAACACTGCACTCTATGCAATGCACTCTGCTCTGTACCACTCCACTGTATGCCAATGCACTCTATGCCAATACACTCAATGCCACTCTAATCTACTCTGCACCACTGCCCTCTATGCCACTGCACTCTTAGCCACTGCACTCTAAGCCAGTCCAGTTTATTCTCAAATACTTTACACTAAACCACTACTGCACTCTACTCCAAGGCACTATACACCACTTTACTTAAACCCAATGCACTTTCCGCCACTGAACTCTACACCACTCTACTGTAAACCCCTGCCTTCTATGCCACTGCACTCTACTCTGCACCACTCTACTCTACGCTACTCTACTGCAATGTGCTACACACCAATGCACTTTAGGCCAATCCACTCTAAGCAAGTCTACTCTACTCTGCACCACTACATCCTATGACACTGCACTGCACACCACTCTCCTATACACCACTGCACTCTACCCTGCATCGCTCCATTCTACACCACTTTACTCTATTCTGAATCAATCGACTCTTTGTCACTGCACTCCACGACACCCTATTCCACTCTGCGCCACTCTACTCTACGCCACCCCACTCGAAGCAACTGCAATATTGTCTGCACCGTGGAGAAGTGTGGCTCAATGATTAGAGCGGCAGACCCTGATGCAGAGGTCTAGCCCGGGACCAGGGTTCAATTCCCCGCCTCGGCGGGTCTTGGGCTCAAAAATTCCACGGACCTGATAATTCTCGCCTCGTTGCCTATTCCAATCATGGAGTCCCACTCTGCAACTCTGGGCAATAGCTTGCTTAATCTCCACAACGGCCCCCACAACGCTAAGGATGCCTGGCCTCCACCTTGGGGGTGCCCAGGAGTGGACGCCTCACAAGGAAAGCCAGGATGGATTCCACAGCGGTATTCGTACAAGCGACTTGAGACCCTTGCGGGTGAGTAGTGCGCTATACAAATATCAAATTTTACATTTACATTTGCACCATTCCAATCTATGCCACTCTACTCTGCACCGCTCTACTCTATGCCACTGCACGCTACACCATTGCACTCTACACCACTCTGCATCACTCCACTCTATGTTACTACACTCTGCACCACTGCAAACAACAGTGCACCACTCCACCATACTCCATGCTACTCTACTCTTCTCTGCACCACTCAACACCACTGCACTCTACGCCACTCTACTCTTCCACTGCTCTCTATGCCACTGCACTTTATGCCAAGGCACTCTAAACTTTGCTGAAATCAATGCACTTAGCTCCACTGCACACTACGCCAATCTACACTGCACAACTGCACTCTGCGCCAGTATACTCTACTCTGAAACACTCTATGCCACTGCAATCTTTGCCCCTTTACTCTACCCCATTGCATCATGTGATACTGCACTGTATGCAAATCTACTCTTTGCCACTGTACTCTACGTCACTCTACGCCACTCTACACCACTCCGCTCCATCTATGCCACTCTACTCTATGCTACTGCACTCTGCACCACTGCAAACAATAGTGCACCACTTCACTGTATGTAACTCTACTCTGCACCACTCTACATCACTGCACTCTATGTCACTGTACTCTAACCACTGGGCAATACACCACTGCACTCTATGCCAATGTACTCTACACTTTACTGAAAATCAATGCACTCAACACCACTGTATACTATGCCAATCTACTCTACAGCACTGCAAGCTATGCCACTATACTCTACTCTGCAACACTCTACACCACTGCAATCTATGCCACTTTACTCTACCCCATTACATCCTGTGATACTTCACTGTATGCAACTCTATGACACTGCACTCTACTTCACTCTACGCTACACCACTGCACTCTACCCTGCACCACTCAACTTTGTACCACTTCCCTCTACTCTGCAACAATCGACTCTATGTCACTGCAGTCTACAGCATTGCACACTATGCCATCCTACTCCACTCTCCGCCACTCCACTTTACGCCACTCCACTCTATGCCACTGCAATCTATGCTGCACCACACCAATCTACTCTGCACCACTGCACGCTCTGCCTCTCTACTCTAAAGCAATCCCATCTACATGATTTCACTCTAATCTACTTTACTCAAAATCAATGCACTATATGTCATTCAATTCTACTTCACTGTGCTCAACTCCACTCTATGCCCCCCACTGTGTGCCCATCCACCCCACTCTATGCTACCCTAATCTATGGCACTTTATTCTAGGCCACTCTAATATAATATATGCTACGCCACTCCACTCCACGCTGACACTTTATTCCACTCTATGCCACTCTACAACACTCTACGACACTTTACACCACCCTACACAGATCCACGCCCCTCCACTCTACGACACTCTATGCCACTCCGCTCTATGACACTCTACAACACTCTGCTCCACTCTATGCCATTCCACTCAGCTACACCACTACACCACTCTATTGCCACTCATTGACATCACTATCTGTACCTAGTTCCTGGAAGCATGCCAAAGTTATTCCTCTTCTGGAAAAAACTACTTTGGACGCTTCAAAACGGGAAAATGCCCAACCTATTTCTATTTTGCCATTCCTTGCAAAAGTAACAGAGGCTCATGTTAATGCCATTCTAACCAACTTCTTAGAAGAAAATCACACCCTGGACATTTACCAGGACGGGTTTAGGTCACAGCACAGTACTGAGTCGGCTCTTCTTTCAGTCACCAAGCTACTCCCTGGCATCTTGGATGAAGGCAGTTCCTCTGTACTGATTCTAAAGTGCCGCTTTTGACACTGTTTGTCACAACATCTTGCTGCAGCACCTGCATGAGATTGGGATTGGAGGCTCTGCTCTTGCCTGGTTATCCTGCTTCCTTGCTGACCTCACTTTTCAGGTTCTGTCTCCGCCCTTTAGCTCCAACTGGCGCACTTTACACCATGGTGTCCCCCAGGGCTTCTCCCTGAGCTCTATGCTGTTTAACATCTACATACAGCCACTGGCTCAGGTTGTGAAAGCTCTGGGTTTCGCGCTGGTGTCTTATACTGATGACACCCAGCTTGTGTTCTCTTTTTCTGGCACTCCTTCATTAGATATGGTCACCTTCCAAAAAGGTATGAAAGCTGTTGCAGAATGGATGGTGGTTAATTGCTTGCAGTTGATAGCTGGCAAGTCGGAAATACTTCTCGTAGGCAGGGACATCCATGCCCATGGAGACCACTGGTGGCCCTCTTCCCTTTGAACTCCTTCATGTCCCAAGTTATTGGTGAAGAAACTAGGCGTTTGGGTTGATAATGCACTAACCTTTGAAGGAAGCATAGGTGAGAGCGGTGGCAGGCACCTGTTTTGGGCTGCTACGTGGGCTCACACCCATTCTGGGTTTCTTTGATCCCCACATTCATCAAGTCATTGTCCAGGCTGTTATCCTCTCCCTGCTGGCTATTGTAACATCCTTTTCCTGGGATTAAACAAACATGTGATTAGAAGGCTATAGTTGGCTCAAAATGCATCTGCAAGTTTGCTGTTTTCTCTTTCTAAATACTGCTCAGCTGCGGATGCCATTCGCAAAGTACACTGGCCCCAGGTGGATAAGCGTATTCAGTTTAAGGCGCTGTGCACGGCCCATAAGATTTATTTTTCTCAGGGGCCCCCATATTATCCAATTTGCTTATTCCATACCTCCCTCCATGGTCCTTGCCTTCTGCTGATCATTAATTTAGCCTGTGTGCCACGTGTTAGAAGAGCAAGGGTGGGCGGTTGGTCCTGTTGCGCTAAAGCCCCTGCCCTCTGGAATGCCCTTCCTCTTCCTTTAAGGCATATCCAGAACCACTTGTCGTTTTGGAAATCACTGAAAACCTGGTTGTTTAGCATCTACATTTTCTGCTGCCTCCTCCATTTTCTCTGGGTCTCGCTTTCACAGTTGTGGCGTTTTGATGAAACTAGCGCTGGGACGCCTTGTTGCTAAGGCAGCCATGCACTTAACAAACCATATAACATAACATAACATATGCCCCTCCACTCTACCACAATCTAAACCACTACTTCACTCTACACAACTCCCTCTACACCACTCCATGTTGCTTTACTTTTCTCTATGCCACTCCACTCTGGTATACGTCACTCCACTCTATGACACTCCAATCTATGCCACTCTACAACATTCTGCCCCACTCTACGCCACTCCACTCTACAACACTCAAATCCACTCTAAACCCTTCCACTCTATGACACGCTACTCCCTCTACTCCCTCTATGACACTCGACAACACTCTATGCCACTCTATGCACCCCACTTCACTCTAAACCACTCCACGACCATCCACTTTATGCCACACTGCACCACTCTATGCCACATCACTGTACGACACTCCATGACACTCCACTCTACTCCACACCACTCTCCTTTATTCCACTAACTTTTAGCTATGCTGAACAGTATCCACGTTGTTGTATAACATGGCTAAAACACATTGGTAAAGCCAATAGGTCTTGCACAGGCAAGACCTATTGGCTTTGTCAAAGCTTGATGCCTTTGGAAATTGGGCTACTTCCCCTTTCAAATCCATTCCCATCATTCGATCCCTACTCTAAACTCTACTAAACACACAAAAAATAAGAGCACAAACCTAACCCAATGAATGCACAAGAAGATCAAAAACAAGCTTATTACTAATCTATTAACTATTAACCTCTAATCTTGGGTTCCAGAATAGTGTTCTACTCACTGGAAATCAATCCAACATCTTGCCAGGGGTGGTAAGTGCTATATAAATACAATTTACAATTATAATTACAAATCGCCCCTTCACTGTGTGGTCGGATGAAGAGAGATGTCGCTGTATGACACAGGTTGCCAGTGAGTGAGTTAGCAGGCCTGTTGTGTACACATTTGTCTCTGTGACTGAATGCTGGACTTGTAGATCCTTTAAAGAGAAATATGAATATTTGTCTTTATTTGGGTATTCGGATGCCACTTCTCGTCCACGGGGAATGTTCCTTTAATACCTTCTAAGAGCGTTCAGACACACATTCAGCCACTGCATTCTGCCACTGTTGAATGGAATAATGAATGATTCAATATCTGGTGAAAGATACTGAACCATGCAGGGGAAAGGCGGTGAATGTTTAGGAAGTACCAAGTATTGGTCCAATCTGTACCAGACATTCAGTCTCATCAAAACTCTTGAGACGTTGGATCAATGTTACTCAGGGGCGTAACACAGGCCCCTGCAGCCCTTGTGGTGCGCGGGGGGGGGGGGCATTCAGGGGCCCCATTCAGTCCAAGGCCAGTGATCATCTATGAGATATGGGAGACTAAGGGGATTCTCTTTACATTTTGCAGATGGGCCCCTTCCTTTTGAGTTCCGCCACATGTATTACTCCGCCATTCCACTGCTGAACCCGATGTCCTTTTCGCAGCATTTGCCATTCCAAATTCCTGACTATCATGTGAGTGGATTGAACTGCAAGTTGAGAAAGCCCAGCATGCTTTGGGAATAAAATGCAGAAGGGCACCCCTCAGGAAGCTTTAGAGTTATAGTCACAGAAGACCTAGGTGCAGCAGAGGCTGGACACCTGCAGATCTGTGGGTTTATGAATATGGGACGTAAAGTGTGGAATAGGGTTGGGTAAATCACTGTATGCACCAAAGGCCTAAACATCGAGAGTCTAAATCGCAAAAGCATTTATTAATATGGAAAGTAGTACAACAGAAATATTCCTTTATGTATTCTTAAATGTCTTTGTGAATCGGCCCCGAAAAATCCAACTCCATACTAGTAAAAATACAAGCAGGACACAGACTTTCTATTTGGACTAATTGTGCATGAATATTCCCAGTTTATTCTATTTTAGAAGTTTTCTGGCCAATTCACAAACGCATTTAGGAATACATTAAAAAGTACTATAAGAGTATTATTTTATATACAAAATGCCTTTGTGAATATGCCCACGTGTCTCATGGTGACTTCTTTGTGGGTATACTATGCGTACATAAAATGTGGGAAGTGATTCACGAAAGCAGTGGCGTCTGGCATATATTTAGGGTGGTGGGAGGGCAACATATGGGTGTCATTAATATAATAAAAAAACAAGCATTTGCAATGCAATAGTTCTGGGATTTATGCGAGTTTAAGCTATTGGGTTTTCGGAAGATTGGAGTTCCAGAGCGGCGGCAACTAACGCTTCGGGCAGCTGAATCTGTGCAGTCTGCTTCCTATTTTTGTGAATTAGACTCTCCCTTGGATGTGAGAGTTGCGGTTTGAGAGATTCAGGGGTGCCGTTCGCAGTAGCTGCCTGTGTGGACCTTTGACTCTTCGGACCTGCCTCCATTTCGCCGGGACTGCAAGGACCAGCAGCCTTAGATGTTTCCACAGCTGGTGCCTCTTCCCGCAGTGCTCCCTCCTACCTGCTTGCTGCCTGATAACTCCTCACGGCCCCCGCTTCGCGGGAGCCGTTCGCAGTGGCTGCCTGTGTGGACCTTTGACTCTTCGGACCTGCCTCCATTTTGCCGGGACTGCGAGGACCAGCAGCCTTAGTTGTTTCCACAGCTGGTGCCTCTTCCCGCAGAGCTCCCTCCCACCTGCTTGCTGCCTGATAACTCCTCATGGCCCCCGCTTTGCGGGAGCCATTCGCAGTAGCTGCCTGTGTGGACCTTTGACTCTTCGGACCTGCCTCCATTTCGCCGGGACTGCGAGGACCAGCAGCCTTAGTTGTTTCCACAGCTGGTGCCTCTTCCCGCAGAGCTCCCTCCCACCTGCTTGCTGCCAGATAACTCCTCACGGCCCCCGCTTCGCGGGAGCCGTTCGCAGTAGCTGCCTGTGTGGACCTTTGACTCTTCGGACCTGCCTCCATTTCGCCGGGACTGCGAAGACCAGCAGCCTTAGTTGTTTCCACAGCTGGTGCCTCTTCCCGCAGAGCTCCCTCCCATCTGCTTTCCGTATTTAACCACGCCCTGCTCACGCATCGCGGGACGCGCGCGGGTGGGCGCCGGGCGAAGCCCGGGCCAAGGGCGGGCCCGTTTGAGCCCGTTCGAGAACGGGACGGGCCACCCTATTAACATCTGCTTAAGGTTAGTGCGGTCGTGATACATTGATAAAGCTAAAGCATGCCTAACCGCACAAGGAAATCTATTCCGGGAAGCTTAACTGTGGGTACTTTGGACCAGTTTCTTGTTAGAGCTTCGTCTGTGTTAACCAAGGAAATCGAACTTACTGAAAAAAGACTATCATTGGACATTGCACTTAGCAAAAGATCGTCTCTGGGAAGATTATCCCAGGTTAGCTCCCCTATATTTCCCCTGGTGTCTGCCAATGATAATGTGATAATTTCTGGGGAGAGGGAGGAGAATCCTTCCTTAAATGTTGATGGATCTCGGGCTAATTTGCAGGTGTCTAATGCTTTTATTACTACTCCTTCTATAACCACTGTGTCCGCACCCTTGAGTATTGTTAACTCTGGAATATTATCACCGCCTCCCAGTGTTAGGACTAGATCTACCTATAGTAATATGGTCGGGGAGAATCACCTAGTAGCAAGTAAGACACACAAAAGGAAGTGGAGTGGTGTACAAACACAAACTAAAGGTAGGAAAGCAAAAGTTAAGAAAACTAATGGTGCTTTGGACTCAATCCCATCAAGTAGCCCTATTAACTGCCCTGCCACTGTCGGTATTGATGCGGATATGGATGTATCGAGTTCAGCTGTGGGTGTACTGATAGATGAAGCAGGGCCTACCTTTTGGAGTAAGTTGGAGTCTATTTTCAAAAAAACTTGCCTCCCGATATATGATAGATTGGATGTTATTGAAAGTAGGCTTGTTTGTTTAGAACTTGCAGTTGCATCAGGCCAATTCCGGGGAGGTTTGAGGACAAATGGAGTAAATTGTTCTGAGAAGATTGTAGATGAGAATATAGGAGTGGTTGAAATTTCAAGTAATGTACCGGAAGGCATAAAGGGTAATATTATTCTTAGGGAACAAGGCCCTGTATTGTCATCAACTAATAGGCCCTTAGGTCCTAATTCTAATCCTCCCCGCTCTGGTGAAGTAGTGGTAGCAGCGGAAACGCCACAAATCGCAACCCAGGTACAACTAGGGAGGGCTACCATGAACCCTCTGCCAACATACTCCCCAGAAAGTTTACCTCGAATCGACCTTCCTCGGGAGTCTTCCCCGTATGTGGTGGTTCTTGTGGGGGTCCCACAATTGGTCCAGGGGAAGAGAGAGACATATATGGATCTTAAGAACAAATGTACTTTCTGGCTCAATACAAATCGCCAGCTTCCCCCCAATGTATCTGCAGAAATATTATTTGTACGAAGAGTAGACTGGGTAGGGGTACGGAGCAAATCAAAAGATGGTTATTTTATAATTATTAATTTTCGAGACAGAAGGGTTGCTGAATTTATATGTAAATGGTTTTACGAAGATACAAATTCTGGGATACAGTCACTGCCTTTGAGTTACTTTTATCCAGTAACAATCCCTCCGCCCAGGAAGTTCATGCCAACTAGAGGGAACTGGAATAGGAATAACGTAATGGGTTTCCACAATTTTAATAGATTTGAGGTATTGTCGGGATTGGAGGATTGTGATTGACGTCAGTCTCCATCCCGTGAGAATTGCCATGGCAACATGAAGGAGAATGTTGATCCTACATATGAAGTTATATCCTTAACAGTTGACGCCGATCTAGGTAGTCTAGAGTACTTTACCCGATTAGACCAGGATTGTAATGTATTAGAGCTCCCACTTCTTGCTAATGAATGTAGGGAGGGTTCTAGGGGTAATGTAAATATTGAAAAACCTCCTAGGAGATCTATTGGCTCTCCCCCCCTGTCTTTGGTTTCCTGGAATGTGGCGGGATTGAGGTCAAAACTGAAGATGGATGACTGGGCTACTTTCATAGATTCATATGATATTTGTCTCTTTCAAGAGACGTGGTTGGTGGAACCTGCGTTTCGTGAGGGGTATGTGAATTTCTGTGTGCCAGCGGATAGAAGGGAAAGGGGGCGACCTATGGGAGGATTAGCTATCTGGGTTAAACAGAAACTAGGTTGCAAAATACGTCAACTACCGACCCTTAACAAAGACATTCTGGTGGTGAGGCTCTGTTTTCCATCAGGTGGTAATTTAGATATTTACAATGTGTATGCTAGAGGCCTCCCGGGAGGGAAGAAATCGCCGGTAATCTCCGCTTTGGGAGATTTAACTGAGGCATTACCAGCTAATACACTACCGCTCATTGCAGGGGACTTTAATGTTACATTCAAACCACTGGGTCACGAGGATCAAAATATATCAAAGGAGGAAGATTCGAGATGGGGAGTTCCCCAGCTTGATCTGGTTCCTATAAAAAATGGACTGAAGCGGCCATTCAACTTAAGGGTTTTTGCTTGGGGCACCATTTGAGAGCTGCTAATGGACGCACTCATTCAGATAGGCGGGGTAGCAATACGTATGACAATGGCTGTAGGGCTAGCCGGATAGATTACACGTTTGTCCATTTAAGATTATGGCATTGCCTAAGGGACATGGCCGTTATCATGCGCCCAGAGAGTGACCATAACCCACTTGCCTCTTTTTTTTAATTGGCTGTAGTCCGATTAGGAATGGCTACCGGCGAGAGCATAGCTCCAGAAGTAGTCCTAGCAAATGATGAGCGCCATCTAAAATGGAGTAGGGTCGTTGAGCATCCTGAGACATTGTCTTTAATTAGGAAAGAAGTAGCCAAGGTATTGCTACTTCTGGGACCCCCCGAGCTAACCCCTGAATTCCAGCTTAGTACCATAGAGGTACATGGTACACTTTTTGATAATCTTAAGTCCCACTTTTGTAAACCGGGCCGGGGAAAAAAGAAAAATATGAAGAAGGATGAAAGCTGGTATAATGCGGTCTGTAAGCAAACCAGATTGAACCTGGGGATAGCAATAAAAAACGGGACCCTACTCAGGTAAGAGAGGCGAGGAAGCTGTATAGGGAGGCTCAGAAGGAGGCAAAGAAAGAATGGGACAGATGTAAGTGGCAGGAGTTGAAAGAAGCTTGCAAAGCAAAGAACCCAAAATTGTTTTGGGATATATTTAAATGGGACAGGGGAGGGTGTCCTGAACGTGTACAGAATAATGTAGCTCAACATCAGTGGCTTGAATTTTTCAAACCACAATATGCATGTGATAGAAGGTATGAGTGTGGTGACATCATTCCAAACACGTTTTATAAAGATGCTATTTTTAGCTTGGAAGATGTAGATAGGGCTCTTGAGGCTGTTACAGAAGGACGGGCCCCAGGAATGGACTGTATCCCCGCAGATGTCTTCTTAAATGATAAGCAAATGTGGCGAAAGTATATAGCTTTATTGGCTAACGCAAGCGCCCAGGGCGGGGCCATTCCTCCCTCCTGGAAGGGGGCAGAAATTGTGCCAGTTTATAAAAAAGGGGATGAGTCAGTAGCAGGCAATTACAGGCCTATTAGCCTGATTGACTCCATCCCAAAAATTATGGGAAGGTTAGTTCTTTTTGAGATACAAGTCTGGATTGATGAAAACAATATCTTGAGTCCATTACAGGCGGGTTTTCGTAAGAAAACTAGTACAATAGATCAAGTTTTCCGATTTGTAAACCTGTATTGGCGATCTGTGGTCCTGGGAAAGGGGTCCTTATATGCAGTGTTCGTGGATCTGAGAGCAGCTTTTGACCTGGTCCCGCGGGCCAAATTATGGCAGGTCCTGAAAGATCTTGGGATGGCTCCAGAGCTATTGACACTGATCGCCCGCTTGCATGAGAATACCTTTGCACGGGTGCGGTGGGGGCTACAGGGGGAGGTTACTGAAGCCTTCCCCGTTGAGCGAGGAGTGCGGCAGGGGTGCGTAATGGCGCCCACCCTGTTCTCGCTCTTTGTCAATGGGGTGGTGGATTACCTTGCTCTGTGCCCCACGGATGCCCCGGCGTTGGATGGCATTCGCATCCCTGTTCTAATGTTCGCGGGCGATACCTTAATCATTTCTAAGACCCCCAGTGGTCTGCAGAAGGCTGTGTTGCGTTTTGAGGTTTTTTGTCGCCGGCATGGGCTGGAAATAAATACAGCCAAAACTAAGTTTATGGCGTTTAATGAACATAGATCTTTTTGAGGCAATATAGTTATGGATAATTGCCCCCTTGAACAGGTGGATGCGTTTACCTATTTGGGGGTAACTTTGCAAAGGGGCATGTGCTGGAATCGTCATATTGATATGGCTGTTTTGAAACACCAGCAACAAGGTGGTTGTCTATTGCAGAAATTCAAAAGCTCACAAACAAAACCTATTCGCCCAGTTTTGGAGATTTATGGGATGAAGGTATTGAGTTCGGCCCTATATGGAGCCGAACTCTGGGGCTTTGAAAATACAACTCGGTTGATTAAGGTGGAAAATGAGTTTCTACGCAAGTTGACAGGTGTCCCGCAAAGTACCCCCTTAATTCCTTTACTATGGGATCTAGGGAAAAAAGGGGTTAAAGATTTAGCAAAATTGCGCCCATTGTTATATTGGCGTAGATTATGGACCACGGAGGAACTGATGCATTATGCTCGGGCCTTATAGATATTATCAATAATGACCCCTTTCATAAAATAAAATTGTTGAAGGAGATCAGATCACTTTTAGGGAATGTGGGAATGTCAGAATTGTGGAATAACCCCCAAAATGCAAGTTTCCCATCTCAAAAGATTATGAAAGCAAGATATTGGGAAATGGTGCATTATGCATCCAAGAAGTGAAAGTTTTCTGATCTTACGGGTCGGTTTCTTGAATTTAAAAACGCACCTGTTCTTGAAGAATATTGGGACGCGATTGAAAGTCCCCATGACCGTAAATTATACTTTCAATTTAGGATTGGTACACTACCAACTAGACAGTTTACGAGGAAATGGGATGGGTCCCAAAGTGATAGATGCCCTTGGTGCCCGGGCCAACAAGAAACAGTTGGTCATATTTTGTTTGGATGCCCCCAATATGTTGCACCACGCCGGATGTGGATCAAACCTATTTGTAAACTCATGGGTACTCAGAGATATGTTGATGCTCTGAGAATTTTAAGGACAGACCCGAAACCTTTAATTGCAATTGCTATGGTGAAATTTTTGCATTGGGCCTGGTCAGTTCGTATGAAATTACTTTCCTTGCCCAGAGCTTAAACTGCAAAATGTTCTGTCTCCTGTTGAGAAGAATTGACACCTTTTACCCACTAACTATGTATTAGTTATTGGTATGTTTTAGATATGATGAAATTCTATCTTATTGTATTTAGTAAATGGAATTTTTAGATATTGTGTTTTAAACCTTTTTTTTCATGAGTTGTCCTATTGAACTGAATTTAATACTTTTCTTAACTAGATATGGAATTTGATGTATTTATGAATGACTGATGTATTTTATAGATTTACTTTGATGACTCAACTGTTGAATAAAGTTTATGATGATGATGATGATGATGATGGCATTATAAATGACAATGTGTTTTATTTATGTTTTAAAAACCAAAACATAAATAAAGCCTTTGCCATTTACATTGCCAATAGATCAAACTCGTGTAAATGCGAGACTTATTGCATTGCAAATGGTGGGCATCACGGACAACGGGCTGGCAGAGGGGGAGGGAGAAGGCACGGCAGCGGGCGGGGAGGGACGAGGCGGAAGAAGGCACGGACAACAGGAGGGAGGGAGGGGGTAAACAAAGCACGACAATGGAAGGGGGGGGTAAAGAAGGCACCAAAGGACTTCGTTCCTGCAGTAAGAGAAACTGAATAAAGAAAATAGTGCTCACAGTCTAAATAACATGTACCGTGTAACAACAGAGGTAAAGGGACCAGTCGCCATGGGTGGTGACAAATGAAGACGAGGCGGTACTAAGGAGGGACTAACACGCCTATTTACGAATCAGAAGCCACCATTTAGGACAGACAATGAAACAAGCCAACTGTAAATATGGGCGGAGAGTGGGTGGGGCTTCTATTTGCTACTCCACCACAACACGTCTCGCAGAGCAGCTTATGCCCGCTAGCTCTAGGCTCGACCTAAAAAGGCACTTGACTTGTAGACTTGCCATACGACGTCCTCCTCTCTCGGGTGTCTTCGCTCCGCGAAGCTCCAGACCAGGTAACTGCACTCTACATTCCTGGCATGTCACTCAGCATGAGAGTCACATCAAGATTGGAGGGAGAGGCCTCTAGGAGCACTCTTAAGAGCACTGGAGGCCTGTGCTTTCTGCTAGCTAGCTAGGTTTGAGAAGTTTAAAATGTGCATGCCTGGCTGGCCGTTGCAAAACGGCCAGCCATAGAGACATGCACACTTTAAACATAAGTACACAGCTCCCTGCACTGGCCCCGCCCCGTCCTGACAGTCGGTTCAGGACAGGTTGCTTCAAAATAAAATGGTAATAAATAAACTTTATTACCATTTTATCTTTTAGATGCTCTGGGGCATTTTTTTTTATTGGGGGCTACATTCCTCTGCTCTCAAGGAGGAAAATCTCTCCCCCCCCCCTACGCAAAATGAGTTATGTCATATCTAAAAACGTAAACTGACCCTGAGGAAAGTATGTTCACACCTGTGCATGGTTTGTGGTGCATTTCAGCTCAGACTCTTGACTACATTATGAATTTCGGAATGCCTGAGTGCATGCGTGGAAGTCACTTACATTTTGTGACTGCTTTACGATGTGGGTGCATTTCAGTTCTAATCGATGCATAAATTATGCATGTTAGAATGTATATGCATTTATGTTTGTCTGACTTACTTCTATTTTTGTAACCGCATAATTGCATAATGTATGCACACAGGTTGTATTTGTGTGTAAGGTTATAAAAACTGAGAAGTGTGTTAAAATGTCTTAATGAATATTTCCCATGCCTGCAAATACGTTTCCAATGCACACCACACATTGCACCATATCCTCTGAGAGCTGCACTGAGCCCACTCTTACTGTATGTGCACTCGTAGGCCCCAACCATTTGGGTGTTCTTTAAATGCAGTGCTCTGAAGGTTAAATGGTTTTGCAACGCACAATGACTGCAAAAGAAAATATATTGCTTTGGGGTAATCCTCTAATTTACACTGAGCATCCTTTCCCTCTAATCCGACACTCCCTAGGGACACCCACTTCTTTACGCCCTTGTGGATTTGAAATGTAATGTTCACATGCTTTACATATAGTATACAGAAAGAGAATAAAAGTTGAATGCAATGCATATTAAGTCTACATTATGTTTAGGTGAAATATGATATATTCAATGTGTTGGACACACTTAGGCCCTAATTTACAGTTCTGTGGTCCTGAAAATTCCTCTGAATTTTGAGTCAATAGTTGAAACCGGTGGAGAATCCACAGGTGGAATTTCCTACCTTAAGCAGGGGCTATGGAAAGCACTGTATAAATGCCTATAGTATACAACCCTATGTCCACCAGAAAGGAAATTCCACAAGTGACCTATTTTCCATATCTTTGTGTATTTCCTCGTCACCACCCAGCTATGTGTCAGGTCCTTTGGCCTGTGAACAGCTTTCTAAATTGTCCCCTTCATCATGCCCCTCCACCCCCCCCCCCCCCCTTCCCCACCCCCAATCTCTGGAGAGATGAAGTTCCCGGTGGACTGTGTGTTTATAGGATAAAACAGAGATTGGCGTTTCCACTTCAGTTGATGCCTCACTGCATATTTATCTGTCATTGGTTACTAACCAGTACATACGTCGCTGGATTACCGTTTCCTACCCCCTCATCCGAAACTGAAATTACTACCAGCTGTGTCTGCATGGGAACAGATTGCTGCACGAGAAATATTCCAGGGAATTGTCGTTTGGAACCGAAGTTACTTTGTTTACACCACAGCACCCCGCCCAGCTACAGCGAAAGTCTCCTTTCTGTGAGTAGTGCGGTCAGGAAAAATAGGCCATTAAACTGGTGTTTGAGTGGGAAAAAACAGCATTGTCCGGATTTAATGTGCTCCGGTGCCACTGCACCTGCTGCACCAGTGGTAGCCACGCCCCTGCTTTCTGTCCAGCCCTCATTAACTCTAACTGGTAAGAACCGATAGAAGCCGGCGTGTCCGGCTGTATGCGGAATGCCATTCCGAGTCAACTTTCAAGATGTATTTTCACTTGTCTCAGATGTCTTGCTGTACTGATGGCATTTCCTCTGGCGTGTTTATAGATATCCAAATACAAAGGAAACAAAAACAACGTGCCAGCCGCTGGGAAAACAACCTCCCGAGGATCTTTCACCAGTGGGGGCAGCCTGCTGTGGCACATCCAGTGCCCTCAACCCTTTGTAGGGGAATTTCATCTGCACATTAGTCAAACATGGTATGCAATCCTTAGATGTATATTGAGCTTAGTGGACTTCATCAAGAAAGTGTAGTTACTTCACTTGGGCGCTAGGGGCGCAGGTTCTGTTGGCAGAAGCAACCAGATTCGAGGAAAAGGATGCAAAGTCCTTCCAAAACAAGCATTTTCAATGCAATAGGTCTCGCATTTGCGAATGTGTAAAATATATTGGCATTGTAAATGGCAATGCATTTATTTATGTGCTTTTAAAGACAACACATATATAAAAGGCATTGATATTTTTAATGCCAAGAGCTCAAACACTCGCAAATGCGAGAGCACTTTAATGGTGGCCGCGCCCCTTTATTAGACGCTGCTTGCATATTCAGGTTACAGTGAGCAGCGTCTGAACAAAGGGGTGCCAACATTAAAGTGAAAGCGTGTATGATGCTTTCACCCAAAGTGATAAAAAAAATAATTAATTTCAAAAGCTTCTGTAGCGCGGCCTCTAAAGTGAAAGCGGCCAGTGCTGGTAATTAAATAATTAAATAAGCATGGCCACTAAAGTGAAAGCGGACCACGCGTATATTAAATGATTAAATAAGCGCTGTGGCTAAACTGAAAGCGGACCGTGCCGAATATCAAATATTTAAATTAGCACGCCGCTATAGTTAAAGGTGACTGCGCTGTAATTTGAATAATTAAAATAAATGTGGGCGGGTGTTGCGATGTCGTGGGTAGATAATGAGAAGAGCATTAAAAAAATAGTCCTCACCAACTTATAAAGCAGACAGTGTAACAACGCCAGTAAAAGGGCCAGTTCTTATGGGAGGTAACAAATGCCTAGGCGGTACCAAGGAGGGACTAACAAGCCTAATAACGACTCAGAAGCCAGTGTTTACGAAGGACAATGACACAAGCCAATTAAAAATATGGGCGGAGAGTGGGCGGGGCTTCAAAGTCATACTCCACTACTGCATGCCTCGCAGCAGCGCATGCGCTGCCCAGGCTCGACAGAAAAAACCTTGTGATGCTTCTGAACTAAGAAAAAACCCATAATTAAGCCACTGTGTGTGCTAGTGTTAAGCAGCCTACAAGGCTTATTCACTGGGAAATTGTATTGTAGTTGCATTTATGGATCAGTTTATTCCTCTAGTGCGGTGCTTCCAGGTATATATACTCAAGCTACTTCTGGTAAATTATTAGTAGACAAAGGCAAGGACAAATATCCCAAATGTTACCATCTCACAGCAGCCATATCTACCCTTCATTTCATCATGATCTAGAAAGAACCCTGAGTAGGTATTTTTATATTCACAGTTTGTATGGCTGAGTTCTCTTAATTTGGATTTGGAAAATTTCCCACACTCTGCAAAGCACCCATTATATTAATAGCTCAAGACATTACAGTGCGATGGGTTCAAATCTTCAATTTTTGGTTATAAAATGGGCTCTATTCCTAACTCTTTGACTGGTAAAGGCTTAAGGAGCGACCATCATCACTACAACCAAATTTCTCTGCTTGATTCAGTGGGGAACATATTTGCAAAGAGCATTTTAGAAAAGCTGCGAGATTGGGTTTGAGAAACAAATATAATGCCCTGTGAACAATCAATTTTTTAATCATAGGGCTCGATTACAGTGTCGGGCGGAAAGCCTCGGTCCAGCTGTCGGAGGCTTGCCACCCAACATGATTGGTTTCCCTCCAACCGACGTATTATGATGACAGCGGTCAGAGGGAAACCTGCGGGGGATTCCACTATGCTTCTGACTGGCACAAGGAGCCCGTCGGAAACCACCATAATCCCCTAATGACGGCGGAGCCAGCCTCGGCTCCACCATTGGGATTATGATGGCACTTTCCGACAGCCTTTCCATGTTGGCCTATCCGACATAGAAATGCGGTCGGAAAGTGACTTTGGGGGCCTCTAGCAGGACCCTCTGATCTCCTAGCCATCCATGCATTGTGTGGCAGACCCTGTGTGGTACCTACCACATGGTGCAGGGATGATTAAAAACATCCATATTACAATGGTAGCTTGTGCTGTGGGTCTTTTCTGCCTACCGCACAAGCTGCCATTGTAAAATTGATGTTTCCGACCTCCCAATTTGGGTGGTCGGAACCGCCAACCTTTGGTCGGGCAGATCCAATCCGCTAAGGTGTCAAGCGTAATTAGGCCCTAATTGTTCCACTGCTAACAATGTAGAAATTTCTTCAATCTATTTTAGATAAACAGGTGTAGTTAATGAAGAAATCTGCCTATACTGCTTTTATTGAGGTCTCAGGAGCTTTGGATCATGTTGACCCCACACTTTGTGGAAGAAACTTATGATTTTGGGTTACTAAGCATGTTATTAGCTTTACATTGCTCTACCTGTTGTATGGTGCTGTTAGGAGGTGATAGAGGGAGTTTCCAGTAAAACCGATTCTCTCAGTGGTTTAAAAAAGAAATGTATTTTAAGCCCTTTACTTTTTTCATTATAGTTTTAGGATTTTCCACTTCTTTCCAATGCATTAACAATTTTCATCCACACTTCGGTTCTCTCCATAGTCACTCACTTTTATATTCTGATGATCTAATTTTATTTGAGTTTACGTCCTCTGGTTTAGAGCATAACTTAGGTACATTACACTCCTCTGTAGTTAAACACTTTCTCAAAGTAAATGTTCAGAAGAGCAAAAGTGGGGTTTGGGGGGCAGCCGAACCCAGTGAGGTCTGCCCCCAGGGCAGATTGGGAGGGGGTGGGGCGAGCTGAATAGCGGCCATGTTGTGGGTTTTGGGCATTACATTGGGAATAGCCCAATTGTAGCCCTATTTCAAAGATAGCCCAAAGGGTTTAAGGGTCGGTTTGGCGCCTTCCCAGCCACCATTTTAGGTTTGGTGACCTGGTGGCTGGGAGCACTGTAGCTTTTAGCGTTTTCCCTCCCTCCCACCCTCGTTTTTGGGGTTTTCAGTTTGGGGGTTAGGGTTTTCTCTCATAGGCGGTTATTGGAACAGGTTCATAGGGGTTTGGCTAAGTTGTATATTTGTCGCTTGGAACAGGTGCTGGCGGGGTTGTTGAAAGTTGGCCAAGATTGGCTGAAGTTTTTACTTCAGTGTGGGTAGATGGTGAGCAGGGAAAGGGTAATCAGGTAGGACAAGTTTAGATTAGATGTTTGTTAGTTACAGTTGCACAAAAGCAGGTAGGGGTTCGGGTCATTGGAGGACAGGATTTGGAAATGCAATATTGTGTAAGATTGTGTAATATGGTTGTTATGTAATGTTATTTTGTATTCGGCATGGTGGGGGGATTTGATGTGGGGATCGTAGGGGTGGGGGGGAACAGGGGGTCAGGTAATTTATGTATAGTGAGGTTTTAGTTTTGTAAGGCGGTTGCCAGTGTTGATAAATTGTGATATGCACCTGTTTCAATAAAGCGGCCTTTTACACATACAAAAATTGGTCTTGGTTTGGCTTGCCTCCTCCCAAATAGTTATTCTCAAAATAAGATGGAAAAAAGCATTCACTTGAGAAATATGACTAGAGTCATTGGAGTTTGTGAAACTATACCACTATCTGTGCAGACTTTTTTAGGTAGTCTTAGGTCAGGACATTATATAGACCATCCAAGATTAAAAGCTATTTCTCAAAGAGTCATTAATCGTTAATCAGTTGGGAAAAGATATTTCGATAATGTATTGGTGGTTTATAGATCAAAGTTCCCCAGTCTCACTTTTTAGGGTGGAATATTTCCCCTCACTGTCTATCGCTTCTCCTGAAAAAAAGGGGGAAATATTTTATGTTCCTTTCTTATGGTAAGTTCTTCCACTCCGGTATCGGCGTTTCAGCTGGAGTTTAACCACCAGGTGTTTACTTATAGTTTGCACCGCAGTAGTGCTCTGATGTTTTAAATCATTGCATTCAGAAGTAGACACTTAGATGGTTTAAAAAAACAATTATTAACAGAGGGTAAATCTAAGAACGTTGGCTCAGAATTTTGATTGTGCAATATCAAGGTTAGACTTTCCTGAGGATCACATACCGGATTGGTCATATAATCATTTAGCTTTTAAAAGAGTGATTCCTCTAGCAAGTACCAAAGCAGATGGCTCTCAAAGCTACACTCAAACATGATACTGTGTGATTGCCAATTCTGCAATTTCAAACAGGATACAACCCTATTTAGGTCCCTCACTAGAACATAACATCAGATAATGAATATTCTTACTAAGGTCTGACAGATTACTTATTGAATCACTTCTAAGAGCATGTAAAAATAATCTTCCTGAACTATGCATCTGCTCTTTATAAGATGTAGGGGTGCAGAGTTTGGGTCATAATTTGTTTGTTTATCTTGTCATATACTTGCAACTTCAAATATTTGTATCTCCTCTTTTTATTCAAGGGGATGTTTATTTCCAAAGGAGCATCTTAGCTTTCATAAGATCCTCTGTAATTTAACATTTGTATTACTTAATTTTTACATTGTTATAAAGTTTCTTAATTATATTTCAATATTGCTTTCTTTTAATTCCTGCAATGCTGTTATACAGTTGATTGGGCTGACTGCTAGTCACCAACATGTTTCTGCTCTCAATAATTAGCCTATCTGGTCTGGGGCATTCGTCAGGGCGCAAGGATCCCTAGTGTATTTTTGTAGGGATCCATGAGCCCTGATGAATGCCCCATACCAGATAGGCTAATTATTGAGGGCAGACACAAGTTGGTGACTAGCAGACAGGTTTGAGCCATTGCACTCTTTCCAACCACCGAGTTAAGTGTTTTTAGTCACACCCAAAGCCCTCACGAATAAAGGTGATAACTGAGGAACTTTGAGGTATTTTTAGATTTTCTGTCCAGTAAGCTTTATGTAAGAACTCCCTCCTACCGCTAAGTCTTCGCGGAGGTCGAGACGGCCCTGGTTGTACCATCTCACAGGGGTGGGTGGAGGATGCCGATGATAAATCATGACACTATTGTGTGTGTGATACATCCTCTTCCATTAAGGATGGCCTTCCCATTTTAATCTGCCCCCCACTGAATTTAGTGACAACGGATGCTGCTATTTCTCACAACCTGTATTTGATGCCAGGAGTCAACATTGTTCAGATACTGTTTATATTGCCAAATTGCTCTTTTTCTATGTTGCAACCCTTCATATGCATTGTTATTTGTGTTTATGAAATGTTCATGTTGAATTGTTGATGAATTTTTCATAATGCTGAGGTTGTAGTTACATAATTAGATGCAGTAACCCCCATGTATATTTTCCCCACAATTCAGATCGAAACCAGACAGTCCATAAAACAAAGAAGCTAAGGTATTTTATCCTCTAAAACTATCAAATGTATCATGGAGACACCATTAAAACACATGTAGGCCAGTTTCCCCACACAGGCTAAAAAACATAATAGGTTTTGCCAAGAATGGCTCGCACACACTAAGGCAGATACAATTCATTGGCCAGAGGAGGGAACTTTCGACATTGAGATACTTGAGACAATACATACAAACCAAACACACAGGTCAAAAGAAAGATAAGAGAGAGGCATTTTAGAACTACGCCCATCTTTGAGGAAGCCCAGATCCACAGTCCTGCACTACAGACAGCAAATAAGGCATCAGCACCTCCCCCACCATGTGCAGGTATGGAGGTGCTCTTGTCCAATCTACCTGCATTATGATACTCTAAACCGCCAGTTGAAGAAGTTGGTGGGCCCAGGCATGCAATACTAACAGGCCAGCAGACCCAGGTCGTCACAGGGCAACCCCAGTCCAGTGCAAGGGCTCCCAGAAGTTCTACCCCCTGTCCGTCGCACCCAACACATAGAACTCCAATGTCACAGAGAAAACGTACCATCACTGGTTTAGGCAAACACACGCGAGTGACAGGGAGGTTTGCAACAGTTCTACACAGTGATACAGGTTGGAGAAGTGAGGAAAGTGACCCCAATCCCCCAGAATCCGATGACGAGAGTGGAGCTACTGGACCTCCTCAGGTTCAGGAGGTAACAACAGTGAACAAATTTGAGGGCAAAGCCCGACTGAAAAGAACAGCGCATAGCTCAGAGTAAAGGAGGCAACTAACATAGTATGTGGAAGAAAGGCGCAAGCTAAGGGGAGAAAGAGAAAGAGCTTGCACCCAGGAAGCACAGCGAGAAAACAGAGCAGCACGCCCCCCACATAAGGAGAGCGGGGGTAGGCACAGGGCATAGATCGGGGAAGAGTCAGAGGTAGAATTAGATGAGACACGTCTGGCTGGTATCCGAGACTCATCAAATTATCAACAAAGGAGAGAGACTGACCGGGAAATAAAAGACTGAAGTAGCCTGGTGCTGACCTAACCAAGACAAAGGGGAAAAAAGGATGGACCTTTGCGGGCACAAGGAGAGCAGCAATGAAGACGTATATGCTGCTCCACTCAAACACACGGGATAGATAGACTGACCCCAAGGAAGATAGTGGCCAGTGAGGAAGGCTAGACCTTTGCGCTGCCATTCTACCACCTGCTAGCCCAATGGACCGAGGAAAAAGACCAGTACAATAGACCTTGGCCGAAGGAGGGATCCTGTGAACCAAGGGACATGGCCATAACGGAAGACTGCATCCGACATGGAGGAGATCCCTAGTGGAATTTCCCCTACATGCAGGAATGTCTAAGAGGATGGGAACGCCATGTTAGGGAGAAACCAGTATTGTTCCCCAAAGTAAAAATGTACCTGCTGCTACAGAAGGATACGTCAGATAAGGTAGGATTAAGGACAAAGTTGGCACCATTGCTAGATGGAGCGGGGAAATGGATCTCATGCTTTTAGAAGAACACCGCAGGAATAAACCTAGAGATAGGCGATATCAAGAGCCTGCTAAGTAGTCTTATCGGAGAGTAGACTAACATGGTGTTCGACCTAGCTCACATCCCAACAATTATGCTGACATACACTGAGCATGACGGGCCGCATTCAATTCATACAGGCACCGAATATGGACGCCCTAAGGGAGATGTTCCCTGACCGCCTGAATGTGGGAGGGCTAATAGCGGAGGCTATAAAGCCAGGGGAGACAATAAGTGATTTTCTGGATAGGATGAGGGAATGATGGGAAAAAGACAGGACAGCAGTGGACTGACATACATGGACCCACAAGTCGCATTATTTTACAATATTCTCAAAAGGGGTTGCCCACTGAGATACAAAGCAGATTGGACACTGTGGTTGCGTTAGACACCAAACTCTTGTGTGAGATACAAGCCCATATATTGCATTACCCCAAAAGGAGCAAGAGAAGGATAGAGAAAAACAGTAGCAAGCCCAGAGAGACACTACTAAATCAGTCACACACAAAATGAAAAAGACCGCCCTCGAGGGGGCAGCGTAGTCCACGAGCGTGTAAATGGCACCAGTCTTAAAGGGTTCTCCACCACAATACCCCAGAGGGTTGCAATCTAGCTAAGGCACTAGAGGCCAGGGAGGCTGGCAGTAAACCCTAGGGAATGTTACTATTGCCAAAGCATGGGCCACCTGCCAGACTGATGCCAGTTAAAAGCATACCATGAACAGAGATCGATGGGCCGGGACCAGCCACCACAAAGTCCTTATCCACAGAACCAAGCCCAGGGAAACCAGAATACACCGTACAATCAGCTACAGGGAGGCCAGTCAGCCACAACACCCCCACAACATAGATCAGATAGTTGGATGAGCACATGGCAACAGGAACTGCAGAGAGGGAACCCAGCCCAACATGGACCAGGGACACAGCCTCAGCAGGCAGGGGTAACTGTATGGGAAGGTAAAGCCTTTACAGAAACACACAGAGTCCAAATGTGCAGAAAGCTAAAACCCCAGAGTAAAATACCACCCATTCACTCACACCCCAAGAATTAACTGCACCAAAGCCAAAAGAAGGACTACTGAGACAATGTTGCAAATACAAACATTTACTTGCATCTGGGGATTTAGGGCTGTTATATGTGTACTGCTGATCAGGTATCCTCACTAAAGTTCAACATTAAGGGTGCCTGCAGGAGCCAAGGTCCCACTCTGCTGCTGATCCCTCAGTTTGGTTGTCAGGCCACATCCCAGGGGGACGGTAGTCTGACGAGGAGGCCGGGTGGCTCCCAGATCAAGTACTCAAAAACAGGCACTCAGGTTCCCGGATCCAAAGTCACTAGGGACAGGTTCTGATCACTAGATCGAAAGGGCCCCATTCTCTGGCATCTGGCCCAGGACCCATTCCAAGAGCACCCCTAAAGACTAGAAGCCTCCAGCCAGATGGAGGCCAACTTTCAATTCTAAAACAACGCTGTCCTCAAGTGGCGGAAACCAGGATTCCCATACACCTTGAATAGTGGAGATCCCATAACCTCCACAGCACACACACAAGAGCAAATAGAAGGCGAGGTACCCACACGGTGCCGAGTCGGTAAAGAGGTTCATCAGGTTAGGCAGGCGTCCCGGGGTTTTGAGGCAGTCCCGGTTCAGTCATCATCCCTAGGCAAAGTTTAGCAAGTGTTCTTGGCCTTGGCCCTGGTCTCCCCACTTTTGTATTTTCTTGGTGATGTTTTCTTTTCTCTCCTTCTTTTGGTTTTTCAAATGTCCAAAGTCTGGTCACTGTGCCATAGCCCTCCAAAATAGTGACAGGAGCACGGCCGCCAGTTGCCACAAGCTTGGAACTGCAGATCCAAAAGCAACTGAGAAGACGTGATTTGTGGGAAAGGGGGGTGCCAGGGAGAGGGGAGGCCGCAAAGTCCATCACACCTGCAAAAAGCCAGCTCTGGTGGCTTAGTGGACTAATGCGTCCACTGTAGGGGCCTGTATTTAACCTCATGGTCACAGGTTCAAATCCCGGCAGGTTCACTCAGCATTTCATCCTTCTGAGATCTATAAAATGAGTAACATTGAGTTGGGTAACAATAAACATCTGTTATTCAGTGCTAAGATACCCTTCTGGGTGAACGTGCGCTTTACAAATACGCATTATGTTATGTTTTCAAATACACATGTTATGTCATCACAGCTCCAGGCAAGAGTAGAACGCAGAATGCGCCCACCCCCGTTTCAGGTCTAGCAATTAACCAATGCACCAGGCCTCACATACACTATCCGGAGAAAGCAGTAATCCCTCACCTCATACACCACAAGGTAGCACATTCAGCGGTGCATGGGGGCCACGGAACAACTTTCCGACACCATCCGCCTCATGATAAGTGAAATCGCAGTTTGCGCAAAATCTAGGGAAGTGCCCAAAAACCAACAAAATTAGCCGGGAGCTAGCCCAAAAAGAAGCCTCTAGATAAAGGGTGGAACTTAGATATTTGGTGCCACAAGGGTGGGGCATGTTGCACACCACATGCTGAGATACATGTGATCTCAAGGCATGTTTCAACCGCTAATACTTAACAGTGACACACCCCCTTTCCATATAGTCCCATGCATGAGTACGTTGAAAGCAACCCATGCCAATGGCACCTCCATGCACACATCAGGAGACACAGGGTCTCAGAAAATTGGCGGCGCCCATAAAACCCTCAATAAAAACTGATACGATCCATCCCTATGATCACAAGAACACTCCATAAAACACTAATCTAAGCACCCAGTTAAGTGCGAAGGATCATAAAATAGATTAATTCACCTAATTACCCATAACACCTTTAAGCTTTAACCATTAAAAAGATGCCACCGTTGGGGCCATCTTGCAGTGCCTCACTAAAAATTGCATAAATGGAGAGTGGAGAACAATTCTCTGAGGGACATACAGGAACCTCGAAGAAAAGATCATTAACAAAGGCGCACATGCAATGTTTTTCTGAATTACCTAATGAACCAAAGTCATATCTAACAGGCCTGCAATCGAACCTCCAAGTGCACCACCTTTCAGCTGCCACATCATCACCCCAACGCAGATCTAAAGTGTGGGAATCAAACTTGCGAACGGCACAGTGAACTTTTTGATCGAACTGTTGAACGAAAAATCCGATAACCAGAAGAACATAGACATCTCCCCTGGATCCATATCAAAGACCTACAATGTTCAGTTAGAAGTTTTGTATTTTTGCACTTTTATGTACCCTCTGTTTAGTTTGAGCGCTTGCATAGGGATCTCTTCCATGTCACTTATAATTACACCAACCCAAACAGTAGCATTCCACATGCACTACATAGCATCCTTTTACAAAGCATGTGGTATCAGCACATGACCTCTGTGGGCTCTAAGACATCAGCCAGGATGTGTTACTTCTGTTCGATGACACCGAATGCAGTAGGTGCAGATAGACTTTACTTGTCCCCAGAGGTAGTACCTGAAAACGCAAAATGCCTTCTCCACCAATACCTATGCATAGTCAGGACCAAAATCCAGCCAACAAGGCAGAACCCCACTGGCTAGAGGGAATCTGACGTGTTACGAGACCAACCCAATGGCTCTATACCTTTTTACTGAGCCTAGCGATATTCAAACTGAGCTAGACAAGATGCGTAAGGGCACCATAGGGGAAGATATTGCTTGGCCTTGAGAATTCCTAGAGAAGAGATTCTTGGAGGTAGCAAAACCCCATCTCATTGCACACCCACTCCAGCCTCCATTTGTGGTCCAAGGGAGACCCTTAGCGTATCTGGGGCAGTTTTCTTTAACCCCTTCGATACGTGCGTCACCCAACGGCCGTCGCGAGCACTACCTCCGTAGTGCTGCGCACATCCGTTGCCCGACGCGGACCCGCCCGCGAAAGTTTCACCCGCACCGCGGCGGATTTTACGCCGCGGTTAACGGGTTAACAGCAAGTGGACCCCCAATATGGAGTTCTTGTATAAGACTTCCGGCTCAATGATACGAAGGGAAATGGTTCTCGTAGGGGAGGGTTGAATGAAGGCTCAGACACCCCATGTCAGATACTCCAGAGTACGGCAGCAAAGTAGGGCAGCGGGAGGGAAAAGTGCCCTGCACTGCCTTGGGTTCTTTAGTTTGCCAAGATTCACAAACTATGGGCCTGAATACAAGTAAAGATGCCATTTATTGCACCTGGAAAATAATGATACCCTGGGGTTAGTTATTTATTGTTTGTGATAAATTGCACCTATTACAAGTTATTGGGGAATAACATGCGGATTTTGGTCTTTAATTGTAATTGCATTCATATAGCACTTACTACCCCTACTGAGGTGTTGAAGTGCTGTTAATACACCAAAATCCACATGGTACAGTTAATACTGTACATATTTACCAGTTAAATTTTGACAGGTTTAACCTGTCGGAATTTAGCGAATGGGGGTTTGGGGGGCAGCCGAGCACGGCGAGGTCTGCCGCCTGGGCAGATTGGGAAGGGGGGGGACTGGCCGGCGATTTTGTATGTTTTTTGGGCTACATTGGGACTAGCCCAATTGTAGCCCAATATTTGGATATATAGCCCAAGGGGTATTTATTTCATTTTCGCGCCTCCCCAGCCACCATTTTAGGTTTGGTGACCTGGTGGCTGGGAGCGCTGACCTAGATAGGATTTTGTCAGGTGTTAGGAATTTTTTGTGGTGCTTTTGTGGCTCATATTGTGAGAGGTGGTCATGGCTGGGGGTGATTATTGTGTGCAGGAAGTGATGCGGCTGCTCCGCAAGGCGGGCGGATGGATCTCTTGATCCCCGAGGTTGCCGCACCCAGCGCCCGGTGAGGCATGCATCGGCCGGGGAGGCGGCCGCCATCGGGACCTGCTCGCCCCCTCGTAAGGCTGTCAGACATAAGGTGAGCGGTGGGGGCCGCGCAGATGCTAGGAGCGCGGCCCCGAATGTGGGAGCGGCGTCGGGTGGGGTCGCGGGAGGTGCGGGGGGAGTTGTGCGGTTGGGCGGTAAAGCGGAACGGCGGGGGAGTGCATCGTGCGTCTCCCCACCGGGCCTGCAGGTTGCTGGGGGCCGCTCAGATGCCAGAGGAGCGGCCCCAGAGGAGCAAAATGGTGCGAGGCAGTCGGGCTTGGGCCGCTCGTGTAGTGGAGCGGCCCCGCTTGACAATGCGGCTTTGGGTCAGACGGGCAGCATGCGACATGAGCGCGCTGCCCGGAATGCGGGGCAGGATGGCGAGGGCCGCTCGTGTAGTGTAGCACCCCTGCTAGACATTGCAGCTTTTGGGCAGACGGGCAGCGTGTGAAATGAGCATGCTGCCCGGAATGCGTTATGGAGGCGGGGCGGGGGGACTCTGACGCGGGTGTGAAGAGAGTGTCACAGAGGCAGAATCGGAGGCGGAGCGCGTCGCGTGGCTCCCCTCCGCGCACACAAGTTGAGAGGGTCCGTTCGTATGTGAGAACAGTGGCCCCGGTTAGGGCAGCAGGTGGGGGGTTGGTTCTGGAGGCCTGGGAAGGTGCAGGGAGCCAATTGGTGTTGGGGACACAGTTGGCGGCTGGGTGGGGAGACAGCAGGTTGCTATGGTGGCCGGGAGTGTGGGTAGGGTACCTGGGCTAGGGGCGCAGGCCCACTTGGCAGACCGGGTGGGGGTACTGGAGCAGCCAGGCCCGGAAGGGGGGCTGGGGGTATCTGGGGGGGTAGGGGGTGAGGTGAACGGGGGGAGTCACCTCTTCTCATAGAGTCAGACGGGAGCGAACAGGATTGGGCGGGTTTGGACATCTTTCCATCGTGGGCGGAGGGGGTTTCTGGGGCACAGGGGTCAGTGGGCAGGGCGAGTTTCATTCGGGGGAAGGTCCCGAGGTTTCTGGGAGGGGGGAAGGTTTTGCGGCGCGGTTGGTGGGAGGGGATATGGAGGAGGAGGGAGCTGGGCCGAGCTGGCGGGGGACGTCTGGGGCAGGGGGCTTGGTGTGGAGTGACGGGGAGGGGGATGGGGGGACATGGAGGAGGTAGTAGACCTAAGCGCGGTTGGGCGGGCATGGGTGGCAAGCACTTTGGGGCGGCGAGTAAGAGGGGTTGGGATGTGAGAGAGAAGAGAGGTAAGCCCAGCACACCAGACCATCCTTTTTTGTTACAGGCAGTGGAGCGATGACCAGAGCATCACGGGGTGCCAGACTTGGTAGGGCTGGGAGCGGCCCATTGGCACCAAGGAGAAGGGTGGGTGGAGCCTCGGGCGACGTACCCAGTACCGGCGCGGGATCCTGGCGTGGCTGGAAAAAGTAGGCCCGGGACGGGCTCGCCGGCCCCAACACCCACGGGTACGCAACATCCCGGGGGGCAACGCGGACAACGGAGCGACGCTGAGGACGAGCTGTGCCTTTCTTGTAGGGTTCATTCTGCGCCACCAGCGGGGAGCGCTGGGGAAGTGAGGCAGGAGGAGCTAGATTATGAGGAGGATAGTATGGAAGAGGGAGAGGTGCGAGATGTTGACGTGGAGGTATAAGGGGGGCCGAGTAATGTTGTGTCTAGTATTTTCCAGGTGTCACAATGCCAGGTGCTGCCTACGGGTCAGACATCTCGATGGGAGGACAGCTCGGCCCCTCGGCCAGGACGCAGGGTGGAATTGCGGATGGAGTCCTTGGCGCCAGGTAAACGATCATTGCCCGGGCGTCCTGTGATGGTGTCAGTGGGCGTGGATGGGGCTGAAATGGAGGAGGGGGCGGGGGGTAGGTTGAACAAGGGTGCTTATGTGGTGGATGTTGGGATAGGAACTGAGAATGCAGGTAAGATTGCAGTTGAAGGGTCAGGTAAGACGGCCAGAGACGTGGAGAGCATGACGGACAAGAAGGTGATGGGGGAGATTCAGACGGGGGAAGGGGAGACCAAGTTAGAGAGTAAGGAGGTGAAAATAAAACAGTTGCCATACATGGGGGTTACTAAGCCTTTGGGGGTATCCACCAAAGAAAAGATTTGGAAAGGGGAGTATGTTGAGATGCTTAAACTCCTCCATAGGGAGGTGCGGGCAAAAGAGGGTTCGAAAGAGGAGGAATTTGAGTTGGCTAAAAGGCCAAAGGTGCCGTTAACGATTGAGAACTGGACGGCAGCGTTTCTCATTTACGCTAGCGTGTATTGCGAAAAATTCCCAGACAGGTCGGTGGCCATGTTGAAATACATGGACATGATCAGGAAAGCTCAGATTATGGGGGCGGCTACGCCTGGGCGCAGTACGATGAAGAGTTTCGGGCACGCATGGCGTGGGACTCAGAGGTGAAATGGGGAGAGCTTGATACAGATTTGTGGCAATATACGATGGGGCTAGCGGGGTCTGGAAAAACTATTTTTACGGCCAGCGGGCTCCCACCCATGTATCGGCCCTTTCGAGGAGGCCCCACCCGTGGGGGGGTGGGGGGAGCAGGCAGGGGGCAGCCGGGGGCAAAAGGGGCTTGCTGGGATTATAACAAAGGGTTGTGCACGATTGCTCCGGGTGTGGAGGAAGACACGCTATGGTCAATTGTTGGGGCGGCCAGGGGCAGTTGCAGGGCTCCCAGCAGTGGCATACGGGAGGTTTTAAGGCAGGGGGTCAGCAGCAGCAGCAGCTGGGAGGGCGGCCTGGGCCTGAGCCCAAGGGCTCGTACTCCGGTTAATGTGGAGAATTTGTTGGCAGCCTTGCAGGGGTATCCGGAGAGGGAGGCTGCGGAGCGGTTGCGACTGGGGTTTCTGGAGGGTTTCAGACTGGGGTACGAGGGACCAAGGGAGAGGAGGTGGGCTGACAATCTAAAATCGGCAAGAGAGTACTCGCAGGTAGTACAAGACAAGCTCGATAAGGAGGTGCGTGAGGGCCGCATGGTGGGTCCCTTACAAGATTGGCCTTTACCTAATTTGATTGTGTCACCCATTGGAGTGGTGCCTAAAAAAGAGCAGGGTCAGTTTCGTCTCATTCAACATTTGTCGTGGCCTGAAGGAGGTTCGGTGAACGATTTCATTGACGAGCGGGAGGCCGCAGTGTCTTATTCATCTGTTGACGTGGCGATGTCACTGGTAGTGACCGCGGGCGCAACAGCAATGATGGCAAAGTGCGACATAAAGTCGGCTTTCCGGCTGCTTCCAGTTCACCCGGATGACTGGGATCTTTTGGGCATCCAGTTTGGCGGTCACTGGTACGTGGACAAAGCGTTGCCGATGGGCTGCTCTATGTCATGCGCACTTTTTGAGTGTTTCAGCACGTTCCTACAATGGTTGTTTATGGAACGGACAGGTCACCAAGGAGTTACGCACTACCTGGATGACTTCTTTTTTGTTGGCACCTCAGGCTCTGCAGACTGCCAGAGGGCTCTGGACAGTTTCCATGAGCTCATGAGGGAGCTGGGTGTGCCGTTGGCACCGGAGAAGACTATGGGACCCAGCACAGCCCTTTCCTTCTTAGGAATTAAATTGGACTCACGGTTGATGGAGGCACGACTTCCGGCAGACAAAAAGCAGCAAATGTTGGGGCTGCTGGAGATAATGTTGGCAAAACATAAGGTCACGGTTAAAGACATTCAAGTGCTGCTGGGTCACCTCAATTTTGCTTGTCGGGTAGTCAGAGTAGGGAGGACTTTTTGTAGACGACTGTGTAGGGCACTTGCGGGGCAGAGGCCTCCGCATCATCATGTAAGACTGTCAGCGGGAGTGCGGGAGGACTTGAGGATGTGGCAGTTTTTCTTGCGACATTTCAATGGCATACCTTTGATGAGGGAGGCTGACATGTTATGGGATGTTCAAATTTTTTCGGACGTGGTGGGAATACTTGATTTGGTTTGTACTGGCAAGGGAGGTGGTGTGCTGAGCAGTGGCCTGAGGAGTGGTTGGAAGGGGGCAGGAGCATGGCCTTCTTGGAGTTTTTCCCTCTGGTGGTGGCAATCACACTTTGGGGGGAACTCTTGGCGCACAAGAAAGTCACTTTCCAAATTGATAATATGGCGGTGGTGCACATTGTAAATCGCCAGTCTGCCCGAGATGAGCAGGTTCTGAAGTTGTTGAGGGTTTTCGTGCTGGGGTGTTTGAAGCATGATATTGCTTTTCGCGCGGTGCATGTGCCGGGTGTGGACAATGACATTGCGGATGCTTTGTCTCGTTCACAGTAGGGGAGATTCCGTGGGCTCGCCAATGACGCGGACAGGACCCCGACCAGAATGCCGCACCAGCTGTGGTACGTAGGCAACACAGGATGTTGCAACTGGTTCTAGGTTCTCTAGCTCACTCCACGAAAACAGCGTATCGGGCAGCATGGGAGGAATTTTTGCGCTCTGGTGCACAGCGGCGGGCCTCTTTGGCAGCTAGACAGGAGGATGTTCTTCAGTTTATCTTGGACTTGGTGGAGAAGGGTCTCACGAAGGTCACGATAGCGGGTAAACTGGCGGGGATTGCTTTTGTCGGGAAATTATTGTGGAGCTATGCACCCTCCGCGGGGGAACTTGGGGCTCGCATTTTGGAGGGTTGGGCGCGGGAATGCGGACGGGCATCCCGGGTGAGGAATCCTTTGTCCTGGGAGCTGTTGGAAGGGGTGATTGGGGTGTTGCCTGGGTTGTGTTTTGATGTTGGGGAAGTGGTTCTTTTCTCCACACTGATGTCCTGGATGTTTTTCGGGGCCTTTCGAGTCTCGGAATTGTAGGGAACTAAAGCGGAGCAGGGGCTGTCTTGGAGGGAGGTTTCTTTTAGTGCTGATAGGGTGCACATATGGCTGAAGAAGGTGAAGACGGATCAGAGGGGCAGGGGAAAATGGGTTTCTTTGCAAAAGGGGCTGGCTTCGCAGGTTTGTCCTTATCAGTGGGGTCTGAGGTGGAGGTCTTTTTCTGGGGCTTTTGGGGGTTTGGTCTATGGGCATGGGGACAGGCGGTGTGTCAAGGCTTCACAGCTTTTAGCGGTACTACAGAAAGCGTTGGGCAGGCTGGGGATCGACGGGAAGGTTTTTGGGACGCATTCGTTTCGGATTGGTGCAGCTTCAGGAGCTCACTCTAGAGGGTGGGAGCGAGGGAACATTATGAGGTTGGGCAGGTGGTCTTCGGACTGCTATCAGCGTAATGTGCGCAGCGTACCTGGGGGGTTACAGCACATTTGTTCCCCTTTTTTCCTGTTGTTCATTCATGTTTCTCGTTGCAGGTTCGGTGATGGGTCCCCTCGCCAGGGAGATGTCCATTTGGATTGTCGGCCATTCTTTTGTGAAAAGGGCACAATTCCAGGCCCGCTCAAGCTATTTTGGGGAAAGTTTGGGGTTTAATAAAGATCTTTTTTCTGTGGGTTGGCGTGGTAGGGGTGGTATGCGGTGGAACAAGTTATTACAGGTTCTCAACGGGAGTTTGGTGGCTGGTAGGTACCCGGATGTACTGGTACTTCACTTAGGGGAGAACGACATGGTCAGGGAGACGGGCTTGGCCCTTATGCATTGCCTGAAGAGGGACTTGGCTTTGATTAAAGCTCAGTGGGCTGGTTTTTCAATTGTCTGGACAGAGTTTGTTCCTCGCAGGGTTTGGAGAGGGGCGGTTAACCCGGGTGCGGTGGACAAGGCCAGGCGTAAATTGAACACGGAAATGGTGAGATGTTGTCGGCAAGCAGGAGCAGGGAAAGGGTAACCAGGTATGATAAGTTTAGATTAGAGGTTGGTTAGTTACAGTAGCACAAAGGCAGGTAGGGATTAGGGTCAGGGGAGTTTAGGATTTGGAAATGCTTCATTGTGTAGGATTGGGTAAGATTATGGTTATGGAATGTTATGTTGTAATTCGTGGGGTGGGGGATCTGATGTGGGGATCGTAGGGGTGAGGGGAGGAACAAGGGGTCAGGAAATTCTTGTATAGTGAGGATTTTAGTTTTGGAAGGCAGTTGCCAAGGGTTGAAATTGTGATATGCACCTGTTTCAATAAAGTGGCCTTTTTCACACACAGAAAGTGGTCTTGTGTCAGCTTGCTCCAACCCCTTATCTCCCAATGGGGGCTTGGGGGGCAGCCGAGCACGGCGAGGTCTGCCCCCTGGGCAGATTGGGAAGGGGGAGGGACTGGCCGGCGAGCGGCCATTTTGTATGTTTTTTGGGCTACATTGGGACTAGCCCAATTGTAGCCCAATATTTGGATATGTAGCCCAAGGGGTATTTATTTCATTTTCGCGCCTCCCCAGCCATCATTTTTGGTTTGGTGACCTGGCGGCTGGGAGCGCTGACCTAGATAGGTTTTTGTCCCCGCCCTCCCTCCCCAGTTTTTAGGTATTTGGGGGCGTTTTTTTATGGCTTTCTAATTTGGTCATTTGGGTTTTTTGTTGGTGGCATTTGTTGGAACAGGTACATAGGGGTTGGTATATATTGTATGTGTCGCTTGGAACAGGTGCAGGCGGGGTGGTTGACAGTTGGCCGGGATTGGCTGTAGTTTTTTGTTATATGTTGGATGTTTGTGAGCAGGAGCAGGGAAAGGGTAATCAGGTATGATAAGTTTAGATTAGAGGTTAGTTAGTTACAGTAGCACAAAGGCAGGTAGGGATTAGGGTCAAGGGAGATTAGGATTTGGAAATGCTACATTGTGTAGGATTGGGTAAGATTATGGTTATGGAATGTTATGTTGTATTTCGTGGGGTGGGGATTCTGATGTGGGGATCGTAGGGTGGGGGGAGGAACAAGGGGTCAGGAAAATCTTGTATAGTGAGGTTTTTAGTTTTGGAAGGCAGTCGCCAAGGGTTGAAATTGTGATATGCACCTGTTTCAATAAAGCGGCCTTTTTCACACACAGAAAGTGGTCTTGTGTCGGCTTGCCCCCCCCCCCTTATCTCCCAATGTTGATTTATTTAACGCATCGGATAATTATCGGATGTGTTCAATAAAACCAAACTTGTGATTCCGTCCCATGCGTAAACAGGTGTATCCCCACAGGACGGAATTAGCCGCCCCATTTGTAATCAGGGTCTAAATGTGTGAATCTGCAGTGAGGCATGGCATGAAGGGCAACAAAAAAAAGCAGCGCCCTACTTGCTATCCGTCGACCACCGATGATGTCATCAGACAAGCTTGCACAAAAAACATAATCTTAGCGAGACTCTAAACACGATTCGCAGGCAAGAGGCACTAAAACTCTATTACTACCTAGTGCTGATTTAAGAAAAATGTCGATTTGTGTTCTCTCCCATTTTGCTGGTGGTAACTCAGAGCGCAATTTGGATCTTTTAGAAATAATTCTAGCAAAAGAGGTGAAAAAAACAACCGTTCCTGTATGGTTCCCTTCATTTTATGCAGATCTAGACCGGGCACAAAAATATAGAAAAAATAATATTGAAAACACCTGCCCAGTTTTTTCAATGAACTCTAAATGACTGGAACAAAAATCCTGTACAAAACGTGCGTTTTACACCAGGTTTTTTTCAAGTTTTGTGACAATTTATAAATCGGCACACTAATCAGAGGCTAAGTACAGAATCACAATTTGAGCCTCACTTTGGGTGTGTTGTTTTCACATCTTTAGCAATTTGTAGTCCCATTTAGCACGTATGGTGAATATGTGGCGCGGAATTTCAATGTTTATGGTTCCCCCAACTCAGTGGGTCTCATTTTATCGACCTCGAAAAGATGAAAGGCTGAGTGGTCCCACTAGAGCATGAGTCTGTGGCCTTGAGGTCATGCACAGGTTCCTGCAATGGACAGGAGATCGGTCTACACAGCCATGTGTAATATTCGAGGACTGACCAGACCAGCCCAGGCAGATGAGACAGCTCGTCTACATAACAGCAGCAGCAGGTTGAAATGCAAAGGGTTTTCCGAAGCGATGGAAGTGAAATGACGCGTTCTGTCCCCGCCTCCCCGGCCCTTTCAAAGAGCTGCCACTGACCGAGGGCGCCCATGAAAGGCGGCTTGTCCCATAATTCATTGTAGGACCTTTGACCCCGGCATCCGCGCGGCAGGGAGTAGGGCAGGGCTCCTGGTGACCAGACCGAGGGCACTGGTCTGGAATCAGTCACACAGTGGGAGCTAATCAGTCCGTGCTGGCTACGGATAGCGAACACTGGGGTTTCTGTGAGCATTACCAACGTCGCTCTCCCAAGATCTGCGAATTCACAGATCTATAGCTATCTGATTATTATAATAGGTCGATAGATCGATGCAGGGCCGGGTTTAGCACTGGTGGCGCCCCCATTTCTCCAAAGCTCCTCTCACACACGTATTTATTTCTTTTTATAGCGCTACTTATAACAGTGTAGGGTGTCAGAGCACTTTATGTCACAAACAAATTACAAAGAGCCAATGTATCAAGCAGGTAGATTAATCAACAAAGTTATCTTGACGTCTGTATTACTGACTAAAAATTGCTGGTCACACCAAGCACTATGTAGTTCCTCAAGATGTTTCAAAACGCAGTGCCCCTCGAGCCAGCCCTGGATCGATGAATAGGGGGTGAGTGAGCTAGATGGACTAGAAAGGTGAGGGAACTTCAAGGATGTACATTTAGACAGGAGGGCTGCATACAGATGGGAGAAATGTATAGATGAATGCATGGATGGATGACAGTCGTCAAGAGAGTGGGACAGGTATGGATGGATGGGCCTGGTGACGGGTGTATACCGAGAAGGCAGGTAGTTAGGAGAGGAGAGGGTGACAGATGCATAGACGAAGAGGTGAATGGATAATGCATGGATGGATGCATTGATGGATGAAATACCCATGTCTGAGGACTCAATTTTATCTGTCAATGTCAACAACAAATGAATGGCCGTGTTTATTTTTACCAACTGTAATTGTTGCAGAATGATGACCCGTTTCATCTAGTTTTAAATGTTTTATATTATTTTTTACTGTTTCATCTGATTTTATATGCTTTATGGCCTCTGTGCCGAAATAAAGATCTTTTGATTCGATTTTGCATTGATGGATGGGTTATGGGCAGTGGAGTGGCTGGGAGGCTGGTCGATAAATTAATTATGTTTATGGTAGGTGGCGGTCTAGGTAAACAGATACATAGATGTAGGAACTGGCCAACGGGCAGACATATAGAAGGACACCTTTTCCTTTCATCATAATGCGATACACTGTGTCTGTTAATGAGTCTATCTGCTTATTTTCTTCTGTTAAGCACAGGTGAGCCAGCTGCATAGTCCTCTATATTTTAAAAGAGAGATGGTTGCTCCTTTCCCCAGCAATGCCTTTCTTTTTGTCGGTCTGTAGGTCTGTTCAGCTGTTCTGGTGTTCTCTAAAGCCCAGGTTACAAAGTGGATCTAAAGGTTGAGGCATTTACTGCACTCAGTAAACACTGATACCCCATGGGTGTTATATTTTCCAGATGCATTTAATCCCTCATATTTCGAGTTTTCCTAAAAAAAAACTTGGATTTACACGTGGAATCAGTGTTTCTGCCCAGAAATGTGCTTGTGTCTGAATTTACTACTCAATTTCCCACTGTAAGTTTTGGCAGCTAGTTTGATCTGCTGAAATTTGCCAGGAGAAATTGCAGAGGAGGTAATAACTACGTTACTCAGAGTTCTGTTCCCTGTGCACACATTCTGCCTGCACAGGGATTGGAATGTATCTCCCACGTTGCCCTCAGGGACTTAGGGCCATGTTTAAAGTTTGGCAGATAGGATACTCCATGAAAATGTGGCAGATATACAAACAAAATGTGGCGGATCTCCACTATGAAAGAAGAACCGTGGGCCATAATGCACTAGGCGAGAGGATGTAGCCTAACGTCTAGAGGAGTCCACCTCGAAGCTGGGAACTGGGTTTTGAGTCTCAGCGGGGGCCTTCAGCATCCTGTGATTCTGGGCAAATCACTTTATCTCCCTGTGCCTGACTGTAATGCAACTGGTGCTCATGTAAAGTGCTCTGCTACTTTAGGGTCAAGTTCACACTATATAAAACTCTGGGGAAAAACAACTAGTAATACAGCCAAGGGATGTTAGCTCTATTTGTGACAGAGAATTCCATCGGTCAAACTCTACATAAGGTCCTTAGGGTCTTAGTTTACACCCCATTGCGTCACCGGTGCATCACTTTTGTTGACGCAAGGGTGGCACAGTGTGCCTGCCCATATTTACAAGGCCACATAAAGTCACCTTGCATGACTTTTCATGGCCTTGCATATATGTTTCCCTTTCACGCGTAACTCTGTGTGAAAGGGGCGTTCCATGGGTGTTGCTGTGGGTGTTCCCACTGAACATCCATGGATTTACAGCATTTTCTAAACCTGGGAATGTGTAAGAATCTTACGCCTCACCAACGGAGGGGTAAGGAGGCGTAACAAGGAGAAATACTTTTATTTCTCTTCACTTCTTCATTCTTAATGCGTGCTGCATGCTGCAGCAAGCATAGTAAGAGGAAAATGCCTTTAATGATCGTTTTTGTGCAGGAAGGTGTCTCTTATTGCACAGAAACAATCATCCCCTCAGCACAGGTACCCTTGTAAAATGACGCAAGGGTGTCTGAGCTGGAGCACGGCTGCTGTTTGTGAGCCGGTGCAGGGGAATGCACTGTATCTTTTAGATACGGTGCATTCCTGCCCTTTCATTTTGACACACGGCAGCGCAGCAGGAAGGCTTACTGCACTGCCGTGCCTCAAAATACTGTAAATAAGGCCCTTAGTCTTTTCTGTCTGTTTATCTGTCCTCTACCTGTCTTCTGTTCTGTTTGCAGAGGTCTTCAGAGTTGTCCATGCCAAATCCCCCATCACCATCCTTGTAACGCAATATCGCAAAATATAAACTTTTCTCACAAAATGCTCTTCATTGACAGGAAAAAACATTGCAGTGGGACTTCCGTAAAAGGAGTGCCGATTAAAAAACTAAATTTAGTAGCACCTCCAATTTATCACAACAAATTTATATAGTGGAAAACATTGCAACAGAATGATTTATTTTAAAAGAGATCCGAGGGCCGAACATCTTAATAGTCCAAAAACGGTGTTCTGATTTGCTAGTTCTCCTATGGGGAGATAAGTAACACTGGATTCAGATCATCAAAGTGGTGGCAGGCTTGAAGGATTACACAAGAGCATAAGCATAACTGTGGTGGAAAGTGTGAGAGACAGGCTCAGTACTTACTGAATATTTGTTGATATTGATATAGTTATCTATTGGTTAGCTGTAGATGGTGTCTCAATATTCCACAGTTACAGCATCTCATTGATTTGTGTGCTGTTGTAGGAACATTGTTTCTGAGTTACTTTCATGACCCTGGAGACCAGGGGAAACAAGGACAGTGGCCAGGGCACAACAGGGTAATCCAAGGGTTCCACCTGGAATGCCACTCACTTCCTCTCATGATGTCCATGCATTTTGCCCTCTTATATTAGCCCTGCCAAGTTTCCCAGGTCCATGTGTGATGCGCGGTTCTAGTTTGTGGTTTCAATTTTAATTCTGGGACATGTGGTCTTCTTCATTCCATTATAAAACAGGACTACAATTCCTTGAAGAAAACCTGCCAGGTATGTTATCTTTCTACCTGCTCTGTACCGTGTCTTATCCAACTTACCATATTATGTTTTTTTTTACCTGCGGATTTCTCAAATGAACATATTGAACATTTCACACACCGCTCTGATGTTTATAGTTTCACCATAAAATACATTTAGATAAGTTCATTGGCAAAATGCTATTGATTTTCAGAGAAACTTCTGAAAATAACAATGTCATTCTTTTGTCAGGGCCCCATCTCTTTGGATATCCCTTTGTACGCCATAGATTGAAGAACACCTCTATAATGCACATAACCATAATTAATATTATCACTTGTTCCTAAGTACATTGAGATTGGACCTGAGAAGCCACAACAGCAGTTAAAACAAGCATTTACAATGCAATGGTCTCAGCATTGGTAAAGTTAGAGCTATTGGCATTGCTCATGACTTTATTTTTGTTTATGTTTTTGTTTTTAAAACATTTAAAGAAACGGCTGCTCCACTTTCCTTCATTCACCGGGGTTGTCCATGGTCTCTTTGTCCGTTTTAGCCTTGTTTGCTATGGATTGGCCCCAGACAGAATGAGGGAAATGAAGGGAGAGTGAAGGAAAAAATAATGAAAAAGACGTGGACGGGTTTAGGTAGTAAGAGAGGAGATACTTTACTGAAACCCGAAAAGAGGAGATTATCACACTTGGGAACAAGAGCCCTGATGTAACATGACGTTTAGTGTTGCAGACGAGGAGATGCATACACACCTGCTTCCTTAAATCTCTTCTGCATCACTTACCAACGTGATAATGACTCTAATGTTTCTATACATACGTCCTCTTAAAACACTTTAATTTCTGAATCGGGGGTCTGCACCACTGATACATTTAAACAAGGTAATGAATGGCAGAGTAAGTTTGAGCAGTGCACTAAAAGGGTTGAAGCAAGTTTGAGGGGTTGTTTTCTGTATCTTAAAAACACACACTTTAAAGCTTTAAAAGCAGTGCATTGTGCTAACCATACGTGTCCGATGAAGGGACGTAAAGAGATAATTATCTGGATGATTTAATTGGGTATTTATAATTGAGCAGTGAACTAACGGAAGGGAAACTTATTAATTGAATGTTTTAAACTGACAGCTTTGCACGGACAAGACGATCACGGGCTTTTTCTGGATTCCCAGCTCAAACCAGTACCGAGCAGGGCACACGCAGAGTAAATGTGATACCTGTCACACAGAACTAAGCTCCGCTTTGAGCCCATGGCATATTTCCTGATAGGACAGTGCCTGCACGTAGCAAGCCATTCATTCTGAAGCAGGAGGCTCCCTAGGGGAATTTCCCGTCCACACCGAAGCTGCTGATCAGTGGAAAAGCATGAGGGCTGCGCGCCGATCGAGTGAACGCGGAGCCCGTGAGACCTGGGGCTCCGACCGGAGGCGAGCTACTCCGCTATCGGCAGATGCCCACGCGCTTCACTGGGCCGATTCTCACCAGTAGTGACAGGCAGTGGTGAAAATCCCTGGGCCCTGCCCATGATCCAGGGAACCAAGGAACATTGTCGTGGACCCGGACATTGTTCGGAGTCGTCGGGCCAGAGAGCTGCGGCCCCCCTGGTGTGCAGAGTTGTGCGGTCGGCGTCACTCCTGTCGGACGCACATCAGAGGCCTCATTACGGCGAGCTGTGAACACAGAGGTACCGGGGCACCCACACAGAAGCAACGGGGACGAGCAGCCGCGAGTGGGACGAAGTCGCCACTGGAGCAGCGCTCGGGTAAGGAGCGAGGGCATACATGAACTTTGCTGCGACCACCCCACTGGGCTCCTGCCTCACACTGTGCAGCCGCTTTTCGAAAACCAGAACATGGCGGATGTGCTGGTTTAAAATTACCCCCAAAAACTTGTGCTGTGCTTTTAGAACACACTCGAACAATCACACCACTGCCTTTCTCCGAGGCGAAGCAGAAATGCCGCGGAGAAACGCAGTGGCGGTTTCCTTTACTCTCCTCTTGCCATTGGCTGGAGGAGATAATTAGACTTCTTGAAAAAAACACGCCCCCGAATCCGAAAAGGACGGGGCCTGTTCAGAGTGACGGACCTCTTCTCCAATGGTTGGCCAGCATTCAAGAGGCCAGCCAATGGAGAACAGGGGAGAAGAGGGGTGGGTTCAAGCCCCTCTTCTCCAAGTCATTAAATCTCGGATCGAGACTGCGCAAGCGCAGCCTTCGAGCCGAGACCTAAAAATGAAGAAAAAAACACAAGAAAGCGACACTGATGTCACGTCTCCATAGTCAGCACAGTTTTGTTACTGGTAGGTTGTTCTCTCTCTGTTCTTTATACTGCTGGGAGCCAAACGTAGTTGTAGGAAGGTAGGATCTGACTGCATGGTTACTCCTACTTTTTGCCTGGTGTTTTGCTGGTTTTTGACTACTCTGATGGAGATCCTCCTAATCAGGACCCCAGTCTATCTGCTTTCTCCCTAAAATTGTTATGCATGTACTTTGGTACACTCCAGATTGGATAATGGGCTACCCTTATAAGTCCCTAGTATATGGTACACATGTACCCAGGGCATAGGTACCCCAGAGGCCTCCCATGGGCTGAAGCATGTATTATGCCACCCATGAGAGGCCATGCAAAATGGAACCACAGGTCAGCTACTGCAACCTGTGTAAGCTGGTGCTTGCACCACTTACTTAGATATAGGTTCACTATATCTATTGGTCACTACACTTAAAACTTATAAGTCAACCCTTTAGCAGGCCTAATCAATTCTGAAGGCAGGTTGCTGAGTTTTGTGTGAGAGGGTGCCCCTGCATGAGCAGAGCCCCTCTGCAGCGTTCGGAGACCATTCTCCCGGGTTGTCTGTGACTCAGCCAGGCATATAGGTAGAGGTGCATTATAACCTCATGGTAAAGGCTATCTAAAAAACAGCTACATAGAAACATATTGTGTTTGGTATCAAACATCTTGGAATCATACCTCCACACCGGTAACCGGTGTGGGAGGTAGGATTGCACCTTTTAAAAGCAAGCTTCGTGGGGTCACTGGTCTATCCGGTGCCAGCCTTCTCGACCCGGACAGCACAAAATGGATGCTGCCGACCAGAGACACATTTCTGCCCTCCTGCTGCTGAGCCAATCTCGAGCAGAGGAAGGCAGCACAATAGGCATCCTGTCACAGGGAGGTGTGACCACCTCCCAGACAGGATTTAGTGTATTGGGGCTGGGTGGGTGCGCTCTGAGAGTGCCTGAAAGTCTGCACTGGGGGCACATTTGGTGTCCCTGTGCATAGTCCAGCTCAAACCAGTTCTCGGAGCCTTTGGCTCCTGCTCTGGTGCGAAACTGGACAAAGAACATGGGTGTAACCACCCCTCTGTCCTGACCCTCCCCTAGGAGGGTCCCCCGAATCTGTCCAATCCTCTCCCGTGGGTACAAAAGGGCTTACCTGGCTGTAAGATTTTAGATTTTACATGGATAAGATTCTACAAGAAGAAACCACTGACCTGCGACCATCTGGACACTCTGGACTCCTCTGGACTTCGACTGGGCCTGACTCCGTGTCCCTCTCTGTACAAAGCTTTGTCTGTGCCATTACCCCATACAGGCTCCGTGCAGGATCTGTGGTGCACTAAGGACAAATGAAGAATCTCCCTTGGAGTGAAGGAGTCACTCCCCTGCAACTGCAGGCACCGTAACGCAACTGACCGGTCTGCTGCTCCTGAGCTCCTGTGGACTCCAAAGACTTCAACAACACAGGAGGTAGGTTTTTTAAGGTCCCTGACATTGATCTGCCCTGTAAGCAAGTTTGGGGCCAGTATCCCTCGTGGGGACTGCGTAACCTGAACCCCTGTGCACCCCGTCCATTTGCAGTTGCATATCCTTGTTGGCAATTCCCAAGCATGTGCATTGGACTCTGTGTAATCCTGACCCTGAGCAATATTTGCACCAAAGATCTCCGGCCTCCTTGCACTGAGTGTCCGTGGGCTGGTACTTTGCAATCTTGCTCAAGGCCCCCTCGCGACTCCTGGTCCTTTGGCTTGTGGGTCCCTCTGAGAGTCATATTGATTTCTGTTTTGCCTTCCTGGTTGTTCCAGATGTGCCCTGACTCCCCATTGCTTGGTAAGTCTCCTGGACCTTGCTGGTCCACACCGTAACCTGCTTGACTTTCCTGCGTGGGGTGCTTTTTGCCAAGGCTTGTTGGTGCTCCAGCATGACACCGACCCCTTAGCACTTGACATCCTTTGTTGGACAGCCCACCTCCAGCTCCTGGTCATCCTCGACATCTCCTGGTCCTCGTGGCTGAAGAGTCAAGCACCCCTTCTTCGCACCGGAAGCACCCGACATCGGTGGGTATTCGTCTTCCGAGCCCCTGGTCACTCTGAAGTGACCCAGACTCTATCCCCTCTGCTTTCAGGTTCCTTCCTTCCAGAATCCAGGCTTGTATTCCTCCGGACCCTTTTCACCTTAATGGCAGCAGTACTTCTTCACGGCCATCCATTGAGAACGATGGCGGTTTCCGACGTCACTCCAGACCTATGCACCCAGCTCCTCTGGGATAAGTAACTCGGGTACCATGGTATCCACGGGTGGGGTGGCTCTCCAACCTCTTAGGTTCCAAAGGGTTTTCTTGAAGTCCTCCTAGAAGGGTCCTTAAACTTTAAAACTGTAACCGCGACTTTCCCATTGAATTGTACAAAGCCTGCGATCGTGTTAGCACACTGCACCTGTCCTCCAAGGGGATCTACTCACCTTGGGTGGTTCCTTGGAGTCCCAGCGATTCTACGTGCTCTAGACTGTGTCTTGACTCACGTCGTGATTGTTATACCACTATTTTAGTATATGGTTTGGTATACCCCTGGAGCCCACTGTGTATTGTGCTACTTACAACTGCTCTATTGATCTCGTATTGTGTGCTTTGTGTTCTATCCTCATGTAGAGGATACTAGAGAGTGTTATATTGATAAATACATATTTTTATATAACTACTGTGTGGTTCTCCTTTCATTTAGTCAATATAGGAGGTGAACTTCTGATAAAACAAGCTGCTTTACATTCCTTCAAGATTAAGCCTGAAGGCTGCTCTCCACAGGTACCACTACGATAGCTTCCTAAAGGTTATCTTTGACCTCATATATCATAAGGGTCGTTTGGATTGGTGCAAGGTGCCCACTTTATATATACCAGGCAAACTTCAAACAGTAGTCATGAATTTTAGTGTTTCTTTCCTAGAACAACAAGAACAACACAAGTTTGTTAGTTAATAAGACTGTAAACCAGTGCATACTTTCAACCTATCACAAATAGGCTATTAAATGTTCACATACGTGGTAACACCTATTATAGGAGTCTAGTTTTGCATTCTTTAGCACAACCTATTCCTGCATAAAGCACCCAGGTACATTTATGCAGGTCAAGCCTGCCAAAACTGACAAGGACAATATTCCAGGGAAATACCAACACATAAGGAATTTGGATCCAGATGTACTAACATTGCGAATATTGATTTCCAAACTGCGATTTTCTCTTAATCGCAATTAGGAAATCTCTATTCTTAAGGCATGAAACTTTTATTTTTAAATTAGCGATTCCAAGTGGGTCTCAAATTGACCTACCTCATGAATATTTATGGAGTAGGTTGTTAATGGAATCGCCACCATCACAGGGATGGTGGCCTGCTTGGATCAGCAGACCACCATGTCTGTAATTGTTTTTTAGTAAAGCGATCTTTTTTTGTTTGTAAATACAGCCCATTTCTGTTAAAGGAAACTGGACTGCATTTAAGAAGAAAACTTTATTTCCTTTTTTGTTTGTTCGTTTAGGAAGATGCAGTGGTCTGGTGGACCACTGCCTTCTCTTATACAAACTTTTTTTTTAATTCACAAGTGACACCTGCCCATTTGCGAATGGGTTGCCACTACAGGCTTGTAGTTGGTACATTTTCAATGTTTTGCAACCGGAATTTGGTTGCAAAATATTAATACATACCATTCCAATCAGTATTTGGAAGGGAACCCCTTTCAAATACCAAATCGGTATTAGTTTGCTAACACAAATTGCGATTCGGTAACATGTTATGGAATCACAAATTTATGTTTGGATTTCTAGAAAGGCATTTTTGAGATCACAAACAGCACTAATTTTTCAAATCGGGCCGTTTGCAACAGCAACAAGCATTGGCATAGCCAATAGGTCTCGCCTTTGGGATCTTATAAGTATTTAGCCATGCAACAGTTGCATAACTAAATACTTATAAGGTCCCAAAAGCGAGACCTATCGGCTATGCCTAGCGGCCGTGTGGCCCGAAAGTGATCGCGATCAAACATCAAAGCGGCCATGCGGCCGCGAAAGTGAAAGTAATCGCGGTAAAGCACGGCGCACGCACCCGCGCACATGCACTGTAGCTCCAGGCTGGGCTGGCCTGGTAGCACTTTTTGGAGCCTTCTCAATAAGTCTCGCCAGACCAGCGCATGTGCTGGGTCAGGCGAGACCTAAAAAGGCTTAGTCTATCTGGTCCATGGTGCAGTAAGTACAGAATTCAACAAGTTGTGCCCCATTTTCCAAATCGAAAATTGGAATAGAAGGCATGTTAATACATCCCTCCAGCGTGTTAGCAGCATTTGTCCGAGCACACAAAATACTGCATCTGTCGTGATCGGTTCCTATTATAGCATTAGATGGACTTTGCAGAAGTTGACACTATTTCGCCCTTACTCTCTATTGTAAACGGTGAGGTGAGAATAGATGGTTGCCGGTTATTTGGCCTCAGTAGCCATCTCCCTTGGTTAAGGCTTTTAATGGAAAGGCTAGCCCTATACTCCTGAATGCTGCATCAACATGGTTCTCATCAGTCTCTAACTCAACTGACAATGTCAGTACATTTACTTGGAGCAAGGTCTTTGTCATTTCTGAGTCCAAGCCATCTGTGGTTCTGCATCTAGAGCGCGGACTAATCTTTAATTTTGCGAAAGCATAGGGGATAATACAATTTCAAGCATGCTAGAATCTGAACTGTATGATGCGATCATACTTTGTTGTGGTTTTCTATCTATTGATTTGGCTAGATAATTTAAAACATAGGTATAATGTGTTGCTAAAGATACAAATGAGCAGGATTTTAAATTAAATAGTAAAATTGTGCAAATAAAATACTTCAGGAAAGTAGTTGTATTATCATTACCATGTGTTAAATAAAGTGCAAAAAAGAAAAATAGCCCAACGTGTCATATTACACACATTTCCTTCAGTTTTTTCAGTAAAATCTTGGCACACCGGTTAAAATACACGTTCTCTAAAGTGATGTATTTTGATTTTTAATTTGCCTTTCCATTCGGAGATGTAGCGTGTGTGTACATAGGAGATTACTTACCCGGCTGCACTTTAAGATTGGTATGAGACAACTGAGTCTTGTTTTAAAGGAATGTCTCAAGCCAGCATTTGCAGTATTACACAACCCCGACCGCTGGGATCCCACCAAGCTTATTTTGACTTTCCTCACCGCCACTGATTTCATGGAGGTCTTTCCTCCATGTAAACAGTGGCCGTGAGGAAAGAAAGGGGACCCTACAGGGCCCCCTTGTGCCTCAATTCATGTGGATGCACACAGGGGGGCCCAACATGTATGCCCCTGTGTGCATGCACCCCCAGTTCCAGCACGGCATGGACTTCACAGTCCATGGAGTGCTGGAACTTCATTTGGCGTTCCCATTGCAGTGCCTACTTTATAGGCACCGCCGTGGGAATGCCAAAGGAATCGCCCACCAGTGACAAAAAAAAGTTATAATACGGCGGGCAGTTCTCACGCGGGTTTGGTGGTGCGGCGTCAGGGCGGTCCCACCGCCGCATCGCCAAACTTGTAATTGGACCCAAAGTGTTTCCCTTTTTTGCATTAAGCAACGCCCCCATTCAAATGAGGGGACTCCTCAAGATAGCACCAGCACTATCTATACTACTGAAGAGGCTGCACAAGCGTCTGCGGCACCTTCTGTAATACTACAGTGCCCCAGGGGTACAGACACTGGAAGACATGCTCGGGTGTCGCAAGGGCACTGTATGTAATGCAGCCCCCTGTTAATGTTTTAAGGCAATCCATACCTGGCAGGAACAACATTATGATCAGGTAAGCCGAAAGCGCTTGGTGTTTTTCTTGTTGTGCTGATGCGCACCGGTAAGATGTGGATCAGCTTATGGAATGGTAACAAATTCTATGAAGTCCATCTAATATTATTCCTATTGTGCACTGTATTATTATAATCATGTAATACAGGAAAGTCTGCACTCTCTGTATAAAAGCTCATCTTACATTACAACAAACAAATTACACACCAAAAATGGAAACAGGGCTTCCAAGTCAACTTAAAACAAACTGTCCATGAGACTTTTAGAGTCACAAATGAATACCCCACATAATGTCATAGTCAAAGTTCTAAACCGTAGTAAAAACTCCTCTATAACCTGCCCTTCATACCACATCATTTCCCTACCAATGACCAACCACAACCACACCCCACATCAATACCATGCAAAACAGGCTCTCTTTACTCGTGTAGCAATACTGACAGAACGTTACCAATGGTATGCACACGTTATGCACACTGATTACCACCGTCTCTGTTCCAGTCCCCACAAAGTACCAACTTCACACTATTCAACCTCCTCACAATACACACCACACTCCAGATACCAACGCCCCTCATAACAGATACACTCACACTCTCACACATGGCCATCCACGCGTCATTACACCATCACAATTCGAGACCGTGAAGGGCACAACCAGGATTTTTTCACAAAAAAGCGCCACTTGATCAGATGTAATCCTCACAGTCCTTGCCAAGCACTATAATAGTTTTGTGAAAAGAATAATTTCAGCAGGAGGAACAGGTGGGTCTGCATGAGAGTTAACGTGGCTTGGTGTCGAAGACAAGGTGAATCACACTAACATATAACCGGGTTTGCCACTGAGAACGTCTTGTCACTCAAGTGGTATTATAAAGATTTGTTTTTGGAAAATGGAGTGGGTACGGATGACCTCATCTCATGCTTGTCATCTAGTATCAGAGTTGGATGCTCAGGAACCTTCCCTCACGATCTCCTGTATTGTGCCCATCAGAGCTTAACCTTCGTTGCAGAAGACCACTCGTTGGTGAGAGGATCCAATGTCACACCGGGGAGAAACCCTGGCGTAGAAAATAACCATCTCTGAGGCATCAGAGGACCTCTTTCCATGCCATCGCCCCTATCTTTTATGTCATCTCTATAATGATAGGTTCTCTGGCTTAAGGGTTCCTGTGCTGCACATCTGGTCTTGCCAGGAAGACATCCCTGGATGGCACCTGCAACGCCGTTAGCCTTCCGGAGGACTTTAGGAAAGCTGGCCATTCGCTTCCTAAGACACTCGAGTCCACAATGGAATATACGTTTGGGTAGTTGACACCTCATTGGCCCAGGGTGACCAGGTGACCTGGATTTGCCAGGACAGTCCCGGTTTCTCACCTTTAGATTTCACGAAATGTAGATCATGTCCCTGTTTTTAGAGTTGGTCAACTGCAAGCGGGAGGTTCTTTTTTATGTTTTACAAAGCAGGAATAGTTCGCTGTTGTTTAAAAGAAAACATTTAATTAACAGGCAAGCTACTTGGTTTAAAAAATGTTTTTTATTTATGTTCTTACTGCTTGTTCTGCAATTCTCTGCTGAGGAGCACTGTCGTTCTGTGCGTTTGCTTGAAGTAAAATTGTAGTCCTTCTTCTGTTTTTGTGAAATGTCCCAGTTTTTGGCTCTAAAAATGTGGTCAGCCTACATTGGCCTCAATTAAAATTGGCCCGTAAACTCCAATGGACCCAGTACCAGGAACTGAACGGAATTATAATTTTCATTCTTCACAAGGAGATTTCAGCCGTGGCCTGAAACTCTAGGGCAAACATGCGAATGGCTATGAATCACTAATGTCTACATGTTCTACCCCAAAAAGTGTAATGCCAGTAATTTCCCTGGCCCAGGAATTACTGAGACCCACATCAACAGTAATTCTGGGGCATGAAAATAATGGGTATTTTAAGGGGCACTGTCAATGAGTGCAGTAGAGTTACGTAAAGCTGGCATCCAGAGGCTAAGACTTACCAAATCATGGGACTGTGTCGGGGTCAGTATATAGGTGCACAGTTACCAGGGTCTGCTTCTGCTTAACTCTAAAGCAATGTGATTGCTTCTATTAGCTTCTGAGACATGTATTTAACTTCCATCATTTAATGGTGCTGTAACCCCATGCTTATATAGATACAGTTACCAATTTGTGTTTTTGGGCTGGGCGGACCTCTTTACAGGGTGATATTTCTACTTTAGAGGTGAGAGAGTATCCTTGAGTATTTGGTGCCATTGGTGTTAGCAGTGCAACTCTTGTGGCACTCCATCACCCTTCCGTGACCCTAGTATACCTCTCGCTGGTCTTTATGCTTTATTCCTAGTTCTTCCGTTCTTCCTGTCTAATGTCAGCTACCCGGTGTAAAGTCTTGGGCTCTAGCCTACACACTTTGTGAATGATGATATGGGCACACATAGTTACTGTTCTGAACTGGCCTTGAGCATGTGCACTGAGGCCCTTTTATTATCAGGCCCACGTCACTTGTGACACCTGTGTTGGATAGGTGTGGGGTGTTTGTGTGAAGGCCAGCCCCCAGAGCAGTGGCTGGTAAACTAGTCCACGATGGGACACTAGAAGGTGTCCAGCAGGAGACTACAACTGGGTTAGTCAATTTATGGTGCCTGGGCAGGCTAGAGTGGATACAAATCCATACCACCCCTGTGGGTACGTAAAGTCCTGACCCAAACCCACTGTCATACATCTGACAAGCTGCTCCCCCTGAAGCAGAAGCGGCTTGTGCGGGTAAGAGCGGTGGGGCTGGGTGGGGAGGGATTTCAACAGACGACGACGAGGGACAATTAATTATTTATTTAATTTTCCCTTCTGGTCGTCTGTCAAAACCCCCCTCCAGCCCGGCCCCACCGCCCTTACCTGCACCGGCTGCGGCTGACATGAAGATGTGTAACAGAAATGCACTTCGACTGCACAACAACACTCACTCTCATTTCCCAATGAGCCCGTGGCACCACATACAGGAGGAGAGGAGTTGGCCTAACGGCTAGGGCGCTTGACCTCGGACCTGGGGGAACTGGGTTTGAGTCTCGGTAATGACGCTGAACATCCTGTGATTCTGGGCAAATCACTTACACTCCCGTACCTAACAAAGAATGAATGTGTGTCCTAATGTAACGTAACTGGTGCTGTGTAAAGCGCTCTGATACCTGATTGGATTCGGGTCAAGTTCGCGCTATATAAAACTCTGCAAAATAAAATACCATAAGCCACCACATACTGTCGATGGTATACCTGATGCCTTCCATACTAAGCACACTCCACTCACCAGGCATACTATGCTGCTAAAGTTTACAAAACTCCCACTCCCACATCTTAAAGCATCTTACATTATTTTCTCACCAAAAAAATCTACGACCCACCCAAACACTGCTCCCTACAACAAGAAAGCGCCACCACCCAAGAACAGATCTCACGACAAAACATCGTAGTAGCAGAAAGCACAGGTTTGTAAATTACGCCCAGCATCCAGACGAGCGTCAATTGATTCCGTGAAAGGCTTAAAAACGCAAGTTTTGCAAGCAACATGATAAACAATGCAAGAGGAAAAAAAATGCGACCTACCTGAACAAGTGAGCCACAAACTATTGATCACACCTCATACCAAGAGAAACATGCGCTGGGATGCACGAATTAGTATATGCAACCACAACCACACCACTGTTAGATTCCACAGCGCCTTCAAGGGCATTCACACCATGCTAAATGTCCTGGTCAGATCCCAGACACACTGCCTCATCCACAGCAGGCTCCCACCTCCTCTCCAGGCCCCCTGCCTGTCTGGGGTCAACAACCTCACAGCACATGAGTCAGATAACCAAGCAATATGCGGTGTCCCCTTATCTGTTTTCTAATTAAAAGCCAGGCTCGGTTCCCCAGATGACTGACACCCATACAAGAATTCCCAGTATGTTATTCATTAGCCTTCAAAAGGCTCCCAGCAGCCCCATTTTCACGGTTGTATTTGTGAAGTCACTGGCGTTGGTGTTATGTCTCTGTCTGCAGTCGCGCATTCTGTTTGGATAAATCACAAGAGAGGCAGGGGAGAGACACAAGTCCTGCGACCCTTTCTGAGACAAAGACGCTTCTTGTCTTGAAGTGTTGGACCAGAGTCAGTCAAAGCAATGAAATGCTGGTTATCTGCACCGGAGTCACCGCAGCGATGTTTGAAACCATATTTCAATGAAGGTTACAGTGGCCTCCACAAGATTATTTTTTGTGGGGGACATGGGGCACACTAAAGGGCCACAGATAAAATTGGCGAGGCTACTACAACGGCAAAAGAACAGTCTGTGTGTACGTGTGTGCGCGCACGTGTGTGTGCTAGGGTGTGTGTGCGCGTGTGTTAGTGTGGATGTGTGTGCGAGTGTGTGGTGTGTGTATGTAGATAGACAGACAGGCAGGCAGGCAGGCAGGCAGGCTGGATGGATGGATGGATGGATGGATGGATGGATGGATGGATGGATTCCTCGCCCATCATTTTTCCTTAGACTTCGGCTCGGCTCCTAAAAATGAGAAAGTGTGCTAAGCGCTGGGCACCTGAGTGTGCGTTTTATTTACACACGGGCTGCATAAAGCCCAGGTAGATACAGGGATTGTGTAGGCTGACACGCAAATGATAGCCAGCTTGAAGGTTTGTCCACTGACATAACAAAACTTGAGGGGGGCCCCCTGCAAAGTACATGAAGGGCTCCCCCCCATGCTCCAGACCCAGTGGCATACAGGAGAGTGACGTAGAGGAGAGTGGACTGGCATAGAGAAGAGTGAAGTAGAGAGTTGTAGAATTGAGTGGTGTAGAATGGAGTGGCAAAGAGTGGCGTAGAGTAGCGTGGCATGGAGTGGCATAGACTGGAGTAGCGTAGAGTAGAGTGGCATAGATTATAGTGGCATAGACTAGAGTGATGCAGAGTGGCATAGAGTGATGTAGAGTGGAATGGGCTGGTGTAGAGTAGAGTGGTATCTAGTGGAATGGCACAGAGTCGCATGGAGTAGAGTGGCATGGAGTGTTGTAGAGTGGAGTGAAGTGGCGTAAAGTGGAGTGGAGTATAGTGAAGTGGCACACTTGGCAAAGCCAATAGATCTCGACTATCAGAGATCAGTTGCCTTTGTCAGTAATTTTTTTGTTATGTTTTCATGAATAAATCACAAACACCTTTCAGAAATCGGTTGTCACAGTATTAGGGTACTCAGAGTTCAGAATTATTCCATACGTTCTGCAAGTCTCCACAGCAAGGAACGGAAGTGACATTTGCCCTGCGTTGGCCAATCAGCAGGCTGCAAAGAATAGTGACACTGAAGCCAACAAATGGTAAGCAACGGGCGGGATCCAAGGCCTTTTTGTAAACAATAGTGTCTCACACGCGCTAGCGCATGCTTACGCAGGCCCGAACCCTAAAAAGTAAAACATTAAAAAATGGTAGCAGGCAACTATATTGGAAAGATATTGTGCACAGTGTAAACACAATATAAAAAAATAATCCTCTCTTAAGTCTATTGCCTTAACACATGTTGAACAGTAAATAAGTTCAAGCCTACCGCCTTTTTATAACATCTCATAACAAACAAACCGAGCTTGATCAATGGGTTGTTCAATAAACACCGCAGGGTTACTGTATGGAGTACCAGCTTCACACTAGGCTAAAGTGCAATACAAGCACTCTTTCAGTGGAAGCGTACACCTTCTGCCCATGAAAAGCTTGTAGAGGGGAAGCTCAACATCGGAGAGTCCCTAGGCCGTCCTTCCAGTGCTGCTTCTTAAATCTGTGCCACCAGACCTAAAACAGGACCGTATTCTTCAGGACTATGTGAGATCCCCAACGACATCACCGATCAAGGTGAAATATTTCTGTTTCACTGCCAACACATAAAGGGAGGAAGCAGTGTCTGAAAACATCCTTTGGGATTTTTGGGGAATCATGTGTGTGAATAGTAACAGCATTTTTACATAGCGCTCCATGCTACATGTGTGTCTTTTGTAAATGATGTAGATAACATGTGTTACTCTAACCAGATCTGATTACCCACAATTTACCAACCTCGGAAGGGTGAGCTGGTGTGGTGAGTGTTCATGACCTGCAGATCGGATCAAATGTGTGGAGGGAACATTAACTCACTGAACCACCTAGCCAGCTCAAACAAGTAGTTTCCCAAGGTTAGTAAATGTAATGGATTGCAGAAATATTTTGCCTGAGTTTCTAGATGTGTGTTTTTACTGTGGGAGAGATCAGAAAAAAGAAGAGAAGCAAAAAGTAAATGTTTATTTCCTATAAGGTGGAACATAGTGTCAGATACACATGATCTGCACCAGAGAACAGGGCTGAATGAATTATTGACTGAATGAACGAATGAGTGTGGGTGTGATTTATATATCACGTGCAACTACTCAGATGGTGTCCCTGTGCTAAAAGCTGAGCTGAGGAAATTCAGAAAAGGTTCCAGGAGGGAAGCTTGGTGTCCGAGCTAGTGGTAAAAAAAAAGTTTTGATAGTGACAAGTGCAATAAGGCAGAGGGCGGGAACATTGAAAGACAAAGATACAATCAATTTTCAAAGCTTTATTCGACAGCATGTCATAAAAGCATGTAACATCCTAACATATACCATAAATACTACAATAAAATACAATATGCATATTTTCCCTTAAAAACTCATTAAATCATGATGCTGGCGAATTAAGAAAGTTAAAAAAAAGGCTTCAGCAACAATGGTTAAAAACAATTCTAAAAAAGGAAAACTAGGTTTTAAAATTGATCATACATTCTTGGATGTCAGGAATTCATACATTCATTCATCTTTCTAAAGATTTTAAGGTGCGTAAACGAATAATCCAAGCCCACCCTAGGAATTTTGCCACAGCAATAGCCATGGGAGGGGAACAATCAGATTCAAATATTCTTAGAGCCACTTTGTACCTACGTGTCCCCAAATTTAGGCACACTGGTTTTAGCCATTTGTGGCGAGGTTTGGTGTACAAAGGACATACAAACAACAGGTGGCCTATATCCTCGATCAGATCTTTACAATGATGGCATTTGTTATCCAGGGTAGATGACCATCTATGGGTAAATGCTTTTACAGGCAGGGTCCCAATTCTAAACTGAAAATACAGTTTCCTGTCAAAGGCCCTTTCTATGATGTCCCAATAGGCCTCACAGAAGGGTATAGATTTAATGTCAAGGAAACGACCTGCTAGCTTAGCATTTTGGCCAGAACTGAGGACAGACGTCCAGGTCATATCCCACTACATTTTTTTGAGGATTTGCTTAGATGGAAAGCTTAAGCCACTTGATTCGTCCCATAGGTTGCCTAATTCTAATTTAGGTAGCAAGCCCCTAATTTCCTTTAGCCATAGGATAGAGTGAAAGCGATCGGCCGCAATAATATCTTTCATGGCGATGGCATAATGGGTAAGTTCAGGAGTAGTCATAATCCGTCGCCAAAAAAGGAGAGGACGTAGCCGTGCTATATACTCTATTTTTTTCCTGCCTAGGTCATATATGAGCGGTATTGTTGGGGTACTTTGAGGAACTCCAACTAGGGAGCGTAAGAACTTATTTTCTGCCAAACTTAATTGATTCAAGTTAGCAAAGCCCCACAGTTCTGAACCGTACAATGAAGCACTTATGACTTTCATATTATAAATTTCTAGGACAGGAGTAATGGGCTTAGTTAGGGAAAGTTTATGTTTGGAGGCTACTGCCCCCGCCAACTGGTGGAATTTTAGGGCGACCATATCAATGTGGTTTTTCCAACACATGTTACTCTGGAGGGATATTCCTAAGTACGTGAATGCCTCGACCTGTTCCAATGGGGTATTATTAAAATTAATTACACCTCTAAATCTTTTCCGCTGGTTTAGGGACATAAACTTGGTTTTGGAGGTATTGATTTCAAGACCACGTGATTTACAAAAATCTCCAAACATATTTAGTGCCTTTTGAAGCCCGCTCGGTGTCCGCGAAACTATCAACGTGTCGTCCGCAAACATGAGAACAGGCACGCGAGCCCCTGCTAATACTGGAGCATCGGTAGGGGAGCGGCTAAGATGGTCTACAATGCCGTTGATGTACAGGGAAAACAGTGTGGGTGCCAAAACACACCCCTGACGAACACCACGCTCGACAGGAAATTGATCCGTCACCTCACCCTGAGCCCCCCATCTGATTCTTACATGATTGTTTTCATGCAAACGGACTAGTAACGTTAGCAGTTCCGGCGCCATCCCTGCATCAGCAAGAACCCTCCATAATTTAGAGCGGGGCACCAAATCAAAAGCTGACTTTAGGTCTATAAAGACCGCATAAAGAGTCCCATTGGTCAATTTCACGTTCCTCCAATAAAGTGCTAGAAAATAGAAGACCTGATCAACAGAACTAGTACAGGGTCGAAAACCAGCTTGATACGGGGTTAAAATATCATTTTCTTCTACCCATGATTGTAATTTGTTTTGCACTAATCGACCTATAAGTTTTTGGGCAGAACATGCGTTACTCTAACCAGATCTGATTACCCACAATTTACCAAACTCGGAAGGGTGAGCTGGTGTGGTGAGTGTTCATGACCTGCAGATCGGATCAAATGTGTGGCGGGAACATTAACTCACTGAACCACCTAGCCAGCTCAAACAAGTAGTTTCCCAAGGTTAGTAAATGTAATGGATTGCAGAAATATTTTGCCTGAGTTTCTAGATGTGTGTTTTTACTGTGGGAGAGATCAGAAAAAAGAAGAGAAGCAAAAAGTAAATGTTTATTTCCTATAAGGTGGAACATAGTGTCAGATACACATGATCTGCACCACAGAACAGGGCTGAATGAATTATTGACTGAATGAACGAATGAGTGTGGGTGTGATTTATATATCACGTGCAACTACTCAGATGGTGTCCCGGTGCTAAAAGCTGAGCTGAGGAAATTCAGAAAAGGTTCCAGGAGGGAAGCTTGGTGTCCGAGCTAGTGGTAAAAAAAAAGTTTTGATAGTGACAAGTGCAATAAGGCAGAGGGCGGGAACATTGAAAGACAAAGATACAGTGATGGAGAGATGGGGACTGCTTCATTCTCTTGCAGAGAGCAAACAAATCACCTGCAACACTTCCCGACAAAAACAAAATAACATAGCATGCACACTACAACTGCAGACCAACTTCGTCTAAAGACAAAGGTTTGGCAGTTCATTCGTAAAGCCCTTCAGCATTAAACTGTCCCGATTTTAGAAAAGTGGAAGGAGATACACTATCGATGTAGGCAAAATATACATTTTGAAAATCCCTTCCAAGATATATTATTATTCATCCAATTCAATTTCAAAAAGCTTTATTCGACAGTATGTCTTAAAAGCACAATAGTACATAAAATACAACACAATAAATATCATAGACTATATACAGACTTTAAAAAACCATTAAATCATTAAATCCAATTAGTTACTGTCGAAAATGTAATTAAAACAATAATATCAGCTAAAAGAGTCACTGGGTATAAAAAGTGTCTTAGCTCATGGAAAATACTAGCTAGCAGCAGGTTTGGTGAGTGTTCGACTACGTATTATCCAGGACCAACCTAAAAACTTTGCCACTGCCACCGCTATATAAGGTGAACAATCGCAACTCAATATCCTTAATGCTTCTTTATACTTTCGAGTTGCCAATCTGAGACAAATGGGTCTTAGCCACCTACGGCGGGGGGCAGCATAGAGAGGACATACAAAAAGCAGATGTGCTACGGATTCGGGCATATCTGAGCAGTTATGACATCCGGCATCCTTGGTTTGGGACCAATTACTTGTGAATGCCTTAACTGGAAGGGTGCCTACTCTAAATTGAAAGTATAATTTCCGGTCTTGCGGCCTCTCAATAATGTCCCAGTATGATTCACATTTTGGGCGTGTTTTATGATCCAGAAACCTACCAGTTAAATTCGATGTCGAATTAATTCTATAAAATTCTGTCTGGACCATCTCCCAGTAGTTTCCTTTTATATCTTTCTTTGTTGGGAAAGCTGATACGTCCGGCTTATTCCATAAAATATTCAGGTCTAGCTTTAGCAAAAGAGACCTGATTTCCTTTAACCACTGGATTTTATGGAATTGATCAGCCTGGATCACATCCTTAAGACACCTGGCATAATGCATTAATTCTGGAGTCGTCCAGATGCGTCTCCAGTACAGCAATGGACGCAATCTGGCTAGGTCAGATATGTTCTTTCTGCCCAAGTCCATCAAGAGCGGAGCAGTTGGAGTACTTTGGGGCACACATACCAATTTACGCAAAAAAGTATTCTCTGCTCGTGCCAAACTATTCAGATTGGTAAAGCCCCAAAGTTCAGAACCATAGAGAGCTGAATTAACAACCTTCATATTATACACCTCAAGGGCAGGAGTAATTGGCCTAGTTAAAGAGGACCTATGTTTAAGGGATAGGGCACCTGCAAGCTGGTGACATTTTAACAAGGCCATGTCCAAATGTCGGTTCCATCCCACATTCGTTTGTAGCATAAGTCCAAGATAAACAAAGGAATCAACCTGCTCAAGAGGTGTACCGTTGAGCAAGATTTTACCCGTGAAGGATTTGGCCTGATTCAATGACATAAACTTTGTCTTTGGGATGTTGATCTCAAGGCCTCGCTGACAGCAGAACTCCCCAAATGCGTTAATGGCTTTCTGTAGGCCGCTCGGGGTTCGCGAGACAATTAAGGTGTCGTCCGCGAACATGAGAACAGGCACTCGAGCTCCTGCCAATATGGGAGCATCAGTGGGGGAGCTACTGAGGTGTTCCACTATTCCGTTTATATATAGGGAAAACATTATTCATCCATACAGTCCAGAAACGAAACACCACATGAAGAGGTGACCCAGACACCTTGGCTAATATCAGCCTCCAAAATGTCTTCCCTTCAGAACTTTTAAAGTAGTTGTTTAACTGAGATATGCAGGAAAAATATTTTGTTTATACAACCACTGCAAGACATGACACATGATTTAAGAGGCTCTTGGGACATAGGTGTACCAACAGTCAAAAGCACCTGATGCAGAACAAGCCCAATCAGCACATTTACAGTAGTATCAACACAATATTTACAAGCTGGACCAATGAGCCAGATGGAAAGGTAAATAGACCATCAGGTCTTGCTACTTTGGCAAGAGATGATCAAGAGCAGGCATCCTATACATTGCAAAATACCCCAAAAATGAATACTCAGGTGTCATGATTGTGTTGTGCCAGATGTATAGAGTGTGTGTGTGTACTAGGACATCATGCAAAAGGTTAACTGAGGAACAGGGACCGCGTGGGACCATTTGTAGACTACTGAAAAGGCATGTGCCCATTAAAGATTTGTAAATAGGACTGACTCTGCTCCAGTCCTACTGGGCACCAGATTAGTTATATCACCAGGATAAAATCAGGTTGCTGAGGACACATTATTCCTCAAAAACACTAGGTACATTGTTATACCTGCTGCTCAGCCGGTATGAGTGTGGTGTGTGCAATGTTGGTGCACGGTGATGCACTGGAACGTTGGGTGCCTGTGAGTGTCAGTTGCACTATGGGCTGAGAAGCAGGCAGGCTGCTCCTGGTGGGGCTCTTTACAATAGCTCATCATTGAAGCTTGCTGTTTGAACGTATTACTCAGTTCAGTTAGTCTTTATTCGATAATTTTCAATCATAAAAGACACAGTACAACGATACAACCCTATTGGCGCAAGGTCCTTGGGTGTTTGGGGAACGTTCTGGCCTGAGAGCTCCCACTCGAGCCAAGACTCACACTCCTACATAGCACCGAGGACATCGGGGGGAACAGATATAAACGACACTTACTGTTTCTGGGGCTCGTGTTAGCGAAGCGGGACATAGCGCAGAGCTGGAAGGGGACCTCCCCGCCCCGCCTAGGCAAGTGGAAGAAAGCCATGGACCAATGTATGATGGCGGAGATTGCGGTCTTTGTGGCACGTGGCTGCCCCCGGAACCATGTGAAGATATGGGGAATATGGGCCATATACAGGGGTGTGGACCTGCCACAACTTACTCCAGACGATTCAGGGGATCCCATAGAACGCCTGTTGAGACAGGAGAGATAAATACAAGGTGTGGGGTGACTGTGTACAAACATATTAGGATAATAGTAATGATGCCATCCCGGAAACGGATGGGACTACGTGTTGACACGGGGTGGGTGGGGTGGGTGTGGGAGTCTGATGTTTGCAGACTAGGGGTTGGGGGCGGTAAATCAGCACAATGTGTACCCTGGGGGATGTACTTGCACCATAATCTCTGGATAACTGTGCTGGTTGTTCGTTTAATAAAATCAATAAAATATGATGTTAAAAAAAAAAAAAAGACACAGTACAAACATAAAAGTGTCGTAAAATATCACAGGGACATTTAAAATAAATGAAAGAGAAAAACACACCAATTTCGTTCCCTGAGAAGATATCAATTATAAAAGATAAAAGGTATATTTTCCTTTTTGTGCCCTAAAATGAAACGATTCAGTATGAAATTTAATTTTATCATTATCAAAAAAATTCCTAACAATTACTTAACAATTAATATCCAAACCGTAAAAATGTATAATTGGAAAGAAAGTCCATATAGAAGACATTTTACTTAAGATTCTATCATGAGGGCAGTCCACATAGCCATATATACATGATTAAGCATTAGGTAGGGTTACTGAAACAGGCTCCAAATTTATTCTTCGCTGTGCCCAGGTCCAGCTAAGAAATTTCGCCATGGCAATGACTATGTCTTTTCGAGTGTTTGTTACCAAAATGCGCAAAGCTGTCTTACATGATCTGGTGCCAAGATTAGCGCACATCGGCTTAAACCACCTATGTCGCGGACCATTATATGCTGGACACACAAACAGTACATGAGCTATCGACTCTACCATGGATGGGCATGTGGGACAGTTGATGTCTAAGGCATTGTTCCACTTTGCCGTAAAAGATCTTAACGGGAGGGTGCCCACTCTAAATTGGTGATATAATTTCCTATCACCTGTTCTCGTGATAAAGTTCCAATAAGCTTCTGTTCTCATTACAAGCTTATGCTCCATGAAGATACCTGTTAGGGAGCTACTACTCACCATTGACATTGTCTTCTTACTGATCATGTCCCAGTAAAGTGCTTTATACTCATTTTTATTAGGAAATTAATTCCCTATTGGGTCTTCCCACAGATGGCCGAGCCCCATGTCAAACAGAGTGCCCTTGATCTTTTGCAACCATTTAATTTTTGAAGACGAGTCTGCTTTTCTAATGTGCATTACTGCATTGGCATAAGATGCTAACTCTGGTGTCATCCATAGCCTCCTTCAATAGGCAAGGGGTCTAAAACCCGCAGCCTCGTCAAATTAAATACAACCTAAGCCTAGCAGAAGGAGCTTGATAGGAGTTGATTGGGGCAGGGCGGTTAATGATTTCAGAAACTTGTTTTGTGCAAGGACTAGGGGCGATAGATTTTCAAATCCCCATAGCTCCGCACCGTAAATTATAGATGCTCTGATTTTCCCATTATACATTGGTAGTGCTGGCCCCACCGGTTTAGTATATGAAAGTCGAAATTCTTTCAGTAGGGCTCCTGCTAGCTGATTGTGCCTAAGGACCAGCAGATCTAACTGGGATTTCCAGTTCATTCTCCTACTCATGGTTACTCCCAGGTATGTAAAGGTATCAGTTTGTTCCAAAGGTGCATTATTCATTTCTACTCTGCCTTTTATTGTTTTGTGTTTATGCAACACCATGAACTTGGTCTTGTCAACGTTGATTACAAGAAATCAGTAAATCTATCAAGGGCACGTTGCAGACCAAATCGTGTTTTAGACAAAATTAAAAGTATCATCTGCAAACATTAAGAGTGGGACCCTTGATCCGGCAAAAGTTGGGGCATCAGTTGGAAAATTGATGTAATATAGGATAACCTTATTTATAAACAGGGAGAATAAAGTAGGGGCAAGAACCCACCCTTACCGCACTCCCCTATTAACTGGGAACCGATCTGTTAGTTCGCCCTGTTGTCCCCACCTTACCTGGGCATAATTTGCCTCAAGCAATTTGATGATAAAGCGTAAGAGCTCTGGTGGCATCCCAGCCTCCTTTAGGGAATCCCACAGCTTATGACGAGGCACTAGATCAAATGCTGATTTTAAATCAACAAATGCAGCATATAGGGTCCTCCCTGCTAGGATCACAGTGCTCCAGTAGATCATCATAAATCTAAAGACTTGGTCAATGGTGCTGACGTGTGGTTGGAAACCCGCTTGATAGGTAGATAATACGTCCTGATCAATTACCCATTCGTTAACTCTACCTAGCACAAGTCTAGCCACGATTTTTTGTAGGGTATCAATTAGGCTTATCGGCCTATAGTTGCTTGGACTTGCGCGATCCCCTTTTTTATATATTGGGATAATTTCGGCCCCCCACCAAGTTTCAAGTATTGGAGCACCTCTGGCCAAGGCACTTATGATGATGTGGATATATTTAATCCAGTTCTTCCTGTCTTGTTTGTATATGTCAGCCGGGAAACAGTCCGGGCCTGGGGTCCTTCCTGCTGGGACAACATCCAGGACTCTTTCTATCCCCCCTGTGGCAAATGTTAAAACAACTTCAGGGATAAACTCAGGGTATTCAGTTAAGGTGCTTGGCGAGGAGGCAAATTGGGCCTGATAGTACGAAACCCAGAGTTCAGGTGGCACATTATTAACTGGTATGGGCCCTATTTCTCCGCTGCCTCATGTGACTAATTGCCAAAATGTAGTCCAATTCTTCCCATTGCTAGCATTAGTTAATTCCTTCCATCTTCTTTCGTCAAAATTCTTCTTAGCCCTATATTGGGCTTTTTTGCAGTTTACCCTTGCTTTTTTGACCTCTTGTGAGACTCCCATCTTGATTGCTTGTGAGAGATGCCTAAATGCCGACCCACATGCATCATCATACCATTTGGCAGATTTTTTTATTATATGTCTAGATGCTCTCCTATTTTTAGTAAAAAAGGTCTTCAATTTTGCAAAAAGGTCCTCATGTACCTTCATGAGGCCGGAGAGGTAGTCAGCATGGGTATGTAGGGAGGAAAGAGATATTAGTGTTTCTTAAATGGTTAGCTGAATCTGGTTTAGGGTACTTTCATCTTCTGATACCACTGCCAATTTCAGCTGTCGACAATCTTGTGGCATGATTACTTCTCCTGTTGCTATTTCCGAGCAAGCCCTAGAGGGATCCAATCCCGTCCTTGCTAAGGGTAATAATAAGGGATCGTGATCACTCTCCGGTCTATGCTGAACCATCATGACCACAAGTCTTGGCCACAGCTCTAAACTAATGAGAAAATAATCTATTCTACTGCTTCTTGTCCCGTTACTAAAAGTATTGGCACCTTCCATATCTGAGGGCGATCTCCCATTAACTGCCCTGAGACCCCTCCAGAGCGATAAACTTTTTAGTTGTAAGGCCGCCTCAGTCCATTTGTTAATTGGAGGCAGCGATAAAGATGGTATCCCCCAGTTCGAGTCCTCCTCCATACTAAGGCTATGGTCATCGAGACCGAGAGGCTCAAACGTGCAGTTTAAATCACCTGCTATCACCAATACGATTAGACCTTCTAAATCATTTATGATTGAGTCCAGGTGGGAGATAGTTGGTGATGCTTTCCCACCCGCAATCCTTCTCACGTACACATTAAGTAATATAAAGTCTGGCTTACACTCTGAATGAACCTTGATGGCAAGAATATCTGGGCTATCGATTGGAAGCACTTCTATTTGAAAGGATGACTGTTGCCTGACCCAGGTAATCAACCACCCACTAGGTCTCTTTTTGGGTGTTACAATTGCCGCTTTACCAAAAGCCAGATAGCCAGGGCGATAAATCATATTCACGGACCATGTCTCCTGAAAGGCAATAAAGTCATACTCCTCAATGTAGTTTGACCAATCAGATGACATATAATTTTGGAGGATAGGCCAGCAATGTTCCATGATAGCAAGGAGATTGAGGAGGGGAATGAACCCTCATGGTTTACAGGAGGTGATGGAATCTCTCCATCTCTCCATCTGCTCGCGTGTTGCTTGGCCACCGTTTGTTCCATTCCTACTTTGGGAGCCAGTGAAGAAATTCGTCGACTATCAGGATTCTCTGCCAGTATAGGGATGGGTGGTTGTAGTCAATCACATAAATCTAGATCAGATAATGGGGCAAATCTATTGGACAGTGGGACCTCGGTTGATCTTTGTACTGATCTAAGAGGTACCCAGGGTTGTCTCACCACCCTTGGACAACTCATGTCAGTGATGAAGTGGGGTTTATAAAAGAACCCTAATGGTAAAACAGATATTTTCTACGAGTGTCTCCCATGATTACTGCCCAAATTGTCCAACACAAATCTGGTTACATGTTCATTGTTGAAATTTACAACTACACAATCACCATTCCCTTCCTTCCTGGAGGGACCAATCCACGATGAACGTCTAGCCATAATCATGTAATTAATAATGCCCTCCTCCCAGAACCCAACACCCTTCAATTGAGTATTAAACCAGTGCCGGGCTTTAAGTAGTAGTTGTTCAGTGGTTTCAATCTGTCCTTCCCGCAAAGCTGGGACATTCCCCAGAACAACCACCAGAGGAGCTGCTGCTGGAGGAAGGTGTAAGGGCCGAGAGTCAGTTAGGAGTGCATTATATTCCAGACCTCCACGTCCGTGTAGTCCTTGTGATGAACTAGCTTGTCTTACTGAGGCACAGTTTTTGGGGGTATTAACCTTTGGCGCGTTATTTATTGCAGACGCTGCTACCGCACTATCTTCCCCCGGAGTGCTCATGAAAGATTGGGCAAATTCGCTGGACATATTCCCTGTGTCAGTATGGTTCCCAATCGGTGGAACTGGTCTTTTGTGTGAAACGGCGGCTACATCGATAAACGTCCTAGGAGCAATTGGGATCATTATTTGTAAACTGGAGGGCTTAAGATTAGCTGTGGCCAGGGCTGGGATGGTGTTACCCAGTTTACTAGATATAGATGCTGCAGTTGGTTAAGAGTGGACAAGAAGGCCCTCAAGGACATAAAAATCAGTCTTGGCCTGAGATTCAAAATTATTTAGGCGTTCCTCAATGCGGCTCAATCTGTAGGTGATGGGAGTTAATAGTGTAGTCAATAGATTTTCGAGTCTTCTCCACATTTCCTCATTGGCTTTAAGGCAAGGACCACCTAAAGAATCAAAGTTCAAGTCCGCATCACTAGGTGCTGCAGTTTCTGTAGCGTTGGGTTCGTCCGATATGGCACAACCTCCATTTTGATTAATCCTTGGGGTTTTTGCAGTTTTTGGTCTCTGTGGGCCCCCTCCCCTCTTCCTCTTTACCGTGGGATCAGGTATAGCTTGTTTGATTTTATTTTTAATTATGGACACCGACCTAGCAGAGGTTCGTTGAGGCACACTGGTAACAGTCTCGTTTACAGCAACAGGTGATTTTGCAGGTTCCTCCGAAGGCTTAGTTGAGGTGGATATAGGGCCACTCGCCTTATCAAATATGATGGCCATAATAGCATTTGTGGTAGAATGGTCAGGGATACGGGCTATGCCCATGGTGCCCAGGGAAGATCTTTTGGACGGTAGCGGTTCAAGAGATAAGCGGCGCTCTGTAATCGCTATCTCTTTTTCCAAGACAGAGGTCGCTCTCACAATAAATTGATCTAAGGTCCCTGCCACACTGCTGCCTTGAAGTGCACCTATCCTCTTCCCTTCTCGCTTGCTCATCTTTAAGGCTTATATTAGAGCCTGGGCAGTAAACTGTGTACACCGGGGTTGATAAGGCGCAAAATGTAGTGTAAGCAGCACTAACCTTATAGTGTAGTCAGGTTTAGAGGGGGGGCCCAGCCGTGCCTACTCCAGTCTCCGATGGGCTCAGATAGGCCCGCCCTTGGCCCAGACACGGCCCGCGCCGCGGGAGCCCTGGCAATGATTTATGCACCGGGAGGCGCAGAGGTGTTGCGCAGCTCCTGCCGCAATGTCGTAGAGCCCCCTGGGGCTTGTGGTTCTGTAATTATCCCCGCGAACGCTGCGGCTGCAGCGGGAAAGCAGACCAGATGGCGTGACCAGTGATAGGCAGTAACAGGCTGCAGGCAAGTAATCGGGCGTCTTACTTGCAACCAAGATAATAAACCGTCTTGCAGAATCTACACCTCGGCTTCAAGACCATTCCTTGTATAACAACATACATCCAGCCGGCGACTCAGTTCACAAGAAAATGAAGAATGGCCGCTCCAAGTATTAAAGTTGTGATGTAGCTAAAACATGGGCAGGCTGGCTTATAGTATTAAGTAGTTCGATATCTCTAATGATATTCATGCATTGCAGAGTGGTGCATAAGACTGACTCTGCACCAGCCCTAGTGGATTCTAACAGGCCATCTTCTTTTGGAAGCCCCCTGAAATCTACCACTAAGTGCTAAGAAAGGGAGACACATCCAGCGGCGGACTCAGTTCATTTAATAAAGAAAGGAGATGGTAAAAAGCAGCTCCAAGTCTGACATGGAGCTTTAGGGAGCAGAAGCAGTAAGAGCGGCAGAGGACCAGGGATCCTCCTAAACCCAACTTTGACTTATCATCTACGCAAGCCAGCCTGCTAGCTCTCTGGTGATCTTCCTCTGGCGGGGAAGGCAGGGGCATTTTTCAGAAAGGAAAAACTCTACTGTTCTAGCGCAAGGTTAATTAATGTAATCCCTGTACAGTCTGCCCCTGCAGGTCAAGATATTGTCTCAGAAAATGCCAGTACTATAGTGCTAAGAAAAAAGTCATGACAACATAGGTTTCGCAAAGACTACTCAATGTGACTAACCAAGAGGCAGTGCTATAATAAAATAAAACAGGAAAAAGAGTGCAGTAGAGGGAGAAGTAGGCTGGCGGAGTGGGGGGGAAATATAGTACCTCAAGCATGTTGGGAGCAGTGGACGGGCACTGATTAAAACTGAACCAATCTGTGCTTGGTCCGTGCTCCCCAGCAAGGAACGGAAGTGACGTTTGACCTGCGCTGGCCAATTAGGAGGCAGCGAAGAAGAGCAACACTGAAACCAACAAATGGTAAGCAAGAGGCAGGCACAAAGCCCTTTTTGTAAACAATAGTGTATTGCAAGAATGCTAGCACATGCAGCCTCGTCCCTAAAATGACCTGCCCATCTAATCCATGTAAAGGGAGCAAACTTCCACAACTCCTCCTATATTTTATCTAAACTCACATAAAAATTCTGGAACAAGTTGCAGGATAGAAGTACTGGGATTACAAATGTAGAATCAGAGTAATAAAGATTACCGGTAAATAATTTAGATATTGCCACCTCATTCACCTTCCTTGTCTCATTCCTTACGAGGTGAGAATATACCCGATCTGCATGCCTTCTTTGCCACAATCTTACCAAAACAGGTATACTTGCAGACAGGAGTTATGACCAGTGCTTTAAATACGCCAGTACTCGCCGGTACTGAGTACCAGAACTTCTCAATTTTCTCTTCTTGAGAACGGACGTTTTTGCTGGGGCATGGCAAGTACGGTTACTCATGGAAGAGCATAGATCCTCAGCTTCCTAAATTACATCTGCTCTCAACTCAACCTGAAGCCTCCCCAGACCCTAACTTTGCTTCATCAAATTATTCAAACTGGCTGCACAAGGCATTCAATCTTCTGGTACCAAAAAAAACCATCTAAAAAAATCGCCGCACCCCCTCCGCCCCATGGTTCTCAGAAGTCCTTAGAGTACAGAAGCAACTGTGTAGAAATCTTGAGAGACACTGGTGAAAAAACTACAATAATCACGAAACAACTCAATACAAAGACGCACTCACCAAATATAAATTGCTGATTTTACAGGAAAAAAGCAAATATTACATTGGACAGATAGAATCCACGCAAGACTCCAATAAACATCTCTATCAGGTAGTAGCCAAACTATCAGGACAGACATCGAACTGCAACTCAGTCCCTTCACAGGCCTTATGTGACTCTCTTGCTAATAATTTTTTTGAAAAGGTAATGATATTTACACAAACTTTCTTCTCAACCCAAAACGGATGACCAGCCCCCAAACCTTGGTATTACTGATCCCTCTCCCTCTTTATTGCAATTTGACAGGGCACCATGTGGTGTTCCGCAAGGATCATCACTGAGTCTGACACTTTTTAATAACTTTGTGTCGAACCTAGCTAAAATCATCAAAGCACACAGGATGGGCCTTACATCTTATGCCAATGACACTCAACTGGTGCTTGCTGTACATAATGATGGTGATAAAGTAGCAGCTAACTTCCAGAAAGGCATGTTGGCCATCAGTAGCTGGATGGCCAACAACTGCCTTAAGCTTAACTCTGAGAAAACAGAGGTTATGACATTTGGCAAACTGTCACCCAACTGGTCCTCTTCCTGGTGGCCATCCTCTTTGGGTCCCCTGCCACTGCCAGTCACCAAGGTCAGAAATGTGGGCGTCATATTTGACGATAGGCTGTCCTTCATTCCCCACGCCAATTCCGTGGTTTCATCATCATTTCATAAATTGCGGATGATAAAAAAGCTTCTACCTTTTTTACCCCTCAAAGCTGGAAATACATTAGTAAGCACCCTAGTCATGTCCACCGTTGACTTTTGTAATGGTCTCCTCATTAATGCTCTGAGTAAGGTCATCCACAAACTTCAAGTAATTCAAAACTCAGCAGCCAGAATGTTATCAGGAACTCCCAAATATAAACCTATTTCACATATACTTTAACAGTATCACTGGCTCCCTGTGAAGAATCATATAAAGTTTAAAGCTCTTTGTATTGCTTACAAAGCCTCATGTAACTCTGGACCATTATTTCTTAACGAAGCCCTAGATGCTTACATTCCTAACCGGGCCTTACGCTCTTCCACAGCAAATTTGCTAAAGGTCCCACGTACTAAAACAGCATCCTGGGGTGACAAGCGCTTCATCGTTGCCACAGCAAAACTTTGGAACTCCCTCCCAAGTGATATCAGAGCCAGCCAGTCTTTACTTGCTTTTAGAAAAATTGACAAAAACCTGGTTGTTTAATCAATAAGTTCCCCTGCTGTCTGGTTCATGCTCGCTGTCCCTAGTGCCGAGACACCCACGGGTATTTGCGCGCTTTACAAATCGCATAAATAAATAAATGGAGGCAGACAGGATGGCACTGAGGTATTGGTATGTGCAGGACATCATGCTGCTGATGTTGAGGCTTTCACAGTATAGGGTGTCTGTGCGCCACTCTGGCAGTCAATAGCCAGTGTAGCCCTCTGCTAGGTTGCAGTGTAATTGAAAGTGCAGGTGCTAAGTGAGACATGCACACATGACATAGTGGCGGCCACCTGCCATGTCTCATAGGATGCACAAAACCCAAATCTACATACAGGAGCCGCCAGGCTGAGTTTGGAGACAGTGGGGCAAGTAAAGGAGTTCAGATATAAGCGGGACCCCAGCCACATGATAAATCATAAGGAGAATTATGAGGGTTCAAAATCTAGAATATTCACTTAAAATTAACTGCCTATGCAGATGAATTTCTTATTTTTATGTCTCATCCAGAATGTTCTCTCCCTGGTTTTATTATGAACTCAAACTTTATTTGGTTGTCCCTGGCTACAAATTAAATGTAGACATATCTAGTAGTAATGCCACCCAATAAACACAGTATCAAACAAACCTTTATTGAGGCAGGATTATACTGTCTTTCCACCAAATCAAATGTTTAGGAAACTGGTATTGTACAACTCTCAAGGATACTCTGAAGACAAATTTAGATGTCCTCACAGCTAAACCTCATCACTTTGTTTTAGCAGAATTGGTCTCCTCTATATTTTTCATGGTGGGGTTGATTAGATAACATTGTTGATACTAATAAAATCGAGGCCAATGCTTATAATGATACACTCACATATACGAGTGACATCACATCATTATTATCAAATTTGCTTGTCATGAACTTTCAATCAACCCCGACACAGGAATACGTGGTCAGGCAGGCTCTGCAGCCTAGTCCCGAGTTAACTGATTGATAGGCGGCACGTAACCGGCAGACAAATGTGCAAACAGGGAACTCAGGTCCATCCCCCACATAAGCGCAGCAACACGACAATGGTCTAGGTAGATTGGCCCCAATAAAGTACACAAGGCCGGAGGGGTGCGTGCAATCCAAAACATCATATAGTCAGAGCCCACATAATGTTAGGAACACATAGCCAATCAGGACACAGCACACACAGTACACGCAGTGATCAATCACCCCTAATTCCGGACATCTGGACACGTTACCGACTTGCCCACATTGTGTCCACACAAGGTCGAGGTCCACCTCCATTTGTTATCAGGGGCCTTATTTACGACTGCACAGACAAGGCCTACATTCATTTACCAAACAAGGATCACCAGAAGTATTTGTATGAAACCTTGCTCAGATTGATTGTAGTTTGAGACAGTCCTCAAACCTGCTTCTGTAACTGTGCTCCCAGCCGAAGGGTTTAATTAAACCAACAGTTCCTGTTTTGCCAAACGCCTCTTGTCTTTTGTTTTTTCAAGGTAAATTCATATTTGAGCAACATTTTGGCAAGTCAGATAGGAGAGATTGGTACCTCTGACCCGACTGCAGCAGAAGAAAATGGACCACGCACGGATAGATTCACATAGGCGCAGCAAGGAAGGTGAGCAGACACCACTCTTGATTGGAAGTTCCACTAAATCCACGGGACGGAGGTCCATCCTGAAGCCGCCGTCAGAGACCACATCTGATCCTTAGTCCCCAGCATTTGGTGTATGACAAACTAGGAAGAAGAAGAAAATGTAACCTGAGTAGCCTGCCACTGACATAAATCTGGCATATTACCTATTTTATGCGTCCGAACTGAGTAGTCACAAGGTGGCCTTAGATGCGTTCCCACAGAGGTCACACTTTTTCACAGTCAGTACATTAGAATGTGTGAAATTGGTTATTGCTTGGAACGATGGGTGTGATACAGATGAGTCACTTGTCCCCTGTGTGTGATACAGGGTTGAGACCTCACCACATGGACCTCTGGGCGTGAAACAGATGGTATGCATGGGCCCTGGGTGTGATATAGAGCTGTCACCTCAATCTTATTTTTTAGTCTGAAAGGGATTTCTCAATATTACTGGTCTCTTAAAAACTGTTGGTATTTGGTATTTGAAAGAAGTTAGAAGTGTTGTTTTCTTGGACCGCTGGGCATGATACATATGGTACGCTATGCCCCTGGGTGTGATACAGGGTGCAATTCGGATGTTAGGGAAAGATTTGGATCTGGGAGATCAGGTGTAGCTTGTGTTTGGTCAAGAGGGGCCTGAGGTTCTTCAAGTTATTCCTTTTCTACCCGCAAAATTGTAGTTTTCTTTGTCCTGGAGTTGATATTGACAGACTATTGAGTTCAATTAGTCCCGTGTACCACACAGGGCTTTCCTTGGTCACAGAATGGCATGTGTTAGAAACGGGCTAAAGTATTTTAGACAAAGTCATAATTTTTTCTCTGTCAAGTTTTTTCTATTTGTGATATTGAAATTGATACAACGTATGATTGTGGTTATTAGATGCTGTGGTGCTGGTAAATTAATGCAACTGTATTTTGTCTTGAGTCTTGTGTTTTTTCAACGATGTCTCAATGTGCTATATGAAGGCATTGCTAGTTCTCACAATCATTATTTCATATCAAAGTAAAATCTACTATTTACTGCCAAATTTCATGACGTTTTAACAATTGCACTTTCTTCTAGGTTGTGACCCTTCATATGCATTGCTATTTGTGTTTGTGGAATGTCTGTATTGATGCATCTGTAAATTCAATTGAGTTCATAGTAAGTAGTTAGACCCAGCAATCCCTGTGTATAATATTTCCCCACAACCAGGGTAGAGCTTAAAGATTACCTAAAAAACAGAAAACCTAGGGTGCATTTGTCCCTTAAAAAAGTACCCAGCTTAAGATGGAGTCGCCACTAAAACACTTGTAAATCAGGTACCCCACAGAGGCTAAAACACTTAACAAGTATTGCCACAAATGTCACGCACAAACTAAGGTACATGCCTTTCCCTGGCCAAAGGAAGGATCATTTGACACCAACATAATCGAACACATGAGGACACACATACAGACCAAAATGTGGAGGGAAGAAGGAGGACAGGAGACAAGCTCTATTAGAGCTATGGGCTATCTTCATGGAGGCCCAGACTGACAATCATATTTCACAGGCAATAAGCAAGGTGTCCGCAACTCCCACGCCATATGCAGGTATGGAGGTGCTCTCCCCGATACGCCTATCCCTGCATTAGGATACACCAACCCACCAGTTGAGGGCGTGAAGGGACCCCTACAGAAACAATGAACTGCTAGGTCTAGGTGCAAGAGTCTAACAGGCCAGCAGGCCCAGGCAGTCCAAACACTATCCCAGTCCAGTGCTAGAGCTCCCCAAAGTTAGACACCCTGTCTGACGTGTTCAGCCCATCGAACACCCACTGCACGAAGAACACGCATTTCCACCCGGTCAGGTGAACACACTCGAGTAACAGGGAGATTCATAGTGGTTCTAGATACTGATACAACTGGCGATGGTGAGGAAAGGGGTCCCAGTCCTCCGGGATCAGACGATGAGGTGGGAGCCACAGGGTTTGCTCAGGTAGCTGAAGAAACGACAGGTAGCGAGTTTGAAGGCAAGTTTAGACCTAGATCCTCACATAGCTCGAAACTAAGGCGTGAATTAAGGAGAAAGAGAGAGGTTGGGAGAGAGCTCACGCCATGGAAGCACAGCAGGAACACAGAGCGGCCCTCCCTCCACCTGAGGACAGTGGGGGGTAGGTACAGAGCACCATTTGGGGAAGAATACGAGGCAGAACTAGAGGAGAGGCTGCTGGCTGGGATCTAAGCTTCACCGAATTGCCAACATAGGAGAGGGGCTACCAGGGGATCAGAGATCAAGGTGGCCCGTTGATGAAAAGAAAATATTGGCTCAAAGCAAAAAACATTTTTAGGTTCTCAAAAAGCACACAATGACTTAGTAATCCCTGGCACTAAAGAGAACTACTTTGACTGTGCATTTGATCCTTGTGAAAGTGCAAAATACTGTTACTCACAGTGAAGTTAGGCTGATGTTGACAACCAACTGCTCCATGCTATAGTGGTTAGAAGAAATATGTGAATGACATAGTAACTGACCAATGGATGAAGAGGGTTGGTGGAAAGCCCCTATTCGTAAATACATTACACATATGTTTTTAGTCAAATCAAAACATCTTGGGGTAATGCCAGACCTAACAAACACTGACAAAGCCAATAGGATACTGTGCAGCATGGCTAAAGGTGAGAGGAAAAACAAGCATTGCCAAAGCAAATAAATCTTTAAACGTATGTATGTCCGATGCTGCGTGGAGGCCACATTTATTGCATGCTTTATCGGGCTGGAATTTTGATAGCCTAAGAGGAGAAAGATAAGCTCTATGGGCTGTAAAGATGTGATTACGCCTAAGCCAAGCAGGTTTAACAGTTCTAAACAGTGTATTGAATGAGTCCCTCCAAATCGATTCACATTGCATGCTCATCTGCTGCCCCCATAGAACATCTGCTAGTTTAAACTTGCCATCTACTTCCTCTACTATTGCCCAGTACCAAAAAGAGACCTCCCTTCTTACTCTAGGCTTTGAAACCAGTTGCTCCTCTAGATTACTCTCCCTTCCTAAAGGCGCGGTACTCTTAGCCTGTGATTGTGCCCAGCTTCTCAATTATATATACTTAAATTTTGAGAGTCCGGGCCCAACCATCTCATAGAGCACATCCCAAGGAGGGAGGTCAGCACCATCCAGTAGATCCCCCCACGTCAGAAACCCTGCATCTCTTAAGGGCATGCTCAAGCTGTCACGGAGGCATGCAGGAGTGCCGGGGGAATCCCATATTGGTGCCTTTCCTGAAAAGTAACCCAGCCCTATTCTCCTTCTTATTGCTAACCAGCTACTAGCTAATGACCGAAGGATTTTTAATTTAACTTTTTTGAAGTATTTATGGTCTCCGAATTTAAACATAAAGCCATCTTCTGACAAATCTGAGCCCCTCAGCATAGCCTGGAACAGGTGTCCTTCTGTAGTGCTAGTGGGTGTCTTCAACAGCATACGAGAATGAGACAAGTGGAATGCCCATGCGTAATATTGCAAATCGGGCATATCCAGACCTCCCTTCTCCCTCTTCCGCCTAAGCTTCTTCCATGCTATCCTAGTAGTTTTATTCTTCCAGATAAATGAATTTAAATCTCCTTGACATTTTACCAATTGTTTCATATCAAAGGCCAGAGGGATAGTACCGAAGAAACAAGATCTTGGGGAGGATAGACATTTTAATCAAGTTAATCCTACCCAAAATTGATAAAGGGAGATGCACCCATGAGTTCAACTGAATTTGGCATTCTTTAAAAAAAAATTTAAGGTTACATTCAGGGATCTTTTCCACTTCCTGAGTTATTCTAATTCCTAGGTATCTCATGTTAGTGACGATGTGATGATACGTGGGTTCCATATTCCATACCATGATCTCAGTTTTACTTGGGTTAATCTCGTATCCCGAGATCAAGCCAAACTCTTCTGCGCGTGTGATGGTCGTATTAAAGGCACTGTCAAGATCTGCTGTGAAGATTAGTATGTCATCTGCATACAGTGCCACTCTCCTTTCCCACTCTCCTAGTTTAAAAGGGATGATGTTATGTTCTTCTCTTAAAACCTGTGCAAAGGGTTCTATATATAAATTAAACAGGAGAGGGGAAATGGGGCAGCCCTGTCGCGTTCCCCTGGTGATGGAAAAGGGATCTGTCAGACCCCCGTTGACAAGTAATCTGGCAATCGGAGCCTTATACAATAATTCAATTGCCCGGCAGAAGCCGGCTCCCAAGTTAAACTTTCTCATCACCTCCAAGAGATATGGCCAGTAAACCCGATCAAAGGCCATTGTTGCGTCTAGTGTTAATACTGCCAAGGGGAGGGAAAAGGAAGACGCGATGTCAATAGCACCTATTAGGTCGTAAGTGAGGTCTGTTAGTTGTCTCCCTTGGATAAAGCCCTTCTGGTCTGGATGGATAACCTTATCCACTACGCCTCCTAACCTTTTTGAGAGGATGGCGGTAAAGATTTTATAATCAAAATTGAGGAGTGATATGGGGCGATAAGAACCACATTCCGTAGGAGATTTTCCTGGTTTTAAAATTACAACGACTGTCGCTTCGCTCCAAGACCCCGGAGGTTCATCTCCATCCACCAATATACTATTAAAAAGTCTAGATAGAACAGGGATTATAGGATCTATAAGAAGGCGATATAACTCTGCTGGAAGGCCATCAGGCCCTGTCGCCTTACCTTTTTTGGAGTTATTGATTACCAATCTAATTTCATCTTCAGTGATTTCGTTATCCAAAGCATCATGCTGTTTCCTCGTGAGGCTTGGTAGTTTAATCTTATCCAGCCAGTTACATCTTCTCACGGGATCCTCAGTGGTGTCGTTAGTATATATCTTCTGAAAAAAGTCTCAAAAAGCCGCCCCGATTTCTAGATTAGAAGAAAGAGGTAAACTTTCTCCATCCACCACTATCTGCTTGATATGGTTCCGGACCTGATCAGATTTTACTTTCCACGCGAGCAATTTACCAGCACTTTCCCCGAATTCAAAATGGGAAATTTTGCTCGCTTCCCATTTGCGTGAGATTCTGTCTTGGAGAACACTCTCCAATTGTTTTTTTAGGGAATCTAATTCTTTCAGATCCACCTTAGAGTTACTTCCTGGTATTATATTTAATTTTAATTGGACTCTAGCGATATCCTCTTCTAACCCCCTAACAGCATTACTGAAATTCTTTTTCCTAAAGGAGGCACGATTAGTGATGCAGCCTCTCCAATAGGCTTTCAAAGTATCCCACACCGTCGATATTTTCGCTGAGTTCAGATTTAGGTTGAGGAACTGAGTTGTCTCAAGTTTAAGAAATTTTATCTCGTCCTCCACTAGTAATATAGTGCGGTCAAAAGACCACGATCTAGGTTGGTGCTGCTGCGGAAGTGTTAAAGAGAAAGCTAATGCAGAGTGATCTGACAGATGGGATGGAAGATATTCAATAGATTTAATCATATCCCTTAACACATAGCTGAACAGGGCATAATCAATTCTGGATTTATGATGGTATTTCAGATTGATAAACGACACCCCAGGTTGGTCTCCTGCACGCTCTCTCCAGACATCTGAAAGGCCGATCTGTTTCATAATACTTAATAGGGTAGAGCGTGATTTAGATGGAACCCCGGCTCGTGACTTAGGCGATTTATCTAATCCAGGATGTAACACAATATTAAAGTCTCCCATCCAAATGATGGGATCAGGAAAATCAAGCAAGTGAGTACTAACTGTATCTAAAAAGGAAGGATCATCTTGATTCGGTCCATAATAGACTACTAAAGTAAAAAGCGAATCGGAGAGTAATGTTTTTAATATGAGCCATCTTCCACTGACATCCTCCCTACATTCTAGTACCTGAGCCTTTGCTTGTTTTGTAAAGAGAACCATCACCCCTCTAATATTGGCCGTCTGATCAGTACAGGCAAAGACGTCGATCCATCTCTGTTTAGTTAAAATTTCAGAGGTCTCTGCTTTTAGCAGATGTGATTCCTGGATTGCAATGACTTGCGCAGGTGAATCTTTTAAATATTGTAAAATTCTAGCCCTTCTATTCCTTGTACACAACCCATTCACATTCCAGGACAGAAAGTGGATTAATGCCATACTAAGATTCTTATTTCAACCTTTAATGCCATCCCATCGGCCCAACAGCGCAATAAGGTTACAAAGACAGCAAAAAAGTTCTGCGTAACCTGCAAAAGAGAGTTAAACCCGAAAGAATGATACTGGGGCAACGAAAAATGAGGACTTTTTATGCTTTTACCCTTCCCAAACCTTCTCCCCCCTCCCATGGGAAACCCCACCCTTATTGCTATGACCTGGTGTAAGGCCATATTTACGTCACATTGCTTCTACTGATTCCCCCCCTAACCTACTACTAAAGGGTTAAGATCTGCAACACTATAAACAAAGGTGACCAATACATCAAGGAGAAAAAGAAAAAAAAGAAACAAACGAAACTAAGTGGTGTGCAAGCATCGGTTGAGAGAGTTGATTAAGAACCCCATTAGAAGTTAGTAAATTACTAAATTAACTATATATTTTTATTTTTGTTTTCAAATTTCATATATTTTTTTTTCCTTCTCCTTCTCCTCCTTTTGTCTCTTTTTTTTTTTCTTTTTTATCCCTTCTCTTTTATATATACCTCTTTCCCCTCTCTCCCCCTTTCTCATCTTTCTTTTCCCTACACTTTTTCTCATCAATTCTAGTCATTTAAACTAGCTTGTACCTAAGCATCTCGTACTCTTCTCTACCTTTCAGCTTCCTGGAAGTGAGGGGGGAGGGGGGGCATACCAAATTGGGTTTCCTGAGATGGATCCGTTCAATCTTTCTCGCTTCTACTTAAGGACTCTAATAGCTCATCAGCCTCATATGGAGATCTAATGTTAAACATTTTGTTGTTATGCATGATCTTGAGGAAGGCGGGGAATCTCATCTGAACTGTGGCACCCACTGCCCTGAACTTATCCATCCTCTGACCCAATTCCCATTGGCGCTCCAGAGTTACTTTAGATAAGTCCGAGCGCACCTCATATACGAAAAATCCGGTCTCCTTAAAGACTTCGCCTTAAGCGCCAGGTTCAGAATCTTCTCCTTTAGCGCATAAGTGAGGACGTTTATAAGGATTTTCCTTGGTTTCATTCTCCCGGGATTCAATCGAAATGGATCCCTATGAATCCTCTGGATATCATTTCCAAGGAACTCCGGTGACTCTTCCAGATCGAGAGAGTCTTTAAGCATAGCCACGACATACGCCTTTAAATCACTCCCCTCCTTCCCCTCCGGGATCTTTAGGAGACGTAAGTTATTTCGTCGTGAGTTGTTTTCAAGTGACTCCACTCTCTCCCTCAGGGCATCTCCGTCTCTACGTAAGGCCTGAATTTTATCCTCAGCAACCCCTAGATTAGCCTTAAGATGCTCAACAGAGCCCTCCAGATTATCAGTCCTCACATTCAGGAAATCTACTTTCTTTTCTAAGGCATCACATGCAGCTCTTATCTCAGCCTGGTTCTCAGAAGAGACCGCAAACCCTTGTTTAATGTCGTTTTTTACTGACAAAAAGAGGGCCTGTATTGAGTGAGTCTCCACTCCTGCCCCTCCTCCCTTCTCCGAGTCAGTCAGAGTTACAGCCTGGATCGGATCCTGATCTTGCGCCGCTTCCGAAGAAACAGTAGTGGGTGCAAAGTCCACAGGGATAGAAATCGTGCTGTTTGGGGCTTTAGATGCTATCATAGGAGGTATAGCCTGAGACAGTGTAGAGACTATGGAATTGTTAGCTTCTGAGGCATTAGAAGTGGCCGAAGCAACAGAGGTAGACATGGTAGATAGAATGAAGATATCAGGTGTACTGGGTGCCCCCCTATCAGAACTAGCAAAGGTATCAGGATTCTCCGTCCTGAATGGTGAGAGGGGGAGAGCTCTTGGGTCGCCCCCCAAGGTGGGAGTACAGCACAACTCGAGGGGAGCCTCTTGGCTTATAATATTTAATATCTGGGGCTGAACCCTAAAGAAAGAGAGGAGAGAAGGGGTTACTTTTACGGTAGTGGATCTAGTAGTGGCCTTAGCAGAGCTCTCCTTGCTTGACTCTATTGCCCTCCTCCCCTTCACAGAAATGTTATAGGATTTCTGAGATATCTGCTCCACCCGGGACAGAACGGTTTGCTCCCCCCTTCTCTTGCCTGGTTCTGGTATAACGAGGGAGATCTCCTGACCCCCTGCCTCCTCTTCTAAATCCGAGGAAACCCAGTCCAACGACTTCTCTCGGGATCTCACCTCACTCTTTTCCTTCCTTTTGCCCCCTGCTGTACATATACTTTGCTGTGTCCTTTTAGTGTTAATTTCGGCCCGACCGGCCCGACCGGCTTTCTTCGCCCGAGTAGAGGAAGATGAACTAGATCTCTCTAATTAGGGATTAAGATGTTTCTTACCGGCCACAGAATCATGCCCTTGGTCCTCGCTATTGTCCTCTTTGGATGTGGCAGAGACAGCAACCTTACCGTCTTTAGATTCCTTAACGCCGCACTGCAGGAGGTAAGCTCCGATCCCCCTTGTGCTGACACTGCCTGTATTCTCCCGGAGGAGACCGCGAGCCGCCGCTCTGCGACCGCGTCGCAGCTCCAGGGCGGCTCTGTCCCAGCGCGGCAAAAACAAAGGGCAGGAGAGACCGGGACTCATCCGGAGAACCTCTCAACGTAGGTAAAAGACGTTTATTCTGCAGAAATCTTCACTCAACCCGGTGAAATCAGCATATGTTTCTCGCTGGGTAGGTTAAGGAGGAACGCAGAGCAGGGACGTGCTCAACCGCTCAGCTAGCGGACGCCATGTTTCCCCTGGAAAGTCCGAGCTGCGGTATTTTGTAGGTACCTACACCATGCATGCCTGCATCTACAGAATGATGCAGGTGTTTTTTTTTTCATTTGAATTACCAATCCGACTTGGATCAATATTTTTTTCTTAAGTAGCCCAAAGCCATTCCTGTGATCTTTTAAGTAGATTGGGACAGCAACATGAAGAGTGTGGGTTGGGGGAAGCAACACAGAGGACGCGAAACACATTAATCAAGGGACCTCAGGAACCTGGGTTTATTATTTGATACTCAAATGAGTATCAAACTCTGAACGTCTAGTTTAAAATAGGGCATGCATTTATTTATATTTATTGAAAAATACGAGTACATTATTAAGTTTGAGAATCATTTTCTCTCCTGTTTTAAATAATGTTCTTCTGAATATCCATGGAGATATCTCATGCTCATCTGAGTAGCAGTTAATATTTATATACATATATATATATATTCACTAAAAAATCCATAGGTTTCAGGGACGTTATGTAGTGTAGTTCCTATATTCCTGATAGGCCCTGCGCATTGGAATAATATACCGTATAGTTTTGACATAGGACTGAGGTCAGTATGTCTCTATCGAGTACATTAAACTTAATTACTTGTGTGTGCCAGCTAACTCAGAGGTCACTAGAAACTTATCGAATAAACAAGAAGGAATTAGTTTCTGACAGCCGCATAAACATGACAACTTTGTTTCCCTTAGAATCGGAACAATCTCAGAACCGTGGAAACAATAGATAACAGTTTCACTCAGTCAATCGTGCATGCTTCGTTTCTACAGAGTTACACAGAAATAGATAGACGGGCGTTTCAATAAAAAGGGTTTATTGAACAGTCTTATTTCTTGTGCAAGATATATGAACTGCTACAATTGTAAGACAGAATGCGAAGTATAATACGTACAGCGTTAGCAGTAAGATAAAATATTACTGCAATAGCATGGTTTATAGCTATGACAGATATTCATAAAAATACATACATAAATAACACAGGCTAAAATGTTAATACTCATCTGATGCTTCTAGCTAGTTCTACCCCAGTGTACCTAACCTAAGTGTAGTACGAGGTAAGATGTAGGTGCTGTTTGTCTATAGTCTAGTTTAGCTATAGTTGCCAAGATTTGCCAAAAGTCCCTCTAGGTTCTAGTCCACTCCATACCTTAGAATGAGTGAGGTTGGAATCTCTTTCCGAGTCTCATTCTCTAACACCCCGCAAGGGATGTCAGAAACACTGGAGCTGTATTCTCTGCGAGGAGGATGACAGCGTCTGGTCAGTGCATCAGACGAGGACTTGACTTCCTTCCGAACTTGCCTTGTCGTGCAAGTAGATAGCCGAACCGTGGTTTGCCATGGTAAGTGAAGGTATATTTATACCTTGAAGGTGTTTAGGAATGCCAGTATTGACGTAAAAGTCAGACACAGGAACGTCATGAATGAACCCCTAAGGAATAGATGTTCATGCATAATAAATGAGTTCTTGGAGAAATCAATATCCAAGCAAGGGGAAGTCCTAAAGGCTTAAGAGTCTGGTTTTCCAAGAACTCATTGTGATGTATATGAACGGATGTAGGTGGCCATGCCTGTATTTGGTTAGCATGGATAATGTCTAAATAAGGGTAGGATTTCTTTGCCTAAATATGGGCAATGCGAATTGTGCCTATAGAAGGACATAAATCGGGAAACCTATATACGGTATCTAAGTTGACACACAACAGTTATAGTTAGAAATTAGCATTTAAAAAACCTTAGAAATTCACTGAAAAACCATAGGTTTCAGGGAAGTTATAGTTAGTTGGACATTTCACTCGTATAAAACCAGAGAAATTCGGCTGTTATAGTTAGTTCAGCTAACTATAACTTGTGCCCCCGCAATGCACTGCTGATTACGTCACATATTACATCACTCATGACATGGTCAGTGACATCACTGATGACATGTCAAATGACATCACTGATGACATCACTGATGACATCATCCAGTGACTGTGTGTTTCTGTAAAGTTGAAATATGTTTAATATATATAGGGAAAGGCATATTAAAGAATGAGTGGGTGTATAAGTGTCTGAATGGATGATTTAGTAGGTGCGTGACTGACTCTATAAGTGAGTGATTAAACCTATCTTACTGAATGCATGTGTTAGTGACTAAACTGTGTGACTGTCTGTATCCATCTGTCTGTTGGTAGGTAACCAGCTATATGGGTTTGTGAATAGCTACATGAGTGTCTATATGTGTTATTGATTGGTTGTCTGAGTATCTGTATGGGTGCCTGAGTGTTTATATGGGTGGGGTGTGTGTGCATAGATGTGTGAGTGGGTGATTCACTGGGTGCATGGTTTCAAGAGTTCATCTGTGATGGACTGTATGGTTGGGTGAGTGTGTGTATGGGTGTGTTAGTGAATGTATATCTCAGTGGTACATGTGTGAGTAACTACATATGTGAAAGGCAGTATATATGTGTGTTGGAGTATATAAATGACTATAAGAGAGAGTGTGTGATTCTGAGAGTGGATGTATGGAAGACTGTGTGCTTGTATCAGTGATTGTATAAGAGCATAAGAATGTACTAGTATTTGTATGGGTGATTGAGCTGGTGTGTGTATAACTGTATAGGTGAGTAAATGGCAGTGTGATTAATTATTTGCATGACTGACTAGGTGTGTGAGTACATCTATGGATGAGTGGTGGTGTGTGAGTGTTTATATAGGTGTATGAGTGCATATGATAGTCCTGTACTGAGTGACCATAAGTATGAGTGACTGTACGGGTGAGTGAGTGGATGTGTATGTAAACCTAAGAATCAGTGAGAGTTTATGTAGTTATTGCTGTTGGAGTGTCAATGGTTTTAAGAATGGCAGTCTGTAATTTAGAGTGGGTGTATCAAAGGTTATATTAGGGTGTGAGAAGATGCATCAATTTATCACATGGATGATGTCATCAGTGATGTCATCAGTGATGTCATTTGAGATGTCATCAGTGATGTCATCAGTGATGTCACTGACCATGTCATGAGTGATGTAATATGTGACGTAATCAGCAGTGCATTGCGGGGGCGTGAGTTATAGTTAGCAGAACTAACTATAACGGAGGACTTTCTATGGTTTTGTAAGAGTGAAATGTCCAACTAACTATAACACCCATGAAACCTATGGTTTTTTCAGTGAATTTCTAAGGTTTTTTAAATGCTAATTTGTAACTATAACGTGCCTGAAATCTATGGTTTTCTCAGTGAATTTCAAAGGTTTTTTAAATGCTAATTTCTAACTATAACATGCCTGAAACCTATGTTTTTTTCAGTGAATTTCAAAGGTTTTTCAAATTCTAGTTTCTAACTATACCTACAGAGGTAGGACATGTGAAGAAAGAAGAGAAAAAGCAGAGAAAGAAGCAAAAGAAATGCAGAAAGAAGCAACAGAAGTCCAGAAAGACAAAGAAAAGTGCAGGAAGAAGTAGGACATGTGCAGAAAGAACCAACAGAGGAGCAGAAAGAGGCCTTGTTACAAAATTATCCTGTGTCTACAACTTTTTCAGACGGGTACTGGTGGTAACTGACTCTGACTAACCAGGCCTAGAGCCAGTGCTATGCTAAAACACACTTAGAATACAATTAAAACACCTACATACACTAGGGAACACTATGCATTTGGGTACCCCTGTGATTAGCATGACCTCCTCTGTAAGTACATAATAGGGCAGGGGGATTAAAACTACCTATCAAAACGCACTACGGGGCGCGTTTGCACAGTAGTGAAGGGAGGGGGGCCTGAGGTGACATGTGTGCAAACACGCCCTGTGGTCATTTTAAGCTGGGAGATTAAGTCCCCTTGAATCCACACGGGCCATGGGGTCCAACTAGCCAACCAGGTACCGCCAGTAAGCGCCACAGAGCTGCGTTGCAGAGAGGTGTAAAAAGGGGCATGGCCCGGAGCACCTCTCTGCAACGCAGCGCAGTGGCGCTTACTGGAAGCACCTGGTGAGCTAGTTGGCCCCCAGAGGCCCTCAGAATTGAAGGGGAATTAATTCCCCAACTTTAAACGCGCCACAGGGCGTGTTTGCACATGTCACCTCAGGCCCACCCCCTCCGTTCACCACAGTGTAAACACACCCCATGGCACGTTTTAAGTTGGGGGATTAAGTCCCCTCGAATCCTGGGGGTCCCCGGGGTCCAACTAGCTCACCAGGTACCTCCAGTAAGCACCACATAGCTACGTTTCAAAGAGGTGTAAAAAGGGGCTTTGCCTGGACCACCTCTCTGCAATGCAGGTCTGTGGCGCTTACTGGAGCTACCTGGTGGGGTAGTTGGCCCCCAGGGGCACTCAGGATTGAAGGGGAATTAATTCCCCCACCATAAACGCGCCACAGGGCGTGTTTGCACACGTCACCTCAGGGCCCGCCCCCTCCCTTCACCACTGTGTAAACACACCCCATGGCACGTTTTAAGTTGGGGAATTAAATCCTCTCCAACCCTGAGGGTCCCTGGGGTCCAACTAGCCCATCAGGTACCTCCAGTAAGCACCACAGAGCTGTGTTGCAGAGAGGTGTAAAAAGGGGCTTTGCCTGGACCACCTCTCTGCAATGCAGGTCTGTGGCGCTTACTGGAGGTACCTGGTGGGCTATTTGGCCCCCAGGGGCCCCGAGGATTGAAGGGGAATTTTCTCCCCAACTTAGAACGCACCACAGGGTGTGTTTGCACACATGTCACCTCAGGCCCCACCCCCTCCCTTCACCACTGTGCAGACGCGCCCCGTAGCGCGATTTAAGTTGGGGGATTAAGTGCCCTTGAATCCTGAGGGTCCCTGGGGTCCAACTAGCCCACCAGGTACCTCCAGTAAGCGCCACAGAGCTGCGTTGCAGAGAGGTGTAAAAAGGGGCATGGCCCGGAGCACCTCTCTGCAACGCAGTGCAGAGGCGCTTACTGGAAGCACCTGGTGAGCTAGTTGGCCCCAGAGGCCCTCAGAATTGAAGGGGAATTAATTCCCCAACTTTAAACGCGCCACAGGGCGTGGTTGCACATGTCACCTCAGGCCCCGCCCCCTCCCTTCACCACTGTGTAAACACGCCCTATGGCACGTTTTAAGTTGGGGGATTAAGTCCCCTCGAATCCTGAGGGTCCCTGGGGTCCAACTAGCCCACCAGGTACCTCCAGAAAGCACCACAGAGCTGCGTTGCAGAGAGGTGTAAAAAGGGGCTTTGCCTGGACCACCACTCTGCAACGCAGGTATGTGGCGCTTACTGGAGGTACCTGGTGGGGTAGTTGGCCCCCAGGGGCACTCAGGATTGAAGGGGAATTAATTCCCCAACTGAAAACGCACCACAGGATGTGTTTGCGCACGTCACCTCAGGCTCCGCCCCCTCCCTTCACCACTGTGTAAACACGCCCCATGGCACGTTTTAAGTTGGGGGATTAAGTCCCCTCGAATCCTAAGGGTCCCTGGGGTCCAACTAGCCCACCAGTTACCTCCAGTAAGCGCCACAGAGCTGCGTTGCAGAGAGGTGTAAAAAGGGGCGTGACCTCTGAACACCTCTCTGCAACGCAGCTCCCTTGCGCATACTGGAGGTAACTGGTGGGCTAGTTGGCCCTCAGGGACCCCCAGTATTCAAGGGGATTTAATTCCCCAAATTACAACTCGCCAGGGGGCGTGTTTGCACAGTGGTGAAGGAAGGGGGCGGGGCATGAGGTGACATGTGTGCAAACATGCCCTGTGGCGCGTTTTAAGTTGGGGAATTAATTCCTCTTCAATCCTGAGTGTCCCTGGGGCCAACTAGCCCACCAGGTACCTCCAGGATGTGCCAGGGAGCTGCGTTGCAAAATTTTAAAAATTAGAGCCTGGGGAGGTGGCGGGCGCCGGGGCGTGTGGGGGGGCTCGAGCCCCCCCACACAGGAATAATTTAAAAATAAGAGCCCCAGGGTGGTGGTCCCCGGGGCAGCGGGGGCCCATGTGTCCCCCCACAAATTTATTAATAAAAGCCCCGGGGGTGGTGGTCTTCGGGGCTTGGGGGTGCTTGGATGCCCCCCACGTAAAAGATCAAAGCCCTGGGGGTGGCGGTCCCTGGGGCTGCAGGGGGGCAGTGTGCTCACCGCAAATCTTTGTGCAAAGCCCCAGGGGATGGCAGTCCCCAGGGCAATGTGGGGGGATTGGGCCCCCCTCACATTTTTTTTCTGCCCCAGGGACCTGGCCCACCTGGGGGCTTAATTAAACGAAGCAAAATTTGCGGCGGGTGCGCGAATCTCGCCGATTTGTTTTTTAAAAAAATGCTTTTTTGGCCCTGGAGGTCGTTGCGGGACCCCCTGAGCAGGCCTAGGGGGTCAGGGTGTTTCTACCCTGCCCCCTTTTCCTGTTTTTCACGTTTCTTTTTCTGTTTTCTTGTGCCTCGGTTCTACCGAAGCACAAGATGGCTGCCAACACTTCCTGGTTTGGAGTGTTGACAGTCAATTAGCATGAAGCTCGTGATCGGGAGGGTGCGTGGATGCACCACGGCCATAAATATCACTATATTTATTTCTTAATTTCTCAAAAACTACTGAACGGATTTACACCATTTTTTTAAAAGGTCGCTTTCTGAGCCAAACCGCACCTTTTTGCCAAATTTGGTGTAATTCCGTTTAGCAGTTTTTGCTATAACTGTGTCTAAAGATTCCTATGGGAAATTGATTATTTGACATCTATTTTTTTTTATTTCTCAGGAACTACTGAACGGATTTACACCACTTAAAAAAAAGGTCGCTTTCTGAACCAAGTGCTACCTTTTTGCAAAATTTGGTGTAATTCCGTTCAGCAGTTCGGGCTGTAGCCTGTTCCAAAAATTCCTATGGGAAAAAACATGGAGAAAACGCGTTTTGGGGCCCCCCTTTTTTCTCGGCCCCTGCTTAACAAATCACCCCCAAACTTTCAGGATAGGAGCTGACCGGAGCGCCTCACCAGTTTTGAAAATTTCGCGAAGATTCGTCATCCGGCGCCAAAGTTATTGGGAAAGGAATGTTATGATTTTCCTATGGTAACTAGGTCCTAACTATAACTACCTACTGGCACTGCCAGTAGGTAATATATATATATTTAGTATACTATGTATACATGTGAAAATGTGTCGGCCCACCTGTTTACCTCGGTGGCACGGAAAAAATGGGTGGAACCAACGTCAGCACGCCGACGAGGTCCTCTTATGGCTCCTATGACGTCATACGGTGTCACGAGCAGAGCCGTCCTATTATGACATCGTCGACGAAGTGGGAGAGCTAGGAAAGAATTTCCGCAGAATGCTGGCACAGGGGATATTCACCTAAGTGTTCAGGCTAGGCCTTTGGGAGCAACTGTTCATGTTACCACTCCAGAAACCGAAACCAGTGATTTGAGGGCAGAGGCCCTGCAGATAACACACGAGGTGGGGAGCCCAGTCGTGTGTACCGGCGGGGCAGCAAAGTGACAAGCACCACTACCCACAGAAACGGTAACGAGGGCACTGAATAACACAGGATCTTCTCTTTGTATCTGGCAGGAACAACAAGGTTAAAATGCCCTAGTTCCAAAATGTAGAATTAGTGCTACAATGGTCTTCAAGAGGACCTGCGATGGATGCCACTTCTGCCTTCCGTACACTGGAGGCTGCACATGGGTCACGCGGTACTGCGGTGGGACGCACACTCGTTGACCTCTCATGGCACTGCTCCACACTTCGGGGACAACGCTTTCCATTAGCTGTGTTTTCTGATGACGTGTTGCGCCGGCCCCGTCCAACAGCAGAACCCCTTTAGATCCAAACAGACTCTTTTACTCTCTCACCAGAAGTGAAACCAGGCCACGCGGATACTTTCATAATACAACAGCTGGGAATGCACTTTTCGGTAAAAAAAACAAATTCCTTCCTCCTAATTTATCAAATAAACGATTCACTGAAGAACAGGGGCCAACTTCGATCGGTAAACAGCCGTTACAACAAATGTTTTACTTCGCGATACCATTACAATGCATGCATTACCACGCATGCGTTGTACATCGCAAAGTCATTACTACGCATTTTTTTAGAACGCATGGTCATTTACCACGCATGCCTTTACAACAAATTTTGTTGTAAAGGTATGTATGGTAAATGACCATGAGTTCTAAAAAAAATTAGACGATCCACGTCATTGTAAGGAAACAGAGGCTGTTCCGTTTCCTCACAAAGACATGCACCGCCCCTCAGAGACGACATGAAGCAGGAACCATGAGGAGAGAGGAACCACGAGGAGTGAGAGGTAAGGGGGATTGGGCATGGGAAAGTGGTTACTTTTCTAAGGTTTAGAGAAGTGTAGGGGGTCGTGCTGAGGGTAGTTTTTTAGGGTTTACGGTAGTGCAGTGGTGTTTGTGTAGTGTAGGGGGTCGTGCTGGGGGTAGTGTTTTATACTATAGGGCAGTGCAGTGGTGTTTGTGTAGTGTAGAGGTCGTGCTGGGGGTAGTGTTTTAGGGATTAGGGTAGTGCAGTGGTGTTTGGGTAGTGTAGGGGGTCATGCTGGGGGTAGTGTTTTAGGGTTTCGGGTAGTGCAGTGGTGTTTGGGTAGTGTGGGGGTCGTGCTGAGGGTAGATTTAGGGTAGTGCAGTGGTGTTTGGGTAGTGTAGGGGGTCGTGCTGGGGTATATTTAGGGTTTAGGGTAGTGCAGTGGTGTTTGGGTAGTGTAGGGGGTTGTGCTGGGGGTAGATTTAGGGTTTAGGGTCGTGCTAGGGGTGGTGTTTCAGGGTTTAGGGTAGTGCAGTGGTGTTTGGGTAGTGTAGGGGGTCATGCTGGGGTAGATTTAGGGTTTAGGGTAGTGCAGTGGTGTTTGGGTAGTGTAGGGGGTTGTGCTGGGGGTAGATATAGGGTTTAGGGTCGTGCTAGGGGTGGTGTTTCAGGGTTTAGGGCAGTGCAGTGGTGTTTGGGTAGTGTAGGGGGTCGTGCTGGGGGTGGTGTTTTAGGGTTTAGGAAGTGCAGTGGTGTTCGGACAGTGTAGGGGGTCGTGCTGTGGGTGGTGTTTTAGGGTTTAGGGCAGTGCAGTGGTGTTCGGGCAGTGTAGGGGGTCGTGCTGGGGTAGTGTTTTAGGGTTTAGGACAGTGCAGTGGTGTTCGGGCAGTGTAGGGGGTCATGCTGGGGCTGGTGTTTTAGGGTTTAGGGCAGTGCAGCGGTGTTCGGGCAGTGTAGGGGGTCGTGCTGGGGTAGTGTTTTAGGGTTTAGGACAGTGCAGTGGTGTTCGGGCAGTGTAGGGGGTCATGCTGGGGCTGGTGTTTCAGGGTTTAGGGCAGTGCAGTGGTGTTTGGGCAGTGTAGGGGGGTCATGTTGGGACTGGTGCTTCAGGGTTTAGGGCAGTGCAGTGGTTTCCGGGCAGTGTAGGGGGTCGTGCTGGCTGGTGTTTCAGGGTTTAGGGCAGAGCAGTGGTGTTCGGGCAGTGTAGGGGGTTGTGCTGGTGTTTCAGGGTTTTGGGCAGAGCAGTGGTGTTTGGGCAGTGTAGGGGGTTGTGCTGGGGGTGGTGTTTCAGGGTTTAGGGCAGTGCAGTGACATGCGGGCAGTGTAGGGGTCGTGCTGGGGGTGGTGTTTTAGGGCAGTGCAGTGGTGTTCGGGCAGTGTAGGGGGGCCTTTTGGGGGTGGTGTTTTAGGGTTTCGGGCAGTGTAGTGGTGTTCAGGCAGTGTAGGGGGTCGTACTGAGGGTGGTGTTTCATGGTTAGGGCAGTGCAGTGGTGTTCGGGCAGTGTAGGAGTTCGTGCAGGGGGTGGTGCTTTAGGGTTTAGGGCAGTGCAGTGGTGGTCGGGCAGTGTAGGGAGTCGTGCAGGGGGTGGTGTTTCATGGTTTAGGCGCAGTGCAGTGGTGGTCAGGCAGTGTAGGGAGTCCTGCTGGGGGGGTGTTTCAGGGTTTAGGGCAGTGCAGTGGTGTTCGGGCAGTGTAAGGGGTTGTGCTGGGGGTGGTGTTTCAGGGTTTAGGGCAGTGCAGTGGTGTTCGGGCAGTGTAGGGGGTCATCTGGGGTGGTGTTTCAGGGTTTAGGGCAGTGAAGTGGTGTTCGGGCATTGTAGGGGGTCGTGCTGGGGATGCTGTTTCAGGGTTTAGGGCAGCGCAGTGGCGTTCGGGCAGTGTAGGGGGTCGTGCTAGGGGTGGTGTTTCAGGGTTTAGGGCAGTGCAGTGGTGTTCGGGCAGTGTAGGGGTTGTACAGGGGGTGGTGTTTCAGGGCTTGGGGCAGTGCAGTGGTATTCAGGCAGTGTAGGGGGTCGTGCAGGGCGTGGTGTTTCAGGGTTTAGGGCAGTGCAGTGGTGTTCGGGCAGTGGAGGGGGTCGTGCAGGGCGTGGGGTTTCAGGGTGTAGGGCAGTGCAGTGGTGTTCGGGCAGTGTAGGGGGTCGTGCAGGGGGTGGTGTTTCATGATTTAGGTCAGTGCAGTGGTGTTCGGGCAGTGTTGGGGGTCTTGCTGGGGGTGGTGTTTCAGGGTTTAGGGCAGTGGTGTTCGGGCAGTGTAGGGGGTCTTGCTGGGGGTGGTGTTTCAGGGTTTAGGGCAGTGCAGTGGTGTTCGGGCAGTATAGGGAGTCTTGCTGGGGGTGGTGTTTTAGGGTTTAGGGCAGTGGTGCTTGGGCAGTGTAGGGGGTCTTGCTGGGGGTGATGTTTCAGGGTTTAGGGCAGTGCAGTGGTGTTCGGGCAGTATAGGGGGTCGTGCTGGGGCTGGTGTTTCAGGGTTTAGAGCAGTGCAGTGGTGTTCGGGCAGTGTAGGGGGTCGTGCTGGGGCTGGTGTTTCAGGGTTTAGGGCAGTAGTGGTGTTCGGGCAGTGTAGGGGGGCGTTTTGGGGGTGGTGTTTTAGGGTTTCGGGCAGTGTAGTGGTGTTCAGGCAGTGTAGGGGGTCGTACTGAGGTTGGTGTTTCATGGTTAGGGCAGTGCAGTGGTGTTCGGGCAGTGTAGGAGTTTGTGCAGGGGGTGGTGTTTTAGGGTTTAGGGCAGTGCAGTGGTGGTCGGGCAGTGTAGGGAGTCGTGCAGGGGGTGGTGTTTCATGGTTTAGGCGCAGTGCAGTGGTGGTCGGGCAGTGTAGGGGGTCCTGCTGGGGGGGTGTTTCAGGGTTTAGGGCAGTGCAGTGGTGTTCGGGCAGTGTAAGGGATTGTGCTGGGGGTGGTGTTTCAGGGTTTAGGGCAGTGCAGTGGTGTTCGGGCAGTGAAGGGGGTCGTGCGGTGGTGGTGTTTCAGGGTTTAGGGCAGTGAAGTGGTGTTCAGGCAGTGTAGGGGGTCATCTGGGGTGGTGTTTCAGGGTTTAGGGCAGTGAAGTGGTGTTCGGGCATTGTAGGTGGTCGTGCTGGGGATGCTGTTTCAGGGTTTAGGGCAGCGCAGTGGTGTTCGGGCAGTGTAGGGGGTCGTGCTAGGGGTGGTGTTTCAGGGTTTAGGGCAGTGCAGTGGTGTTCGGGCAGTGTAGGGGGTCGTGCAGGGGGTGGTGCTTCAGGGCTTGGGGCAGTGCAGTGGTATTCGGGGAGTGTAGGGGTCGTGCAGGGCGTGGTGTTTCAGGGTTTAGAGCAGAGCAGTGGTGTTCGGGCAGTGTAGGGGGTCGTGCTGGGGCTGGTGTTTCAGGGTTTAGGGCAGTAGTGGTGTTCGGGCAGTGTAGGGGGTCATGCTGGGGGTGGTATTTTTGGGTTTAGGGCAGAGCAGTGGTGTTCGGGCGGTGTAGGGGGTCGTGCTGGGGTAGTGTTTCAGGTTTTAGGGCAGTGCAGTGGTGTTCGGGCAGTGTAGGGGGTTGTGCTGGGTGTGGGGTTTCAGGGTTTAGGGCAGTGCAGTGATGTTCACGCAGTGTAGAGGGTCGTGCCGGGGCTGGTGTTTCAGGGTTTAGGGCAGTGCAGTGGTGTTCGGGCAGTGTAGGGGGTCATGCTGGGGCTGGTGTTTCAGGGATTAGGGCAGTGCAGTGGTGTTCGGGCAGTGTAGGGGGTCATGCTGGGGGTGGTGTTTCAGGGTTAAGGGCAGTGCAGTGGCATTCGGGCAGTGTAGGGGGTCGTGCTGGGGCTGGTGTTTCAGGGTTTAGGGCAGAGCAGTGGTGCTCGGGCAGTATAGGGGGTGGTGCTGGTGCTGGTCTTTCAGGGTTTAGGGCAGAGCAGTGGTGTTCGGGCAGTGTAGAGGGACGTACTGGGGGTGGTGTTTCAGGGTTTAGGGCAGAGCAGTGGTGTTCGGGCAGTGTAGGGGGTCGTGCGGGGGTGGTATTTCAGGGTTTAGTGCAGTGGTGTTCGGGCAGTGTAGGGAGTCTTGTTGGGGGTGGTGTTTTAGGGTTTAGGGCAGTGGTGTTTGGGCAGTGTAGGGGGTCTTGCTGGGGGTGATGTTTCAGGGTTTAGAGCAGTGCAGTGGTGTTCGGGCAGTGTAGGGAGTCTTGCTGGGGTGGTGTTTTAGGGTTTAGGGCAGTGGTGTTTGGGCAGTGTAGGGGGTCTTGCTGGGGGTGATGTTTCAGGGTTTAGAGCAGTGCAGTGGTGTTCGGGCAGTATAGGGGGTCGTGCTGGGACTGGTGTTTCAGGGTTTAGGGCAGTGCAGTGGTGTTCAGGCAGTATAGGGGGTCGTGCTGGGGCTGGTGTTTCAGGGTTTAGAGCAGTGCAGTGGTGTTCAGGCAGTGTAGGGGGTCGTGCTGGGGCTGGTGTTTCAGGGTTTAGGGCAGTAGTGGTTTTCGGGCAGTGTAGGGGTCGTGCTGAGGCTGGTGTTTCAGGGTTTAGGGCAGTGCAGTGGTGTTTGGGCAGTGTAGGGGGTCATGCTGGAGGTGGTATTTTTGGGTTTAGGGCAGAGCAGTGGTGTTCGGGCGGTGTAGGGGGTTGTGCTGGGGGTGGTGTTCCAGGGTTTAGGGCAGAGCAGTGGTGTTCGGGCAGTATACGGGGTGGTGCTGGTGCTGGTGTTTCAGTGTTTAGGGCAGAGCAGTGGTGTTCGGGCAGTGTAGGGGAACATACTGGGGGTGGTGTTTCAGGGTTTAGGGCAGAGCAGTGGTGTTTGGGCAGTGTGGGGGTCATGCGGGGGGGGGGTATTTCAGGGTTTAGGGCAGTGCAGTGGTGTTCAGACAGTGTAGGGGGATGTGCTGGGGGTGGTGTTTCAGGGTTTGGGCAGAGCAGTGGTTTTCGGGCAGTGTAGGGGGTCGAGAAGGGGTGGTGTTTCAGGGTTTAGGGCAGTGCAGTTGTGTTCGGGCAGGGGGTCGCGCAGGGGGTGGTGTTTCAGGGTTTAGGGCAGTGCAGTGGTGTTCGGGCAGTGTAGGGGGCCGTGCAGGGGGTGGTGTTTCAGAGTTTAGGGCAGTGCAGTGTTTTTTGGGCAGAGTAGGGGGTCTTGCTGGGGGTGGTGTTTCAGGGTTTAGGGCAATGGTGTTCAGGCAGTGAAGGGGGTCTTGCTGGGGGTGGTGTTTCAGGGTTTAGGGCAGCGGTGTTCGGGCAGTGTATGGGGTCTTGCTGGGGGTGGTGTTTCAGGGTTTAGGGCAGTGCAGTCGTGTTCGGGCACTGTAGGGGGTCTTTCTGGGGGCGGTGTTCCAGGGTTTAGGGCAGTGGTGTCCGGGCAGTGTAGGGGGTCTTGCTGGGGGTGGTGTTTCAGGGTTTAGGGCAGTGGTGTTCGGGCAGTGTAGGGGGTCTTGCTGGGGGTGGTGTTTCAGAGCATAGGGCTGTGGTGTTCGGGCAGTGTAGGGGGTCTTGCTGGGGGTGGTGTTTCAGGGTTTAGGGCAGTGGTGTTCGGGCAGTGTAGGGGGCCTTCCTGGGGGTGGTGTTTCAGGGTTTAGGGCAGTGCAGTGGTGTTCGGGCAGCGTAGGGTGTCATGCAGGGGGGTGGTGTTTCAGGGTTTAGGGCAGTGCAGTGGTGTTTGGGCAGTGTAGGGGGTTGTGCTGGGTGTGGTGATTCAGGGTTTAGGGCAGTGCAGTGGTTTTCGGGCAGTGAAGGGGGTCGTGCTGGGGCTGGTGTTCTACGGTTTAGGGCAGTGCAGTGGTGTTCGGGCAGTGTAGGGGGTCGTGCTGGGGCTGGTGTTTTATGGTTTAGGGTAGTGCAGTGGTGTTCGGGCAGTGTAGGGGGTCGTGCTGGGGGTGGTGTTTTAGGGTTTAGGGTAGTGCAGTGGTGTTCGGGCAGTGTAGGGGGTCGTGCTGGGGGTGGTGTTTTAGGGTTTAGGGTAGTGCAGTGGTGTTCGGGCAGTGAAGAGGGTCATGCTGGGGTGGTGTTTTAGGGTTTAAGGGCAGTGCAGTGGTGTTCGGGCAGTGTAGGGGGTCATGCTGTGGGTGGTGTTTTAGGGATTAGGGCAGTGCAGTGGTGTTCAGGCAGTGTTAGGGGTCGTGCTGGGGGTGGTGTTTCAGGGTTTAGGGCAGTGCAGTGGTGTTCGGGCAGTGTAGGGGTTCGTGCTGGGGGTGGTGTTTCAGGGTTTAGGGCAGTGCAGTGGTGTTTGGGCAGTGTAGGGGATCGTACAGGGGTGGTGTTTCAGGGTTTAGGGCAGTGTAGTGGTGTTCTGGCAGTGTAGGGTGTCTTGCTGAGGGTGGTGTTTCAGGGTGTAGGGCAGTGGTGTTCGGGCACTGTAGGGGGTCTTGCTGGGGGTGTTGTTTCAGGGTTTTGGCCAGTGGTACCGTGGTGCTTGGGAAGTGTAAGGGGTCTTGCAGGGGGTGGTGATTCAGGATTTTGGGCAGTGGTGTTCGGGCAGTGTAGGGGGTCTTGCTGGGGGTGGTGTTTCAGGGTTTAGGGCAGTGCAGTGTTGTTCGGGCAGTGTAGGGGGCTGTGCTGGGGTAGTGTTTCAGGGTTTAGGGCAGTGCAGTGGTGTTCGGGCAGTGTAGGGGGTCGTGCTGGGCTGGTGTTTCAGTGTTTAGGGCAGTGCAGTGGTTTTCTGGCAGTGTAGGGGGTCGTGCTGGCTGCTGTTTCAGGGTTTAGGGCAGTGCAGTGGTGTTCGGGCAGTGTAGGGGGTCGTGCTGGGGTTGGTGTTTTAGGGTTTAGGGCAGAGCAGTGGTGTTCGGGCAGTGTAGGGGGTTGTGCTGGTGTTTCAGGGTTTTGGGCAGAGCAGTGGTGTTCGGGCAGTGTAGGGGGTCGTGCTGGGGGTGGTGTTTCAGGGTTTAGGGCAGTGCAGTGGTGTTCTGGCAGTTTAGGGGGTCTTGCTGGGGGTGGTGTTTCAGGCTTTAGGGCAGTGGTGTTTGGGCAGTGTAGGGTGTCTTGCTGGAGGTGATGGTTCAGGAGTTAGGGCAGTGCAGGAGTGTTCGGGAAGTGTAGGGGGTCATGCGGGGCTGGTGTTTCAGGGTTTAGGGCAGTTCAGTGGTGTTCGGGCAGTTTAGGAGGTCGTGCTGGGCCTGGTACTTTAGGGTTTAGGACAGTGTAGTTGTGTTTGGGCAGTGTAGGGGGTCGTGCTGGGGCTGGTGTTTCAGGGCTTAGGGCAGTGCAGTGGTGTTTGAGCAGTTTAGGGGGTCATGCCGGGACTGGTGTTTCAGGGTTTAGGGCAGTGCAGTGGTTTTCAGGCAGTGTAGGGACTCGTGCTGGCTAGTGTTTCAGGGTTTAGGGCAGTGCAGTGGTGTTTGTGCTGTGTAGGAGGTTGTGCTGGGGCTGGTGTTTTAGGGTTTAGGGCAAAGCAGTGGTCTTCAGGCACTGTAGGGGGTTGTGCTGGTGTTTCAGGGCTTTCGGCAGAGCAGTGGTGTTCGGGCAGTGTTGGGGTCGTGCTGGGGGTGGTGTTTCAGGGTTTAGGGCAGTGCAGTGTGTTCGGGCAGTGTAGGGGGTCTCGCTGGGGTCGTGTTTTAGGGTTTAGGGCAGTGGTGTTCAGGTAGTGTAGGGCGTCTTGCTGGAGGTGATGTTTCAGGGGTTAGGGCGGTGCAGGAGTGTTCGGGCAGTGTAGGGGGTCTTGCTGGGGATAGTGTTTCAGGGTTTAGGGCAGTGCAGTGGTGTTCGGGCAGTGTAGGGGGTCGTGCTGGGGGTGGTGTTTCAGGGTTTAGGGCAGTGCAGTGGTGTTCGGGCAGTGTAGGGAGTCGTGCTGGGGGTAGTGTTTCAGGTTTTAGGGCAGTGCAGTGGTGTTTTTGCAGTGTAGGGGGTCGTGCTGGGGGTGGTGGTTCAGGGTTTAGGGCAGTGCAGTGGTGTTCAGGCAGTGTAGAGAGTCATGCTGGGGGTAGTGTTTCAGGTTTTAGGGCAGTGCGGTGGTGTTCGTGCAGTGTAGGGGGTCGTGCTGGGGGTGATGGTTCAGGGTTTAGGGCAGTGCAGTGGTGTTCGGCAGTGTAGAGAGTCATGCTGGGGGTAGTGTTTCAGGTGTTAGGGCAGTGCAGTGGTGTTCGTGCAGTGTAGGGGGTCGTGCTGGGGGTGATGGTTCAGGGTTTAGGGCAGTGCAGTGGTGTTCGGGCAGTGTAGGGGCTTGTGCTGGGGTAGTGTTTTAGGGTTTAGGGCAGTGCAGTTGTGTTTGTGTAGTGGGCACCGAATGCGCTGTGCCGCTAGGCGAGACCTAAAAAGCATTGCACCAAGATGGCTGCCAACACTTCCTGGATTGAAGTGTTGGCAGCCAATTAGAGCCAAGCTTGTGTTTGTGTAGTTAGGTCCCGCCCAGATATATAAAGATTTTTTCCTTTAATATCTCAAAAACTACTGAACAGATATACACCATTTAAAAAAAAGGTCGCTTTATGAACCAAGCACTACCTTTTTGCCAAATTTGGTGTAATTCCGTTCAGCAGTTTCAGCTGTAACTGTGTCTAAAGTTTCCTATAGGAAATTGATTTTTTGACCTTTATTTTTTGAATTTCTCAGGAACTACTTAACGGATTTACACCATTTAAAATAAAGGTCTCTTTCTAATCCAAGGGCTACTTTTTTGCCAAATTTGGTGTAATTCCATTTAGCAGTTCGGGCTGTAGTCAAAATATTCCTATGGGAAATAACATGGAGAAAACGTGTTTGGGACTCCCCTTTTTTCTCAGCCCCCACTTGGCGAATCACCCCGAAACTTTCAAGCTAGGAGCTGACCAGAGCGGGACTAACGTTTTAAAAATTTCACGAAGATTCGTCAACCGGCGCCAAAGTTATTGGGAAAAGAAAAAATGCTTTTTGAATAGAAACAAGGTCCTAACTATAACTACCTACTGGCGACCGCCAGTAGGTAATATATATATATTACCTACTGGCAGTCGCCAGTAGGTAGTTATAGTTAGGACCTATTTTCCACAGGAAATCGGCAACAGTCTATTTGGAATAACGTTGGCGCCGATTGACGAATCTTCGCGAAATTTTCCAAACTTTTGGCCAGCCCTATCCTGAAAATTTCACGGTGATTCGTCAAGAGGGGGCCGAGAAAAAAGGGGGGTCACAAAATGCGCTTTCCTCATGCATTTTCCCATAGGACCTGTTGACGCAGCTACAGCCCGAACTGCTAAACGGAATTACACCAAATTTGGCAAAGAGGTAGTCCTCAGTTCAGACTCGTGCCTTTTGCTTAAATGGTGTAAATCCATTCAGTAGTTCCTGAGAAAATTTGAGTTAAAAAGATAGATATATCTGGGCGGAGCCTAACCACACATCTCATCGTGAGATCTGATTGGCTGTCAGTACTTCATCCAAGAAGTGTTGGCAGCCATCTTGGGACCAACATACATGATAGCACCTCATTAAAAAGCAGTGCAGTTAATAGAAGGTTTTAAGACTTTAGTTACATTATAAATCATTTGTTGATGGTACCATACTCATTTTAGGAATTGTGGTGTGTTCTAAGGTGATTTTACCATGTGAAAAAGCCTTCTGCTGTGATAGAAGTGTGGCTCAATGGTTAGAGCGGCTGACCCTGATGCAGAGTTCCGGCCCGGGACCAGGGTTCAATTTCCGTCCTCAGCAGGTCTTGGGCTTAATTTCCTCGGACCTGAGATTTCTCGCCTCAGTGCCTATTCTAATCATGGGTCCCACTCTGCAACTCTGGGCAATAGCTTGCTTAATCTCCACAACGGCCCCAACAGCGCAGGGGATGCCTGGCTGCACCTTGGGGGTGCCCAGGAGTGGACACTTCACAGAGAAAGCCAGGATGGGTTCCTCTGCGGTATAAGTACAGCGCCGGGACACCTCAGTTGGTAGGTAGCTGCGCGCTTTACAAATGCCAGATTATTATTCTTATTATATCATGAATCATGTTTGAGAGAACTATTTTCACATGCTTTTCCCACAGAGGTTTGGAAGGTGATCTATAAGCTAAACTGAGAGCATATTTTCTGTAAATTCACATCATCTTTCTCAGTCATGTGAGAATGAAGTCTGACATTCTCAGTAAAACATGTACATCCAACAAGGGCAGAGACTCTCAGTTGATTCCTTTGTGTTCTACTGCAGCTTCCCAGAGTGTTCTAAAGAACAACTAGAGCGCTAACAGTCCTACTTATGACAAACGTATTGCACACCTGAAGCCATCTTGATTGGAATAAAGTGGTAACTCTTAAAACATTTAATTTAAAAAGGAACAAAATGAGGGGGTTCATTTTGCCATAGAAAGTATGATTGGTGCTGCAGAAAGAAAAATTAAGGCACATTTTGAGAGACTTCTCAAATCCTCTTCTATTTCATTAAAGAATTCTGACATGCAGACTGAATACCAGCAGCAGACTTCCCTGGTGAGCAGTAGCTTTACTACAGTGATCTAATGAGCAACTAGAGTGCTAACATTCTGAATTTATGGCAAATGTGTGACACATCTGAATGCCTTCTTTATTGAATCAAAGTAAAAAAACTGACAGTATGCCTACTGAGGAGACTGTAGTAAATGAGGAAATTAGGAAACTTCATAACAAGTCTCCCAAGATGGCAACCAGAGACAAAAGAGCCCAAATGTAGCACAAATATCACCGAGATGTAGCCCAAGTATAGCCCAATGACAGAAATCCCAGAGTGTTTTAAAGAACAACTAGAGCGCTAACAGTCTTACTTATGACAAAAGTATGGCACACCTGAAGCCATCTTGATTGGAATAAACTGGTAACACTTAAAACATTTAATTTGCAAAGCGACAAAATGAGGGGGTTCATTTTGCCATAGAAATTATGATTAGTTCTGCAGAAGTAAAAATTAGGGCACATTTTGACTTCTCAAATCCTCTTCTATTTCATTAAAAAGTTCTGACATGCAGACTGAAACATGCACTTTGAATACAAGTAGCAGACTTCCCCGGTGAGTAGTAGCTTTACTACAGTGATCTAATGAGGAACTAGAGTGCTACCATTCAGAATTTATGGCAAATGTGTCACATCTGAATGCCTTCTTGATGGAACCAAAGTAAACAAGCATTGAAAATGCAATAGGTCTCGCCCTTGTTTAAGTTAAAGCAATTCTGTTTGTAATTAGGTGGCTTTTAAGTTTTGCTTTTATTAGTGTTTTTCAAAATTTCATGTACATAACATGCATATATGTATATGTATGCATGCATTTATATTTGTATTTATATAGATATGCAGATTATATATATGTTTATATATGTATGTATATATATATACACATACATATATATAAATGCATATGCATATATGTGCATATGTGTGCGTGTAGAGAGAGGTAGAGAGAGGTAGAGAGGTAGAGGTGTAGAGGTAGAGACGTAGAGGTAGAGAGGTAGAGGTAGAGAGGTAGAGAGAAGTAGAGAGAGAGGTAGAGAGAGGTAGAGAGGTAGAGAGTAGAGGATGAGTAATAGAGAGTAGAGGGTAGAGAGAGAGTAGTAGAGAGAGTAGCAGAGAGTGAGTAGGAGAGAGTAGTATAGTGAGTAGTATAGAGTGAGAAGTAGAGAGTAGTAGAGAGTAGTAAAGATTGAGTAGTAGAGTAAGTAGTAGAGAGTAGTAGAAAGTGAGTAGTAGAGAGTAGTAGAGAGTGAGTATTAGAGAGTGAGTAGTAGAGAGTAGTAGAGACTGAGTAGTGGAGACTGAGTAGCAGAGAGAGAGTAGTAGAGAATGAGTAGTAGAGTGAGTAGTAGAGAGTAGTAGAGAGTAGTAGAGAGAGAGTAGTAGAGAGTGAGTAGTAGAGAGTAGTAGAGAGTGAGTAGTAGAGTTGTAGAGAGTATTAGAGAGAGAGTAGTAGAGAGTGAGTAGTAGAGAGTGAGTAGTAGAGAGTAGTACAGAGTGAGTAGTAGAGAGTGATTAGTAGGGAGTAGTGGAGTAGTAGAGAGTGAGTAGTAGAAAGTAGTACAGAGTGAGTAGTAGAGTGAGTAGTAGGGAGTAGTAGAAAGTGAGAAGTAGAGTGAGTAGTAGAGTGAGTAGTAGAGAGCAAGTAGTAGAGAGTGTGTAGTAGAGAGAGTAGTAGAGAGTAGTAGAGAGTTAGTAGTATAGAGTGAGTAGTAGAGAGAGTAGTAGAGAGTAGTAGAGTAGTAGAGAGTGAGTAGTAGAGAGTGAGTAGTAGAGAGTAGTATAGAGTGAGTAGTAGAGAGAGTAGTAGAGAGTAGTAGAGTAGTAGAGAGTGAGTAGTAGAGTGAGTAATAGAGAGTAGTAGAGAGCGAGTGGTAGAGAGTGGTCGAACGAGTAGTAGAGAGTGAGTAGTAGAGTAGTAGAGAGTGAGTGGTAGAGAGTAGTAGAGAGTAGTAGAGTGAGTAGTAGAGAGTAGTAGAGAGTGAGTAGTTGAGAGTGAGTAGTAGAGAGTGAGTAGTAGAGTGAGTAGTAGGGAGTAGTAAAGAGTGAGTAGTAGAGAGTGAGTAGTGGAGACTGAGTAGCAGAGAGAGAGTAGTAGAGAATGAGTAGTAGAGTGAGTAGTAGAGAGAGAGTAGTAGAGAGTGAGTAGTAGAGTAGTAGAGAGAGAGTAGTAGAGAGAGAGTAGTAGAGAGTGGTCGAGTGAGTAGTAGAGAGTGAGTAGTAGAGTAGTAGAGAGTGAGTGGTAGAGAGTAGTAGAGAGTAGTAGAGTGAGTAGTAGAGAGTAGTAGAGAGTGAGTAGTTGAGAGTGAGTAGTAGAGAGTGAGTAGTAGAGTGAGTAGTAGGGAGTAGTAAAGAGTGAGTAGTAGAGAGTAGTAGAGAGTGAGTAGTGGAGACTGAGTAGCAGAGAGAGAGTAGTAGAGAATGAGTAGTAGAGTGAGTAGTAGAGAGTAGTAGAGAGAGAGAGTAGTAGAGAGTGAGTAGTAGAGAGTAGTAGAGAGAGAGTAGTAGAGAGTAGTAGAGAGAGAGTAGTAGAGTGAGTAGTAGAGAGTGGTACAGAGTGAGTAGTAGAGGGTGAGTAGTAGAGAGTAGTAGAGAGTGAGTATTAGAGAGTGAGTAGTAGAGAGTAGTAGAGTGAGTAGTGGAGACTGAGTAGCAGAGAGAGAGTAGTAGAGAATGAGTAGTAGAGTGAGTAGTAGAGAGTAGTAGAGAGAGAGTAGTAGAGAATGAGTAGTAGAGAGTAGAAGAGAGTGAGTAGTAGAGAGTAGTAGAGAGTAGTAGAGAGGAGTAGAGAGAGAGTAGTAGAGAGAGAGAGTAGTAGAGTGAGTAGTAGAGCGAGAGTAGTAGAGAGTGAGTAGTAGAGAGTAGTAGAGAGAGAGTAGTAGAGAGTAGGACAGAGTGAGTAGTAGAGAGTGATTAGTAGAGAGTAGTGGAGTAGTAGAGAGTGAGTAGTAGAGAGTAGTAGAGAGTGAGCAGTAGAGTGAGTAGTAGAGTGAGTAGTAGAGAGCAAGTAGTAGAGAGTGCGTAGTAGAGAGTGTGTAGTAGAGAGAGTAGTAGAGAGTAGTAGAGAGTGAGTAGTAGAGAGAGTAGTAGAGAGTGGTAGAGTGAGTAGTAGAGAGTGAGTAGTAGAGCGAGAGTAGTAGAGAGTAGTAGAGAGTGAGTAGTAGAGTAGTAGAGAGTGAGTGGTAGAGAGTAGTAGAGTGAGTAGTAGAGAGTAGTAGAGAGTGAGTAGTGGAGAGAGTAGTAGAGTGTGAGTAGTTGAGAGTGAGTAGTAGAGAGTGAGTAGTAGAGAGTAGTAGAGAGTAGTAGAGTTGTAGAGAGTGAGTAGTAGAGAGTGAGTAGTAGAGTGAGTAGTAGAGAGGGAGTAGTAGAGAGAGTAGTAGAGAGTAGTAGAGAGTGAGTAGTAGAGTAGTAGAGAGTGAGTGGTAGAGAGTAGTAGAGAGCAGTAGAGTGAGTAGTAGAGAGTAGTAGAGAGTGAGTAGTAGAGAGTGAGTAGTAGAGAGGAGTAGTAGAAAGTAGTAGAGAGTAGTAGAGAGAGAGTAGTAGAGAGTGAGTAGTAGAAAGTAGTAGCGAGTGAGTAGTAGTGAGTGAGTAGTTTAATTTAAAAGGAACACAATGAGGAGGTTCATTTTGCCATAGAAATGATTAGTGCGGAAAAAAGAAAATTAGGGCACATTTTGAGTGACTTCTCAAATCCTCTTCTATTTCAATAAAAAATTCTGACATGCAGACTGAAACATGCACGTTCAATACCAGCAGCAGACTTCCCTGGTGAGCAGTAGCTTTACTACAGTGATCTAATAAGCAACTAGAGTGCTAACATTCTGAATTTATGGCAAATGTGTGACACATCTGAATGCCTTCTTGATGGAATGAAAGTAAAAAACCTGAAAGTATTTCTTACTGAGGAGACTGTTGTAAATGAGGAAATTAGGAATCTTCAAAACAAATAAGTCTACCAAGATGGCCACCAGCGACAAAAGAGCCCAAATGTAGCACAAATATCACCAAGATGTAGCCCAATTATAGCCCAATGACAGAATGTCCCAGAGTGTTTTAAAGAACAACTAGAGCGCTAACAGTCTTACTTATAACAAAAGTATGGCACACCTGAAGCCATCTTGATTGGAATAAACTGGTAACACTTAAAACATTTAATTTGCAAAGGAACAAAATGAGGGGGCTCATTTTGCCATAGAAATTATGATTAGTGCTGCAGAAAGAAAGATTAGGGCACATTTTGACTTCTCAAATCCTCTTCCATTTCATTAAAAAATTCTGACATGAACATGCACTTTGAATACCAGCAGCAGACTTCCCTGGTGAGCAGTAGCTTTACTACAGTGATCTAATGAGCAACTAGAGTGCTACCATTCAGAATTTATGGAAAATGTGTGACACATCTGAATGCCTTCTTGATGGAATCAAAGTAAACAAGCATTGAAAATGCAATAGGTCTCGCCCTCGTTTAAGTTAAAGCAATTCTGTTTGTAATTAGGTGGCTTTTTAGCTTTGCTTGTATTAGAGTTTTTCAAACTTTCATGTACATACCATGCATATGTATGCATATATGTATATGTATATGTTTGCATGCATTTATATTTATATAGATATGCAGATTATATTTATATGTTTATATATGTATATATATATATATATATATACACATAAATATATATAAAAGCATATGCATATATATGCATATATATATGTGCATATGTGTGAATGTACAGAGAGGTAGAGAGGTAGAGGTGTATAGGTAGAGTGAGTAGTAGAGAGTGAGTATTAGAGAGTGACTAGTAGAGAGTAGTAGATTGTGAGTAGTAGAGTGAGTAGTAGAGAGCAGTAGAGAGTAGTAGAGAGTGAGTAGTAGAGAGTAGTAGAGAGTGAGTAGTAGAGAGTGAGTAGTAGAGAGTAGTAGAGAGTAAATATTAGAGAGTGAATAGTAGAGAGTAGTAGATTGTGAGTAGTAGAGAGTAGTAGAGAGTAGTAGAGAGTGAGTAGTAGAGAGTAGTAGAGAGTGAGTAGTAGAGAGTGAGTAGTAGAGAGTAGTAGAGAGTGAGTAGCAGAGTGAGAGTAGTAGAGAGTAGTCGAGAGTGAGCAGCAGAGTGAGTAGTAGAGAGTAGTAGAGAGAGAGTAGTAGAGAGTAGTAGAGTAGTAGAGAGTGAGTAGTAGAGAGTGAGTAGTTGAGAGTGAGTAGTAGAGAGTGAGTAGTAGAGAGTAGTAGAGAGTGAGTAGTAGAGTGAGTACTAGAGAGTAGTAGAGAGCGAGTAGCAGAGAGCAAGTAGTAGAGAGTGTGTAGTAGAGAGTGAGTAGTAGAGAGTAGTAGAGAGTGAGTAGTAGAGAGAGAGTAGTAGAGAATGAGAAGTAGAGAGAGTAGTAGAGTAGTATAGAGTGAGTAGTAGAGTGAGTAGTAGAGAGTAGTTAAGAGCGAGTAGTAGAGAATGAGTAGTGGAGAGTGAGTAGTGGAGAGTAGTAGAGAGTGAGTAGTAGAGAGTGAGTAGTACAGAGTGAGTAGTAGAGAGTAGTAGAGTGAGTAGTAGAGAGTGAGTAGTAGAGAGAGAGTAGTAGAGAGTCAGTAGTAGAGTAGTAGAGAGTAGTCAGTCAGTGTCAGTCAGTGTCAGCCAGTCAGTGTCAGTCAGTCAGTCAGTGTCAGTCAATCATTGTCAGTAGTGTCAGTCAATCAGTGTCAGTCAGTCAGTGTCAGTCAGTCAGTGTCAGTCAATCAGTGTCAGTCAATCAGTGTCAGTAAGTGTCAATCAGTGTCAGTCAGTCAGTCAGTGTCAGTCAATCATTGTCAGTAGTGTCAGTCACTCAGTGTCAGTCAATCAGTGTCAGTAAGTGTCAATCAGTGTCAGTCAGTCAGTCAGTGTCAGTCAGTGTCAGTCAGTGTCAATCAGTCAGTGTCAGTCAATCAGTGTCAGTCAGTCAGTGTCAACTAGAGCAGCTCTTCTGACCTGGTTCTCTGGCCCTAAAGCAGCTCTGCTGACCTGGTTCTCTCTCTCTAAAGCAACTCTGCTGACCTGGTTTCTCTGGCTCTACAGCAGGTCTGCTGACCTGGTTCTGTGGCTCTAGAGCAGCTCTGCTGACCTAGTTATTATGCTACAGAGCAGCTCTGCTGATCTAGTTCTCTGGCTCTACAACAGCTCTGCTGACCTGGTTCTCTGGCTCTAAAGCAGCTCCGCTGACCCAGTTCTATGGCTCTGAAGCAGTTCTGCTGACATGGTTCTCTGGCTCTAGAGCAACTCTGCTGACCTGGTTCTTTCCCTCTAAAGCAGCTCTACTGACCTGGTTTCTCTGGCTCTGCGGCAGCTCTGCAGACCTGGTTCTCTGGCTCTAGAGCAGCTCTGTTGACCTGGTTCTTAGGCTCTAGAGCAGCTCTACTGACCTGGTTCTCTGGCTCTAAAGCAGCTCAGCTGACCTGGTTCTATGGCTCTTAAGCAGCTCTGCTGATTTGGTTCTCTGGCTCTAGAGTAGCTCTGCTGACCTGGTTCTCTGGCTCTAAAGCAGCTCTGCTAACCTGGTTCTCTGGCTCTAAAGCAGCTCTGCTAACCTGGTTCTCTGGCTCTAAAGCAGCTCTGCTGGCCTGGTTCTCAGACTCTAAAGCAGCTCTGCTGACCTGGTTCTCTCCCTCTAAAGCAACTCTGCTGACCAGGTTTCTCTGGCTCTACAGCAGCTCTGCTGACCTGGTTCTCTGGCTCTCGAGCAGCTCTGCTGACCTAGTTCTTAGGCTCTAGAGCAGCTCTGCTGACCTGATTCTCTGGCTCTACAGCAGCTCTGCTGACCTGGGTTTCTGCACTCACGATGCACGCACCCGACTTTGCGAAAATATATTTAAAAATAATATAAGTTTATTATAAGTACAAATTTATTATTTTGATGAATATCTTACATAATCTCTTGCCTTAATATGTATATTAAAGACACATACATATCTTTTTGGAACATAAATTTTTTTGCGGGAGTCGCGCACCCAGTGCGCCCCAGCACGTATATGATGTCACGCGGGACCCGCAACCGCGCAAACATCTCATACCGTAATGCGCATGTGTCGCAAATGCGCAGGCGCAGGAGTCGCAGACTGGTCGCATACCAATCGCGCATATCACATGATATTAAATGTATATGATGTAACTGAAAAACACGCAGCCGTCGCACACCATACGCGGATCCTTCATGACTTTTCTAAAATGGTGGCTAGAATGCGCGCACCCACCGTGATGTGTACACTTTGAGTGCGCGACTCCGATTTTTTTTTTTTTTTTTAAAGAAAATAATATAAATATATTAAAATTAATAATTAAAACAAGAAAATTCATCAATATTTCAGTTTTAATTAAAAAACATTTTTTTTTGCAATTTTCAGAAAAATATATAATGTTATTTAATGAATAAAATATTTATAAATAAACAGTTAAAAAACTGTAGAAAATCAGTACAAAAAAATAGATATAACTACTATCACACTTAAAAGTTAGCATTTAAAAAACCTTTGAAATTCACTGAAAAAAAACATAGGTTTCAGAGACGTTATAGTTAGAAATTAGCATTTAAAAAACCTTAGAAATTCACAAAAAAAAAACATAGGTTTCAGGGGTGTTATAGTTAGCTGCCCATTTCACTCATACAAAACCATAGAAATTCCTCCGTTATAGTTAGTTCTGCTAACTATAAGTCACGCGCCCGCAATGCACTGCTGATGATGTCACATATTGCATCATTCATGACATGGTCAGTGACTTCACTGATGACATCACTGATGACATCTCAAATGACATCACTGATGACATCATCCTTCTCCATCCTCAACAATCTGGATTCCGCCCCAAGCACTCGACAGAAACCGCCCTCATTGAACTGTCTGACACTATAAAAACCCTGCATGATCAGAGAAAAAACTCCATCCTCATCCTTCTCGATCTAACGGCGGCGTTTGACACTGTCTCCCACACTATCCTTATCAGCAGACTCAGGGACATCGGCATCTCTGACTCTGCCCTTTCCTGGATCTCCTCTTTCCTCTCCGACCGTTCCCAAGCCGTTTCTTTGGGCCCATTTCACTCCAAAGACAAACCTGTCTCCTCAGGTGTCCCGCAGGGCTCCATCCTGAGCCCTCTCCTTTTCAACGTTTACCTCATTCCCCTCCTTAATCTAATAGAATCTTTCGGCATACCTGTTACCTCCTATGCCGATGACACACAGCTCATTGTGCCATTAGACAAACTATCCACCAAAGCTGAACTCAACCTAAAACACTGCCTGACTGAAGTATTTCGTTGGATGGACAATAACCACCTGAAATGCAATTCGAGCAAAACGGAAATCCTTCCGATCGGTACTAACATCTCCTTTTGTCCATCACTTTGGTGGCCTGACAATTCTGTTGCCCCCCCCCAGACAGTTTCGTCAGCCAGGAACCTCGGCGTTACCTTTGACTCCGACCTCTCCTTCGATCAGCATGCCAGAACCGTCGCAGGCAAATGCTTTGGAATGATCAGATCCATGAGAAAGTTTTTTGACTTTCTTCCCATCGATGCCAGAAAGACGGTGACAGTAGCACTCATTATCTCGCGACTGGACTACTGCAACGGCTTGCTCGCAGGAGCTAAAAAGAAAACCATCCAAAAACTGCAGAGCGTACTACACACAGCCGCCCGTCTTGTCCTGGGCCTTCCCCGCAGATCCTCTATTTCTGCAGCACTTCGCTCACTTCACTGGCTCCCCCTTCACAAAAGGATTCTCTTCAAGATCCTGATTATAGCCTTCCGTGCCTACAACAAAACTGGCCCTAAATACCTCACCAAACGCTTCCCCCACTACCTGCCCAGCCGTCACCTTCGCTCAACCAACGACAACCTCATTCTTCTCCCCAAATACAATCTGAAAACGAAGGGCGAGAAGACCCTCAGCTTCCTTGCAACCAAAGCCTGGAACAAACTACCCAAATCCCTCAGACAACAAACCCAGGAAAAACCGTTTCGAAAACTGCTAAAGACCTGGATCTTTAATCTCCCGGACGATCACTCCAAAGCTTCCATCTAATCCTCTTGCACTGGCTCACTTAGGTTCCCTAGCGCCAAGATGCTCCCTCCGGAGCGAACGTCGCGCTCTATAAATACCCCACAAATATACAAATAAATATACAAATATCATCCACTTGACAATCTGATACACCTCATCATACACTAGTATAACCTTTCATCACTCACTGTAAAATACAGAGTACCATATTTGAAACCATTAACACACCAGTTACTACATACCCACTCACTGATTCCTAAGTCTACACACACAACTACCCATTCAACAACAGAATCATCTATACATGCAGTCATTAATTAATAGATAGAACACTATCAAATGCACTTATACACATATATAGACATTGACACATCAGCAGTCATCTTAGTCGGTTATGCAGTCATCCTACTCACTCATGAAAAAAATATATCGCACTTAAATTTACTCACATACACAATTATCCAACAACACCTCATTTATTCAAACACATAGTAACTCATCATTAATATGTTAAAAAAGCACCATTACAGTTATGCACTCATTCATATAGTTACTCTCACAATCACTGACTCTTACACATACAATGCCTTTTATTTATTTACTTTGTTGAAGATGTACAACTAAAACATATATTCGCTCACCAACACACAAATAAATACACTCAGTCACCCAAACAACTGTTTCCACATGTACTCTTAAACCCATACACCTAGTCAATCAACCATTCACACATCTATGCATAGAGTTACACACACCCCATCCAACCACACACAAACTCAGTGTCCCATACAAATACTCACCCAACTAATCAATAACTAATATACACACTCATGTAGTTAGTGACCAACTGATGCAGCATGTTATACAACAACAGAGACAGTGCTGCACACATTCACATAGTTTAGTTACTAATCCATGTATTAAGTGAGACACTTTTAATTACTCACTTAAAAAGACAGTCAGACAGCTACTAAATTTTCCATCTAGACAGTTATATAGCCACTCAATTTTCAATACAGATTGGTATATATATAATACATATTTAAATTTCAAACTAAACCACATTCAGTGGATGATGTCATCAGTGATGTCATCAGTGATGTCATTTGAGATGTCATCATTGATATCATCAGTGATGTCACTGACCATGTCATGAAAGATGCAATATGTGACATCATCAGCAGTGCATTGCGGGCGCGTGAGTTATAGTGAGCAGAACTAACTATAACGGAGGAATTTCTATGGTTTTGTATGAGTGAAATGGGCAGCTAACTATAACACCCCTGAAACCTATGTTTTTTTCTGTGAATATATATATATATATATATATGTACCTTTCAGTAACTGTTTACATATATCAAACTAATCTGAGAATACACTCACCTGACTATCCCCCAATTCATACTCATTCCAGCGATGGCCCTAAATTTCTTGCAAACCTAAGAGTTCCTTTAGCTGTTCTTATATACCTCGATGACTTACGACAGAGGCCTGTGCATACAGAAGGCTCATCAGGGAGGCCTGCATTCAATGTGTAAGAAGCGTCATCACAGATGTTTGCATTTACTGAATAGAGAAATACCTCATCGCATAGGACAGCATTCAGTGTCTCCAGAAACTTCATCACACAGGCTTGCATTTTATGCACTCAGAAGCCTCTTGACAGAAGTCTGCATTTATTTTGTGGATGAGCACCACCGTAGAGTCCTTTATTTAAAGAACAGGGAAGCCACATCACAGACACCTGCAGTTAATTTGTGCAGAAGCCTCATCACAGAAGCCTGCATAAAATGCAGAGGTGGGTGATCACAGAGTCCTGTATTTAAAAAACAGAGAAGGCTCACCAAAGAGATCTGCATTCGATTTATAAAAAGCATCCTCACAGTCTTGTATTTTATGCACAGAGAAGAAGCCTCATCGGAGAAGCCTGCATTTAATGTACAGAGAAGGCTCACCACAGATGTCTGCATTTAATTTCATGAGAAACGTCTTCACATATGGACGCACTTATTGTTAAGGGAAGCCTCGTCAGAGGTCCCTGCATTTAATGCCATGAGAAGCCTCGTCCCAGCAGCCTGTATTTGATGCAGTGTGACGCTTCCTCACAGCGGCCTGTGGTTTATTGCACTGAGAAGCTTCATCTCAGAGGCCGCCATTTTACGTCATGAGAAGTCTCATCACAGATGCCTGCATTCATTGTAACAAGAAGCCTATCGGGTGTGCCTGCATTTAATAGCTGTGGATGCCTGACCAGAGAAGCCTGTATTGAATGTCCAGAGAAGGCACATCAGAGTGGCCTCGGTGTACTACATGCGTAGAGGAGCATCACCAAAGAGGTCACACGCAGAGCGCGTGAGGTGTAAAAACACCTTCCGCAGAAGCCGCCATGATTAGAAGGGTTATTGACAGAGCCGTTTGACAGATCGGGATAATCGATGAGGCCGAGGCCCTCCCTGGGGGGAGGCGCACAGACACTGCTTGTGCTCTGGCGCACCCTGGGGGGCTGCATAGGGGGACAGGATTACATTTGGGCTTGTTGGGCCCGCAAAGTGACCGCGTGACTCTAATCAATTAGAGACAGTCCACGGACCCAGGCATTAAACACCGAGGGGCTCTGTGAAAAAAAATGGGGGGGGGGGGGGGGGGAGGGACGAAGGAGGGTGTTAAAGAACTAGCGGGCGTTTGAGAACTTATCCTAGCACAAAATGCAATTTCCAAACAAGTGTTTATCAGCCTTTTATAACCCCCCCCCCCCCCATCTCCCCCACCAAAAAAACATAGATACGTTCTCAAGAAAGACCCTACTAAGCCAGCAGTCGGCTGGGAGAGTAATTTAATTTAGCATGTTTTCTACATAACTGTAGATCCCATACTATGGATGTAGATTGTAAAGCCAGACCGAGCATTTAAAATACTTTTGCTGCAAATGTCTTCGTGTGAGTAAAGTCTGGTGTTTCTTTTACTGGCTCCCAGTCTCGGGCACGTTGGCGCTCTGTCAGCCTTTATTTTGCCGCTGGAATGTTAACTCTCGGAAGGCTGGAGCTCACACGATGAGACGAACATTCAAAAACATTTGCACTGCACCCATACTGTAGATAAATGCGAGCATCGCTTTTCCCTTGTTTTATGAGGAAAGAAACTTTTATAATGTTACTTTCAAGAGTCTTATATTTAAAAAAAGACAGACATAATTCTATCTATGCATAAATGGCCCTTGCGTCTGAGAACGTCACTAACAACTCTCACTCGATCATTTTAGCAGTGACTCCTTGGTTTTAGTTATATTTATTTATACGACGGACAGTCTGAATTTCGACGGCTTGGGGGTGGCAATACCGAAAGTCTGTGGGGGCACGTGCAGGCTGCAAGCTCGCCTGGTGTACCACGTGCAGGGGGCTCTTCTTATAGGCTGCGGTTCCGCACTGCTGCACATTCCCGTCTCCACAAAGAAAATGGACGGCATACAGAGGGGAAAACAAAACAGTAGAGAGTCCACGAGCAGCGCCAGCCAGTCTATCCCACACGAAAGGTCCGCATGACCAAATACTGCACGTCATAAAGTTTATGGAGCCCAGCAATGATGACACACACTTGACCCCCACAAACTTGTCACGGTCCTGACAATAGTCGGGACAGTGATTGTAGACCTGGTGACCATGGTTCACCCATGTTGCTTTTTTTCCCAGATTTATATAGCGCGATCTCCACCCGAAGGCATTGAAGCGCTTTACATGAACACCAGTTACGCTACTCAAGGACACATTCATTTTTGGTAGGCACGGGGAGATTAAGTGATTTGCCCAGAATTACAGGATGCTTAGTTGATGCCGATCGCGTCTCGAACCTGGTTCCTCAGCTCCAAGGTCTGCAGCTCTGGCCAAGGCCACATCCTCAGGAGGAGCTAGCGAGTAGCGACCATGATGGCCGCTCGGAGCTGTAGCTCCGTAGCAAACCCTCACTTCAACTTCCAGAGCGGCGCTCCACCGCGCTTTAATTCCCACCCAATCCAATAATTCCGTAACCGGAATACAGGAGGATCACCGGAGTCTAAACATCGCCCTTCTTCGTCCATCCAGCGCCGAGAAATGAGCCGAGACGTCCCCGCCAGTGAACATGCCAAGATGGAGCTGTGAGTCCGTGCCCGGATGTAAGAATGGGCTCCGCAATGCCACCGACCTCCGTTTCACCTTCAGAGAGCGCCCCCCTGCCCGCCCGCATCTCGAAACGTTGCCGGCTGGCCCTACTGCAGAGAAAAACCCTGCATTGTGGATTTAGTGTACCTGCACCCAGGCCCGGACTGGCCGTAGTGGCACCGGGCAATCCCCCGGTGTGCCGCACGGGTGGGGGCCGGTTTTGGGCCCCAGGGGGCCGTTTTTGTTACAGGGTTGTTTTTGCAGCATAGCTGCAAAATCGGCCCTGTAACAAAATCGACCGAAAACCGTCCCTGGCAAAGAGCTCGGTGGCACCCCCAAGCCCCGGGGGGCCGGCCGAGCACTTTGCCAGGGTCGGTTTTGGTTCCCAGTCCGGCCCTGCCTGCACCGCTTGTGAGGCATGCATGCGGCTGGAGGGGGAGGGGCCCGCGGGCCTGACTTGCGGTGTCCCCTGGGACCGAGCCCGCGACTGGTAGGTACGTAGACTTTGGCAGCAGCCACGCTCCGTCCCACTACATGCAAAACACTCCTCTGAATGAGACGATTCCAGACCATCCACTGCCAGGGAATCCTTTCCTATGCTACTTCCCCCTCTGACTGTATTTAATGGAATCCTGCTCTCTGGGTTCTTCTTCCAGATTCTTGACTTTGTGGACTCTTTTGCATCCCGCCATTTTTGGAGATGGTCTCTGTCTATACCCACGACCCGGACCCGCCATTTTGTCCGACCTTTGTCCTGTTCCTTCTTCCCTCCCGACTCCTCCTGATGACCCTCGATTGTTTTTCTCTTTTTTGCTGGACTGCTTTAATATATATATATATATATATATATATATATATATATATATATATATATATATATATATATATATATATGTGTAAATATGTATTATATAATTGTCCAAGCCCAATTGCTGTTAAAATATAATCCTGTGTGAATTTACTATTTGTATATATAGAACTCTAACCACTAGTATAAGTAGTAGATCTTTGTACTTACCACCATTCCTATGTGATTTTAGAGTTTATCTTGTTTGTATCTCTTCCTTGAGTGACTTTACAACTTGTACATGTGCAATTTTTTCCTCTGTATATCTCTTCCTTGAGTGACTTTACACCTTGTACATTTTGCAATTTTTTTTTCTGTTTGTATCTCTTATGTAACTCATGTAATCCAAAATCATTATGAAACGCAACTGATTCTTTTGTAAAGCGCCCTGACACCTTCGGGTAATGTTCGCGCTATATAAAATCACATTAAATAAATAAATAAATCCTCTCCCGCTTCATCATATGGTAGGGTCCAAATTGGCTCCTTTGGTCTCTGCAGGCTTTATGGTTAAGGTATCTAGTTAGGGACCCATATTCAATGTTGGGGGGTATATCCTGTGCTGCTCTAAGCTAGTGCTGTAAGTGCATAGTGCATGCTCAAACTGTCATACACAGAGGGGATGTGCAATGGCCTGATTTCACCACCCACAATTTACATAATGGCACCACTGACACACTTTTTTGCACAAAGCTTGAGTTTGCACCCAGAGCCTTCTTTATCCCTATGCATTTATTCAGTTGATCTATGGGGCCGTCCCATACATGACCCAGCAGTGACAGTAGGTACTTGCATTGCTCGGTGTACAGCAAGCAGCGGGAGGACAGCAGGTCATAACACTCTTAGGCTACAGGATTCTTATTGAAGAGTCTGGAGCTGTTAGTTAGCGAAGTCAGTGGTCAAGATATACGACTTAGAGACATGTAACAAACTCTTACTAGAAGCAGGGAGCAGAAGGCACCCATGTGCTTCGCATCAATGCTGCTTATGTTGGATCCGGGCTCTCTTACCGGTGATTTGCTTAGCCCGTTACCTTCAGCGGAGTTCATGTGATGTCCAGCCCTTATCCTCCTTTGTTCCGCATGTAGAAGCTACCTTTGGGGCCACCTTGTGGGGCCACTAAGGCTAAGGTTTTAGACAAGGGGGAGAATTGTTGAGAATTTTGAAAGATTACCAGATATGCATGCAGCCAATTGAAGGAAAGGGAAATGGGCAGTTTTATTTAAGTCAATAGAACCTATAACTTTAAAGCAAAGTCATAACATTAGGAAGTGAATTCAGTTGAGTTAAAGAATTCCAGAGACATAAGACAGTTCTGATAATATTTCTTGAAGCTACGTTGGAGATATTGGAGCCAGATCACAAATGCTGTTTATGAGTGTGTGAAGTAGTACTCCTGCAGTGTTATCTCTCATACCAATAAATGCCTGTTTATGAATAGGCCAAACTGGGTCTTGGAGAGGACCTTTTGGTGTGGGCGTGGCCTGATCTTGTGTAGGGATGGGACAATACAGTTTAGTCACTGGTGGGACAAGGGCGTTTATTAACAGATAGGTCAACAGATTTTTTAGGGACTGCTTGGCAAAGGTGGCCGGCCTTCTTGGCTACAAGATTCCTGTGGGACAAAAGTGCAAGGCCACAACTTGCACATAAAAGTGTCATTTTCCACAGAAGGCCTTGTGCATGGTGCATACTTTCTTGAAGTTGTTTCCTATCCTCAGTGGAAGCCAGTGGACAAACAGAACAGGGAAGACATGTTTGTGTTTTTGATTCTGGTACATTCTTTCAGCGTGATTTTTGTGTTCGTGGTTTTTGTAGGACTGTACGGATGAGGTGGCAGTAGTCCAAGACAAAGACTCTCGTAAGTTTCAATAAAGTGGTTCTCCAGTAGAAGTGCGTGGATTTTCCACATCGTGGAAAGTTGGTGGGTTCTTTTTTAATCACAGTTTATCTGAGGAACATATAAATCTCCAATATCAAATAGGTTTCACATTGTTTTTCTTTACTTTTGGCGTGGGAATTGTACTCATCCCAATATGTAAAATTAGGAGTCTGTTGGTGTTATGCTCCCTCCTAAAGATAGGAACCTCTGTTGTAATTGATTCAGACAAAGAAGCCTTTCCCTCATCCATTAATGTTATGATCCGTAGTCTCAACTGGAGAGCAGTGACATCCCAGGCTAATTAAGCGCCCTCTGTAAAGACAAACACACAATACCAATATTTCTTAGAAGGCAGATATAGCAGGGGTTCACTAAACAACATTTTCCTGATTATTAGAGTAGTGGGGTGGGTTATTTAACCCACACAGTAAATACTGACACCCTGTGTCGTATGCAGTAAATACCTACTATTATGACTTTTTTGCGCTGGACACGAGGTATAACATTCAGATTCTGTATTGATTGCATCAATATGTGCATGTTTTACCCTTTTACTGTTTTTTATCTTCCACAAAATTCACCAGATTTTACCTGGCAAATTCTGTCATTGGAAAACAGCAAAGGTGTGATAATTATAGCGCAAATCGGAATTTCGTCTGTTGGCAAATTCCTGTTTGAGCTGGGATCGGAATTTAACTCCAGTCATAATCATGGCCAATTAGTTAATTTAAAGGTGATCCATCATATAGTCAGCATGGAAAGTCCTTACGTGGGATTACCGAACAGATAACCTCTAATTAATAATGTCCAGGTGAAAAATATCACTTCTGAGAACAAGCCCTTCCAGGGTAGAGGTCACCCCAGCAGATGTCCTACCAGGTCTGCATTCACTTTCAGGACTTATCCTACCCATTTACCTCCCTCCCACCTCGTTGTCTAGGGTTCTTTAACTATTCTGAGTGGGCTGTGGCTACCTCGTATCCTGTTAAGGTCACAATGTAAGTCCAATGCCCGTCAACAAAAAAACAGAATTTCAACCAGACAGGCAGAAGGCATATTTCCAGTGAAGATGTGGAAAGAACTGTCAACGTTGTTTCGCAATAGGAGCGTTCGCTTCCTAAAAGAGAATTGTGTAAAAAGGACTCATCTCACCAACTTATAATTAGCAAACAAATTCCTGCCTAGGGTGCCCACTTCCAGGTAGCCAAGACAAAAAAATGAGCTGCCATGTGGGAAAGTGTGCAGGTAGCATAGCAGAGACAATCCTAGCTTATTAACTATAAGAAATACCAAACCAAGGGGCATATTAGCAACGGAATGCGATAATAATCGCAAATCGCGCTTAGCGTTGTTTTCCTGTATCGCCATCTATCGCTGGTTGACATCGCCGTGTTAGCAGCGTATTAGCAATGCCTTGCTCAGAGGTGATGTCAAAACCAGCGATACACGGCGATAAGCAGCAATAGCGTGAGAAATCATGCAATGATTTCTCAGCGCTAATGAAATGCTTGCTAATATGCAAGTGTGCACCTAACCAGACAATCCACCTCCCATGCAAAAGGTGGTTAAGTCACCTTTCAAACAGGTGTTAGATTTCTGCGATAACCGCGGTTAGCATGGCTTTTCATTTCGCTTCGCGTGTCCGGGGCAGGATTGTAAATAGTGAGATGTTTGGTTTTCAGGTAGTATTGATGATGAGACGCCTACATTGCATGTCATTAGCGGTAAATATCGCTGACATGCAAAGCAGGAAAAGAAAAGCTGCTATCTCGAGAAAACAAGCGCTAAAGCATATTAGCGTGTTCTTTTAGATAGTGCGAAGACAAAATCGCTGCTTTTTCGGCGATATGTGCCGAAAAAGTGGCAATAGTTTTCTTGATAATATGCCCCTAATTTTCATGTGACAATAGGTTAATCTAGGTTAGTTAAATGCAATGACTTAGATTGCATATGATCCAATACATAATCAGTAATTATATTAATTTATTATTATTGACTATTTCAATAAAAGCTTGAAACTATTAACTTCCAGGGAACATTTTCAGGTCACTTGCGGGTGTTTTTTTGTCCAGGTCTGGGTTTAGTGACCGACCTTGACTGGGTCCCAGGCAATCTTCCCAGTTGTTTCTTGCCGCACAGTTGTTCAGATCGACCTTGAGTGGTTCCACATTCTTCTAAGGCTTCACCATATTTATTTCTATGGATACCAGAGACAGGCATACACAGCCAGCTACTGACAAAGTTACCTGCTAAGCGTGGAAACGGTCTGTCGCTGTGCTACACCGCCGGCAGCCCGTTTTAGGTCACGTTTGATCAGTGTGAGCTATAAACTATTTTTGTGTGGAAATCTTCGAATTATTCAGAGGATTATGATGTGGCAAGTGTGGTAAATATGTAAAAATGCAGCTATCACAGTGGGAACAGTATTCTAGTGGCACTGCCTATATTACACAATGCATCTTTTATGTCAGAAAAGAACTGTTTACCATCTGCAAAAGTATCCAAGGGGCATATTATCAAGGACGGCGTTAAAAATTATCGCCGGTTTAGCGGAAAACTGCCGCTAAAGCGGCGATAATGGGCTTGATAATATGCCCTGGAAAATTCCAATAGAAGCCCATGTTCTCGTGTCAACATGGGCTTCTATTGGAATTCTCCAGGGCATATTATCAAGCCCATTATCGCCGCTTTAGTGTCAGTTTTCTGCCGCTAAACCGGCGATAATTTTAATGCCGTCCTTGATAATATGCCCCCATAGAGTTCAAATCGTTGAGGGATGCAATACGTAGGGTACATTAAGTCTATCTGAGAGTCCTCAATGTAAAGGATCCCAAAACATTTTAGGCTGATGTCCTAAGCACAAAATCCCCCCCAAAACCCTATGATCATGCATAAACCAGACAGCACCCTGTGTAAATAGTTTTTTTTGTATGAAGTGCCCAGCCCAGATCACTTATCTTCAGCAGCAGGAACTCTTTTGAATCAGGGGTTAAAACCCTTTTTTAGGAGGATCTCAAAAATGACGCATGTGAGTTGCTTAATTTCACTTGAAGGCTGCAGTGTGGATGTCTCTTTGCCCCTTTTGTAATCGCTATAGCTCTCAAGTTATTACACATAAAGTAAGAAATAATATATAATAAATATGTAATAATATAAATATTATGGCCTATTCAGCTTGTCAGGTCTATCCATTTGTGGCCATTTCCCTACCTACTCTTGACACACAGACTCTATGCGGTCCCCAGCTTTACTCTTATTACTCCTTTTTAATGCATCACTCTGACACATCTTAGGCAGGTGACCAAGCAATCACCAGTGCTACAAACACGAACTTCAGTTCTCTCCCTGATGAGATGCATTTTACCTCTAACCTCCTAACTATGAATGGAAAGCCATCCTAACATTACTTCATGTAGGTCTCAAGATGTACGGTGACGCACATGGCAACTCATGGAAACTATGGCATTAAACTTCAAGAACTTAAACAATTGCATGTTTATAATTACATATAGAAATACTGAACTTTAGAATATACGTGGAATGTTACAGCGTCTACTACTTTCTACCAAGATCATCTTTGTCACTGCACCAGACCATCTGCTGGGCTCTTCTAGGATCCTATGAAGGTCATACACTGGGACCAATTTTAGCCATCCAATGAGGCCTACAGGACCTTGTGGGGGGCCTGGTCAGGTCCATTCAATGTGTCCTAAGGATGACATCATCTAGGCCTAACTATGGCCAGCCGCAGGGGGCGACCACGGCCATCTTCTCTGCCCTAAAATGGGCCTGTGCTGGGCATTAATAGAGAGATCAGCAGAGCTCTGGTTTAACCCATCTGCAGGACCCTATCAGTGCCACATGCCCATGAGGTCCTCTCACTGAGTCCTGCCAGAACAACCCATTGGGTTGGACCATACAATTGCCCTTACAAATCCCATCCAGCGAGCTGTACCTGCTGCCCATCTGCGAGGCCCTACCAAACTCATCCATGGGTTCTACCAAGGCAATCTGCTGATGCCCATAAATACCATTGGCCCATTCCTACCAGGGCCATTTCCTGAATCCTACATGAGCCATTCTCAGGTCCCTAACAGACCCCCGATCCCTGCCTGGCTATCCCCCCTCACTGTGCTCTACCCCCACCATACACAGGGTCACTATCATGGTAATACATTGAGGCCTACCATAGCCACCTAGTGGGCCCTACTGCAGCTAAGCACAGGCAACCGCTATCCACTGAGCTTTACTGAAGTCATTCACTGAGGCCGAGACAAGTGATCTTTTGGTCTTTAATAAGCCTACGCACTGTGCCTGTCCATTCCAACCTACTGAACCCTACGACTGCCATTCACTCAGCCTAATCAGAGCCATCTTCTTGGTCCTACCAGAGCTATCCTTGGGACCTGCCCATACCCATGGAAGGGGTGCCAGGACAAAGGGGAGATGATGTGGCCTAACAGCTAGAGCGGCCAAGCTCAAAGCTGGGGAATTAGTTTCGAGTCTCGGCAGGGACGCTCAACATCCTGTGATTCTGGGCAAACACTTAATCTCCCTGTGCCTAACAAAATGAATGTGTCTGTCTGTAACGCAACTGGTGTTCATGTAAAATGCGCTGATACCTTCGAGTCGCGTTTTATAAAACAAAACAAAAAATGCTCAAACAAGGAGATGCAGGCAAATCAAGAATGGAGTAAGACAAAGTTGTAGAATATGATCATTCAGATCCTGAAAGAGACAGGTGTCTGGAAGACCAGGCTATGGGGGCTGGGGAACAGTAGGCATGGACAAGCTTTGTGGGCACAGCTAAACAGAGGCCTTGATGTGTGAAGAAAACACAACAGACCATTAAGAGAGTAAAACACTTCTGGGGCAGTTTAAGTAGAGGCAAAGGGAAGAAATCGTCACAGTGCAACTTTCTATGATTGTATGGTTCCTGCTGACATCAAAGTTTCTCTCACAGTTTGGCATTCTGTGCACTTTGTTGTTTTGTTCCTTCCAATGGTTCCCATTTCCTTTGCAGGCACAGCCTATCTGCCAGGGATCCCTGTTTCTTCCTGCCTAGCTGTTCACAGTGCTGGAAACATTGCAATTCCTCCATCCTTGTGGACCAGGGGCTGGATCTCTGGTATGACCGAGGACGTCAACCATCCTTTCTGTGGAGTAACGGATGAGCATAACAATACATGCAAAGTTATCGGTTTTTGTATCTTTATCATAGTTTACATCCTAGTTTCATAAAATATTTGATTATCTATATAGAACCCTACACTACCGTCCTGGGTCCATTTGCAACCACGGGGTAACACCTGGCATTCGGAGGTCAGGTGACAAAAGCCTGCGTAAATCTGTGAAGTCGTCTGAAGACAGTCCTATCCACTGAGACCTTGATAGCTGAGCAGAATCCAGTGTGCGCTTCTCTTCCCTGACCCCTGTTTCCCCCGGGGAAATGACGACCAACCAGTAGAACATTTTCTGGCATGCGTAGGTTCCACAGTGTAGATGATTGGTAGACTTGTATAAGAACTCTACTTCACATCCTTGCTATCTCGAGGTCCCTAACAATTGGTCCTATAGCCTAAGCGCACTTAGCGCTAGGATAATTATCGCCGGCTAACGTGGATTTTTATCGCTGAGATAGCGTGCTATTAGCAACGCTTATCTCAAAAGCGATACAAATCCTAGCGCTAACTGCCTAATGTGAGATTATCGCTGGAAACCCAGCGATAATCTAATGAAATGTGGTGTTAGCTTGTTGATAGAGCCTCACAAACTTAGCCTTAATATCCACCGTCAATAGGATATCATGGCTAAGTCAGTCCTGAAGCAGGCGTAAGGAAAGTAGCGATAACAGGTGTTATCGCTACTTTTATTGCCGCTATGCTTCATAGCGTGGGGCTTGATGATAGAAGAAATGTCACTTAGTGACATTTCACTTGTCATGTCAGGTCAGAAACGCCCACTTTGCATCTCATTAGAGATGCAAAGCTGTGCGTTAGGAATTTGTGCGCTAATGCAAGGTTTCACGCGTTAGCGTGACCTTGCTAATTAGGCGATAAAATTATCGCCGCTTTTCGGCCGAAAACGGCTGCATAAGCGACGATCATTTTCTATCGCCGCGTTGTAGATATGCCCCTTAGTTATCAGGGCAAGACTCTCTACAGAACAGAGCTGGCTCTATCAGGGGGCCCCCTGATAGATAAACTGGGACCCTGAGCCAGAGCTCACTTTGCCCATGCCTTAAAACGTCACTGGGGCAGACAATGTTACTCATGTTATCGACCTCAGATGGATGAATGACTTGAGTTGGCCCACCAGGATCCTAACCTGGTATCCTGGGGTCAAAGGTAGATGCCTACATTGTGTCCACTATCCCGCCAGACACAACACATATGTGTTGAAAATTGTAAATTACATTTAAATGGCATTTACTAGCCCAACGACAAGTTGAAGCGCTTTTTGGCGAGTAGCTCACTACTCTGGAACTCAAGATTAGAGTTAAAGTTAAATAGTTGGTACATTAGTAATATGTGCTTTTTTCCCCTGTGGATTACTTGTGGTAAGTTTCTTAAAATGTCAAGACTGCACAGACATCTATTATTGCCACCTGACGCAGGCATTAAAGGCTCGAGTTTTAAGCAGGAACTGTGGGTTCTGCAGCGCCAGGCACAACCACCACTGGAAAGCTGGTTTTCTGGGGTATTTATAGTTCAGCAGGAAATGTTCACCCCATGTAAAAATGTCAGAAGGCTATCAAACTGATGGATTCAATCTGTGCAGCAGGCCCGGCCTGTGTAAATAATACCAGGCCTCATGGCAACGTGCAAAATGACACCCTCCGCCAAAGACAGAAATAATGGAGCCGAGACCACTTAATAGAAAGAAAGGCTAATTGAAAAGACGCCTACATAAAGGAAACACGTTTCAAAGATCAAAACGCCGCTTCCCTGGCACAGTCTGGGAGGCTAAGAATAGGGATAGGGAAGCGGGTTCAGGTTTTGCCGAACAAGTGAAAAATATAAGCCTCGAATTGTTGATTTTCCTTCCTGAGCAAGACAACTTAATCTGCAATTGTTTCCCCATCTGTGTGTGTGGTACAAGTAGCAGCACCAGCCGGGCACGGTAGCACCCGAGCCAGCGTCCCAAATGGTCGTGCTCATTTTGAGACGGCTCAGCTTACATGACGTCACTTCCGTCCACATTGGCACACGTTGTTGTAAGCCGAAAGTAACCTCTGGATCAATTCATTTTAGCTCATGACTTCAAGTCTTCACTGACACCATACAGCAGCGCTGGAGTCTCATTCGAAAACACGTTGCATCCTGGGAGCTGTAGTTTTGTTTCACCTCAATTGATCCAACTGGACAAACGTTAAAAATTGCAAGGGCTTGTAGATAAAAAGAAAAGTAGAGTATGGTGACTGCCCAATGAGGTGAAGCCATCTGGTAACTTTTTCAATTTTATTTAACTCAAATAAGTCTTTCACTGAAAGTTCTTCTTCTGGGGAGCTTCCGGTCTGTATTGGCTTATACTGAAAAGAATTAGTGCTGTTTTTCTTTTGTATCTGTTTTATCAGTCATAGTATGACAATAGCTCAAGAAAGAGAAAAAAAAAAATCAGAACAGCACAAATCTGTACTGCATCAACAAAGTAAAAGATACCATTGACCTCCACCAACCAAAGTCAATGAGCCGAAACTGCTGACCAAGCACCTATGAGCACGGAATGTGTAAGGACTGCATTTACTTCAAGCAAAAGGTGACTTTATTGATTTCACAACCTCCCTTTCCCTCACAATGGGAAACTATTGTGGCTCTCACGTGCAGTCGGGCTTCCCCAACTGGCACTTGCTGGACGTGCCGTAAGGCCACACCTCCCTGTACCGACGAGGCGGCGCTGACGCTAACGCCCCAGACAGTACAGATATCACTTACACCGTTGTGGTTGCTCATAAGGGCAGATGTCACACCTGCTACTTTTGCTTCAGAGTCCCACCAGATCCCACTTCAAGAGTGTCCAGGAATTAATTTCTCACCGTACCGACAGAGCCCCCGGCATTGCCACTATCAGTCTCAGGTCACTTCCAACACTGGTCCATTTCCTGACATCTCGGAGACATTCAGGTATCATCGGCGAGTTGATTGATCATCTCATATCAACTTTGGGTTTAGCCAATAGCCAAACAGATGTTCAAGCTGGATTCGAGCTACCCTGGCTGATGAGGGGCGATGCCCCGAAACTGGTCCCAGGATGCTTATTTCCAGTCCAGGGAGGACCTGGCTTGGGGGTTCAGGCGGGACTGTTCCAATAAGGAACAGGGTAAAGATTGATTTGCTTACGGCTGGGTCCAAACTGGGGTGGTGTGATGAGCAAAAAACACGACGGATTAAACCCAGATCCTTGTGACTGGGGACGAATGTTATCATTGTTCAGCATTCCGCCCATCACATGTTCCTTTTGCAGAAGAATTTTTGGGAGGCACTCCTGTTTGGCTTCCATTACAAAAGTCCTAGTAGACATAGTTATGCTAATGCCTCCATATTCAGTTAAAAAAAAATCAGCCAGAAATCACTCCACCTCCTCCAAAGGGGTCTTAGTGTTACATAGTCCTATCACATGTGGAGTAAACCGCCTGGCACATACTAGTGCCTTGACAAGATTGACCAAGTGCACTACTATCATAGTAACGTATGTCCTTCAGATACTTATAATGTATAGACTTGTATGACACAGTCTTGTGTGTAAATAGGCTTTTATTTTGTGGAGAAGTGTGGCTCAATGGTTAGAGCGGCAGACCCTGATGCAGAGATCTGGCCCGGGACCAGGGTTCAATTCCCGCCTCCGCGGGTCTTGGGCTCAATTTCCTCAGACCTGACATTTCTCGCCTCGTGCCTACTCTAATCATGGGTCCCACTCTGCAACTCTGGGAAATAGCTTGCTTAATCTCCACAACGGCCCCAACAGCGCTGGGGATGCCTGGCTTCACCTTGGGGGTGCCCAGGAGTGGACATTTCACAGGGAAAGCCAGGAAGGGTTCCACAGCGGTATGAGTACAAGCGCCAGGACGCCCCGTCGCTGGGGCAGCAGTGCGCTATACAAGTACAAAATGTCATTAGTCAACATTAATTTACAGAATTCCCACAATCTAGGAATTTGCTCATCACAAACTGTCCTGAAATAGACACTATGATTCTACAGACCTAGAATCTCAACCTCGGATATGAAACAGACAGAAAAATACAATTGTCCCCTTGAGGTAATCTAGGAAAGGTACAGCCAGTATGTATCACCCATATGTTCTGAAGACCCTTGCCCCTATTTTTATAATGGGCCTTACGGGATGTGATTACCCTGTAACACTGTACTCAGCAAAGGACTGGAAAAAAAACGTTTGGTTGTATCACAGATTAAATAATTATTGTGATCTGGTCTTGCTGCAGTCTTTGAACTACAAATTGAAGTTGGACTACAAGGAAACCCTTAAGTTTGCATCTATTTGTAAAGCGCACTTTCACGCAGAAGGGCATGTTGGCGCTGAATAACAGATGTTTATTGTTACCCAAATCAATGGTACTCATTTTATCGACCTCAGAAGGATGAAAGGCGGAGTGGACCCACTAGGCTTTGAACCTGTAACCATGAGGTCAAACACATGCTCCTAAAGTGAATGTATTAGTCCACTACGCCACCAGAGCTGGCCATCATCTCATAAGGCAGCTTTGTCAAAAGAACAAATCTGTATGCCCCATCTCCCCAAAAAGATTGCTCATCGAGGTATGTATTGGAGTATAGATAGCACTAGATATGACGATCAGCATCGCCTACAAGAAAAAGTTGCCGGAGATCATTCATGTTAGGCACAACTCCTCTTCCAATGTGCAAAGCTCACTGTGCACGCATAATCCTGGTTCCTTGAAGCCTTTCCTGGAAGTCCTGAGCAGAAAACGATTCGTGGTCACACAACATCAAAGATAAATCAAGAATTTACTTCACTTTATTGAAAATCCTGACAACAAACATAAATCTTGTCCCCTCTCTTGCATTGGTGAAAATACAACTGTCAGAAATGTCATGTTTAGCAGTACATTATCTGTATACAGGGAAATATTGCTTGTCAAGTTACCCATGCTGAAGCTACCATCCATATATTTACTCCTAAAAAGACATGCCGAAGGCTCCATGGTCAAAGCAAGAGTGGACAACCCTATCTAGCGCCAGTCCCAACAGGCCATTCTTCCGATACAACAGCACGCAATGAGCAGAGGTCCACTGTAACAGACAATATACACCAATTTGTTGTGAACCAAGATGGTTATGGGGCCACATAAATGTACTTGAAATTGGAGATTTGACAACCTGTTTGGCGTTGCAATGGAAGCAAGGGACAACAACTATTGTGTGCCTGAAGACATTTGTGCATGGCAGCGTAGCAGGAGTAGTTAATACATTAAGCAGAACTGTGTGGAAAAATAAGGATTCCAAGAATTGTACACATTCAACATGACTTGTCAAAATTCTACGCAAACAAAGGATGTGCTGATCACTCAAAAATGCTTATTGGTCGAGCATTATGCTTTCACCTATTCGACAATGACAAAAAAGCTAAGAAAGACTGCGAAAATGTGTCTTACTTAGAAAGTGGCTATTAAAGAGCCCATTTCTTTCACTGAGATATAAGCTGCAATAAGGGGAGACATGAAAACACTCAGGTTGCCCAAACTGACGGAAGGAAGGCAAGCAAAGGGAAGCAAGCATGTTCTCATGTCCAAGTATTGCCAAGGATTTATTTGAGAAAGACCAACTAAATAAAACAAAAAATGAAAGAAAACGATGAAGAAAATCTATTACAGGTGTTAATACACCCTGAAACCAGGCAAACATTCTTATGATGTTAAAAAGACAGCCATCTTGAAATGGTGTGAAACAAATCCTTAGAAAATTCAGATGAACCCAGAGGAAGGTGACCGCAGCAACATGTGGGAACAAGTGAAGCGGACGATTCACCCATCACCCAATCCTTCTCACATGACAGTGTCAGTAACTACGTATACACCCCGGTAAACAAGTAAGTGTCTAGGATACGTATTATTAAGCTCATGATCCCATGTCACAAAATGTATTCCTTAACAAACACAGGGCTCTATGTCAACATAATATGCGCAACGCAATATGAGAAATGAGAATATGGCTGCCCACTACTCACCTCCTCACACACACACATGTATCAGTCTGTGTGACGATGACGCAACTTGCCACATAACGTTCTCAGTTTGGCTACAACACAAGCTCCTGCTCTGATAGCTGTTGTGCTGCCACAGGTGAAAGCACCTGAGTAAATCCTACCTCATACCTGTGAGCAAGTACTTGCATGCAAATAAATAGAAGGTGGACTGTCTCTTACTGCTGGGTTGACGTAAAGGTTTGAAACAGGCATAATTCAAACCTAACCTACTTAGCATTATACCTGCTTAGCCCAGGCTCTTGCAATGGTGGCTAGCCATAGCAAGTTAACATAGGAGATCAAATCATAGCCTGAGAGGTGAACCCCCGCTAATAGTTTGCAAGAAGCAGTGAGAAATGTCGGGGCATATTAACAAGGGCTTTATCTCTGCTTTTTTGGCTTTAAAAGCCAAAGAAGCGGTGATAAAAATATCGCCCTATCAACAACAGGGTGCTAACATGCAAAATCGCATGTTAGCACCCTTTTTCACTACGCTTCCCTTTGCATCTCTAATGAGATGCAAAGTGGACGTTCCAGAGCAAAATAATAGGAGAAATGTTACTAAACGTAATTTCTCCTATTATCAAGCTTCACGCTAACCCTGTTAGAGACAAAAAAAAAGCAGCGCTAACCACGGTTAACACTGCTTTTTTACGTCTGCTAATTTTCATACTTAGCCATGTAATCCAAAGGGAGGTGGATTACATGGCTAAGTCCACCATGGGCTATCAACAAGGATATCCCTATCCTTGTAGTTTTATCGCTGCATTACCAGCGATAACCTCCCAAAATGCCGCTATCGCTGGATTTTTTATCGCCTAGGCGGTTAGCTTTGTTAATAACGCGATAACCAGGCAATATTATCCAGCGATAGCGAGCGTTAAAAAAATTAACGCTAAGCGCCCTTAGCGTTAATTTTCCCTGTTCCTTTTTAATATGCCCTGTCATGTTTTTTGGGCACAGGGACTAGGAGGACAGTACAGCCAGGCCATAGGTTGTAAGCTACTGTAGGATATGTTTAGATTGGGTGATCTGGTCTATTATTTTCAGTTACTTTTGCTTGAGTAATCACTGCGAAAGGAGGAGATCAATTTCAAAGAGTTATTCATCCCACACAAAGAGAGTTAAATTCGATCACTGAACCTGCATAGATAAGCCTTACGTAAAACGTAGCTAAATATCAGGATGCAGTAAAAGAGCTGCCAAATCACCAGAAAAATACTATTAAAGGCACAAGAGGGAAAAACAGAAGATGAGAGTGAAAAAAAGGACAATGAAAACTCCATATGGTCTCCAGCAAAAGTGCTAAAATATATTTTTCCACTTTAGAAGAAGCAATATATATAAAAAATGAGTATTGTTGTTAATATGCTGGGAAGTATAACTCCATGTGGGCTATGGAGCCTTCTGGGCTTAATTATCCGTTAACTCAAATAATCAAATTGCAGAGACCACACGGCTCTGGCGCCACTTATTCTGGAGTTGGGGGGGTCGGGTGCGGGCGCTGCATTAGCAGGTGACCGGCCGCTCCTGACCCACGCAGGATATTCACCCTTGGTATGTGAAGCAACGATGTTCTCCAAGGGAGCCAGCATCACTCCGAAGATCGTGGGAAGTCTTTAAGGGCTCGCTCAAGGCTAGGCTTCGAAATGTTTATACTAGTGCTTGCAAGTTGAACATGCGCTCATTTGGTCTCTGCTGGAAGTGGGTCAAACAGCTGAGAAACATCTGGCTGCTATCCTTAGACAACATATTGGATAAGCTCCTAGGCCGGGGATTTGAGCGCCTTCTCCGGGGACGGGACTGATGAGGTTGGGCCAATTTCTTCACCAGGATCCCGATCTTTCAATTTCTGCCTTGGTTGACACTCCAGTCTTCGACGTGTGAAAGTTAGTTATGTATACATAATGTCTTTATTCTCATCAGTCGCTCTTTCCTCGGGGCAGGCAAAAATCTGGGAATGATCTAACTGCGGCGCTGCACGGGGGAAGGATTTGAAAACGTGCGCATGGTGATCAGTCATTCAAATCAATTTCAGATGGATCTCAGGATGACGAATCATAACTAAAATAACATTTCTACGTCATCCTGGGGATTCAATGATATTCTATAGAGAAAATTGGCTGTTCAGTAAACATTGTAAATGAATAATTCAGTCAATGAATCAACTTAAAGAGAACTTGGTTTGCTTATTAAGTACAGGGCCGTAGCTTCGGAAGGGGAGTGTGGGGTGTTACACCCCCCTAATAAATGTATTCTGTAAAAGTTGGGAACTGGTGCTTTAAGTTAGGTATGGTGAGTTATTTGCTGGATTTTGCTTTGGATTTTGACATGCACGTGCAGACAAAAGCACTTTAAAATGGTTATTTTTCAAAATATTGAGTTTGAAGCCCCCCTCCTGCCCTGCCTCTCGCATAATATATTTTAACCAGGACAATTGCTGGGAAATATGAATCTCATCCCTCCCCCCCCCCCCCCAACACACACCAATCTTCCTGACCAACCTCCACTCCTAATTAAGTAAAACATCTTTTTTAATTTTATCAAAATCTGTTTACAAATTAACGTCTGAAAAACAAAATCATGTGACCTCTGCATGAGTGTAATGTCTAATCCAGGGAGTGTATCAAAAACAGGGCCGTGTAAATGGGTGTGGCCATCCTAAATCAATGACACAGATTTTTTTTTTTTTTAAATAAAACACTGGTTTATAAAGTTTCTAAACCGTCATCTCTGCCTGCAGTCCCATAAAGGGGAAAAAGGAAAAAGCTTCAGCAGAGAAGAAAGACTGCAGCAAGAAGCACAGAAGGGTGACACTGCTGGCACGGACTGAGACAACGACTTGCTGTATAATGCAGGAGCAGATCATCTGAGAGGAGGGCTCGGCAGAGCGCCGGGCACGTGCGTAGAGAATCTTTTGCAGCCCAGGCGCCCGCCCAGCCACAATCACGGTTACTCAGAGGGGCTCGCTCCATACCCTATGACTAAATGCGGCAAGGACACGCGTCTTGTCAGGGACAGGAAAAAAAAAAGAGAGAGAGAGAGAAAATAGCGAGAAAAAAAAGTGTATAAGAAGTATACATAGAGAAAAGGCTTATGAGGAAGATAGAAAAAAAATGCTGAGATGTAGAACGGGAACGCAAGCGGAAGGAGAAAGATGAAGAGAAAAAAAAAAAGAAACCAGAGAAAGATGGAGGCACCTGTCTTCTGGTTCCCTGATCACACAACGAAAGTAGGCAAGCAGTGTGTAAACCTCAGCAAAACCCAGAAATTACGTTATTGGTACCCAATACATGGTTCCCGCAAGGTATGATGGACAATGCATTACTGTTTTGGAAGGCGGGTGTACGACATGATGCCAGTGAATGTTGCTTTTTTATTAATAAAAAAAACATTACCAAATGTTTAATAAAACATATACTCAAGTTATTAATCAACAGAAATGATAACCCTCATAGCATGTAACCCACATGTCAAGGCATGAATGTCATTCGTACATCTCTTCCACACGTATGTAGACCAATGTGCTCTTATATGCGCATAGAGTTCAATGGTCCTGACACATCTATCCAATCGGTTTTCCTCAAGGCTTAGTTTGTAAAAGATTAAGTGCTGGGGCCTGAAGCTTTGCTCAGAAGCCCGCAGCAGTGCTTAAATGTCAGCGTGCCGAATACCAAGGCTGTTGTCTCAATTCTAACTCATGTGGGGTGGGCAGAATTTCATTCCGCAAAGGGGCAGAGTGGGCTCTCCAATGTGCAGTGCATACCCCTCGGAGCCCTTACATAAGTATGTAAGGGTACTGAGAGGTATGCACTCAAGTGCGCCTTTACATACTTATGTAAGGGTACCGAGGGGTATCCACTCCAGAGCATACCACTCAGTGCCCTTACATACTTGTGTAAGGGTGCTGAGGGGTATCCATTCCAGTGCATACCACTCAGCGCATTTGCATACTTATGTGAGGGCGCCGAGGGGTATCTACTCCAGTGCATACCCCTCAGCACCCTTGCATACTTATGTAAGGGCACCGAGGGGCATCCACTCCAGTGCATACCCCTCAGTGCACTTGCATACTTATGTAATGGCTCAGAGGGGCATCCACTCCAGTGCATACTCTTCAGCACCCTTGCATTCTTATGTAAGGGCGCCGATGGGTATGAACTTCAGTGCATACCTTCAGCACCCTTGCAAGCCTTTGTAAGGGCTCCATGGGATATCCACTCCAGTGCATACCCCTCAGTGCCCTTGCATAATTATGTAAGGGTGCCGAGGGGCATTCACTTCAGTGCATACCCCTCAGCGCCCTTGCATACTTATGTAAGGGCGCCGATGGGTATGAACTACAGTGCATACCCTCAGAACCCTTGCATGCTTATGTAAGGGCGCCAAGGGGCATCCACTCCAGTGCATACCCTTCAGCGCCCTTGCATACTTATGTAAGGGCTAAATGGGTATCCTCTCCAGTGCATACCCTTCAGAGCTATTGCAGACTTATGTAAGGGCGCGGAGGGGTATCCACTCCAGTGCATACCCCTCAGCACCCTCGCATACTTATGTAAGGGCGACTAGGGGCATCCACTCCAGTGCATACCCCTCAGCACCCTTGCATACTTATGTAAGGGCTCTGAGAGGTATCCACTCCAGTGCATACCCCTCAGCTTTCTTGCATACTTATGTAAGGGCGCCGAAGGGCATCCACTCCAGTGCATACCCCTCAGCGCCCTTGCATACTTATGTAATGGCTCAGAGGGGCATCCACTCCAGTGCATACCTTTCAGCACCCTTGCATACTTATGAAAGGGTGAGGATGGGTATGAACGACAGTGCATATCCTCAGCACCCTTGCATGCTTATGTAAGGGCTCCAAGGGATATCCACTCCAGTGCATACCCCTCAGCGCCATTGCATACTTATGTAAGGGTGCCAAGGGGCATCCACTCCAGTGCATACCCCTCAGCACCCTTGCATACTTATGTAAGGGCTCAGAGGGGTATCCACTCCAGTGCATACCCTTCAGTGCCCTTGCATACTTATGTAAGAGCTCAGAGGGATATCCACTCCAGTGCATTCCCTTCAGCATCCTTGCATACTTATGTAAGGGCGACGAGGGGCATCCACTCCAGTGCATACCCCTCAGCACCATTGCATACTTATGTAAGGGCTCAGAGGGGTATCCAATTCAGTGCATACCCTTCAGTGCCTTTGCATACTTATGTAAGGGCTCAGAGGGATGGGTGCCAAGGGGTATCCACTTCAGTGCATACCCTTCAACACCCTTGCATACTTATGTAAGGGCTCAGAGGAGTATCCACTCCAGTGCATACCCTTCAGCGCCCTTGCGTACTTATGTAATGGCATCAACTCCAGCGCATACCCTTCAGCGCCCTTGCATTCTTATATAAGGGCGCGGATGGGTATTAACTTCAGTGCATACCCTCAACACCCTTGCATACTTATGTAAGGGCTCAGAGGGGTGTCCACTCCAGTGCATACACTTCAGCGCCCTTGCATACTTATGTAAGGGTGCCGAGGGGTATCCACGTCAGTGCATACCCCTCGGCGCCCTTGCATGCTTATGTAAGGGCTCCATGGGATATCCACTTGAGTGCATACCCCTCAATGCCCTTGCATACTTATGTAAGGGCACCGAGGGGCATTCACTCCAGTGCATACCCCTCAGTGCCCTTGAATACTTATGTAAGGGCTCAGAGGGGTGGGCGCCGAGGGGTATCCACTTCAGTGCATACCCTTCAACACCCTTGCATACTTATGTAAGGGCTCTGAGAGGTATCCACTCCTGTGCATACCCTTCAGCGCCCTTGCCTGCCTACTTATGTAAGGGCGCAGAGGGGTATCCATGTCAGTGCATACCCCTCAGCGCCCTTGCATGCTTATGTAAGGGCTCCATGGGATATCCACTTCAGTGCATACCCCTCAGCGCCCTTGCATACTTATGTAAGGGCACAAAGGGGTATGCACTGCAGTGGTATTATACAGGACTAGAAGAGGGAGCAGTCCCTCTAGGTTTAAAAATCACTGCAAGTTAACCTTTAATCTTCAGTGGTTTTTCAAACCTAAAGGGACGGCTCCCTCTTCTAACCCTGTTTAAAACCATTACAGCGCTGATTTAGTTTAACAGCGGAGTTAATGAGTAATTCTGCATTTCTTGAGTAACACTGAATTACTAAATTACTCCAAATCCTTTGTTGGAACAAAAACTTCTGCGAACCACCCCTCCATCACCAGACTCTCCTAGTTCCTTTCTCTTTAAACAAATCCCATTTACAAGGGTAAGATCTAGGCCTGGGCGTAAAATTATGCTCCACTTGCAGAGTTTTGCCCCCTCGGCGCTCCGCGTAGAGCGCGGAGTTCCGAAAAACTCTGCATAGCTGCACGGAGCAGAGTTTTTCCTCTTGCATGGCTTGCCAACATTAAGTTGTCGAGCGTGAGCGAGTAAAATTGTACTGCAGACCACCTCCTATAGAGATTTCTCAACGCAGGAGGTCACAGCAGGTTGCTACAACTTGCGTTGAGAAAGCCGCCGCTTTCATTGAGGAAGCCGACACTTGAGTAGAACATCTACGCGAGCGGCAGAAAGGAGCAGCACCCTTTTGGGCTCAGAATGGTTCTGTCCGAGCAGATTATTGAGCTCGGAACAAACATCTGGCGCTAAAATCAGTGTGAGCAGTGCTTCTTACTGCACTCTGCCGCTTACAGAACTCCGCGAAGAGCGGCTGAATTTTTTCACCACTTCGCGAAGTTCTGTGTAGCAGAACTGCACCCAGGCCTAATAAAATCTCACTTATCCTTCTTTGACTTCCCAAATCTGCACCCGATGCGAAATCTGGTGCACCAAATGTAAGAATCAGATTTTTGCTGGGGAGGGTTTTGAAAAACAGGATGGATGGCGCTCAGGCAGGTAAACGGACAGGTAAGAAATGAGAAGAACAAAGAACAAATGCTTAACGGTGCAAACAGGTCAGGGGAAGACCCAGAACCCCTGTATAAGGTGTGGGCGAGAGCCCATGCTAGAACAATTATAAACAAATCCTGTGCACACGTAACAATTAGGTAATATGATCACAGAAAGAACAACAAAGTTCAACAAAATATGAAGAATGTGTTGTTTTAATTCAAAGATGAGTTCATCAAGACAAAGGGCGCCAGCCGACACGCGTTTCGTCAACAGTAGAAAAACTGTGACTCTTCAGGGCAAGATGAGAAGTGTCATCTGGATAGTCAACGGTACAAATATTGAGTTCAAGAAAAGAGCGGTATCCCGGAGGTCAGTGCGACCAGGAAACAAAGGGCCTGGTGACGGCGATGTGAGCAGGAATATCTGGCTGCCGAAGTGCGGCAGCCAGATATTCCTGCCCTTTGTCTTGATGAACTCATCATTGAATTAAAACAACACCTTCTTCATATTTTGTTGAACCCTGTTGTTCTTTCTGTGATCATATTACCTAATTGTTACGTGTGCACAGGATTTGTTTATAAATGTAAGAATCAGGCCCATCTGTAGCTAAAGTGGGGAGGAAGGAACGAAGCTCATCACTGTGTGGAATCAGAAAAGACAATTTACAAATCTACACCTAAAATCAAACCAGGCTCGCAAAAACCCTTAAGAATTAGCCGTCCTGCTCTTAAGGCCTGTTTACTGGTCAGAGAAGGGGTGCCATCAGGTGGGATACTGCTCTGCCTGATCAGAAGACCACTGCTGTGCCCACACCAGAGATTGGCGAGTGTGGGACCACGGGGTGTGGGCAGATGCGCAGTCCGGATCCCTGTCCGACGCAACACCCCCACCCCCTCTAGAGGATGAGGCTCCACTTCCCCTCCCTCCCTGAAACCTCCTCCCCACCTACAGCCAGCATACGCCCCGCTCCATTCCACCTAGCACCTGCTCAAAACAAGCCACTGATGGTTGCGTTCAACAGGCCGGAATAAAAAAAAACTGTGCGGAATTTAACCGAGAAAACCCTCTCTCCATAGTTCCTCCCCATTTCAACTCAGAATCAGAGGGTTTTGTATAGGGGTGGGCGGAATTTGCGGAATCGCGTTACGCAAATCTCCGCGAAACGGTAAAAAATCTCCGCGAACATGCAGAAATTCCGCGAACACGCGGAATTGCTTGTTCGCGATACTTTTTTTCTGTTCGCGATCGCTGCTTGCGTGCTCGGGGTGAAATATCTCGCGAACACGCATATTGAGAACGCGAACAAGCAAAAAATTTCGCGAAGTTGCGGAACGCAGATTTTTGGGCAATTTCGCGTTCTCCGCGGAACGCGAAATTACCCAAATTCCGCGAACGGAACGGAATTTACCGCCCAGGCCTAGTTTTGTAGAGGAATTAGCACCGGGATCAATCATTTTGCCACCCAATTTGTACTCATGGAAAACTTGAGACGCAGTGCAGTTTTTGATTACCAGGCCGGATAGCAAGACACAAGGACAAGTCAGGTGTGATCTGCAGATGTGGAGCAAAGGCCCCAGCAAGGCCACCTCCACTTTTTATTCTCCTGGAGTGAATAAAATGAGTGCATTTAACAGTGAATAACAGTAACACTTGGGACTTAGAAATCCCAAACTGAACTTCTACTATTAACTCTGCGCTTCCTGCTGTCGTTATGTAGGGGAATCATGTCAATCAGATGCAGGCGAGGTCAAGATCTGCACGTTTAATTAAAAAAAGGATTAATGACACTTAAACCATACCTACACTTCCGGTGTTCTGAAAAACCATGAGTCAGAGGCTCACTTTAGACTATTGGGCAAAACTTTTTATAAAAAATAACATTGACACTTATGTTTTCTTATCCCTAGCTTGGTTCAAGTGGAGTCGTTGATCCAGGCAGCCATTAGTGTTCCAGCACAAAAGTAAACATTAATAATCCGGACGCGAGTTGATATAGCAGTGATCGAGAATGGGTTAACTGTTGTTGCACCAAGGACCCCTGCTGGGTCCTGTTTCTAATCCAACACATCTGGCTTTCATTGGAATTTGTCAGGTTCTTTTTTCACAGGTCATGTGACCTAAGTAAATTGCATGCAGGCCCCACAGGGCTTAACTCCGGCAACTATAGGTCATTTTATTATCAACTTTGCCTGTACATTTTGGGTTGTTACAATGCCTGATACAATTTTTTTCGAACACCTTAATACTTCTTCCAATGAGTGAACCAATCTCAAATTTTGGGATTTTCAAGCGAAATCGATTGGAAGATCTTAAACAGATGTAAGGGCTTAAAGTTTTATTGTTATTTATAAATGTCAGATAATGTGTCTTGAGCCATTATCAATTACGTTTTTTTATCTAAAGGGAGACAATGATGTTTCAGCATAGTCCTGTTTGCACAGATTATGATTAAGGCTACCTATTTTCCGTTTTTTACAGATAAATACAGACAGAAAACATTTAGGGCCTCATTTATGAAAAGTGACGCATCACTGCGTGAAAACAGTGATGCGTCACTTTTCACTGCGCCCTCCCTGCGACTCCAGTGATGCGTCATATTTACAGTATGACGCATCATGTCGCAAGGAGTCACAGATACGTCAGTATTTCTGACGTATCTGTAGGCGCAAAAGTGACGCATTGCTGGAGTGTGTCACAAAAGTGACGCAACTCCAGCAATGTGTCCTTTCATGCAAGCCCCATGTGATAGGGCCTGCGTCAGTCTTACGCCTGCTGTGAGGCAGGCGTAAGATATTGACGCATTTGCACCCTAGAAGTGGCGCAGTGAAATCTCGTAGATTTCACTGCGTCACTTCTACGATGCTTACTTACGTGGGAATGCCCACCCTGCATACATTATACCTGACGCAGGTATAATGTAGCGCAGGGGTTTGCAAAGTGACGCATCTAGGTAGATGCGTCACTTTGTAAATATGGCGCATCATGGCGCCACTGGTGCGTCACAAAAAGTGACGCACCGGTGGCGCAAAAGTGACGCAGGGGCTCATAAATGAGCCCCTTATTTTCTTGTCTGTATTTATAAATTTATAAATGTGGATAAAAACGGAAATTTGGTTACTTTTTGAGTAATTCTATATACTGTCTGCCATGACTGCCAGGCCAATAGCTGTGTGGATTGATAGGTAAGGGGGCTAAAAAAGAAAGGAATTTAAGTAAAGAGGCTTTAACAGCAGTAGATATGCACAGGTTGATACTGAAGTTTGCATATTTTCCTAAAAGTGCATTAATTTATCTTCTGCAGGTGTTTACAGCATTGAAACCTGGTAGGCATTCAAGCATGAGTGCATATTTACCGGTTAAATAACTGTGGAAAGTTCCAAAATTCAGCTTCATTTTTCCACAAAACCCAAAATAAATATGGATAAATACAGATAAAATTAGCAAAAAGAGAAATATGAATAAATACAGACGGAAATGTCACAAAAATAAATACTATTAAACCGGGAGCCCTAATTATGATCCTGGTCATTTATTTTTGTAGTTTCCAATAGAGATGTGATCCATTCAAGCAGAGATTAATCAATCATATTTGATTTGGGAGATGGTTAACAGACTTAATCTGAGTTGCCGTTGAGTAGTTGGGTACTCCTTGAATATCACTGTTTTCCACAGAGAGTCTGTCCTTGGATCCAGGGAAACCAATATTTAGAAGCTTGCAACTGCTCGAATCCGCCCACACCAACAGGACGAATAGAGCCCCAAACCCGTTGGACCAACTATAGTATACCCTATCCCATGGTCTGCAAATTTACATGGGCGCCTTTTTTATTTATCTACTGATTTGAGATGGATTGGTAAATTTTAAAACAAGTTAGCAGCCAAGCTCAGCCCATAGTGTGCAAAATTATGTGGGCGCCTTTTTTATCTACTGATTTCAGTTGGATTGGTACATTTAAAAAAAGTTAGCAACCAAGCGTGTTTTATTTATTGTTTCAATGAAAGAGCAGGTTGAGTAAGTGAGTGGGGGAAGTACATGAGGCGGAGAGGTGAAGCAATACAGGGAGCAGGGTGAGGAATGGAGGAGGACGAGCAAAAAAACACAGATGGTAGGGGGAGTATTAAATGTGGGAGAACAACATGGGGCAAAGGTAGAAACACACACAGGCAAGAAAGAGCGACACAAAAAACGAGTACAAAGAATCGCATGAACAGAGCATCAGGAGCATGGGTGGGGAAGAGAAGAGGCTCGATGATGCCCAGAATTCATGGAGGAGAGCGGGTCAGGGGCGACACAGGCTCACTAATGCCACGTAGCAGTCGGAATTAAGTAGTCTGGGGATGGCGGGGCAGAGGGAGAATCTGGGGAGGCGAGGCCTGTGATACACTAGCATCGTAGGCTGAGTAAATGGTGGCCAACTGCCTAGCAAACGATCGCGCTGGGCAGGTAAAGGGGCAGCGAGAGAACAGTGGTGCCTATAGAGTCTCGAAGGAGTCTCTTGACCAGAAGAGGCTCGATGAACACCAGAAGTGATGAAAGAGAGTGGGTCTGGGGCGACACATGCTCACTAATGCCGTGCAGCGGCCAGCATTTAGTAGTATGGGGCGAGGCCGGCTATGCGCTAGCGTCGTAGGCTGAGGAAATGGCGGCCGGCTGGTTGCCTAGCAACCGGTCGTGCTGAGCAGGTAGCTGGGGTGTAGAGGGAACAGGGGCACCAATGGAGTCTGGATGGTGCCCTTGACCAGAAGAGGCTTGATGAAGCCCAGAAGTGATGCAGAAGAGCTTGGTCGGGTCAACACAGGCTCGAATTTAAGACCATGCAAAACACATGATCTGGATTACAGAAAAAAGGAGACATATTTCAAACAAACTGCTGTCACTCATTCGGTATACTTACTGCCTGAAGTACAATAAAGTTTTTGGAATCCACAGATACAGCCTATAATATAATGAACAAGCAACCTATTGATGAATGTGCAGATTATCTTTTTTACGGCAAATTTTTGTACTCTCTTCCTACACTCAGGATACCAGTGAGTTTCAAAGAAAATTACAAGTAGGGAGCATACTCCCCTTGCTCCCTAGGGAGTCGCGAGCTACTGTGGTGCGCAGCACGGTATTAAGCAGACTTGATTACTGTAACTCCCTTTTCCTGGGAGCTCCACAGTATATCCTCCAAGGATTGTTGAGGATTCAGTCAGCTGCTGCCAAGCTAGTGTTAGGCAGGCGACGCTGTTCCTCGTCGGCCAGAGCATTAAGGGACCTACATTGGCTTCCCGTGGGGGAAAGGATCGTTTTTAAGTCCTTATGCCTTACCTTTAGAGCAATACATGGACTGGGCCCAGCCCCTCTACAGGATAAGTTTGCCCGCTACTTACCTAGCAGGCATCTCCGCTCATCTACAGCCGATCTTTTGACAATTCCGAGATTCAAGCGCACTAGGGTAGGCGGAAGATCCTTTAGCACTGTAGCATCTGGCCTGTGGAACAAGCTCCCTACGAACCTGCGACAGTGTACCTCCCTACTTGAATTTCGTAAGGGACTTAAGACCTGGCTATATCCTAAAGTCTAATTAAGATAGGTCTCTCTCTTGACCTCCTTCTGTCACCTTTTCGATGTAGTCCTTAGTCAAAAGTGCCAAGATGCCCGTAGGGCGATAGATGCGCTATACAAGTTCCACATCAATCAATCACAAACTCAGTGACACAATGCCAATTTTTTACACACTTGTGTTGTTTAATTATCAATATGTATGACTAATGCTAAAGGCGAAGAATCCGAAAATGGGCATTTTAAATGTTGGATTACAAGGCACTAATTCTGACTTTGTAATAAAATTGATGGAGTGTACATTACAGTAAAACCAATCAAAAATTGAAAGAAAATTATAATGCTCAATTATCAGGCCCATCTAAGGGATTGTGCTTAGTACCTTCATACAAAAATGTATTTATGTTTTGAAGATGAATATAGTTCTCAAGAGGATGAACGTATGAAACAGTTGGTAGGGTACCAAATGATTTATCAATTCAATTTTTCTTCTTCTACTAGGATCGGAAATAGAACTTCAACAAAATCACAGATCTTTAAAAAAAAGCTAGATTGGATAAAAGCTACACAAAGTCCGTTGAAAAGAGACTGAATTCCTAGAAATGAGACATATCCTGTATCAAATTAATTTCCAAATTTGTGATATAATTGATGAATCAGACAAGATCAGTGATAGAAGAAATGTACTATACAAAAGAAAAAACCTCTAGATACATTAACACCACACATACTAAATGAAAGATTTGAATTAAAGTGTTATGTATTAGGTTGTTCAAACTACTAAGGACATTAAACAAAGTTTAAACATCTTAAACAGGATATTAATTTAGAATTACTATATTTAAGATTAAGTGTGAGGGAGGGCGTTGGCCTATTTGAATGGTAAAGGAGTTTTGACATTGTTTCAAACATCTTTGAAAGCTTTCATAGGTTAGTCACTAAAGCCATGCTTTGTAGCACAGGAATGTATATGATTAATTGCATTAATTTGTATTGAGTTATATGTTTGCTTTATTTACAAAATGCTAAAGTGAGTTGTTTGTTATAGGTCCCTACAAAGGAAAAAAGAATTCTGAAATGCATAAAAACTATTAGACCAAAGTCTCCACTGCTGAATGTCCAGCGAGTGAAGACACAATCAGTATTTTCAAAAAGGCATTTTTTTTTTTACTTTCAAAGTATTTTATTAATTTTATAAGCAAAGACATTTGCATTTCTGTTACAGGGTCAGCCAATCACGTTTTTACAGTCGCGTTTTGAGGTGCTTTGACACATATATTTAGCTAACCCCACATGACGTAGTTTGCTAAGAACAAGAAAAAAAAGGGGGAAAGAAAAGAAAGGCAGGAGAGAAAGGGGTGAGGAAAGAGCAAGAAGACAGGCTCTGTGGTTATAAGTCTTTTGACATGTGGCTAGCTTGCTTGTGGAGAGATAGGGATACCTGTTGGAACACCTACTGACCCGAGGGGCCATAACAGTTGCGCTCAGATGCCTTTACCTTACCGCACATAAAGGGGGGAACATGGGGTAGATCTCCAGGGTGAGTTGTTTTCATGGGGGTTCGTAAAAATCTAGGTACGTGTCAAGTGATTTCCACATTCCTCTGTGTGCTGGTCTCCAGGGTGAGTTCTGTAGTGCAATGTTGTCCGCCCCTCTAAGGTGCGTGATCCAGTTGAACCAGCCTTTGTATGAGCTCTTGCTTGTGTCGCTTCAATTTGCTAGAACCATTTTCACTGCCGCGGTCAGTAGGTCTAAAAGGTCTTTATCGTGATCTCATCTTAGGTCTGCGGTCAAGAGGCGGTGGCGAGGGAGGAAAAATCATTTGTCAGCTTACAGCCCAGTACCCTATTTATAAAACCAAAGATTGTCTCCCAGAATGTTTTTAGTGTTGGGCATTGGTAGATCAGGTGTGCTAGGTCCCCCTTTTCCTTGTTACAGTTCCAGCATAGTGCATCTTCCCTTAGCCCTAATGAGAATAAGCATGCAGGGTTCCAAAAAGCCTTATGGAGTAGCCAAAATTTTGTTTGTGATAGCACTGGGGAGATTTTATTGCGTGAGGCAGAGACCCATAGTGTGGCCAGTTTTTGTCCGAGTGTGTCTTTGGTTTGTTTTTCCCAGTAGGTAACAGTCTTGTCATTGAGTTTGGAAGATTTCGGGCGTAGTAGTTTGTATAGGTGTGAAACCTGATGACCCATCTTATTAATGCTTGCTATGTACCGGGAGATTGACGGTTGTGCTGTGGCATTTATAAAGGGAAATAATGGAAGGAAAAAAATGGAAAATATTGCCTGCATTCATGAAAGCTTTGCTACATGTTTAGCATGTGTGTGCCTTACAGCTGACAAAGGGTGTAATTGTATTCTAGCACATTGATTAAGGGTCCATAGACCAGTTGATTTGTAGACCCAGCACTGAAGAAAATAATTAGTACAAAACGGTTTATTTACAATTCGTTTAATGCTGGTGTGCAATTTGGGGAGGTCATGTAATTTTCACGGAATGAAAAGGAGCTCACAATTTAGATCGCAGCTCTACTGTCGAGGCTGGATACACACAATTGTAGTGCGACCTGCAAGTCACGATTTGAATTATGCAGGGCCAGCACGCTTTATCAGAGGTGGATAAAGGGAGTACCTTTAAAATGAATAATAATAATACGTGTACTCGCTATACATAGCACGCTACAGTATTAAGCATAAAAACAAGCTATTATTGCCATTAACAGCCTTCATTCTACTGTTTGCGCAAACTGTTGATTCACATTATCTCAATCCAGTGGCATAAAATGATGGGGCCCCTTGGAAAATGTGAAGAGGGGCCCCAGAGTCTCCCATATCCCAATGATATTAGTTGGCTTTGGGCTAAATGGGCTCCTCTGAAGGCTTGGGGAGTAACTGAAGGTTTGGGGTCGCCAGCCCAATCCCACATTATGCTGTTTTTAGGATTTGATACCAAAAGCTGTTGATTAATAATGTTCTGTGATCAGCTCTTTGGGTAATGGTACACTACAATTGTCTAATGACTATTTCTATCTTTCTATTGCTTGTATCTGGATAAATTGAGCCCAATCTTCTATGATGGGTCTGTTTATAGCGCTTAGAAACGGCAGAAGTGCAGCATGGAGAAGAATATAGAACACAAGCTATTATGAGCATCTTGCAATTAGGGGACCCTGCCCTAGAAGTGGTAATATTATATTAACCATTTAAGTTGCCGTCATTTAACAAAGGCTCCGTGGGGATTTATAGAGCGAAACAATAAGGTACAGCCGAAACATCATAGCTGACTCTTTGAAAGAATGCATGAAAGCTTTGGAGAAATTCCGAATCCCTCAGAAGCTTACCCCAATGCGGGAAAGGGAAACAGAAATATTTCCATTAAAACACACCCACAATAAGGCAGCAAAGGCAATGCCTTACTTCATGGCAGCAGATTTGTTATTTTCAATTTACATTTTAATTTCTCCAGCACTATTTCTTGACACCAGTTTGCATCTGATTTTAGAAAAAGATAACTCATAGAATACACAATGTTGTACACAGATCTAGTTTCTGAAAGGTTTTGAATTCCCACTGTAAAAATAGGCTATAAATACAAATAAAAAAAATAAGTGTCCAGTGTTTAGTGTTACATCAGGAGCAATTTGCTCTTGTATGCAAAAAGCAGCAATAAGTATGCCCAGAGGTTGTAGCCCGTCGAACTAATACAGCGCTTTACGTGAAATGCTCTGCGTAGTACATCTACAATGAACCTATCCTCGTTATGCGAACCTGTAGCGCCCAGACTCAGCCGGACCCCTATACGGGCTAGGTCACCTGTCTGCATATAGGAAGCTGGAGCGGCGGCGAATAACTGAAGAATTTCTACTGCCCCCATTGGATAAACGAGACAGTTGAAAAGTATGTTATTCGCGACCAAACTACTCAAAATATATCGTGAAGAATACTGTGGTCATGTTCTGCCACCTTGTGGCACAATAGCAAAATAGCCGTCTAGGATTGTACAGCCTTTGGGACGAAGGATGAAATCAATCGGTCATTGACGACTGACTCAGTTTAGTAAATTATTGTGTAAAATGACTCTTTGAAAAGGTGTTCAAATAACATGGTAACTTTTTTAGAACAAGAAAGAAAGTTAAAATGCTGAAGGTTTGGAAAGGTGCAGGCTAAGCACAGAGATTATTAGGAACTAGGATCTTTGCTTGGATTTTCATTGTTTTGTCTTCTGGGAGCAGCAGTACTACCACAAAATGTTTCGACTCTACCTCATCTGCCCGTATGCCTGCCCTCCACACAATAATATTACAGTACTAGTTCCTGTTCTATCAACCATTGCCAGATTTGTAAACTGAAACCCCTGCACCACGGAAGCCTGCAATGCATGGATTATTTACATCCATGCCCTGTGGGGGTTGGCTGCAGGACCTTGTCTTAAGCATGTACTTGCACCCCCCCCCCCCTACACCAGGTAGTAATGCCCCATTGAGCACAGTCAGACGGTCAGTCGAATTGTTCGTTTCAAGGTCCTGCCCGCTGCTTCCCAGTTTGCGGATGTTTCAACACACCTGGCCCGAAATCCAAAGATTCCTTATGAAATACGTGAATTTTTATTTAGTTGAATGGCTTTGTTTTGAGGCCAGGGGATGTTCCCCTGACTGACTTGGTTGGCAGGCACTTTCACTTTTTTCCTAGGACATGGTGACTACACATTTAATGACAACAGCAACAGAGAATTCCTCGTCACAAAATGGAACAGTCAGGGCCATCGATTTTGGTGTAATAGTGAGATGTGTTTCCTACGGGAGGTTGAATGGGAAACAACTTTTGTCCCTCTTTCCCCCTGATGATCTGCATGACATACAACACTGGGCCCTTCCTACAGAGCCTTGTAAGGTGAACTCCCTTCACTCCAGGTCAGTGGAGCTGGCTGTAAGGTTCATTGTGGCAGGTGTGCAGGAGTCACCCCAAGCATCAGTTGAACAAGTTGCTTATCTTTGGTAATGGTCTTTCTGGTCCTATATTGTTTGCCACAAAGAAACATGATTTCTCTTTTCATTCATATATGTGATTGTTTTGCAAAGATTTACTGATTTTTTATAGAGAAATACTGTATTTTAAATAACTGTCATTATTGTTTCTTAAACTGTACAAATATGTCGATGTACATATAATTATATACACAAGAGAGAGAAAGATTGCTGATCGATGTATAATTTGTATGTATAAGATAAGGAACTATAGATCAAGTTCTATTTTAATTGTCTAATAAATAACTGTTTTTATGAAAAATCTTTTTGTAATTTTTAGCCACTTTATGGTTTACACTCAGTTTACTATATCTAAGATGTACTTGACCGACATGAATATCTAACGATTTATAAACGTACTAAATATATTGCCTAGGGATATATATTCCATTGATGTTGTGCCCTGCCCTAGGAACTGCTACATATATTGGACAGGGGGTCCCTGATACTTTTCACTAACTTTCTGGTGCACACTCCATCTAACCACAGACTCGTCACCTTTAGAATATCCCCGGGTACCACAGTGCTCCCACACACTGGTAGGCGATGTTGCGTGGCTTTGAGATGATTGAGCACTGTCCTGGAAGTGACAGTGCAGACTCTCATCCTGCCACTTCAGAAGTGGAGCATTGAACTGATTTTTGGTGACAGTGTGATCTCTAACTTGGGACTTTGTTAGATGTAAAAGAAGCCACTTCACAAATCGGGGCGGCAAGTGGGCAGTGTAGAATATGCAGGTAGACAGAGTATCCACCAGAAAGAGCATCACCGAAGGTAGTTAGCTTGTACATCCGATTGTTTTGTCTATCTACAGATACCTCACCCTAGGAATAGATAAAATAGCCATCTGTGGTCCGGTTAGCCAATGAAAACAATCTTTTCCCAAAAGCACCAAATCTTTTGTATTCCCTATCCAATTGGTCAGAATAGAATTTAGATAGTCTTTACTTGAGGAGGCCTGCACAATCAGGCTGTCTGGTGCAGAGTGCTTAGTAAGGAAGTCCGAGTCATCGGGAACAGGTCTATGTCACTGAGCTATTGGTCAAGTGACTGGTGAAAATACATAGTTTGGACTATTTAGTCATAAGAGAATCAAAAAAGTGCTTCATTAAATGACAGTAATTTCTCAGGTGAAGAGGCCTCTATTTGGAGAATCTCAGAATGTTTGCTTTCACCTAATGGTGGGAGACTACAGTTATAGTGTCTCATCTGCCCTACAAACTACCTCTGCAAACTTGGCACTTTCGCCTGTTAATTGTCTAGGTGGTGAATCAAAATCACTTTCAAGGGATATATCTAGCCCACTGGCATTTGGCAGGGCTAAACACAGGGCATCATGATTGTTATGAGGGAGGGCAAATCCATCCCCCATCCCCACCATCATCAGTGTCCAGAAGGCCCATACATGTCATACTGTCAGAATCAGCACCAAAAAGGTAATGTTTTTTTTGCTGGTAGTGGTGTCGAGGCAGAGATGTCGAAATAGAGTCAGGCTGTATGATAACCAGTTGCGCTATAGTAATTTCACAGCAAAACAGTCTAGATCTGGCTGTTGTCAGCTCGAGGTCAGAGAAAGGTACCAGGTCTTTTACAGGCACTAGCAGAGTCAATGTGTGTGATCCAGTGTGAAAATATTGTTAGCGTGGAAGTCTGTACTGGGGCAGGCTCAGGCCTGCAGGGTGGCCTCCTAGAAGGTCACTATCTGCTACAGAGTCAAAGATGGTCTGCAAAACTCTGGGTGCGCCGGGACCAACTGCGGAATTGGTTCAGATTTGGAGTACTTCGAAGAGGTGCAATTTTCGTCTCAATGCTTTCCCACCTTCTCATGGGATTTTCAAGTGCGAGGATGGGGATGAGTCTCTCTTAATCTTCTTATTCCTGTGCTTGGACTATTATTTTGCCTTACCACAAGACTTAGAGAGTGAAGTAGACCTCTCTTAGGAACAACCTTGTGACTGGAATCAGAAGAGGCCTGCTGCTTGGAGTGGGGCCTATGCTTCGACTGCACACTCTTCTTAAATTTTGCAACATAGTTCAACTCCCGGTCTTGGATTATTATATGTGCATGAGAGCACACTTGTTGCATAACTTAGAGTCAGATCTCGTGTGGGTCCATGACCGACATCTGCACGAAGAAACATTTGTGGTAATTATTGAAACAATCATATGGTGCTCCAAGTGGAAAGGGTAGCCACCTATACCCTTAAATGTGGGGTGGACAAAGTCCACATCCAGAATAAGTCTATACAGTCCCTGAGCAACACAACATTAAAACGCGAGTACAAATAAGTGTCCATGTAGATTTGTTATTTTTTTATTCTTCCATCGTCACAGAAAGTTGCAATTCACTTCCACAGTTCTCAGAATGTGCTTCAGTCACAATTCTTCAATGATAACAATTCGTATCCAACATGTTTCGTCATAGGTTCATCAAACAAAATGACTTCATCAGGGCTATACAAGCTTCATAGTCGTCACCAAAACAAAATCCAGATTGCTCATAATATCGTACACACTTATCAAGTGTATCCTAATGTCAAGTCAGTAGAATTTATCTTAGAGTTCAAACTTCATATCTCGCGACATCAATATCCTTATTCCAAAACTTCCATTGGTCCTGAAAGTGCTCGTTTTGTCCTTATTAGCGAGCGTGTATGACCGACATATGCTTCTTGCAGGGTGAGCACGGCTTGAAGCCTGTTGATTTTGATAGAGACATAATTCCCTAGCACACTGTTCAAATATTTCAAGATCGTCAGAAGATTGAAAAAGTTGGGAGTGGAGCTCGGGATCCATGTCAGAGGGTGGGAAAGAAAGAAATTGACAGTGCACAGAGGTGGCACTTTTCCATGCAGCTCCGCTCCCTCAGTTCCGGAGTGGCACAAAGTCATCAAGAAGATATGACGCAATCTCCAGATGCATTGTGGGGTCTGTGGATGTTCTAAAGGTGAGGAATCTGCACTTTGAAGTATAGAATCAGAAATCTCATTGTGAGACTCAGGTGGTTGGTGTCACTGTTATAATCTATATAGTTAACCACGGTGCACACATCCAAGCTCCGGTGAGGGTTAAGCATTTCACTCTTCTGTTCTTGAAAATGTACACGGTTGCAACATTCATGGACATGGCGTAATCCCACCTGTGATATGCAGTACTGTAAGCCCGAGCCAGCATAAGCCCCTGCGAGTTGTTATTATGGGTTGATACCGCAGAAGGCTGATCTGTCTGTCCCAAAGTAAGCTCCACTCACAACAGGAAGGCAGACACTATTTTAAGTACTGCACGTCCAAGGCTTTTCTTTGTACTAACTAACTCTTAAAGAAAGTCTTGAAGTGAAAGATAGGAAAAAATTGATACTGAAGAAATATTAACTTTTTGGTGTTTCCGCAATGCCCTGGTATTGGTGCCGAGCTCAGATACAAGAAGGTTTTTCCGTAATCCAAGACTGACGTTCTGTGTTCTTGACCCAAAAGTGTGCATGGCTTCAGTCTCAGATGTCTTTCTCTGATGCACCTCATGCACTCGTCTTCCTGGATCAGGGCAGGAATTTAAGGCTGCATGGTGCGGTCACCTTACAGCACAACACCGTTCTACCTAGATTCAATTCTGAGTCTTCCCTGAAAGAAAACAAAATGTATGACAGTATTTAAAGTGGTGGCTCATAGAGGGAGCAGGAGTCCACACCTATCTTTCTGTTTGGAAAAATAAAATGAATGACAGTGAAGTTGACCTGTGTTGGGGGTATTCCGCCAGGTGAAAGGCAACACACAAGTTCAAGCCTACTTTCTAGTGTGGAATGCATGCCCCAGCACTGCCCCCCCCAAAGGGAACAACACCACCCAACATCAAGAAAGGAAGCTGAAATATAAAAGGGATTAAGATTGGTCCTTTGAGCAACTCTATCTTGGCAGGAAAGTGCATGAAGGACTAACAGAAACAAGCACTGGCAAAGCCAATAGGTCTCATCGATGTGCGAGTTTTTGGCTTTGTTAATCTCTTATAACAATGTAACCCAAGAGTACACAATATAAACAGGGACGCCGTGATTAATCCTTGTTTTCTGGGCTTGTCCCTTTATTTTTGTTTACTTTCTGTTTTGTGCAAAGCGCGTTAAGTAATCTGTAAAGACAAGCTGCAGTCCAAGTTTCTCTAGGTATTTATATGTATTGCACAACTCCGAGCCTGCTCGTTATGTGGAAAGATGGTTGGTGCCTTTGATTTTAGGACTACACCCTCCATGCACAATGAAGCAATATTTTAGGAGTGAGAGGGTGTGGCGTAACGTCCAGAGTTGCCGATCTTGGAGCTGGGGAACCAGGCTCGAGTCTCTGCATTGACTCAACATCCTGTGATTCTGGACACATCAGTTAATTTCCCTGTACCTGCTAAAAATTAATGTGTCCTTGTGTAAAGTAACTAGTGCTCGCGTAAAGTGTTTCAATACCTTCAGGTCATGTTCACGCTATATTAAAAAAAAAATGGAAAAAATATTTCTCAGCGGGCCTCAGAGTTGAAAGCCAGTTGAAATAAAACAGTCTCTGAAATGCAGCGCCGATAAGTAAAAGTATAAAAGAAGCTTGTAAAGCGCTCGAATACCAGAAGGTGTCTTGGCGCTGTGGTGTGCGAGATTGGCAGGAGAACCGGGATAATTACTGAACCTGAAATAAACGATGCTTCAACATTTTTCTGAACAGGGCATAGTTGGGTTGCAGTCGCATCTCCACAGGCAGGTGATTCCAAAGTCTTGCTGCACACGTGCTAAAAGAGCGACCACCCCATCTTGAAAATTTAAATCTGGAAGTACAGATAAAGCCTAAATTGGCAGACCGTAAGGCGCGCTGCGGGAGATAGGGTCTAAATCTATCAGCTCCGATGGCCTCCAGTTGTTTATCTAATGGGAGCAAGTAGCATTGGCCAAAAATCAATCAGGCTAGCTGAAACACAACTAGAAATTTAACTGTGGCGTGAATCGTTTGCGAGCAATACGTACTATGGGTGGACTGAAGGCTATAGATTGTAAACTGTCAAGAATTCCTGTCATGCGAGGGGAGGAAAACGGTAACCAGCGAAAACGGACTACATCTCCCAGGATGCTTAGCGGTTGAGAGGTTATGTAAACAGGAGAGCTGTTACATAACTCAAGGAAAACACGCCCTTATGTAAACAGGAGAGCTGTTACATAACTCAAGGCAAACACGCCCTTATGTAAACAGGAGAGCTGTTACATAACTCAAGGCAAACACGCCCTTATGTAAACAGGAGAGCTGTTACATAACTCAAGGCAAACACGCCCTTATGTAAACAGGAGAGCTGTTACATAACTCAAGGAAAACACGCCCTATAAAGGGAGGAACCGGGAGGTACAACGCTGTCGGATATTGTGTTTACTCCGACGTACCTGCTTAGTGAAGAGCAGTGTTCCGGAGTGGTGCTCCAGTAAGGCAAGAACGGAGGTAGGTCGAGTCGTTACTCCCTGGGCCGTGTCTTGCCCCATCGTCACCTGTGAAGGACCCGGAAGCTCTACCGGATAACCATTGAGCTTCGCTTTTTGACTCGGCTGAGTCAAAGCGCAGTGGCGCTTTTGCTGGTTGGAGTCGTAACTCCCAGCCCGACCAGAGATACAGGGACTGCCAGCTGTAACGCACACCAGGAGGTGTTTGCCGCGTTACAGACTCGGAAGTCCACAGGATCGATCGAGCGGCTGCTCTCGGTTCAGTCTTCTTTGCTTGTGATTGGGGTATCGGTGACGCATCACCAGGAGGTGACTCCGCGTCCCGGTGCAGTCTGAGGAAGAGGTTGAGCGGCTGCTCCCTTCAGGTAGAGACCCCGGCTGGGTGTTTCCCTGACTCCTCGATTCTCCCCAACACTCTTCGTGCCCCTCACAGCCTACCGATTGGCATTGTCGGCCATTTCATTTCTGCCCTCTGTTGGCATACGCCGGGATCGGCGTATATGCAGAGGACGGTTAGGACCATCCGTGCTGTGGGCTGGTAACGTGTGGAGGATTCCAGTGACTATAACCTTTGTTTATTCCTTGTATTATTTTTGCCTTCATTAAAATAACTAAACCTTCACAAGTGGTTGCGTTCTCATTATCGTGTCTGTTAAACGATCCTGAGACGTTCAGGGTGTTACAAAATATCCGACCTTAATAACACTAACTGTCTCCCGGTCGATAACAGACATGGCAACACTTGATGATGTGCTGGCTGCTTTAGTGACCGTGCAAATTGAATTGGCTGCCTCCAGGCAAGAAACAGCCGATGTAAAAGCCAGACTGGATGCTATCCAATTGGACCCGCTCACGCCCAGCACCTCCCTCACGAACCAGACCCCTGCGGTAGTAGTGGAAATGCCGGTAGCCGTCCCCTTGGCAACACCAGAGAGGTACAGTGGGGATCCTAACACAGTGCAGGTATTCCTCACACAAGTGGCGCTACATTTATCGTGCAAACCAAGGGCGTTCCCCACGAGTCAGGCTCGTGTGGCTTTCCTTATATCCTATTTGGCTGGAAACGCGG